>NC_136067.1:164939826-166139826 GCF_964261635.1 Lissotriton helveticus | reverse complement strand
GCCGACCGCACCGGGCACAGGACATTGGGTAGAATCTGTTCTGGGGTCACCAAGTGGCAGCGGACCGCCATCACGCTGGCTCCAGTGTCCCGGAGGGCTTCGGCCCGGCGCCCATTGATGGTGACCCATTGGCGGTATTTCTGGGTGTTGCCTGGGATCCGGTCTCGGGGGATCATGTCTCGTTCACCCAGGCACGCCAAGATCATAGCGGCGGGCTCCCACTCGGCCTGCTCGGGGTCGTTGGCACGAGGCCTCGCCCGACTCCATCTTGGACCCACCACGTCACGACCACGTGGCCTTGGCCCCGACCAAGGCCCCAGCGAAGCCCCGACATCGAGGCACCAAGATCCACCCAGGTGGTCGAGTGGCCACTCAACAGATCCCAGAGGAGGGAAGTTTCGATGGGCCTCCAGCCATCCCCGGACGCCTGGTATCGATCGCCCTCCGGCCTCCCCGGGCTCTGGCTCCACCCCCCTGCTGGGTGTCTGGACACCATCATCCCGGCTCCTCTGACCCCCAGGCGCGAGGGTCCGGACATCAAAGGACTCCAGTCCTATATCTGGGCCAGCCCCGGAGTAGGACGGCAGTTGTATCCTGGACTGGAAGCCCTGCTGACGCTGTCGCGGCCGACACCTGAAGAACTCTTTTGCCTGTAACCTGAAGAGACCCTGAGAGCCTGCTGGCGCTGCCGCGGCCTACCTTCTCTGAAAACCATCTTGGGAACCTGCTGGCGCTGCCGCGGCCCACCTTTGCTGATCCATCTTGGGAGCCTGCTGGCGCTGCCGCGGCCCACCTTTGCTGAACCATCTCGAGAGCCTGCTGGCGCTGCCGCGGCCCATCTTCGCCGAAACCACCTCGAGGCCTGCTGGCGCTGCCGCGGCCTCCTCTCCGTAAAGACCACCTGTCGAGTCCTGCTGGCGCTGCCGCGGCTCGGCCTCTCGGAACCCCCGGCTCGAGGATTGAGAGCTGTGCGCAGGGTATCCCTTCCTACACCCGTACTGAGACTGTCCCGCTACCCTGTCCCTTCCTTTACGAGACTTTACAGATCCATCGATCTGCCTGTATATATCGCTAAGAACAAGCAACCTTTACTCTTGATAAAGCCTAAGAACTATTTTCTTGTGTGGTGTCCGTTTGTAGTGTTGTGGTTACTCTGCTGTACGATCCTAGGAGAGGGCTCTCACCCAGGAGGCCTCTCGGTAACGCTCGGCTACTTCTCGGCGGAGAGGTGGACCTAGGGGTGGTCAGTCAGACATCTTCTGCCTCCCCTGGGATCGCCTTCGCTTGCGTTCACATGAGCGCGCACGTGCGCAGCCGCCATCTGTCTCCTCCGTCACCGGTCATTACGTTGCTTGGTTTATTTCCCGTGCTTTCCTCTCTGCCTCCGTCCGATCACTTTCACGCCTTTTTTTTTCTTTTGCTTTCAGCATTTGCTTTCAGCATTACACATTGCGGCAGCTCACAGACCCCATGCTTCTGCTGTCCGATCACTTTCAGCTGATAACCCTACCTCATTTTACTACTCCCCTGGTGACTTTTTTTGGTCAAGCACTGGACCTTTGTAATAACTTATTGGTCTCAAACTTTGTAGTCTCCTCCGTGCACGACCACGTATTTACTCTGCTTGTCAATGCCTACCAACTATACAAATTGGTATTGGGCCTAATTTAATTGCTCCCAAAATGCAACTTGCATGGATTACAGTACGTACACACACACAACCACACACAGACACACAACCACACACACACACAACCACACACACTCACACACAACCACACACACAACCACACACACAACCACACACACACAACCACACACACACACTACATACACAACCACAACCACACACAACCACACACACAACCACACACACAACTACACACACACACGCACACACACACACACAACCACAACCACATACACACAACCACAACCACACACAACCACACACACAGACAACGACACACACACACAACCATGAACACACACACAACCACACACCCAACCACACACACAACACCACACACACACAATCACACACATACACACAGAACCACATACACAACCACAACCACACACAACCACACACACAACCACACACACAACTACACACACACACCCACACAACCACACACCCAACCACACACACAACCACACACACAAAACCACACACACACACAACCACATACACAACCACAACCACACACAACCACACACACAACCACACACACACACACACCCACACACACAACCACACACACACACACAACCACACACACAACCACAGCCACATACACAACCAGAACCACACACACACCCACAGACAACGACACACACACACAACCATGAACACACACACAACCACACATACCCACAACCATACACACAACCACAACCACACACACAACCACACACACAACCACACACAACCACACCCACAACCACACCCACACACACCACACCCACAACCACACACACAACCACAACCACACAAAACTACACAAAACTGCCCACACAACCACACACACAACTACACACACAACCACACACTCAACCACACACACAACCACACACAACAACACCCACACACAAACACACACAACCACACACACACAACCACAATCACACAACCACAATCACACACAGCCACACAACCACAATCAATGACACAACCAGACACACAACCACACACACACATACACACAAAACCACACACACACAACCACACAAACACAACCACAACCACAATCACACATAACTACACACACACAACCATACACTCAACCACACACACACATCCACACACACACAACCACACCCACACAACCACACACACTACTAAACACACCAACCACACACACAACCACACACACCAACAACCACAATCACACACAACCACACAACCACAACCAATGACACAACCACACACAACCACACACACACACACACACACACAACCACAATCATACCCAACCACACACACAACTACACACACACAACCACAACCACATACACACAACCACACACACAACCACACACAACCACAGACACAACCACACATACAACCACACACACACAACCACTCTCACACAACCACACAAACACAACCACACACACGCAACCACACACACACAACCACAACCACACAAACAACCACACACACAACCACACACACAACCACTCACACACAACCACACACACAACCACACAAACACAACCACACACACACACACACAATCATACACACGGTGACCCCTGACCCTGCTTGCAGGGCTGGTCGCTCCACACACCGCGCGGCTCCCCCCCGTGGGTGCCCAAGACTCCTACCCCCTCCGCTGCTGCTGTGAGCCCTCAGCTGCTGTCCCGCTCCAGAGCAGCGTGGATCGCCCCTGTGCCCGTGTCTCCTGCACTCTCGCCAGCTGAGTGCCAGGTTATGTTTGATTATTGTTGTGCCCAGTATTGTTGTGCCATTACCTCTGTGTTCTGTTTAATTGTATTATTTTTCATAGTCCTTGTTCCCCGTGTTTGTTTCCCGCCGTATCTTCCCCTCCCCGCTCCCCACCGCTGCTCCCCTGTGGCTCGCCCCCTTTTTTCTTCTGTACCCCCCTTCGACCGCCCATTGGCCACCCCACTCCTGCCTCCCAGCTGCTCCTCCCTCCCACTTGGACATTTATGGAGGTCGCCGCGCGGTGGTGAGCTGTGACCCATGACCCTGCTTGCAGGGCCGGTCGCTCCACACACCGCGCGGCTCCGCCCCCCCGTGGGTGCCCAAGACTCCAGCCCCCTCCGCTGCTGCCGTGAGCCCTCAGCTGCTGTCCCGCTCCAGAGCAGCGTGGATCGCCCCTGTGCTCGTGTCTACCGCACTCTCGCCAGCTGAGTGCCAGGTTCTGTTTGATTATTGTTGTGCCCAGTATTGTTGTGCCAGCACCTCTGTGTTCTGTTTAATTGTATTATTTTTCATACTCCTTGTTCCCCGTGTCTGTTTCCCGCATTATCTTCCCCTCCCCGCTCCCCGCCGCTGCTCCCCTGCGGCCCTGCCCCCTTTTCTCTTCTGTACCCCCCCTCGACCCCTCATTGGCCACCCCGCTCCCGCCTCCCAACTGCTCCTCCCTCCCACTTCGACATTTTATGGAGGTCGCCGTGCGGAAGCGCAGCGGGCGCGCCGATTGCGCACCGAAGGCACGCCAAAGTAAAGCCCGTCTACGCCCATCCGCGCCTGGCCCGCGCCCAGCGCCAGGACCCCTGGCCCCCAACGTTGCCAGCCCACAAGACGGACCTATGACGCCGCCACCCTCAACGCACTCAACACCGGCCGGAACCCCGCCTGCTACCAAGCCACCCCGAAACGAACTCATGGACCCTTCACCTGCCAAGACTGTAAATTCACCTGCCTCCGGACCTTCACCGCCCCTGAAAGGCCAACCACCAGCAACAACCACCTCAAATGCATCCTGCTTAACACCCGCTCCGTCCACAGACACGCCGTCGAACTCTGGAACCTCCTCGACACAACATCACCTGACGTCGCCTTCCTCACGGAACCCTGGATGAACGCCTCCTCAGCCCCCGACATCGCCATAGCCATCCCAGACGGATACAAGATCACCCGGAGGGATTGCGTTAACCAGACCGGAGGAGGCATCGCCATCGTCCACAGGAACACCATCCGCATCACGACCAACTCCGACAACACCCTTACCGCCGCCAAGCACCTTCACTTCCAGATATATATACCGACCCAAAGACCACCCTCAGAGGCACTCTCATCTATAGACCCCCGGGACCACGCACACAATTCAGCTAAGCCATCGCAGACTTCATCAGCCCGCAAGCCCTCACCTCCTCTGACTACATCCTCTAAGGGGACCTCAACTTCCACCTGGAGAACAAAAATGACAGCAACACCGCCGCCCTGCTGGACAATCTCACCAACCTCGGACTCAAGCAACTGGTGAACACCCCCACCCACTATGCCGGCCACACGCTTGACCCCGTCTTCTCCTCCAGCAAGCACATCTCCTTCAGCCACTCCACCGGACTTCATTGGACAGATCACAGCTGCGTCCACTTCAACTTCAGGAGAACCACGACCCACCACCACCCACAACAGGTTCCCCGCAGGAGCTGGAGCAAGATCACCGCCGACCAGCTCACCACCTCCCTCAGCCAGAACCCTCCCGCCAACGCAACGGACCCCAACGAAGCAGCCCGCAACTTCACTTAATGGCTCACCAACTGCACCGACGACCTCGCACCTCTGAAGAACCCACCCAGCAGACCCGGCAGCAAGAAAGCCCCGTGGTTCACCAACGAACTCAAAACTTCCAAGAAAAACTGCCGCACCCTCGAAAAGACATGGCGCCACGACCAGACTACAGAAAACATGACAGCCCTCAAGAACGCCACCCGCATACACCACCAGCTGATCCACACCACTAAAGAAACAACATTCAAAGAACGACTGGACAACAACACCCACAACAGCAAGGAACTCTTCAGCATCGTCAAAGAGCTCTCCAACCCCAGCGCCGGAAACAACGACATCACACCCTCGTAAGACCTCTGTGACTCACTCGCCTCATTCTTCCACCGCAAGATCGCCGACATACACAACAGCTTCGGCGCACAGACCACGCACCCAACCACCGAACCAACGCCCCCCACCACCACCCTCTGCAACTGGACCCCGGTCAGCACCGAAGACACCACTCGCACGATGAACACCATCCACTCCGGAGCCCCCACCGACCCCTGCCCCCACCACGTCTTCACCAAGGCCGACTCCATCATCGCACCCCAACTCCAAGACATCATCAACATCTCCTTCACCACCGCCACCTTCCCGGAGAACTAGAAGCATGCCGAGCTCAGCGCCCTCCTGAAGAAACCAACAGCAGACCCCACCGCCCTCAAGAACTTCCGCCCCATCTCGCTCCTCCCTTTTCCTGCCAAAGTCATCGAGAAGACCGTCAACAAACAGCTCGCCGCCTTCCTCGAGACGAACGGATCCCTCGACCTCTCACAGTCCGGGTTCCGAGTCAACTACAGCACCGAGACCGCCCTCATCGCAGCCACCGACGACATCAGATCCCTGCTCGACAACGGGGAAACAGCTGCCCTCATCCTCTTGGACCTCTCTGCAGTGTTCGACACAGTCTGCCACCACACACTAATACAGCGCCTCAGCAACACCAGAATCCAAGAGAAGGCATTGGACTGGATCATCTCGTTCCTCGCCGGAAGAACCCAGAGAGTCCGGCTCCCCCCATTCCAATCCATGGCCACCGAAGTCATCTGCGGCGAACCTCAAGGATCATCGCTCAGCCCCACCCTCTTCAACGTCTACATGAGCCCCCTCGCAGCCATCGCACGCCAACACAACCTTACCATCATCTCCTATGCTGACGACACCCAGCTGATCCTCTCCCTCACCAATGACCCCGCCACCGCCAGAGTCAGCCTACACGAAGGAATGAAAGACGTCGCCGAGTGGATGAAGAACAGCTGCCTGAAACTGAACTCAGACAAGACGGAAGTCCTCATCCTGGGATCATCCCCCTCCGCCTGGGATGACTCCTGGTGGCCACCTGCCCTGGGCACCACCCCCAAGCCAATGGACAACGCACAAAACCTGGGCTTCATCCTGGACTCCTCCCTCTCGATGACCAAACAAGTTAACGCCGTCTCGTCATCCTGTTTCAACACCCTGCGCATGCTCCGTAAGATCTTTCGATGGATCCCCACCGAAACTAGGAAGACGGTCACCCAGGCACTCGTCACCAGCCGACTGGACTACGGGAACACCCTCTACACGGGAACCACAGCCAAACTACAGAAAAGACTCCAGTGCATACAGAACGCCTTCACACGAATCGTCCTGGACATCCCCCGCCACAACCACATCTCCGCCCACCTGAGAGACCTGCACTGGCTCCCCGTCAGCAAGAGGATCATGTTCAGACTCCTCACCCACGCACACAAAGCTCTCCACGACCTGGGCCCCAAGTACCTCAACAACTGCCTCACTTTCTACACGCCCACCCGCCAGCTGCGATCGACCAGCCTCGCCCTCGCCACCGTACCACGCATTCGCAGAGCCACCGCCGGAGGAAGATCCTTTTCCTACCTGGCGGCCAAAACATGGAACTCCCTCCCCATCCACCTACGGCTGACCCAGGACCATCTCTCCTTCAGGAAGCAACTCAAGACCTGGCTTTTCGAACAGTAACGGACCTCTCCGCCCCAGCGCCTTGAGACCCGAGCGTGTGAGTAGCGGGCTATATAAATCTGATTGATTGATTGATTGAACCACATACACACAACCATACACATACAACCACACACAACCACACACACAACCACACACACACAACTACAACCACACACACAACCACACACAACCACACACACAACCACACAGACATCCACACACAACCACACACAGCCACACACACACAACAACACCCACACACAACCACACACCCACACAACCACACACACACACACAACCGAACACAAACAACCACACACATAACCACACACAACAACAACCACACACACAACCACAGGAACAACCACAACCATGCCCAACCACACAAACCAAAAACACACAACCACACACACACAACCACACACACCCCCACAGACAACCACACACACACACAACCACACCAACAACCACACACACAACCACACATACACAACCACACACACACAACTACACACAAACAGCCACAAACACAAATACACAGACACAACCACACACACAACCACAGAACCAGACACACAACCACACACACACACACATAACCACAAACACAACCACACACACAATCACAACCACACACACAGCCACACACACAACCACACACACACAACCACAACCACACAAACAACAACACACACAACCACACACAAAACCACACACACACAACCATACACACACAACCACACACACAACCACATACACACAACCTCATATACACAACCACTCACACACAACCACACACACACAACCACAACCACACACACACAACCACACACACAATCAGACACAAGCACAACCACACACAACCAGACACACAACCACACACAACAACACAACCACACACCCAACCACACACACAACCACACACACACAACTACACACACACACAACCACATACACAACCACACACACAACCACACACACAACTACACACACACCCCCCCACACACACACAACCACAACCGCACACGACACACACACAACCACACACACAACCACACACACACAACCACAACCACATACACAACCACAACCACACACACACCCACAGACAACGACACACACACACAACCAAGAACACACACACAACCACACACACACAACCATACACACAACCACAACCACACACACAACCACAACCACACACACAACCATACACACACACACAAAACCATACACACAACCACACACAACCACACACACAACCACAACCACACATACAAAACCACACACACACAACCATACATACAACCACACACAACCACAACCATACACACAACCACACACACTACCACACACACAACCACAAACCCAGCGACACCCAACCAAACACACACACACAACCACAAACACACAACCACACATACACACACAACCACACACACAACCATAACCACACACAACCATAACCACACACAACCACACACACACCCACACACAACCACACACACAACCACACACACACAACCACACTCACACACAACCAAACACACAACTACACACACATCCACAGAACCACACACACAACCACACACACACAAACACACACACAACCACCCCCACACATCCACACACACCCACACAACCACACCTTCCCACACCACCACACACAACTACACACAAACACACACACAACCACATACCCATACAACCACACCTAACCACACACACAACCACACACACACTACCACACACACACACACACACACAACCACACACACAACTACAACCACACACAACCACAACCACACACAACCACAACCATGCCCACCCACACACACATCCACACACACACACACAACCACATGCACACACAACCACACACACACACACAACCACAACCACACACACAAGCACAAACACACAACCACACCCACCCACAGACAACCACACATACACACACATACACACACAACCACACACACACATCCACAACCACACACACAACCACACACACAACCACACATAACCACAACCACACACAACCACAACTGCACACAACAGACACACAACCACACATACACACAACCACAACCACACACAACCACACACACAGCCACGCCCAACCAAACACACAACCACACACACATACAACCACACATACACACAACCACACATACACACAAACACACACACAACCACACACACAACCACACACAACCAAACACAACCAAACACACACCCACACACACCCACACACACAACCACACACACAACCACACACACACAACCACACACACAAACTACACACACAACCACACACACAACCACACATACAACCACACACACACAACCACACATAACCACAAACACACACAACCACACACAACCACACACACACCCACAACCACACACACAACCACAACCACACACACACACACAACCACACACTCACACACAACCACACACACACAACCACACCCACACCCACACACACACAACCACACACACAACCACACACACACAAAACCACACACACACAACCACACACACAACCACACACACAACCACACACAACCACACACAAAACCAGAACCACACACACACAACCACACACCACCACACACACAACCACACACCACCACACACAACCACAGCCACACACAACCACACCCCCCACACACCCACACCCACACCCACAACCACACCCAACCACACCCACAACCACACCCACAACCACACACACAATTACACACAACCACACACACAACCACAACCACCCACAAACACACACAACCACAACCACACACACAACCACACACACAACCACACATACAACCACACACACACAACCACACATAACTACACACACACACAACCACACATAACTACACACACAAACACACACACACACGACCACACACAGCCATACACACACAGCCACAACCACACACACAACCACACACATCCACACAACCACACACACACAACCACACACACACACAACCACACACACACACACAACCACACACACACACACACACACACACACACAACCACACACACAACCACACACAACCACCCACACACACAACCACACACACACACACAACCACAACCACACCCACAACCACAACCACACACACACAACCACACATACAACCACACACGTACAACCACACACAAAACCACACACACACAACCACACACACACAACCACACACACAATCACACACAACCACACACAAAACCAGAACCACACACACACAACCACACACCACAACACACACAACCACACACAACCACAGCCACACACAACCACACCCACAACCACACCCAACCACACCCACAATCACACCCACAACCACACACCACAACACACACAACCACACACAACCACAGCCACACACAACCACACCCACACCCAACCACACCCACAATCACACCCACAACCACACACACAACCACACACACAACCGCAACAAAACGTTTTATGAAAAATTGACTCTTTTAAAAATTCTGATTCCACCAGAATCCGAGTCCTCCACAACACCCTGTTTGTTTGGCTGTCAGCTGTGAAAAGGAGACCAATATTGCCCCCATTTTTATTATTCTGTATCCTCGGTTCAATTCTGGGGTGCTTTTTTAACGTGTCTCTGGTTCATTGCGAACCTTACCATTACTAATTCAAATTGTGTTAGCTTTGGCTTATTTGCAATGCAAACTTTATCTCAAAAAGTTGCTGTAACAAGCTGCAAGTCCGCTACGGAAGCCCATTCATTTGCTAATTATTTTCCACGTAAGGTTGCAAGACAATAAAGTGGAGTATTCAGGATTTTGAATAGTTTCTTGTTTGAAGATGTTACTCTCTCCTGCCCACCCCACTCCTGTACTAAGGTTACGAGTGACCTGGCACCCGCCTTTCAGAGGTTCTTGCATCCAACCAAGTCTGGCCTGGCACTGGTTCGTCCCAGCCTGGCACACACTGGGTGATGCTCGCTGCACCTCCTTCTAGACCCCAGCTCACTACTGTTTGCAGTCTGTCACTCACCCCTCACCTCCCTGGCACTCACCCTTCACCCCTCAGGCCTGGTAGTCACTCCTCGCACCTGGCACTCACCCTTCTCCCTCTCTGGCACTCAGCATTGACTCTGCATGACACTCAACTGTCACCTCCCTGACACACACCCATGGCCATCCTGGCATTCACTACTCGCCCCCTTGGCACTCACCCATCACCTCTATGACACGAGCCCTTTATCCCCCTGGTCTGACAGCTACCCTTCATGCCTTGCACTCACCCTTCCCATCCCTGGCACTCACCCTTGACCCTCCTGTCTCTTACGTCTCACCTCCATGGCACTCAACCTTCATCTCCCGGGCACTCACCCTTCATCCCCCTAAACTGGCACTCAACCTTCCCCTTTGTGGCACTAGCCCTTTACTCACCTGGCATGGCAGCTACCCCTCACCCCTGGTACTCATACTTCCCCCTTCTCGGCACTCACCCTTCCCCTCCCTGACACTTACCCTTGACCCTCCTGACTCTTACGTCTCATCTCCCTGGCACTCACTCCTCACCTCTCTGGCACTCACCCTTCACCCCCAGGACCTGACAGTCACCCTTGTCCCTCCTGGCATTCACTCCTCACCTCCCTGCCACTCACCCATGACCCTCCTGGCACCAGCCCGCTTTCTCCCAAGAACAAAAAATAACAAGCATTGGCATAGCCAATAGGTCTCGCCTTTGGGTCTATAAGTGTTTAGCCATGCAACAGTTGATGTTGCACCAAGGATATTGTGCTGCATAACTAAATACCTAGAAGTCTACATCTTAAATATTTATATTCTTCCCATTTGAGAAGGCCATGGTATTTCCAGTCACTTAACATCTCCCAATAGATGTTATCTGATTGATCTACCTTGATTCTGCTAGGCTTCTCATAGTAGGCTTTGTCCTGTAGCTGTCTGTGACCTTCTTTCAGATATTTCTCTTTTGAGAGAATCACTATCTTTATCTGACTGTTGGATTACCAAGTCCTTGTTGTTTTGAAGGACATGTTAATAACCTTCGGTAATGCCTTATCTGGTAGAGACAGGAGCTAGCCTCAGATTCCTTATCTTAGAATCCTTCCCAGGTGTCAGACTGGATCCAAAAAGTTTTTCAGCAGTACATCGACTCCGCAGCACTGTTGTCTCCCGAATGTGACATCAACGCAGTCCATATAAGCCCTCCCCCTATACGCTGACACAAGTTTCTTCTCTAAGTGACCATTTTCATGCCAACAACAAAGAGCCCCATGGAGAGACAGTCTCAGGGAACTGTGTGCCAAAAAGGGAAAAATATTGTATCAACAAGTACAGATTGAAAGAATTGCTGTAGAACGCAAAGAAGGGATCTAGGAGACCACAGGGCCCTCGGTTTGCAGAGTGGGGAGGATAAGGAATCTGCGGATAGATCATGTCTCTACCAGATGAGGCGTTACTGAAGGTAAGTAACTTGTCCATCTGATAGAGACACCTAGCAGCAGATTCCTTATTTTAGATTCAGATACCCAAGTAGTACCATACTTGGAGGAGGGGATGCGCACTGGCCTCACCAAAGATCCCCAAAGAAGGGAAACTAGTCCAAAAGATAACAAGCATTTACAATGCAATGGTTTCGCCTTTGGAAAAGTTAGAGCTATTGGCATTGTAAATGACGAAATTTGTACACACAGAGCCACACACACACACACACACACACACACAAAGGCACACACACGGAAAACACCCAGGGCGAAGAAAGGAAGATGCAAGCACACGGGAGAGAAGGCGGAGACCAGAGGGCAAGGAATAGCAAGAAATAAATAGGGAGAGGGAGAACAGGTGGGGGCGGGGGGGCAGTCGGGCATCGCGAAGAGTCGGCAATAGAGAAGAGCGAAGATGCAGGTAAAAGTGAGTGCAGTCACAAACATGGGCAGGGCGGTATGGGGAAAGCAAACAGGGACAGGGGGAACAGGCAGAAACTGTGAAGAAGGGGGAGGAACGAGAGGCTGCAACCGGTGCCATGCATTTAAAGATCAATAAATAGCCAGCACGCATGTGAAAAGTCTCTTTAACTGAGTAAACTCGTATCTATAGCTCCTAGAGCAACCTGGGTGTGCGCTGCGCTGTACAAAGGTGTACATACACCGCTCTGCAGGGCTGGGACCAGGAACATAACGCATACCCATGCAGCCCGCGGGGGAGGCAACCTTCAGGGGTGCTCCAGTCAGTGGAAAGCATGTAAACATATGTGAGATACAGGGGCTCCTCGTCAATTCTACACATCGGATCACAGACTTTGCCCCCTTGATTCACAAAGGTAAATGTGCACGTTCCTGTAAGTGTAATACTTGTAGGCGTTCAGGAACTACATACGGAGTTTTACGACTCCTTATGCTTAGGTGTGCGGAGTTCTCTGCCACAGTTGCGGTGTCTCCGGGTGCGGAGATCGCTACGCGTGAGTGGGAGTCGTGCTGGCCAGCAAGTAGTTGGCAAATAACTAAAAGTAATAAGCTTGCAGGAAAGTGTCCCAGGTGTCTTAGAAAGCAGCAAAAACTTGTAACTAAAGTAAACGAGAGGTATAAACCGGGATGAAGGTGGTTTTTTTTGGGTGGGGGGGGGTGTAATAAGTAAAGGAACCGTCTGACACAGGAACCGCCTCCCACGAGGCACAGGGTCAAGACTGATTTGCATATGGCATGTCGGAACTGGGGTGGCGTGGTGAGCAAAATAACGATGGATTAAACCCAGATCTGTGACTGGGGGTGAATGTTTTGCCATTGTGCAACATTCCGTCCATCATCTTGTGTGTTTTGCTGCTCTCTAAAAGACGGTATCACCCCTCCCCCCCACCCAAACTCCCTCAAAAAAGTCAACATTGCCACCACTCCCCAGATGAGACTCAACAGTTTCCCACATGCCTTGGGTTCCATCCGGGACAATGCAAAAATATGCCTTTTCTAGCGCCTAACTCACCCCTCCCCCACCTCTTGTGCACTGAAAAGGGAACACCCCCTGAGGTCAAAGTTCCATCACAAAGGACACACCACCCCCCACGACATCTTACCCACCAGGCTGCTGTGCGTGCTGCGCGGTACGTACATTGTCCTGCGAGGCGCTACCTTAAAACAGCGCTGTATCACCTTTGTGCCCGGCCAAGCGGAGAAATAGCTGTCCCGTTCCAGGACCTGCTGGTTCGATACCCGGAGGATACACGGTATGGAAGCCGTGTGCCGTCCTCAGAGCTTCCACCCTCGAATTTGCCTCTCTTTATTATTCGTTGTGGGCATCGGCCAGAAAAAAAGTGCACCGTTCAGCACGATGCTTCTGCGATAAAACAATGGCGAGCGCAGCTGCGAAGGCAGGTGTCGCTCCAATGTTATTTTCTTGCACAGCTTGTGAGGCAGTTACATTTGCTAGCAAAATTGCAAGGCGGCACGTGCCCAGTACATTCTAAAAACAAAAAGACTGCGACGTCACATCCTTTTCTCATGTTAATACCCACTGGCCGCCCACGCTTACGCTCGCTCTCACGTTGTAGATCTGGTTATCACCTTTAAACACGACACCATAAGCATCATTTATACAAGCACTGGCAAAGCCAATAGATATATGGCATTAATAGGAAAATGGATGTAACATAGGCATTCAAAAATGGTGTTTATCACGTTTTCCAAGTGCTGGAAGAAGGTAGTAGGACATGATTGTTTTCTGTATGTAACGAATGCAGGAGATATTAGAGAAACAATTGTTTGACAAACAGTGTGGTGATAAAACATACTTTTGAGATTTAAAATAGTCCCTCGTACATTGCAGAGTCATCTATGGGAGGCGGAAGGAACTCCACGAGCCCTTGAACTCAGCGTAATCTTTTCTGAAGTGGGGTTTGACGGGGAGTTTTACCTCCACTTTTTGAAATCCCTTATTCACAGGAATTGTCCAACTTATAAAGCCAATACACAGGAAGCGTCAAGTTTCGGGTATTTTTTTTGGTGTCTTGTTCTCAAAAGCAAATAATATACCCTGGAAGTAAATGCAACACCCAAAGGAAGCAGCTGATACATCATTAAAATAACAGCAATGCTGAAGTGGTGCCGACCCTGACGTCATGGAACAAACACAGAAAAACTCCAGCGTGTATTACTGTAACCTTGAACTTTCACTTTAACATGACGTAAAAAGTTTGGAGCTCTGAGTAGTCGACGTGCACTGCACAAAAAGACACATGGGAAAGCAGACTCATTTCCAATCTCAGCAGAGAGGCCAGTGACTGAATGGGCACAGGGCGCGGCAAACCGATCCCCTATTCCTCTACAGCAGGTCCTTCAAGAGCCGGGATGAGGCACGTGACTCACCAAGGGCCATGCAGCCCCTAAACATGACACTACACACATAAAGGGACCGCACATCTATCAGACGATATAGCATAAATAATGCAGGTAGCCATCCTCCGAGGAGAATGGCCTCTATGGCACAATTGACACATTCCACTGTCAGAGGCGAGAGCAGGAGTCTGACGCTGGAAGCCAAGGAGCTGTTAAATATTTGATATTAACTGCACAATGCACGGTTCGAGGGCCAGCAAAGGGAGAGGGGAGGGCATTTACTCGCCAGCTCGCGCAAAAGAGCAATTTTATGAAATCCAGGCGAAAGGAGGGAGACGGCGCCTTAGACTAGCCACTCGCGCATTTTAGCTCTTGGGCTGGTACGAGGAAGGTTAAACAGCGCCAATCTTGGCCATACAGCCCCCAACATATGGATGCAGCGCTAGACGAGCCGTATGACGTACAGCGCATGCATAACACCCTGAAGTACATCGCTTGAGGTATAGGAACGCAGGCTAAATTAAAATATGCCTATCGGGCAGCAACACTAAACCAGAGAAGAAGCAAGACAAGATAAGAACAAGCAGCTCCTGAAAGACACGGACAGCGGGAGGGGGGCAGGATACGACCATACGGGACCGGGAGACACGCAAACACGTAAAACAAACAGGGAGACGACATGAGACGGGGTAGAGGTACAAAGTGACAAGAAAATATAAACAAAATGCTGCTTACCTGATCGCAAATACAAAGTACTTCCTGGCAACTTCAATCACGCAGCCCACTCCTGCAAAGGACACTTCGAAAAAGACCAAAACATGCCTAGACCAAAAAAAAAAATAACATCCGCCCACCGCCGCAATGACGCACGAAATGGCCGGGATGAGAAAAAATCGTGGGAACGCCCACAAATCTGCTCGGGGAATGAGTGACGCATCTCTGTTCCAATGGCTAGCCTCCATTTATGGAGCTAGCCAATGGGACAGAGAGGCGGAACGAAGCCCCATACTTGTTTACAAAAGTTTTCGCCTGCGGGATACTGCTTGCGCAGTAAACGCCAGGTGAAACCTAAAAAGGACCAGACTATCCAAAAGATGATAGGTGACGCAAGATGCTCATCGAAGGACTGATCTCCAAGAAGGACCACAGGAAGCCTGCAGGGAGTAGAAAGCTACAAGACCATAAGAAACACAGTATAGAACCAGTAAAAGAAGCAGCCCCAAAAAGGGTTGCAACTGACAATCTGGAATGCAAGGGATCAAGGACTATAGGGCCATATGTATCAAGCCAAATTGAATTCGCAAACGCCGAAATTCGCAGAATTTCGGCGTTTGCGAATGCAATTTGGACTAATGGTATGCATCAAGCAAATCTGCTTGAAAAATAAGGAATCGCAAAATAGCGATTCCTTATCTTGCGATTGCATTTAAGGAATCGCAAATTTTGCGATTCCTTAAATGCAATGTAAGAAGCCAAAAAATTAGCAAATTGGCCTTAAGGAATCGCAAATTACCAGTTGCGAATTCCTTTCAAAATGCATATTTTTACAAGTTTCTAAGTGCCATGTGACGCACATACATGCCCTTAGGGCATGTATGTGCGCCACATGTGCACCCATGCCGATTTCAGGGGTGCAACAGGGTGTCCTTTGGACACCCCTGCACCCTTGAAAATATTCACAATTTGCGATTAGCAAATTGCGAATCGCAAATTTCCCCTTCATTCCTATGGGCCTCCTCGCCGATAGAAATGAATGGGAAATTATTCCTTAATTGCGATTAGCAAATTGCTAATCGCAATTAAGGAATCATAAGAAATCGCTAAAAAGAAGCTGATTTCTACATACATACCGTTTTGCGATTTCTAAATAGCGATTCCTTAAAAATCGCTATTTAGGAATCGCAAAACGGAATGTTGATACATATGGCCCATAGTCATAGAGTCCATGCTCAAAACCAATGGACGGAGCATACACAGCATGCTCAGCTACAGCGAACACATACAACCAATAAAGAGCACCCACTGATCGTCAAGGAAACTAACCTGAGAAACAGTTTTGAAAAAGGGACCTCCAATCATTGAATGATGGAGGAAGAGAATAGACAGAACAATGAATGCGTCGAGTGACTCCGCAGCGCTGTCGTATTCCGAATCTGACATCAACGGAGTCCATTTAAGCCCTCCCCCAACGCACTGACACAAGTTTCTTCTCTTGGGGACCATTTCCATGCCAGCATGCCAATTCTAGCATTGCTAGAAAAACAAGAAGAGTAAAAAAAAACACTCTTACACTGAGAACCTTGAAAGAGATATAAGGCATCCTCCGAGAATAATGTAACAGAGACGTTCATTGAAGAGAAGGAAAGAAACAGACAAATACAATCAAGAACATTGAACCAGGTCACCAAGAAGGGTGCAGGTAAAATACAGCAACCTACACAGTATAGAAGGTCAGACTACCATATGTGCAAAACACACACATATTTGTACCTGAAGCAAAAGGCATCTACAAAAAGAACTATTCAAAAGACAAGTATATATATGCATATAAAACACATAGAAAATCCCTCAGACACACAAGTCACACGGGATACAGCACAAGTATAGCCACACCTCCGAAGGTAACTCATGTCCTCTGCCAGCGACCGGGGGACAAAAAGTAGAGAAACAAGGGTCAATCTAAGAACAGAGTTAACCAAGGAAGGTCAGAGATAGTATATCCTACCGTTGTAAAAGGAGAGGTTATGGCAGTAACTGAGGAGGGGACAGAAAGACAAGACTGGGAAACCAGAACACCACGCCACATAGAGCAGGAACTAGAGTGCATTGCCCACTACAGGAAAAAAAGGGCAACCATTCAGGAGTTAACGTCACTGACTGAGGAAGGATGACAACAGGTGGGTAGCAGGAGAAGCAAAGAATAAACAGCATATGGAAAGTGCACTATGAAAGAGAAGAAGGAGAAGACCGCCAGAGGGAACAAAGTGCCGGTGGAAACTAAGGGTAACAGATAGTCTAATATGACATTCACACATTGCCCAACTTATAGAAGTAGAGGGAAAAAGGTAAGAAACCTGATCAACGCTCCATGGACACTTGAGTAAAGATAGGATAGAATGGGAAACCCAGCCTCTTATGAAATAAGGATACCAAACAAGGATCCAAACGATTAAAGGGACTGGTGTCCCGGGTGGAGAGAACTGAAAGAACAGCAGACACAACAGCTACCCCACGGGTGCAATGCCAAAGATGTACTAAAAAAAACACAGGAGGCAACAGCAGTGACTGTACCCCAAGTAGGTAGGTGGAACACTGAAAGGGAAAAACAAAGACTAGAACACCAGACTGTATAAGATAAGCAGCACCAGGGGCACAATAAAGGAGAAAAGGGGGGCACACAAGAAAACAGTGCCCAGGTGTAAATCAAAATAATACGCCAACAAGATGCTGATACCATAAGGGCATCAGGGAGGGGAAGTTGTGCATCCCAGGCCCGAACCAAGAGGAACATAATATGAGTGGGAGAAATCCATGTGTCTCACAGAGAAAAACAGAACAAAGAGAAGGTCCACACCGCAAAGGTTTGAAGACCGGAACTAAAGATAACCAGGCCAAGAGCATGTCTGCCTGTGGTACCAGTGGTGCCCATATGAAGGTTACAGAGAAAAAAGAAATCGAGTCTCTATAAGGAATACTAAGTGCTAACAGCTTATTAAATGTCTCTAATGCATATAAAATAAGGCCCCTGAAAATAGAGAACAAGGCTACAGTGTAACCGCACAACATAAAAGAAAACCCACCACACAGTAGCATTCCGGTATGAAAAATCAAGAGGTAGAAAAAAGTCGCAAGAACAGACTCCCACAAGACCGCAAAGCAAGATGTGTTCCAGATGGCTGCAAAAGAAACCTGGCATTGATAGCATTATTGAGAAGAAAAGCACCTGCAGAAAGCAGGACCACGCCGTGTTTAATCCTGGAAGGGAGAGAGTACTCCACCCTATGAAGGCAGACAAGAGTCAAAACAAACTGTCCCCCACAACAATAGTACAACGAATAGTTAAGACTCCAAACCACCATGACTATCTCTGAACTGACATAAGGCCGAGTCGGCATGTGCGCTAAAAAGGGAGGTGCTATCAAAAGGCATGTCTTTTAAAGTAATTTGCACAGCCTCCTAAAACCTGGGAACACGCAACCAAGCACGTCAACATATGGCGGCGCTGCAACTTTGACCACCGACGCTGAGAATTTTCTCCGGACGTCGCCGGAGAATGATGCTCGTGGGAACAATTCCTACCACATAAGCGTTTTCAGTCCGTAGTGTGAGTAGGGAATCAAGGACAACACAAAGTCTATGATGACTGTGGCATCCGTGCAGCAAGTAGCTTCATGAGATGTTCCCTGTGCGACTTCGGTTTGAGCTGGCGACAGAAGTCACACTCTTGGGAGTCATGATGCTCACCCTGGCACCACATGTAAACCGAGTGAGGGTCTGTGGCAGACATTTGTCATCCACAGGACTCACAAGGCTTGAACCCCGAAGTCATTGAAGAAGGGAGAAAAAAGGGCACACTGCTCCATCAACAAAAAAACATCAGGTAGGCTGAAACACGGCTGGAGGAACTGCAGAGCAGATCCACGGTGTTAGTGTGGAAAAGAAAGAACTGACTTCAACATGTCAGGAAAGGGTTCATCCCTAACTTCCCTGCCTTGTTGACCACCTTGAACTGTCTTTGCCGTGAGGCCCTAAGTAGCTTCTGCGACCAATCTTCTACGGTTTATATTCGTCCTGTGTCAATGTTTTATGGAGTGCTAGTTCCGTCATGGCATGGGGGTATCTTTGTATCCCCCTTCCCATTGTGTAAGGTGGTGCTGTAGATGCCTACTATTTTGTAAGCCTCTTTGCGTTTCCCTGATATTTTCAATATTGGACGGCCTCTGAACACTGTTTAGTATGCCTCCCACATTAATATGCCAGATTCCATGATTCCGTGTTTTCTATGAGTGCTTGATAGCCTAGGGCTCAAGACGCCAAGATGGGCTAGTTATCGGTGTGTGGGTGGCCAATCTAGGGAGTGGTCAAAAATCCTCCAGGGTAGGAAAGTGGCATCTCGATATCTGTACTCCTGTATTTGTGCTACCAAGAAGTGGCCCAATCTTGCCTCAGCCTTCATGGAGGAGAAAGAGTTTGAGAACTGTTTCATATCTGGGTGGTCCACACTTCACAGGTTCTGTAGACCCATGCTTGTGTGAAATCCCTCAGTCTATGATCTAAAATCCCTCCAGTCTCAGTTAGGGGTTTCCTATGCAAGTCTGGGCACACTGTCACATCAAGGTCACCTCCAGTAACCAATATAGCTTCTGGGGCCTGCATCAGCCGTTTCCCCATTTGATCCAGGGCCAATGACTACAATTCTGGGTGTAGGTACCAGGTGAGGATCAGGATATGTTCTTAGTTCCATTTTCTCAGTATGGTTATGTAACACCCTACTGCTGGGTAATCTTTTATTTTATTTTATTTTTTTTACTTGATTTAATTTTCATTAGTTGTGCAAGAGATCAGAAAAGGAGCATCAAAAAATAAATAAATTTAAGAGACAAAAAAACCCAGAAAACAATCATCAACATACTGCTGGGTGATCTTCTCCAGCTTCCCATCCGCTCTTTGTCTATTCATGAATCTCCTTACAAAACCCTTTTTCACCTTGTTACCTAGCCCATTAACTTTACAGGAGAGCATAGTCAGACTTAGAGTTTCACCGCTCCTGATTTCATCCCTGTTATGCCTGCCATGCCCATTGTTTCGACTACATCTTCTCGTTTGGGGTCGGCCTCTCCCCCTTATCCCTTCTGGATACCATTGTAAACCCTTAACCCTCCGCAACTCCTCCCACCTTACTGCCTTATGTTCTAAACCACCACCCATTGCTTGAGGTTTCTGTCGCCCTCGTCCCATTAATTTTTATACTGTGACTAGGCTGAGCAAAAACAATGGTATTTACATTTTAGGCAGCATAAACCTGTACCCTTTAAATAATAAAATAATATACAAATGTAAATAAAAGTATTAAAATGTAGGTTATTTAATATATATATACATATACATATACATATACACACATATATATGTAAAAATCTAATGAAAAATTGATAAATTCAATAATATTAAGTACGAATTGATACTTCATTAAAATATTTAACTTAAAATGCTGGTCTATGCTTTTACCCTTTTAATTTGCAATTTAGGTTTGAAGGGCGCAAAGATTATAATATTAAGGGGTGGTTTCGAGATTTGATATTCAGAGATGGGTAGTGTTAAGGGGTAATAGAGGTTTCAGGGAAGAGTAGTTTTAAGGCCTAATAATGAAATGAAATTAAATACCAGTATTTGTAAAGCGCACAGCTACCTCCGAAGTGGTGTCCCCGCGCTGGGGGCCCTCGGGAGGATTAGGCGAGTTATTGCCCAGAGTCACATGGTGCTGGCACCGGTGCTCGAACCGTGAACCCTGTTGTTCGGAGTCAGGCCCCCTGGCCGCTACGCCACACCTTTTGTATAGGAGTAGTAAGTAGCGTTTATGGTTCAGGGATGTATGTGCATCCAATGCAAATCCCATTCTTGTCACCAAAATGGTTGCGCTATGCAAACATGAAACAGAAAAATGCTGATTCATAAACATAGCTTCAATCCACGTATCTTGGAGACGCCCACATGTAAGCTAAGGAGGAACCGAACCACTTGCTCGAGCTCTGGCCGGAATGAGCTCCCTGACGAATATGGAACAAGCAGAACCTCCAAAATAAAACATTCTAAATATTACCACACAACAACACTGCAGCACCATAAATGTCCATCTTCTTACTGCACAATACCACCAGAGGGTAGACCCCCGGACACACATCCCAAGCATGCACTAGAAGTTCACGGCTCGCTCCGTGGTTGAGAACACACTCTGACACACACATGCACACCGTTGTTCACTGGGTTACCTCTCGGCAAGAGCCCACCCCTGCATATTTACTCCAGGTATACAATCAGGGCCGGACTGGCCGTACCAGGCATCAGGCGGTTCCCTGGGAGGCTGGAAGGGTGGGGCCAGGTGCTACAATATCGGTCCCCAGTATCAAAAGCAGCAAGCACGCATAATCCATTCACTTACATTTCCAGCCTCCTAGTGCCAGCCAGTGCTTCACACTTGCACCCCCTAAACTCCCCTTGTAGTGGTCAGGCTTGCTCACTATGTACTGTGCAGGGGTTGGTCTGACAAAATTGCCAGGACTGCTTTGTGTTCCCAGTCCAGCCTTGAACACAAGGTTATCCCCTGGTCAAGCTCCCACCCCAGGACACACAGGCTCTCCTAACAAAGCACACAGTTGTTCACCGGGTTGTCCCCTGGTGGAGAGGCCACACCGATACATTACTCTAGGCACAGTCATATTCTGTGGATGAAACTTGCACAAAATGAGTAACACTCACGTTTCAGAGTGCATCACATCAAAACAATACAATCATATTAAAATATATACACTGTGAATGAACATATGCCAAAAGAAAATATGCAGGTTGCAATGCAGCTATGAAATCATTTTATGTACATGTCCTCTGAACAAGGCTGCTAGGCAACACATTTTCACACTTGCAATGTCACATGGCCATGCTTTAGAGATGAAAAATGTACTGTCTCTTAGCCAGCTGCTTTGGAAAAGATTAATCACCTCTGGCTCACATCACTTTACCAATCTGGAAAACTGTGTTTCTAGTCAAATCTGTGAAATGCTACCTTTAACAAGAAAAAAGGCATATTTTGTTGTCGTCATGCACTGTGAGAGGCCAGTGTTTACTGTTCTCTTCCTGTGGCTGGTGGATGAGCCCTTCACACCATGCATGATGTACCTGTACCCGGCAGGACAAGCTTCCAAAGATATGGCCACCAAAAACATGAAGGGCCTCATTTATGAAAAGTGACGCATCGCTGCCTGAAAAGACGATGCGTCACTTTTCATTGCACTCTCCTTGCGACATGCTGGATGCGTCTTATTTACAGTATGACACATCATGTCGCAAGGAGTTACAGATACGTCAGTATTTCTGACGTATCTGTAGGCGCAAAGATGACGCATTGCTGGAGTGGGTCACGAAAGTGACGCAACTCCATCAATGGTTCAATTCACATGGGCAAGTCCCATTTCAAATGTGACTGTGTCAGTCTTAAGCCTGCTGTGAGGCAGGCGTAAGATATTGACTCATTTGTGTCTTGGAAGTGACACACTGAAATCTCATAGATTTCACTGCGTCACTTCTACGAGGCTTACCTGTGTCAGAATGCCCACCCTGCATACATTATCACTGGCGCAGGTATAATGTGGCGCAGGGGTTTACAAAGTGACGCATCTACCTAGATGCGTCACTTTGTAAATGACGCAACATGGCGCATTTTTTACCCTGCTGGTGCGCCACAAAAAGTGATGCACCGGCGGTGCAAAAGTGACGCAAGGGTTCATAAATAAGCCCCGAAAGGTGTGTGGTATGACATCAGAAGTGCAGCACGAGCAGAGAGGACAGATGCAGCCGCCTGGCATTGGTGAAAAAGTTATTCCCCCCTTTGCAGGGAATTCTTATATAGATTAAGGCCCAGATTTACAAATATCTTGTGTAGAGTTTGTGTTACTTATTTAACGCAGTCCTGACGCAAAGTCTAGGTTGATATTTACAAAATAACACAAATCATGATTTTCGTTGGTTTGTAACCAAACAATGCAACATACTGCAATGTGCTGTCTTTTGTTACTTTGTGTCAAGGGGTTGTTCCAAGGGTGGTGCACACGCATTCCCATACGACCACCCATGGGTTTTAACGCAAATCCCTATCTACAAATAGTTGTAGACAGGGTTTTGTACCAAAACCCTTCACTTACCTGAGGCAGGCATAACGAGGAGAAATAAAAAAAATTTCTCTCAACAGAATTCAGAACACCTGCAAAGAAGAAACTGCGTTAAAGCATATTTGTTTTTACAAGAAGGGACCCTTTCCTGCACAAAAACTCTGTTGACCACAACACAGACACCCTTGCACTATAGCGCAAAAGTCTGTGCATTGGCGCATAGCTGCCAAAAGTGCACCAGGGCAGGAAGAGAGTAGAACTGCGCAACTTTTAGTAGGTATGGTGCAGTTCTGCTCTCTCCTGTTCACGTAACACAGTGCAGCAGCTTTAGTTGCTGTCCTGCATGGCGTAAACTCTTTGTAAATCTCAGAATAAAAGCTTAATGATACATTTGACTGCCACTGAGAACACAAAATCAAAGAACGGACTAGAATGCAACTGTCCCATTCAGCAGTAACAAATGGTTAAGGTACAGATGTGTATTTGCAGCATAGAAGTACAGAAATAACACACTTCCCAGGAGCCTTAAAGCAGAAGCCTCAATCTTTAATTTATAAACAGAAACCCTGTCTAAGATCTTCACATTTTCTCTAGACATTCACCCAGGAAAAGCTTTGGTACAAGCTCAGTAACATCTCAAAAAGTCAAAAGGCGAGCCCCCAGTTGTGGGTGTGGGGCATTCAAATAACTCCAAATTGTACTTGGCACAAATTTCTTAATATCCAACGTGTAAGCCAAAGAGGTCTGAACCCCTTGTTAATAAACCTGCTTGTGCAGGGAATACTTGCTTTCTGGTAGGCAATGGATTGTGGGCCAGACACCTTTGAATTGCGTGGCTTTATCTGATCATCTGTGGGGGGAAATAAAATTAATTTCATAGGACCTTTTGGATGTCTTCCTTTGTGCGGCATAATGTCGTTGTCATGGATTTGTGAGTGAGTGTGAGTGAGATAATTATGAACACCACAATTAATTTCTTGCAAAGTAAATCTGTTTTGGAATGTTTTCCTAATGTAATCATTTAGGATATTGTCACACAGTTTGCAAAATGAGAGGTGCGTTTGACGGATTGAGTGTATCCCACTTCTCTGGGGAAACGACCTTTACAACGCAGTCATTACACCACTATCCATTTACATCATGGTCATTACAACGCAAGTCGTTACAACGATTTGTGCTGGATGGCGCTATACACTAAGGAATAGTATGATTTACTATTCTAACACCTTCCCTACTGTTCCGTAGGCTGGAGTTGGAATAGTAAATCATACTATTTCTATGTCCAGCGCCCTGCAGCGCAAGTCCTTGTAACGACTTGCGTTGTAATAACTGCGATGTAACGTACCACAATGTAAATCATCGCGTTGTAACGTCACATATTCATTTCAGTGGAGCGTTAAGCTCACCTTGCTCTAATGATATTGTAGATTGTGCTAGAAGATTAACTATTCAACAGTTCTATCTATGCCTGTTCACCATTAATGAAGCCTGATAATTGTTTTAGTTGCTGAAACCCATAAGCTTCCTTGATGAGCACACTTGATCAACAAGAGATTCTGATGGAACAAACAGCTTCCTAAAACAGTGTAATTCTCAGCATTCTCAGGTCTGTGGACACCTGCTGGAAACCCTTTAAATAAAATTTAATAATAATTAAATGGGATCTTTAGGCCAATGACTAATAATACATTTTACCACTATAAAATACACTGAGGGGCATATTCTCAAGGAGCCATCGCCGAGTTAACTGCGCTTTATCGCAGCCAAAGTCACAATAAAGTTATCACCCCATTAACAAGCTGGTGCTAACAGTCCATAGCAGGCAGTGCATGATTCCTACACCTCCAACAGTCCATCATCAACCTGCGCTACCAGGATGGCACCCACGGAAATGCACTGCTTGTTGGCCAATACCAAATGCACACACCTCAACTCCACAATCATGCAACTAACAACAATGGGAATGCACACGACACAAGCTCACATACAACATGCACACCCACCAGACACGACAGCGCAACTTACTGTGAGAACCTGGGCCACCCATGTACATTAACCATCAATGGCAAGGCACCTCAGTCACACAATAGCAGAATGTCGGAAGAGGAGGGAACCAGGCATGTGCGAAGGAGGCAAGTGACCCTTGAATGAGAATGTACACAATGCCAAGTGTGGCGTGGATGTGATGGCCAGACTGCGGTATGCAGACCGCAGACATATCCATGTCGACACACACCGCTGGTGTTTGGAGTGTAGTGGACACAACCATTCAGAAAAGGGGGTGGTGATGGACAGAGCATCTGAATTAAACAGAACACTCATATCCAGTCAAAAGATCAGGGTTTGATCCATCACCGTTTTTTAGCTCACTGCACCATCCCAGTTCAGAACCTGGCTATATGCAAATTAGTCTGTCCCTGGCCCAGTGCATCATGGGAACATGGCAGACCAAACTACCAAGCCAATTCTTTACTGGAAAGGAAACAAGCTTCCGGGCACCGGTTTCTGGCATTGCAGCCGTCTTCGGCCCGGCTTGCTTGAATCCTGATGGTGCAGTGAGCAAGGGACTCATGTCTGAGCATACCCTGCCACTCCTATAGTGGCCAAAACGATTCAGAAAAGGGGGTGGTGATGGACAGAGCATCTGAATTAAACAGAACACTCATACCCAGTCAAAAGATCAGGGCTTGATCCATCACCGTTCTTTAGCTCACTGCACCATCCCAGTTCAGAACCTGGCTATATGTAAATTAGTCTGTCCCTGGCCCAGTGCATACCCTTCCACACTTGTGGTGGCCAAAACGATTCAAAAGGGGGTGGTGATGGACAGAGTATCTGAATTAAGCAGAACACTCCTACCCAGTCAAAAGATCAGGGCTTGATCCATCACCGTTTTTTAGCTCACTGCACCATCCCAGTTCAGAACCTGGCTACATGCAAATTAGTCTGACCCTGGCCCAGTGCATCATGGGAACAGGGCAGACCAAACTACCAAGCCAATTCTTTACTGGAAAGGAAACAAGCTTCCGGGGACCGGTTTCTGGCATTACAGCCGTCTTCGGCCCGGCTAGCTTGAATCCTGATGGTGCAGTGAGCAAGGGACTCACATCTGAGCATACCCTTCCACACTTGTGGTGTCCAAAACGATTCAAAAGGGGGTGGTGATGGACAGAGTATCTCAATTAAGACATGAGTTCCTTGCTCACAGAAGCTACTTTCTTTCTAGTTTTTTTTATTTATCAAAAACATTTATATTTCTATATTTTTATATACTTTTTTTAAAATATTTGAAACTCATATGCTCAAAAAATTATTTACAGATAAAGACAAATTCATATCAGCATTTCAATTGAAAGAAAAGCCAAAATTAGGTTCTCTCAGTTTTTATACAGGTTTTAGTAACCCTAAATGACACCATCATCCTTCCATTCTCACCTTTCATTCTCATCACACATACCATCAATCATATCACACAAAAATGACAATAAAAACACATCTGTGATGGGGTCCTGCTCCCTGTTACTATCCATCATAGTTATCAAAATCAGGATTAGGCATTCACAAGTCCATTAAGTTTATTTCTGGTTGGTTCTTCTTTAGTTTAATTCTTAGGTAGAACTCCCAGATGTGTGATCACTGGTCATATAGGGTCCTGACTGGTCTACAGGTATCTCATCTGGCCCTCCTTGTCCTACGCTGTCCTAGGCAAAGTGCGATCCCACAGTTTCTTCCGATTCCCAATCCTCCATAGAATATTGAATATTTTGTTGATCAAAATAATTTTCTGACCTATTTTTCCCTGGTGCTTGTTGTAGCTGCTGTTGGGGAACTGGGGTCCCTGGCTACCATTCACTTGTCCCCTTGCTCTCCCACCACCAGCTAAAACAGGACATTCGGAATGCCAATGTCCTTTCTCCTTACAATAAGCACAATGATCCGGCCATAGTAGAGTTTGTCTACGTGGTGCTTGTCTGACGTTCTGATCATAGGTTTGACTACGACCTCGAACTTGGGGTCCATAGGCCTGGACCATCATTACTTTAGTTTTCAATTTTTTTAGTTTGCTTTCCTTCCATTCTTGCTCAGTGGTCACCTGATTCTGATAATACTGAGGCATATCTAATATAGCTTTCGGGGTTACCGAAGCCCACGTACTCTCAAAATTCTTTAAGCAAAAAGATATCTCAGTAAGTAAATTTCCCACAAATCAATCTACAAATAAATGCGCTCCCGTAGGTGTAGAAGTGTCTTGCCCACTAAAATCGTGGAACACTTCTTCAAAGCGAGTAAAGAAATCAGGGACGGCCTCTCCCTGTTTATGTTTACAAGCAGTGAGAAGTGCCCAATCTATTTTCCTAGCCGGAACTATCGTTTTTATATAAGTAAGTATGTTACCAGGAAGATCCAGTATGAGCTAAGTAGGTTTCTGACCCGGTTTCCTATCCCTGTCGTCTGCTATGATGGCAGTGTTAACTCTAGTTACAGGGAAGGCTCCTATCTTTACCAGACAAAGAAGCTCGCCCTCTGAAAAATCCTGTATCTGATCTATCATTTCTCCTACCTCCATTTCTAACTCACTTAACCATTTTAATACTATCAACCTTATTGTGTCCTGACGCAACTGAGGTACAGTAGAACAAAGAATTCGAGGGGTCGAGACAGATACAGAAAGTATGGGATCATCAGTCATTTCAGGTGCAGTGGCCTGGGATGGGGGCGCAGTGGCCTGGGATGGAGGTGGTAAGGGATGTACCGGAACTGGTTGGAAAGTAGGGAGTTGGACAACGGCAGGTAACAGTGGTGGAACCGGAGGTACAGGGGGAACGGCTTTTGGTGGTCCAGGGGGCAGAGGTATTAAAGGTACATATGGGGGTGGGGGGTTGTTCAATCAATAATCCATCAATATCTGAATCCACATCTTCTTGGTGGATTTGTGCTGTTATGTTGGTCTGACTATAAATTCCTTAGATACTAGTAATCTATGCTCTCGATCTAAACAGTCCTTTTTCTCCTGAACTTCTTTATCCTTCAATTCCCTATACTTCTGATACTCTGTCTTCCATTCTTGTTTCCTTTGTACCTTCTCCGCCTTGAGCTGCCGCTACTTTACTTCATTCCTCCACATACGCAAACTGTCAAACATAGCTGGCCTAACTTTCTTTAAAAGAATAGAACTACACGGTGAATACATGTTGCAATATTTACAAGCAGGGATAATCCCACAAGGATTACAAATCAAAAACATCCCTGGCCTAGTTGCACACATTCGAGAGTTTTTAGAAAAATGGTCCCAAATAGCCAATCGCTGTTCCAGAGACCTAATGATGCTCATTGTTGAGACAGCGAAAGATCTCATACTACAGCTACTAAAGGAAATCTCTGATTTAGAAACCGTCATCAAATCCTCAACAGCAATAGAGGATGCGAAAAAAGCTCTAGATGAGATCGATTCTGAACTGTCATCATACAATGATTATCTAATAAAGCGCAAAGGTGACAAGTTACAAAAAGACTTGAGATACTTTAGCAAGGAACGTATATACCCGTACCTTGCAGATGGGTATTATACACAATCTGAAGATCTGGGCCTGGATACTATGACTAACCCACAGGCAACAAGACAATCCAATAAGAAGGTCACCACTTTCTCTGAAACAACAGACTCCGATAGCAGGGTGTGAGAAGTTGGCCTGATGTGCAGTGCTCACTATTCTAGTGATCACTATATATCAGTCCAAACAACCCTTATTGATGATTGGTTGTAAGTCAACCTTATAGACCAGCTATCCTAGTAGCATGGATACGAGCAGTCTAAGGCTAAGACTCGAGGGCGTGTTAAGCCAGCTGTTTTACCATCACATTACCCCTTGAACACCCAGTGAAAGGACACCACACAAGTGTTATGAAAATAAACAGTGTATTTATTAGAATCACAACAGCCCTGTACTCTTTATGAGGACAGGGTGCTAGGCACACAACAAAACTCTTACGAAAATACTTAAGTTAGCACAGTATACACAAATGCCCGAGGGGCACGAAAAACCATATACTCTAAAAGTGGAATGCGAAATTACTAGCAGGTAAGTACAGTACTAATAGGCTTTGGAATCGCTAGGACTTGACTATGGAATCGTTAGATTACTTCTAGGAGGCCTAGGGGACTCGGGTGCAGAGTGTGCACTCTCACGCGGGATGCGGGACAAAGTCTATGGAAGCTAGTAATGCTAAAGTTAGTGTTCACGGGCGAACCCGACCTGGTAAGGAGAAAACGACAGTGGATCCTGACCCTTGGATAGTGAGGCTATGCTGGGGCACCGAAATGCCGAAGTTACCTAGCCCAGGGGCTGCAGCTGCATATGTCTCAAAAGACGTCGGGAATCCTCGTTGCCGGACCAGGAGCCTGGAAGAAAGATGCTGGCAGGCGACCAGTGAAGATAGTTCGAGTTGATCCAAGCCTGGATCTGGAAGATGGATGACACCTGAAAGCAGAGGGGACCAAGTTCGTGACTACTAGCCAGTAGTCAGTGGGCACCAGGAGGGCACCGGATGGTAGTCACCTCGACTAGGTGAGTGGGCGATGCTGTGCTCTGCAGATCTCACGGACCAGGAGGCGTTGTCGGCGACCAGGATGGAGAGGCGAGCTGTCCCACGATGGATGAAGCTGTCGGCGTCGAAGAACCCAGGATTGGGCAACAAAGCCTTGGCTAATTCAAGCCCACGCGGTGGACTCAAAATGGCGTCTTGAGTGGACCAGGAGGGTCCGGGGGGCTCCTCTTCTGGAAGGGAGCAAGGGCCAGTCTGGAGCAACCAGACCAGCAGCAGTGATGTCGTCGGGCGTCGTTCAGAAGGCCACAAGCCAGCGGGCTAGTAGCCAAACAACGCGGTGAGCAGCAAAAAGCAGAAGGGCCCCACGCCGATCGTGGAGATGCTGGGGGGCTGATCTTCGGTGCTGGAGCTGCTCAGGGTCGGGGCTTCTCGGACCCCAAAGCACTCACCAGGAATTTACTCGGCGGGCTTGCTGTGCAGAAGTCGTGCAGTCTTGACAATAGTCGGTCCCTTGAGGTCTCGTCGCACTCACGGTTCTCAGCTTGGCTGTAGAGGTGAGTAGAGGTCGGAGGTGCCAGGGAAGCCGGGTCTTGTCGAGCTGGGCAGTCGGATTCCGGAGGAAGGACTTACAGCAGACCGCAGTGTTCTTGCGATGGTGCCTGCGGATGCAGGGTGACTACTCCTTAGTCACAAGGGAGAATCTTGAAGAAGGAAATCTTGAAGTCCTTTCGCAGAAAGTCGTATCTTGATTCCAAAGATGATCTAATTTGGAAGGGGGCCTGTTCCTACCTTTATCTGGGAAAAGGGGGCTGGCACGCGACTAAGTCCTGCCCTATGGGTGGGACCAGGAGGGGGGTGGTTACACCCACTTCCTTGGCGGGCTTTTCCCCAGCTCAGGGTCTGGAGTGTCCCTGGAACTGGTTCAAGCCGGCCTATGCATAGTGAGCACCGGGGTGCCACTTGCAGTCACCTTCCTCTGAAGCCCTGCCTACCTAGGATACACAAAATCCTGTCTGGGACGGTGCTGGCACCGCCCCTGGCAGGAAACCCTTTGTCCTTATCTCCTGCTCTGGGAGGACTCCCAGCAGCAGGAGGGCAGACTTGTGTCTCGGTGGCAGCATCCATTTTGTGGAGCTGAGGCTCTGTTTGACTTTAACCGGGGTTAGGGGTTACGACCTCTGAGGCGGAAGCCGGAGGACTGTCTGTATTTCTGTGTTTTTTTTAAAAAAAGCTTGCACTTTCATTGTAGTATTTAACCGCTGATCACTAGCGCTGCTACAATCTTGTCGACTTCTGAGGCGGAAGCCGGAGGACTCTTTTTATTTCTGTGTTTTTAAAAAAGCTTTCACCTTCACTGTTTTTAAAACGCACTCACCTGCACCCTGCACCCAAAGCGCTCGCTTCTAGCGCCTAGCAGGCTCTCTGGAATCCCCCTGAAACAGCCGATTGACCGCTGAGACAGGGAAACTCCCCTCCACCCGCCATCGCGGCTCGAAGGGTCGACACGCCCACTCCGAGGCCACGCCCATCCCCCTCTCCCTCAAATGTGCCGGCCATACCAGCGCAGCGGACGAGCGCAGCGGGAGCGCCGTTTGCGCGCCGAAGGCGCGCCTAAGGCAAGCCCGTCTGCGCCCGTCCGCGCACGACCGGGCCTAGGGCCAGACTCTATGCCGGACCCTACCGCCACAAGGGTAAGCTACACTTGTAGAGATCTTCTCAGTCTTAGACCCTCTAAAAGCAGCACATGTCATGTAATGCACGATCCCAATGGTTCTTTTACCAGCTGTAATATCTGCAAACCAGGAAAGCTACTTCTTCCCAAACCCCCGGTACCACCCCCAGGCCTTAAAATAGCGACACTTAACTGCAGATCGCTTCCCAAGCACGCCCTGCTCATTCATCATCTTATTGTCGATCTTGATCTGGACATACTTTTCCTTACCGAAACGTGGATCACTGAGCATTCTAATTCGGACATAGTTTTGGCTTTACCCCCGGGCTTTCTTATCATGTCCCAACCCCGCCCCTTAGGCAGAGGAGGTGGATTAGCCATCATCTATCGGGACCTCTTCGCTTGTCGAACCAGCGAGATTCAGAGCCAGGAGTCAGAGAGCTGCCTCTTCACGATCCAGCTATCCCCGACCAGCTCCCTGTCAGGCCTCCTGGTGTATCGGCCCCCCGGGCATTTCGGCCCCTTTTCGGCCGCCCTCCTGGAAACCATCTCATCCTCGGCCCACCTGACATCCAACTTCTTAATTACAGGAGACCTAAACATACACTTCGATGACCCACTAGACACAGGGGCATCCGACCTAATCTGTGACCTGGCGGCCCATGGCCTTCTCCTTGCTAATACCGGTGCCACGCATACGAAAGGGCACCTGCTTGATCCGGTATTTTCGAACATTTCTTCCCTCCAATTCATCAATTCCCTACCACTCCCATGGACGGACCATTTCCTGGTCACGACCCATCTACCAGGGGCATTCAGGAAACCCCAAAAACCCACTACTTACACCAGAGACAGATCGTGGGCCAGACTCTCGGTGGAGGACTGGTCCGAAGCCCTGGACTCCACGACCCCCAGTCTCTTGGTTGATCCTTCCACCGCTGATACTCAGTTTAGAGATTGGATCTCCTCTTCCCTGGATAGTATTATCCCCATAGAAAAACGTGAGAACAAAAATTGGATCAAGGGCCATGCCCCATGGTACAATACGGAACTCAGAGCTCTCCGTAAAGAGTGCAAAAAGGCTGAGAGACTGTGGAGAAAAGACTGGCTCCATAGCAATAAGAACATGTACCACAGCTCGGTAAGACGCTACAAATCTGCCCTAAAATCAGCTAAAGCCGCATTCTATGACAATAGAATAAAAAATGCTACTAATTCGTCAAAAGAATCTTACCTAATAGTCAAAGAACTACTTAATGTTCCAATGGCACCGTCCTCTCATTCCCCTCCCGCGGATAGAAGTAAGAACCTGGCTGCCTATTTCGATTCCAAAATCTCACGGATACTGGACTCCCTTCCCACCACCAGCCCACATAATCACATGGATTCAGAGGCCTGCATTAACAGCCCCCGGCTGTCCACTTTTAGAGCAGTTTCCCTCACCGAGGTAACTTCCACGTTGGCCAAAATGAAAAGCGGGTCCCCCCTTGACCCGGCCCCGGTTAGATTCTTGAAAACCGTGTCTCCCAGTATAGCCCCCATCATCAGGGATCTCATTAATACCTCTCTCTCCCAAGGCACAGTGCCTCCCAACTGGAAGAATGCGGTTGTCAAGGCCCTGTTGAAAAAGCCCCATCTGAACCCGGACGACATGGCCAACTACAGACCCATACCGCTCCTTCCATGTATCAGCAAGATGGCTGAGAAATTGGTGAATGGGCAATTATCCCAATTCCTTGAGGCAAACAAACTTCTACGTCAATCCCAAACTGGATTCCGGCCCGGCCATGGCACGGACACTGCCCTCCTCTCCGTTATCGAGGAGGCCAGGTGTATCCTGGATTCAGGAGGATCAGTGGCAGTGATCCTCCTGGATCTCAGTGCCGCCTTTGACACGGTGGACCACCGTGTCCTTCTACATCGCCTGGCCAGGGCAGGAATTGTGGGAACTGCACATGCATGGATTGACTCCTTCTTATCCGGACGCTCATTTCAGGTGTGGGACGGCAACTCACGCTCAGACCCACTCCCACTCACAAGTGGTGTCCCCCAGGGGTCTTCGCTTAGTCCCACCCTGTTTAATGTCTACATGGCCCCCCTTGAAGATGTCGTGACCCCTTACGGGATAAAAATAGTAAACTATGCTGACGACACTTAACTCGTCGTCTCTCTTTCCCACCTGGATAAACACCCAGACAGCCTGCTGAACTGTCTCCAGGATATTCACACCTGGATGTGCGAATCTTCCCTGAAGCTGAACGGTGCTAAAACCGAAATTATGCTCTTGGGCAATAAATGGACCTCCATCCCTCCATCAGTCTGGCCGGACGCTTTTGGTGAAATCCCCACACCAAAAAAAGAAATTAAAACACTAGGAGTATGGCTGGAACCGGACCTCACTATGAAGACTCAGGCAGCCAAAACAGCTGGGACATGCTTCGGCCTCTTGCGTTCTATTCGCAAGATCCTCCCTCTCCTTCCCCCCCTATCCAGGAAACTACTGGTTCAGGGGCTCATCTTAGCCCGGCTTGACTATAGTAACGCCGTTTATCTCGGCGCACCTGAATTCACCTTGGCTAAACTCCAACGCACCCAAAATGCGGCGGCGAGGCTCATTTTGAACCTTCCACCCAGAGCCTCAGCCAGGTCTGCACTTAAGACTCTGCACTGGCTTCCTGTTCGCCAGAGAGTTGAGTTTAAGGCCCTGTGCACCTCCCATAAACCCATCAACGGTGTTGGCCCAGCCGCCCTGAAAAACATGGTCATTCCCTACAAAGCCCCCAGACTCCTTCGCTCTGACGGCGAACACCTGGCCACGGTTCCTAAGTTCAAGAAGGCTCGCACCGGTGGCCGTCGCTTCTCGGTTAAAGCCTCCGCAGGATGGAACTCACTTCCACGCAGCTTGCGTCTGGAACCTTGTCACGCCCTCTTCCGAAAAAAACTAAAAACCTTCCTGTTCCCCAAATAGTTTTCCTTTCTCCCCCTCTCTTGGTCTTCACAGATTTACAGCGCGGGGATGCCTACGGGTCACCAGGCGCTCTACAAATCGCAAAATAAATAATAATACATGTCGTGTCCCTCTAGAAGGGTGGAATGCTAACCCCGTCACCAGAATTGGCGAGGGGTTAGTATTCCAATTCGTATGACACCTTACTCGACATGTTTTGATAAAGCGATACCAGAGTTGGCATATAACCGCGAGGATTATAATGCACTTAAGAGTATATGGTATGCGATATCATGGAAACGGCTAAGGGATGGATCCCGAAAGCCGTAGACAGGCTCAGCTCATGCCAGAGCACCATCTCACACGATTCCAAGCACTCTGCCTTCAGGATTGTTAAGGCCTGCCATAGGAGTGACTGATAGGAGATCTGTGTGTCCATTTTAGGGTTAGATATAGGTATACTATATCTAAAGCAAAGGGTGAGTACACCACCTTGCCCCAGCTGTCGTGCAGCCAGTTGTGTCAGTTTAGTTAGTCAGTCCAGGGGTGGCACAATACATGCTTCAGCCCCTGGGAGACTTCTGGGTGCACCTCAGCCCTGGGTACAGGGACTTGGAGAGGGCCCAGTGCCAATTCAGTACCTGAGTACAATTTGGATAGAGAGAACAGCTAGGCTGTGGGTCTGATTAGCAGGCCCACAGCCAGGGAAAGTCGTAAACCAGTGCAGCAAAAAGCAAAAATCTGGGTGATCATAGGATTGCAGACCCCACTCTCCTACACAGGGTAATAGGGGTATGAGATATACTCCCAGGTTCAAACAAGGATATAGTCCTTTTTTAGTCTTATCTACCACCTTGCCTCCATCTTTCTGTCTACAGTTTTGGTTGTACTGTTCTTTATAAACGTCTTTGTGTGTATAATGAAAATAACATCACAAATCATGAAAACATGTACATAAAATGATAAAACTTTATTTAAAAAAGGGAAAGGAACAATCACTAAATAAATGAATATCAGCTTTTTACTATCTTGGTTATAGATCTTTATTTATAGGTTTAAACAAATAACTTTTGATACTGTTATGGGCTGACAATTATACATGTCTTATTGACCTGGTTCTGCTTTAGTCAACTTTGTGACTGACTCAGCTATATACTCTTTCCTAATATATTTCCTCCCTATGTATGGCGAGTCTATTTTCAAATATAGGGGTCCCCTTCTTCCATAACAATACTAACTTTCTTTAAAAACAATAATTTCTCTAAATACTCCAGTTTGTGAGGGTCCATTGTCCCCTCTAATGGCCATTGCAACTGGGGATCCCCTTTTGTATATTTGTTCCACAATGCATTATACATGATAGGACAAATACCACATTTAATGTACATCTCAAACTTCGGTGTACCTTCTGGTGGCACTGGCTGACTTGCTTCCAAAATGCTCTGCTTATCATAGCAGCAGCAACACAATTTCCAAAGTATGCTAAATACAGGCATGTTATATAAGATATAAAAAAAACGTATAAACAGAGAGAAATGAAAAAATATTCTCACATTACCTGTCAGAAAAAATGTTAATCAACATCAAATAGCAAGTTCCAAAGAAGGTTCAAAACAAATTCTAAACAAATTCCAAACATATTCCAAACACAATTCCAAACAAGTTCCAGACAAATTCCAAATAACCAAAAAGAACCGGTTCAATACAAATCTACCTTATTTGTAGTCTTCAACTCCCACCTGTCGATTCTCCCTGCTCCAAAAGAATGACCATCCAAGGGCTCCAGTCAAGGTTAGCGGCAGCCAGGAAGATCAGAGTCAGAGAGCTGAAAAATCACCTTGGACACGAGAACTAGTTTCTTCAGGTGGTGCGCTCCTCAGTGAAGTTCGTCTTACCGACACAATCTCCTTCCCCGGTCCAACTCCAAGCCTTTGATGGGGTCCCACGTTTGGGCGCCAATTTGTGGAAGCGGATTATTTAAAACCCACTGGTGGAGGGGTCACCCTTCGTCCACGGGTTCTTAACAAGTAAAGAGGAATCGACACTGGAGTGAAGTACAAACCAAGGGTCATTTATTAGCATTCATGAATGGGGGCTCATCCTACAAGCACCATCGAGATACTCTAGGGGAGGCACACTGAACTGTGGTTACATGAGTTTTTATAGCAAAAGATCACAAACAAGGGACGCCCAGAGGTAAATAGAGCTTTGGGAAGAACACACAAATGAGGTAACAGTAAGAATCAACAGCCTTGGTGCCTTGTGCAATTGTTGAGTCCTAAGGCTGCACAACAAGATATGCTATCTGAGTAAACCTTGCTTGAGGCTTTACCATTGTCTGAAAAACCCAGAGCAGACACCAGCTGTTCTTTTGCTCTGACTCTGCATGTATACACAGCTTACAGTGCTTCTATCTAGATTCTTTTACTCATGTTTATACAGCTGCGGTGTCAAGGATAGAGCTGGGCTGGAAGTATGGCAGAGGTGAATAATGGATGAGGCATAGCTTAATCAAAAAACAAGAGAATAGAATTTTACATTTTAACAGGCCGGGACATGGCTTCGTCCACTCAAAGGCAACAACGTGGAGCAAAACCCATACCAGGATTGATGGGGGCCATAGGTGGTGAAATATTGCTGCAGTGCTGAAGGAAGTCCCCTCCCAACAAGTCAGCTGAAGACCGGCGCTGCACTGTCATACCGGGGGTGTAGCGTCTGTCATATTCCTCCTACAAGAGGCCTATCAGCTATCTCCTATGGTGACACTGCGCACTACATGAGGAATGCATGCTGGGTCGTGATTTCCATGTCACGTTCCGGACCCGCTTGACTGCGCAGGGGTAGCAGTTAAACTTTGGATACCCCAGTCATGGTTCTGAGGGAGGTGAGAGTGAATGCCCGCCCCAAGGCGGGGCCACGGTGGCCCACAAGAAGACTGTTGGTCCTTATACAGTGGCTGGCAGACTTGCTGCTGCTCTGGCCTGGTCTGGTGCCTAGATCTCTATGCCTTCCTTCCTCTCACCCTGTTGGACCCGGCCTCGTGGCGTGGTCCTACCCCTCCCGCATGGCGGGCCCCGGACGACATCGGCCCTCCATCCAGCCCGGGTCGGCCTCGGGCACACCCCTCCACGCCCTCCAAACCACCAGATCCGCCACCCGGCGGCCCACAACCACTGACACGGCACACTCGGGCCACCCCAGCATTACCGGTCCGGTGCCCACCCCGGACCCACATTCCAGGCCCGACGCCATCTTGGGCCCATCACGTCACAGACACGTGGTCCCGGACCAGCCGCGGCCACGGCCCCAGCAAGCCCACCATCGAGGCACCAAGAACCCTCCGGGTGGTAGAGTGGCCACTCAACCAGAGACAAGGAGAGGGGAGTTTCGATGGCTCTCCAACCGTCCCCGGATGCCTGGTTTCGATCGACCTCCGGCCTCCCTGAGCGCTGGCCCCAACCCCTGCTGGGTATCTGGACACCATCATCCCGGCCCCTCTGACCCCCAGGCGAGAGGGTCCGGACATCAAAGGACTCCAGACCTATATCTGGGCCAGCCCCGGAGAAGTTGTATCCCGGAGTCGAGAAGCCCTGCTGACGCTGTCGCGGCTGACCCTGAGACAAACTCCTCTTGCTGCTCTACCCGGAACCTGCTGGCGCTGCCGCAGTCCATCTTTGCTGTAACCATCTTGGAGCCTGCTGGCGCTGCCGCGGTCCACACTCGCTGAACCATCTCGGAACCTGCTGGCGCTGCCGCGGTCCACACTCGCTGAACCACCTTGGAACCTGCTGGCGCTGCCGCGGTCCACACTCGCTGAATCATCTTGGAGCCTGCTGGCGCTGCCGCGGTCCATCTTTGCTGTAACCATCTTGGAGCCTGCTGGCGCTGCCGCGGTCCACACTCGCTGAACCATCTTGGAACCTGCTGGCGCTGCCACGGTCCACACTCGCTGAACCATCTTGGAACCTGCTGGCGCTGCCGCGGTCCACACTCGCTGAACCATCTTGGAGCCTGCTGGCGCTGCCGCGGCCCAACCTTCCGGAACCCCCCAGCTCGAGGATTGAGAGCTGTGCGTAGGGTCTCCTTGCAACCGACCATCTATAAGACTGTCCCGCTACCTTGCCCCTTGCCACGAGACTTTCCAGATCTCGGGATCTGCTGTATATATTGAAACAATACTAATTGCCCGATAAAGATTGAAAACTCTATCTACGTGTGGTGTGTATTTGTAGTGGTGTGGTTACTCTGCTGTACGATTCTAGGAGAGGGCCCTCCCGTCGGAGGCCTCTCGACATCGCTCGGTCCCTTCTCTGAAGGAGGGGTAGACCTAGGGGTGGTCAGTCAGACACCTTCTGCCTCCCCCGGGTTCGCCTTTCTAACACACCCCTCCGTCCCCATGGGGGAACTAACCCTTGGACCCTGCTCCAACTATTCAATTAAAAAGTACTTTATTCGTTTTTTTTTATATACAAAACCATAAAAGTTCACAGTACAATAAAAATAGCATTCCGAGCTACAGTTAAAAAACAGACAAGACAAAATACAGTATATGGGGAACCCACAGTTCATGGTATTGAATGTTTTGCTATTGCAAATGAAGCAAAATGTTAGGTGAATTAGCTCTTATTTGTTCTTACATATCCTGCTCCAACTAGTTATTGTCGGCCATATCAGTCCCTACTATACCTCAGAGACGTTGTTTCGGATCCTATACTGCCTTGGAGAGGCCCTACTGTTTCGAGGTGCACCAGATGGAATACCTGTGCTGGGGAGATGGTCAAGGATAAGGAACCCAAGCCCCCTCACCAGGGGTTAATGGACTGCTACGTAGAAGTGGTAATGCCTCTGCTGCAGGTTGCTCTGCCTGAGGTCACCCTTCTGCACCCAGGATCTCTGAAATGTGGCAGAAAGGGTCACCTCAGCAGTAACCAAGATTTCCGAACTAGAAGATACAGTCCAGGGAATCCGCAAGGAGGTGACGGAGGCTTGGGCCACCATTCAGGATGTGGTGTGGAGACTGCAAGATGGTGAAAACCACACCAGGCAGGAAAACCTACGGTTTGAGGGGTTTCCTGAGGGGGTTGAGGTACTTGACATGGTGCTGTTTCTGGACAAGTGGTTGCGGCGCACCCTCCCTCAGGACAGGTTTTCCTCCTGCTTTATTATTGAAAAGGTAGGCCAGGCACTGGGGGGCAAACCCCTGCCAGCCCCCCCCCCCCAAGACCAGTGATAGCATACGCTTCTTAAATTTTCAAGATCAAGGCATGATCCTCACTAAATTGGGCAAAATGGGGGAGGTGCACCAGGGGAATTCCAAAATCTTAATTTTCCCAGACTACACTCGGGAGGTTCAATAGCAGTGATGTACCTTTGATTCGGTTAAAGCCAGAGTGAGGGGACTCCAACAGCAGTATATGCTTTTATTCCCTGCCTAGTTGAAGGTCTTTCTTCTTTCAGACACCAGAGAATGCTTGGACTTGGCTGGAGGAGTATCCCAGGCTATCAGGGCAAGGGGGCAGCAGACTGGCTCCCGCCCGTACAATGGGAGGGTGCCCAGTTGAAGACAGACAGTGGCTTAGTAGGTGAGGCCAGTGCCTGCAAAGGAGAGGGAGTTGGACAGCATGGCGTGGAACACCACCCGAGGGTCTCCCAGAGGTTTCCTTGGATTCCGGGGGTGAACGGACAGTGGAAACCAAAAAAGAGAAGGAAAAATGTGCTGGAGGGGGAATCCACCCATTGCTACACAGGAGATGACCAAAAGATTGGTTCGGAAACCCCTCACCCTCTGGCAGTTGTCATCGATGATGTAGAACATGAACCGGCGGTCGTACCATAGGACACCACAGCTTCAGGACTGACTGCTGCAACATGGTGGTTGGACTGGAAGACTCGAGGGTCCAAACAGAACGTTTTCCAAGGACATGTAAACAGCCACCGTGTAGAGGGTAGGTGGGCCCAACTGGTGTTTACAGACTTTGCAGGGCTAAGTTAGTGGGTCGGGTGGAGGGCTACAGGTAACCCTGGGCGTGGGACTAAGCTACGCTCACGGAGCGTGCGTAGTTTGCGCTAATACGCACAACGTGAATTGCATGTAGCACAGTGCACAAATGCGCAGCGTAGTGTAGCGGGCATTTTTTGCTTGCTGGCGGTCCTCAATGTCAAGTTGGCGACCGCAAGCGAGCAAAATCTACATCCTGGCGAGACTTTTTCCTCATTCGCAATCAGCAACATCAAGTTGCCGATCACAAGTGCGGAAAATAAACCTCTTGGCGAGATTCTCAATGCGGGGAGGTCAGGTTTCTCATTGCGAGTGGTCACGCTTGCTCGTGATGAGAAACTACCAGTCTGAGTTGAGAAAGCTGCCGCTCGAGTACAAATCTACTTGAGCTGTAGAAAACGACTGCTTGCACTGTGCAAGATGCGGTTTGCAATGATTGCACAGTGCGGACAAGCATCTGACACTGTGCAATAAGTGCAAACAGTATTTTCTCTACCTTCCTACGCAGTGCGCGTAGCTACGCGTAGTGCGAAGTTGAGTTGTGGGCTCACACACTCGCAGGAGTTCTTGTGGGTGAGGTGGGGAGAGGGGTTGATATACAGTTCTGGGTTTCTTAGTTCTGGGGGGGAAGGTACAGACACACCAGACGCTTAGTAGTCTTGTCAAGGATCACACGCTTCACATTACCCTGTTGTTAAGAGTCATGGCTGATAACCATTCCCTAATACACCACGCACCCACCTGCGGGGCCACGGCAGGTACTCAACCCTTACACACTAGGACTCTTACAGTCCTATCCTGGAACGTTAGTGGACTGGGAGACAAAGTTAAGAGGGGATTGGTGGCCCAATACATAAGGAGATTGCAGCCATATGTGGTGCTCTTACAAGAAACCCATCTCCAGGGGACACAGTGCAAATTTCTGGGGAGAGCCGCCTACATCACACTGGCCCATGGGGTTTATACATCGATCCAGAGGTATGGGTAAGAAAGAACCAGATCCCACCCCCTTCTGAGTAGAGAAACAGTGGATAGATGCTTCTGGCAGATATGTGGGGGGTGAAAGGGTTCTGGGGATGAACCGATGTTACTTTAATTAGCGTATATGCATCTCCTAGATTACAAGCCACCACAGTGGTAAAAACTCTCTGAAATTGTACTGGAGGTAACCTCACCTTGCAACATTTTGGGAGGAGATTTTAACAATGGCACTACAGCTAGATAGGACCGGGACACCAGGCATCCTGACACCAAGTACCCCGCTTTCACGCTTCATTAATACACTTGGCCTTTTGGATCTGTGGCGACGGGTGCAACCCACTGATAGATGATGTTCATACTTCTCAGGGGACCACAGGGTGTTAGTTCGCTTGGACTATATCTTTACCACAGCCGGGGAGGTGGGTACAATACAGCAGCCAGAGACTTGGCCCAGGGACTTTCTCACCACTGCCCCCTTAATGGTGAAATTATGGTAGACCGGGTCATGGGGGAGGTGCAGGCTGGAGACTCAATGCGTGGAAATTGTGGATGGGACGTGGCCATTGGGTTACAGGTTGACTCTGAAGAAATGAAGGTTTAGTCACGCCCAAGGTGGTGCTATGAGAAGCATATAGGATGGTCCTCCAGGATAGTGCCCAGAACCTGATTGCCCAGAAAAAGAAGAAAGTGGTAGGGGCCCTGAAGCAGCATGAGAGCAGCGTTTGGAGCTCGAAGAATACCCAGGTGCAGAGCTAGACTCCCACAGGGTTAGGCAGTTGGAACTTCTGAGAGCCGAATACCGAGATCTGGCACAAGAAGGGGCAAAGAAACAAAGGTTTGTTACACTCCATAGGGTGTATAACACTGACGATAAGGCCAGAAAACTCCTGGCATGGTTAGGCAGGAAAGAAGTGGAGGCCAGATTGGTGCACCAGATAGTGGGACCAGGGGGAGACTGCTTTGCAATGGATGAAACTGTCACTGGGGCCTTTGCCCACTATTATAAGGAGTTCTACAGAGTTAGGGCACTGCACGACGCACCACACATTGTCTAATACCTGCTGTTGGTAACCACTCCTGTGTTAGACGTGGAAGAGCAAGAGACCCTGGAATCTAAAATCACGTTGATGGAGGTCCAAGCCCCCATGGCAAAGTTACAATTCAAAAAGACGTCGGCTCCAACTGGATTCCTGCGTAATTTGTTATGCGATATGTAGGATTGCTTGGATCCCATATACTGAACATGGTTTTAGAGGCCGGCCAGCATGCCACTCTTCAATCAGATCTCAGGTGGGCTGTTATAGTACAGATATATGAGGACAATAAGCCAAAAGAGCACTGTGACTCATACCACACGATTTCGCTACTTAATATCGAGGTCACGATTTTGGCCGCTAGACTCATACAGGTTATTACATCCCTGATCCACAGGGATCAGTCAGGCATTATGCCTGGCAGGTCAACAAGTTATAACTTAAGGCGGGCGCATAATTAGATGAATGAAGTAAAAGCCCAGCCAGAGGTGCATATCTTTCTTGCTCTGGACCCGGAGAAGGCGTCTGATGCTGTGCATTGGCCCTTCTTAGAACAAACTCTGGTGAAGTTCGAGTTTGGTCCCCAATACAGAAAGTAGGTGAAATTACTTTATCAGGCCCAGGCAGCAGCTGTCAGAGTTAATGGAACGTTGCAGCTGTCAGAGTTAATGGAACATTGTTCTCCAACTTCCCTATTTGTAGGGATACGAGGCAGGGTTGCCCCTTGTCCCCCCTCCTGTTCGCTCTTACAATAGAATTACAGGTCTGTATAGTGCAAGATCACCCCAGGGTCCGTGGTTTCCACATCACGGGAGCGGACGAAGACAAGGAGAAAATGTCACTCTACAATACGGAGCCATCCATGACCCTGCCTTTAATCTTTCACCTGTTTGAGGAGTATGAGAGTTACTCCGGCTATCGAATTAACTGGGATAAGTCAGTATTCTACCTTCAATGGGGCGGGATAGATACCTACTCCCCTGTCGCTTGACACGTGCGGATGACGGCTTTAAATATCTAGGTATTTTCATGACACTGGGGAGAGACCTCTGTTACGATTGGAACCTGGGGAGGGTGGCGAGAGCTTGCCGGGAAGAGATGGAGAGGTGGAGAGGGCTGCCCCTCCCTCTACTGAGGCGAGCAGCCATGTGTAAAATGATCTCGCTCCTAAAACTGCTGTATGTTTTACAAACACGTTCTATATGATTCCTCTCTGAGGTCCATCCTAGGCTGGCGGGTGACATGTGAACCTTGCTGTGGGACAGGAAACACTCCAGAATCGCCCTGAAAACTTTACAACGTAACCCATATAATGGGAAGTTTGCTCTACCCGACTTGGAAGCATAATACTTCGGATCAACTTCAACGGCTGGCTGTTTGCCTCATTAGATCATTCCACTTTCTCGCTTCAGCTGGTGCAATGAGTGCAAAAGTCCTGCTTACACTACTTTGAAGGAGACAAAGGGGTGCAGCTTCTTCTGCCGGTCATCCAAGTAGCCTTGGCCGCCTGGGGAAAACCCATGAAGTGCCTGGGCCTACGGTAGCAGCCCAGGCACAAGGCTTCGAGGTCTGGGATCTTATTGGGATCACCAAGGTAGGGGATCTGCTAGAAAGAGGTGACATAATACAATTTTCCTCACTACATAGTGAGTCTGGGATAAACGCCAATCAATTTCTGAAATATGCACAAGTACGGCATGCCTGGCAAGGGTGAGGGGTTGTCCGGGGAGGGCATCCCACAATTCGCCACATTGGAACGGCAGCTGCTAATAGAGAAGCTAGAGAATGGTGCGATCTCCCTAACCTACAAAACCCTCAACAATAACATGCTCAACACTCTACTTAGGTTGCAAGCGAAATGGGTGGAGGATGTAGGAGACCTGGAGGATACCCCGGGAGGTGGCCCTGATGCACTCGAGAATGGTAGGAATAAAATCGAGGCTATGTTTAATCACATTTAAAATCTTTCATAGGTTGTATTACGAAAGGCAGACTGCACGCCCAGGAGAGGTCACAAGATCCGCACAGTTGTAGTGTCACGAGTGGGACGGTTCCCTTTCCCACGCTATTTGGGGATGCCCATTAATGAAGTACTACTGGGTGGTAGTTATCAAGAAACTCTGTACAGTCCTTACAGAATCGATCCGACTGGATCCTAAATTTATCCTCCTGGGGATCCCCAACGACACTGACCAGCCAAGGGCCAAGCTGTTGATCTGTGGCCTAGGACTTGTAGTGGCAAAGAGAGATCTTTTTTTTCTCAGTTTTATATAGCGCAAACTCGACCCAAAGGTATTGGAGTGATTTACATGAGCTCCAGTTACATTACACAAGAACACATTCTTTTTTGGTAGGTAAGGGGAGTTTATGTGATTTGCCCAGAATCATAAGATGTTGAGTGGACCCGAGACTCAAAGTCGTTTCCCCAGCTCCAAAGTTGGCAGCTCTAGACATTAGGCCACATCCTCTCCCCTATAGGCCGGTACTGAGGGTGAGTGAGAGCCCGACATTGCATGGATATGTAAATGGTGGCAGAAAAAGTCATATATGCCAGCAGGGGTTGCTATCAAACGTTTTGTACGTTCTGGAGCAGATGGATGCAATATTAGTCCCTGGAGTTACTGGGAGAGGGTGGGAACAGGGCCAAGACCTGCCATAATGGGTGTAGATGCTATGTGGTCCTGTGAAATGATGCAATTGACTGTATGTGCATTCCGGGTTTCCCATCTACCTTTCCTGCCCCACAGCACTTGTAAATTCAAGGTATACCGCTCAGATGGCATGCAAGCACGGAAAGGTGATTCTTTGCCAAAAATAATGACACTAACACAGCTTCACAAATTTTAACCACAAATATGTTAGCAAAATGCTTTCCTTTACCTACAATTATTACAAATCTTGTGAAAAGCAGGACAAGAGTCGCAGGCTGTGAATTGGCATTAGAACAGCATGTTTTACAATCTACACACCCCTGACATTTAGCTTTAACACAACTAAACAAACTCGTTTTCCTTTTTCAGCCACTTTTATAACTGTTTATCTTTTTATGGGTCTTTCTCCCCCTTTCACTATTCAATCGGGTTATTTTTCTACCAGAGAAGGATGTTTACAGCACAGTAGTTTCTCGTTCATTTTTTTGTGTGGCAATCCATTACAAGGGGATCCTATGTGCATTTGTCTGTAAGACCTTCTAAATCACAACTGGAAGATGAAATCCTAAGGGTGACTAAGGGGCAGATGTATCAACATCCTGATTTGCGAATCTAAAATAGCGATTTTTTAGAAATCGCTATTTGAGATTTGCAAATAGGGATGTATGTAGAAAATCGCAATTTTTTTGCGATTTCTTAAAATTCCTTAATTGCGATTCTCAAATTACGAATCGCAATTAAGGAATAATTTCGCATTCATTTCTAGGAGGCCCATAGGAATGAATGGGAAGTTATTCTCAATTTGCGATTCGCAATTTGAGAATTGGAAATTGAGAATAATTTCAAGGGTGCAAGGGTGTCATAAGGACACCCTGATGCACCCCTGAAATGAACATGTCTGCGCATATGGCGCACATACATGCCCCTAAGGGCCTGTATGTGCAATATTCACATACATGCCCTAGAGGCATGTATGTGCGCCATATGGCACCTTCACAAATGCCAAAAAGTGCATTTGTGAAAGAAATCGCAAATTACCACCAACTTGAAGTTGGTGGTAATTTGCGATTTTCAAAGGAGAATTCGCAAAAATTAAATGCTTGTTGCATAGCATTTAAGGAATCACAATTTGCGATTCCTTAAATGCTTACGCAAAATTAAGGAATCGCAAATTTTGCGATTCCTTAATTTTGCGATGCGATTTCCCTAAAACATACCATTTAGCAAATTGGTGCATACATGCCCTAAGGGCATGTATATGCGCCATATGGCACCTTCACAAATGGCAAAAAGTGCATTTGTGAAAGAAATCGCAAATTACCACCAACTTGAAGTTAGTGGTAATTTGCGATTTCCTAAGGAGAATTTGCAAAAATTAAATGTTTGTTGCATAGCATTTAAGAAATCACAGTTTGCAATTCCTTAAATGCTTACGCAAAATTAAGGAACCGCAAATTTTGCGATTCCTTAATTTTGCGATTCCTTAATTTTGCGATGCGATTTCCCTAATAAACACCATTTAGCGAATTTTTAGTTGCAAACGCTGCTTTTTTGCGATTCGCAGCATTTGCAAATAAAAATTGCCTTGATACATCTGCCCCTATATAACCCTTAATTAATGTATGGTATGCTGCAGAGTAAAACAATGCCCATTATGCTCCACAATGGCTCTCCGTTCCTCTTGAAACAGGTATACCAGTGCTTTAAAGCCTCCACATACTTAGTCAATCTTCCAAAACTACAGAGGGGTCAGGTTCAGTCTCATGGAGGTGACTGAAAATGTTCTGATTGGGTGTGGCTTGCCAAATACCAAGATCGCTCTGAGAGAGAGCTTTGATGAATCAGGGTAAATTTTGAATAATATCATGGCCAAAACAGGCAAGTGCTGGGGTGAGTGGATCGAAATATGCCCTATTATCTCGCTATACATGTTTTTTCACAGAGTTAACACCTCCTTACTGAAGCTTACCACCCACCAGCGACTGAGACCCTGCCATGACCACTTTCGGCAGACGATGTGGAGTTCCCACAGAGGGACGAAGCAGGGCAACAGAAACACCAGAGAGGATTCACCATGCAAATTGCTACACTGTTCAGAAATCTTCACCTCACCATGGTGATGCTGGTGACTCGCTCCCCAGAGACTTAGATCGGTTATGTTACACGAACCATATGGCCCCTATGCCTGCTGCTCTGCAGTGCAGTCATTTTTTATGCCCCTATATATAAGCTCTTGTGGCCCATCCACAGCAGGCCATGACAGCATCTTAAAAAGCAGCAGCATCACATGAAGGACGAATCTGAGAGCAGCTTCACAAGTCCACACTACACTGCTCGGATTCATATGCCCTGCCTGCAGCTGCTGCCCACTGACACCATCGGACAGAGTGAAGAGAACACATGCTACAACACATTCCACACTACACATGAGAAAAAGAAACAGAACTGGCATGAATCGCTTTCTTCTTTAACACGTTGGTCCTAGATTCTCTCATTAAGCATGGTTCTGCATGCCTCGAAAAACCTACTAGCCCACCCGCTATGGCCAGTCAGATTTTATCAGGGCAAGCTATATTTAGGAACTACTCACCTGTTCTGGTGAGGTGACAAAGAACTAGTGTTCTTTTCAGTCAGAGGGTGAAGGAGCAATAAATATGCCATTAAATCTTGTTTTAACTTGTCACATTTGCTCAGTGTTCAGAGTCAGAGGTCAGAAGTCAGTTTACAATGACATTTCCTTCTCTGACTGCAAAGTTCCAGGACTTTGTACAGTTGTCTGTCTGACCTGCTTTAGGAAGTGTGAAAAGAAAGGCTGTAGGGTATCATGATTTTTTTCTAACACACATTTAAATCCATACTAATATTATAAAGAGAGAGCCCAAACCTTTGAGGCGCATAATCTCAGTAACCACAGCACCAATCACAACACCCAATACAGCGTTGGAAAGGGCAGTTGCAGCAGAAGGACATAGGCTATGCAGACAGCCACCATCTACATTTTTTAAAAATTGTTTTTATTAACTTTTCAAGAAACAGTGGTGTTCATCACAATCATACAGTGCAAGACATACAATTGTACCGTAGGACACCATATACATTTAAAAGGTAAAAGAACCGTGCCAGCAAAGTAGTCCCTTGTGGGCGTGTCTGCATTGTGCTGTGGGCGTGGGCCGGGGGCGTGACTGATGCTGGGGGCATGTGGTACGGCCATCACATCGTGGGCTGTGGGCGTGTGCAGGGGGCGTGACAAATGCTGAGGGCGTGTGTCCGCCCTTCATGCCATGTGAGTCGTACATACAAGCGCCAATTACGTTGCTGCGCACCATCAAGGGGCACGGTGGGGGCGTGACACGCTGGGGGCGTGAGAAACGCTGGGGGGGTGTGTCCGGCCTTCATGCCATGTGAACGCAATTGCACCGCATCAAGGGGCACGCTGGGGGCGTGTGCTACGTTCCGCCCTTCATGCTATGTGGGTCGTACATTAATCAGAAGATCGTCTGCTGTGGCCGTGTGCATGACAAACGCGTTCAACTGGAGGCCTGGTAAGTAACATTACTGCAGCCTCTCCTGCACGCTGTTACTGAACTCTCTCATTCACCGAAATTAGACGCGCCTGCTACCATCAACCAGGGCTCTAGCCGGGCTCAGGCGGCGGATCAGTACACTAATTACACGTGCCTGATAACATCAACCAGGGCTGCAGCTGGGCCTCAAGCGGGGGAACACGCGCCTGCTAACATCAAACAGGCCTGCATCTGGGCATCAAGCGGGGAAACACGCAAATGAGCGTGTCTGCGGGGACAATTACTGCAGCCTCTCCTACTCGCTGTCACTGAACTCTCTCATTAAACGGATTTACCCGCGGCTGATAACTCTCTCATTCAACGACATTACACGCGCCTGCTAACATCAACCAGGGCTGTAGCCGGGCTCAGGCGGCGAATCACTACACCAATTACACGCGCCTGCTAACATCAACCAGGGCTGCAGCTGGTCCTTCTCCGTCCCTATTCTAATGAAACAAAAAATGTTGTCTACCGCGAGATTTTAAAATAAATTGCCCTTGCCAAATACACACATTACACACATTCTATTTCATACACGGACAACGTCGGGACGGGCTGCTATATACATTAAAAAGGTAAAAGAACCTTAGGGGGAAAGTAGTCCCTTGTGGGCGTCGGCGTTGTGCTGTCAGCAATGGGCGCTGCAAACAACATGTTGTACATAGCTTTTCCCTTTCAGCCCTCTCCCTGCTTGCCCTAGCCCTAACCTTCTAGATTGCTTACATGGTTCTCTCTGCCTCACCTTCTGATTCCATTCTGTGGCAGTTACTCCCTGGCCAGATGAGGATACGGTCCTGTTACTTTTCTGTCTGCTGTATTAAACGACTTACCTGCCACCTATCCGGATTTGGTGTCTTCTTTTCCTTTACAACATTTTGGCGACTTCTGGACGGGAGCATCTGGCCAAATGCTGCTACAGCCTATGAAAAGACAAACAAAACAGTGATCCGTTCCTCGACGAACCCACGAGTGTCAGCGCTTTGAACCCTCGACGACATCTTCTCCTGCAACTGTCAGATGTCGAAATTTTCCGGATTTTACTTCCTCTTTCAGCGTTTTTGCCTCAGTGGTTACTACCGACAACGTCACCTGACAACCAAGCCTGAGGTGCGTAGCAACCGAATCAAACGTCGTATATGTATCTTGCGTAGCCATAGCAACTGCCTTGACAACTTCTGCTACCGCGAGTGGTATCTCGTGCCTGGACTACGCATTACCGCATCACGTACCTGCTAGTTTACTGCATTTCCGGACGCCTCGCATTGTCTACGTAAGGTCATTGACGCGACCTTCGTGACGACATACGCTGGCGGCCATCTTTGTTTACATCTGCAGTCCGATGCGAACAGTGCATCAGTCCGATGCGAGCAGTTCTTCACTAAAGGATTACGCGATCACATTTAAAGTTGGCACGCAATAGTTTTACCACTCAAGTAAGCACGTTATTTAATACTTTTAACGCATGGAAGTATAGCGCTGAGCTTATTTATTGGACATCGTTTTTACTTGTACCGTTTGTATTGAGAGTTCAGTATCCCGTGGTCAATATTCATTATAATGGCGCAATCTATAAATATTGCTCTTCCTCCTCAGTTCCTGAGTGAACCTGGCAATCCTTCTACACCTTGGGAGGACTGGGTTATTATGTTCAATGACTACATTGAAGCCTTGGATGGGGAGGGTTTCTCTGCCAAACGTAAGAAAGCCATCTTGATGACCACATTAGGCAAAGAGGGACAAAGACTTTTTAAATATTTACCTCAGGTTCTCTCTGCCACGTCACAACCTTTGGACGAATTTGAAGAAGCTATTGCCAGACTGGAGAACAGATTTGGAAGGGAAGAAAACCTAATTCTTCAACGGTATAGGTTTTACAAGAACAAACAACTTGAGGGCGAAAGTATCGATGAATTTGTTGCCCGCCTTCGTGAGTTGTCAGTCAAATGCAACTTTGGCCAAATGGCTGACGAGCATATCAGAGACCAATTGGTTGTACAGGTCAACAATAGGAAAATCCAGGAGCGCTTGTGGGCTGCTAAGAACCCCACTCTCAAGGTAGCAATCGAACTTGCTAAAGTGGTTGAGGAGAGCGAAAAATGTATTAAGGAGTTATCAAAATGTGGTTCTGACACCAAAGTTGCTGAAGTTTCTCATAAATTGGTGAATAGTGATATCAGTGATGACGAAGCTGCCGCTGTTGCGATTGTTAGAAAGAAAGGTTATGTGTTACAAAAGAAAAATATGTCTCAACAGTCGTTCAGTAGACCACAGTCACAACCTGGTAGCAAGTTTGTATCTAAAATGTGCTCTAGATGTGGAAGTTACTCTCATTCTTCCGATGCCAAGTTTTGTTTCGCTAATAACAAAGAATGTTTAAAATGTGGTAAAATAGGCCATTTCGCAAAGGTTTGTAAGAATAGAACCAATCAGAGGGTTACTGTGGTATGTGACTACAATGAGTTGAAGCGTGATGTCAACAAAATATTGATTTTGTATGATTCGGTGTGTACATGCGATGAGAAGAGAGAGCGTATTATTAAAGCAAAGTTTTTGATTGATGGGAAAAAGGTTGATTTGATGGTTGACACTGGGTCCAAGTGGACTATCATTCCCTCGTCTATGTTGCATGAAGTTTGGGGTAACAAGGATTTGGAAGAGTGTGATATTTTTCCATCCGGATACCAGGGTGAAAAAATCAACCTCCTTGGTTACTTCAATGCCATGATTCTTTTCAAGAACAGGTCAACCCAGGGCAAGATTTATGTGTCTGTGGATGGTCCCGCAATACTAGGTCGTTCTCATCAGTACGACCTACACATTATTGTTAATCCCAGAGCAGATGAACCCGTTCTTGTTGTGGATGATTGTTACATTGATGACATACTTGCCAGCTATAGTCAGGTTTTTCGTGAGGAACTGGGTGAACTACAAGGGTACACACACAGGATACTGTTAAAGGAGGGCAGTATTCCTGTACAGCACAAAGCGCGGCGTGTTCCTTTTGCCTTGCGGGCTGAGGTTAAGGCTGTTCTTAATGAGATGTTACAGGGAGGTATCATCGAACCGATTGAAGCCTCCCCATGGGTTTCTCCCGTAGTCATCTCGCAAAAACCTGACAACAAGATTCGTTTCTGTGTTGACCTACGCTCTGTGAATAAATGTGTGGTAGCCGATGTTTTCCCTTTACCCAATATAGGCGAATTAGTGTCCACCCTTAAAGGAGCTAGGTTTTTCAGCAAACTAGACCTTAAGCACGCCTATCACCAGATTCGTCTGGATGATAGCTCCAAACATCTTACAGCTTTTATCACGGGCGAGGGAACTTTCCAGTTTACCCGCTTACCTTTTGGCCTAATCTCCGCTGCCAGTGTTTTCCAGCGCATGGTTTCTGAAGTGTTCAAAGGGCTAGATAAAATTATCTTCTTCCAAGATGACATTCTCATCTTTGGCAATACATTGGAGGAGCACAATGATGTTTTACGCAGTGCTTTAGGGAGAATTGTAGATGCTGGTCTCACGTTGCGCCGAGAAAAATGTGCGTTTTTGGTTGAGGAGGTTGAATATTTGGGTTTCTGTCTTTCTGCTGAGGGTGTAAGACCTAAGAAAAATCTTTTAGAAGCTATTGAGCTGGCACCTCCCCCTGTAGATAAAGAACAACTCAGGTTCTTCATGGGGCTAATTGAGTTTTATTCTAAGTTTGTCAAAGATTTTTCCTCGAAGACTGCTCCCTTAAGAATTTTATTAAAGAAAGGAGTCAAGTTCTCTTGGACGAGTGAGCAAGAGTCTTGCTTTAACTGCATCAAATCTGAACTTAAGTCCTCAGGTGTTCTCACTCCTTTTGATATTAGACGTCCTTCTATTCTGATGGTTGACGCAAGTGGTGTTGGTCTTGGAGCTGTTCTTCTTCAGAAACATGAGTGTGGCGAAAAAACTATAGCTTTTGCCTCGAAACCTCTGTCATCCTCTGAGGTCAACTATTCCGTTATCGAGCGAGAAGCTCTTGCGGCTGCGTGGGGAGTTAACTACTTTAGAACATATCTGTGGGGTTCTCGGTTTGTTCTCCGCACGGATCACAAACCCCTTGTAAATGTTTTAGCACCTGGTGGTACAGGCAAGGGCTCCCCTAGATTGGCCAGGTTGGCTTCTCGCCTTCAGGATTACCAGTTTGAGGTTGAATTTGTTCACGGTTGGAGGAATGTGCAAGCCGACTGTTTGTCGCGCCTCCCGGTTTCTTCCCCTAAACCCGGGGGTTACTTGAGTGAACAGTGTGATGATAAAGCTGTTGCCTCCTTACATGATGTCGTGTCTTTGTGTGAGAGTTCCTTTTCAGCTGAGGAGTGGTCCAAGAGTATGGATGAAGATCATGTTTTGAAAGCAGTTATTAATCTTGTTCTCAAGGGGGCAAGAAGAGAAAGTACCTTAGAACCAGCTGTCAGACCCTTTCTTAAAGTTGTTAATGAGTTGTCCGTGTTCGGGAAAAACGTACTCATGAGGGGTGATCGCTACGTTCCTCCAAGCTCTTTGAGGGGAAAGATCCTCAGTTTAGCTCATGAGGGCCATTTGGGCCAAACCCTTACTCAACGGCGTGTAAAGGAAAACTTTTGGTGGCCCTCAATCGACAGCGATGCTGTAGATTGTGTGGTCAAATGCTCCTTGTGCATGGAAGGAGAGAAGCGTCTCAAAGTTATTGGTTCCCAATCAGTTGGCAACATTTCCTTTAAAAGCTTGCCTTGGCATACAATATGTTTGGATTTCATTGGCCCGATGTGTGAACTGCCATTAAATCAACGTTTTGCAGTAGTTGTTGTTGACTGCTTTTCCAAGTGGCTGACTGTACGTTTCATGAAGGAGATCACAACTGACTCCACTATTCTTTTCCTCAAGTCTGTTTTTGTGAATGAGGGTTACCCTTCAGTTCTAATTACGGATAACGGTACCCAGCTCACCTCTACCAAAATGGCCTGTTTCTTGCGTGAATGTGGTATATCTCATCACCGCACCTGTCTTTATAATCCCGAAAGCAATGGTCTGTGTGAAAGAGTCAATCGTCTGGTCAAGGGTGAGATACAGATGTCAGTTGCTAGCGGGTGTTTTTCTGACGAGCGTGTGCAAGAGCTGGTTTGGGCTTACCGCTCAACACCCCATGGGCAATCTGAAAAATCCCCTTTTGAACTGATGCGTGGGCGTTCCCCTGTGTCCAGGCTAACTCCTTCCTGGTTGAGAGATGATGGTAAGCTTTCACCTTCTTCAAAAGCTTCCATTCTTCCCATATCCACTGGTGATTTGGTCAAGGTTAAGCCGGGTCGCTGCTCTAAGGGCCTCTCTAAGTTCAGTGGTCCCTTCCGGGTTAAGAAGGCTTTTCCTCATTTCGTTCTACTTGAAAATGGTGCTAAGTGGAACTACAGAAGGGTTGCCTTATATCAGAAGGAAGTCCCCAATGCCCAAGATTCAAATCTCTATTCTGCTGAGACAGGCTGCAGTGGCTATATGTTGTCTGCTCGACGGGATTCTGATTTGTGTGGTTCGCCTGCTGTACGGGGGGAGGTGGGTGGTGGCGATGCTCCTTCATCAGTGTGTGGTGGCGATGCCCCTTCATCAGTGTGTGATAATGTGCTTGGGAGTTCGGATACTATTTCTGATGTTCCTTCTTCCTCAAGGTGTTCTCGTTCCCGCCATCCTCCAGCTTACCTGAGTGACTATGTTCAATAATGTTTGTTACAGATATTTTGTTCTTTCTTTCTCTCATTTTTGTTTTGTATCCAAAGGGGGGAGATGTGTTGTACATAGCTTTTCCCTTTCAGCCCTCTCCCTGCTTGCCCTAGCCCCAACCTTCTAGATTGCTTACATGGTTCTCTCTGCCTCACCTTCTGATTCCATTCTGTGGCAGTTACTCCCTGGCCAGATGAGGATACGGTCCTGTTACTTTTCTGTCTGCTGTATTAAACGACTTACCTGCCACCTATCCGGATTTGGTGTCTTCTTTTCCTGTACAACACAACACTTGTGGGCGTTGGCGTTGTCAGAGGGGCCTGGCCAAAAACTAAAAAAAAGAAATGGGCGTGGCTTTCACTGGGCGCATGGGCGCGGCTTTCACGGGGCGCGGCATTCACACCTTGGCATTCACGCGAATTCTTTCACGGGGCGCGGCATTCACGGGAAGCGCCATTCACGCCTTGGCATTGACGCGCAATTACTGCTATATGGTGCACCGAAAAAGAAAGGTTTAGAAGACTTCCTTGAGGGCGTGTGCTCACGTCTTAACATATTGCTCCACGGCTCCGGCGGAGGCTAAAGCAAGGCAGCGTAGTAGCCGAAATCACACAGTTAACAATTGCAATTTACTCCGGGGCTCAGTCGGGGCCTCAAGCCAGTCAGCCTACCAGCATGAATCACACACGTGCAGCCCTCGCAAGCATGCTGTGACGCAGGGCACTGTCAGCGTACAAGGATTAACGTCGGACACAACGCTCTTGGGGATTACATAAACAACCCACTCCACACCACCCACAAGCTGCAAAGGTTACCGCTGACGACGCACAGATCACGAAGACTCTTCAAATACGTTACAGCTAAGGAGGCACACATCGCCAACGCTCTTCCTAACAGTGCATGCACAAGGGGACAAACAAATTGCACACAAATTAACAACTAACGTTAGCCAAGATCAACAACTTCTCAAGACAGGTAAAAGACGACGTGCAAGATCATTGTTAAAGAACGCATAAAAATCCTATTGCCTTTTGTCATACTTACGTAATGCTGCATACCTCCCAATAAATTCACATTTCCTATTACAAACATTGCACACATTATATTTCATCCCCGAACAACGTCGGGACGGGCTGCTAGTAGCTAATAAGTCAACTGTGCAAACATTTCGAAATATATTTCAGTAGTTGTGAAATCCCATTTTCTGTACTTCTGTGTGATAAAATAATATTTTAATAGGGTGAAAAACAAATCAGAAGACTTTACCTGGTGATGAGGAAATGATAAATATGTTTTTTTCTGAAACCCAATTTTCATAGATCATTGTTTATGCACTATAGAGTATTATCAGTAAAACTGCAGGATAGTGGGAAGATTTTTGACCATTTCTTGGAAATTTACTGTTTGTAAATGACAGTGCACTACCACATCATGCTTTAGCAATATATTTATTAAAAGTGAGTGTTTAAACATGAACTGAGAAACAATTGTGCCCCTGCCCTGATGGCAATGCTATTAGTAAACTGAGAGGCAAGTCAGAGATCATGTGTACCCAATATGTGGACTCGATTGTTATTACACATGGAGCAAACGTTTAGTCTATTTAATTAAACAAAAGAGGTTTATTTTGTAAAGCAGAAATGATGAACAAACATATTTGAAGGTGCACTTATATCTTAGAATGAAGAAAAGGCACTCTGTAAAATAAAATATTTGGCAATGATCACACAAATTGAGACCAGTGTACAGGTCAAGTACATTACAATTAGTCAAGTTACCTGACTTGCAGGTCTAGTAACATTTTTATGATTTTTCGAGGCTTGCTCTACTTTATTGAACTTGAACTACATTCGCTGACACCTTGCGGACAGGTAAACAGAGTACTCACATCTGTTCTTCACTCCTACACTAGACACCATCTTTAAATGAAGCAATAATTTGGTTTCCTCTTCCAAAACGGATGTCATGTCGACCTCCATGGATCCTTCCTCTGTCCCCCTCTCCTCTGAGGTTCTGCAACCCACGCCTGCCTCTTGATCCTACCTTCTCATTTTTGAAGTTGAGTGGATAGGTCTAGAGAAACAAGGTCTGCCTCCTCATATTACTGAATTAGTACAGAAATCCAGGAGATCTTCTACTATTTTTGATTATTCTAAGCTAAGGAAAACATTTGATTCTTGGTGTTCTGCACACCAAGCATCAAATGTGGGCTGTTCTGTTTCTTTTATCCTCCATTAATTAGTCCTGAATGGCTTTTAGAAAGAACTATCCCTCTCAACTTTGAGCTCTCAGTGGTATGCCATTGAGGCGTTCTGTGTCAACAGTGGTGTGTTTGAAGAAGCAGTCTCTAAAACGCTTAAGAGTTTTTCTATTTCTAGACCCAGTGTTCATTATTCTGTTCCTTCTTGGGTTTTTTTTAATTAGTTTTTTTTTAAAACCTTTATTAAGGACCAATCATTAACATACATTTACGCTTTCTGCACACAACCATATCTTGGCCGGCATAGCGACATCACGAGTATAGAAGGTGGATGCATTTCGGGGATGAGAGGATACACAGCAAGCCGCCTACAACTCCTTCTTCGGTTTTACGCCTGATTTTGAAAGCCTTGCCGGATCCCCCCATTGAACCCTTATGCATTGTGAATCTCAAGTTCCTGTCTTTCAAGGTTCTATTCTTGGTGGTTATTACTTCTGCTAGACAGTTAGAGCAACTTTCCGCTTTACTTTGTGATCTTCCTTTCTTGACGTTTCTGGATGATGCGGTGGTACTTAGACGTGATCCTTCCCTTCTCCCGAAAGTTAACTCTAAGTTCCACTCTTCTCAAGAGCTGATTCTTCCTGCTTTCTATCCTTCCTCTAGCTCTGAAGAATAGCAGAAACTGCATTTATTGGATGTTAAGTGTGCTCTATCAATTTATCTTGATAGATCCAGTGCATTAAGGAAGTCTGATTCTCTGTTACTTTTCGCCTGGCGGGGAAGGGTATGAAGGTGCCCAAGACCACATTAAATTGATAGATTAAGGACACTATTGGTCTTGCCTATTCCAGTTCTGATCTCCCGCCTCCTCAGGGATTAAAAAGTCGATCCACAAGATGAGTGGCGACCTCTTGGGTGGAGTTGAAAGTTGCTGCTCTGGATCAAATTTGCAGAGCAGGAACTTGGGATGCAGGAAAATCCTATTTAAGACATTACAGATTGATTGCATGCGGTACTGAACGGTCAAAAGAATTTTGGTTCGGCAGTACTGCAATCAGTATTTTCATGATTATTTTGGGTATTATGGAACAGGATGTTAACAAATAAGGCACTTTGGTCTCACATTACATATTGATCTTTGCTGTACTTTTTTTCTTACCAAAGGCTATTCTCATATCTTTGGTATACCCCATGAGTTAATAATTGGGTTGAGGACGAGGGATGTAGAGGTAATACCCTCATTACTTACTGGTAATCTTCATTACTGTTAGTCCTACTCATCCTCGATTCAGTCATTTGATCCCGCCTGCCCTCCCTGGTATCTGGGCCTTTGATAAGAGGCTTGGAAATACAGGAAGTGCTGGGGAGAATGCTACTCTATTGCAGTGACTAGCTGACGGTGGTAGGGTCAGCTAGCATTTCCTGTTTTATTTTTGTCCTGTGACTGGGTGACATTCCTTGTGAGCAGGTGACTAGGTCGAGTTTAAGTATGACTAAGACTAATAAAGATTACCTGTAAGTAATCAAGACATTTCCCCACATGGACTGTTTCTGAAAAACTAACCGGTTGCTCTGAACATCCCCTTGTATGGAAAATAAAAATACCCTGTAGTTTGAGATATACACACTCATTCACACTTGTTCACTTTGGTGTTATGCGCTCACTTTTTTGTATCACGGTTTGTTGGAAACACAAGTGTCTGTACATAGTCTGATACACGGGAAATGATGTCATCCATTTGCAATGTGCTCTGACCTATTGTTTGACAAAATTATATAAAAATATTTGAAAAAGTTTAAAAATACCTGTGCAATTTATCTTTAAACCCTTCGATGCTCATGACGGAACCCAGCCATCATGAGCCACGGTGGCTTGTGTGCATGACGGCTGGGTTCCGTCACGACTACGCCCACAATTGGAATGTCCAGCACTGGGCTGGAATTCCTGCAGCAGGCAAGGTGTTAAGAGATGGCTCAGTGAGGTGTACCGTTTTTCACAGAAATATGTTATTGATAGTGGTAAGGGCATCTGCTCTTGTTACTAAGTGAGCTTATATCATGAAATATGAGATGTGGGTGTGACACATTGGTCACCTGTTCTAATCAAAATGAGGTAGATAAGTAGGCTAATGTGTCGAGATGCAAACCAGTTTCTCGTAACCTTATTAAAAGATCGCAAACGGCTCTGACCAGGAGCAGTTTAGTACGTATACAAACTTTGGTGCTCCCTGAATAAACCAGTCTCTATTTCTTGTGATCTCCAATCAATAACAAGAACAGTGACATTCTCTGTAAGAATGGTGGTTTAGAAAGTAGGGGACCCCTATATAGAAAGAATTGCTAGTTATACATAGGGAAAATAATCTAGTTTGGAAAGGCCTATAACTAGACACGCAAATCAATTAGGTATATATATCTAATAGCCCACTATGTACATACTGTCATCAACTACACAAATACATATTTTTTCAGAATTTATTTTTTTGAAAAATATATTTTTTTGATTATTGTAGATAGATATTTTAAATACACTTCAATACATTTCAATACATTTCATGATACATTGATATTATTTTTAGAGTTTCTTATTCAGATATACAAAAACATACACATAATTAAATATAAAAAAAGGGGGGGAGAGACATGATGCAGGCAAAGCGGTAGATGCACTACGCGAGTTTCGGCTTGGGAGCCTTCATCAGGTGACCCGTCTTTGGCACTATAATTAAAACATAAATGACAGTCAAATGTACAAACAATTGAAAAAATTAAATTAAACAATAGTGGGCACATATATATATATATCCTCATTGCAATTGACATTTTTTTGAAAAGAACATTCAATTCTCATTTGTTTATATACAATTAAAAATTACTACTATATTCTGTACATGTCCTAATATATCACAATCTTATGTATAGCCACATCTTGGATATTGTACATTTCATAAGGTTGATAATATTTACCTCCATACATGGATGTTATGGCCTATATAGAGAGATCATGGATATGTTCATTTTCTTATCACAGAGAGACAAGTAATGTATTGAAATGTATTGAAGTGTATTTAAAATATCTATCTACAATAATCAAAAAAATATATTTTTCAAAAAGATAAATTCTGAAAAAATATGTATTTGTGTAGTTGATGACAGTATGTACATAGTGGGATATTAGATATATATACCTAATTGATTTGCATGTCTAGTTATAGGCCTTTCCAAACTATATTCTCTGTAAGAATGACAGATATGGGTCAAAATGTTTGAGAGTTTATATTTGTAAATAATTACTAAGCAACATACATGAAATATATCATCAGTATAGTTGGCAGTGTAGAATACAGATCATATGTACAAAGAACTTAGTAAAGGTCAATGGTAAATCCAGCATAGATGTGTCTTATAAGAGTGGGGAATGGTGGTCCTTATTACAGAGGAAACATGTCATTTTATAGGACTTTGGACAAAGGATTTCATACATTACTACACAGGTACATGATTCTCAGCGTATGAACCAATGAGGAACAAACAAGAAGAAATATTTTTCTACAGAAAACATTTTAGGAGTTTCTCATAATACTATTGCATTGAATTCAGTTGCTCTCATAGTTTATTCATGCGCTATAATTGATATGTAGTATAAATAATAGTCTGAGACAGTTGGGATGTTCTTGGTTAGGTACAATGTGTAAGAAGCCTTTGGAATGCTCAACATCTACTTGTAAAAAGTTTACAATTCTTTATTTAGAGCTTGGAAGCAACAACAACAATGATCACGTGGTATGCTGCAACATCAATTCATGATGAAGCAAAACATAAGGTCAGTTCATGTTAGCTCACGTGCAGTTTCTAATAGATTTAGCTAAAAGAGAAACAGATCTCACAGCAAAGGCCTATTATACGTCTGTTACAGGTTGCAATCCTCATAAAATAGCGCCCTCCTGCCAATGCCCTGACTGTGTGGTTCATTTTGTGACCTGACAAATAAACATAACAGATTTTCCACATTCTGCGAATCTCTTTAAATGTCAACAACTTAGAAATCAAACCAAACAGGTTTGTTATGTTTACAGCTCAGGCCAAACATTTAAATGTAGTTATTAAAGGTGAAAGACCAACAAAATAGTTACAAACACTGACCCCGCCCTGCATTGTTCCTGATAATCACAGTTATAATTTTAATGGGCTTCGTCCACAGCTCTCTGCTGCATATATTTTATGCTGCTTACATTTAAACTTTTCACATAGGCCACCTACTCCTTTACCACACCTCTTTCCATCCTGTTAGGTTTTTTCTCAATGTTCTATCCCATTATTACTTCCCTCAAAATGTATTTAGGATAGAGATTGTAGTCGACGGGATCGGAGGGGCCCGATGTGTCCATATTTTTTTTATTTAGGAAAAAAAGTTCCCCCTAGTTTTTCTGAAAGACAACGGTTGCGGGACAGTTAATTCTGATAGGTTAAATGCTTCAGCTGAAGTTTCATTCACGGAGACTCCCAAGCTGTAAAACTGAAAGCAGGCAGGCAGCTAAACAAGCCTTCTTGCCAGGGTGCCTGCTGCCTGAAGGAAATGCAAATGTACATATCTGGTTAATTTGAAAATGTAAAGGATGCTTGGAAGCTGGTACTGGCTTTAATCGATGAAATTATTTGAGGCTTTGTGATGACAAAGATTTAATCTGTTTGAGTGGTAGTCCATGGGGAGTTACCAGCTGAGCTGTGAAGTGCTTACTTTTAAGGGACAGGTATATAAAACAATTTGTAATATGTACAGTCTGGGTATTACTAAAATCTATATTTTGGAAGCAGCATTTTATCTTAAACATTTTGTGCATTTTGTAGCTGTCTATCGTGTACTGTGTGTAATCAGGGCAGCTTTTGGCTCCCCCTCCCCCCCCATGACCTCCTCCTTGGATTCCTGCACTACCACATGGCAAAAGTGCCCATCATCTCTTGATAGCCCTTCTCTCACATATATTAATTTGTTTTAAGACACTGGTTAAGACTGGCTTCACTAATCCCCTCAGCTATCAATATAAAATACAGATCTGTTCTTTGTAGCAGGCATATTCACCCTTTGCGCTAATTTATGGTAAATAAAACTGCCACTAAACAAATCTCTGATCTTCCTGTCTAGCAGAAACATTAATCACAAGAGTTATCTTGGTAAGCTCGTTGCACAAGGAACTCTGCAGCAGGTGGTTTTCAATTGTAAGTTATTGCTAAACACAGTGCTCCCACCGAGATCACTGCCCCCTCCAGGTCAAAACCCGTTGCGGCCACACCAGTAGCACAGCCCTGTGTGTAATGTAAGTTTAAAATAGGGACCTGCATATTCAAGAGTGCCCTCTGTCACAGGTTGGGACCTCGCAGAACAAGAAGAAAATACAAGTCACTATTCTCCACTGCACCAATCAAGATTTAATTCTGTGGCTCTCTGATTACACCGAAACTTTGGTAGTGCGTTAACTAATAGAGGTTTCATAATATACTACAATAGATTTCCCACTGAGTAACTTAATTTTTTTAATGAATAACTCATTTAAGCTGCATTTTATTTTATATGCAGCTTTTTAAGGCACATCTTTGATCCCACCCCCACTGATCCCGCTCCCATTGCATGCAATATCACAGTTCCCATACTTTTTTAGGTTGAGTCTGAGTCAGCGTGCATGCGCTGCTCTGCGAGGCGAATGTAGTAGAGTATGGAAAAGAAGCCCCGCCCACATTTTTATTGGCTTGTGTCTTAGTCCTTCGTGAATGCTGGCTTCTGATTCCTTATTAGGCTTGTTAGACCCTCCTTAGTACCGCCTTGTCTTCATTTGTAACCTCCCATCGCTACTGGCCCCTTGACTTCGGTTGCTACATGGTACGTGCTATTTAGTGTTGTATGCACTATGTTCTTTATTGAGTTTCTCCAACTTCAGGCACGACAAAGTGCTTTGCTTACATTCAGCGTGCTGTGCACGCTTTCACTTTCCAAGCAGCCAGGACAATTGCGACCGCTTGTTTGCAATGCCATAGGTCTCGCATTAAAATGTGAGATCTATTGCATTGCAAATATTTTTTGGGTTTACTTTAATTTGTAATACTTATGTTTTATCTCCTTGTGCCCTCTCTCCCCACCCCCTCATTTCTCCCACAACAGTACGAGCACGCCCCCACCACTCCAACAAGATTGCAGCGATTACTGCTTTTTTGTTTTCATTATATTTGAAAACGTACGTTAGCTGCAATCATTGCTTTTTTTGTATTATATTTGCGCATTTATATAGCACAGGCAGAGCGGACAATAATTTTTTTAAATAATTCTTTTTATGAAAGAAGCATCAGCCAAATCACATAACAGAGGGTTCATCATATCCGCAGAGCAAGCATCAGGGGGTCACGGGATAAATACAAGTCACAATTACAGAGGAACTTCACGGGGAGGGGGGATCATCAATAGCCGCATTTAGGGGTGGAGTACAAATTACTGCTCTGTATCTATTCCAGGGCCCCACACCAACGACCACTTGCGAGGGCGTCCCCTCGCAAAATATACAGTCTTCTCTCTAAACATACTCCAGCCTATATTATTTTCCCACACTTCCAGAGTGGGAGGCTGTGGCGCTCCCCACCTTTGGGCTATGTTCTGTTTGGCAATCATAAATCCCTGGGTAGCCCATTGTGTCTGTGAGGTGTTTAGGTCAGAAGGTTCCCAGATATTAAGTAAGCACCTTCTTGCCTCCGGCAGTAGGGAGATCCCCAGTACCCCACGCATTACATCATGTATACTGCGCCAATATGGAATGATGTGCTCACACTCCCAGATAATATGGATAAAAGTACCAACGTGGCCACACTGACGTTTGCATAACCCCGTGTCTGAGAGCCCCATATGAACTAGTCGGGGTCCCGTATGGTAAATCCTATGTAGTATTTTAAGCTGAACTAATCTCAGACGAGCAGGAATTGCCACTTCTTTTGGGGAGGACAGTGCTATCTGCCAATCCCCCTCATCCAGCTCTATCCAATCTTGCATCCATTTGTCCCTTAACGCCTCAAGTGGATCTGGACTGTGGTTAATCAGTTTTTTTATAAATTAGGGAGATCGTTTTATCAGGAAGATGGCCATCCAGAATTCTATCTTCGAGAGGTGAGGCCTCTGGGGGCTCTGTTTCTACGGGTAGTGCTGAGAGAAGGGAGTGACTAACCTGCCCATAACAAAAGTATTCAGAATTTGCTAGTTTATATTCTGCTTGCATTTCCTCAAACTATTTAATTTTCCCCTTCCCCCAGATATCTTTAATCGAGGAAATTCCTATCAGGTCCCATTTATCAAAACCTTTTGTATTCCAGAGTTTGCCGAGCTTCTCGGAGTCCCACAGTGAGGTGGCCATGGTTGGTTTATTTTTCCAGCCCAGTGAAGTTGTGGCATCGTGCCAGATCTGAACAGAATGCTTGGTTGGCCCAGTCAACGCCAATGTATTTGGCCGAGAATACAAGGCTCTACTATATCTACCCCCTGGAAGAAGCCATTTATCCATCGCATATCCAGGGTCATTAGCTCGGCCATATGTGCTGTGGTTATTAGCCGCCAGCTGGGAGGCCCAATAGTATTTTTTGATATCTGGTAGAGCAATACCTCTGTCATACCAAGACAAAGTTAATTTGTGTAGAGCGATGCGGGGCCTGCCCTCCCACAACAGGCTCCACTGCATGCCTTCAATCACACGGAAGTATTCCTGTGGCACGAGGGGGCGCTAGAGGGCGCAAAAGCAGAATGGCCTCACTGATGTGAGGCTCCTGCGTCTTGGATTAATTATCCTGCATTTATCCTTAGCAAACGGCTGTTTAACCCGCCAAAACTGAGTGGAAAGTAAAGATCTCCCCCCCCCCTCTCCGATCGGTGAAAGAACCAAGGAGATTGCTGTCAGCAAACCGGGCATCTGGACGCTGAGAGACTGGACCGAGCTGCGCACCAGATCAACGTGAGCCTGAGGAGCGGCTGCCTCGCTCAGGAAAGGATGAGGCTTTACAAGAGGCTGCTGGGCCGCGCGCCTGACGGGGGGCAGGGAGAAGCTGCACCGGATCGCCAGCGAACAGACGGAGGCTCGCGGATACTGCTGGGTGCCAGGATCGGCGGTGAAGAGTGGTGGATGGCGGCGACAATCGGAGCTGGGGCGCGACTGAGGCTCAGGGTGCTGCCTGCGGACCGCATTGGTACGAGGAGAGGCAAGGCCGCACGGAGCTCTCACAGGGACACAGGCTGCGGGAGAGCCCTCCGGCACACCTGCAAGAGGACGGTGGGTGCCGGCGGGAAACAGGCAAGATCGAGACGTGTCACGAGTGTGGTGTTGCGAGTCCCCCCATGCCCCCTGAGCAGGACAGTGAAGAAGAGCTGTGCAGAGGGCGCTGCCTCAGGGTCAGACGTGGATGCAGGCAAACGGGGGAATTATAGTTGAGAGCTGCACTGCCGGACGTGGTGTATGAGGCGGCGGGTGCGGTGCTCCCCGGGCCTACAGGTGGTAGTCGCAGAGAGCTACGCAGGGAAGAATAGCCAGAGAGGCTGTCGGAGAGCAGGCCTTGCCCACGCAGTGCCTGAGCAACAAGCAAGGAGAGTATAGAACTGGGAGGAGGACCCCTGGTATCTACTGGGCGCACTAACACAGCGCTGGGAGGTATGTGGGCAGCAGGAGGCAGTCGCCCGCCCCCCCTGTGAGGACCTGGTAAGAGGGCATGAGCAACCAAGGGGAAGTTGGCTCTCCCCCACCCCCGCTCACGTATACCTGAGACTTCCTGGTCCACAAAGGCCCCTGGGGATGCCCTGAGGACCCCTGGTAAAGGTGATAACGCCAGCAGGGGAGAGAGCTCTGGAAGTACTAAGGTGATTGATATGCTCTGGCTGCTACCGATTTACAGCAGAGGAGTGACACGCTGTTTGTGAGGAGTGTGTCCAACTGTATTGCAGTGCCTGGGGCCATTACACAGCCACTATTACTTTGCACCGGAGGTGAGGAAGGCAGTGCGGAAGCAGGCACACATGCGGACATTACCTGTGGTGGGGTACTGGGATATCGTAGCACTCCTACACACTGGAGACTGGCCCTACTGCTGGTAAAGAAAAGACGTTGGACTACAGAAGAATATTTGAAGCGACTGCCTGGGCTAACACGCTGAGGCAAATATGGGAAAGCCTGATACCAGACAACCGAAACTGAACTTTGAGGCGATGGGAAAAAAGGGAAACAGGCCCGCGCAAGACAATCAGGGATTGGAGTCTGGATCGAATACCAATGCAGGAGCCACGTCCTAAGCATCAGATATGGATAATATCCTGCAAGAGATACGGCAGGGTTTTGCAACAGTGGTGGGCAAAGTAGACCGGATGTCCTCCAGAATGGATGCTATAGCCCAAAAGCTTGACAGGCATGAAGAACGCATCAAGGAGGGGGAGCGTCGGATTTCTGAGGCAGATGATGTCGCTGCAAGCCATACTAGCCAACTGACGAGAATGGAAAAGATCCTGCATACCGTAGCGGCAAAAAATGAGGATTTGGAAGCCCGCAGCAGGCGAAACAACATATACGCGTCATAGGTGTGCCGGAATCGACCAACACTGGTAGGATGGAGGACTATATAGAAAACTTATTGTTGTCGACTATTGGGAAAGAGGCGTTCTCCTCGCAGTTTATAGTGGAACGGGCGCATACAAAACACTGGAACGCTGCGTTCTCCTGCAACTAACTCATCACCTGGATAACATCAATCTCCTGGACCCCCTCCAATCTGGCTTCAGACAAGGTCGTAGCACAGAAACCGCAATGCTGAACATCATAGACGACATTCACGGTTCTCTTGACGCTGACAAGTGCTGCCTTCTCATACTCCTTGATCTATCCGCAGCTTTCGACACGGTAGACCATAAGCTCCTCATCAAAACTCTGCAAGTAAGAGCTGGCCTCGGCGGGGTAGTTCTTGACTGGTTTTCTTCCTTTCTCCACAACCGCTCGCAAATAATAAAACTGAAGAACTTCACCTCCGAAATACAGCAAGTCAACAAGGGTGTCCCCCAAGGATCAGTACTTTCTCCTCAGCTCTTCAACATCTATATGGAACCGCTCGCCAAACTACTCAGGAATGCCAACATCCTCTTCCACCTCTACGCGGATGACACGCAGATCTACCTGGAAACCTCTTCACCCAACGACATCCATAGACTAAATGCTGTCTTAAAAGATGTTCAAGATTGGCTGACAAAAAAACACCTGAAACTCAATCCCGACAAGACCGAAACCCTTCTCATCTCAAACAAAGCAGACAACCCTCAAGTCACTGAGTGGCTGAAGTCGATCGATGCTCTTAAAGGTTCTCTCACACCAACTGACTCCGTCAAATCTCTGGGTTTCACCCTAGACCCCAAACTAACCTTGACAAACCACATTAAGAACTCGGCAAAAAGTGCTTTCTTCAACCTCAGACTGCTGAACAAAATCAAACCTTTCATTCCAAACAAGGATCTTAAACTAGCCACACAATCTCTAGTTCTATTTAGACTGGACTATGGGAATTCAATCCTTACAGGTATCCCCAAATCACACCTGGCTCCACTAAAAACAACACTACATGCGGCAGCAAGAATGATCACAGGATGCAAAAAATTCGACCACATCTCCCCAGCACTTAAAGAACTTGAATGGCTTCCGGTGGAAATGCGTAGCACCTTCAGAACGGCCTGCCTAACCCACAAGGCCCTCCACACCGGTAAACCAGAATACCTGGCAACCAAGCTCAAAAAAGCAGGCCAAAGCAGATATTTGAGAAGCTCCAACTCCCTGCTGCTCATCCTTCCAAAAACCAGAAAGAAGAAAACTGCGGACTGCTCCTTCACTGGAAATGCTCCCAAAATATGGAACTCTATCCCTCCGCATATCAGAACTATACCGTCCTATGCGGAATTCAAGAACCAACTCAAATCCTTGTTCCTCATCCGCTCCCTAGGTCCCAGATAACTAGGATCTCCCACTGAACTATGTGTTATCTATGTATCCTTATACCAAAAGTCCCACTGTTACGAACTTTCCCTCCCCCAATATTGTCTTTCGAGGACTGCTTCTAATTGTTACATGTCTTTTTGTTCACCCTGTCACGCCTTTTACTGTAAAGCGCTCTGCTACCTTTGGGTCTTGTTAGCGCTATAGAAAACTTCTAAATAAATAATAAATAATAGATCACTTGGTCCACGGCCGATGCCAGGTAACCACCCGCTCCTCATCATAGCCAGGTTACTAAACTACAGGGATCGTAATGTGGCTCTCCGTGTGGCACGACAGCAGCAGACGTTGACACATGATGGCGTCACTTTCTCGATATACCCGGATTTCACTCCCATGGTGCAGGTAGAGAGGCGCAAGTTCGTAGAAGTTAAGAAGAAACTGAGAGCAGCGCAAATTGACTATGCGCTACTGTACCCGGCGAAACTTAGAGTGACACATCAGGGGAAACAAAAGTTTTTCATGAATCCGCAACAAGTTGAAGATTTTCTCTCGGCTGTGAAATGCAAGAATCGGGGTGAGGGGGACTGGGGGCCTCACAGCGTCCTGACCGGAATGAAGAAGACGCTGACATGGAATGACTATTCCCCTGAACTGCTGACATGTCCCACACGTTACTGAGTGGCGACTTGAGATACGCTGGCAAACAGAGAACTGAAGGGCGGTGAGATTACTCCTATTGTTTTGTTTGCTAATTTGTTATTATGGTTCCAGGCTCCGCTCCCATCCCCCCTCTGCGGTGTGAAGCAAGAAGCCCGGGGGTCCCAAGTGGAGCGGAGAGACTGCGTAGCCGTCTAGGCATGCCCCCCCACGGGTGTTCCCCCACGGATAGCATTGACACTCTTTTGGGGAGGGGCGTAATGTTGTGTTTGTTGCAGTTGCAAGATAGGGGAGGGGGTGGGAACTGGGTTCTGGCAAAATTGGGTTGCTTCAGTGGGAGGGGGGCGGAAGGGGGGGAAGATGGGTTGTTAAGTTTGTAAGGGCGGTATGGGGTGGGTCGATGCCCGAAGGGGAGAATGGCTAGTCGGGGCGGGTGGAGTGCGGCATCAGGGAAAAGCATGTTTCAGAAAGTTTTATGCTAATGCAGGATTGGGGCGGCGTTGCGTGGATTGTACCTACATACTAGACAGAAACCAGATGTTATGGCTACTCCGACCGTGGGTACATTAAACATTATTACATGGAACATTCGGGGACTGGGCGACCCTAGGAAGAGAAGACAGATACTGTCATACTTGGACAGACATACTGCGCATATAGCTATGCTACAGGAAACTCATTTCGCACGTCAGACACAACATACCTTTGCTGCTCAGTGGGCGGAGCATAAAGTCTTCTCCTATTACTCTATGTATGCGCGGGAAACGGCGATATTGATAAAGAAACAGGTCCCCTTCTGGATGGAGGGCAAGGCGGAGGACCCGGAGGGTAGGTATTGCTTGCATGGGGCCAGCTGGGTACAGCGTCAATCACACTTGTATGTTGCTATGGTCCAAATACAGATGACCTTGGGCACTTTGACACTCTTTGGGCAAAGATCTTTGAGATAGATTCCACCCACGTCATATGGGGAGGAGATTTTAACGTGACTTATAATCCTCGATTAGATAGATCGCACCCCGCCCCCCCCCCCCCATCATTACACTAAAGCGCAGGGAGTGTTACAAGAGATTATTAATGCTTATCAGTTGACAGACGCTTGGAGACATAAGGTTCCCCGCGGGAAGGAAGGAACACTTTTTACTGCGCAGGCGCATTCATGGGCCCGGCTAGACTATTTTTTAGTGTCCAGAGAGACACCCCGGTGATAACTGCAGTGCACCACCTTGCCAGGACCTATTCAGATCATGCACCAGTAGTGTTAGGACTTTCTACAACCGACTTTAGAACGCCTCCTAGTCCCTGGAGGCTACATGCCCCCATTCTCCTTGACTCGGTTTTCCAGGAGGAGCAACGGGCGGAAATCAGTGATTTTTTTTAACGCAATAAGGACTCGGTTGAAACAGTATGGGAGGCATTTAAGGTAACACTCTGGGGATTTTGCATAGCTAAGGGGGCCGGTGTTCTTAGAGACATACTACATACTCTGCGGACGCTAGAGATAGAACTGAAAGCATTGGAGATGGAACTCGCGGAGAGCCCTAGGAGTGCCACGCAAGCGGCGTTCAGACAGAAGCTCACAGACTATATGAAAGAAGCTTGGAGGGAAGTACAATTCAGAGGAAAGCATTGGACTGCCAGACAATATGGTGAAGGGGATAGGCCTGGTAAGATTTTAGCGCAGAAGGTGGGTAAACCTAGATGTAACTATGTCATGGAAGTGGAAGGCCCGGATGGGGGCATCTGCCAAGAGACACCTGACATACTAAATGCCTTTATGAAGCACTAGCAGCCCGTCCCGACGTTGTCCGGGTATGAATTGCTGCCGGCCAGTAGTATATTGTTTTGTAGGATTTAGTTTTGCTAGCATTTCTTATCTGTGACAGGCCTGTGAAACGCTCCGATTCACAGTGCACTGCTGATGCGCTTAAGAGTGCGCGTTCAGTAGTGTGTGAACTCGAGTTTCCCTACTTTATTTTTCCTTGCAATATTATATAGCGCTAAATCGACAACATGGCATGAGCACAATTTACATTACAGAAGAACGCATTCATTTGTGGTAGGCACGGGAAGACAAAGCGATTTGCCTGGAATCACAGGATGTTGAGCTGATGCCGAGATTCGAACGTAGCTCCCCAGCTCTAAAGTTCGCAATTCTAGAACTTGTGGCGGGAGGTGTGTCTAAAAGTGTATGTCGGTGCTGGCCATCAATGAGAGAGAACTGTGCATTTTTCAAATCGGTGGTGAAAAAGTATGAGTATGTTGCTGGAGATGTGGGCCGCCGTGCCACCAATGTACTTACCGAGGGAGGGTAAACACCCATTATTCCGCAACTTTCTTTCCGCATACCATCACTCCGCATACTTTCATTACGAAAGTACCATGACTCCGCAATGCCATTATAACGCATGGCATTACATTTTATATGCTTTTACCACACATACATTTACGACGAAATTCGTTGTAAATGCATGAATGGTAAAAGCATGTTTTTTTAAAATATTTGGATAAGGTAAGTATGGGTATAGGGGTATATGTTTTGGGGTACTGAGGTATATGTTTTGGGGTGTTTGGGTATTTTAAGGGTTCAGATATAGTTTTGGGTTATGGGGTACAGGGGCAGTTTTAGGGTTTAGGGATAGGTATGGGTTTTGGGGTACAGGGGTAATTTAAGGGTTCAGGGCTAGGTTTGGGTTTTGGGGTATAGGGGTATTTTTAGGGTACAGGGGTAGGTTTGGGTTTTGGGGTACAGGGGTATTTTAAGGGTTCAGGGCTAGGTTGGGTTTTAGGGTACAGGGGTATTTTTAGGGGTCAGGGCTAGGTTTGGGTTTTGGGGTACAGGGGTATTTTAAGGTCAGGGGTAGGTTTGGGTTTTGGGGTACAGGGGTATTTTATGGTTCAGGGGTAGGTTTGGGTTTTGGGGTACAGGGGTATATTAGGGTTCAGGGGTAGGTTTGGGTTTTGGGGTACAGGAGTATTGTTAGGGTTCAGGGGTAGGTTTGGGTTTTGGAGTACAGGGGTATTTTAAGGGTGCAGGGCTAGGTTTGGGTTTTGGGGTACAGGGGTATTTTAGGGTTCAGGGCTAGGTTTGAGTTTTGGGGTACAGGGGTATTTTTAGGGTTCAGGGGTAGGTTTGGGTTTTGAGGTACAGGGGTATTTATAGGGTTCAGGGCTAGGTTTGGGTTTTGGGGTACAGGGGTATTTTTAGGGTTTAGGGATAGGTTTGGGTTTTGGGGTACAGGGTATATTTATAGGGTTAAGATGGGTTAGTGTTTAAGGGTGTTGGGGTATTTTAAGGAGTAAGGGTGGGTTATGATTATGGAGTGCAGGGGTATTTAAAGGGAGCAGGTTGGACACGCGGAGCTGGAATGCACAGAACCTGGGAAGAAAAAACAATGAAATATTGGGCACAACGCTCGCTTTTTTTCCATAATCCCGCACCCCGCACACGCCCCCAGCACACGCCCACAGCACACGATATGAGACATGGCATGAAGGGAGGAACGTACCACACGCCCCCAGCGTTTGTCACGCCCCAGCACATGCCCACAGCACAACGCAGACACGCCCACAAGGGACTACTTTGCTGGCATTGTTCTTTTACCTTTTAAATGTATATGGTGGGCGTCTGCATAGCCTATGTCCTTCTGCTGCAACTGCCCTTTCCAACGCTGTATTGGAGGTTGTGATTGGTGCTGTGGTTCCTGAGATTACCCGCCTCAAAGATTTGGGCTCTCTCTTTATTATATTAGTATAGATTATAAAACGCTCTACACCACTACCAAAGTAAAGGCCCTTGATTTAGATGTGTTTTTGGGAGGTGTGACATTGGGCTGGCTCAGTGATGGTCAGAGGGCTTTCCTGTGTGCACCGTTTGAACTCGATGAGGTGCGAGATGCTATTGTGAGCCTACAGTCTGGGAAGGCCACGGGCACAGATGGCATTCCGGCAGAATTTTATAAGATTTACATAGACATGATGGCCCCTATTCTTAGGGAAGTCTACGAAGATGCATTGGAAGTGGGTTACCTGCCAGCTTCCATGAGGGAGGCGCTCATATTGTCCCTACTGAAGCCAGGAAAGGTACCAACACAGTGTGATTCCTATAGACTTTTATCGCTCTTAAACTGCGATGCGAAAATCCTGGCCAAATTAATTGCTACACGCCTGAGTTTTTTAATGGAAAACCTGATATTGCCTGACCAATCGAGCTTTGTGCCTGGCAGGGCTACCTCCCACAACCTTAGGATGCTGTTTGCCGTCCTGAATAATGTCTCGCCTGACTTGCCGATGGCGGCTATTTTTTGGATGCCACCAAAGCATTCGACTTCATCGAATGGGACTATGGGCCAGATGTAGGTAGGCTTTTACCAGTCGGTTACGGCCGAATTCGGACGTTACCGACCGGTAAAAGCCTTTTGAGATGTAGGAGGCATTTTACCGATTCGGTAATTACCGAATCATCATTTATCGATCCGGTATTTTCCGAATCGGTAAATGATATGTAGGAAGCACTGTAGACAGTGCTTCAGGGCTTTAAGGATTTGTTATTTACCACCAACTATTAGTTGGTGGTAAATAACGAATTCCTATGTAAATGCATAAATGTGCATTTACACCTGTGCCATGTGACAGACATACATGCCCTTAGGGCATGTATGTATGCCACACGTGCACACCTGCACTAATCAGGGGTGCAGCAGGGTGTCAAAGTGACACCCTGCCACCCTTGACTATTTTACAAATTTACCAAATCGGTATTTACCGATTCAGTAATTGACATTCATTCCTTAGGAATGAATGGCAAATACCAAATCGGTAATTACCGATTCGGTAAATACCGAATCTTACTGATTCGGTATTTTTTACCGAATTTTTTCCTACATAGCATTTACCGATTCTAAAATACTGAATCGGTAAAATTCGGTATTTAAGAATCGGTAAATGGAACTTACCTACATCTGGCCCTATATCTTTTGAGTTATGTAGCGAATGGGCTTCCCCCCTCTGTTCCTGTCATGGATCAAATTGTTATATTGCCTGCCGGTGGCTAAGGTCCTCGTCAATGGACACACAACACAGACTTTCAATATTACTAGAGGGACGCGACAGGGATGCCCCCTGTCCCCATTGCTCTTTGCAATAGCGACGGAACCGCTGGAGGCTAAATTAAGACAGCACCATAAAGAGAAGGCCCTCAGATGTAATCTGCGTCAGGTGTTGATATCGCTGTACGCCGATGATATCACGCTGTACGTTCGCAACCCTCAGCAGTACCTTAACCCGTTATTACGAGAATTTACAGTATTTGGACAACTCTCGGGCGTACAAATAAACTGGGGGAAATCATGTATTTTTCCACTGACCGCAGCTATGACGCCTTTCCCCCTAGACTTCCCCCTGGAGTGGTGTGATGAGGTACTGAAGTACTTAGGGATAAGAATCACTAGAAGTAAGGAAGAACTTATGAGGTTGAATTACGGCCATGGCTAAAATAACAGATTGTGTCACACGGTGGGTGGCGCTGCCCCTCTCCATGGCAGGACGAGCGTCGCTGATTAAGATGGTGGTGCCCAGGCTGTTGTACCTTTTCTTGAATATCCCCTTTTATCCAGGTGCATTTTTTCAAGACACTTAAATCAGAGATGATACGACTAGTCTGGGGGGAAAAACAACCTAGGATGCAATGGGAGGTGATGACGAGACCTTATGAGAATTTGGTATTCCGAATTTTGAGCTATATTTCACGTGTGTGCAGGCCCATTATGCGTGGTACTGGGTGCAGCAACCGACATATATGCCACGAGTGGCAGCGGAACATTGGCTGGCGCAATCCTACACCAATAGAAGGGGCACTATATGTAGTTACTACAAATAGAGACAGGGAAGCCAATGCTCTTACGGGCACTATAGCAGCATGGACACACATACAGTGCTTGCTAGATATGCACATGGTATACTCCCCCTATTGCCCCCATCTTACCACCCCGGTATGACTTTGTTACAGGAGGGGGTTTTCAAAAAATTCCAGCAGAGAACTCAGGTTCATACTTGGGGGGATCTATATCACGCAGGCCAATTTCGTAGTATTGACCACATGTTCCATTAGACACAGAGGACACCGCTGGATGTATTTATCTATCTTAGACTGAAGAACGGGATAAGGAAGATTACCCCTGAGTTCCCAGCAGAACCGCCGGTTTTAACTCCGTTACAGCTCATACTGGAGAGATGAGCCCAAACGGCTGGTATCGTTGTTATATCACACAATCCATACACAGGTGGAGGCGACACAGCCGGCCTCGCGTAGGAGGTGGGATGAGGAGTTGGGACTGACTCTATCTGACGAGCAGTGGGAATGGGGTTGTTTACAAACAAAGCGGGTGTCAGCCAGCAGCAGACTTCGTCTAATTCATTACAAATTTGTACACAGACTGTACTATACTCCTGCCAAGATGTACAGGTTCAAATTTCGAGGGGATGATAGATGTGACAGGTGCCGTTCACCAGGGGCAGATTTTTTGCACTTGGCGTGGGGATGCCCCGAGGTACACGAATACTGGGATCAGGTATTTCAGGAACTGAGCGAAATGATTGATACGCTTGTAGAGGCTACACCACTGATGGCATTGCTGGGACACGTTAAACCACTCCGATCCGAGCACCATCAATTCACAGCACTGGCAAGCATCATGGCCAAGAGATGGGTGGCGTGCTGGTGGGGCAGGGGGTGGGCTCCCAAGTTCAAGGAATGGATCGCTGATCTAGTAATGTGCCAGGAAAGATTATTGACCTATGCAGAACTATTACCGATAGCCTCCAGGCCCAGGGATGTATGGGCACCACTGCAATGCTATTTACTGACACACCCACAAGAAGTAGAGAGATAAAGTATATGAGGATTGTAAACAGCGGTATGATTGATAGGTGGCCCCTAGACGTGCTGTGACTTGATGTTAAATACCTGTATAGATCGGAAGGGAAAAAGTGTGCAACAGCACCCGGTAAGAAGGATTGTTTGCCTATGTCCAGGTGTGGCAGTGGCTGTGATTCGCCCATCCTCTGCATGTAATTACTGGAGACATTACAAATGTTGTACCTGGACTATGCTTTGACTGTTTACCTAAATAATACATGTGACGCTGTACTATACCTGCGCGGACTTAAATGTGAATGTAAGATGCTGATATAAAAATTTTCATTTTGGAAAATACCAATAAAAAGAGGTTTAAAAAATAAAAACAAGTATTCCTGTGGCACCACATCCAAGGTATTCTGCAGCGCATATAGGAAACGAGGAAGTGCCATCATTTTAAAAAGGACTGCTCTACCTAACAAGGAAAGAGGCAGTTTACTCCAGTTGGAGATGTCACTTTTAAGCCTCTGCAAGGGGGGGAGGAGATTCCGGGAATATCTGACCGAGGGATCTAAAGAAACAAAGATTCCCAAGTATTTGAACCCATCTGTTTTGAACTGTATAGGACAGTGTCTCGGAGGAACTGGAGGGTCTCCCTGCAATACAAACAAAACAGATTTCTTCCAGTTAATTGATAGTCCTGAATTTCTCCCGGAGGAGGCCAGGACATCGAAGATAACAGTGAAGGACTTACGGGGAAAGGTCAAATAGAGCAGTATGTCATCCGCATATAAGGATATGCGGTCCTCCCACTCAGGGGACCATTGTATACCTTTAACCGATGGCTCCCAACGTATCCAAGCAGTGAGGGGCTCCAAAGCCAATGCGAAAAGAAGGAGGGACAGCGGGCAACCCTGACGGGTGCACCGCCCCAACAAAAAGGGAGCCGATACTTTGTTGTTTACGACTACTTGTGCAAGCGGTTCTGAGTACAGCAGTCGTATCCATCCGATGTATTCGGGGCCAAACCCGAACTTGGCCAGGACTGCCTATAGATAAGACCATTCGATCATGTCAACGGTCATTGTTGCGCCCAGTGACGCAATTATGGCTGGCTCCCGCAAATTATGAGCTCTCGCCAGTACCCCATGCAATCTACACAGATTTAAAGCCGTGTTTCTATGGGGAATAAAGCCTGATTGGTCAGGGTGGACTAGTTCACTGATTACTTTTATCAGTCTGTTTGCCAGAAGCTTAGCCAGAATTTTCGGCTCGGCATTTAAAAGATAGCCTGTACGAAGAACAGCTCGTTTTGATCTTGCCTCCTTATGAATCACCACTATCGTAGCGACCTTTTGATCTCTAGGGAGAACTCCCCTGTCTCTAGACTCCACATACATTTCCTTCAAATAAGGCGCTATCTTATCTGGTTTGAGTTTATAGAGTTTAATGGAGAGTCCGTTGGGACCTAGCGCTTTTCCAGAGTTTACCGAACGGGTGGCCAAGGCAATTTCGTCAGATGTCAGTGAACTATCCATGAACTCTCGATCCTCGGGGAAAAGACACAGGAGTTGTATGTCGCGGAGTAGCAAGTGGGAGTCAGCTTCCGAATGAGGAGACCGATGCATAGACTGCCCGGAAGTGGTCGGCGAATGTATCTACTATTGCTTATGGTTCGGAGAGTTGTGTACCATCCTCCGTTAAGAGTTCCGGGACAAGACGAGAAGCCCAGTTCCTCCTATCAAGCCATGTGATAAGCTTCCCTGCCTTGTCCCCCAGGTTGTAGAGCCTGCCCTGCTGTTCCCTACCAAGAGCTTTAGCTCTCTTAGTGACCAATACTTTATAATCATGTTGTTTCAGGTTCAGATGATGAAGTCTGGATTGATTTACCCCCGATTCCAATTCCCTTTCCAACCTACAAATTTCAGCCTCCATCTCTTCCACTTCTCTTTGCCTCTCCTTTTTTGAGCCTGCTATCACAGATAGAGCCTGACCCTGATAACTGTTTTGAAGGCTTCCCATAGGGATCCGGAAGAGGATACTGACCCCACATTGTTAGCAAAATAGTCCTCGAGCGTTGCAATGATATCTTTACAGATTTTGGGATTGCGCAGATACCATGGATTAATCGAGGCCACCCTCCCCGCTGTACCCCTCGTTACAACTATGTGGATCCACAATGAAGAATGGTCTGAAATGCCACTTGCCAAGTGTAGTACCTCTGTGAAGTAGGATGCCTGTGCAGCAGGGACCAGACAGTAATCCAGTCGCGAGAGACTATTAAGTGCCTCAGAGTGGAACGTGTACTGCTTTTGATCTGGGTGGAGCAACCTCCAAGTATCAACTAGGCCCATTGCGTCGATAAAGTCTGGCAGCCACCGCATTGCTCGTCCCATTTCACGCGAGGGATGCCTGTCAATCATACCAGAGACGACTGCATTAAAGTCGCCCCCTAAGACTAAAAGCCCATCAGGGAGTGAAAGCAGAACCGTCCCCAAATCCGCTAAAGTAGTGCCCTTTAATCCTGGGGGAACGTAGATGGAGAGGAAGGTTATATGTTGACCCTCCCATGCCCGTGATTCCAATATATCTGCTGCTCCCATCCTCCCATGTGGAAGTGATAGCCAATGGGTAAGTCTTACGCATCAGAATTCCTACCCCTCTAGAGCCCAAAGTGAACCCTGAATGTGCAATCAAAGTGTATCCCATTCTGTGTAGTGCTTTGCATGAGTTTCCAACAAGGTGTGTCTTTTGTAGCAGGACCACGTCTGGCGCCTGTCTTTTGAGAAACTGGAGAACTACACTCCATTTAATTTTGTCCCCCAGCCCGTTGATGTTCCAACTTAGCACCTTTACCTCTCTACCCCCCATCGTCTACCCGGTAGAGCCGACAAACCTTGGCATTTCGACCATTGAGCCAGAATATTATGCTGATGTAACCCACAAACCACACAACAAAGCAACCAAACATTTCCCCCCAACATCCCCCACTCCGCTGCCCTGTCCACCGGGCTCCAAACTGCCCACTGAAAAAAACAGAGTGCCTGTCGCCCCAAAAAGTTCAAAAAAGGGGAGAAAGTTCGGCCTCACCTCCCCCACCCCCGACCCTAATAGAAACTACTAAATCCCTCCCGAGCCCTTCAACCCACCACACAGCAAACCCTAGGAGAGTCCTGCGGCAGTCCGATGGCCTCACCACCATCACCAGCTGGCAAAACCAGGTCAAACCAGGGGGCCAAAAAATATTCTTACTCCTGCTCCTCCGTCGCCTGTTCCTCCGATCTGTCCGGCGTTCCTGGGCCCTCCTGAGGAAGAGTGCCTACCCAATCCGTCAAAGTATCTGGGTTGTCAAAGAACCAGGCTCGACCGTTGACTTCCACCCTTAAACGTGCTGGGAACATCATGGCATACTTCAGCCCCCTGTCTCTCTGTTTCTTCTTGACGGACAAAAAGTTGCGACGCTGCTTCTGGACCGCCTGTGTAAAATCGGGGAAAAAGGAGAGGGCAGCATTTTCATACTGGATGGGGCCCCCGGACCTCGCTGCTTGCAGGATTGTGTCTTTGTCCCTAAAATTCAGGACTCTGGCGATCATAGGGCACGGTGGAGCCCCCGGTTTCGGTCTCCCTCCCGGGACTCTATGGAAAAAGTTACTCAGGCCTTTAGGTTGGAGATGATTGAGGACCAGGTTCTCCACAAATAGGTCCGGCGCGGGGCCCTCCGACCTCTCGGGCACCCCCAAAATACGGACGTTATTTATCCGGGCCCTACCTTCGTATTCGTCCAACTTGCGCTCCGACAGTTCGTGCGAGGATTTAAGAACAAGCATATCTTGTTGCAGCTGGGACACGTCGTCTATCAGACTGGCCGTCTTGGTGTCAAGTGACTTGACCTTCTCATTAACCCTGGTAAGGTGCGCTCTTATTAGATTTACTTCGATAGACACTGAGTCCAACTTGGAATTCAAAGCCACCATGTGCCGTCCCAGGGAGGACTTGGAGCCGTCTATGGCCTCCATGACGTCCTGTGGTGTGATTACCCCCCTGAGTCCAGGTGTCCCCCTTCAGAGACTTGCCGAGGACCCCGAGCCGGATGGTGAGCCCTTTGGCAAAGTATACCGATCCAACTTATTAGTCTGCACTGGCTTTGAGGTCCTTGGTCCCCTGGAAGAATGCCGCTCTCCATCTTGCTTGGACGCCATATTCCGTGGTGATCGCTTCACACTCTAGTTACAGGCCAACCACTCCGCTTCGGTAATTCCAACAACCCAAGTGTTCAGTCACAGCCTTCGCCCCATCAGGGTCTCCAAATCACGCCACCAAACCAGAGGTGGACCCCTGCGCCATCACCATTCAAGCTGGTTGACCATCACTGGCTATCTGATACCCCAACTGCCATCATTCCCCCTCCGGGCCACCGCAGATTTTAATGCCGGGTGCAGCGTAGGACCTTTTGCCACTCCCCAGGGGGGCAAAGGCAGCCCCTCAGTCACTCGGCAGTATTAGTTCTGACCCCACTAATGGACACGAAAGCAGATGTCCTAGTATGCACTGGGGCAGTTCCGCAAAGCAGCTGGGTCCCAGGCAAGAGCAGTTCGGTGTCCATGCACTGGAGAAGAGTCTGGGGGGGGGCACTATGAGACCCTGGCTCACACTCACCTCCGCAACGGTCGAGGTGCACAGAGACTGCCCCCGCCGAGATTCTGAGTCCCGCCGATTACGGGGCCCCCACCAGGGCCACAATTCAACATCTGGAGGGGGAGCGGGGGTCCCGCAGCACCGCTGGTGATGTCCGCGGCCACCGCCGCATACGGAGCGCCTTCTCGCGGGGACCCAACCGGCGACTTCCGGTTTGGGTACCCGTTGTTGTTCACCTAGGGAGCGGGCAATGAGCTCACTCCAGCTCCCGGCTCCAGTGTCTGTACCAGGCCCCGAAGTAGGATGGAGTTTACTCTGGTTCTGGGGCACGTCGGATCCCCGGGGTTGGCTCCAAGTGTTCCGCTTGGCCTCCGATCTCGGCTACGGGGCTCGCGGTCAGGATAGGAAACAGGATGGTAGGGCCGGCGGGCGCAATCAGCAGAGCCGAGAGCGCACGTGACCATTTCCTTCAGGCGCGTAGCTCCTCCCCCAGCGGACAATAATGAATTAATTTTTTTTTACAAATGATTACAAAATATTGAGCCGACACTGAGGCTCGAACACCATCTACGGCTCCCGAGTCTGTAGCTTGCAGGGAGGTTACTGTGGCAAAGAGCTCACTGATTGGCTGTGCCCTCTCTCCCCACCCCTTATCCCTCCCACAACCCACAACGGTTGCTATGGAAACGCCCACGACAGCCACGCAGACTTCAGGCACAGGGATGCCATTATCTACCGGCCCGGGCATGGTGACCGAGCCGGGTAGGCCAGGCCCGGACTGTGGCACCACTGCTCGGCTTAATGTGTAACTGCTTCAGAGTCAGGCGTCTGCCACAGATTAGGAGCCGGCGACCCAGGACAAAGGTGACTTTTTTTTTCTTTGCAGCAAAAATGTTAATTGTTGTCTGGTTTTCTGACTCCTGATGAAATCTTAATGCTGAACACACAGCCAGGGGAGCAGAGGCGGACTTTTATGTAACGAAATTTCGAGATTCTGTAACAGGGTGCCTCTGATGTTCTAGCAGGGATGGTTCTGAGTCAGTGACACGTTTTATGGGAGAGTGGCCGGCAGAGTAATCTAGCCATTTTGTGACATGTTTCCTCAGACAGGTTGGCATGGCTGGGTCAGTCACACAGATAATGGGGGAATGGCCGGCAGGGTAATTAGTCATTATGTGGCATGTTGCATCTGACAGGTTGGTATGGCTGGAGCTGGGTCAGTCACACGTTGGTAGACTAGTCTGGAGCGAAAAGTGGAGAATCTGCAAAAGGTTGATACAGAAGAAATGCTGGTTGGGCTGGGCTCGAGTCAGCCACCCACCAGGGAGAGCTGTAGGCATGCACCTCTGAAAGGCTGACAGGCCTGAGTTAGAGCTGCCCCAGCCTTACAACCCTTCCGAGGTCTGGAGCGGGTCGCATAATCTCCAGATTTCCCTCCGGATCAGTCTGCCTTTGCTGTGGAGGGTCTGATAGCAGTTACAAGAGTCCAGAGAGAATGTTGCCTTCCTTGTTCAGTCGAGGCAAGGCGGCTGTCTAAAAAGTCTATACCGGATATTTCTATTTAGATCCGTGGTCTTTGAAGTTCATTAGCAAATTTATGAACTGACTGATAACGTTTTGGACCCACTGCAGAAATGTTATTCTGATCTGTATCATGGTGCCAGAAATACCCATAGTATTAGAAGCGTGTAAAACGCCCAGCAGTTCTTTGCCTCGTTTTATTTTTTATTTCACTTTTTTATTAAAAGCAAACTTAGCCATTTTATTATTAGAAATGATGAGCGATATATATGTTGAGCATTCTAAGAAACATGTGCAGCTGAGGCCTGCATTATAAAAAAGCCTAAACTTTGATTTCCTTTCTAAATTCAAATACTAATCCAGCTGCAATAATGATAGATGTGTCTTCCCATGCCTTTATCATGCATTGGAAAACCTGTGGTGGCACTGTTAGATGTCATTGGGTGTTCTAATTCTATGTCAGGACAGGAGGCTCCGATTATGCTTTCTCATTTCTTTAATGAAATGCTCAGCAGCCAATAAAAACAATGAAAAACTACAGTTCCCATGAACACTAGGGAATGACCATAGAGACTATCCTATAAAAGGTCCAAACATTAGTCCTTCTTCCTCTTTCTTTGCTGCTCCGCAGCCAGTTAAGTCTATTTGTCTCTCTTATACATGCTCATGCTACTTTAATGCTGTTTACTTTGATATATTGCACTTGCCTTGTGTTCCGCTGCTTTGTCTGCATTGCGCGCGGTGTTTGTGCAAGTTTGGAGCACTCCGACTCAGTTTTTCATATTTCCCGGTTTTGGTGTTTTTCGTCCGTTGGCGGCGTGTTCTTGGGAGCGTGTGTTCGCCTCCCTGCGCCTGGCCGCTTGTGCCCGGTTGCCTTGTGGAGCGGGAGTAGGGGTCGGCGGTTCATTCGGAGAGCGCGAGCGCTCTCGAGCCGGTGCATTGAGGGCGGCGGTGTCGCGCATGCGCACTGAGTTGTTTCCGGCTTGAGGCTTTGTTTTCCTCACGCCGGTTGAGAGAACAAGCGTTTCTGGAGCGCTCTCGCCCACAGCCTTCATCCTTTCGACCCCGTTCGACGCCGGAGCACAGGAAAGTGCTTTGGTAGAATTATTCATGTGCATAGGCTCTGCCTAGAGTGATTGTAATTCGGCAGGCTTCACTCCCTCCACGTTCAATTGTTTATTTAGAGTCTGGACTGTTCCTGCTCTCTTTGGCCTGCCCTGGGGTTATCACTCCCCCGGCATTGTATCTTTGATACTGTATATTGCATATTGTCATCTTGTGGGCTTTGAATTGTTGCACTGCAGTGCAATGGCAGACTATTATGACGCAGATGATGACTGTTTCTATGATGATGAAGCGGATGACACTCTGGAATATAATCTGGTGGAGGAATTGGATAAAGGTGTGCAGTTTTCTGTTAATAAGGCGCTTGTTCGTGCTATCAATCCCCTAAAGCGCCATTTAAACCAGTATGCGATGCAGCAAGGTTGGTTGCCTCCTTCCCAGAAGTCCACCAAATCGCCTCATAATCCTCATAAGTCTGACTTTCAGAGGCTAGCGAAGACTTTGGCTACTGACACGTCCAAATCTTCAGCGTCGCGTGTTGCGGAGGAGTCCGATCAGGCTCAGGCCTCTTCTGATCAGGACTCTCCGCCTCCCAAGAAACGTCTCCGCAAGGAGCATTTTGTTGACGCCCCTGACCGTCCTTCCCTGCTCAACTTTGAGCCGGAGGACATTGTCCATCCTCACTCGTCATCGTGGTTGCCCGCTCCAGCTGTGGCCGCTTATATTGAGGCACATATTCGCCAGACTTTTGAGGCGACGGCTCGGGCCAGGCTCCGTTCAGAATGCCCGAGACCTGACCTTGCTAATCACCTAGCCGAAACTCCGGAGGTGGACCCGATGATGGTCACCTACCTCAAGAAATATTCAAAGGACCCTAAGAAGGGCCTGGACCGTTCCTGGAGGTCTTGCCAGGATAAGTTGCTGGACATGCTTGGTCCCCTTTCCAAAATTCTGGATTTAGGCTTCAACGCTAAGGCCGCTTCTGCTCTCGTGAACCCAGATGAGCTCATTGAGTGGGCGCAGAGGGCTGTCTGCCAGCTGGGGAATGTAAATTGAGCCGTTTCTGCGGAAAGGCGTAGATCCATTTTGCTCAAGTTAGATCCCAAATTGGCGGAATTGGCGACTTCGGAATCAGGTCCAGAGGCGCAGGGCCTCTTATTTGGTCAACCGTTTTTAAAAGAACTGACTAAATTTGTCTCCGCTTTCAGTGGAATTAACAAGGCGCAGGCGTCCTTGCGCCGGGCCATGCGTCCGGTTTTTGCCAAGGCCGGACGTCAACAGGGACGCTCGTTCGGCCGTGGGTCGCAGCAGCAGTCCCAGAGAGGAGCCTCACAGCAACGTGGTGGACAATATAACACGGGATACTCCACTCGTGCAAATTTCTACCCCTCCCGCAAAGGAAAGGGCCAATACGGCAAAGGTCGATCAGGTGGACAACAAGGCCATTACCAAGATTCCGGCGCTGCAGGTGAGCCTAATTTCAGCTTGCGATGTGATGTTGGGGGGCAGAGTGCAATTTTTCCTGCACAATTGGCGTATGATCTCCAACGATGCATGGGTGCTAGAAACCGTCCAGGGTTTCAAAATAGAGTTCTGTCACCCATTGCATCAGACCCGTCTTCCCCCTCCTTTGCTTTTTTCCCATCACGCACAAACTTGCCTTTCAGAGGAAATCAACGTTCTCCTACAAAAAGGAGCGATCGTTCCTACCGACCGTCATCTGAACGGTTTTGTCAGCTCAGTCTTTCTGGTCGAGAAGAAAGGAGGCGGGTCTCGCTTGGTTCTCAACCTGAAAGACTTCAACAGCGGGGTAGTGTACAGACACTTCAAGATGGAGGGCATCCATCTTTTGCGGGATCTCCTTCGGGAGGGAGATTGGATGGTCCGTCTGGACCTGAAGGACGCGTATCTGTCCATCCCGATTTACAAACCCCATCGTCGATTTCTCCAATTCCGGTGGCAGGGCCGTTGGTTCGAGTATCAGGTCCTCCCGTTCGGCCTTTCGTCAGCACCATGGTGCTTTACGAAACTACTGAGACCAGTGGTAGAACATCTACGGTCGCGGGGAGTCAGATTGATCATATATCTGGACGACATTCTCCTTATGGCGGATTGTCCTCTCAGACTTCTGCAACATCTGGAGTGGTCCATCGAACTCTTGCAGTCTCTAGGTTTTCTGGTCAACATTCCGAAATCAGTTTTGGTCCCCACTCAATCTATAGATTTTCTGGGCTTTCTGATCGACTCGGTGTCTTGCCAACTTCTCTTGCCCAGCCAGAAGCTGCGCTACATCAAGAGGGAGTTGACGTCTGTTATTTCCAGACAGACTGTGTCATTGAGGTCGTTAGCACGTGTGGTAGGTCTGCTAGCGTCCTCCATTCAGGCGATCTTTCCGGGTCCTCTACATTACAGGGCGATGCAACGCCTGAAGATTCAACATCTCCGGAAAGGCCTCCGCTATTCGGATCAGATTCCTCTTTCGGAGGAAGTGCGGTGGGAGATGCAGTGGTGGCTGGACCACATGGAGGCCTGGAACGGTCGAGCCCTGTTCGGTTCGTCTCCGGAACTGGTGGTCGAATCCGATGCCAGTCAGTGGGGTTGGGGAGCCCGCTGCGGGTCTGTCTCGACGGGGGGCCGTTGGTCCCCCCAGGAGTTGTCTCTCCACATAAATTGTCTGGAACTCCTAGCGGGTTCCTTTGCGATCAGGTGTTTCTCTCCCCTTCAGGCGAGTTGTTGCATTCTTCTCCGGATGGACAACGTGACCGCAGTCCGCTATGTCAACAAGCTGGGCGGGACTCGGTCCAAGGTGTTAGCGGAGATAGCCAAGGATTTGTGGCATTTTTGTCTGCAACGGAAGATCACGGTTATTGCAGAATATCTTCCGGGTCGCAACAATCAGGTTGCGGATTGGCACTCCAGACATCTTCGGGATTTCAGCGACTGGAGGCTTCATCCTCGAGTCTTCCGTGCCATTCTCCGGCAGTGGGGCCAGTGTCACCTGGATCTGTTTGCCTCTCGCCTCAACGCGCAACTTCCCCGGTTTTACAGTTGGAGACCGGATCGCTTGGCTCTGGCCACGGATGCTTTTCTTCAACAGTGGCCATCGACTCTCTGTTATGCGTTTCCCCCATTCATGATGCTTCCCAGGGTGCTGGCTTACACCAAGCGGTTTCGAGCGGAGCTGATTCTGATTGCTCCTCTGTGGAGGGCTCAGGCGTGGTTCCCGGTTCTCCTAGAGATGTGTTGCGAACCTCCGCTCCTTCTTCCCCTGAAGTGGAATCTGTTGCTGGATCCTCTAGGAGATCCGCATCCCCTCATTCTGTCCGGCTCTCTCCAGTTACTGGCATGGCGCATCTCGGGGATCGTTGGACGATCCCGGGCATTTCTAGCGACGCTGCCAAATTCATTAGTGACGCCTGGTCTCCCAATACTCACAAACGATATAAAGGAGCGTGGAAGCGCTGGTGTGATTGGTGTGTTCAACGGGAAGTTGATCCCGTTTCAGCGGATGTCAGTCTGATCATTAATTTCTTGACATCCCTGGCCACCTCAGGTCTGGCCTATCGGACAGTCAATAGTTTTTGTTCCGCTATTTCAGCTGGCCACGTTCGAATTGATGGCAAGCCCGCTGGTGAGCATCCCTTCATTTCCAAATTGCTTAAAGGAATTCGTCTTGCGAAGCCTCCCGCTCCTAAATATGTCTCTTTATGGGATGTTTCTATTGTTCTGCGTTTTTTGGAGGCTTGGCCCTCTAATCTCATGTTATCTCGTAAGCAGTTGTCTGCGAAATTGACCATGTTATTGTGTCTTGTTTCGTGCAAACGCGTTTCTGATATCCGCGCTTTGGATCTTGCGGGCCGTAGTTTCACCCCTGAGGGTGTTACGTTCATTCTCTCTAGGAGGACTAAGTCTAATACTTCCTCCATTACGTATCCTTCTTTTCCTGATCATCCCAATCTTTGTGTTGTCCAGTGTCTGAAAGATTATGAGGTGAGTACTGCTACTTTCCGTACAGACATGCAAGGTCAGTTGTTGATTGCCCTCCAGAAGCCATTTCGCCCTGTTACCCCGGCTACTCTGGCTCGCTGGGTGCGTTGGCTGATGTCCGAGGCGGGCATCGATGTATCTGTTTTTGGTGCACATTCTGCAAGAGGGGCGATGGCCTCTAAGGCTTTTTCCATGGGTGTCACTCTCTTTGATATTATGAAAGCTGCAGATTGGTCTTCAGATTCTGTTTTCAAGACGTTTTATTATAAACCTATTATTAATGTTGCATCTGTTGTGGTGGATCAGCTTTGAAAAAGCATAATCGGAGCCTCCTGTCCTGACATAGAATTCAAAATTTGCAAACATTCGTGACAAGAATTTTCAATTCTATTAAGGACTAGGAGGCGAGGATTATCCCACCCTTGTTTCTGATTTATTGGCATTGTTTTGTACTGTATACTGCTTGCCTACTGATGCAGGTCTGTTTATCCTTGTTATTTTCCCCCCCTGGATTGCTTTGACTTTTTCCTCGAACTATTTGGATATTACGGCTATGTGTCTTTTTCAGGTTCAGACCCGAAATGAAGTTGCTCCTCTTCTTCAAGAGTCTCCTGTGTTTCCTGGTTCACGGACCCAGTGTTCCTCGATCTTCTGCTTCAAGATCCTTTGGATTTCTGCAGCGTGTTTGGAACTGTTTTTGTTGATTTACTTGGGATTGTTTTTCGATATGGAACTGTTTCCACAAAGAAAGAGGAAGAAGGACTAATGTTTGGACCTTTTATAGGATAGTCTCTATGGTCATTCCCTAGTGTTCATGGGAACTGTAGTTTTTCATTGTTTTTATTGGCTGCTGAGCATTTCATTAAAGAAATGAGAAAGCATAATCCTCGCCTCCTAGTCCTTAATAGAATTGAAAATTCTTGTCACGAATGTTTGCAAATTTTGAATTACTACTGCGTTATTTTGCATCTTGTCATGTTGAAAATGCAGCCGTCACATAAATGAAACATGACTTGTATTCTTTGTGTTGCTGCAGTAGCTTTATGTGATGTTTGCTTCATAAAATGTATAATTGTTTTTGAGCTTTGATGCCACAATCATTGGGACCATGGAACTAGAGTATATAACAATAAATAAATCAAATTAGGTTAAATTAAAAATAATTAGGCATTTTTTTCCTTCTAAAATATTGGAAACATGCATCTCCTTTGGAGAGATCCTTAAATACACTGCACCTACTAAACCAAAGTTGTTATAAGCAGTGATTAATTTGTAAAAAAAAATAAGTGCCAGGGCTCTCGTCAGGAAGCAGCTCGACCAGCCCATTTCTCCACGGAACCATCAAACCCTAAAAGTAGGGAGAGAATGTAGCATAATGGCCTGAGCTGCTGACCTCGGTGCTAGAGAACCAAGTCGAGTATTGGCGTCAGCCCAACATACTGTGATTCTGGGTGAATCACTTAATCGACCAGCCAAAATAAATGTCACCTTAACTGGTGGTCAAGCGCCGGTGTTAATGATCAAGTGCCGGTGCTCAACATCGGAAACTACAGGCTCAAACTAAGCACTGCTTCGAAGGTGCAAAAGGCGAGACCGATTGCAAATGCTTGTTTAATGCCCTTCGACCTCCGCTGCTTTAGACCCGGCTTAATTTCTTTCATGCATTTCCTTTCCTTCCCTTTTCCAGGCGCAGAAGCTCGAACGCCTCAGAATACCCACGAGCCATACCTTCTGCGCAGGCGTGATTTGGCTAAATGGAAAGCACGCGCATGCGCTCTACAGTGATACAACACTCGAGCGCAACAGGAGTGTCGCGTGTAAAGTTCAGCATAGCACATGCGCAGTTTAGGCGGTAGCCAGATCTAACTGGGGACCTAAACTTACTCAATCGGGTCCCCGGCGTACCAAGGGCTTCTATTTCCGGCTCTGAAGCCTCTACCTTTAGCCTCTACCTTTCCAAGATGGCGATGCTGGCAGAGCGTGAGTTCCTTTAAATGAGGGTGATTCTTGGACATGTATTATCATACAGCAGTTATTTGAACAGTTATTAAGGCGCTCCAATCACCGAAGGAGCTATGAACTATTAGCAGCGTGTCTACTGTGCGAATTACGTAGATGCCGAGCCGGTACTGTCAGGAAGGCACGCACAAACCCAGTTTCTAGTTGGTGGATGCCCACATACACTGGCGCATTCCACGATGCGGGTACAAAGTTGTATCTTGTGAGGAAATGAATGAGCTGTATAATATGAGTTGCGAGCACATAATCTGGTAGTGTCTTACATTAATTTCTTTTGCTAGGTATAAATTTGCAGATAAAAGTTACTCAAGTTACCAGCGACAAGTGCTTCTCATACTATGTACGAGTTGGTGAAATTCGTGAAAATTCAGTCTATTTCGCCAAAAATATTGTCCATTTTGTGTTCAATGCACTGCTGTATCCCTCTTACCAGTCTTAACTCTCACACACACTCGATCTCTCTCTCTCTCTCGTGGCTTAAACCATTATTTTTGCTTCAGAACACTAATCTGCTGACTTTGCCTGTCTAATACCGAAAAAGCAGGTACTGAAACAAGCTATGTTTTCGTTGCGCCTCCCATCTGCATCTGTGTTTCTGTTAAAAACGTGTATCTTATTTTGGCAAAAACAAGTTTGTTTTGGTAATCACCGAGGGCAGCATTTGTATTAGAGTTAATCGCCACCCAATTACAGGATATAGGATGGCAAGTGCTATAAGAAAAAAGTAATTCTATGAATTAGTTTTTGCCAAATGATGAATGCCATTCATCTTGGAAATTTAGGGCAAACGGTTTAGGCAAAATTATATTTCCGCATTAGTGTTCTGTGAAATCGCTTGCAGCCATGATCAAAGGGTCGCTGTTTGTGCTATCTAGGAGAACATAACCTCTACTTACTGTGAAAAGGAATCCACAACCACTGTGCAGTCAGAGAGGAGCATGAACAGTTTCAGTTTAGTGTAAGGAGGTAACCGTCTCTGTATTGTGTTAAGGGGCTAAATATGGCCATAGTTTATGCTATGAGGTCAGTATACTTTACCTCTGTATACTGTAAGGCAGGAGAACACAATCTGTCTGTTGTGGGAGTATTATGGGTAACATGTTCTCTGTAAATCAGTGGTGCATAAGTCCAAGTTTGTGAATTCATAGGATGATAAATAAAGGAAGTAACGCAGACAGCAGATTTTTTTTTTTTAATTTAATTGATCAAGCAATCTGTAGTATTTTAAAAAATCATGGCAGGAGCTGATGTGTAATATATAGTTTCAAAGCAGGCACCGACTCAGTGGGATAATGATCAAAGATTATGTTTATTCCAAAACGACCAGATGCGTTTCGGCGGACAAGTCTGCCTTGTTCACTACATCTGAGTTCACCAAAGTGAATGGGCATTTTTATAGCAGTACAGTGGAACCACAGAGAGGCCAAGTGAGTTGCCGGGGCAACAGGTGAAGTGATGATAGACATGGAAAAATTAGTGTTTTAAAATTGCAAGTCATTGTCTTTACATTACCTCTACGTCCCTCATCCTCGACCCAGTCATCACTCATGAGGTATCCCACAAGACAGGAAACAAAACAGGAAACGCTTTTAGGCTCCACCCCCCCCTACTGCCAGGTGCTATAACATTTCCAACCACTAGAAGCACATCCTGTTTTGTTTCTTGTCGGTGGTTTACCTGATGGGAGACGCTTGGGTGAGTGCCGGGCACTTACCTGCTACGCTTGTCCTGTGGATTCCTCCTCTGCTCGGCTCTGGGAGGCTCCCGTGGACCGTCGTGGAATGCTGTGGAGTTGGGCTGCTGGGCTTCCTTGTCTCCTCCTAGGCTCGGGAGACCTGTGTTGCGTGGCTCCGCGGGTCTCCCTGTTCTTGCTGCCCGGTTTTCTATTCATCCTGCATGGTGCCGGTTCGAGTCCTCCGTTTCTTCTGTTCCCGTCATGGGTGAGTGCCGGTCCTGCTGCGAGTGGAGGGAGAGGTAGGCGATTGCTGGATTAGCGCTTGGCCGTCTTTTGGGCGCGCTATTGGTCCATTTGCTCCCCCGGTGGCGTTCCTCACTGCATTGTCGGCGGGCGCCTGTCGTTGCGAGGGGCTTTGTTTGTGCTCTGTGCTTTGGCCGTTGCACGTTACAGGCTTACAGCGGCTTCAGAGCCTTCTATGCTGCAGGATTCCTTGACGGCCCGCGCTTCCTGTTTGGTCGAGGGTTCTTTTGGAGTTCCGCCCCTTCCTCTCGCTTCTCTTCACTACGGCCTCCGTTGTGATTGGCCGGCGGCTTGGTTTACTCTCTGCAGCTGCTCGGTTTGGCGCTGGGAGTTTCAAACGTTGGGATTGGTCGTTTTGTATTTATTTCGGCCTATTCGGTTCCTTCCATATGTATATATATGTTGTACTGGACGGATGTTTTTTCTTCTGTTGTTGCTGGATTGGTTTTCCTACTCTTCAGCTGCTGCTGTTCTTGTGTTCATTATGGGCCAACATCATCGCAAGAGAAAGCATTCTTCTCCTGTGCCTTCCTCTTCCCCTGAGACCAGTGGGGATCCGGCTACTCCTGTGAAGCTTGCCAGGGGGGATGATGATCGGATTAAGCGCCTTATCCTGGAGACACTGTCTGATATGAAGGCGAACAAGAAGTCTGTTGATGGTCATTCCAGTGCTGCTGACTTTTACTCGGACATTACTTCCTCTGATGAATCTGATGGGTCTTCTCTGACTGCTGGTGAGCCTCAGGGCAAGTACATTTCCAGGGATCTCTTGCCTGATATCCTTTCCCATGTTCGGGTGAATATGGGGTTTCCTGATGCTTCTGCGCCCAGCACCTCTCAGGATTCGTTCTTGCCGCAGTTTAGGAAGCCTGTTGCCTCATCTCTGCCGGTACACCCTTTTGTGTTGGATGTCCTGCTTAAGGAGTGGAAGGACCCTGATCACATTGCCATGCCCAGGTTTATGTCCAAGCTTTATCCTTTGCAGGATATGGTGGACTCCTTGCCTGATTCTGTACCGGTGGACTCTGTTGTGGCCAGTCTTGTGGGGCGTCCTTCCATGGCGGATGATAACATCCTGAGAGACGGTGTGGAAGGTCGATTCGGCTTTGAAGAAATCTTATGCTGGCTCTCATCTTGCTATTCGATCTGGGATTCATGGGGTCTATGTTGCCCAGTCTTTGTTGTCTTATTTCAAGACTCTGTTTTCCACGATGCAGGAGGGTGGCAGCTGTCCGGCCTTGCTGGAGTCCATGGAGCGCCAAGCTGAGTTCTTATCGGACATCGCCTTTGATTCAGTGAGGGCTTCTGCTATGTCCTGTGGTTCCTCTATTGCTGTCCGTAGGAACCTATTGCTACGGGATTGGAAGACGGACGCGGCTCAATGTTCCATGGCTTTGAGGTTGCCTTTCACTGGTACCAGTCTGTTTGGTGACTCTCTTGAGGATAAGCTGCATAAGGTCTTTAAGGAGCGCAAGCATTCCTTGTCTTTTCGTCCGATTCCGTCCCGTGGGGGTTCCTCCTTCTCCAGTGCCAGGTCGTTCCGCCAACCTTCCAGGTTTCAGCAGTCTTCCTTCAGGAGTCATCGTGGCACTGGTCGATCTTTTCTGCAGCAGTTTCAGAAGAAATCCCAGCGGGGTACTGGGTCTGGCCCGCAGTGTTCCTGAGTATGCATCCAGGGGGTCGGTCTCGATGGTGGTCCGCCCGTGGTTGGTGGGAGACTTCGCCTGTTTCTTCCGGCTTGGCGATTGACGACCTCCGACAAGTGGGTGCTGGATGTTTTGTCTCGGGGTTACCGGATCGAGTTCCTGTCCCCTCCTCCTCCCTCCGGGGTGGTGGTGACTCCGACTCCTCGGGACGCCACCCGCCATCTGGCCTGCTGGAAGGTGTTCGTTCTTTGGTCAGCAAGCAGGCGGTTGTCCCTGTTCCACTGGGGGACATGGGGATGGGTGTCTACTCCATCATCTTTGTGGTTCCAAAGGTCACAGGGGGTTTCCGGGTGGTCATCAACCTTCGGGGTCTGAACTTGTTTGTGAGTAAGATCCCATTCAAGATGGAGACTCTTCAGAAGGTGATTCCGCTGATCCAGTCCGGGTGGGTGTTCTCCACTCTCGATCTCCAGGATGCTTATCTTCACGTTCCAGTGGCTGTGGGAGATCAGCGTTTCCTGCGCTTCTGCCTGGAGGGTCAGCACTGGCAGTTCTGCGTCCTTCCTTTTGGTCTTCGGTCTGCCCCCAGGGTGTTCGCTAAGGTGGTGGATCCCTTGGTGGCACATCTCCATCTCCTGGGAGTATCCGTGTTCCCCTATCTGGACGACTGGATGGTCCAGGCCCCATCTCTGGAGGTCATGTCTCGTCACCTTCTATTGACCATGACTACGCTCAGGGATCATGGGTTCTTGATCAACTTGCCAAAGTGCCACCTTGTGCCTGCCACCCGGAGGACCTTCATCGGGGCCGTGTTCGACTCAGACAAGGTGTTTCTACCAGACTCCCGGATTCGCCGTCTTCAGTCGTTGTTGAGAAAGTTGTTGTCCCGAGCTGTGGCTCCCCTCCTACAATGGCTGGAGGTTCAAGGTCACATGGCTGCGTCTGTTTTCACCGTCCCCTGGGCCAGGGTTCATCTAAGTCCTCTGCTGTGGCATGTTCAGAGGTGGGTCCCCTTTCCTGTCTTGGACTATGCTGTTCCTGTGCCTGTGTCTCTGGACATTGTAGCTGCTCTCCAGTGGTGGCTGGATTTGTCCCACCTTTCCAGGGGAATGTGTATCCATCTGCCTCCCCCTCTGGTTTTGACCACGGATGCCAGCGCGTCCGGCTGGGGTGCGACTTTGGATCATTGGACGGTACAGGCCCGTTGGCTCCCGTCGGAGCTGCGCAGGTCATCCAACTGGTGGGAGCTGTCTGCCGTGGAGAGGGCGCTTCGCTTCTTCCATCTTCATCTGAGGGGTTGCCATGTCCTGGTGAGATCGGACAACACGGTGACGGTGGCCTACATCAATCACCAGGGGGGGACCCGCAGTTCTTCCCTGAATCTGGTGGCCTGCTCCATTTCGGATTGGGCGGAGCAGCATCTTCTGGCCCTCTCTGCTCAGCACGTTCGGGGTGTGGACAACATGGTGGCGGATTCCTTGAGTCCGAGGTTTCCTTCGTCTCTGTCCCTGTGTCTGGCTCCCTGGACTTTTCAGTTGATTTGCCAGAGGTTCGGGACTCCGGATCTGGACCTGTTTGCCTCCCGGTCCAATACCCTGGTTCCCTTGTTCTGCTCCTGGACCCCGGAGCGGGGCACATGGGGGGTGGATGCCTTGTCTCTCCTGTGGCCTCCTTGGCTTCTTTATGCCTTTCCTCTAATTCCTGCCTTCTTGCTGAAGGTTCGCGGGAGGGGGCTCAGGTGGTGGCTGTTCTCCCTCACTGGCCGCGGAGATCTTGGTTTCCTCTGTTGCTGGGCCTGGCTGTGGGTCCTCCTTGGATTCTGCCCCGGTACCCCTCTCCTCTGAGGTCCCCGTCTCCGTCCCTTCTGGTTCCTCTCTCCTTGGCGGTCTGGAGGTTGAACGGTTGCCTCTTGGGGTCCGTGGTCTGCCCGACCACATTATCTCTGTGATGCAGGCCTCTCGTAGGAAGTCTACTTTGACTTCTTATTCCAAACACTGGGCTTCTTTTTCTGGGTGGTGTTCCTCCCTTGCTCTGTCTCCTACCTCTTGCCTTCTGTTCTTCAGTTTTTTCTGGATGGCTTTCGGAAGCGCTTTGCTTTGTCTACCTTGCGGGGTCAATGGTCTGCTATCCGTGCCTTCCGGGATCCGGATTATTTTCAACCTTCGGATGGTTTGTTGGTTTCTAGCCATTTTGGGAGTTTCTCTCTCTCTTCTCCTTCTGTCCGGTCTCTGGTGCCCCCTTGGGATCTGTCCTTGGTGTTGGGTGTTTTGCAGTCCCCTCCTTTTGAGCCTTTGGAGTCTGTGGACCTTAAGTTCTTGTCTTACAAGGTGGCGTTTCTGGTTGCTATTACTTCTGCGAGACGGCTGGGGTAACTTACGGCCTTGCATTGTTCTCCCCCGTTTCTGCGGTTTCTGGATGACGCGGTGGTCCTCTCTTTAGATCCCAGGTTTCTCCCAAAGATCCACTCTCGTTTTCATTCCTCTCAGGAGCTGGGTCTTCCTTCTTTGTGTCCTTCTCCTCCTTCTGAGCTTTTGCTTCATTCTTTGGACCTCAGACGTGCCTTGTCTGTTTACGTTGCTAGATCTGCTGAGTTTCGCTCCTCTGACTCCCTCTTTGTGACCTTTTGGTTTGGTTGGTTGAGGTAAAGCTGCCTCCCGTCTTACTTTGGGTCGCTGGATTAAGGCCGTCATCTCTCTGGCTTATCTCGGTGCTGGTTTGCCTTGTCCTGCTGGGGTTCAGGCGCGTTCCACTCGGGGCGTGTCTGCCTCTTGGGCTGCTTTTCATGGTGTTTCTCTTGATGAAATCTGTCGGGCTGGGACTTGGGCCTCCGAATCCACTTTTGTGAGGTACTACCGGTTGAATTGTGCCCTTTCTGATGGACCAATTTTGGTTGTGGGGTGTTGCAAGCTGTGGGGGTTGCTCCCTCGCTCTGAGTCTGTGTGTTTATTAAACTTTCACTTGCTGCACTCCTTTGTGTCTGGTCTGTGTTTGCTGTGTTGGGTGTGCCAAAGGCCTTCTTGGGCGTTGCTTTAGTATGCCTCATGAGTGATGACTGGGTCGAGGACGAGGGACGTAGAGGTAATGCTATGATTACTTTCGGTAAGCCCCATTACTCTTAGTCCTACTCGTCCTCGACCCAGTCATACTTCCCACCCTGTCCAGGCCTTTGTTGCTTGGTGTGTCAGGATATGCTTCTAGTGGTTGGGAGTGTTATAGCATCTGGCAGGAGGGGGGGTGGAGCCTAAAAGCGTTTCCTGTTTTGTTTCCTGTCTTGTGGGATACCTCATGAGTGATGACTGGGTCGAGGACGAGTAGCACTAAGAGTAATGGGGATTACCGAAAGTAGTCATAGCATTACATTCATGTAAACGAAGAAATACATTGAAATGCATTTAAAATACTTGCGAGTGCTTTTAATGATCACACACATTTATCAATGCTTTGTAACTGTATAATCAAAATAAGATTCCTCTCTTTTGTGGCTTTAACTCGGGATCTCGTGGTGTTGGCCGCATGTGCGTGTAACAATTGACATAGACAAAATATCTTGTGTACGTGGCTTAAAACCAATGGCTTGCGCGCGCATTCTGTAACAGCGCGGAGCTGCGGTGAGTCATGGATCTGTTTGTTTGTTGTGTTGTTCTATGTGGAACCCCGTAAGTGCCAGGTTACTAGAATCAAACCTTTAGTATTTCGGCTCAAAATTTCCATCTTAATGGTACTCGTGGGTCATTTGCTATTTTCCCGCTTAATGTGTGTTTCTTTTGTACGAGAACGTAGCGGGGATCTCTGGTTCGTACTTCACTTGATGCCCCTGTGAGCCTTGTGCCATGTGACCGCCGGGCCGTGAGGCCTATATCAGTTTGACTGCTGTGTTGTGATGTGTTTGGAACCCCGTATGTGCAAGATGGCTCGAGTATAGTCATAGTGTTTTAGGCACAATATTTACAATGGGGTACTTTAGTGGTGTTTACTTTTTCTACCGCTGTATGTTGGTTTCTATGTATGAGAACGTCGTGAGGTCCCCGAGTAAATGCTAGGCATGATGCCCCAGTGGGCCTAAGTGGCAGGTTGGGAGAGAGGGAGCAGTAGTGTGTATGAATGATAATAATTATTGTGATCGCAATGCACTGCCTGGCTAGTAGCTAGTGTAGTGTGGTGAGTAAGTGTTTCCTATGTACAGTGCGAAGTGTTGTGTGTTTACAAATAGATGGTGAATTAAGATGTTTCAGAGGAGTGGGTTTTTGACTTAGGTGGAGCGCGAGGAGGCGTTTGGGTTGCTGGCGCGGCTGGCAGATATCAGAGGTGTACACTTAAAGCTTCATCCGCATTGTGTCCGTTTGGGATTTTACAATAAAGCATGATTATGTATTTGGATTCCATGCGCCGCAGGGTTTGTTGTCTGTTTCCCCCCCTGGGGTTCTGTTTGACACTATCTATCACAAAATATGACAGGTCTTCGGCCTTGCCATTGTGGTGTGTATTTATGTGTCGTGCCACTGGATAGGAATGATCATCATTTGAAATGGCCCTGAGGTGTTGCAAGATTCTTAGATGTACAGGGTGTATTGTGCTTCCCACATGTTGTTTGTCCAAATTAAGTGCATGTGATGTAGTTCCAATGTCTCTGACAGAAGAATAACCAAGACACCTGGTTAAAGGCTTAGAATGTGGGAATAGTATTTCCATAGTGAGTGCTTATTGACAACAACTTTCTCGTTAGCAGTTAAAGGAAAATATACTTCAACTTTGACACATCCTGTGTCACCTTGCTGTACCTTTTGGAAAAAACAATATCTGCACTTAAGCTAAACAATACCAAAGTAAAGCTTGTGATTAAGGAACATCTTCAGGAGTATGTAGGTACAGTATGACTTCTGCCTGTGGACACTGTGTACTGTTTGCATTTACACCCCTTATGATGGTGTAACTACATGGGCATTCCAAATGAACATTAAACACATTCAGGGACTACAACATGTGCAATGTCCTGTATGATATCAAGTACCCATGTGACATGCAATATGTTGGCCATACTACTCAAAAAATGAGGCAGGATTAGTCATTAGCTTAGTAGGATTCGGTGTGGCATTGAGAATTCCTCCCAGTAGCACTTTAAAGCATCAGAAATACACAGCTGTTGGCCCTACTTGCACAATGGAAGACATTGTACAACAGTCAGAGGCGGAAATGCAAGCAATTCACCGATGAGGAGTAAAAACTGCCCGATATTTAATTTGGCTACAGAGCAGATTCGACATAATTAACTTATCAACTGGCTCAGTCTGGCCAGTTGAAGGCTCAAGCGACAATTATGGGGCCGATTCCGCTGTCGGACAGACTGGAGTCCGTCCGACAGCGGTCAGGAACTGGAACCGAACGACCTCTTGTCATTGGTTCCAGACCTGCAGGAAGGATGCAACCGAACCCGTTTCGGTCGCAATCCTATACTTAACAATAGGAGCATGCATTCCAAACGGAATGCATACTGGCATTAAGTGCAGAGGTGCAGTTCATCCCTGCACCCGGTGGCAGGCACCCCAAGGTGTCTGCCACTGGGTGCAGGGACCATTCGGCAGCCTATCACACATGGGGGCCCTGTAGGCAGCCCCCAAAGACAGTTTCCCACTGTCTTCCTGTGCCAGAAAGGCCGGCACAGAAACGCAGTGGGAAAATGCCATTGTACTCCCTCGGCCGGAAAGAGCTGCCCGGGGCAGTACTGAAGGGTTTCCAGATGGCTGACGGGCTCTCTGAGCCTGTCGGAAGCCATCTAGAAAACAGAGTCTGATTCCTTTCTTACCAAGCCCATCAGAAGGGCTCGGTAGGAAATTAATCCAAACGGGCAAGTCCTGCTTTCAGATAGGAGTCTTTCTTCTCCTCTTTGCATAATTCATTCTTTGCTAACTTACATACAACACCCTTATACCTACCCTCATTCTTGTTTTTAGACTGTTATGATTAATTATTTAACGAAACTCATAATTGAAAGTAGCACTACTTACTTTTTCAATCACAATGTACATCCACTTAGTTACTTTCTATCGCTCCTCTATTCCAGCTGATTTATTTTCCCCCATTCAGCCTTCCTGGTGATGACACCTGCAGGACGTTTCTGCTTATTTATTTGCCCTTTGAGCATTGCCATTGAAATATTTGGGCCATTGTTTCTGTATGAAGCCGTGCTCGTGCAGCCTAGGTATTGTTATTGTCTATGCTACAATGCTCTCTATTTCACTTCTTTCATCATTTCTCAGCATTCATTCAATGCAGATAATCACACGTATGCCTGTGTAGTTTGCATTGAATGAGTTAATTAATTTCCATCATGTACTTTGAATAATCATTTGTAATGGTTCCTGAGTTCTTATGGATCCAGCAGTACATTATTGATATCCGGAAGCACTGGTGTTGTCAATATAGTTAGAATCTTGGCGATAGTACACGCTCTGCTTTTAAATCGCTTCACTTATTCCATTTGGTGCAAACTATAGCCTGGTTTTAATTCTGAATTGGAATGGTGCCAACCTACATAATTTAATGTTGTTTGTCCTTACTAAAATATGGCTTTTTTTGGTGGCAGGCTATAGGCTGGATTGGAGGAAGTGCCAATAGCATGCAGGTTGCAAAGTTGATGACTTTGTCCAGAGGAGAGAGGGAATCATATTGGGCACATTCACAAAGCTACCTTCCATAAGTAGTTGTGACATTTCCCTGGAGATTCAGGAGTCCTCCAGAGTAGGTGACACCCACTTTGCAAAAAAATGTGTATGAATGGGATCCATGGTGAGGAGGGTACGTAGCTTCCCAGGACTGCGAGAAACATATGCCCATCCTCCGTTCTTTGAAGAGATAGGGATCCAGTAAAGATGTAGAGAGGTCAGTGTTGCTAACTAAATTTGTAGGCTACTTATTATTTGGATGACACTCTACTGCTATGGATTTGATCATGTCTTGTGCTTTGTCTGTGTATATCCCTTCGCTCAACTCTGGTAATTTGTTGCCAACTTGGGCCTGTGTGATCAGCCACGGAGAGTTGTCCGGAATGCATGTCCCAGCGCACTTCCTGGCTTGGTTGAGCGTGTACACTAAGTGTGTCATTTAATTTTGACTCTTGCTGTAAACTGCTTTTAGGCTGAACATGTGTAGCAACTCTGTTACCTCCCATTTCAGATTTTTCTCTTGTTTCAAAGCAATGTGCGGTTACCCCATTTGGAATGTGGCAGAGCATGGAAACACCTTGTCCAGTTGTCCTCAGCAAGTCCATTTAACAGTTGCAAACAAACTAGCAATAGAGACGGGGGATAATATCAGCATCACAGGCTTTGCAATTGTACCTTTCTAATAAGGTGTTGAAGACTAGTGTGTTAAGTGTTCTCAATAGAATTTTCCTCAGGTCTGTAAATTTTGGTTCACACCTATGTGTCCATTTGAAGGAGAGTTGGCAAAGGGGAAAACCTTAGGTTTCACTTTATTTATTTTGAGTTGAGCCATCTTGCCAAACTGTTCAATCATTACAATGTTAGGGCTGCACACTAGCAGACAAGGCTTTCCAAGTCGTCCGGATAGCGTGCTAGTTGTTGCAGTCACAAAATGCCTGTCCTAGCAAATAATAGTAGTTTGAAAGTTCGAACTCAGTCCAGTGCTTTGTAAGACCTTCTTTTTTTCCTGAAAATCAAATGGTTTAAAAACCAAGCATGTACACCACTTGGAGTCGCCGTGTCTTGTTAAAGTACTAAGGAACTATCCTGCCCAAACTCATACATGAGGCGGAATATCTCACGTTTATCTGGGATAATCATTCCCCATATAATTGCCCCAACTATTAATGTAAACACCAGACACAGATATTATATACATAATATTTAATCAAAGAAAATAATTCGACGTGCTTGTGTATGTAGTGTTAATCAAAAAATGCATAAATAATTATATATAGTTCAGTTTTTCAACACAACAATCAATGGTCAAAGAAAAGAAAAGAAAAAATAATAATAAATATAAATCTCACAAACTCCAAACAGTCAATAAATGCGCATTAACATATCTATGCAGTTACTCCACTCCTACACATACCTCTATCATCCAACATACTAAAAATAATATATACAAGGATTAGAGCAACAAGAAACAAAAGGTAGCTCCTAAAATTTAAGCATCTAATAGTTCAAATACCAGAGTATGCGTATTCTGTAATCAGAAAAGCAAGTTTTTCACTTATATGTACAAAATAGAGGTCACATTGCATTCAATGCAATAGATAGTGCAACGCTACTAAATATCTGTCAACATATCTTGCTTTCCACCATTATATATCTGAAGGGTATTAAAAAAAAAAAGATAATCTAATCATTATCTCCTATTGTTCCTGTTGTAGTCAGTGCTGACGCGTGTTTCGGTAACACCTTCTTCAGGGCGCTAAAATCTGATATTCTCCACTTCAACAGGGCTTGCAATGGGGGAGGAGAAGGAAAATAACACACTGATAGTGTTTCTCTGCCCGAAGGGGTTAAACATCAAAATGCCTGCACAATCACAAGTAAGCTAAATGGGAATTCAGGGAGGCACCTGCTCAAGCAATATAATCACACTAGATCCAATTTATAGATTCTTCTCGGCACTCACTAGGGTTCGAAATCCAGCCAGTGTCACAGTTTAAATGGCATAGTGTTGTTAAATTAGTCCACGAGTTCCTACGTATATGTAACTCTATTAAGACGTAACATAAACATCTTTGACCTTGATGAAATAACTCCGCTGTTCTAATTAGCCATTTAGTTGGTGTGCACTCACTGTCTCTCACAAGCTGGACTAGTGCCTGGCTGGGGGCTCTTCTGTAGCCTCTGGTATTCTGTGCTGGACATTTAACCCTCTTGAAGTTTTGCGTGCTCCAGAATTCTCAATGTGTCCTCGTCTTTCTAGGATGGATGTGTGTTTTCTGAATAATATTTTTCTCTGGTGTCATAAATGCTGTTTGTGTCAATCCAACTTATAAAATGTCCTCTTACCATGGATACATGTTCGCTTTTAGCACACACCATAAATGTTACCCTTACTGTAATGACCTTACACTGAAGTTTCATTGTCCTCAAAGAATTCCCTGAGTCCAGTACAATTCATCTAGAGATGGTTCTCCATTTTCTGACTATTTTAATATGACAATATTAAATGTGTCTGACTTAAAAAGTAAGTTTAGTGTAGCTATCTCCGTCTGGTCCGTGCAGTAAGATGACACTATGGCCTGATAAGAATCTTGGTTCAGGTAGCGCTTGTTCTAGCACTCTTTGTACTGTAGGCGCCACCAGGACAGTGCTAGTGAATGCGAATTGGACTGAATTAATAGATGTGTTGCTTCTTGCCTAAGTGCAGGCATCTTCAATCACTTGTATGTCCACAAAAGCTCTTGCATGCTTTCATGCCTATTGTTAACTGTGATGGCTGTAATGCTAGTAGTTGACGTTGAGAACAGTATTTATATCTTACGATCCAATCCAGACATTGACCACCAAGCCATGACGTTTTAACTGTGTTAATAAAAAGTGAGTGGCTGCATTGGGGTTGTTTTCTGACAAGCTAGAGATCCATGTAATTACATGCTTTCCCTGTGATCCAAATATGGATTCATGTTTATTATGTTGTATGTTTTAGAGAACTAAGAGTTGTGTACAGCAATGACTTTGCCTTGTCCAGCTTTAATGCTTTTACCCAAATCAGATATATACTTAAACTTTCCTTTGCTTATTGATGTTATTCAAATCATAATTTCTTGGGATAGATGTTTGTTTCCCCTGTCTGGTTGTAGTGTTTCTTCAGACTATTTGTAGTGCAATCGAGTCAGTAAAATGTGCTTTTGGTGCCGTAACCAGATTCAGTTTGGCTTTACAAAGCATTACATATTTTATATGCTGTGCTTGCATTGCCAGCTTACCTTGTTGAAACACCTTTGATGCTGTTTGTGCAGCCTGGGTGACATATGGTTCTGCTGTCACTCTAACATTCATGTACATCATCCAAATCAAGCAAGATGGGCACATGAGTTAATTGCTCCCTGCTAATATCTGTATGTGAGCTGCAGCTCAGCACTTTGGCTTCCTATGGCTAATTGAACCTTTGATGCTTTTGAAGGTCGATAAATTGAGTATCATTGCATTAGATGTTAATTCCAACCATTACAGTTTCTAGAAACTGTGCATCTGCTGGAATGAAGCACTATAAAATGACACATTATCTTAATGCAGCCTTTCGTGCTTACTGGATTGAATCGAGGTTCAAAAGCTTTTAAAGGACTCAAGATTTTTGCAGTTTTCTCGTCAATTTAAATTGATATTCTCAATGATGTCATAGAAGATGTCATGAGTGATGTAAAATGTGGGGTAATAAGCAGTGTATGGCAAGGACACGAGTTATAGTTGCATTAGGGCACGAGTTATAGTTACTTGAGCTAACTCTAACTGGTGAATATCAGTGGTTTTGTTAATTTGAAACGTTATGTTGTCACTGAAACTCTCACCTAACCCTAACATAGCTTTAACCTTTGTTTTTTTTTCCCAGTGAATTTCAAAGTGTTTTTTTGTAATGCAATGTAAGATATTATTATAACCCTCAACTATAGCACCACTTTAACTGTCCCCTCTCTATGCCATAATGAGTGTGCATAGTAGGGTATGGAGAGGAACTGACCTCTCTGTTGACAGCTATCCTCAGGGTGATGGGTGTTCTTAGTATGGTATGTAGAAGGAATTGCCTCTCCGCTTAGACCGCTCTCTTGGATAACTGATGTGCATAGTAGGATGTAGAAAGGGACTGACCTCCCTGCTGAGACCGCTCTCTTGGATGACGGGTATGCATAGAAGAGTATGGGGAGCGTCTGGCCTCTCCACTGAGACTTCTGCCTTGGATAACAGGTGTGTGTAGTATGGTGTGGAAAGAGACTAGCCTCTCCGCTAAGACCTCTCCCTCTTGTATTTTGTGTTCTTATTAGAGTGTGGAGGGCTCTGACCTTTCTATTTACAGCTAGTAGTAGGGTGTAATGATGAACTACTCTGTAGTGAAACTTCCCCCCTGGGGCTACAGATGTCCATTGTATAGTGGAAAGGGATTTTGTCTACCCCTTCCTACTTTTTACGATCCTGCAACTCTGTGGGATCACAACTTTAAAAAAATAGAACAAAATAAAAAGAAATGTACACTTTCTTTCATAACAATACTTATGCCTTACAGACCTCTTCTCAATTACTATGGGGACATGATGCTTTCATCCCACCCGCTTATACACCCTTTATTCTCCATTCTTACAACACCAGCAATTCTTCATAATAAGTAGTAATGTTGGGCATTTAATTTCGAAACCTCCAAGCCAATAACAGCAGGAGCGAGGTACCTTATGGGAAAAAGAGTCCTCTAAACCAATCAGCTAGTGCCATTTTTGAATTCGCGCTCAAGCAGGGCGCTTTCGAATCCAACCGTCCAGATATACAAATATTTTTTAACCTTAATTTCTCAAAAACTACTGAACGGATTTACACCATATTACACAAAGCACAATCTCATGACCTAGATCCTGCCAAATTTGGTGTAATTCAGTTTTTGCGGTAGTGCTTCTTAAAGAAGTCTATGGATAATGCATGTGGATTTTGTGTTTTGGGACCCCCCTTTTTTCTCAGTCCCCGCTTGATGTATCCCCCCAAAACTTTTAAAGCACAAACTAGGCACAAACAGAAACTTTTTGGAAAGTTTTGTGGAGGTTCTTCAAACGCCACCAGAGTTAATGGCAAAACAAAAAAGGAATTTTCTATATAAAGGATGCCTTAATTATAACTACCCAGTTGCGACTACCACTGGGTAATATATTTATGTGAACTTTGAGCTGCTTGTGGTAACTTTATCTCCAAATTCTCAAGAATAATGAGCCTCGTCAAGAGACACTGTTGGATGATAATCATTTTGTTGTCATCTGAAGGATGGAAGGCTCAGCAGCATTGTCAAAGTTTACACCTATCAACTATAGTTGGCAGAATTGAGTTGTCACTGAAAAACATTGTCAGATCTCCGTTTACAGAGTAGTTAAATAAAAAAATAATAATTTAGAAACTCTGACTCTTAGGAATTTAAGCAGCTCAATGAAGTATCGTTTAAAATTTGTTTTTTTAATTGATTTTCCATTAAACAGTCGAGTTGGCTAGCCATGTAATAGGAATCAGTCACAAAAGGCAGTATTACATAGCATGGTGTTCAGCATTAAAAATCATTTCACAATGCATTATAGTATCTGTGTCAGTACTAATATCTTTGTCATGCATCAGCCAAGAACTGTACGTTTCTTAAATAACCTTTATAGTAGAAAAAACAAAATGATGAACATGGTTATTTGCTAACTTATCCACCCCCACCCCCTCCCGATCTTGTTCCGGCTTCACCATCATTTATATGCATATTCCTGTGACCTACTCTATGGTTGTGTGCTCTATAACTTTATAGTGTGCATCCATTAACTAAATCTGTCCTTCACTGGATCTCACACTTGTTGCGAATATGCTGCGGGTTGTTACAAGTTCGGAGTACTATCTCCAGGTTCTAAATCCTCTCCTTTAAGGGCTTCCAGCATAGCATCCCATTCCATAGTCATCGGATTTTTCCTCAGACCCTTATCTTCCTCCCGCCGTATCGCGACACTCTCCGCTCCATCACAGCGAAGCAATTCATTATGCCAAATGTGCAAGGTAGGGGGATTCATGGACTACCATCGCATAGTGATAGCCCTTTTTGTTGTTATTAGGGCGAGGTCCATGAATCTAAGCTGTACCTTTTTGTTTGGTCGAGCGCATATATAGGCCTAGAATACATTCCTCAACTGTGTTGCCCAAATTTTCTGTGTGACTGTCAATATGTGAAGTCTAACTAACTCCCAAAACTTTGTAAGCGAGGGCATGCCCATATCATGTGAACTAAGTCGGCCTCATCCAGATGACATTGAGGACATTGGTGTTGTGTTTGTGGGAACATCCTTTGTAGCCTACGCGGTGTAAGGTAAGCTCTATGGAGTAGCATAGTTTGTTTAAATTTAAACTTTCATTTCTGGACACTCGTTTGGGGTATTCTAAAAGACCACCCCATTCCTTGTCTGAGAGCTCCCGCCCTATATCCTCCACACATTTATCACGTAGTTCTGTGAGCTCTATCACGGCGTGTGCCCGTATAGCCATTTTATAAGATGTCTCCCTCTTCCCATGTAATATAGGGTCTTAACCAATTTGTGGTTTGGGGGTTCTTGTCTCTGAGGGGCCAAATGTTTTCTAATGTATTGCAGTAGTGCAGTTTGTATCAGGTATAAATGATCTGGCACTCCGGTTTCTCTCACAAAGTTCTAGTGGCCCATCAGTATCCCATTATTGAATAAGTCACCCACTGTGCTAACTCCTTCCTCCAGCCAGGCTCCAATCCTGAGCTTTGTGCTCACTGAAGTATCATAATGTGAGGAAAAAAACTGTAGTTTTGAGTTGAGCTAAACCCTGTGGTGCTTAGATTAGCACAGTTAAAGAGCACATTAATAGGGCGATCATAAGTTTCTGTTATGTCTGGAAGACCCTCTGTAGTGCAAAAGAAGACCTGACAAGGTTTTCACAACCTTATACGAATTGTGGATTCATAGGATTTTTTCTTTCCTGTGTTGGGTATGAGCAGGTGATCTATGCTGCTCTCTAATGCCCAGATGAATGTTTAACATAATAAATAACAAATGAACCAATGTAGCCCCAGGGCACATACTTGATTGAAATGCACAGCTTACATCTGTAGATGTCCGATACGCCACCGAGATAATTATTCCACAAAATTACACCATTTGCCTCCATTCTGAAAAAAATAGTTTTTTTTCTTGTTTGAGATGAAGAGAAAAACTTGCATTAGGAGCTATTTATATTAACTCTAATGATTTTTATATTAGTCGTTACCCTTAGCCTGTGTTATTTGTAAAAGATTTGACTCTCTTTTGTTGGGCTTCGGGCATTATATATTGTAGTTGATAGCAATAATTCTTTGCACTTCACGAGATAGCTTCTCTTAAAATGCTGCGAAAATGGCCATTTCATGCAACGAACATTCGTAAGGAGTGTATTGTTCTTAATAAACAGTAGCCTCTTACAAGATAAGGAGCTCTGTTGTTTAGTATCAGAGCTTTGCAATTGCACTTAATTCTGTTGATGATAGCAGGAGAGGTTAAGAAGGGTGCCTGGTGGCTGAACCGGTTTCCCAATAAGACTCCTCACCCACCTCACTTATAGCTAATACGTTTAGAGAGATGTGAAAACAGAGCTATAATGAATGATGCCTTACTCTCTGACTCAGTAAACTGAAAGACAGATAGCAGTTGAGCCATAATTCTCGTCTTGTGTTTATTTCTGTGAAGTGTAGTTTGGGGGAAAAGTTAGCCTTCATCTATGTCCCGCTTTCATTTCAATATGAATTAGAAACAAAAGCAGGACTACAATAAAGGTTTAATTGCCTTGCAGATAAAAATTATAAAATAAATAATTGGACCCTGAGGCACTGCAAAAGAAAACGTCAGAGTGAAATAAATTACCAAGCCCTGGTAGTGGAAAATCTGACAGGAACCTTAAAAAAGCCCCATGGGTAGCAAAGAGAGGCCACTAGGGCCTGAAAAAAGTTACCATGTTAGGTTGCTATGGAATGGCCATCCTGGGGTCAAACAGTCAGAATGTGTAAAGAAAATACTTTTGGATGCCATGCTAGTTTCAGGCTCACACTTGAGCCTGTCAAATACATTAATGAAACAAAGACCTTCTGCAGTAAAAACAAATACAGAAAGCATTATTTTGTTTATAGAATGCATTTATGAGATTACGTATTGAATGTGACAAAAAGTGATGATTGATGGTACTATTATTAAGATGCATGAAAGTACCTCATGTATTGCAATGGAAGCACTCCATTGGCAGCGGAATTTTAAACCAATAAGACAGGCGGAGAGAATGATATGCCTACTTTATAGTTTTTAGAAGAGTAATCAAGCATAATTCAAGCACCAATGTCATTTCATGTATTACTGAAAGTAAGTAGACCCAAGACTGCAAGATCTGCGGGGCGTTTTTCATGGTAAATACATTGATTAAGTAAGTTAAGTTAATTTAGAAAGGTGAACATGGAAATATTAGAGTTTTGAAAAAGTATCTATTATGCTTCTTTTGAATTTATTGATTACATGGTTTCATTATCAGCCATAAGCTTATTTTCTTATCTTCTTTTTCAGGGTTCTTTTGACAAGCAGTTACCCTGGTTTGTATATTCTTATCTAGAAGCACTTACTACAAGTGTTTCAATAAGACTCTATAAATGGTGGAACTGCAACCTCATGGAAATATTTTTGTTTGCAGTATATTGAAGAACCGGGTTATTTAAGACCCAGCGGCGCCAGGGGAAACGCCCTAGTCTCCGGGTCCACCTGTCTTAGCGTACAGAGACACGGGTGATTCTTTGTGACGTCAAAGATCAATTTTATTAGCTGCAGCCTGTAACAGAGATCCTAGAAGTACAACACGGTGTATGTTCTCAGGAGACTGCTCGCCTACAAAAACCAGTCATCCCTTTTTATACCAAATATTATGCTTCAGGCAAATATCCCTAATTTACAGTGGACCACTCGCATGTTTTCACAAAAAGAAAAGGCAGGATCATGATGACAAGCCCATTTTTCAGTTTGTCCAGCCCATAATCAATTATTGGTCAAACCCAACATTCTTCATCAGACAGGTCGATCAAACCCACCATAAAAACAGGCACATCCCCATCGTAAACGGATCGAAAAGAGTAGAGACAGGTGTGAGCAACATAAGACATTTTTATGCGCAATAAAAGGTTTGATGGTGTTTTGTGTCTTGATCCGTAATCTTGATCAGCTACCGGGAAAGGGACTGGTTTAACAAGTTTGGCTTCAGGCAAGAGGGTCGCTCGCACAGGTCATTCAGAAGACAGCTAAAGTGTACGTGTGCTTGGAGACTCGTTCGGCCACTGTCATCGGCCTATGTGAGGGCAACCACCAAAAATGGCTGCCGTACACAAGATGGAACCCGAGGGTTCAGAACGGACTCCCTGATTTCGTGGTGATCTCGTCACTCGAATAGGACGAAAATACTCACACATCTTGCACTCGCCATATTCGGTCTGCTGATACCAAAATCGTCATGATACGACGACTTTTATAACAAGGTTCAGAATTTCAATACCTCAGACCCTACTTTTGCCCTTACATAGACAATAACCTAAACCCATGTCAGTCTGAGTTCAGGTCTATACTCATCAGATCATCAAGATGTTGCTGTAGCATCATCCTATTACTTAGCACGTCTCTTGATAGGGGTTTCCTTACACACGATGTAGCACAGAGACCACATATAGCAGGAGTACACTGTACACAAAGACAGAGCAGGAAAAGGATGGCTAAGATCACCCCAATTACCATCAGAGTCGTCCATCCCCACGTGGATAACAGTTCCCAGAACCATCCCATCAACGACCAATCTTCTTTATCCACGTGTATAGATTCGGAGATTTTATGCAGTTTGGAAATGGCCTGGTACACTGTCGGAGCATTGTCTGGAATGAAAACACAGCAACTTGATTGGATCACTTTACGTACCCCACCTCGATCTGCAAGTATGACATCTAACGCAACTCTGTTCTGGAGAGTCATAAGACGATCCGACTGGAGCTCAGCAGTCAAGTTACTAAGGGCACCGGCAGTTTCAACTACGGTGGACTCAACCACTCTCGTCAGTTGTCGTATGTTCCTGCTGTTCACCATAGGTCCCCCAAACGGCAGAAAACCCTTCAAGAAATCTCTCAATTCTTGTCCTGCAGTATCTTCCTTACTGAAGACACCTCTGACTACTCTTGTCTTGTGGTAATCTGCCGCGGCTGTGTAGGTGGGGGGGGCAACAGGAACGAGACAAAACATGTGCCCGAGAAATCAGGGGGCAGCCATGTGTATGCTCTATCATAACAGATGAAATAGGTACCCTTAGTTGCTAGGAACGATGGGGAAGTCTGGGACGAAAAAACATACGTCTCAGTGCAGATACTACTCCCTAACTGAGCTCTCGGATTCTTGCCATTACCTTGCAGACAGAGATGACCCTGATGGGGTACAATCCAAATCGGAGAGGATCTTTTCGCTTGCTGGTTCTTACTCAGACTAGCTCCATATCAGGTCACGTTCCATCCAATATACGCTAGTGTCTCATCTCTCGGGATAGTCTCATAGGAACTAGCTCCTTTAATCATATTGACTATTCCCTTAACTAGAGCACTATTCTTTGGATTATCCTTCACAGAACGTAGGGGGTGGACTTCGCGAGCGTAGATGAACATCGTTCGGTACGCCCATACAGAACCATTGTAGCTAAATGGCAGGACTAGATAAGGAATACCTTTATCAGTAGTATGAGGCATAAGACCACACACCCAACAGTTAGTCGTGTTCACTACTAGCTGGTGTTGGTGCAGGAGCTGAACGAAAGGGTTATTAACGAACTCAAATCTTCTAACGGTCTCATGTTCAGGCAGAGGGTGAAAAGAATGCGAAGAAACAGTAGAAGAAGGTATGGGTTGTGTAGTGGATGCAAACGTCACTTGAAAAGAGAATATAACATATCCCATTAAAAACATCATTAAGCTAAGCAACATGAAAACACACAATATTAAAAAACATTTTCTACTCATTATTTCACATATTTTGGCTCTAAAATTTGTTTCTTCAACAGGTCTCTCCATCTCGAAAAACTCCATCCTCTAACCTTGCTGCTCGCGGAGGTAGGGTGTTCCGTGCTAAGGAATGCGTCTGTCAGTCCAGGGAACGCCCTAGGACCAACCAGAACCGTCGACCTTGTGTCTTCGGCTTGCACTCCATAGACTTGGTGCCGCGACCCTACAGCTGAACCCGGATGGCGATTCGAAAAACAAAAATCGGTCAAAACAGTTTCTCAGATGGGAGAGCTGATCTTTCAAAAATAGTAAAGAAAAGGATTTTTATTTTATTAGTCCCATGACTCTTGGTCGCAAATTATAACGGTTTTTGCCGGGCGTTGTGTGATCGCAGAATAAGAGTTCAGGTTCGGTAGTGTCCAGCCGCACTGATGGTGGCACGGCTTCTTGCAAAAGATCGTCACTTTCACGCTCAGAACTTGTCCCAATTAAACGTGCATCACTAAAAGGCAGAAAACAAGGCACAGTTTCGGTCTCAGAATCAGGAATGCCCTCCTGGACCCACTGGTCGTACGATAGAGGCAGAGGAACCCTCTTACAATGTACGCCGTGGATCCAGTTTTTCTTCCCTTGCACTCGTACTGCAGTTCTCGTAGATAAAAGCACCAAGTATGGACTGGTCCAGCGGGGCTGATCGTTCTTTGTCCGTTGAAAGTTCTTGATCAGCACCCACGATCCGGGATCGATTGCATGCCCTGGATCTTCAGAAGCCTGAGGCAGTGTATCATGAACCTGTTGGTGTAAGACACGCAATTTAGCCGTCAAATCATGCAGATAGTCAAGCAATACAGGGTGTTCAATCTCGCAAAATTTCGTCGGCCTCGGTACTCCCCATATGTTTGCCGGGCGACCAAAAATTATTTCATAAGGACTAAGTCCCACTCGTGAATGCACAGTCATCCTAGTCGACAAGAGTGCTAATGGCAAAGCATCAGGCCATTTAAGACCAGAGCTCGCTTGTATCTTGGCCAACTTCAATTTGAGGGTGCCATTATAGCACTCCACTAGACCAGCTGATTGGGGGTGATTTGCAGCGTGGAACTTTTGGCGGATTCCTAACCCTTCACACACTCTCTTCATCACTTGACCCACAAATTCACTCCCATTATCACTCCAGACCATTCTCGGCAAATCATACCTAGGGAAAAACTCCTTGACAAGTGCTTTAGCTGTGGACAAGGCAGTATTATCTTTTAGGGGGTATGCTTCTACCCATCTTGAGAAGGCTCAAACAACCACAAGTACGTATTTTAGGTTGTTGCATCTCTCCATGTGGATGAAATCTAGCTATAAAACCTCGAACGGATACGTTGGAGGCGCAAAATGACCAGCTGGAGTTGGAGTTCCCTTGCCAGGATTGTATTTCAGGCAAACCATACAATTCTTGACCACATTCTCTGCACACTTAGGAATTCCAGTATTTTGCCATACTGGAGCCAACAACTTACAGATCCCTTTCACACTGATATGAGCCATTCCATGCGCCATTGTAACCACTGCAAGCACGTACGCATCGGGTAACAACCATCGCTGATGCTCCGACAACTCAACCCAACAACCATTCGCGTCTAATTTACCCGTACTCTCTCTCCGCACACTCAACTCTTTCTCTGTAGATTCAGCTTGGATAGACTTCACACTCTCTATTGTATCTTCACACATTCCAACGTCACCAATCCATCTTGCAGGGCCCGCAACATACATTCGACTCATCACATCCCTCGCTGTTTCTTTCGCAACTTCATCAGCAAACGCATTACCGCGACCAATGTCATCAGTAACCTTCTTATGTGCACTACATTTCACAATCGCAACTTGCAACGGCAAGGTGAGTGACTCAAGAAGCTCATTCACCAACTGACCATGCTGAATTTTGGTTCCATGAGAAGTGAGGAACCCACGTTCCTTCCACAATCGTCCAAAACTATGAGCCACACCAGACTCATACTGGCTGTCAGTATATATAGTCACTTTCTTTCCTTTTGATAATACACACGCTCTCGTAAGTGATCTTGATCAGCTACCGGGAAAGGGACTGGTTTAACAAGTTTGGCTTCAGGCAAGAGGGTCGCTCGCACAGGTCATTCAGAAGACAGCTAAAGTGTACGTGTGCTTGGAGACTCGTTCGGCCACTGTCACCGGCCTATGTGAGGGCAACCACCAAAAATGGCTGCCGTACGCAAGATGGAACCCGAGGGTTCAGAACGGACTCCCTGATTTCGTGGTGATCTCGTCACTCGAATAGGACGAAAATACTCACACATCTTGCACTCGCCATATTCGGTCTGCTGATACCAAAATCGTCATGATACGACGACTTTTATAACAAGGTTCAGAATTTCAATACCTCAATAGCACAGTGCAGTTGAAGCATAATGATTCCCTTACAAATGAGTGATGATGTGTTCTTAATATACTTCTTGAGAAAAAATGGAAACGGGTGAAAATCATGGAAAAGACATGCACTAATTCATACATTCTATTAATAAACAGTAAAGCCTCCAAAATCAGGTGGGGTATGTGTGCAACTTCTTAGCCTTTTAAAGAACTCTGCTCTTCTCTCACTCAGATTCCATGTCTTTCAAGAGTAAATGAAGACTAATAGTTCCTTATGTTATTTTTTTGCAGCCCGTAGAAAACAGAAGTGGTCTGTGGATCCCCGTAACACTGCCTGGAGTAAAGATGAATCGAAATTTGGACAGAAGATGTTAGAAAAAATGGGGTGGTCTAAGGGAAAGGTAATTATATTGGACAGGATGTTTTTAATAGTTCTACACAAATCACTTCCAGTATCCAATATTGTCTCTCTTGCATCCAGTCTGTATAGGAATTATTTGATATATTTCACTGAAACCTTATCGCCTCCTTAATAAGCTTTTTCCTAAGCTCTATTTGCAGGGTATATGAAAGAACCTGTCAATGTCATGCCAATTCATTTCTCACCCTAACTTTTGTATATTTTTTTTATTGATCATTTTATTAGAGAGTGCAAGGCCATAGGGGCATCAAAGCGCTTTCCTTAGAGCTGGGCCGATTTTATTTTCAGCAAGAGCTATTAAATTTGTAGTTATATGAAATGTCCTCTTATGTACTACACCTGTGGGAAAATAGTATTTTGGGCATAAATATTTACAAATGGCCATCAAAATAGCCATGGCCATGTACAATATATAACAAGCATTTGCAATGCAATAGGTCTTGCATTTGCAAGAGTTTAAGCTATTGGCATTGTACAGGACAATGCCTTTTATTTATCTGTTTTGATAATTAACACATACATAAAAAAGCTTTGTCATTTACAATGCCAATAGCTCACAGTCTTGTGAATGCGAGAGAGACCGATTTCATTTCAAAGAAGCGGCTGCCATTGTCCCAGGCTGCTTGGAAAGTGAAAGCGTGCAATACGTGCTGAATGTTGAGGAAGGCATGTCGTGCCTGTAGTAGGAGAAACTCACCAAAGAAAATTGTGCTTACAGAATAAATAATACATGCTGTGAAACAGAAGTAAAAGGGCCAGTCCTCATTGGAGGTTACAAATGAAGACAAGGGCGGTACTAAGGAGGGACTAACAAGCCTATTAACGAATTAAAATCCAGCATTTCCAAAGGACAATGACACAAGCCAGTGAAAAATATGGGTGGAGAGTGGGCGGAGCTTCAAGTCCATACTTGAAACAGCATATCTCGCAGACCAGCGCATGCGCTGCCCAGGCCTGATCTAAAAATATCTGCTAGTACCTACATAGAAAGTCAGGCCCAAATTTGGCTCCTCCAATAGTAGTCTTGATACAAAGAAGGTATTATGAAGAAGAAAGTCTGCCAGACTATCAAATATTCCTGAGCACTTGTATTTTGTATTCTTGCTATATAAAACATATAAACATAGTGTTTTTGTCACGGCTAGGCAGAGGATATCATGTACATACAAACAATATAGAATTTCAGAGTGTGGTATATTATAGTAAACAATGTACCACATTACATCTAGTCTAAAACATAATTTTATTTATCTTTATTTATGAAGTTTTATACAGCGTGAACAAGACCACTTCTGGTAACAAAGTGCTGTACAATGGGGAAATACCAGAGAATGTACACAAAAGGAATACATAGAACCACAGAGTGAAATCATGAATATCAGTTTGGGTAACTGGGCGTTATAATGCAGTATACATGTAGCTGGTTATGAAAGCGACAGGGTAAAATAGTTGACTTTAGAAGACTTTATTTCAGCTTTTTGTTTTTTTTTCAAAGGGGTGTGGAGGAGATTAAAGAGTTCCAAAATTTGGCTTCACAAATCTAGAATGAGTGATTCAGTGTACTTGTTTATTGAATGTGCGGATCTTGAGGAGTATTGTTGAAACTGCGCAATTTCCCAAGATCCCCCCCTGAATTCTTCAATTTCCTGGAGACACAGATTTATATATAGATTTGCCCTCAACAGGCACCCAACTCTGGGAGATCAGTGTAGGTTGATGTGATTGCAGGGGCCACTCCCATAACGAGTTGGGTTGAATCATGGAGGTTCTTTTTCATCATGTGAATTTTAGGATTACCAGGGAGTAAAACATTTTACCTCACCAGCGGCGCCTTTAACTCGTTCACCCCCTCTTCAACAATCCCTATCAATTCTATGTCAGGACCATGAGGTGAGGATTATGCTACTCTCAGCAACAAAATAACCACCATTTACAATAACTTTAGACCGCAACTGGACCAGACTGACCTTATCCAAAGAACCAATACTAACCACATGACTTGTCATTGCTCTACCGCCGTCACCATGAGTTCATCCACTCTGGGGCATCATCAGACTCCGGCTGCCAAAACGCCTTCTCCAGAGAACTGCAACCCATCAGCGCCATACTCTCACCTAATCTGAATGTCTCCACCTTTTCTGCAACCTTCCCAGATGCTTGAAAATATGCAGCTGTCCCTTTGCTGAAGTCCCTCTGCTGACTCCAGCAGACATGTTTCTGGACCTCTGGGTCGAGAGCCTGCTGCTCTCGGGGGTCTGAAACCATGCACATCCTGGGATGTGATGGGCAGGGTTCACGAAGGGGAAGCTTCAAAGGCTTGCTGCCTTTGTGAGTTTGCCCAGGCCACTTGCTGCATTCAGCAAATGGTCCTCACTGGTTCTGATCCCCACTTTAGGCAGGAGAACCATTGGTAAAAACAAGTGAGGAAGAGAGGTGTGCCTACCTCTGCCAACTCCACCCATCAGGTGGGGGAGGCGAGGTGAAGCGCAACTCTCTGTCCCCGCCATCTTGCAGATGGGGAGACCCAGCCAACCAGGGAAAGGCTTATGCCCCCCCTCCCACTGGAGGGTTGCATAAGAGGGGTGTACAACTAACAAGAGCAAAGGCAGAAAGGGATACTTGAAAGCCGCACCACTTAGTTATACATAAATCTTAAACTCCCTTCTCGGTCAGAGTTGCCCCCCTCACTGGTCTTCTGCCCACAGACCACACAGTTACACTACACAAGAAAAAGCACAGAGAGGCAACATAAACATTTCAAAATGCACAAATGCACAGTAGATGAATCAATCCGAACTCTTCAAAAGCTGCTAGGCATGATCCTTTAATGGATTCTTGGACCACATATGAATAGTACACCCAGAGTGCAGCCAACACGTTTCGCCCTGATTAGGGCTTCCTCAGGGCATTCGACAAATAACTCAGATTCTGTGATACTGCTCGACCACACTACCACAAATAGGGAGTGAGGTGCTATGCACTTTACCTCTGCCTACTCTTTGGGTTTCACTGGACTCTGTGTACACTATACCGCACTACCTACAGTGAGTGGGTGTGTGAGTGGCTGTATGAGTAGCTGTTTGGATGGGTTTGTAAGTGGCTGTATGGGTCTGTGGCTGGCTGTGGGAGAAGCTGTATGGGTCTGAGTGGGTGTGTCTGCATGGATCTGTAAGAAGATGTGTGAGTGGCTGGATGGGTGTGTGAGTGGTTTTGTGGGCGTGCGAGTTGGTGTATGGGTGTGAGTGGGTGTGTGAGTAAATGTGTGGGGCTGTGAGTGGCTGAATGGGTGTGTTTGTGTGCGTGTGCTAGTAGCTGTGTGAGTGACTGGGCCAGAACAGAACCTCACCTGCCCCTTTATCCAACAAGAGTCCCCAGTTTTGCACAAAATGTTTACCCAACTGGAGTACTTTCTACTGGTTAATTAGTAAGTGCTCCAGTGACCATCTGTGCGTTTAATTATGGCAATGGGATTATCCCTCATGTGTCTTCTTCAAGGAATCTCTGATAACATGAATTCTCTTATATAGAAGAAGACAAGACTACAAATTCCACCAAATAAGTGTACTTCATCTTAACTATATAAAGTAAGTTCTTCTTCGTTTGATGGAGATGTCCTCAAATTTTTCGGCTTTAAGAACAAATCTCCTAAATCAGTGGGAGGCCTTTTGGTAAGCTGTCCATCATCCTGGCAAAAGGCGTGAAGACCTTTGCATACTACTAAGGCAGGTCCGAACAGGAGGATATTCTAGGTGATTATGCACATTTGCATACTCGTAGTAGTTTTAAGGGAGAATCATGTCTCTGCTCTCATCAGGCAAGAACAAGAATGAACCCATTTGTCATAGTAATTACAGATTGTGCTCTTAAAGATTAATGATGAATTTAACTACACCAAGGATTTCAGATCGTTTTTCAATGTGGAATTGCCAAGAAAACACACTTGCTTTACCTTCGTGAAGCCCAGGAAGTTAGAATCATTTGTCCTTTACAAAAGGGCGGGGACGCGCCCCCCCTCCCCTGGCCTATATTGCCCGACTTCTCCCGGGGCTTGGCCAAGAATTATTGCTGGAGGAGGGCCTTGCTGGGAGCAGATTTACTGTTTGCTCTCACTTGGCGGGAACTGTGATAACCCACGCCAAGCGACAGCAAACTTCTATGTCCCGAGGGTGGGCACCTCGAGACATAGAGAGCTGGCCCTGTGGGGTGGCGATCCCCAGGGCCATTAATGGTTCCTGGTGGGCTGGCCTGGTGGCCCACCTCCTTTCTTATTGAAGGGCCTGCCCAGGGAGGTGGTGGTCACCGAGGCCTTAAATGACCTGGTAGAGGGGCCACTTAGCCCCCCTCCCCATTAACAATATGGCCATGCCACAGGCCATATTGTTAATGGGGTGGTCACCGGGTGAAAATGGCCCGGGCGGGGGGCAGCACAGCCCCTTTCCTTTTTTGTAATTTGAGACTGGCCCCGGGGAGCTGGGGGCCGTCGGGTCGTAATAGGGCCAGGAGGGGGGGCCGCACAGCCCCCCATCTCTATATTGTTATGGCCTTTCCCGAGGGGGGGAACCCCGGGCTGATATCCGGCGTGGAGAGGGAGGGATGCATGTGCTCCCTCTCCACAAACTATGTATTTATATATGCCCCTGGGACCTGGCTCACCCGGGGGCTCATCTAGAAACCAACGCGGGAGACCCCACTTGTTTTTTTCTTTCTTTATTTCTGTCAATTTTGCCGCAAATTCTCAGATCCACTTTCGATTTCTTGGCAAAACTGAAAGAGACCCCACCACCATGCTTAGGGTGTTAGCATATTCCTACCCTGCCCCCCTTCTGTTTTTATTTTACTTGTTTTTGGGACACGGCTGAGTCAGAGTCCCAAAATGGCTGCCAACACTTCTAGGTTGAAGTGTTGACAGCCAATCAGATCTTGGCATGAGATCTCTCGGATCCACAGAGGGGCGTATCCCTAGATATACAATTGCTTTTTCCTTTAATAACGCTGCAACTACTGAACAGATTTTCACCAAATCTGGACCAACAGCTACCTCTTTGCCAAACTTGGTGTAATTGTATACAGTAGTTCGGGCTGTAGTCGTGTTCAAAATCCCTGTGGGAAATTGCATGGTAAACGCAATTTGTTTTACCCCCACACCCCCTTTTTTTAGGCCCCCGCTTAACGCATCACTCCGAAGCTTTCCATAAAGAACTAGACAAACGGTGGCATTTAAATAAAATACGTTTGTGAAGATTCGTCAAACTGCGCCAAAGTTATAAGCAAGTCAAAAACGCTTTCCCTATGGAAACTAGGTCCTAACTAAAACTACCTACTGGTGGCTGCCAGTAGGTAATGCACTCAAGCGTACACACGTACACACGTACACACACGTACACACACACACACACACACACACACACACACACACACACACACACACACACACACACACACACACACACACACACACACACACACACACACTCACTCACTCACTCACTCACTCACTCACTGTTAGAAATGGGGTGTCTAGTTGGCTGTGGTTTGCACCCTGTCCAAGTAGGGACCCTCACTCTAGTTAAGGTAAGGGAGTCACAAAGCTTTAATAACCCTTGCTCACCCCCTTGGTAGCTTGGCATGATAGTCAGGCTTATCTCAGAAGCAATGTGTAAAGCATTTGTACACACTAACACAGTGAAAACAGTACAAAATGAGTCCACATGAGTTTTGGAAAAATAGCGAAATATTTATCTGAATAAAACCAGATCAAAATGACAAAAATCCAATATACACAAGGAATTTTGCGGACTTTGCAAAACCACACAAGGAAATTCCTTCTGAGATACCTGCCGGGTATCAATGAAGTAGATAGCATATGACCAACCCTAGTTGTGTTTCTCTATCAGGTACTACACATGGAATGTGTTAGGTTGGTTCAAAAGGGTAGATTACACAATACAACCACCCACGTGTAGACAGATTTTATTTTATTAGGCCCTGACGAACTGCCACCAGATTGTTTAACTACCAGGCGAGAAACATGTTGACCGCACAATAGAACACCCTAACTAAGACATAATCTCAGACATGCGCCTTTGTATCTTTTAATCAGGGTGGGAGACCCGTTGATTAAAATAGTCTTCGCTGGTACTCCCTTACCTATTTTAAAATGTATTTCAGGTTATACACCTCCACACTTTCATCTACACTAATTGGGCCCCACACACCCACGGCACTAAACGGCATTTGGAATAAAAGATCTCCGCCTAAGAGCCCCTCATAGGGAGCCCGTCAGGAATTGCAGCGCCGACCTGTCTAGGAGCAGCCCATATGATGAAGCATGAAACCGTGCCTTGATATTAGGAACTGCATACCTTTTGTATCTTCATTATTTTTAGGACATGTATGCTGGACCTGTCTAAAAAGCCCTCAGTCCCTCCTTTGTGATTAGTGAAACACTCCTCCCACCACTCTAGCTCAAGAAGGCCCATCAGCCTGGTGATGGGTCATCAGGATATGCAAGGCACACCTCAACTTCCTTTGTGTGACAGTCTAAAGTGAATGCACAAGAGCCCAACTGTCAGCCAGCCCAGACATGAATTCTACAGACAGGCAGAGGCACGGAATGGTTAAGCAAGAAAATGCCCACTAAAAGAGGCATTGTCAAACACGCAATTTAAGAACTAACTTCATCAAAAAATATATTTTTAAATTGTAATTTCAGAGACTCCAAATCACTATCTGTTCCCAATGGGAAATTACGCTTAAAGATATTTCAAGGCAATCCCTATGTTACCCAATGGGAGAGGTAGTCCTTGCAAAAGTGAAACACGAAATTAGCAGTATTTCACTATTAGTACATGTAAAACACCACAGTACCTGTTCTAACTTTTAAATACACTGCACCCTGTCCATGGGGCTTTTTAGGGCCTACCTTGGGGGTGACTTGCATGTAGTAAAAGGGAAGGTTTGGGCCAGGCAAGTGGGTTCACTTGCCAGGTCAAAATGGCATTTTAAAACTGCTCCTGCAGACACTGCAATGGCAGGTCTGAGACATGTGTGCCGGACTGCTCATGTGGGTGGCACTATCAGTGCTGCAGGCCCAGTAGTAGCATTTGATTTACAGTCCCTGTGCACATTGGTGCACTTTACTAGGAACTTGCTAGTAAATCAAATATTCCAATCATGGATAACCCATCACCAATACAATGTACGCAGGGAGCACTTCTACTTTAGCACTGGTCAGCAGTGGTAAAGTGCCCAGAGTCCTAAAACCAGCAAAATGGAGTCAGAAAAATACTGGAGGAAGGCAAAAAGTTTTGAGATAAATCTGCACAAAGGGCAAGGTCCAACATGTAGAAATAGATATTAAAAACATTTGTAACAGTGCAGTGGGTATGTGGTGAGAACCGTGCTAGGGGCTGTCATGCAAATGATACATACGTGTGACAATGCTTGTGTATTAAACAAGAACAACACTGACAATTTGTTTCTTCTTATATATACAATCATATTGGGTCCGTAAAGGTAGTCAACGACGTTTCAGTTCTCTAGACAGATAGGAGGGTCATAACAGGACTCTTAACAATAAATAAGCCAGCGAAAAACAAAGGACTTGAAAGAGAACCCAGAAAATCTGAAGATAGAATACAAAGTGGCTAAAATATGAGTTTCCATCTTGTGAATTAAAAAATACTCAATGGACACTGATCAAGCTTTGCTGAAGGCACAAGTGGGCTCAAGAGAGCTACACCTAAAATTTGACAGTGCACAACACGGCAGGCGTATTGGCGGGAACATCAGTGAAAAGGATTGCAGAAACATTCTGGATGAAAAATAGCGCTGAGACAGAGGAGTTCATGAAATGATGTAGGGAATTAAGAGACACTAATGTAACATGTCAGATAAATTGAATATGGAGTAGAGGGATTACCACAACTATTACACATACCAGGCAATGTGAGGCAAGAACTGGGAACGTCTTGCTCTTGTCCAGGTCTCCTTAGGAGTATTGTGAATATCCCTTATGTCAGCAGATACTGCAGCTGGGGGAATGAAGGCAGAGCTGTGGGGGCTTGGGATAGCATATTGTGAGCCTGCATCGAGAAACAAAACTAAACAAGCATTGGCATAGCCAATGGGTCTCGCCTTTGGGACCTTATAAGTGTTTAGCCATGCAGCAGTTAATGTTGTTGCAGTAAGAATATTGTGCTGCATAACTAAATACTTATAAGGTCCCAAAGGCGAGACCTAAGTGTGGGCGAGAACATTTAATCATGTTTCTTTAGTCTGCAATAACACATAATATTTACAGCGCCCAGACTATATGAAAAGTTGTTAATATATTTATTATTTAGGTATAAGATGAGCTGGTCAGCAGAGGCTGAGAACTGATTAAGTGATGCATATCCCCGGAAACCACACTTGAAAGGCGTGCCCACTACGGGACGGAAACAAGGGGTTTGAGAAACCCTCCGACCATGGGAATAGTAGGAAGCAATTAAGCCGTGTTCGTAATCCTTCTGAATGTTCTCCATCGCTTTATGGGAGATTTCAAAAGAAAAGCCATTTCCAGACCATGTTCTCCATTTTACTATGTGCTACAATCCAAAGTGTAGGATATGCCGACTCACGTCAATCTAGGAAAAAAATAAAGCTGGAACTTCAAATCGGCAAAACTTCTGAAATCATAACGTGAAATGGACATCTGTTTTCTTTAAAACAGAGGAAACAATGTTACAGTTGCAACTTTAGCAAGAATGGCCATCTCTGCAAAGACTCTAATTTACGTATATCAATTACGAGCGTTTGATCACAGGCATGTAGCGCACGTTTGACTGCTTCTAAGCGCTTATCTAATAGCAAGGGGACATGAAGCGGGCAGTAGCTTTAGCTTATCAAATTTGGCATCGCATTTACCATCAATGAAGGCAACGCATATTTCAGCTCGTATTGCACCCTTAATGATAGTCACATGGCAGCGCAGTGTGGCTCATTAACGTTTCCCTAACACCTTGCTTGTCAAAGAGAATATATGGAGAGACGGTTAATTAAGCGTCCTTTTATATTGCCCCGCGCCCGACATATATCCATTTGGGGCAAAAAAGTGCACATAACACAAAATAACCAACATCAATGCAATTCATCTACGAGAAAGGGGGGTTTATTTACATGCCTCTAGCGCCGCCTGTGCGTCACTTTTAACATGGGAAAAAGTGACTTACCGGCGGTGCAAGGGCTTGTAAATAAGCACCAAGATGTTTAAATGTCCTAAATAGTGCAATATAGCAGCAATAAGCACCCAAGAAATCACCAGTAAATCAAATTTATTCCAGAGCAAAAGCGGTAATTCAGTGTGTGATGCAATTCCTTTTATTGTCAGAGCAATGGAAATGAAGAAGTGGTGTGGTATAGTGCATGAACAAACAAGTATGTGAGAAGTTCTAAAACTGGTGAGATAGCTCAGTGGGTTGGGTGTTTTCTTTGCAGAAAGGCGTATGCAATCTGCAGGTGGAATTCCTGCTCGAACTTAGGCAGCCTTTCATAAGTCGGATGAAAGGTGTATCACAGGGTTGTGTAATAATAACACGTAACATTAAACTGCTAATCGATTATCAACGGTGTACTGCAAGCAGCTGTTATGTGTCTTTCATACACAGCAAGGCATAGATCGCCAGCTGATACATCCAGCCGTCTCTGGGTGCCATATGCAAAGAACTAAGCGTTCCCTGAGGTGACTGGCGGTCCGCTAGAAATCCACAGGCGTCCCGACGGTGGTGCACACGCGACTGCAAAAGTGAAAGCAACTGGAGGCAAAAGTGGCAGTCTGCTGTTTTTGGAAGCACTGAACTCGTGCTTGTGGCGCGCCCCTGCGCACTTCCGCAAGGTGGATGCAGCCACAAGCACGAGTATGTGCCTCGAAAAACAGCTGAGCGACGGCTAAAGGTCTCCTATGCAGTGCCTGCACGCTGCGTAGGTGAGACCTAAAAAGGGAAACGTGCGTAGAGCATTGCCCAGGGTGCAGGGGCTTCTCTGGAGTAATCGGAATAGAGAAAGGTCTCCCTAGAGATCTAGGAGATGGCAACTGCCATCTTTTTTTTTTTTTTTTTTTTTTTTTTTTTAGGAATATAAAACTTTAATAACATATAAATATATACAACAAAACAAAAACAGTAAAAACATTTAAACAACGAAGAGACCGTGGCAATTTCTTTTGAATTATCCAATAGATTTATTGAAATTGACAGCACCAATAATGAAATATTCTTGTCAGTAGCGGTCTGTTGTGCGAATAGTTCCAAGGCAGCAGAACGCGCTGAAATCTAGATGGCACAAAAGTGATGTCTAGTAAGTTGCCGCCCAGCAAATAACGGCGTGGGGCGCCGCGGGGGTGAGTGAGTCCAGTAGGCACCACAGCTATTCTTTTTTTTTTTTTTTTATAAGACCTTTATTGATAGAAATCGCAAGTACAACACAGCGAAGAGCCCAGGGCTCGCAAATATAGTACATCAGAATACAGAAACGCGAAGGATCTGGTCCAGGAGTACAGAGGTCTAATTTTAAAGGTTGCGTTACGAAGGATAGACGAGATCAGGATAACATGACACAACAGGGTGATCCCGGTCCGTAATAATCAGGATAGCCAAATACCCAACACAACAGAAACCAGAATCGCTGCGCACCACCCACAAAAACGTCTAAACCCCGAGAAGAAAAAAGAAAAGGAGAAAGAATAGAAGGCCCATAGAACCAAAAATAAAAACAAAACACCCCCCCACCCTGCACCTCTGCAGCTGGCTACGGCCTTCCCCCCCCTAGCAGCGTGCCTGTCGCCCAGGAAAAGGAGTCCCGAAATGCAGAAAGTAAGAGAAGAAACCCATTCTAAACTCCCATGAAAGGGAAAACGGGGAGGAGCCCACCACCCGTCCCCCGGCTCCACCCACCCGCACAGCCAACAGCACTAAACATGGCGACCGGTGGAGGCAACCATTACAAGCGAGAGAAGGCAGAAACACAAATGCAGCCCACATCGTAAGCACAGATAGCGATCTACATCCCACATATCTACCCCCAGTATCACCCACCCATGGATCAATAGGGACGTAGAGGCCGGTGCCAAAAAATGGTACCATCAGAGCAATTCACAAGGCACGAAGCCGGCACAGTGCATAGACAAAGAAATCAGAGACACAAATCTGGCTCGGTCAGCAACGAGAAACCCATCAATCAATAATAGGAGGCGTTCATCCCTGTCCCGTTCTTTCACGTGCACCACAGTTCACCAAAGTGTCCCCAAGAAACGCAAGCAGCAACCCAAAAGTGGCAAGTCGGCACAACCACCCAATCCTGGCAGCCACGTTCAAACCCAATAACCCCATCCCGGGCAAAGAATAAACCATCCCCATGTCACAATGCGGAGTCAAGCCAGGAGGAAAAATGTCAACAACCAACAATACCCGAGGCGACCCCCGGGCAATGGGGAGTATGGCCAGGGGCAGGCACTCCCGTCGCGATTTCAGTCCAAGGTTTTCACATCGCCCCAGGCACGCAACATCCGCAGCCTTGAAGTTGTCGAGATCCGGAGATTCAGCTCCGCCATTGTGGAATAGGGCAGCCATCTTGATGGAGACGGACGAGGAGCAAGAACAGTCGGAACGTATCAGCGAATCAGCCAGTCGCAATCTCCCCAGTGCACACATGATATCATCCACCTTTTCGATCAGGGTTTGAGCAGAGTGCGCCAGAACGTAACGGAGGGAGAGAATAGCAGCCAGAAGATCGCCATATCCCAAATCATCACAACTCTCCCCTTCAAGTGTGTCCCCTTGCACCACAAATCCGCCATCACACTGCAACACAGACTTCACCAGGCTGTGATCCATAATGGCCGCCGCTTGCGTGGGGGTAGTCACTTCGAAACAGGGCAGGGCACTCAAAGTGGGAAACCAGAGGTCCACGCACTATAATGTTCACAAACAGTGCCAATACGGTGCCACAAACTTACGACCCATAGAGATGTCGTCATGGAGCATGTTGCGGGAGCAGAAATTCGGGAGCCGCCCGTCGATTGCGGGGCTCCACGAAAGCCGTTTCTCAGCAGCCAGAAGATAGGGCATTTGCCGCCGTGCGGTGCCCCAAACGAAGCGCCAGGCACGAGTCACCCGTACCTGCAGGAGAGCGGGGCGTGCTTGTCAAAGGTCGGCTGCCTCGCACCAGGAGAGCTCGGATCAGCTCACAGCGATTACCGGCATACCGAGTCAGGCACTGAGCGGCCGGCCTCACCGTCCACTCGAGGCCCCGGTCTGAGAGCGCTGTGGGCCGCGTACTGCAATCCGTCATTACTCCCGCTCACAAAGACGTTACAGTGTCAGGATTTCCCCACCGGTCGCCGAACGTCATCAGCATCACAAATCCGCCATGTCGGGCCAGGATAAAGGGCAGGATAGTTTCAAAGGAAAAGACGACCCTCGGAGCCGAGGGACTGAGCGTCCTACCCGGACGCCATCTTGGCTCCTCCCCCGGCAACTGCCATCTTAAGTGACTGGTGTAGTGCTGTGCGGAATGAGGTTTGAAGGATGATAGAGACAGATAAGGAAAGTGCAGATAAATATAGTATTGAAATGAGTAAATGAAGTGAAGAGTAAATCAACTAGGACAATATAGATTGCGTTATATAGTACACAGAAACAAATCTATAATGAACATTCACAAAAAGAGGCAAAAGCAGGCTAATTATAACATGTCTTGCAATAGGGTTTTCTCTGGACTGCCTTTTTGAAGAGACAATCCTGTGCTGTCATAGAAAAGTGACAGTTCTGAAAAGTGTCCGGTAAATAAGAGTCTCTGTACCTGAGCAGCTTGTTTAAATTAAGTTAGTCCATTCTTCTTGTCAGATCAGGCAGGTTCTCTTTGTATCCATCTTTAGAATCCATTTAAGCTTTTGGTTTTCAAGCAGTTGATCTATATTACCGCCACTCGCTGATAATAGGAGGACCCTAACCACTTGCCATTTAATGTTATCTTCTGTGTGGCCCTCTGTCATATAATGCTCTACTAAAAGAGCTGTGGGTAACTTGTAGCGAATATGGCTACGATGTAGACAGATCCGGGTCTTTTGTGGTGTTTGTCAAATGTAAAGTTTACCACGTGGACATGTTATCATGTAGAACGCATTTGAAGTGTTGCCATTGGAGAAACTTCTAAGGGGTACCTCATTATTGTCATGCGTAAACGTTTTAGATTCTATGGAGATCAGGCATACACTGCAGATGTCACATTTGAAATGCCCAATTAATGGGGTGAGGCCAGATGATCTATCAGTGTTTCAGGTGATTTATCTGGCACCATGGCAGCCCTGAAAAAGTGATTTCTGAGCTTCTTGCCTCTCTTATGTGAAAACATTGGTTGTTCCAAAGCAGGGTCCCCAGCTGCCCAGACCTTTCCAATGTTTCCTGATGCTTTTTGAAACCATAGACGAGATGGGGGATAAGGTCATCACATATACAAGTTTATTGCCCTTGCGATCCCTATTGTGCGGTGCGAGGAGTGTATCTTTTGGGAAGTATCATGCTAGTTTGCGTGAAAGTATTGACTAGACATTTCAGATACCCTCTGTGTGCGAGTTTCTTAAAATAGTACTTTGGGTACCCTAAATAAGTCTGTTTTGTAGTGATAATTTATTTGGATCTTTAGGTATTGGCTGTAGGGTAAAGAATCCCTTGGGGAATGAGGGTAGAAACTGGAATACTCGAATAAGGTGTTTTTCTCTGATGGTTTGTAGTACAGCACCATATATAGTGTGTTGTTTTCCACTTTGACAATTGCATCTAGGAAAGGTATTTAGTTTTTATCACTTATCATAGTCAAGGTTAAAACATTACAATTTTGGTTTAACCCTTTCTGGAATAGTGTCAGTCTCTGACGGGGACCTTGTCAGATCAAAACATCATCAATTCACCCGATTGCGCAATACGCTATGGTGCCTGAAGGGGGTTGGAACTACTGAGTAGAACTGTGGACTCCAAACTGTCCATAGATGGAATAGCAACATCTGGAGCAAAAAACATCCCCCTTTGAAGTGCCTTTTATTTGCATGAGGAAATTATTTTCCAATTTGGAGAAAAAAAATGTTAGTGCTAAGTTGAATAGGGAGTAGGTCTATTATAAAAACAGCTGGGACCTGGTGTGGTCTATGGTCTGAGTCTACACTTAAGTTGGTCATGAATGACCCTGCTCCCTTCCTACTGAGGTATGTCTGTGCACAAGGACTCCATGTTCATAGTGGCAAATAGGCATTCAGTTTGAAAGAATGACATATCCTCAATGAGATTTAATAAGTCCATGGTGTCACGTATGTTACATGTCAACGGGGAAAGGGTATAATGAAGAAATCTACATACTTCCCTATGGGTTCCAATATGGACCGGCATCCTGACACTGTAGGCCTCCCTGGAGGATTGGATATATTCCAATGTGTAAATCATCCTAGGATTGGAAATTTTATATTCAAAGAGAGGAATTCATTTTGGCTGGGGATCCCTTCTTCTCTAGCTGCTGTAGGCCATTTCAAGATCTCTTTTTGTGTGTCGCTTGTGGGGTTCTTTGAGTTTCATGTATTATTTTGTATTTGCTAGTTGGGGATATCTCTCTGGTCCGTAGTTACCTTTGCCTGGCAACACCATGCATCTCCCCTTAACTGTCTGCCTTATCGGCTGGTTTAACATCTTTCCTCCACCATGTGATCCCAAAACTTCTGTTGTGTGGAGCGCTCTATTTTTCATCATGATGTGTGGGTTTATTCTTTGTTTTTTGCCCTTGTGTGCTCCAGTTTCTTTAAACCATCACATTATTAATGCTTTGTGTCCCCCTTAACCGTGTTCTGCTGCTAGTTTAAACGTGTCGTCCTCCATACAATTCAACAACTTTGCCAATGTGTTTTTAGGGCTCGCCTGCTGATGCGCTTCTGCGCATAGCTGGCGAAGCTCTATTGTGGCTTAAACAGAGCTTAACCACCACTAGCGATTCCACTGGCGATTCCTTGAAGTGCATGTGCTTTTTAGGTCATTGCGCAAGCGCGAGCCCTAAAAAGCGCGTGCACAATGCCACCAGCCGCCTGCCTGCCTGCCTCTCATTACCACATCAAAGGCAGCCCTCCCAGCGCATTTCTCACCCCCTAATTATTCACGGCCGGCCGGCCGGCCGTACTTTCAGTTTCGTCTCCTTTTAAAACTTGTTTAACTTGTTTTCTCAATTGTTTTCTCAATTGTTGACTCCCATCTTTCGCCACCAGGACTTGTCCTCTTCCACTGCTTCAGTTTTACAGTCTGTGCCAGGGTTTCCCTGACTCCGTGCTTTATTATTCAGATGCTCAGAAACAGAGGTGGTCGTCTCTGCTCCCTCCCTTTGTTTTTAAAGCAATTCAGGGCTTCGCCACCCTTCACGGCCTGCAGTTTGCCTCCCCCAACCCCACACCATCTCCTGCACATTGCTGCTTATAAATTTCAGTGCTTTAGCAAAATATGACAGACTGATAATGTGCAGCGCAGACTTTGCTTGTTTTTTTCTACAATGGCTTTGATTGTTGGCTTGAAATTTATACCATACAGCTCCACCAAGGCACCCACCACCCAGCTCCACCGACACAGATCCACCGATGCACCCACCACACAGCTCCACCGATGCACCCACCACCCAGCTCCACCGATGCAACCACCACCCAGCTCCACCGACACAGCTCCACCGATGCACCCACCACACAGCTCCACCGATGCACCCACCACACAGCTCCACCGATGCACCCACCACACAGCTCCACCGATGCACCCACCACACAGCTTCACCGATGCACCCACCACACAGCTCCACCGATGCACCCACCACACAGCTCCACCGATGCTCCAACTAAGCTCCACCAATGTACCCACCACACAGCTCCACCGATGCACCCACCACGCAGCTCCACCGAGGCACCCACCACACAGCTCCACCAAACGACCCACCACCCAGCTCCACCGATGCACCCACCACCCAGCTCCACCGATGCACCCACCACCCAGCTCCACTGATGCACCCACCACCCAGCTCCACCGAGGCACCCACCACACAGCTCCACCGAGGCACCCACCACACAGCTCCACCGATGCACCCACCACACAGCTTCACCGATGCACCCACCACACAGCTCCACTGATGCACCCACCACACAGCTCCACCGATGCACCCACCACACAGCTCCACCGATGCTCCAACTAAGCTCCACCAATGTACCCACCACACAGCTCCACCGATGCACCCACCACGCAGCTCAACCGATGCAGCCACCACACAGCTCCACCGATGCACCCACCACCCAGCTCCACCGATGCACCCACCACCCAGCTCCACCGATGCACCCACCACCCAGCTCCACCGAGGCACCCACCACACAGCTCCACCGAGGCACCCACCACACAGCTCCACCGAGGCACCCACCACACAGCTCCACCGAGGCACCCACCACACAGCTCCACCGATGCACCCACCACACAGCTCCACCGAGGCACCCACCATACAGCTCCACCAAGGCACCCACCACCCAGCTCCACCGACACAGATCCACCGATGCACCCACCACACAGCTCCACCGATGCACCCACCACCCAGCTCCACCGATGCAACCACCACCCAGCTCCACCGACACAGCTCCACCGATGCACCCACCACACAGCTCCACCGATGCACCCACCACACAGCTCCACCGATGCACCCACCACACAGCTCCACCGATGCACCCACCACACAGCTCCACCGATGCACCCACCACACAGCTCCACCGAAGCACCCACCACACAGCTCCACCGATGCACCCACCACACAGCTCCACAGATACACCCAGCTCCACCGATGCACCCACCACACAGCTCCACCGATGCACCCACCACACAGCTCCACCGATGCACCCACCACACAGCTCCACCGATGCACCCACCACACAGCTCCACCGATGCACCCACCACACAGCTCCACCGATGCACCCACCACACAGCTCCACTGATGCAACCACCACACAGCTCCACCAACACAGCTCCACCGATGCACCCACCACCCAGCTCCACCGATGCCCCTACCACACAGCTCAACCGACACAGCTCCACTGATGCACCCACCACACAGCTCCACCGATGCACCCACCACACAGCTCCACCGAGGCACCCACCACACAGCTCCACCGATGCACCCACCACACAGCTCCACCGATGCACCCACCACCCAGCTCCACCGATGCACCCAGCACACAGCACACAGCTCCACCGATGCACCCAGCACACAGCTCCAACGACTCAGCTCCACCGATGCACCCACCACACAGCTCCACCGATGCACCCACCACACAGCTCCATCGATGCACCCACCACACAGCTCCACCGATGCCCCCACCGCACAGCTCCACCGATGCACCCACCGCACAGCTCCACCGATGCACCCACCGCACAGCTCCACCGATGCACCCACCACACAGCTCCACCGATGCACCCACCACACAGCTCCACCGATGCACCCACCACACAGCTCCACCGATGCACCCACCACACAGCTCCACCGATGCACCCACCACACAGCTCCACTGATGCACCCACCACACAGCTCCACCGATGCTCCAACTAAGCTCCACCGATGCACACACCACTCAGCGCAACCACAGCATGACTCAGCGCAACCACAGCATCACTGGTTCAAATATGTTCTTTCAATGTTTCAAGCTGTTTTCAAGCTTTCACGCTTTATTTATTTATTTATTTATTTATTTTTTTGTCCTCATATTGCGAAGCTTTATGTGTTTGGAGTTTCGGGTGTCTTCCTCTAGTTTTTATTGCTCTGTTCCGTTTCTGCCCCTTGGTCTCTCTTGTCTGGGGAGTGTAGAGGAGTACCCTTAAACCATCACATAATTTAAACTTTGGTTTCGGGACGTGGGGGAGCTAGCTTTTATAGCTACTCAACAAGTACCATACTTGTTCACCTGAAGTTGTTTTGCCTTTATCATAGGACTGATATTTCTACTCTGTGCTAGGGTTTAGATGTTTTTCAAAACTTTCCCAATACTTAAATCTCCTACAGTTATTTCCTTTTCTGTCTAATTTGTTTATTCTTACTGCCGAGTTCATCCACTCTCCATGTGTTGGTGGAAAGGCGCTTACCCATTTTATACAGATTTCCCTTCTTGCGAGTACAATTAATACAAAAAGTAAATTTTCTTGACCTTTATTTAGACCCCCTATGTTGACTGTATTCTCTATCCCAAAAAGAGTAAGAGTGGTACTTACAGTTATTTCCTTTTTCATGATGTTATTCAATGTCTTACCAACTCTGTTCCAGAATTCCTTTAATGTGGGGCAGCTTCTGAACATATGGATGTCATCTACCTTTTCTTCTCCGCATTTCGGGCATTTCTTTATTCCTGCATTTTTGAATTTGGAGAGTTTTTTCGGGGTCCAATATGCTCGATGAATGGTGTATAAATGATTCCTTTTCAATGCCGCAGATTTTAAAGTCGACCAGCATTTCCCCACTGATTTTTCCCAAATTAAGTCCAAGTCTGCTATGAATAGATCTTTCCCTCAAATTTGATTTCCTATATTTAGGTTTCTGTCTCCAGCTGTTATTAAAGCCCAGTACCATTTTGCCACTTCTTTTGGTATCGATGTGATTTTTACCATTTCTTTTTCTAGTTTTTCGCTTTCCTTGCTGTTCGTAGGTAATGTTTTAGACCAACTTAGAATTTGATAATATTTAAATTTGGAGATTGAGTTATTAGTAATGTTTTGAAGTTCTGCCCATGTTCTCAAAGTTGAGCCGTTCAATAACTGTCCCCAGTAGTTTACGTTAGCAAGTTTTAAGGGCATTGCCAGTGTATCCTTTAGGCATTCTGGAGTCCCTGGTGAACACCAAATAGGGGCCTTTTCGCTATAGTAGGAGATGTTTAAGATTCCTCTTATTTGTGTCCAAACTTTTGCTGCCTCCCTTAGAATTTTCAGTTTTATCTTTTTGAAGTACTTGGGGTGTCCAAATTTGAATAAAAAGTGGTCAGTTGCTTCTGTCGTTACTTGTAGATGTAATGGGTAGTTTTCATGGGTGTTAAATAGCACTCGGAAGTTTTTGAAGTAGAAAGCCCTATGATACTCAACTAGATCTGGACTCGCCAGTGCACCATCTTGCTTACTCCTTCGAAGTTTTTTTTGTGAAATTCTTGTGCCTTTCGAGGCCCATATGAAACTTGCGATTTCGCTCTGTGGCTTTTTCAACAATGATTTCGTGAATTCCAAAGGGATTGAATTAAACAAAAATGTATATTTTGGTATAATTGACATTTTAATGATGTTTGATCTTCCTATCAAGCTAAGTGGTAAGGTGGACCATGTCTTAAACAGTTTTCTCACCTCTCCTGACACTTTATTTATATTGCGTGATTTTATTTAGATCATGGTTTATTACGATTCCCAAATATCTTATTTCTTCTTTAATATTTAAACTTTTAAATTGGGTGTTCCATGTCATAATTTCCGTTTTTGTGTGGTTTACTAAGTAGCCCGAGACCTTCCCAAAGGCTCTGATTGTTTCTTCGATTGTGACCTTGCTTTTCGGATAGTTGTCCGTAAAAATCATTAGATCATCCGCGTATAGTGCGATCTTCTTCTCCCATGTTTGATATTTAAATGAGGTGATTCCTTTGGCTTTCCTTAAGTTGTTTGCAAGCGGTTCAATGTATAGGTTGAAGAGCAGCGGCGAGAGGGGGCACCCCTGCCTTGTTCCTCTACCTATCTTCACATCATCCGTGAGGCTACCATTAATTAGAATTTTGGATCTTGGTGTCTTGTATATTTGTTTTACAACATGCATGAAGGGCTGCCCTATGTTGTTTTTGGTCATGACTCTCTCCAAAAAGGCCCAATTCACTCTGTCGAATGCTTTTGCGGCATCGACAGTTAGTATGGTGAGAGGTACCTTCTTTTGCGTGGCTATGTCTATTGCAGTCAGGAGCTTTTGTGTGACTTCATGCAATTGTCTCCCCTTGACGAAACCTTTTTGATCTGTATTTATTAGTTTCGGCAAAACTTTTCCCAACCGTGCTGCCATAATTTTAGTGAAGATTTTATAGTCTGTGTTTAACAGCGATATTGGGCGATAAGATTCGCATCTGGTAGGGTCCTTCCCGGGTTTCAAGATTATGGTAATTACCGCATCGTTCCAGGAATCTGGTATACTACTTTCCTGTTTGAGAATCAAGTTTACCAGGTTCGTAATATATGGGAGCAAAGTATTTCTTAGTTCCTTGTAGAACTCGTTTGGTAGGGCATCAGGTCCTGCTGCTTTTCCTTTTTTCAAACTTTTAATGGCCTCCTCAACTTCGCTTGTTAGAATCTCCTTGTTTAATTCTCTCTTTTCTTCTTCTGTTAATGCCAAGGATGGAACATCTTCTAAATAGGAGTCAATCAGCGTGTCTTGCGGGTTTGTATCTTCAGTATATAGATTTTCAATTTTTTTTCTAAATTCTTGCTTTATTATCTCTTCATCTGTACTCTGTAGCGTTTGACCTTCCTGATGTATACTCCTTACTTTATTTTTGGCTAGGTCTGTTTTAAGTTTCCACGCAACCACTTTCCACATCCCTCTCCATATTCGTGTTTTGCTAATTTGCTTGACTCCCATTTTTTTCGCACTCTCTCTTCCAGGATGTCTTCTAGTTTTTCTCTTTCGTGCTGTCTTTCCTGCTGTAATTCTTCTTTTCTGCTCGTGTCCTGTTCCCTTATTATTGAGGTGTCTAGAGTGCTGATGTTTGCTTCTAGATCTGAGATTTCACGCTTTCGTTTCTTATTTTTATAGGCTCCTAGACTCAATAACTTCCCCCTTACCACTGCTTTGTATGTGTCCCAAATTATATGTTTTGTGGTGCTAGTTTTATTGAGTTCAAAGAAGTGTAATGTTTCGTTTTCTAGTTCCTTTACCATTTGTTCATCTTGTAATATTGACCTTTCTACTGTGAATCTTTTTATTTTTCCTGTTTTTTCTATCTGTAGAGTTAGTTGCACAGCCGAGTGGTCTGAGATGTGAGCTGGTAAATGTACAACGCTTTCCACATTTTCGGATAGTTCTCGATCGATAAGAAAATAGTCGATCCTCGACCTGTGACCTAGTTTTTTATTATGCAGAGTGAAGGGTTGTTTGGTTGCTCCTTTTTCTCTCCAAATATCGATCAGGTCAAGATCTTTTTTGTAGAAGGCAATCCATTCTCTCATTTTTGGCAAGTTTGCCTGTTTTCCTGGTGGTGACCTATCTAGATTTGGATCCATAACTAAGTTAAAATCTCCCCCTAGAATTATGGGTGAAGTGGCTAATAATAACTGTGAATATAGTTTTCGTAAGGGGTCTGCGTCGTCTAGATTTGGGCCATAATATCCTGCGATCGTAAATGGTTTGTTTTCAATCTTGATTTTAGCTATCGCCCATCTTCCCTTGTTGTCCACTTCTACTGAGTCAATAACAGCTTTTAATGACTTTTTTATAATTATTATAATTCCTTTGACATTGCATTGTTGTGTGGTGCAAGCATATATATCAATCCAGCCTAGGATCTTTGTTATTTGATCCCATTCTTCTTTCAGGAGATGTGTTTCTTGCAGTATTATTATTTCAGATTCTGATGTTTTGATGTATTCTAGTATTTTGTTTCTCCTACTCTTCGTCCTTAACCCGTTTACATTCCAAGAGAGTATTTTGATGTATTTATTTATGCTCCCCATTGATTCCCTTCTGTGCGGAATTTACATCATTGTTTGAAATCTCCATTTTTGGTTTTCTTTCTTCTCCAGCATATGAGGATTTTTTTTTTTTCTTCCCATTTTGCACCCCACCCTTTCCTCTTCGTGATTTTTTTTTAATGTTTTCTTTTTTTCTGTTGTGTATTACCCTCCCCGGGGAAGCCTCCTTCTTTTCCTTCGGTTATCTTCATAACCCATTGTGCATCCCTGCCCCGTGATTTTTAAGTTATGCATAAAAACATTTTATAGCCTTACACCTCTATACTCTCCACTTTTGATCAGTGTTGTGTATTGTGTATTCAAGGGATTTCTCATTTGCTGGGTGGTTCTTCAGCTCTTCTCTGGTCTCTCATAAGTTCAATGAATGTTTTGACTTCTTCCGGTTCTTTCATATTTCCCATTTTGTTCCGCCACATTATTCTAAGAGATGGTGGGAATTTCATTTGTACCGTGGCACCTAGCTGTTGCAGTTCTGGCATTACATTTCCTAACTCCCATTGTCTAGTTTGAGAAGCCTTCGACATGTCAGATCTTATTCTGAAAGTCCAGTTCTCTTTATTGAAGTTGCCCTTTTTCAGAGCTTCTCCCAAGATTTTATCTTTTAGCACGTACGTTTTGAAGTTGACGAGTATTCTCCTCAGAGTTTTCCTCTCCTTGTTTTTTCCGTATGGATCTCTGTGCGCTCTCTGTATGTCTTCTTGTAGGAGTACCTCGTCTACTCAAGGGAAATATTCTGCCAGTTGTGCTACTACAAATTTCTTCATGTCCGACCCCTCTTGATTTTCCGGAACATTCAAAATCCTGATGTTGTTCTTTCTTGCCTGATTTTCTAGCGATTCCATTTTCTCATTCATTATTTTACTTTCTTGTCTCAGAGAGTTTATTTCTTTCCGATTTTTTTCCACCCTTTTGTCCAAAGCGGCCACTTCAGTCTCTACCAGCGTCACTCTCTCGCCCAGAGCGTTTAGTTTATTGTCCATCTTTTCGCAGGCTTCCTGAATTTTGTCTTGTTTGGCTTCAGAGATAGAGAATTTTTCTTTCATATCTAGCCATATTTTTTCTAGCAGCTCCTCTGTTTGGTTTTTCTGAGGATTCTGAGGCTCTTTTTGCCCCCCCTGAGGTCCCTGTGGTCCCTCCACATGTTCTATTGTATCCTGTGTTATCTCTACACAGTTCTGCTTTTCTCCCCCCTCTCACGCTTTATTACAAATCACAAAAAGTTGTTAATATTTCACTTCTGTTCTTTGATTTTCGTCACAATAAAAAACACTGAACATAATCTTCACAAAAGTTATTTACAAAAGTTTAAGCTATTGCCATTACAAATTAAATAAATTATTTAAGTATTAATTATTTAAAAAAATTAAAAGCCATTGTTATTTGTAATATCAATACATCTAAGTCACGTAAATACAAAACATGTTGCATTACAAATGCTATAGGTGTCACATTTGCAAAAGTTATAACTATTGGCATTGTAAATGACAAAGCTATTAATTTAGCTATTTTAAAATATAACACATAAATAAAAAAAATCATTTATAAGACCAATAGCTCAAACTTTCCTAATGCGAGCCCTATTGCATTTCCAATGCTTGTTTTCATTTTCACTGCACTCTGTGATAATTAAATATCAGTCTTCCTCACATGGTTTCATATGTTTTTTGTTTAATCTTTAACTTCATGAATAGTAGCTTAAGGAATATATTAATGAAATTATACAGAATTGTGCACAAATATAAAAACTGCCTTTGCTCATTACTCTCTACTTCACAAAAGTCACATCTTTTTTATAAGAAATATAAAATATTTACATTGCTAATAAATTGGTGCTTTGTACATAAAACCTATTATTTTCTTTTTAAAATATGAATTTCCAAGTTTCTTTACTATTTTTTTTACTAACATCTACAACAAAAAAGGTTTGCACTTAAGATAATGACAAACACTATTTCTATTACAAATGTACTTCAGTACTTACAAAAGAATTACATATGAACCTTTAAAATGTGCATATGCATTCAGTTACCTATTCTTTCCATACCTGATAAGAATACACATATCGAAATTTTAAATAATCTAACATTTAATCACATCAATAGGTTACACATAAAATAAACATAAGCATACTTAAGGTGACTACCTATTGCCTTTGGCAATGCATTTTAAAAATGCCTTACTAGCCAGCGTTGGCAAAGCAAGTAGCTTAGCACACTCGTTATAAAAGGGAGAGCTACTGGATTTGTCAACGCTTGTTCCCTCGAGGAACCTTCTTCAGGTTACTGACTCCCCCTCCCCCCGCCCCACCAATTGCAATATGTGTTCTCTGTAGACAAGGGTAATGTTTGTGCGTATGCTCCTTTCTGTAATATGTATCTATGTAGTAACTTCCAATAAATCCATCAAGAATAAATGGTTAGGTTGAGTTCTTTATTACAACCCCCTGCACGGGAGAACAGCACATCCAGCATGAACAGCTTCCACAGTATAACAGCAAAACACACAAGATGATGGACGGAATGTTGCACAATGGCAAAACATTCACCCCCAATCACAGATCTAGGTTTAGTCCATCGTTATTTTGCTCACCAAGCCACCCCAGTTCAGACATGGCCATATGCAAATCAGTCTTGACCCTGTGCCTCATGGGAACAGTCCAGCCCGAACTGCCAAGCCATGTCTTCCCTGGACCAGAATCAAGCATCCTAGGACCGGTTTCTGGCTATCAGCCGTCTTCAGCCAGGATAGCATGACTCCAGTGGCTTAGTGAGCAAGGGACCCACGTCTGGGCATACCCTTCCCACATAGGGTGAACAGCAAAACACACAAGATGATGGACGAAATGTTGCACAATGGCAAAACATAATTTGCATATGACCATGTCTGAACTGGGGTGGCAGAGTGGGCTAAAGAACGGTGATGGATTAAACCCAGATCTCTTGACTGGGTGTGAGTGTTTGATTGGTTCAGATGCTCCGTCCATCACCACCCCCTTTTGTTCCACAGTATAACAAACTTGGAAAGGAATCTCCTAATACTGATAATTCTACTATTCTAGATTGTGCTACTGTAATAAAGATCTAATGTGCTGCCATCCTTAGTGATATACTACACAATCCCCCTTCTTAAAAGAAAAAAAGAAAACAAAATAAAAAGAAAACAATAATAATATTAAAAATAAGTCTAGCTAATCATTTGTATAATTAACTACTATCAAACATTTCTAGGCATTTAGGTTTTCTAACAATTCTTCCACTTGAAGTTTTAACAACACCTTCACCCGTCTTAACAATATCTTCCCCAGAAGCAATATTCGAAGCACCAGGAAGAACTTGCAGATCTTCTTCCATATGTGGATAAGGTTCAGGAGAAGAGATACCCTCAGATATAACATGGTCTTCATCTAAAACCACAGGATTGGAATTATGTGGAACATCAGATAAAGAGCCATTCGGAACATCAAACTCATGTGTAAAGCTAGGCGTGTCCCGCCACCAAAATTTTGTGTTATTTCTTACATCCTTATTTTCTTCACCATACGATACTGGTGCAAGACGACTAAAATCCCATACTTCACCATTTTGTAACAAAGCAGTGTTGTTCATGACCTTGACAACCAATTTAGGTTAACTAAATTTGCTCTCACCTTTAGAAACTTTCTCAGCATTTTTGACATGAGCCCATTGACCTTTACATAAATTCACTTGTTTAGTGCCTAGTTAAAAATCATAGTAAGTCTTATTCTTTATTTGTGAATCTTTGATGCACTCCCTTACTATAGGTATGTCACAATGGGTCTTCCCACCTTTGTTCAACCAACCTGGGTTGAATTTTGAATGTGGAATTCTACCTCTCATTAGTGAGAAAGGACTTTGACCTGTAGATCCATGAATAGTACTTCTATAAGCCCAAAGTAGCTTCTTTAATTCATCATCCCAAGATAAATTACCTCTATTGGCAAGTTGAAGGACTCCTTTAATACTACGGTTCGCGCTCTCAACAATACCATTGCCACTTGGATGATATAATGCTGTGAATCTTTGTTGAATTCCAGAGGCAATTAAATAGTTCTTTATTTCAAGGGATTTAAACTGGACACCATTATCTGACAAAATAACTTTGGAAAACCTTCTCTCAAGAAAATCTCACATAAAATGTAATAACAGTCTTGGTATTGATAACATTCACTACACTGATTTCTAACCATCTTGAAAAAGTGTCAATTAAAACCCAAATGTATTTCTGTTATCCATCTTGCCAATTAACAGGTCCAATGAAGTCAATAGCAACAACTTCCCAAGGAAATTATGGACAATCAGGAGACGACAACAGTGGATTAAAAGTGTTAAGGGTTTTATCAGAGACCTCACATTTGATACAAGATCTTACACATCTTTCAACCTCCAAATCCATCTTGGCCCACCAATAAAGTTCTTTTAAGCGAAGTTTAGTACGAGTAATTCCTGAATGTCCTTCATGACATAGATCACTTATTTTCCTTCTTAGATCTTTAGGTGGTACACGTCTGTCACCTTGCAAGACTAACATGTCACAAAGACTGAGTTCATCTCGAACTTCCCAAAAGCCTCTTAACTCATCATTAACAAATTTCTTGTCAACTCCACTCCAACCTTTAATAATCAATTGTTTCAAAACAAGTAAAATCTGATCAGAATTTTCTGCCTCAAGCCACTCATCTTTGCTAAAGCTACTTTGAGTTTTATCAAATGAAACGTGGGCAACTGAAAAATCATTCCAAGAATTCTTGTCAAGTTCTATTAATGGCAAAGACATGCAACTTAAAAAATGAGCAGAATTTGTTTTTTGTACCTGGTACATATTGAATGTCCTACATGAAGTCCTGCAATCTCATCGACAATCTCGCTATCCTAGCTGTGGCATTGGTGAGACCATCAGTTGTCAGTAACTTAGTTAATGGTTTATGGTCACAACGAACAACACATTTCCTGCCCCACAGAAACTTCCTGAAATGCTCTAAAGCCCAAACAACGGCTAAGGTCTCCCTTTCAACAACAGAATAACATTCCTCTGTGGGAGTGAGTGAGCGAGATGCAAAAGCTATAATGACTTCTTTATTGTTTTCATCTAATTGGATCAAAACACTACCTAAGCCTTTGCTGCTGGTATCAGTGGTGACCATAGTTTTGGCAAATGGGTCGAAACCTTGAAGGCTAGGTGCTTGAGCAATAGCTCTTTTTATTTCTTCAAAAGATCTCTAACAAGAAACACACCAATTAAATTGCGTTTTGTTTTTAAGTAAAGACCTCGTGATATGAGTTTTTTCTTAAAACTTATCAACAAATTTTGCATAGAATTCTCCGAGTCCTAAGAATGATCTAAGGTCTTCTTTGGACTTGGGCGCAGGAGCATCTATAATGGTACTAACAAGGCTAGATTTAGGTCTTATACCTGAAGAACTAACTTCATGTCCAAGATAAATGAGACTTCTTTCAGCAAATTTACATTTTGAAGGTTCCGCAGTGACACTCTTATTTTGTAAAATACTTATCACACTCCTCAAACGTTCATCATGAATTTTTTTGTTCGGTCCCATTATAAGGATGTCGTCTTGGAAAAATACAACACCTTGCATATCACTAAATAACTCATGCATGAGGCTTTGAAGAATCGCAGCTGCGGATGCTAACTCGAAAGGCATACGCCGAAACTGAAAACACCCAAAAGGGGTACAAAAAGCTGTTAGATGTTTACTCATGGGATGTAAAGAAATCTAGTGATATGCACAGGATAAATCAATGGTCGAAAACCATTTAGCACCTTTGGTAAGTGTAAGCATTTCATCAATCCTCGGTAGAGGAAATTGGTCAACTATTATATTGTCTTTCAAGTATCTTAAATCAATACACATACGAATCTTACCATTGGAACGTCTGGCAATTACAATTGGAGAAATCCAATCAGACGCTTCAATGGGTTCAATTATTTCAGCATCTAACAATTTTTTGAGTTCAACTTTTACCTCATCTCGAACAATCATTGGAATGTGACACACTTTATGTATTTTGGAAACCGCATTGGGTTTAAGTCTTATTTTGTGCGAAAAGCCATCCAAGTTCCCAATACCACCACCAAAAACTTCAGGAAATTCTTCTAAAACCCATTTTCTAGTGCTCTCTGATTCACACATTACTAAAACTTGTTCAGGACTGTTGGGATTTAAGATTATGTCAAGAGAACGTTGATCCTTCCAACCTAACACAGATGGTCCATCCTAGGCAACATATAATTTACATACTGCTCTTCTACCTTTAAATTCAAACATCAAGGATCTAAAGCCAAGCATATCGATTTTCTGTCCAGTGAAGCTTTCAGGATTCACATCAGTAGGTTGTAAATGTGGACCAATGGTATTAGCAAACTTGTCATCCCAAATTGACCTAGCAATGATGGTAAACGGAGATCCTGAATCTGCAGCTACCTGTAAGATTATGCCACCAAAAGAGACCATACATAGAGGTTTGTTGCTGTCACCACCTGTAATATTTACTACAACTTGTCTAGAAATATTGTTTGAAGAGCCGGAGTTCTCAAAAGGATCTTCATTGATATCCGATAAATCTGAATCGTTGTTGGTTATACAGGTTACACGTGACTTTTTAAAAATGTTCTTTCTGCAAACTTTTGAAAAATGACCAAGTCCACATATTGAGCATTTTGTTTGATTTAGCAGGGCATTTATCAAATCTTGCAGTGTGAGATGTGCTCCCACATCTATAGCACACAAAGGATTGAGAAGTGTTCTCATCTTTTTTGAAATTATAATTTTGGTGCGGTTTCCAATTGCTGGTTTGGTAAGGTCTTAATTGTTTGAAGTTAGGAGTTTTGTCCTTTCTAGTGTCACTAATTTTATTAACAGTGACTGGATTATTAGAGAGAGAAACTGCTTTTGCACATCTTTCCAAAAGTTCTGCTTTTTTTACTAAAGTAATACGTCTTTGAGACCTGCATTGCCGTCAATCCAAAGTTTGTCCTGGATGTTCTTATTTTTAGTACATATGACAATCTGATCCCTAATCATGTCATCGTGTAAAGAACCCAATTTGCATTTGATAGCTAAGTTTTTCAAAGCAGACACGTAATCTTCAATAGATTCATTAGCATTTTGTTTGAGCTTGTAGAATGTGCGTCTTGAAACTGCAGCACAGACAATTGGTGAATAGTGATCATCCAAATCAGCTATTGCACATTTAAAACATCTAGATCACCACTTCTTTCTGTTTTCTGCATTTGGATATAAACCCTGAGACCTTCAGGTCCTAAACAATGCATTAGAATGAAAAAATTCCTAGCTAACGTACAGGAAAGTTTCAATTCTGTTAAGGAGGCGGAGACGAGGATTAGGCTGTCACTTTCTCCTTTATTCTTACTCCAGCAGCCATTAAAAAGGTATCAACATTACTAAACAAAACTACATTTCCCATGAGCATCAGGGAAAATGGAAACAGAAAATGTCCCGGTAACTGTCCAATCCCAGGCCAGGGCTCCTCATATCTTCCTCTACTGGCGCTCTATCCTCCTCTTTCTTCCTGCGACACTGCCACAATCCTTCGTCCGTTACTCCTGCTTGCCCGCTTCTGAACCTATGGTACAAGCAGACTAAGTAAGGCACCAGGAAGGGAACTTCTCACCACATAAGTAGCATCATTGTGTAAGTCAATCAACGTAAGAAAATCATAGCATCAATGAGCAAGTCAATCGACATAGGAACGTCATAGCTAACACAGCATGTTAGGGTAAGCTGTATCATAAAGATTTTACTTACCGTCCCAACGTAGCTATTCTGGGAGGGTTCGAATGAAGACAGGGTGGGCTAATCCTCGCCTCCGCCTCCTTAATAGAATTGAAACTTTCCTGTACGTTAGCTAGGAAATTTTTCATTCTATGTCAGGAGCGGAGGCTTCTGATTAGGCTAGTTCAAAGCTTGTCCACCACCAAGGAAGCCAGAGACACGACTGGCTTAAAGTAAAATCTTTTGAAGGTGGAGTCGGAAGACCAGTCTGCGGCTTTCAGAATGTCTTCCAGACGAGCCCCCAGGGAAAAGGCCTTAGACGCCATTGCCCCTCTCACAGAATGGGCTCCAAACTGGGAAATATCTATGCCAGCTTCCTGCATAACCCAGTGCACCCACCGCGCAGTAGTAGGGGATGAAACCGCCCCGTGTGGTTTAGTAAGAGCAATGAACAGCTGTTTGACACCCTGTGGGCGTATATCAATCGTTGCCTCTTCATAGGCCTTTAGCGCCCTAACCACACATAACTTTGGGACATCCGGGAATGCATGATACGAGATAGATCGAGAATCGCTCTTGGTACGCCTGGAAATATGGAAGGTCACTCCATCCGGGGACAAGATGCGACCTGTAAGGTCCAATGCTCTCCCATCCGAGACCCTGCAACACGAAATCAGACATAGCAACATTGCCAACTTAGCTGAAATCTGTTTTCTTGACAGGTATTTATTGGACGGCCAACTCCGAAATAAGTTAAGGACCTTATTTACATCCCGCAAAACTGTGTAGCGAGGTTCCGTAGGAACTGATAACCTAATCCCCCGCAGCAATTTGCAAACCAGAGGGTGTTCCCCTACCGGGTGGTTGTCCAGCGGGATATGACCTGCTGAGATGGCCGATCTAAAGGTATTGATTGACCTGTACGCCAAACCTTCCTTCGCCAGGGAGGCTAAGAAGTTAAGGACGTGGACAATGTCTGCCCCATTGGATCAATCTGTAATCGCAGACACCAACCACTCCACCTAGACCAAGCTGATCGGTATCTCTTGTTGGTACTATCTGCCCAGGATTTGGCCAACAGTGCGGCAGCGTCTTCCGAAAGTCCCGGGACTTGCCAGCGTTGCCTGTAACCCGCCAGGCCATCAGACACATGCTGCCTGTGCACAGGAGGTGGTGAGGATCCCCTTGAGGATTCCTGAGGAGATCTGGAACGCGGGGTAGAGGGATTAGAAAATCCCAGGAAAGTTCCATCAGAGCTGGAAACCAGGCTTGCGATCTCCAGATCGGGGTGATCACCACCAGATCCGCCTGCTGTCTCCTCATCTCGGTTGACACTCTCATGATCATCGCAAAGGGGGGGGAACGCATAACCCCTCTCTTTGCTCCAATCCTGCAAAAACGCATCTGTCGCTGCTGCTTCCGGGTCCGGCCGCCAACTGAAGTAGCGTCTCATCTGGGCGTCCAGCCGTGAAGCAAAAAGGTCCACTGAAAACGGACCCCATCTGTTCCTGATTGCCTCGAACACATCCGGGCGAAGTTGCCATAGGCTGGTGTCCCTCCAGTGACGAGACCACCAATCCGCCACTCGGTTGGCAGAGCCGGGAAGGTGTTCCGCCAACAGGGATATTTCGTTGGACAGGCAGTACTCCCATAGAGTCCGGGCCAGGTCGGACAAAGCCCTGGACCTGGTTCCTCCCAGGTGGTTGATGTAGCGCACCGCCGCCACATTGTCCATCTTCAAGAGGACACCGCACTGAATCCTGTCTTTCGTCCAACACCTCACCGCAAATGAACCTGCCATCAACTCCAGACAGTTGATGTGAAGGCCTTTTTCTGCAGACGACAATGCTCCGCCTGTAGAAACAGCGCCGCAGCGCGCTCTCCAGCCCAGGCCGCTGGCGTCGGATTCTATCACCAAATCCGGCTTGGAACCGAAGATGGCCCGACCGTTCCAAGCGTCCATGTGCTCGATCCACCATCGAAGCTCCGCCCTCGCCTCTTCTGTGAGGGGAACGACCTGGGAGTAGGTAAGGCCCTTGCGGAGGTGAAGAGCCTTGAGACGATGAAGGGCCCGGTAATGAAGGGGCCCCGGAAATATCGCCTGAATGGACGATGATAAGAGACCTACCACCCTGGCCAGGTGTCGTAACAGGATCGTCGGACGTGCCAGAGTGCATCTCAACTCGTGCCTTATCTTGGACAATTTCCGAGAAGGCAGGGACAAGGTGGCTTCCACTGAGTCTATCAGAAAACCCAGGAACTGCATTCGTCGTGACGGGAGAAGATCCGATTTGTCTTGGTTGACTATGAACCCCAAAGACTCCATCCAAAAGGCTGACCGTTCTTTGAAGGTGAGCCAGCAACGTTCGGGAACATTGACTCAGGAGGAGCATATCGTCCAGATAGGTTATAAGACGGATGCCCTCCGTGCGCAAGCGCTCCACTACCGGCTTTAGCACCTTGGTAAAGCACCACGGAGCGGACGATAGTCCGAAAGGAAGGAAGGCAAACTCGTAAATCCGTTGACCCCACTGAAACTGAAGAAAACGCCTGTGGGGAGCGAAGATGGGAATCGTGAGGTAGGCATCTTTCAGGTCCAGCCGGACCATCCAGTCCCCCTCCTGAAGAAGATCTCGCAGGAGATGGATACCCTCCATCTTGAAATGGCGGTAGATGAGCCAGCCATTGAATTCCTTGAGATTTATCACTGGGCGATAGCCCCCGTCCTGCTTCTCTACAAGAAAAAGGTTGCTGATGAAACCCCTCGGGTGCAGCTCCGTCCGTACAATAGTCCCTTTCTGAAGGAGGTCCGCGACCTCTTTGTCTATCAGAGAAGCTTGGTCCGGCGTGAAGCCGATGGGTCTGGAACGAACGGACTGCCTGGGGAGTCCCGAGTATTCTATATGAAACCCTCCGACGGTCTGTAAGACCCAAGCGTCGGAGGTGAGCGAAGACCATGCCTGAAGAAAAAATCTGAGTCTGCCCCCCACTTTCAGACCCTTCACATTTTGAAGTGTTACCTCTGTGATTGTTGTAGCCGCCGTCTCCTCTTCCACCACGGTGGCGAGGGGGTAACCTCTGGTTTAGTAGAAGTTTCCGAACTTGTCAGGATCCTGGTATTGACCCCTGTGAGAGTCACCTTGCTTGTAGGAACCTCTGTTATAGGGTCTGCCAGACGAGCGGCCCCTTCCTCGGCTGGCTGCCCCAAAAACACGAGGGGTGAAGATCCGTTTCACAGACGTCTGTGCCTTGTCGAGGGAGTTAAAGGTATTTACGAATTTACCCAGTTCTTTGACGAACGGGTCTCCAAAGAGGTTCCGCTCCGCCATCGGACCTGCCTCAGATGTAGCCAGTTCCCCCAACTTCCGATCTATTTTGATGAGGATAGATCTTCTCCTCTCTGTAGAAATGGCTACATTCGCATTCCCCAGGAAAATAATCGCTCTTTGCGCCCAACCGGAAAGGGTCTCCGGAGAAATCAGGGATCCCGAGGCTTAGGCGTCTTCGGCCATGTCCAAGATTTTTGCCAACTGCCCCGCCGTATCCAAGAGTTTATCTTGGCAGGCCCTCCAAGATCGGTCTATGCCCTTTTTGGGGTCCTTCACAAACTTTGTGAGGAAGGTGGACATCTTGGGGTCAATTTCCGGGGTAACCGTAACCTTACCCTCCAAGGTGGGGCGCAGGCACTCGGCCCGGAGACAGCTATGCACCTCCTGGTCCAAAGGCTTACGAAGTCTGGCCGCCATGTATGCTGCCACCTTGGGAGCGGGAACCCAGTGTGAAGAGCATGGGTGGAGCAGCTCGTCCGGGTTGAGCATGTCCGAACTGGGGTCGGAACACGACGTTAGGGTGGGCTGGGCGGGGGGCCACGAATGGTCTGGTTCCCCATCTCCATCCGAGGTTTGGGGAGACTCGTCTGGGTCGACTGTGGCCGCATCGTCCCGACCCTCCCCCCCCCCAAATCTGCAGTCGGTGCCTCCTTTGAGGTCGAAGGGGCATCAGTAGTTTTTGCTTCTAGAAAGGCCTTTAAGCGCGAAAATGCGTCCGAGTCCACCCCCGCGTCCGTAGAACGCTTCCTCTTGGGTTCTGTGGTACTCGTCGATGCTTGGCTCGGAGGTATGGGGTCCGTTTGCCCCGAAAGGTCTGCCCCTTGCCCAAGGGGTTGGCACTGTGCCTGAAGTTTATCAATTTTCTTCTCTAGGGGTGCCACCACCCGCGTCACTGCCTTCAAAACGGAGGAGTCCATAACCTGGCAGAAGTGGTCATCCACCGGCAAGTACATGACCTGCTGCTCTTCCTCCTCCTCATAATATTCGTCATACTCCATAGCGCCTCTGCGCAACAGCAAGGAGTCGAGGTAATTAGGGGTTAATTATGGGACAGAGCCCTGAGATATGTTTCTTCCCACCGCAGCGGGGTCAGTACAAGTGAAAACTGGGACCAAGCAGCCTCTGCTATGAGGCACGAAAAGGAAGCCTGCCTGGGCCAGTCCCAAAACCTCACCAAACACCTTACCCGCGTCGCGGGTGTTCAGGCTCCAGGCAGGGGCTCTGATTATTGAATGTAGCCTTAGCGCTGGCAAATACAAATAAGAAACCCCGCCGGTCCTCCCCGTGGTGCGCGAGACCGTTGAGCTGCTTCTCCCGACGCAAGCCACGAAGCGTACTCAACGACTCACGCCCTGCGGGGGGTAAAGCTCCTCAGAGCGGCAGCGCAGGACGCGTGGTCCCCTAGCGGCGGGAGGCCGCCCGCGCACAGAGCCTGAAAGAAACACTACCGCGAAAGGAGCGGAGATCGCCCCCGCGGCATACATACGCAGTCACTCAGAAAAAACATTAACGCTGCACATTCCAAGCATGAAATTTAACGATACAGATTCAGTCAGAAAAAGATATATATAACAAAGGCACTCATCTGTTTGCTGCTGGAGCAGCGAAGAAAGAGGAGGATAGAGCGCCAGTAGAGGAAGATATGAGGAGCCCTGGCCTGGGATTGGACAGTGACCGGGACATTTTCTGTTTCCATTTTCCCTGATGCTCATGGGAAATGTAGTTTTGTTTAGTAATGTTGATACCTTTTTAATGGCTGCTGGAGTAAGAATAAAGGAGAAAGTGACAGCCTAATCAGAAGCCTCCGCTCCTGACATAGAATCTTTTTTTTCCTTTCTGGAGACATTACACTACCATTATCTTCAAGAGTAGCGATATAATTTAAAAAATACTCTTTCCAATCTTGCCATTTAATGATAGGTTCTCCTGGATTAATTAAGAATTCTTTTGGTTCGCTTATTGTAATGCTAGCATTTGTACTTTGTGCTACATTTCTTGATGTGGAAGCTGTGTTAGATTCTCCATTCATTTTGTGATATATAAATCGTAATTATAGTCTTACTGTTACAATGAAGGATGTAGAATTTCAATTCGATGTCAGCGATGTGCTAGAGTTAGGTAAATTCTTGTTTGAAGAGACGGCAGAGAAATAGAAAAAAAATGGCTGCTGGGGTCACGTTGCTTGACCTCGTAAAACTCCCGTTGTGAGATCAGCACGTTAGTTGAATCACGCGTTGAGTGAAGTAACAGCAGCTGCGTAGAATAGAGATTCTGCACATGCGTCACAGAGAACGCTCGCGGCAAGCAGCACAGCCGAATTTGTAAATATACAGCACACGCGCTTGTACAACGTTCACGTGAATGCAGGAGCCACCGAAAATTGTAAGTAAATAGTGCTCGCGCTCGCACCCCAATGGTTAATTGATTTACGAAAACTTAAACAAGAAAATCAGTACAACTAAACTGACGAATAACTAAGTTGTCCGCTGTACTTTCCTCTTAAAAAGAAAATCAGTTGGGGCGGAATTCAAACGTCAGCGGAGCGTTAGTAGTTGGTTATTCAGCGAGGCTCAAACAGAGTAGAAAAATCACAATATCACAACGCTAGTGAAGTCCGTCACAAGTCCTTCACAGTCTCTTTTCCCATTTTGATTTCTAATTCCTTTGTAAAAATTATTTCGCGGAGTCCCTATTTCCAATATATGTATATTCTTCTGCTTGTTCAATTAGATGGCAGGGGGTTGATCATCCTCGTCGCCAAATCTGTGTAGTAACTTCCAATAAATTTATCAAGAATAAATGGTTACGTTGAGTTCTTAATTACAACCCCCTGCACAGGAGAACAGCACATCCAGCATGAACAGCTTCCACAGTATAACAAACATGGAAAGGAATCTCCTAATACTGATAATTCTACTATTCTAGATTGTGCTACTGTAATACAGATTCTAATGTGATGACATCCTAGTGATATACTACAATCTTGTACAGTATTTCGTTTGTGCACCATCTCAGTGAAAGCGTTTATAAGATTAAATCCTAAATGCTCGCTGGTATGTGCAGTTGTGTATATTTAAGATCAGGGCTTTTAAACAGCAGAATCTGTAAGATGTTGCATGAAATATGAATGTGCAGGTCTCTGTTGTCTTCTATTGGAATCTGTTCTAATCATACATGCTCACTATTCGACAGGGCCTTGGGGCAAAGGAACAAGGATCCACGGAAAATATAAAGGTCCAGCTCAAAAACAACACCCTTGGTCTGGGTGCAGCAGTAAATCATGAGGTGAGAAATCCTACTCCGTCTGTCTCGCTCTTTTATGTCTCCATTTTGCGACCCACTTTTGCTAACCATCAGCTAAATTAATGGTGGGAGTAGTTTAGCATTCAGGCAGGTGAGGAATCATGTTTCCGTTTTTCCAGTCTTTTTTTTTTTTTAAAAACAAGTGTTCAGGCTAGTGAAGGATCAGAATATTAACTTGGTATAAATACGTTTATCAAACCAATACTAGGAAAATTAGGAGCTACACTACTCTTTGAGGAGTGGACGGAGCAAAGGCCTAGTTGAGTGATGTTTGCTTGAAGGACATGCTTAAGCAGAAGAGCCACAAGGATTTGCAGCCCAGCTTACATGGAATGAACCCAAAGCAAGATTATCTGCTTCACAATAGGTGGAAATATGTGCAAAGAAACAAAGGAGCTGCACCTGCTGGTCAATCTATACTGCCCCCTTGACTAGATGACCCTTAAAGTCTTGTAACCAGCTCTTGAGCCTGTGACCCAATTGTGGGCAGGAAGTATGACCTTTTGAATCCATTGCATCCCCAGCTGCTTTTGTGAGGTCTCCGTGGAGTGCTAGCTTCCCTTTTGCACCTGAAACCATGGGGTGCCTGATATTAGTTGTGTTGCACTTTAAACCATTGGAACAAACCATCTCTTGGTGACTTGCAATTCTTGAGTTATTGTGAGTGCGAGTGTCAAAGTGGTTTAACGCTAAACTATTCAAACCTACTACAAGTGCTTGCCTCTGGTGCAGATAATCTTGGCATTGAATATCCATCAACCTGATTTGGGCCATTTAATTTCCTTACAGCCATGGGTGTAACTCCTCTGGCCAGTTTCATCTTCTGGTACCTCTGCACCATGGCCTTGTACTGGACCCAGTGTAAGTCTATACTGGTTCTCTAACATGGCTGGTAAGGCATCTCTCTTCCCCAGTCTCACACCCTTTCTGTTAATGATACCGGAAAATTGGAGACTAGCCTGATGCTCATGCATCATTGAGTAGACTTGGTTCAGTTTCTTATGCCAACCTATAATCCCCCACCCCCTTCCTTGGTGCTTTAATTCCAATTACACTTTTGTGTGGCCTGATTTCATCATGGGTGCTACAGTTTTGAATTTGTAGAAATTGGTACAGCAGAAACATGTATCTCAGACCATAAACATTCATTGTAACACCATATCTGGCACCCAGACTTTTTTTTTTTTAAACTCTTTTTATTATATAGGGGAAAAAAAAAAAAACCAATCAAGGCAAAAAGAGCATTACAATACAGGCGCTTTGTCTGAGCGGGAAGGAAAAGGCAATAGCATCACAGTGCAAGTCAATCAACAAAAATCAGAGGGGGGGAGCTTAATCGGGGGAAAAAGACTTTAAAACATATGAAATAGAACAAATCATGGAACGTGAGGATCAGGGAGAATGTGAACCATCAGAGACATCAGGAAGGGGTGGCGTGCATATATCTCCTCTGTAGGAGTTCCATTGATTCCAAATTTCCCCCCATTTTTGGGGCCTACCTCGTGCCACATACACCGTCTTCTCTCGAAACATACACCAATCCATATTTTCCTTCCACACCGAGACCGTCGGCGGGCGGGGAGCGCCCCACAACTGTGCAATGTCCCGTTTAGCAATCATGTTGGCCAGGGTCGCCCATCGCGTCTGAGCCACGTCATAGTCATTCGGTTCCCACACATTCAGCAGACACCACCTAGCTTCCGGTTGTATCTCGACTCCCGTGACCTCTTTCATGACCGCATGCACTCTATTCCAAAATACAACAACCTCCGGACATTCCCAAATGATGTGAAGGAAAGTAGCAAACCGACCACAACCACGGATACATAACCCATCAACAGAATAACCCATTCGAATCAGTCGCGGGCCAGTAACATACACACGGTGTAAGATCTTGAGTTGGACTAGTCGAAGACGGGCCGGTATCGCGACCTCCTTGGGTGAGGAAATCGCGGACTGCCAGTCCTCATCATCTAATAATAAACCGTCTTTGGTCCAGACCTCCCTTAAATGCGTTAACAGGTCAGACCGATCATTAATTAATTTCTTATAAATCAAAGAAATCGTGCTATCGGGCACATATCCGTCAAGTATCCGATCCTCCAATGGGGAAGATTCCGGAATAACGGTCCCAATGGGGAAAACAGAGCCCAACGCGTGACGAACCTGTAAATAGCGAAAAAATTCCCGATCACTCAATTCATATTCCGCCTTCAAGACCTCAAAAGTCTTAATCCTATCCTTATCCCAGAGATCGCCCACTCTACTGATACCAATCATATCTCATTTCTCAAAGCCTTTCGTCCTCCATAAACTTCCCAGCTTGCAAGAATCGTACAAGGGGGTCGCCCGGGTCAGTCTCCCGCTCCACCCCATTGCCGCATTCGCACAATTCCACACCTGCACGGCGATCTTGGTAGGACCAGTAAGCGTCCGAATTGCAGATCTACAGTATAGCGCCCTATTATAGTTCCCTCCCGGTAAAAGCCACCTATCCATCTCAAATGCAGGATCTAAACCCGGACCATACATACCGTGATTGATTGCACTCAATTGAGAGGCCCAATAGTAACGCCTGATATCGGGAAGAGCAATACCGCCGTCATACCAGGGAAGAGTAAATTTGGGGAGGGAGATACGGGCACGCCCATCCCAAATCAGCTGTCTTTGTAGACTCTCCACTTCCCGGAAGTATTTTGCCGGAATTGCGTCAAACGTATTCTGGAGCGCGTATAAAAAACACGGTAGAGACATCATCTTGAAAAGGGTTGCTCGCCCGAGGGGGGACAGAGGAAGGCCGCGCCAGCCCACCACGTCAGAGCGCAACCGTTGTAGCGGAGGGAGTAAATTACATTCGTATCTGGCTACAGGGTCCAAAGTGATACAAATTCCCAAATATTTGAAACCCTCTTGTCACCTGTATTGGACAACCGCGCGGCAATGCAGGGGCCCCACCCGCGAGTACGTATATACAAGAGTTGGACCAATTGATCACGAGGCCAGAATTGCGTCCAAATGAAATCAACACATCAAACAGCACGTTTAACGACTTTTGGGGCGAAGTGAGGTACAACAGAATATCGTCCGCATAGAGCAATATGCGATCTTCAAACTCAGGGGTCCACTGTATACCTCTCATCGATGGTTCCCAGCGCAACCATGCAGCCAAAGGCTCCAGGGCGAGTGCAAAGAGGAGTGGAGACAACGGACAGCCTTGCCGAGTACCCCTTCCCAGAGCAAAGGGACTGGATACCCGACCATTGCCCACTACCTGTGCCAATGGAGCCTCATGGAGAAGTTTCACCCAGTCAATAAAGCCAGGACCAAAGCCGAATTTCGCCAGAGCAGCCCACAAATACGACCATTCCACAGTGTCAAAAGCCATCGTGGTGTCAAGAGAGACCAAGATGGTCGACTCCAGAAGATATGGGGCTCTCGCGAGAGCGCCGTGTAGGCGTCTCAAATTCAGTGCTGTATTACGGCGCGGGATGAATCCGGACTGGTCCGGATGAATCAAGTCACTAATCACATTGATAAGACGGTTAGCTAATACCTTAGCAAGGATCTTGGGCTCCGCATTAAGAAGCGAAATGGGTCTGTAGGACGTACAACAAGCCCTTGGCTTTTCCTCTTTGTGAATCACTACTATCGATGCAAGACGCTGATCGTAAGGGAGGGAGCCAGTATCTCTCGATTCCATGAACATACCGCGGAGATATGGCGCAATCCTGTCAGGACGCAACTTGTATAGCTCAATAGGGAGACCATTGGGACCCATAGCCTTCCACGAACGAAGAGAACGTATAGCAGTAGCTATCTCATCCACTGAAAGTGGCGCTTCCAGCAGCTCCCTGTCTGAGTCCGATAGGCACGGCAGTGAAATATCTCTCAACAACTGGTGAGAGTCTTCTTCGGGTCTAACAGAAACTGGAGAATAAACCTCACGAAAATGATCAGCGAAACACTCCACTATCTCAACCGGGTCAGTCACACGCATTCCATCTGGCCTCTCAATCACCGGAACTACACGACTCGCTCTCTCTTTTCTGTCCAACCAGGCGATCAACTTCCCAGCCTTGTCCCCCACATCATACAGCCGCCCCTGTCGCTCCCTACTCATGAGTTTAGCGGCATCAGTCACCAAGGCCCTATAATCAGACTGTTTGAGACCAAGGACATGAAGCTTGTCTCGGGTGACCCCCCAACTCTCCTTCCAGTTCAGTAATATCAGCCTCAAGTCGGACCACCGCCTCACTCCTGCTCTTTTTAGCACCAGCAATCAATGATAAGGCATGTCCACGAAGGACCGTCTTAAACACTTCCCATAATGAGACAGAAGAAGACACCGATCCCTCATTCTCAAGAAAGTAGTGATCGAGGGACTTGACAAGTTCAGCACGGGTCTTAGGGTTCTGAAGATACCAGGGGTTAATCGGAGCCACTCGACCCCCAGTGCCCGGATTAATGTCCATATGAAGCCATACGGGAGAGTGGGCCGAAATCCCCCTAGCTAAGTGTCTAATCTCCTTTATCAATGAGGCCTGTGCTGCCGGCATCAAATCATAGTCCAACCTGGACAGGCTACCATGGGCACCCGAGTGGAAGGTAAACTGTGTCCGACCAGGGTGCATCACCCTCCAACAATCAATCAAGCCCAAAGTTTCCAGGAATCCACTCAACCATGATTGGGACCTTGCGAGATCTCGGGGGGGATGGCGGTCCTCCACCCCAGAAACAACAGAATTAAAGTCTCCGCCCACGATCAGCATACAGTCCGGAAGTCCCAGAACCACCCTCCCCAAATCAGAAAAGGTCGAGGACTGCAAACCAGGGGGGACATAGACAGAAAGCAGCGTGATGGTCTTCCCCTCCCACCTACCAGTGAGGGCAACGTAACACCCTCTATCGTCACACATTACATTATCAACTTCCAGGGGAAGGGAGTTCCGAACAAGAATACCCACCCCCCTGGAACCGGAGGTGAAACCAGCATGGGCAGCAAGGTGGTAACCCCGCCTATTCATAGCATGACAAGTGTTCCCAATCAGATGTGTTTCCTGCAATAACACTACATCAGGGGAGAAACGTTTCAAGTATTGCAACACAACACCCCGTTTTATCCTGTCCCCCAATCCATTAACATTCCAACATAAAAGTCTCAACCCTCTGCCCCCCACACTCGAAATGGTAGCGGAGCCCTCCCAACCCGCAGCGCAGCACCCAAATCGAATAGTAAGTCAATACGTTGCCTTGAAAAAGAACCAAAACACACCCCAAACACTTCCCCCCCTCCCCCCACAATCCCAGGAAGCGAACACCCCCCACCCTGCACCCCTGCGTTAGACTCAAAAGCCACCCCAACTTGCAGTGTGCCTGTCGCCCCAACATAGAACTAATCTACAAGAAGAAACCCAGAGGAGGAAAGAGTCCCACCCCCCCGCCACCTCAGGGTACACACAGAAGTCTTAGAAATGCTGGAGACGTCTAACCACAGTGACATATCATAAACAGTGTCAGTAACTCAGGAGCTACAGCTCATTCCTGGTCAGGTTGGCCACCCTCAGCTCCGCCGGAATGTTCCGTACGATCTCATCGCTCAGGCAAAGACTCAAGCCAGTCACTCACTCTGTCAGGGCGATCAAAGAAAAATGTCTGGTCCTCCTATTCAATCCGTAGTCGGGTCGGGAAAAGCATCGCATATTTCAGTCCCATGTCCCTCAGTCTCCGCTTCACTCCTTGGAACTCCATCCTCTGTTTCTGAACAGATTGTGTGAAGTCCGGGTAGAAGCTCACAGTGGTATTCTCAAACTTCACCGGGCCACCCGTTCGCGATGCCTGCAGGATAGCGTCTCTATCCCTGAAATAGAAGATTCTAGAAATAATTGGACGTGGTGGAGCACCGGTTTTAGGCTGACCACCCGGAACTCTATGCGCACGTTCCACGGCAAAAAATGTGCTGAGGCCTTTAGGAGCAAGATGCGTGAGGATGAGGTCTTCAACAAGGAGATCCGCGGAAGAGGCCGTGGAACTTTCTGGAACACCAATGATGCGCACGTTATTGGGTCGCGCCCGGCTTTCAAAATCCTCAAGTCGACGATTAAAGAGGTCATTAGAGGTCCGGAGATTACGCACCTCCGTTTGGAGGTCAGCGACATCCGTAGTGAGGCTGGAAGTCTTTAAGTCCAAAGATTTTACCTTTTCATTGGTCTTTGATAAATCCATTCTGATAATATTGACGTCGATGGCCACTGTGTCTAGCTTGAGGGCGATGGCCTCATACTGTTGGTCCATAGAAGTCTTCATACCAGTGATGGCGCCCATGACGTCTTGCAATGTAAGATCAGCCAACATGGCTGGGTCCTCGGCCACTTCACCCCAATTCCTATTCGCCCCTCCGGGTGACACCTTAGGCTGGGTGTAGCGGTCCATGACGTTCGTTTGAACGGAACCACCTCGGAGAGGAGTCTTGGTCTTGCGTTTCTCGCTGTTGGGTTTGCCCGCCATGTCAGGCGTCAGGCCCCCAGGAAGCGCCCTGGATCTGGTGAAAATGATTAGTGCGTTTTCCACCAATATTACCGATAGCAAGCTACGGGCACACGGCGTAGACCACAGACACGTCACCCTGGGCTCAGCGAAAATCCAGGGTCCGGGCGCAACACAGGCTATTGCGACAGGATAAAGATGCGAGAGGGTGAAGAACCAAAAACGAAACCGAAAGTGAACTCGGGGCAGCAACCAAGACTCCGCCGCCGTTGTTGTTGAATTACAGCCTGGGCACTCAGACCACCCGAGGCCCGGAGGTGTCCATGGGGCAGGCCTCAAAAGTTCAGAGTATCATAAGTTCGGTTCCCGGAGTCCAAATCGATTTCTGAAAACAGCTCGTATGTCAGCTGGGTTGCGTCTTCAATAGCTCGTCGATGTTGGCAGGATAATAGTCAGGATAAATGCGGGAGGTGGCGAGGGTCTCGGGAGCCCTGGCTCACGCGGCCATCTTGGATGCGCGCGTAGCTCCTCCTCCTGGCACCCACACTTAATTGAAAATAGAGATTAGTAATAGAAATCTGTAGTACAATGGAAAAGATGTTGAGGAATCTGAAACCTTCCTGCAAACCCCACCCTAATTAGGATAATATCATCCATTGTGAGACCTCACAGCCTTAGGGGGGTCTTTCCCAAAACCTTTTGCCCTCTGCCCTCCTTTTCCGCAGAAATAGTTTTTGTTGTCTTTAGAGCTCTGTGCCTTTTACCACTGCTAATCACTGCTAAAGTGCTTGTGCTCACTGCTTTAACATGGTACAATTGACGTACAACCACTTGGCACAATTAATTTACTTTTAAGTCCCTAGTAAATTGGTATTACATATACCCAGGGACTGTAAATTAAATGCTACTAGTCTACCTGCAGCACTTATTGTGTTACCCACCGAGGTAGCCTTTTTAAATCCTCTCAGGCCTGCTATTGCAAATGGTATGCAGGTTTAAACTGCCATTTAAACCTGGCAAAATAAATATTTTTCCAGGCCTAAACATTCCTTTTTAATACATATGTCACCCCTTGTGTAGGCCCTAAGTAGCAATAGTATACAACATACAACAATGTCTCAACAGGAACTCCTTAAGGACAATTTGTCATATGAATTGCAATAAAAGGGAAGCAGGGAGATGTCAATGACTTCTTAATTTTTCTAAAAAGCATACATTTATTTAGGAAGCAAGATAAAGGAGGGGAGAAGGAAAGCAAAAGACAATATCAACGCTATATACATTGAATGAGGGTGTAACCCACAGGTACTTGTGCACAACAGTGCTCGTGTAGTTGTGAGAACGGCGCAAGTGACATGTGAAAAGGGACACAGTGGGGGAACCGGGCAAAGGAATAATGAACAATTGTTTAAACAGCTTTCAGAAAAGCTCCAATGCGATTATTAGGGACATTTGTATTCATCAACAATATTAAGTATCAGAGTTGCACCAGAAGTTGCGCTGGGAGGTTGATGACATTTCGACCTGTAAAAAGTTCAGGCCATCTTCAGGACCGGGTTACAACAGTAGTGATTAGTGCTGTAACTAACTTTATGAATGGTCTTGGACTCAGCGTTAATATATCGAAGACTTTCGTTATGATGTGTGGTCATGGAAGTCAAAGATGTAAGGACATGTTTGTGGACGGACAAAAGATAAAGCCCATAAAGATATTCTCATATCTTGGGATACTCTTTGACCAAAAAGACCTATGGACCCATGCTATATTTGGCAAAAAAAACTAGCTTTCTCAAGAACTACCCCGGCCCTTGTTAATTTTGCAAGGAAACTGGGTAGGAGACCCCCGGTGAAGCTTATAAAGATATATAAAGCAAAAAGCGTCTCAACAGCCATGTACGGAGCTGGGGTATGGGGGTTTGCCAACACTAACCTGTTACAAACAGTAGAAAACATGTTCCTGAGATACATCTTGTCTGTCCCGATTAGCTCATCCGCTTATGTGTGTCATGCGGAATTGGGCCTGTTATATATGTCAGACCTTATTAAACTTGAGCCCATTCTTTAATGGCACAGTGTGTGGACAAAAATAGAGACACAGCTAAATAGAAACATATTGTCGGATATCTTGAAACTGGAAGGGGCCTGAAAGATCCCTTGGGTAAGGTATGTCTGCAATTTTATGGATGATCTCGGACATCCTGAATATTTTACCAACCCAAGTACCTTACATTTGATCATGAGAATGAATCTAAAAAATGAGGGCCTTCAACTTCTGGAAGCTACAAGACTGTCAGCTGAGATTTTAAAGCCGAGCGTCCTTCAGAATCAGCTGATTTTAACTACCTTTTATATTAAGCCATATTTGAAAGTCGTTCCTGGGAGCTACGATCGATTCTAATTAACAAGATTCAGATTGGGGATCTTTTATAGAACTGTTAGTCTCCTGATAATGAATGACTGGACCCGTGAACTGAATACGTGTTTATGTGATAACGTTTCAGCTCAATCCGACATACACTTCCTCTTGTTTTGTAAATTTGATGGTGAACTGAGAAAGGCGTGGATTCTTCCTATCCTAAAATGTTTTGGGATTAGACCATGTCAGCCAACATTCATTGCTTTACCATTTTTAGATAATGTACATAGCACCTGGAAGATAGCAATGTTTTTAAAGCAGGTAGTCATACTCAGGATGGTTATTTAAGTCTAAAAGATTATATTGAAGCAAAGGACATTTTCCATTAATTTAAGAATTTTATGAGCCTTGCTTCTTATTGCTATTTCTTGTAATAATGGTTATGTTTTAAAAAAAATTTTTTTTTACCTTGTGTACAGTGAATTGAATTAGTAACTTGTATTTAGGATGTTTTTCTCTTAATCTTTCTAAATTATGTGCATGTTTTTATATTTTCGCTATTATGATTGTATGAAATAGCAATCAAATAAAGCTATCCTTTACTTGACTAGTGCTGTATGAAAGCAAGGGCCCGGGCGAAGCACGAAGAAAAGTGTCCGTTGTATGCAGTCAGCGTGGGCCGGGTCGGGTAGGTGGGCAAGATGGCTGTGTGGACCTTCGTCTGGGGTGAACCGTGCGGATGGCAGCCAAAGTGTACGCTGAATAAACGTACTGATTCCAAAAGGTTGTGATGCACCGAGGCCCAGCTTGGGCTGAAGGGCGTGGTGTGCGTCAGGCCGGCATCTGTGTGGAAACATCCGGTCGTGAGCCGTCAGTGTCAAACTACGTTCGACAAGATTACAGAAACGGGATTGGTGTGTTCAAAGTTGCGAGACCTGCTGGGAAAACGACATCTTACAGCCATCACGACCACCTGAACAGGGCCACAGCTGTCTTCCCACACAAATACTTTTCGTTAATCCCGGCTCCACCTGTCCCCTTGCTTTAATACGATACAAAAGGGGATGATGGACGGAGCATTTGAACAAATCAAACACTCACCCCCAGTCAACTGATCTGGGTTTAATCCATCACCATTCTTTAGTTCACTCAGCCACCCCAGTTCAGACATGGCTATATGCAAATCAGTCTTTAATACGGCACTAATCATTACTGTTGTAACCCAGTCCTGAAGATGGCCTGAATTTATGACAGGTCGAAACGTTGTCGACCTCCCAGCACAGCTTCTGGCGCAATTCCGATACTTAATATTGTTGATGTATACAAATGTCCCTCCTAATCACATTGGACCTGTTCTGTATATTTACAACAGTTTAAACAATTGTTATTTTTTCCTTTGCGCCGTTTCCCTGCTGTGTCCCTTTTTCACTTGTCACTTGCGCCGTTCTCTCCTACACAAGCATTGTTGTGCACAAGTCCCTGTGGGTTACACCCTCATTCAATATATATAGTGTTGATCTTGTCTTTCATTTTTCCTTCCCCCTCTCCTTTATCTTGCTTCCAAAATAAATTTGTGCTTTTCAGAAAAATTAAAAAGTCATTGACCTCTTCCTGCTTCCCTCTCATTGCAATTCATATGCCTGAAACATTGTCCTTAAGTATTACCTGTTGACACATTGTTGTATGTTACATACTAGATATCCAGGTCTCAACTGGGTCTATGGGTATTCTCCTGTTATAGTTTTCTAAGCAGCAATAGGGCAGGGTGCAGTGTAATTAAAAAGTAGAAAGTGTTTTTTACTTTTACATGTCCTGGTGATGAAAATTCTTAGATATGTTTTTAGCTATTGTAAGGCCTCTCTCTCCCATTGGATAACACAGGGTTACTGTATTACATTTAATAGTGATCACTTTTAATTGGGGGCAGATGGGAATGTCATCTTAACACTCAAATGAATTGTCATTTTTATCACCCTTTTAATGGCAAATTTGGATTTGAAGTCACAATTCTGAAAATGCCACTTTGAGAAAGTTAGCATTTTCTTGTCCTAACCATTTGGTGCCTGCAGCCTGTGTCCTGTGTTACAGGACTAGCTGTATTTGGCAGTTGGCCTTTTTGAATTGCTCCAAAACAATGTCACAAAGGGGGATTTGATTTTCGCAAGTTGGGCCACTCTGACAGGATGGGTGGGGTGGGGGGAGCGGTCACCTGCTACTCTTGTACTTCAATAGGGGCTGCCTCTTGTGCTCACAAAGAACTTAGCACTAGCTTTTTGTCACCCCTGACATCCTGGGACTAGGCCAGGGAGGAAGTAAATTCCAGCAGAGATAGAGATTGTTTGTTTGTTTGTTGGGAGAAACTCCAGAAGTTTCTTTCACTTCAAAGTTGGCACATGCTCTAAAAATAGTACCCTCAGACCCACTCTTCAGTACACTCCTGGACCAGTGGACTCTTCAGAAGAACAGTTGCCCTGTTGCTTGAGGCCTGTCCTCCTCTCTGCGAAGCTAGACTAGTCCTACTTCGTTCATCCCAGGCTACTCAAGTGAGCTCAAGGGTCAGCTGACTGACCTCCTGTTCTGTGCTGCAGGGACACAATAATCTCCAGAGGCCTGCCTGAAACTTCCTAGCTGACCTACTGCACTAGACCTTCAACTGGGGCTTCTTGAGCCCTGCTGGCCTCTGCTGGAATGAGTTCCTGATCGCCAAGAGGTTCCTCCCCAGGTCCTGGATCCTTGGCTGGCATTAGGGCAACTCCTCCTGACCTAACTGGAGGTCCCATCAAATCCCATGCACAGCAATGCGAAGTTCCGCAAAGCTTCACTGCACAGCTTTATTGGAACCAATGGCGAGCCAAATCCAAGCCCAGCGAAGCCCCGCTGCTGAGCTGCAAGTTTCATCGGAATGGACACTGAGCAAAACAAAGTCTTGCTGCACAGCTGCAACCTTCATTGGAATCGATGCTGAGCGCTGTAAAGCCCTGCAAAGCCTCGCCACACAGCTTCATTGGAACCGACACTAGACAACGCAAAGCAAAGTGGCACAGGCCGCATGCAAAGGGCATAGGGTATCATCCTCAGAGGGCCAAACCTGGCCTGCAGCTCCTCTGTGGTTGGCCTGAACTTGTGACTTTGTCACAGCCCAGTGCAACCAGATACCTTCAGTTGGCGCTTTGCACATTTTAGGGCTGCTTTTATCTAAGCTTTTTAAATTCTGTATCTCCAGTTCTACTGATTGGATGTTTTACATTTTGCTCTCAGATTATTTATTAAATCACAATCTATTTTTCTAAACGGATTTTGGATTTTTTTCTTGTGTTCTATTTTCACTTTATTACTGCTTGTGTGCTGCATACATAATTTACACATTGCCTCTAAGTTAAGCAGGACTGCTTTTGTACCAAACCACTAGGGGGTTAACCACAGGTTGATTTAGTGACGTTTGTGGTTCACCATGACCAGGATTGTGGTTGTTGCTTGAGGAGGGTTTCCCTTCCCTCAAACAGTAACCCAATTTCTCACTCTTATTATTTAATGAAGATCTGAATATTGTATGTAAATTAATGTCTAATGTTACAGATGACCCACTACAAGCCTCTCTGTATTTGAAGTGTCTTAATTTAAGTGCCATTTGCTTTCCTCTGGTAAAAACTACAATTATGTATTTTTAAAGATACTACTTTGAACCATCTGCTGGAAATGGGGAATAGATTTGGATGTATGTTATGTTGATGTTATGTTGATATGCTGATGTTATGCTGATGTTCATGTTGTGTTTTGTTTGTTATTTTTATGTTGTGTTTTATTTGTTATGTTTATTTTTATGTTGTTTTTATGCTATTTTTATGTTGTGTTATATAGACCTATAGAGTGCACTAATCACCCTTGAGTGTAGCCAGGCACTTGAGCATGTGAGTGGGATTATGATCCCTGTGGAGTTATTTGTAGAGCCAGATCTTCAGCTTCTGGCAGAACTCAGAAAGTGAGGAGGAGGAGGCCCTAATGTGCTGGGGGAGGTTGTTCCATGTTCTGGGTGTAATGTAGGAAAAGGAGTGAACTCCTGTTTTTTTTTTTTTTGTTTTTTTTACGTGGGTGGGGTGTAAGCGAGAGTGAGGTACAGTGCAGGTGTCTAGTTGGTTGGTGAAAGTTTGAGGTTAAGGTATGTTGATCCGATGTTGTTTAGGGCTTTGTAAGCGTGAATGAGTAGCTTTAATTAGCTGCATTTATGAATGGGGAGCCATTGGAGTTCTTTGAAGTGTGGTGTGGTGCGATGTGGGTGCAGGATGGGAGATCTCGTATGAGTCTTTCATCGGTGTTCTCGATGGTCTGGAGTCTTTGTAGGAGTTGCTTGGAGATTTCAGCATCGAGCGCATTGCCGTAGTCAAGCCTGCTTGTAATGAGTGCTTGGATTAAGGTCTGTCTGGTGTTGTGTAGCATCCACTTGAAGATCTTATGTAGCATGCGTAGGATGTAGAAGCAGAAAGTGCTCTAATGGCCACCAGGTATCCCAGGGGGAGGTCTTGTTACTGAAGATCAGAACTTCCGTCTTATCGGAACTGAGCTTCAAGCAGTTTATTCTCATCCAGGCTGCTACCATGGTCATGCAGTTGGTGTAGTTGGTTCTGGAGGTGATAGTCTTGTCCATCAGTGAGAGGAGGAGTTGGGTGTCATAGGCATATGAGATGATGGAGATGCCTTGGATCAGATGATAATGACTAGCGAGGTCATGTAGCTGTAGAACAGGTTGGGGCTGAGGGAAGATCCCTGGGGGACTCCGCAGATCAGTTTCTTGGTTTCTGATGCGAAATGTGTCAAACTAATTCTTTGGATTCTTCCCATGATGAAGGAGCAGATCCAGGGGAGTGCGAGTCATTGTATTCCTATGTTTTGGAGTATTATGATCGAAGTGCAGTGGGAGATGGTGTTAAAGCTCCCCCTCCATATTCACACCTGCTCAAACTACTGTAAATTTAGGAAATTGTTGAAAGCTCACCTATTTTAAAAATCTACTACCAAATGTTAGCAGATACTTCCTTATTACAGCTAACGGCACCGAGATGCCCGTGGGTGAATAGTGCGCTATAATAAGTGTAATTAACATAACAAGACTGCCAATAGGTTGAGTTGGATGAAGGTTGCTGTTTCTTCGTGGTCCAAGATGGTCCTCCTGTTGTCGGTCACTGCAATGAGTGCTATTTTAGTGTTGTGGTACTTTCAGAAGCTAGATTGCATGTTGTCCAGTAGGTGGGGGGTAGAGAGTTGTTAATTGATGGCCGTCTCCATCACTTTAGGTGGGTACGGGAGCAGGTTATAGGATGGAAAGTGCATCATTGGTTTGGATCGGCTGATGGTTTTTTGAGGCAAGTGTTGACTCCTGCATGTTTGCAGTCATCTGGGAACGTGGCAGATGTGATGGAGGTGTTGATGATGTGGGAAAGGGTGGTGCTGATTGGGAAAGTACCCAAGTTGTAGATGTATTGGGACAAGGGTCCGTGGAAATTCCCGAGTGGATAGTCTGCATGATGGATGCTGTGGCGCCTCCAGTGAGGGGTGTCCATTTGGGCAGGTGGCTGTCTTGGTTGGTAGCATGCCAATGAGGTCAACAGAGAGATCAAGGACAAATGTCTGTCAATGTAAGACAGGCAATATGCAAGACTTCACCTACTTAAATGTGCTCTTTTTGGTTAGAGGCATTGAGTCTGAAAACAAAATGACTTCCCTCAAGGATGCAGGGAGGGTCCTGCATCAGGATTCGGCTCCAGCAGTTATCTGGGTCTGACTTTAGTCCGGACTAAGCTGGTTTGGACGGCGAGGGAATCCCCTGATTGCCCTGTGAGGCCGATCATGTCTCAAAGTCAGACTTTTGTTTGAACGTGGGCAAGATTTTATTTTATTTTTTATGTATCTAGCAGGTTTAAGCTGTGGGGTTGGAGGCTGATAACACTTGATCGCTGTTGGACTTGGCCCTTTTGCCAGGTTCACCCCTGAACTTTTTTTGCCTTGAGCTATGACCTGATGTTAGTTGATTTGTGGCTTCTGCGCACTTTCGCACTGTGGCCCATTGTAAAGTGCGTACGCTCTCTGAGTGCGTGTGGTGAGATTCGCCTGCCCTCCCATAGGAATGCATGGGGGATATGAGTGTCCATGGTAATTCCTGATGTGAGAGGAGTGCAGGGGCGAGTTTGGTATGTGCAAACTCGCGAGATGAAATGCTACACGATGGTGTGCGCAGATTTATTGTGACAGTGGAGAAGTGCCACTTTTAGAAGTTGGCATTTCTGTGTGCAGTGTCTGCCTGCCTGATGTGAATTGTATGTCTGGCTTGTGATTGACAGGGGCTGGCTGGTGTGCTTGGCTCCAGGAGCCAGGATGGGTCTGCCCGGTGGTGAATAGGGAAATCTGCATGTAGATGGGAGGGAGGAGTTGCACCTGGGACCTGAATAGGGCTGGGCCTTCCCTCCACAATGCTGACTCCACCTCCTGTGGTGCGTCTGATGTCCCTGGCCTGTCCTGTGAATAGAGAGGGGAGCTGAGCAAAACAAAGTGCTCCAGAACCAGTTGTATCTGGTTCTCCCCTTGCCTGGACCTTTGAGACAAAGGATTTAGCTGTATAAAAGGAGGGGCTGTGACCCCATAAAAATGTTCGTTCTTGTTTTTGGACTTGAAGCTACCAGGGGCGTGCTGCTGCTGGGGCCCAGGGGAAGGCTGGCCTCCCTGGGCCCTGCCCTGCCCCTGGATGCCTGGAGGACTTCTCTTTGGGACCCTTCTACCCTCTTCATCTGTGAGGACCTTGTTCCTGGGACCTTTTTGCTTCAGTGGCTATTCCTTGGGACTTTGTGGTTTTTGTACCCCCCAGCGCCTCGTGAGTGCTTTACTTTTACTTTCTTGCAGAGCGCTGTCTTTATTTCAGGAGGAAGCGCTTCTGCATTTCGCTCGCAGCGCTGGGCTGCATTCACCTTCTTGGGGATCCCGACGTAGGGTTTCCCCTGCATTTTTGGCCTTTTGCGGGTGCCCACCCCACTTATTCCACTTATTTTTGCTTTTATTCAGCAGGAGCCCACCCTGCTTTATGTGTTTAATTACGAGGGAGCCCACCCCTCATTTTTCCGACCTCGAGAAGTTCACCGCCGCGGCCCTCGCGGAAAACAGGAAGTCTGGCCTGAGCCGCCGGACTGTGGGCGGGGCCTGGGGTGTTCGACTTCCCCTTCCCCCGGCCTGGGGGGAAGTTGTGCCACGCCGCGTAGATGACCGATGGCAGCACGGGGCTCCCAGAGGTGAAGGGAAGCCCCGTGCCTCGGAAAAATGCAGCCGCTGCCAGCGAGGCTCTGGAGAGTGAGAGAGAGCCCCGCCCGCTGCCTCGCTGAAGCCCGCCGAGGCTCCCGTGAGCGATGAAGAGCCCCGGCAGACCACGAAGGAGAGACCGCGTCCCCCGCCGCCTCCGGATAGCAGCCTGGTGAGTAGAACTGCCTGGAGGGTGGGGAGGGCGCCGGATAGAGGCACCTGGTCAGAGCGGCCCTGTTCGTGCAGCGGGCCGCTCCAATGTGGCAGTACTTGTTTAAGGGGCCCCCGTGGGGGTCCAGAGGTCCCGTGTGGCCATGCATTCCAGTTCCCTTTGGGAGAGGCCAGAGATAGGCACACGGTGCCCATTTAGTGAGCGGGCTCGCAGTGGCGCGCCGCTCCGACAGCGGGGCATCTTTTAGTTTAAGAGCCCACGTGGCCTAATGATGGGCTGATTGATCCTCCGAGCCAGATGGCTCCAACGCCCTGCAGTATTTGTTATGGAGCCAGCTGGCTTCAACATTTGGCCATACTTGTTTACCCGGGCCCAGAGGGGCCCATGCTTTATTGTTCAGGGGCAAGTTCTTTCCCTTGAGGGCCTCATTATTTAGGGAGCCAGTGTGCTCCCTGGGGCATAGTTTCTTTCAGAGCCAGAGGGCTCCAAAGTGGGCACATTTGCTCCTGAGGGCCAGTGAGAGCCCATGCCACAGTTGAACTCTCACAGCTGCCCAGCAAGTAGTGGGCCGCTGCACCGTTTAGGTTTTCTTTCAGTGGACATGGTTAAGCCAGGGGTGAGACGCGCTCATTCGCCCCCATCTTTGCCTGCGCAGCGCTTGGTGCCAGCTGCAACGTTTAGGTTTGCGCAGTGGCGCACCCTTGACCTTCGCTGCCTAGGCAGCAGCCCTGACTTTGTGGACATAGGGCATTTGAGCCCCCTTTTGAGATGGCCAGTTGGCCAGGGGGGATGGTTACATTTATAGGGCGCCAGGCCCTAATGTGATTTATGTGCAAATATGATTTTGGTGCTAGGAAATGTATTGTGTATAGTATGTTTTACGCACCCTATTTGATACCTCTAAATATGGTTTATGATTATGAGGTTGTTTTGCCTATTTTGGTTTGTGTTAGTGAGATTATACTTCACTGTGTGATTTACGCCCCTATTGTGATTTATACTTAGATGGTTAGGGTCTAATGTATTTAGACTTGTGTGATACTGTGCATAATGTAGTTTATATCACAGACTGATGCAAAGTGCAGTGATTACCAGTTTTTACTGGTTGTACGTTTTATGATCTATTTTACTTTTACCAATTTTGCTCTGTGATGGCTCTGACAGTGGTCCATGTGGCCCTGTCAGGTGTACATAATCCCTTGTAAATATTGCCCTGTGTCAGTTGGCACAGTGTACAGTATGTTTACTTTTCTAATGCGTTTGGAGAATACAAAGGCTATTTTTGAGATAACCTTGTGTGGAGTTCCTTTTGCAGTGTGCCTGGGATGTTGTTGCTGTTGTGTGCGTGCGCAAATGCTTTACACATTGCCTCCGGGAAAAGCCTGACTTCTCGTGCCAAGCTACCAAGGGGGTGAGCAGGGGTTATCTTTGGCGTGTAACTCCCTTTCCATGACTAGAGTGGTGGTCTCTGCCTGGCTTTGGCGCAAGCCTTAGCCAACCAGAGATCCTATTTCTAACAATCGTCTTGTGCTTACAGATGGCAAGCTTGCAATTCACAATGATTATATGTAGTCCTATGAGCATAGAAAAACCAAAGGTGGTGATGGACGGAGCGTTGACAATACAAACACTCACCCCCAGTCAACTGATCTGGGTTTAATCCATCACTGTTCTTTAGCTCACTCCGCCACCCCAGTTCAGACATGGCCATATGCAAATCAGTCTGACCCTATGCCTCAGGGGAACAGTCCAGCCCGAACTGCCAAGCCATGTCTTCCCTGGACCGGAATCAAGCTTCCCAGGACTGGTTTCTGGCATTACAGCCGTCTTCAGCCGGGCTTGCTTGACTCCAGTGGCAAAGTGAGCAAGGGACTCACGTCTGAGCATACCCTGCCAACTAAACATTGTGAAAATCATATCTTTCAACACTAAAGGCTGTGGACTCCCAAGTCAAAAGAGGAACGGTTTTGAAGTGTCCTGTTTCCATGCAACCAGATATTATTAGCATCCAGGAAATGCGCCTAATAATAAAAAATAACAAAAAAGGCCAACATAGAATGAGACATAGTACTGACCCCACAATGTTTTACTCTGCAGTGGGGATTTCCCCTTCATCTTGCCTGATAAAATAAACAGATGGATAAAAATAAAGTAAACAACATTGGTTGCTATTTAATCTTGAAGACTTTGCTTGTAGATTTTTTTTTATTGCCACGTTATACTCTCAAAACACAGCTCAGGATACTTTTTTGAGCGTTTTCTGGAGAAACGAGTAAGATTTGAGAGAGAGGACATAACAGGAGATTTTAATGCAGTTTATGATGCCTTGAGGGGCAGACCCTTAAAGGGCTCTAGCCATATGGGAGCTTTTTTGAAAAATGTCTAAAGCCCTTGAGAAATGAGCATTAGGGTTTGTGTGGAGAATTTTTCACATGCAAGGTCAAGAGTTCGCTTAGTATTCACATGTCCACTGCTTGTATTCTCATAGTGATTGTTTCCTAACCGATAACACACTAGCTGCAAAAATTAACACATCTGAAATCGGAACAGTATCGGTCTCTGACTAGACACACATCTACATAGACTTAAATATCGAGGAGGAGCCTTAAAGTAAAATATGGAGATTTATTCCAACAATGTTAAGTATCCCAATCTTAAGTTAAGAAACTGGTAAAACAATACTTTTTCTTGATTAAAGGTTCTAAGGTTGCGCTGAGTGGGACCTGGCAGAGTATCACAACAGTGGTGCGGAGGAAGTGTATTGTGGGTTTATCACATCACTGTAGGGCAGAGGCCTTCAAACTTTTGGATGCAGAGACCCCCCGTCAACATTTACAGGCGTAAGGACCCCCTCCTGACAAAAAATTCTAAACCTCTAGGCAGGTCTACTGGAATTATGATGCAGGTGAGCACCAAATTATGCGACAGGCTTGACTAAATTGTGTGAGTAGAAAATTTAAATAATGTTCTGTGATGCTGCGTATTTTGGGATAGCATTGCTTTATTATTTTGAAATGTTTTAAACACAGTAACACTGAGGAAAGATTTCACCCCATCAGTACCAGTTTATAACCAAAATACAGCAATTAACATCAGAAAGATGTCTAGTCAACCTTTGTGAAGGGCCTCCCCCTCCGCAGGAATACGCGCTGCCTCATTAGAAGCTCACCTGGCCATGGCCGGGAGCAGCAAGGGTCCCTTCAAACCCTGGCGGTCTTGTGCAGAGTTTAGCAATTTACCCATGCCCCTTTCCTCTCACCCCTTCCTTCTCACCCCTTCCTTCCATCCCTCTCTTCTCTCCTCTCCCAACCCCGGATCCATTGCAGGCAGATGGTTATTAGCCCCAGGACACCTTTTGGTAACAGTAGCGCACTTCAAATGTAAATAATAATAGGCAGAAGCAGGAGATCCACTAGACCCGAACTTCAGGGGGGGTTTAACACTCCCAGCCAGGGCTGGCCCTAGCACTGGTCGCACACGGTGCAACAGTCTTTCCACCTTCTCCGTGAATTCCCTCACTACCACTCACCAAGAATACCCCTCATCTCTCTATAGCACCTGTCTGACAAAATACTCATAGTTTACTCACACTCAGTTCCGTGATGTGAATGGTACATCTTCTTTGTACCAGGTACTTTAACCTTCTGCACTATGTGGGTGAAAGAGTGCCCATGGGACTGCACGGTAAGCAATGCAACTGTGTGAGAGTAGGGTAAAAGGAGTGACTACAGGTTGAGTGAGGTGAGCATATGAATTTGGGTTTGGCTGTAAGTGCAGAGTGGGATGAATTAGTGCATGGTTAGTGATGGCCTTGTTTGAGTGAGCTACAGATTGAGCAGTAAGGGGGGACAGGTGAGTGAAGTGTTGCATGAGTGCAGGATGAGAGGTGTGCTTGTGTGACTGCAGGGTGAGGTACAGAGTGGATAATGCAAGCACATTTTTAGTGCAGAGTGATCACTGTGAGAGCAGGGTGAGCGGGTGAATGTTGTGAGTGCATGGTGATCAGTGTGAGTGTATTGTGATCACTGTAAGTGCAGGGTGAGCGGGTGAATGGTAGGAGTGCATTGTGATCAGTGTGAGTGCATTGTAATCGCTGTGAGTGCAGGGTGAGCGGGTGAATGTTGTGAGTGCATTGTGATCAGTGTGAGTGCATTGTGATCACTGTGAGTGCAGGGTGAACGGGTGAATGGTGTGAGTGCATGGTTATTGGTGTGAGTGCATGGTGATCAGTGTGAGTGCAGGGTGAGCGGGTGAATAGTGTGAGTGCATTGTGATCAGTGTGAGTGCATTGTGATCAGTGTGAGTGCATTGTGATCAGTGTGAGTGCATTGTGATCAGTGTGAGTGCATTGTGATCAGTGTGAGTGCATGGTGATCAGTGTGAGTGCATGGTGATCAGTGTGAGTGCATGGTGATCAGTGTGAGTGCATGGTGATCAGTGTGAGTGCATGGTGATCAGTGTGAGTGCATGGTGATCAGTGTGAGTGCATGGTGATCAGTGTGAGTGCATGGTGATCAGTGTGAGTGCATGGTGATCAGTGCGAGTGCATGGTGATCAGTGCGAGTGCATGGTGATCAGTGCGAGTGCATGGTGATCAGTGCGAGTGCATGGTGATCAGTGCGAGTGCATGGTGATCAGTGCGAGGGCATGGTGATCAGTGCGAGTGCATGGTGATCAGTGCGAGTGCATGGTGATCAGTGCGAGTGCATGGTGATCAGTGTGAGTGCATGGTGATCAGTGTGAGTGCATGGTGATCAGTGTGAGTGCATGGTGATCAGTGTGAGTGCATGGTGATCAGTGTGAGTGCATGGTGATCAGTGTGAGTGCATGGTGATCAGTGTGAGTGCATGGTGATCGCAGTGAGTGCATGGTGATCGCAGTGAGTGCATTGTGATCGCAGTGAGTGCATTGTGATCGCAGTGAGTGCATTGTGATCGCAGTGAGTGCATTGTGATCGCAGTGAGTGCATTGTGATCGCTGTGAGTGCATGGCGATCGCTGTGAGTGCATTGTGATCGCAGTGAGTGCATGGTGATCGCAGTGAGTGCATTGTGATCGCTGTGAGTGCATTGTGATCGCTGTGAGTGCATTGTGATCGCTGTGAGTGCATTGTGATCGCTGTGAGTGCATGGCGATCGCTGTGAGTGCATGGCAATCAGTGTGAGTGCATTGTGATCGCAGTGAGTGCATGGTGATCGCAGTGAGTGCATGGTGATCGCAGTGAGTGCATTGTGATCGCTGTGAGTGCATTGTGATCGCTGTGAGTGCATTGTGATCGCTGTGAGTGCATTGTGATCGCTGTGAGTGCATGGCGATCGCTGTGAGTGCATGGCAATCAGTGTGAGTGCATTGTGATCGCTATGAGTGCATGGTGATCAGTGTGAGTGCATTGTGATCGCTGCGTGTGCAGGGTGAGCGTGAAAGTGAAGGCAAGAATGAGAAGTGAGTTGTCTGAAAGCAGGGTGCATTCCCAGAAACTTGAAGTGTAGGGTTTCAGATACAAGTTAAACTGTTGCTATAATGGCATTAATCAGGGATTGAGGGTGGAGGAAATAATGTGCTGATCCTGCAACAAACTTCCAGTCTTATGATTAGGGTTACCAGCTCATTATTTTGATGGCCCAGAAATAAGCAGTCACCTAAAGCTGTATTTTTAGCACTTATCTGTGAATACTTAGAACAGCAAATATAAATAGAAAGCACTTTTAATTGTGTAACTTTTAACTGTGTTCTAGGCCTGCCTCAATGATCCATGACTGAAAATTAAAAAGAACAAAGACAGAAAAGTCACATAACTAATAATACATACTTTTTTATTTATAACTCTATTTAGTGTCAAGAGCAGGCATTTTTCTTTTAGCAACCCAACTTTATATTCCTTTTAATTAAATGCATTCTCACACTACAGCAGTAAGTGTAAAAATACAAATGTAAGGAATAGGCAGAGTGGGGGCCCAGGGGGTACTGGAACCATAAAAAACATTAAGCCTCTGTAACCAGTTTACAAAGGCATGTAAATATGCTAATGGTCTTTAAAGATCTGTGAAAAACTCGGGCGTGCTGGAGATAAGACTCCAGACACTGCCCAGCCGAGCCCCCAGCAGCTCGAGTTTCACTGCAGCAGCCCGGGCTGAGACACAGGACGGGGGAAGAGGGGGGCTGAAGCCCTGGAGGCTTGGGCAGAAGTGTGACTGTGAATGCGCGACCCCTTTCACATCACTCCACGGCCCCCCTGGGGGTCGCGCCCCACAGTTTGAAGACCCCTGCTGTAGGGTGAGATTATAGGAGACACAGAAATTAGTTACTGTAGGAAATTGTGTTGCTCGGAGAGACCAGGTGAAACCCTACTCAAGCAGCAGACACATTTTCTTTCAGAGTGAGTCACCAGCAACCCCAAATTAACCTGTGCTTAACCCGCTGGTAACTTGGCAGAAAAGAAGTCTTAACTTATATGCAATGTGTAAAGTATTTATGCAGCACTTCAAACAGTAATAATGTGAAAACACAACATTAGAAAAATCCCACATAAGTTTAGAAAAAATGTAATATATAATTTGAGATCAAAACAACAAAAATGCAATTAGTAGAACTGGAGATATACAATTTTATAGATTTAAGTGAAAACAGTGCTTGGAAGCATAAATAGTCAACTGCGATTATTTGGCTGCACTGGACCAGGACAGTCACAAGTTCAGGCGGACCGCGATGGAGAGTGGGCCAGGGAGAGGGAGCAATTGAGGGCCACGGAACTAAGTACCTTAAATACGGGATGCTGAGCATTAAGAAGTTCTACGGCCGCATGCGGCGAGCTACGGCAGTTCTGATGAGCTGCGGGGCTGTGATGTGAGGTCCTGCATGAAGATGCATGTCGCAGCAGTGGTCCGGAAGTTCTGTGAGGCTGGGAGGTCCTGCGTTGTGATGCATTGCGCTGCAGCAGTTGTGCGGGGACCACAACTGGGCTGTCACAGCAGGTTGGAGCCTTGTCTGTCCCTGAGGGTCTGAAAAAGAGGCTAGCCAACTAGCCCCCGCAGTCACCTTGGTGGTCCAAGGTTCAAGATGCAGGTCTAGTCTTTCTCACTTGTGCCACATAGTAGCAGTGCTTCTTGCAGAGCAGGACAGCAGTCCATTTGAGTCTTCCATCCAGAGGTGTACTGAAAATGTGGATCTGAGGATCCACTATTTATACCTGTTGCCCCCGTTGGACCACCGTGTCAACACCTATCTCCCCTTTTCTCACTGTCTGGGAGCAATACATGAAACCCAACACTTCGTACACCTAGTCATGTGACCCAGGGTACAGGCTGCATGCACCAAATGTTTGGGACAAAATAACGGCAATTTTCTAAAAGTGGCGTTTTCAAAATTGTGAGTTAAAATTCAGACTTTACCACTAAAGAGGATTTTACATTTTAATTCTTTAGACACCAAACTCAACCTTCCGACCTGCTCCCTATTTAAAGTTATCCCTTATTAAATATAGTAAAATAACCCAATGTTATCCTATGGGAGAGGCAGGCCTTGCTGTATTGAAAAACGAATTTAGGAATTTTTCACTACTAGGATATATAATACTTAAAAGTACATGTCCAACTTTTTAATTCACCACTCTCTGCTTCATGGGCTGTTTAGAGTTTACCCTAGGGTTGACATATATGTATTAAAAAGGAAGGTTTAGGCATGGCAAAAGATTTATTTTGCCAGAATGAAATGGCAGCTTAAAACTGCACACTCGGGCTGCAATGGCAGCCCTCCGACTTCTTTAAAAAGCCAGTTAAGTGGATGGCACAATGAGAGCTGCAAGCCCAGTAGTAGCATTTAATTAACCGACTGTGGGTACATTTAGTACCACTTTACCAGGGCCGTACAAGTAAATTAAATGTGCTGATTGGGTGTAAGCCAATTTTACTCTATTTTTGGAAGGAAGCACACACGCTTGACAGCTAGTTAGTAGTGGTAAAGTGTGCCAGTCCTTAAGCCAGCTAAACAAGATGATTGAAGGCAGAAAGTTGGGGGAAACTACAGTAACTGTGGTAGGTCCAACAGTGACAGATATTGAATTTGAAGTGCCTTCATCTATGTAACTCCACGCAACTAAGAATTATCTCTTCACATATTTGAAGAGTTGCTTGCAGGTGTTGTGAGATAATGTAAGCACACATTTAGCAAATTTTTGATAGGCAAAAGAGAGAGAGAGACTACATTAAAGAAACGTAGACCAATATTGGGTCTATCCTCATCAGGGACAAGTTGGAGGAATTTAAGTTTTACTCCTCCCTATACTGTAGAGCGGACCACTCATCCTCTAGATCAGTGGTTCCCAAACTTTTGACTCAGGAGGACCCCCATTTAGTCAACACTGGAAGCCGGGGACCCCCAAGCATTTGTAGGATTTAATTTTCAAACATTATAACAGTAATTCGAAAAAATCTATCACACGTGTGCACACCAAACAATTACTCGAATTACTAAGGATTTTAAGGGCATATTTACAAGCCCCAATCACCATGGGAACGTCAATTTTTGTGATGTTCCTGTGGTGATAGGGGCTTCGCCTTATTTACACTGCAGCTTTAAGCCACTTAATTTGGCTTAGAGCTGCCTTGAAATTAAGGCCCCCTTTCACGCAATGCTTAGCCTGAAAGGGCTGGGCAGTGGGAGTTGCGGTGGGTATTCCACCCCAACACCCATTGATTTTGACGCTGCCTTCTATTTACAAGGGCAGCGTAAATAGGAGGCAGCACCAAGATTAAGACCATGGAAAACCTGGTCTTAAATTGGTGAAACGAGGAGAAATGCGTTATTTCTCCTCTATTTTGCTTTTCCCCATGGAAAAACAAAACACCTTGGATTGTTTATGTTCAGGAAGGTGACTCTTCCAGCACATAAACAATCTTTAAAAAAAAAAACATTTTGTAACTATCATGTGTGCTGCATTAGGCAGCACACATAGAAGTGACAAAACGGCATTTCAAAATTGTTCATGTGCAGTAAGTGGGAACTTCCTGCACATAAACTATCTTCCCCTGCACGCAGACACCCTTGCACTATGGTGCAAGGGTGCCTGCGTTGCCACTACACTGCTAAGTGTTGCGCCAGTGCAGGGGAAAATGCAGGGCTGCAACATATTCTTGTAAATATGCTGCAGCCCTGCGTTTCCGAAGTGGCGGAGCATGTCGTTAAGCCAAGGAGGTTAACGACATGCTCCGCCAATACTATTGTAAACATCCCCTTAGTATTTTATATTGAAAGAAATTGCAAAAAAATTAAACATTTTAATGGGAAGGTTGGTGCTGCATCTCCAAGACTAACTTTTGAATGGTTGCTTTTATTTCGCAGTACGGGGATCCTGCTCCTGCCAGGGCCAGACTGGAAACCCAAAGCAGCCCTGGCAAATGTTCTCAGACCAGTCCCTATGTGGTGCACACCAAGTGCAGTGACTGAACCTGACCACTACAAAGGAGGCTTTGGGAGGCTCAACCCCCCCCCCCCCCCAAAAAAAATGTAGGAAACAATGGTGCAGTCTAAAAACATTTATCATTATATAATGAATTGTATTAGCTTTTAAAGAATAGTAAATAAAGACCTAACTATGCACCAGGATATGACAATCTTTGTTGGGGTTCTTCGATGATTCCCTTATCACCCTCCAACAGGGCCCATCATCTCTCCATAGCCCATCTGTCACAAGTATTTCATTTGTTTTATAGCATCGCTCATTCCATTGTAGGATGTCAAAGCACTTTACATCACACACACATATAGAGACAATGAATCGTACGTGAAAATCAGTGTATAGAAAATGTTACATAAGGCGGACTACAAGGTGTAGGATTCACAGGTCATTCATACTGCTAGGAATTTTTAAAGAGTGTTTGGTCTGGTGAAGCACAAACTTAGGATTCAGAACATAACACAGTGATTAGCATTGACTTTAACATCAAAAATGTATTTCCACCCAAATAAACCTTTTTAGCAGCATCCGGATAATTATAGACTGGCAGTTTGCAAGCAGCTCTTTGATGAGAGTTTATAGGTCACTGTGCTAGATTACTATTGTCCCTTATGAATTGCTCAGTAACAAAATAATCTATGTGACAAAAGCAGACAATAAAATACTGTTTTTTAAAATGCATGGTACACGTTCTTTGCAGTAGGCATATTAACCTTCTGTGCTACATTAGATAAGTCAAAGCTGCCACTGGACAAAACTCAACTCTCTCCAGCAGATACATTAATCACTGGCATTTTCATGACACTTTTATTGTTGCTCGAAAACTACTAATTTTACCAGGAACTTTGCAGTGCTTTTCAAACTGCATCCTGGGGACCCCCTGGGAATGTGCCACGGACCCCTGGGGGTCTGCGGACCACAGTTGGGGAAACACTGCTCTAGATAACAAAGATACATCCAGAGAGCCAACCTCCCAAGATTTATGGCTCACCAGTGGGAAGATTGGTAGTTAGTATCTATACAGGAAGAAGTGAAGACTTCTGTGAAAGCCGTAAAGAGCGATAAGGCCCCAGGGTCTGAGTGCTTAATCTGGGATTTAAGAAGACAAGCAAAAATAGTAGGTGGGGGGCACATTAGAGAATGCAGCGCCAAGGTTCTCCTTTGTCATCCACCGCACCTGGCATTGAAGAAGACAAACCCCATTCCAGAATTGTCTCTAGCGGCCTTAAAGAAACCCAAGCCTAGGCAAAGAATGCATCATGCTTTGATGAGCTTCCCTCTGGGGTACGGCCTCGAAAGGAACTTCAGCTCCACAGCAGGGAATTACCTTGTGAGAGCCATGCCTCCAGTCCAGAACAGCTTACCACCAGTCAAAATTACTGATAATTAGAGCATTTATGGAAGACCTTAAGAGTAATCCCTTAGACGGCTCTATAAGTCCATTTGTGGACCTTAATATTGTTCTTAGCTCATGGGGCTGCCATTTTAGCGGTTAAACACTCATGCAAATTTCTTTCATGCAATGTGGCTTTCCTTTTGCAATCACTTCCCTTCGTAGAGTCAGTGAGCTTCAAGCTTTAACACTCGAGTATCCACTTATTCAGGTGCACAAAAGACAGACACGTCCTTACAACATACCCTTCTTTCTTGCTGCCTAAGATTCTCTCCCTGTTCCATTTTAATCAAAGCTAGACCTATCATTTTTTTTCTCCAACCTCAAACAGTTAAATGACTTTACACAAACTTGACATGAACAAGCCCTTGTGTATTACATTGATAGAACCAATGCTTTTAGAAAAAAATAAGCTGTTCAGAAGCCTCACCTTAGCAACCCAATTTCCAAGTCAGGCAATCCTAGCTAGATAGTTAGGTGTGTCCATTTGCTAGCCAAAGCAACACATTATGTGCCCATGGTACTTTCCTTTCACAAAAGGGAGCCACTATGGCTTTCTCTAAAACATCCCGGTTGCTGACATTTGTCCAGAAATGGTCCAAAGTTTACACTTTACCAAGCACTATTGTGTGGACATTTATTCCTGCACAAATCCAACAAACTGTTCTTAAATTTTTATTGCAAATGTCTTTCGTAATAGTTCTAAAGCCACCACTTTTAAAAAGGCACTGTTGGGGGGGCGTGGCCAAGACGGCGATGTAAACGGGCGCACCTCGAGTGAGCTCCGCTGCCCTGCTGCCTTAATAAGCTTTCTAGAGCGACACTCGGGGGGCTACTTGGGGGACCCCGTCTCCTACCTGAGCCCTGGACGCGGGGCGTCCCTCGGAGCAGCCGCTTTGGTGAGGAGGACCCAGCTGAGGACGTCTGAGATCTTGGCGCTCCACTGCCGGTGCAACGCCGCCATTTCTTCGCCGCGTCTGGCGGCCGGGGCCTTGGTCTCGCTTCCCCTGCGGGTGGCCCACAACGCTGAGGGGGTGACCGGAGCCACCAGCGGACCTTCAGAGGTGTCCCCCAACGCGCGGACTGAGCGCGACGTGACCAGCGGAGAGGGAGGACGGAGCTGCCGGCGTCGGGGAGACCCCCGGGCGGGGGTGTGGAAGACACTCGGCTGCCGGCCCTACGTGAGGACCCGGCTTTGGAGGAGGCGCTGGGCCGCGCTCGACGCGGGAAAGCCGCCGGCTGACTCACGGCCTGAGGACCCTGCCAAAAGACCACGGGCTGCCGCGGGGGCGCCCTAGCAACCTGTCCCCTCCGCGGCCCCCTTCTACCTGCCGCCTGATACCCCGGCGGCGCCTTGGGCTACTTCATCACGGCTAGGCTCGCCGCAAGTGCTGTCCGCCATTTTGCGCCCCCAGACTGCGTCCCGGCCGCCATCTTCCCTGCTTCCACCGGCGCCGCTGGCCCGGGTGCCCGACTCAGCTGGCCCGGGTGCCCGACTCAGCTGTCCGTTGGGGCTCCCGGTGGGTGCGACGGAGCCCCGCTTTGAGGGGTGCTCGCTAGCCACTGCCCGACCCTGCTGCCCTTGCCTGGGCGCCCACGCTGGACCGGATTCTCCACCCCCCGCCTCAGAGAGGACCTCGGAAAAGTCGACGCTGCCTTGGTGGCTGAAGAGGCGGCTCGCGCGCCTCTCCCCTTACCGGCGGCCCCCCTGCCTGGGGAGAACTTTGCTGTCGGCTGACTGGGCGGGCTGCTCCCTCCGCTGGTGCCCGCATCCCCACAGCCTGGCTCGGGAAGAACAGACTGCAGCCGCGTGAGTACCCCTCTATGTGCACTGGGGCCCCGGGGTGAACTGTACGCTGTCTCTTTGCCCCCCCGGGGGGTGCGTTAGTGGTGGGGTAGCGGAGCGCTCCTCGGCTGCCCCCGTGGGAGACTGTCACGTGCCGTGGGGGTGAGGAGTGAAGCGTCCTTGGCTCGAGGGGGGAGCTGGCCCCCATAGCGACCCGCTCACGCATAGGCGCCGCTGTGGGGCCCGTTGAGGACACGGGCCCGACCTATCCCCTGAGCGTAGCGGGCCTGCATGTGAGTAGGAGCTCGAGAGGGGAGACGACTCCTGGTGGTCTACTGGACTGTCCCCAAGCTACTGCAGCGCTGTCGAGGACTCGCGCCCACTGAGACGGGCGACGCTCCGGGTGGCTGGGCCCTGACCATGACTCGGCGGCAGCGTCCAAGGACACGTCGGTGGTTGCTATGTGGGGCAAAGCGGGAGCATCAGCGCCGACGGAGGAGACGCCGCCACCTCTTACTTCCTCCCCCCCGGTGACCCAGGCCTTCATGTCATCCTTCATGGCGGACCTAAAATCGGAGATAGGGTCCCTGAGATCGGAGGTGCACTCGTGCGTCAAAGAGCTGCGCAAGGAAGTGACCGAGCTGGGAGACAGGGTTGACGGGCTCGAGAAAACCGTCGATACGCGCACGGAAGATATGGAGCAGCTGTGGCAGAGAGTCGCAACCCTGGAGGAGCAAAGCATCGAGCTCCAGATCAAGCAAGAGGACCTTGAGAATCGGGGGCGCCGCAACAACCTCCGTATCCGGGGCGTGCCACTCGGGGAAGAAGGGACTGACACCATGGCCTATGTGGCCCTACTCCTACACGAGCTGTGGGGAAATGAAGACGCCCCCCCCCCACTCCTGGACCGTGCCCATCGGATCTTCGGTGCGGGAGGTAGGTCGGGCCTCCTCCCGGACATTATAACCCGAGTACATTACTTCATGGAGAAAGAGGCCATACTGAAAGCGGCGAGGGACAAACAGGACCTACGCTACGGAGGGCACAAGATCCAAATCTTCCAAGACTTGGCCCCCAACACGCTGCACAGAAGGAAGGTCTTCCGCCCGGTGACAGAGAAGCTGCGGGCCCTCGACATACCCTACCAGTGGGGTCACCCCTTCGCTCTCATCTTTCGCTGGGAGGACAAGCGCAGGGCCATCCGCTCCTACCGCGAGGCGGCACAACTGCTTGGACTCTCGGAATCCCCGGAGCGCAGCCCCTCCCGTCCCAAGCGCCAAGAGAGAATCCCGGCCCGACCGGACTGGACCACGATGACTCGCCGTCGCCGAACACCCTCAGTGGATGCCTGCTCCACATCACAGGCCAAGCGAGATATCATAGAACACATTCGCTCCCTCAAAGATGACCGCGAGGGGCAACCTACGAAGCCCCGCACTCCGTAGCCTGCGGAGGACCGACTTCCGCCATTCGATACTCAATGGCCAGCGAGGAGAACACCGCTCCACCTCCTGATATTATACTGGACAATTATCGTGGCTCGGCGCTCCCTGACAGACAATACGACGATCCCCTCACTACTGTGCCCCTATGTGACTGCACTCCCAGACATCGCAGGCGGAGTGCGCCCCCTGAATTGAACCTGCCACCCCAAGCAGTGGGGTCGACTGGGCACTGGTGGAGGCCTCGACGAGTCCCTGGCGGGAGAGGGGACTATGGGGGAGCGGCTTGGGGTGCAGCTGCTCTCTTGGAAGGGGACCGTGAGGACCGGTCCCGGTGGACCTGCAGCCCGGGAGTGCTCTCCTCACCGTTGGGGCCTGGCGCCTCCGAACCGATTGATGTGACACAACTACCTTTGCGCTGAACTTGTGTTAACGACCCCCGAATCAGCCCTGGGCAGCGGGGCAGATGGGCCTCGGGGCAACCGAGACCCACCCTTCTAGCAGAACACCCCCCTCTCTGTCCCTTAGGAAGTGACATTCCTGAGTCCATCCAAACCCTCGGGTAGAGGATGCCCGGAACCTGGGACATTATTCTACGGCCACGTTGGCCTGTTGTGGTTATATACCCTCTAAGTACCTTTTCTTTTCCTACTTGTACTATTCTTCCTACTTCTCATCTGAGCCTTTCCTGTACTAGACCTCTTCTTTCCTGGTTTAGAGTGGTGATTCGGAGATTATCAGGGATGTCTGTGCAACTGCGGTGGGGTGGGCAGGCTGAACCCCTTCGCTCCACAGGGTGGGAACGGCTGGGTGACGAGGCGGCTCTAACCCCCTTAGTGCCATGGCGGTGAACGTTCCTAAACCCCTAAAAGTCCTGACGCTTAATGTCAGAGGCCTGAATTCCCCCAATAAGCGGAAGCAGGTATGGCGCTACATTCTCCATCACTCCCCTGACATTGTCTTCCTCCAGGAGACACATCTTTTGCGGGGGGACACTAGACGCATGGCACATCCCAGGTACCCCACACAATTCTGGGCCTCGGCTGACACTAAAACGGCGGGGGTGGCGATTCTGTGCAGGGCTGGCTTTAGGCGGGGATCCACCAAACCCTACAAGAGTGGCGATGGACGCTTCCTTCGGGCCACGGTACAGGTGGGAGGGATGCAGTTCACGCTAGGCAATGTATATGCACCCAACCAGTCGCAAGATAAATATCTCCAGTCGCTCCTGCGGGAACAGTTTCGGACCAGTGAACCGCGCACAATACTAGGCGGGGATTTTAATCTAGTATGGGACCCAGACGTAGACCGCGGGGACAATGCGTTTAGCGGCACGGGCGCGATGTCAGCCACGCTAAGGGAGCAGATTACGGACCTAGGACTCGTCGATGCGTGGCGATACCACAACCCGGGGATACGCGACTACACCTTCTACTCGCACTCCCACCGCACCTACTGCGCATCGACTACTTCTTTATCTCTCTAGACCTGATGCGGGACACGCTGCAGGTTGCCGTATCGGATATCTCGCTGTCGGACCATGCACATGTCGAACTGACTCTCCAGGATCCACTGGCGCAAACTCCCCGGGAGCGCAGGTGGACCCTCCCACCGAGCGTCCTTCGGGACCCGGAGAATGTTAACAACATCCGAGAAGCCATAGACTCGTACTTCGCTATCAACAATATCTCGGAAACGCCGTTCCCGGTAGTGTGGGATGCCTTTAAGGCCACCATACGGGGCCACATTACCTCCCTGGCGATAGCGAGAGGCCGGGCGGCCTATAAGCTGGAGGCTGACCTAACGGGCGAGATCAAGCGGGCGGAGGCGCTGGACAAGGACCGACCTTCCCTGGCGTCCAGGCGGAAGTTGGCGAACCTTAGGGGACAACTTCGCCTCCTGCGCACCAACAAGGCGGAGCACTCCCTACTAGCGCTCAAACAAAAATACTACGAGGGGGGGGGACAAGGTGGGACGTCTGCTGGCGGGAAGACTGAGGGCGAGAACAGCCAGAGTCCATATTGCTACTGTACGACGCCAGGATGGTACTAGTGCCGTCACTGAGAGAGCCAAACAGGATGCCTTTGTAGCCTACTACACCTCCCTGTACGCGGGCGACTCCACGTCTGTGGAGGCGCGAGCGGCTGTCCTCGCTGAATACGAGGGGACTCCGCTACCACCGGTATGCGCGATGGAGCTGGAAGAGCCCATACTGGAGGACGAGGTCTCTGCAGCTCTTAAAGATCTCCCCGCCGGGAAAACTCCGGGGCCAGATGGCTTGCTGCTGACCTTCTACCGAACCTTCCAGGCTCAACTTCGCCCTCATTTGCTGAGGCTGTTCCACTCTTTCTCAGACACATCTGGTCCGTCCCCCGATATAGGAATGGCGGAGATTGCGTTGATACCGAAGCCGGGGAAGGACCCTGTGCTCTGTCCCTCCTACCGCCCCATCGCCCTCCTAAACACCGACCTGAAGATCTATACCAAGATACTGGCCAAGCGACTTGACCCTTACATGCCGGGACTGGTGAACCCGGACCAGGTGGGGTTCATCCGGGACCGACAGGGGGCCGATAATGTGCGCAGACTGGCACACTTGGTGGGCAAGGTGCGGCACTGGGACATTCCGGCCTGCCTTCTCTCGCTTGACGCGGAGAAGGCCTTTGACCGGGTGGACTGGGCCTTCCTGAAAGAGGTCCTCCAGAAACTGGTTCTAGGCCCCAAAATGATAGCGAGTATCATGGCCCATACCTAGGGCCACAGGCCAGAATCAGGGTGAATGGTCAATTAACGCCACCGCTGACGATACACAGAGGCACGAGGCAGGGGTGCCCACTCTCGCTGCTCCTGTTCGCCCTCGCAGTAGAACACCTTGCGGCACTGATAAGACGCGACCCTAGAATACATGGAATAGCCCATGGGGGGAGGGACAACAAGGTGGCGTTATTCGCGGACGACCTGATCCTCACCCTCACGCACCCTCGTGAATCCCTCCCAGCGGTCCATGAGGTGCTCTGCCTATTTGAACAAGCGTCGGGCCTTAAAATAAACCACACTAAATCTTGGGCGCTCAACCTCATCGTACCTGCGGCGGACATCCCACCCCTGAAGAAGACTGTGCCCTATCAATGGGCGGAGAACCACATCAGGTACTTGGGCCTTACTCTCACCCCCCACTTAGATTCCTGGTCCTCTGTAAACTGGACGAAGTGTCGCAAAGCGGTGTTAGAGGACCTTCGGAAGTGGAAGCCCCTGATGATCTCATGGCTGGGACGCCTTAATGCGGTTAAGATGTCGATCCTCCCTAGAATTTTATACCTGTTCCAATGCCTACCCACTCCTATCCCGCTCCACTGCGTTCGGAGCCTTCAACACGAGCTCACGTCCTGTATCTGGGGCGGAAAGCGCCCCCGATTTTCGCAGAAGGTTCTCATGTGTGAGAAGTTGGCCTGGTAGGGGATGTTTCCAATTCTGGAACCACCTACTACCTGACCAAACAATCCCTTATGGTGTCTGGTTGTAAGTCAACCTTATTAGACAAGCTATCCTAGGGGTAGCATGGACTAAGCAGCCTAAAGGCTTAACTTAAGAGGTCGTGTTAAGCGAGCTGTTTTACCACATACAATCCTGTAATACCAAATGAAAGGACACCACACAAGTATATATTATAAAAATATATGTGTTTATTACTAAAAACAATCCCCAGTATTCTTTATGAATAAAGGGGCACAAGCGTTAAATCAAAAGCACTGTTTAAACATACAAGTTGCACAATTATGGATGAGGGCGGGTGGCCACTCAAACCATATACTAAACAAGTGGTATAAGAGAGGCCACTCGAACAGTGGTTAGGCCTAGGGCCTAGGGAATCGCTGGGAGCAGTCAGGACAAGCAATGCTGAAGTCGGGAATGGCCCTCGGGATTCGGGAGATGTGCGGAAAGCGCACGCATGCACCAATGTTAACCAATGGTGCGTAAAAGTCATAGAGTTAAAGTTTAAGGACACTTCCGCTGAACCTAGAGGAACAAAACTTAACACACAGACCCTAGAGGTGTGCACCAGTGTGGGAACACCGGCGGAGCAAAGTTACCTCACCCACAGGAAGTGGGTGCACAGGGTCGAAGTGGCGTCGGGTTTTGACACGCAGGCTCTTGGTGCTTGAAGCTGAAAGGGCTGCAGGCGGGTTAAAGATGAAGTGTCCGGTGGAGTCCAAGGGTGGACTCAAGTTGTAGAGTACCTGAAAGCAGAGGGGACAGAGTCTGGGTCACTCAGCAGTGACCAGGGTGGAACCAGGACGGAACCAGGCAATGTCGGGCGCAATCAGGTGGTCGTCGAGGAGCTTCTCTCCGCTGTCACGTGGGCTCTGGGGCATCTGCGACGTCCAGGAGCAGGTCACGATCTGTCCCACGCAGGCTCTCACCGTCGGTGCAGTCGGCTTCAAGTTTGGAGCAAACAAGCCTTGGCAAGAGCAATCCACGCGGGATCGGGAGATTGCTTCTCACTCGGACCAGGAAGGTCAGAGTCGGGGCTCCTTTTCAGGGGAGCTGGTGTGGATCTGGAGCAACCAGATTCACGAGTCTTCTTTGTAGTTTCGTCGGCACAGGGACCACTAGCCAGCTGGCAAGTGACCGGGCCAACGCGTTGAGCCAAATAGAGCAGAAGGGCCCCACGCAGCACTCGTCGAGTGTGGAGGGCTGAACTTCGGCTCAGGAGTAGCTCAGGGTGGGGGCTTCTCAAACCCCGGTGCACAGCTTCGAGGGTCACTCGTGGGCTGCACGGTCAGCGTCTCGTGGTCAATTCAAGATGGCGTGCCCCACGCTTCCGGTCGCCTCCACGGGTCTCAGCTTTGCAGGGACTGTGGATCGGGCTGTTGGAAGGCAGGCAAGCTTGATCTCGTCGATCTCAGTCGCTCGAGTTCCGGCGGGAACTGCAACTAAGTAGACGTCGAGGGCTGGATGGTGCCTGCTGCTGCAGGGTGGTCACTCCTTGACCACAAGGGAGATTCTTCGGGCTTCCACGTTGAGATGGAGGTCCAAGGGTCCAGAGTTTCGTTTCTAATGTTTCTTCCAGGAAATCTGATGTGCATTGGCACTGCTCCCACTCTTATTCCAATCTGGGGGGCGTGATTACCTGCTAGGTCCCCTCCTATGGGTGGGACCCAGGAAGTGGGTGGATACACCCCCTTCCTTTGATCCAGGCCGCCCTGGCACGAGGGCTGGAGGGCCCCAGAACCGGTTTGGCCGGATTATGCAAGGGGCAGCCTTGTGCGCCCCAGGCAGTGTCTGGTTTCTTTCAAACCTCCCTGCTACAATCCACTATCTCCTGTCTGGAGGGTGGTGACACCCTCCTGTGACAGGAAACCCTTTGTCCAGGCCCCATCTGCTGAGTTTCGGTCAACTGCAGGGGTCCAGACATTTGTCTGTGGCAGAGGCATCCATTTTGTGGATCTTAAGGTCTTTGGAGAAATTAACCGCATTTAGTAAAGGAACATGTCTTACCCCTCTAGAGGGGTGGAATGCCATCCCCGTCGTCAGAACTGGCGAGGGGATGGTATTCCAAATCGTATGACACCTTACACGACATGTTTTGATAAAGCCAAACCAAAGTTGCTATGTAACCGCGAGGATTATAAGGCACTTAAGAGTATATGGTATGGCATTATCCTGAAACAGCTTAGGGAGTTGTTCCCGACAGCTGCAGACAGGCTCAGCTCATGCTAGAGCTCCATCTCACATAAAACCACGCACCCTGCCTCCAGGATTGATGAGGCCTTCCATAGGAGTGGCTCACAGGTTTACATGTGTCCAGATATAGGTTTAGATATAGGTATACTATACCTAAGCAAGGGGTGATTACACCACCTTACCCCAGCTGAGTGATCAGCCAGTTGTGTCAATTCAAGAACCAGCCAGGGGTGGCAAAAGATATGCTGCAGCCCCTGGTAGGCCTTGGTGGCCCCTATGCCCTGGGCACCTATAGTGCATTATACAGGGGCTGACAAGGAGTCCATTTCCAATTGGTATGTGCCTATAGCACATGTGTCATTAATTTAGTGAGAGAACAGCAGGCTGGGGGTCTGATCAGCAGGCCCACAGCCTCAGTAGTCGAAAACCAGTGAAGCAAAAAGCAAAAATTTGGGGTGACCATAGGATAGCAGACCCTACTCTCCTACATCATGGAACCGAGGGACAGAGGCGGCCTGGCGTGTCCCAACTTGGTGCACTATTACTGGGCCGCACATCTCCGCTGTGTGGTAGAGTGGGGCGCACGTGAAAGCGACAAGCACTGGTTCCACATGGATCGAGCGGTCACGGGACGTACCATATGGGATCTGCCCTGGCTCCCGCGGGCGGCACGCTCCAGAAGTGCATACCTTGCGGTCCCCACAAGAACGGTTCTAGACATCTGGGATAGCATAGCCGTGTCTAGAGGTCTCACCACGTTCCCATCCCCACACACCCCGATAGCGGGGAACCCGCAGTTTCCCCCGGCCCATCAGTCTCGGGCGTTTGACAAATGGACACAAGGGGACTGCAGAGTAGTTGGAGACCTTTTCCTTGGGGGCTCGCCCAAGACTTGGAAGGACTGCAGGGAGGAATTTAGGGTGCCTAAGACGGCTAGCTTGCAGCATGACCAGCTGCGCCACTGGACCGCGAGCGACGACATGTATCAAGCGGCCACCCGGGCATATACGCCCTTTGAGAAGTTGGCACGCTCCCTTGGGGGGCTGAGGAGGCTAATTTCGCAAATATACTACATACTGCAACACCCTACGTCGACGCCTGCACTTCCCTATCAGAGACAATGGCAATTGGCGACGGAAAAAGACATCGACCTCCCCCAATGGAACAGACTGTGGAGGGATATACCCAAGGTGTACCGCAGCATCCCGCAGAGCGAAAACGCCTATAAACTGCTCACACAATGGTACTACGACCCTCTACGTCTTACCAAAATGTTTCCCACCGCTTCGCCGACGTGTTGGAGATGTGACTCTGCGACTGGTGACTTTGTGCACATATGGTGGACGTGTCCGACCCTGACTGTTTTCTGGAAGGAGGTGCTTAGCCACATCAAAGGGGTGCTGGGGTTTCCCCTGCCAGAGGAAGTGAGCACGATCCTCCTCGGCGTCTATCCTACCGCGCTCAAGGCACTTACCCGCAGCGATTGGATCCTTACGCTCCAAATGCTGGGTGCAGCTAAACAGCTCATCGCCCTATACTGGAAGCGAACAGAGGCGCCACCCATAGCTTCCTGGTTTGTGCGCCTTTGGCAGGTCCTGGCGATGGAGCTACTCACAGCAAGGTTGCAGGCGCGGGATACACGATTCAAGGCTGTTTGGGAACCCTTAGTGCGGCACCTCTGCTCTATAGAATATGCGCGACATATGCCCCTACACTCCGCGCTGTACACCTCTTCGAGGATGCCATTGTCCCTGCGGACCCGGCCAGGCTGTGTCCTTGATCACCATGCACACTACAGATGCTAATGCTACCACGCACGCCCCCTGCGCTCCATTCATCACCAGGCTGCGCGTATCCACCACCCTCTCTCTCTTTCTCTGCCTACCCTCAGGCTCCTTAGTCTCTCCTACTTCCTTCTCTCCTACTTGCCGCTCTGGCTCTCGTCTCTCTATGAGGCAGTTGTGCCCTGTTGGGCAGTCTGACAGCTGGGCTAGATACACGCCCCACGCCTTCCTCGCAAAAGCGGATATACTCTCACGTGTGACAATTCTCTGTGCTATGCCCCCCTAAGCCACGCGGCCGGCCCTCCTTGGAGGGTTGTAGGCAGGGCGCTGTGTTGAAACCCCTTCCCCGTTCACGCTGGCACTACAACACGAGAGTTATCATTTACGCGGCCGGCCTCGGCACGAGGTTGTAGGCTTAACGCTGTGTTTAAAAATAAAACAGATTTGAACTAAAAGGCACTGTTTTTCAGTCTGTGCAAAGCATGTGATCTACAGCCACACATGCTACAAACCGAATACGTTACTTAACTGTAACAATCAGTTTTCAGCTTGTAGTGCTGTAGATTCACAAGTTCCTTCCAAACTTTTCTAGGTTGCTCGCAGTATGACGTTTGAAACATTCATTAGTCATTTAGAACATTATACAGATACTACAGTGTACATAGACTGTTCTGCTTTGCATCACTACACTGTTTTTTCTATCTAGGACCCTAATCAATATTCCTAATTTATGCCCTTGTATGGCTATAATAAATAATATCCTTATAAAGGCATAAGAATCATATCCATATTTAGTAATAGCCCATGCAGTCCAAATACGGCAAGGCTACTCCTCTAGACTCCTAGAAAGTACAACGCGTTCTTTAAACTAACCAAGCCTCCAGCAACCTGGGAAATCCCCTTGCTTTTGTTTTGATTTGTCCAAGAACTCCTGTGAGCACTGAAAGAACGGCCAGTTCTTAGTGACATCTTTATTGACGTCTTATGTCCAACCTTACGTCAAACCCGGCACCTTTCAGGTAGAAATATACCAACGTTGCCTTAACACACAGTGGTTTCGAGCAGAGCGGCTATCTACTTGCCCGAGAGCCCAGCTGATGCGAGAGCCCACGGACGCCGCCCCTCCCTTTTGACGCACTGAGAAAGACGCTGTCTTTTTCTCAAGCCGAGAAAATCCAGCTCCGGTGTTTTCAGCCGCCCTTGCGGGTTGCTGGGATATCGAGTCCTGAGAGAGAGATACCAGACCTCCTGCTTTCTATTACCCAGGTATGGAGCTGACTATACCCTTAAAGAGAATTCTTGGCAAAACCAACTTAACTTAAACTGCTACTTATTTACTCCTTCCCACGTATTAGGCTTAGGTCAGGTACGCCGGGGTAGGCGTATTTAGAAGCACCAGTTGAGTACGTTAGTCAATGTATTTATGTATGTATATATTTTATCTATTTTAAAGTATCATATGGCTAAGAAACCATATCAATGCTTTTACAATATTATTTTATAATACTGCTTTTACTGTACGCACTTTACTTCATGTTAAGTATTGCAATTGTGGCAATTCATTTCTCTTGCATGAGAAAGAAGACTGCTCAATAAATAACACCTTTTATTGAAAACGCCCACCTCTCTATTCTCTGCACTCTGGTGAAACTAAGTATGCACGATTGACTGAGTAAAATAGCTGTCTATTGTTTTCACATGACTCTAGAGATACACTCTTATTCTGAGGGAGCAAAGTTGTCATGTTTATGGTTGTCAGAATCTAATCCCTTCTTGTCTATCCAGGGAAGTTAAACTCCTCCTTGTTTATTCGAGAAAGTTTCTAGTGACCTCTGAGCTAGCTGGCAAAACTAATTAAGTCTAATATAGTCAGTAGAGACCTAGTCGACCTCAGTCCTACGTCTACACTGCTGTTTATATTATTCCAATACGCAGAGCCTATTGGGAATATAGGAACTACACTACATGGCGCCCAACGTTTGGTAAGGCGATAATCTAACGCAAGACACTTGAGTAACTCAGTCGTGCTTTTTCACACAGACCCCTTTTTCCCGTAAAAACTCCAAAAGACGTCTGGAGTGGGTAAAAGGTTAAAATCCGCCGGAACTTAGTAGGATGAGAATCCTATGTATAGTTTTTGGTTTAGTCAACGTTGAAGGATACAGTGTTCCAAAATATTGTGCACCTAATCTTTGTTTTCCTTGAAACTTGATCTGCAACAAAAAGCTTTCTGTTAGTAAAAATGACGGAAAGTGAAGACGAAAGGGAGGCAGCTAGAATAGCAGCTCAACTCCTAGCGGATGACACAAGTCTCCAAGAAAATGACCCAAATGCTATAATCATTCCGATAAATGTAAGAAAAACTATAACTATTAAACTTATAGAAAAAGGACTGACATCACGAGGTGGTACAGTCATATTCGTGGTAGAGGCTCATGAATATCGGCAGACAGAGGTATTCTACTCATGGATAAACTTTCCAGCAGCAAACGCTGTAACACACGAATTCCACTACTATAAAATAGAGGAACCTCCGGATGAATACACGCCTTTCGAGGAGGTTGAAATCCCACTAAATTACCAAGAGCACCTGCTCTGGTTTAAAGGCGCCCTAAAACATAAAAATCACATCACCAGGCTCGGTCCACTAGGTAGACCAGGAGCAACGTGGCCAGTTCTAGCCAGCTACACACCACATCCAGACATTGATAAAATGTCAGACCAGGAACTTTTAGCTCATCTAAAAATACTAATTAAAATACATAGAAAAATTAGTCCAATATGTAATGCGGACTTCAACGGTCCAACCAGCAATCAACATTCCACAGCTGACCCCTCATCAGGGGAACACAAACCAAATTACTCCACAGAACATACAATCATGTCTTGGTAAAGTACCTACAAAACGGGAACAAATTCCATTCTGGTTAGCTCAGAAAATCACTCAAATAGAGGCAGTATTTCCTGATACTACGCCTACTGAGAAACATAGAATTCTGACTATCTGTCTTCCAATGGGGATCGCACCACATGTGGAGGACTGTGACACTTGGGGCACAGTCTTTGCTTCAATTTACACAAAAACACATGGTGTTCCATCTATGGCGGTAATACCAGATGTGCTAAGACAGATTCAAAATGAGTACAGTCCAGAACCTGCTTTAACTCTGGGTATGAAATTACTGAAAGACTTCAAGCAGGTCTCGGCTCTATTGTTAGCCAACATAAAAGGAGAAGCAGCATCTGTGGCGATCCGCCAGAAATTGAAAGAAACAGATATAGCAGAACAACCATTGGAACTTGCCAGAATCATAGAAAAATCCTATGAAGAACTAGGTAGAGATAGTTTGGGTGGGAAACCAGTAAAACCCCAACTACTTGAAAATCCTGAAAAAACATTTATTAAAAATAATTTAAACACTCCAAAAAAGAGTTGGGATGGAAATAAACAATCCACTCCCAGAGAAAAACGATTCCAGTCCAGAGGAAGGTATCCTCAACGAAGAGATAGATCTCCAGAACGAGGTGACAAGTCTCCCCAGAGGGAGCCCTCTGAGAAAAGATACAACCTTAGAGATGGGGATAAATTGAGAAAACCTGACAGATATCAAGATATTGATACACGTCCCTCTCGATCTTTTCAGACTTCCTCACAGAAATCGGAAAGAAGAGGATGGTCAGAACACAAAGAAGAGCCCATCAAGTCCAAAGACAAAGAACTGCTCATCAAAGTAAAAAAATTACAATTTCCAAGAAAGTAGGTAGCCAGTATTAAAATAATAAAACATGCCGTGGATACGGAGGACACAACTGAAAAACGGAGAGTGGGCCCAGACAATGCTAGACAGCGCAGCAGAAGTGACCATAGCTCGCAAGATCCTGATGAATCTTCTGGAGACAGTGGACACGAATTAATACATTCAAGTGGAAACTGCAGATACCAGAGTTAGCAAACCTCATAAAATATACGAAATAACATTACGTATAGAGGGGGACAAGACTAGGAAAGTAAGGGGTCTCTTTTGGGATAACCTTTCGAAAGGCTATGACATCCTTTTAGCTGAGAAGGACTGGCCACCAGAGTTTGTCAGGGAGTGCCCTCATGGTGAAGAAATGATTATGCCTGCCTTCTCAAATCATATTCCAATTCATAAAAAATATACATATGCGAGAAAATGGGCAGTGGCCCAAGCTCCTGCATTATATAAAAATCATATAGGATGGGATGAGGACTCTCCTCCTCACAAAATCCATTTAAAATGTCAACCCACTGCACAAAGGCATTACCCAGTTAAACAAGAAGCTAAAAAGCAAGTCAGGGAGATCTTAGATCAACTTGAATACCAGGGGGTGATTGAAACATGCACCTCACAAATGAACAATCCTTTGTTTCCTGTCTCCAAGCCAGATGATTCATATCGTCTAGTGTTGGACTACAGACACCTTAACTCATGTTGCAAAACATTTGCAGTACAAAACTCACACAGTGCAGCACTAATGACTAACACCGTGCGCAAAAAATATAAAACAACATTAGACATCTCTAATGGATTCTTTTGTCAAAACATTGCACCTGAAAGCAGGTATTTGACCGCGTTCTCAATAATGGGGTCGCAAAAACACTTCTGTCGACTCCCACAGGGATTCAAGAATAGCCCAGGATTATTCTCAGCAAGAGTAACAGAGTTACTACAAATATATGATGATGAAGCATTATCCTATGTCGATGACATCTATCTAACAGATGATGACCTGGATACTCACTTGAAAAGAGTGAACACCATAATACTTGGGTTCGCAGCTGAGGGTTACAAATTCAACTTTAAAAAGTCACGAATTGCCCATCTAACTGTCCTGTTTTTAGGATATGAATTATCAAGTGAAGGCAAAAGCCTAGCTGACAACGTCTTAGAGAAGTGCGCTGTACTCCAAGCACCTAAAACGCTGAAGAACTTACAATCAATACTAGGTTTCCTGAATTTCGGAAGAACATACATTCTAAATTATGCAGAGAGGGTTAAACCTCTCTATAAATTAATAAAACCTGATTTCAAACCAATAAATTGGACCCAGAAACACACAGAAATTTTAAGATCATTGCAAACAGACATGTTAGCTAAAACAAAATTGCAAACACGTGAAAACGTACGCAACCTTGTAATCCGAGTCATCCCAGGAAGATGCGGATTCACGTACCTGACCTCTAATGAGGGAGAAACGGTACCAATAGCTTACAAATCACACTTGTACACACAAGCTGAAATGAAATTCAGTTCAACTGAAAAAATTCTAATAGCGGTTCAAACTGCTGTAGCAAAAGAAAGAGCCCAAGGCAGAAGGATAACTGTTTTAACAGCAGAATCAGCCCTTGAGGCATTAACAAGCCCACGTAATTGGACTACCGTGGCATTAGATCCAAAATGGATACAATGGGAAAATTCTCTTGCTGCAGAAGACGTGAAGTACTATTTTGACCCGAAAATGAAAAAATTAGAAAATCTAGAATATGAAGAAGAATATCCTCTGCCAATCGAAATTCTGCCTCTCGAACAATACACATGTGTAATCTACATGGACAGATTTGCACAGCATTACGATGTAGAGAAAAAATCCTACAACGCAGCGTGCGTGATTGTTAAAGGACGCTGGCGCTTTGGTAAATTCAGACCAATAGTCACCAAAACTGAATCACTCCGAAACTGTACAGCTCAGCGAGCTGAAATAAGATCTTTAAAGATGGCGCTTGAAAATGCCGATCGCGAATTCCCCACACTAATAGTGTGTGATTCGCATTTCTGCGTCAAGTCTTACAATAATGACATGCAGACCTGGATTCAAAACGGTTACAAAGATGACACAGGTGCCACAATAAAGCATAAAAAGCTCTGGGAACAAGTAGTTTTTTTACAGAAAGAACTACAAAAGACTCACGTGATACATACACTGAGTCATCAACGTGATGGCGTTCACGTTGCAGGGAATTCATTGGCTCAGAGAGCCACAGCGGAAGCAGTTCAACCGGCTTCCGTAGCCACAAAAAAGCGTTCTAAAAAATACATAGACGGAGAAACAATGCTGGCGGTAATAGCGTCTTTAAAAGGCGACTATGCAGCATTACCTCTGAACTATCCACTCACTTATACATACATAATTGATGCAAACTCCGTTCCTTTTGCTCAAATCCCTGGAGTGGGGGATAGAGTAATTCCAAACACGAACAGGAGAGTCTTTTTAATAGCAGACGCACATATGGCATTAGGTCTAAGGCATCAAGAGATTTTAAAATCTCTAAAAGAATTACAATCCGAATACTGGTGGCCAGGGATGAGCCTGCAACATAACACATTTGCAATGGGCTGTCCAAACTGCAACAGAGATCGCAGTCACGAACCGACCGGGGTAATGCCAGGACCCTTCTTTTAGAAAGCATAAGGCTATCTATACGCAGAAATCCAGCAGGAGAAATGCGTCCCAAATGTTTAAGACTAGATTCGCTTAAAATATAGACACAAGCGCTCGGCTGACGCCAGAACTGTTATAAAAGATTTGCGAGTCTTTATCGGCACATACGCAATTGGCATGCTACATTCTGACCAGTATCCTGCTTTTAGCTCTCGAGCTTATAAGGAGGCCATGACCAGCATGGGCATTGCATTGCGGTACTCTTGTCCATTCCATCCTAAGGGAAATGCGTTAGTGGAAAGAAAAAACCGGGACATAAAGCAATCTATAACGGCGAGGATATTAGGTTCGGGTGATGGGTGGGTCAAACATTTAACAAGTGTCCAACGTAGTCTTAATAATCTGCCAAGAAATTCTCTAAAAGGTCTCAGTCCGTACGAACTATTGTTCGGTACTAGAATGCATATCCAGGACTTAGATAGTCACACTAAAGTGGTTAAAGAAAAATGCTTTGATATCAAAGACCGTTTGGCTGTTTTACAGGACTTAAATGAAACAAGACGAAACCTGAGCAACATAAAGTTAAAGCAACAGCCAACGGCCACTGAAGAAAAACCACCTGTCCCAGCAAGGCCTCTCTGGATTCCAAAGATTGGGGATCTGGTCAGAGAGAAGATCGCGGTAAAGAAGGAATTTGGGCCTTCTTACAGAAAAGCAGTACCTGTCTTAGCTGTTAGCGGAACAAGATCAGTTGTACTACCGCCCCTTGCTGGTAAAAAGGAGAACCGAGTTGTATCCATCGACCTGGTAAAACCACAATCATGTGGCCAATAATAAGTAGTAGGCCCAGTGGACTCCCAAGAAATAGCAGAACACTAAAATTTGCTACAATACAAGAGGTTCAAACTGAGAGACTAATCGCTTTTGATAAACCTGCAGTGAATAAAAAAGGACTATGCAACAAAGCCATGGAACTTGTGCCTTTTGAAACCCAAATTGCAACAGTTTGACAAACACCAGTCTACAACGATGTAGCCTCAGACTATGCTAATGAAACAAAGAAAAATACAAAAGCAAATGAAAATCCGGAAGCAATTCCAACAATTGACAGAACTGCATCTGGCTACTTCATCAATTTCGATGACTTTTCTGATGATCCAAGTGAACATGTAGAAACGCCAGCAACAAAAACTTTCAAAGATAAAGTAAATGAACTCTTTCATCAACTCAAAGAAACCTATCTGATTTCTCCATGGATTGAATTTCGGATTGTGTTAGGTGTACTTTTCCTCCTGCTTTGGCTCATCATGGTTCTTTGTTTGGGAAAATTCATTGAAGGAAAATACAGTACAATGGACACAGCAAGTCAGAAAATCAACTTGGTCCTAAAGCCTCACAAGTCATCTCACATCGAGAAAAGAGAACTATCATCAGAGAACGTCACAGCCAATCCAATACCTGGTGGGGTAGCATGGGACAGAACGGAATTTGACATTTTTGGCCCGATTGAGCTCTTGAAATATCCACATCAGTTCAAGGTTTCATTAAGTGACTTTGTAAAACCAAGTACTTTTTCTGATGATTGGGACTTTGAAAATATAAATAATATGATGTCAGATTTAGTAATGTCAGCAAAATTCGCAGAACATGATTATTTACAGGGTTCATCAAATTATGAAGAAATGTATTGCTACAATCATTTTGGTCATCACTATTTGCATAATTCTGCACAGCCTAGAAATGTTTGTAATTATAATCAATGGGAAAATTGTGCAACACCACTGAAAAGCAGCTCAAAAACATTTTATGAAAAATTCCCATACTTCTCAGGGTTTAACACAAGTGATGCAGAAATGTTTTATTTTAAAATGTTAAAGACAGGAATGAAAACAATGCTGACAAATACTAAATTGATCTATTCTGAAACATTTTATGAAAAATGATTACATTTGGTTTTGAATTCTGGAAAAACAACATTGAAACAAAAACCATCTGGGGTACAAAAGATTGGCAGGTCCAAGGTTTAGAAGCATTTTTTAGAGCCTGCATGATCCCAGAACAAATAATATTCTTGAATGACACCATTCAACAGACAACCTGTCTTGGCCTAGCCAAGATTAAAGACTTAAACAAACCGTCTAGTCCAAAGCCCATACCTGATAGTAATAGCACTACTGATATGGAGATAGACGTATCCCACATTTTATACTAAAACAGAACACATCCTGATTGGAAGAAATGGTTGATCTGGCCCACAGACACAAATAACTGTCAAGATAGATTCCTGAACAAAATACAGGGGTTCAAAATGACCAGGCCAGACCCAAGATACTCCCAGAGACAACATCCAGGGATAGTTACAACATACAGTGTAGGGAAACTCTGCCTTGATTGGCTACAGAAATCCACACTGGCAGAAATTAAGCAACACTTGACTTTACTTAAAGACGGTGCTGACTTGCGTGATTTCATTCTGGGACCACGCAAACAGCGTCAAAAAGGTTTCATATATGCCGGTATATACGCTGCGTACAACGAAGCTTGGAAAGTAATGAAAATTGAAACAGCAGAAAAAATACGAGAAATTGATCGTATTCATTTGGAAAAATCACTTTCTGTTGTGGACAATGGGTTAACGACTCTGTCCTCCAGAATATATTCACTGGACAGTACCGTATCATCTGCTATTGATATCATAGAGCAGGACTTACTAATGTTACAACATGGTCAGTCCCAATTACGTTCTATTGTACAGCTTGGCTGGACGTTGCAAAATCTGCGTTCAGGCTACGTACCATGGCATTTAATCAACACAACGTCATTATTCTCTATCTTTAACCTTACTGATAAACAAATCAGTTTGGCACAAACAGGAGCAGACTATACGATTCTGAGCATTGAAAAACTTGAGAGATTACCATTGACAATGTCAGAAAGACCCGTCATTGAATGGATAATACACGGAATAATTACAATTCCGATAACAACTTTCCAATTTAAATATTGCCAAGAGTATATACCAGCGGGCCAGTATGAAAGGTTGGGTAAAGGGTACATCAAGTAAATATGGAAATTACCTTATACACACAAATGTTACAGTGAAAAGAAAAAGGATGTATTTCTTAGTGGTAAAAATTGTAAAAGATCACTAAGCGGTACACTCCTGTGTCAAGGCATTAACCTGCATGGAGCCTGCAAAGGGTCTTCGAATAACCTTTCATGTCACCTGCACGGCACTCCTGCAACACAGATAAAGCCATTCTTTAGACAGCTTTCTAACGGGAGCTATATTCTAGTAAATGACCACAGCTGTTGTGGCATGGTGCCAGGGAAAGCCTATCTCGTAAGCGTTAGTTCCATGGTCACTTGCTGTATGCAAGTATTGTATCCAAACAGCACTCCAGACATGGAGGCGGCAATTTGGCCTTATTTGAATATCTCTTCTATTCGAATTGATACTTTAAGCAGAATGAAGTCTATTCTTTTACAGACAACTGTGCCTTTGACCTCGTCTAAAGAAATGTATGATCTGCAAGTCGCAAGGACAACAGCAGAGATACATTCCCTTTTATCAACAAATTGCCCCGCGCATTTCATAGAAATGCTAAGCCAAATACTTATCATGTCAGATACTAGTGGCATCGCACATGTATTTAACCCCTTCGACGCTCATGACGAGCTGGGCTCGTCATGGCGTAGCCTCCTCGCACGCTCATGACGAGCCCAGCTCGTCACGTAGCATGCGATTTTTAAAAACCCAGCGTACGGGCGGAATTCCGCCCGCACGCATGCGGTTAAGACAATTTTTTCGGGACTGTTAACACCTTTTGAAACCGTTCTGGGCATTTTTCCCAATTTTGTCCATTCGGTCTTTGGCGGCCTACCTCTACTTTTGGGACTTGTAGCAGGAATTTTATTTTTGATTCTTCTGCTCCGATATGGCAAGCCAAGCCGCAGACAAGACTCCAGCAACGATGGAAGAAACGATCCTAGCAATGCGCTACCGGGACCGCATAACTAAAGTCCTTGGATTAGCCCGGCTAAGAGATCTGAATATGACCTGGTTTCTTTCATTCACACCAATCTGGCAAAATTGCATCGTACCTGTGCTTCGATGTATTCTATGCGGAGAAGAATGCGTGTTGGACGTCTGTCTTACACTACCATCAGCAGTACCAATGGATACAGATACCTTGCTAGGTCCTGTAACGTCTCATGCATCGTGTTGTCCCCAGCGGCTACCTATTCTGATGACGGCATTCGTTGAGACTTCACCACTACGAGTATGTGGCAGTGGAGTACGAGATGAGAGCAGCATCACACAGGTACAACCTTCAGTGAGCATTGCTGATCCTGACATCTATGATAGCAATCATTCTCACAAATGCACTGTTTCGGCATTTTCAAACCTGGTCGAACTTTCACCTAATGTCGTAGACCAATTTTTTTTGAGTCTGTCTGAAATGATGTTCTCCCCTGAACAAAAAGAATAACTTTTTGAGCAACAAGCACACAGCGTTCCCTGAACTCTGAATTCGGCCTTCAGCTTTGATAAACAAAAGCTACTGAAAACATGTGGAACTGTTTTTTCCCCTGAAAGCGAAATTATTTTTTCTCGCTTCCAAAATATTTACCTTTTTCTGGCACATAGTACTCTGCTTAAAGTAGAACTATTCTTAGAGAACAGAGCTTCTATTTTTAGGAACTCTAGAGACAATATTTTACCTCAGCCTCCAGCACATGTACAGCATTTGTATTAATATGTGATGGAACGGTCTCGACCTTCTTTTCTGTATTCAGAGCCATTTCATGTGTAATTTTCGCAATTCATTCAGCTGATATATATATGCATTTTTTTAACTGAAGGATACCACTGCTTGAAAAGCGTACAGTACCAATACTCATTTTTCGTGTATTTACCATATACCATTTCAAATGCAAAATATGTATTTTTGGAAAACACATGCACCATTATATGTTTACTATTGCTTAGTTTTAGTAATGAGGGACATTAGATCGTGGAGTGGGTGTTGTATTTCTATCTAGGACCCTAATCAATATTCCTAATATATGCCCTTGTATGGCTATAATAAATAATATCCCTATAAAGGCATAAGAATCATATCCATATTTAGTAATAGCCCATGCAGTCCAATTACGGCAAGGCTACTCCCCATGACTCCTAGAAAGTACAACGCGTTCTTTAAACAAACCAAACCTCCAGCAACCTGGGAAATCCCCTTGCTTTTGTTTTGATTTGTCCAAGAACTCCTGTGAGCACTGAAAGAACGGCCAGTTCTTAGTGACATCTTTATTGACGTCTTATGTCCAACCTTACGTCAAAACCGGCACCTTTCAGGTATAAATATACCAACGTTGCCTTAAGCAAACACACAGTGGTTTGGAGCAGAGCGGCTATCTACTTGCCCGAAAGCCCAGCTGATGCGAGAGGCCACGGACGCCGCCCCTCCCTTTTGACGCACTGAGAAAGACGCTGTCTTTTTCTCAAGCCGAGAAAATCCAGCTCCGGTGTTTTCAGTCGCCCTTGCGGGTTGCTGGGATATCGAGTCCTGAGAGAGAGATACCAGACCTCCTGCTTTCTATTACCCAGGTACGGAGCTGACTATACCCTTAAAGAGAATTCTTGATTCAGATTCTTGGCAAAACCAACTTAACTTAAACTGCTACTTATTTACTCCTTCCCACGTATTAGGCTTAGGTCAGGTACACCGGGGTAGGCGTATTTAGAAGCACCAGTTGAGTACATTAGTCAATGTATTTATGTATGTATATATTTTATCTATTTTAAAGTATCATATGGCTAAGAAACCATATCAATGCTTTTACAGTATTATTTTATAATACTCCTTTTACTGTACGCACTTTACTTCATGTTAAGTATTGCAATTGTGGCAATTCATTTCTCTTGCATGAGAAATAAGACTGCTCAATAAATAACAACTTTTATTGAAAACGCCTGTCTCTCTATTCTCTGCACTCTGGTGAAGTATGCACGATTGACTGAGTAAAATAGCTGTCTATTGTTTTCACACGACTCTAGAGATACACTCTTATTCTGAGGGAGCAAAGTTGTCATGTTTATGGTTGTCAGAAGCTAATCCCTTCTTGTCTATCCAGGGAAGTTAAACTCCTTCTTGTTTATTCGAGAAAGTTTCTAGTAACCTCTGAGCTAGCTGGCAAAACTAATTAAGTCTAATATAGTCAGTAGAGACCTAGTCGACCTCAGTCCTACGTCTAAACTGCTGTTTATATTATTCCAATGCGCAGAGCCTATTGGGAATATAGGAACTACACTACAACACTTGCAATTGTCCATATGGAAAAACACAATCTAAAGCCCTGGTGTATTGTAAGTTTCAGGGATGGAATCTTAAGTTGCCTCGAAACCAAAACCTTTACTTTGAAGAAAACCAACTTGTAACGTCTACTACCAGTACTAGGTGGCAGAAATATGCAAAGCACGTGAATGTACAGTAACGGCAAACCTATTATTTCAGGTTAGTAACATTTTCCTCACATGCATGCATATTCCCCCGGACTCATGGTCGACAATGCTAATCTCACAGTGCCACCCATCCCCACTCTGTTACTCTGATGCTAAGTTTAGAACATGCATACAATGAAAATGCTCATGGCAAGAGAACAAGATAAGCAAGTTTGATTAAAATATGGACTCATTCTGTACCTAAGTAGAACATGCTAGAGAGGCTAGTCTTTGTTGTCCTACCGCAAGATTTAATTTTAGCTGTCAGTATTTGCACTCCCCATTCTCAATGACTGTCTTCTTATGACCATGTACATATCCTGTCAACGTGTACTGTACCAACTAGAGTTGAATGCTGTATTCGCTTGCTGGCTATGCATGTGTGTTGGAATTGCATATCACCTGTTTGATCGTTCCAAGTAAACTTAAAGTTGTTTAAAATGTAGCCAATAATCCAAGAAACTGACATGACTCTATACTTTTCACTATTTCTGCAACAATATTTAGGAGAAATGTATTTGTATTACCGCTCTCCCAGTCCAACCGCTAAAGTATTCTTTAATCCACCTCTGTTTGCAGTAGTTGACTCTTCCCTTGTTCTGTTTGTATGTTACAGGACAGCTGGCTTGCTCATCAAGATGACTTCAACCAGATTTTGGCCCAGCTGAATAATTGCCATGGACAGATTGAAGCTGGTACGGTTCTCAACCTCTTGGGCTACATACATATAACTGTAAAAGAAAAGCCTTATTCAGTTTAGTACTATCAGTAGTTTGTTATTCAGCTGATTGTTAGGCTTCTTCATTCTAAATTCACTGATTTGGACTCTCTTGTGCTGGATGGTAGAGGACTAGTGCTGAAGTCTCCATTGGCAGTGGTGATATTTGCATTGGTGGTGGATAAAAGGAATGTGAAGAATTTGGACATCCAATATTAGCCAGGTGGTCTGTGGTCTGTTCTTCGGTAGTGGCATGGGTGTTGAGGGCTCAATGGAGGAAGTTGAGCATAATACATAGCATTGATTATTTGTCTTCAAACACAATTTAAAAGTGGGCCACTGAGAGTGTCACAGAGCAAGAATGCTGCCTTTTGCTGGGGCTGAGTCATGGCCGAAAGCAAGAGGTATGCATCGAGAGGGGCTATCCGAGAAGGTTACCAAGTGACAACTGGCCAGCGCCAGTGGAGTGATGTTATTTATGAAGTCCTGCGTGTCTTTCTTCTCTCGAAGGTGGAGAACCCTTGGGTGTTGCAAGTGGTCTCAGGAATCAGGATGTTGTTTCAGTTGTGTTTGAAGCTTTCTTGCCCTGCCATAGGGCAGACATTTGGGCCATGTCACCCAGAGGACCAATCGGAAGAATCAATAGAAAATGAGCTGCCTAATTTTATGTAATTTGCAATCGAGAAATGCACTGCTTTGGAAGTCTAACACATGCCTAATTCCAGTAATCCAGGCAAACAAAGACTACCACTACACTCTGTGCTCTAGATAGTTGAGGACAATTAAAATATTTATAGTATCTGCTCCACTTACAAACTGGCTAGGATAGTCTTTCTTCACTACTATAAACGCAACTGTGCGGCTCCTTTTACAAAGAAGTTTAACTAAATGTGTGACACCCTGGTAGACGCATTCTACCACGTGATTGGAGGCAGAGTACTATACTCCAGTACATTGTGTATGGTCTGACTAATTGTGTAGGTATCCCTGAGTCCAGGTATGGTTCAAAATGACTACTGGGGATGTTGTTCCTCTCTTATCTCTGGTTTCTTTTGCAGCCTGTACCAAGGATTCCCGTTTGTTTTCTTTCCACTCTAGTTTCATTTCTAACTTCACAATCAAAAAATGAAACTACCATTTCTGACGCCAAAAGGCATTTCACCTTGAAACTGCTCAATCGTGCACCCGTGGCAGCTTCAAAGACACAGTATTTAAGATCCTCCCCTATCATTGACTTCTTTGAATGAGTGGTGGCCGAGCTCGAGAGTTTGTGCTGTCTGAAATGACAATTTTGGCTATGTATCACATTTTTAATGAACTATGTTGAAACCTGTGTGTGTAGATAACAATCTTAAGATAAAGCATCACAATTGAATGTGTCGAGCCACTTCCTATATTGAATGAACGTTCCGGTTTATCAGAGTTAAATACTGATCTTTGTGCCAGCACCTGAGCTGTAGGCCTTTTGTGTTGGGTGTTGGGAAATGAATACTTTAAAAGTTGTTAGATTTTAAACATTTCTTTAAAAATGTTTTATTTTTTTTACTTGGAGAAAATGGTTTTAAAAGCTAATGTTTTGATGCATCTTTGTGTGTGGAACTACATAATCATTTACTCACCCACATCCTGAGTTTGTAGTGGTCCTTTCTGCATTCACAAACCGAGAGCATCTGAGAAAAGGTTTACACTACAGCAACGAATAAAAACCTGGAATATGGTTTCTAACCTTTATCATTTGTTTTCCCGGTTTCCAGATCTACCAGCCACAGAGGAGAAGAAATCTTTCAGCCTTGAAGAGAAATCCAAGACCTCAAAAAAAAGAGTGCATTATATGAAGTTTGCTAAAGGTAAGAAGCCACCTGTTAATCTTGTCTAGCAGCATTACTTGGTGCGGAAACTTGCTAGCTGCATGGAAGGCAAGATGTGCCATATAGGTTTCTCATTGTAGCCCTGATGAAGTCTGCAGCAAAGATAAAACACGTATTGGCAGAGAATTAAAAGACTATTTTGAGAGGAATAAAGACTGTTGGTGAAAACACCACTGAATTCAACATTGAGTTATTTTGGAGTGCTTTGACTTTTTTCTTTTATGACTTGGCCTTGATCCTATAGAAGATTAAATGGTGGTTCTTCTCCTTTCATGAGTACCTATCATTGGATGTTGTGTTGATTGGGACATGTGGAACTGTGTCGATATTTAAGTGTGTGCATTTTTCCTCCCCAGCCACCTATCTCGGTTGTGAGCGGTTTAATTGGGGTGTTTACTTGTACATACATTGTCTGTTGAATCATGTTATTACAAATGCTCCACTTGCTTTTGGCCAGTCCTCCCTTTTGTACTGTATCTAACTAAATTACGGAGTGTAGTCCACAGAGCCTGGAAAAATGTGTCTTTATAGTGGCACATGTATGTATACCTTTCAATCTCATCACCTTAAAATACAAATCATGTGAAGTATTCAAGTGGGAAATCCCATTAAGGTGAATAGAACATTGTCCACACTGGTAATGTGTAGAATTATTTCAAGGCCAAAATCCTATTGGGCTGTGTCACAACGATTGTATGATGACGTCAGTTAAGTAATATAACATGTCATGAGTGGTGTAAATGTAAGGTCATAAGTAGTGCAGCTGTAACTTGTGAATTTCAAGTTTTTTTTTTAAACAATAGTTTCTATATTATTACAAAGCCTATCTATAATGTTACTTTAGACTTTTGGTTTTTCCATAACTTTCTAGGGTTTTCTCTCTGGGAAGCTACCATAAGTCATTTCTTCTGATGTTGCAGCCAGCCAATCGGGTACCGAAGTGGCCCACAGGAAAAAAGACCTCTCTTGCAGAATGTGCTTAAAAAAACAATGTTTTATCTCATACTGGGAGTACTGCGCTAGAGATCTACACCAAATCACAAAAAGCGTACTTTCGGAGTGAAGATCGAGCTTTCTGCCAAATTTGGTGTAATTCCAGCTAGGAGCTGATGTGGATGAACCTATTGTTGGAAAGTTTTCTAAAGATTCATCAAACTCCACTAAAGTTATCAGCAAAACAAAAAACACTCTTCCTGTGCCACCACTGTGTAAAAATTATATAGCCGAAACGGTATGCTGACGAAGGTGCGAATAAAATAAGAAGCTCACCTGACTTTTGGGTCTCGTGTTCTTTGCTGCAGTGGCGTCCAGGAGTTGTGGAAGTGCCCTCCAGTGTTGAGCGTTTGGAACATATATATATATATATATATATATATATATATATCTCCCCAAACAGGGAAGAAGTAACCCATTGAGGACGCGAGTTATACAAACTTGTGGTGTCTCCGTTATTGGATGAACACTTGCTGGTACATCTCGGCTTTCAATCCAGCGGCTGTGGCGAGGGGTCATGCTCACAGAGAGCTGGTTTTTCCCGAACAGGGAAGAAGTGACAACCCAGGTGAGATGCTGCACTTGGAGTGACTGTTTTAACATCTATCGGAGATGGGCGTAAGGTACCGTGACCCTCATGTAATTCCCATTTTACCATTCTCAGCATGTGGGCCCGATATGAAAATAGTTGTTGAAATCACAGCACACGGATGGCATGGAAGCCATATGAACTTTCGATTCGAACATTTGCAAACCTCCCATTGGTTAGGAACACCCCAATGGTAGTAGTGGTGATTACACAGTTTATAGCCTAACAGCCTCTGTGTTCTATTAGAGCATTTCCAGCACTTGAAAAAGGCAATCACGCCGAAACGCGTCGTGGAGGAAATAGCTGGCCAAAAATAGATCTTTAACAAAATCCTGTGAGTGCTCCAGTTTTGTTTTGGAAGTTGCTGTAGAGCAAGAGTTCCCATCCTCGCTATGGATTATAGCACCTGTTCTGAGTTTGGAGCTCTTGGTGGGAGTGAGAAGTGAATGAATAAATATATATATATATATATCTTCCCCAAGTTGCCCTGTGCAAAGAGGACGCCACTCCACAGGGATTCGGTCAACAAACCTTTATTGGCAACAGGCTGCTTCAGTAACAGAGATTGTTCAAGGACGCCCTGACGCGTTTCGAGGCGGCAAGCCTCTTCTTCATAGGGCAAAGCTGTTTTGTGCGCGGCCATGTACTACAGACCTCTTTACTCCCAATTAAGCAAGCCACTCCCACATGGGCTTTTCCATCGGCATGCTGGGTGTCGTAGTATCAATTTCGTGTCTCTGATAATTCGCCGAACACAAAACTACAATATTGCTTGTTCAAATGTCTTTTTAAAACCCTCCAGTGGGCCTCCGTTTAAAGATGCTGTCTGTAAATTCAAAGCAATCCTTGTGCTGCCATTGCCGGCAAGGTACCGGCATGTAGACCCGTAATTGTACACGGGCGGTGCATCCTCCCACGGCCGGGCTGCCGTGTGCATATATATATATATATATGCCCACGGCCGGGCTGCCGTGTGTGTGTGTGTATATATATATATATATATGTATATATATATATATATATATATATATATTTGTGTATATGTATAGATCTATTCGCAGGATTCATCTGTTTTAAGTTCTTTTCTCATTTCTAACAACCATCTGCTTTTAATTTGAAGGTTGCAACTTGAGTGGTTCCAAGCGCAAATATAGGTCACAAAAACACCGTTTACAAAGCATAGATGTGTGAACCCAAGATCAGTGGCCCATGACCAGTTCAGGGTACTCAAACTCTTGAAAATTTTGATGTGCTTGCCTGTTTTGACTTAGCACTCTAGATATACGCTAACAAATTATGGCCACAATAATTATTCATAATATAGTCCATTTGGTGTAGTGTTTTTTTCTCTACTTGGGTTTGCAAGGCATTTCTGTGCTTAGTTGGGATTCATGAAAGAATGCATGTCGACCTCCCTCTTCTGGGGATTCTTCTGTACTAATAAGGTACCTGAGGAAGACAATCTCTTCTGCATGACTAATCCTCAACCCTCCTGTTTAGGTTAAGGCACTTGATTGTGAGTACCTTTAACTGAAATTAGTGCCTGCACTGGTCCTTCCAGCAAAAACTTAGTACCTGCTGACTAACTAGATCTTTTTTCTCTAGGTAGGCTCAACTCTTGACCATACGTTCTATCATATGGTCTTGCCCTGATGAAAGGTTCTTCTCTATTAAGTTGTCCAAGATACGAAACTAGATTTGCACTAAATTAAGAATCATAGACAACCACTTTGAATTCCAGAGAAAATTGAAGCTGGCTCCCCCTGGCTCATAACTTGTTTTGAAATACACATCTTCTAAAAGATTACAGTAGATAGGTTGGTATTGTAATGCATGACTGTGTCTATTCCTACACTTTGCACCATGTTTAGATCTTGACTCTAACCTCACACATTTTACCCTGCATCTTCCATATATGGCAACTACAACCAACACCATATCAACTATGGACTCCAAATAGAGAGGAGGGAACCCAGTGTAAATCAGAGTGCATCTGTGCCTCATCGGGGTTAGACAGGCCAGCTTAAATTCTCCAAAACCTTAAGGTGGAAACCAGTTGTGGAGTCATCCATTTGTGAATGTAATAAAAAAATGCAATAATAAAAAAAAAATATTCTAGTGATAGCTGTATAAAATGATCTGCTTTTGCTGTGGCACAGTGGTGGTTGTGTTCAGTGGCACCCGGGAAGCCATATTCTTTGACGTTATGATGGCCATCTTCTGCAGTGTATTGGTGGCCATGTTCTGCTATACAAATGGCAACGTTATACCACAGCACAGTGACTAATTTGTTCCTTGTCACAGAGGCAGCCTTGTTCTGTGGCACAAAGGCGTCACTGTTCTGCATCACATTGATGCCTATATTTGGAAAACTAAATTATAAAAAAAAGTGACGGATGGAATACTTCAATTAATCTCAGCCACTGGTAATTACTCTGGGCCGCATCCCAGTTCATTGTTATTTTGCACACTATGCCACCTCAGTTTGGACCCGGCTATAAGCAAATCAGTCTTTGTTCTGCTCCAACTGGAACAGTCCACACCACTCTATTCTATAACACTGCACTCTACTCTGTACAACTCCACACCAGTGCATTCTATGCCAATCCACTCTATGCCCCTCTAATCTACTCTGCACCACTACACTCCATGCCACTCTACTCCACTCTATCTTGCCCCACTCCGCTCTATGCCACTTCACTCTACTCCACTCTACTCTGAAACACTCCACTCTGCACCACTCCACAGCACTTCTCTCTACTCTATGCCACTGAAATCTATGCTGCACCGCTCCACTGTGTGCCACTCTACCACTCTATTCTACGCCACTGCACTCTACTCTAATGACGGCACTCAATGCAATGGACTCTACACCACTTTACTCAAAATCAATGCACTCTACACCAATCTGCTCCACGCCACTGCACTCTACACCACTGCACTCTACACCACTGCACTCTACAACAGTGTACTCTGCAACACTGCACTCTCTGCCACTGAACTCTTCAGGACTCTATGCAACTGCACTCTACACCACTCCGCCACTCTATGCAACTACAGTCTACGCCACTCCACTCTGCATCACTCCACTTTACACCACAGAACTTTACACTGCCCCTCTCCATTCTGCACCACTCCACTCTATGCCACACCTCTCTACTCTGCAACACTGCACTCGCCACCACTGAACTCTACTTTACACCACTGTACTCCATGCCATTCTACTACACTCTACTCCAAAGCACTGTACGCCACCACACTGTACGCTACTGTACTTTGCTCCACTCTGCGCTACTGCTCTCTACACCAATGCACTCTATGCCACTCTACACCTCTTCACAGTACGACTCTACTCTACAACACTGCACTCTCCACCACTGAGCTGTATGCCACTCTATTCTGCGGCACTCTACTCTGCAACACTGCACTCTATGGCACTGCACCAATCTATTCTATGTTACTCTACTTCAATGCTCTATAAGCCACTGCAGTCTATGGCAAACTAATCTACTGTGCACCACTACACACCATGACACGGCACTCTACGCTATTTAACTTCAAACCTCTCTACTCTGCACCACTCTATGCCAATGCACTCTACTCATCTCTTTGCCACTGCACTCTACACCACACCAGTCTAGGCCACTCCACTCTAAGCCAGTGCACACTATGCCACTTCACTCTACTCTGAAACAGTCTACTCTATGCCACTGCATGCTAGGTCATTCCTCTCTATGTCACTCCACTCAATCACTGCACTCTATGCCAATGTACTCTACACCACTTTACTCAAAAGTAATGCACTCTACACCACTGCATGCTATACTACACCATTGCGCTCTACATCACTATACTCGACCCCACTCTATTCTACTCTGCACCACTGTACTGTACTTCACTACTCTCTACAGCACTCTCCTCTGCAACGCTCTCCTCTGCAACGCTCTCCTCTGCATTTTATTTATTTATTTTATTTTATTTATTTTTGGAGTTTTCTATAGCGAGAAATAGTGAGTCTAAGGTCTAAGGAGGTTCATTAATCTGTAATCGTCTGGTAGTAATCGAAGTAGAGTAGAGAGTTTGATGTTCAGGTAAGGGGGAGTAATGTTCCAAATATAGGGGAAGTGACGACAGGAGTGGCTTTAACGTAGTTTCTGGGTCTTTTGTCTTGTGGTCGGGAGTTAAAGAGGATCCGTTTTTACTTTGTGAGGATTTGATTGAGGAAGAGTGTTTTGAGCTGGCTCTTGAAGGCTCTGTAGGAAGAGTTTGTCCTAATATGTATGGGAATGGCATTCCAGATTTTGGGTGCATTTCCGGTGAAGGACCTAGATAGTCTTTTGTTTGCAGGTTTTCGGAGGGATGAGAAGCAGAGAGTTGGTGCTTCTGAGGTTTCTTGTCTGTCCCGCTTTCTTGAGTTTGGCAGCTAAGATAGGTGGGTTTGCCAGTGTGTAGAGCTTTGTATGTGAGGAAGGCGGTTCTGAAATTAGCTCGCATTTCTACTGGGAGCCACTTGAGTTCAGTTAGCACGGGAGTGATGTGTTCATAGTTATTCACTCCCGACACCATTCTGGCTGCTGCATTTAGTGTTGTTCTAAGTGGAGCCAGGTGTAGTTTAGCTGTGCCTGTGAGGATGGCGATCCCGTAGTCTAATCTGGATAGGACAAGGGACTGCGTGGCCTGTTTGAGGTCCGTTGGTGGGATGAAGGGTTTGATTTTACTTAATAGCTTTAGGTTGAAGAAGGCACCTTTTGCAGTGCTCTTGATGTGTTTAATCATATCCAAGTTAGGGTCCAGAGTGATACCCAATGACTTAACTGAGTCTGCTGGGATGAGAGTGCAGTCTAGAGCATCAATAGCCTTTAACCATTCCGTGATTTGCGGGGTCTTTTCCTTGCTGGCTAGGAGAAGAATTTCAGTTTTATTTTGATTTAGTTTCAGATGGTTACGGGACAGCCACTCTTGTACTTCTCTTAGGGTGATGTTTAGTCTTTGCATGTCTGCTAGGGAGGAGGTTTCTAGGTATATCTGGGTGTCGTCGGCATAGAGATGGAAGGGAATGTTGGCTTGTTTGAGGATGATGGTGAGTGGCTCCAAGTAGATGTTGAATAGTGCGGGTGATAGCACTGATCCTTGGGGGACACCTCTAGTTATAGGGTGTAGGTCGGACGTGAAGTTTCCTATTATTATTATTATTATTATTTTTTGTATTTGTATTGCACAACGGCTACCCAAAAAGGGTTTCCCGGTGCATCTCAGCCGCTTCTGTACAGATAAAGTGTCTTTATTTATCAAACAGCCCGGTTTTTAGCAACTTGCGAAAATTGGAGTAGTTTGGCTCGTTTCTCAGTGCAATGGAAAGGGAATTCCAATGGTAAGGACCCAGGTAGGCAAAGGATTTTCCTCCAGTGCGAACACGCTTAAATTTAGGGATCCTAAAACGGCCCTGGTGGCCGATCTGAGGGTCCTGGTCGGGATATAAGTTTTAGCCAGATTGCAGAGGTACTTAGGGGCTGTGTTGGCTTTAATTTTGTACATATATATAAGTGCTTTAAATTTCACTCTATTTTCTACATTCAACCAGTGTAGCTTACGTCGAAATGTAGAGACTGATTCTCTTTTCGGTACTTTACATAGCAATCTGAACAGCCGCATTTTGGGATCGGTTTTGTAGGAAGGAGGTGAACCACTGTGCAACCACCCCATTGGCACCTACCCTATCTGTGAGAGTGTTGATGAGTAGTTTGTAGTCAACCGTGTCAAAGGCCGCCGAAAGGTCCAGGAGTTTGAGTAGACAGCAGCGGTTCTTGTCCAGTGATTTGTGCAAATCATCTATGACATTTAGGATGGCAGTCTCTGTGCTACATCCTTTCCTGAAGCCTGATTGGTGTGGGTCGAGGAGGTTGTTGATGTCCATGTGGTGGGTGAGTTGACGGAGAACACATTTTTCTAGTAATTTTGCTAGGAAAGGAAGATTGGATACAGGTCTGTAGTTGCTAAGATCGTTGGGGTCAGCACCAGCCTTTTTTATTAGTGGTGTTACCTGGCCTATTTTGAGGCAGTCAGGTATGATTCCTGTTTCCAGGGAGCTGTTAATGATTCCAGTCCAGGTGGGGGCTATGGACTATTTGAGTTGTTTTGCCAGTTGCGCGGGGATGGGGTCTTCAAGGTGCGATGAGGGTTTGGATCCGGTGGTAAGTTCAATAATTTCAGTTGCAGTGGTGGGAGTGAAGGTTAGCCAGTTGTAGGTAGGTTGGCTGGGTGGGTTTGCATCATCTTTGCTGAGTATTGGGCCGGTCTTGGATGGAGGTGGATGGTCTGTCAGTGAGAGCTCAATCTTTAGAATTTTTTCGCTGAAGAAATTAGCAAATTTGTTGCCTAGCTCTTTGGAGGCCGGAATAGCAGCCGGAGTTGGTTTAGATGTTTGTTGTCTGATAATGTTGAAGAGTTCTTTGGGGCGTTTTTTTGCATTGTTCAGTGCGTCGCAAAAGAAGGAGGATTTTTCGTGCGCGATGTGCTTGTTATACATCCTACGTTTTGTTTTGAGTAGTTCGAGGTGAGTTGACGAGGGGTTATGGTGCCAGAGTCTTTCAGTTGCTCTTAGCTGTCTTCTTTCCACGTTTAGTTCAGAGTTGAACCACGATCTCGATGGGAGGGTCTTGCTCTTTTTTTGTTTCATGGGTGCTAATTTGTCCAACATGTCGGTTAGGGCCTCGTTATATTGGGTGGTAAGTTCTACAGTGGACCTTTCGTCTTCGTTGGGGGGAAGAGTGAGTTCAGACTTTCTTCTAGTTCTTCCAAGGGGATCTGTCTCCGGTTTCTTGTCCAGTGGAAGTGATCATTCCTGCTAGGAATTTGATGCGTTTTTTGATTGATGTGGAAGAGGATGAGATGATGGTCTGACCAGTCGACTGGGAGGGTGCGAACGATGGTGATTGCATCCTCATGGGCTATGATGGCATCTAGGATTGAGCCTTTGTCGTGGGTTTGTTCAGTGCTGTGTTGAATCAAGTTGTTGTTGTGAAGGAGATCGTTTAAGGTTTGCATTAGAGGGTTGTTTGCCTCATTCCAGTGAAGGTTTAGGTCTCCTAGTATCAGGTTGTTCTCATTTGAGAGTGAGCAGTGCGAGATCAGGTCGCCCAGCTGTTCACCAAATATAGTATTGTTTCCTGGTGGTCTGTAGGTGACAGTGAAGTCTTTTGTTGTCAGACATTTTGATGTTGACTGACAGGTATTCCGGATTATGATATTTGAGGGAGTCGATTTCTGTTATAGAGATGTTCTTTTTAAATATGATTGCCGTCCCTCCACCTCTTTGGTTGTTCCTGTCCTTGTTGAGGATAGGGAATCCTGGGGTACAAGCATGTCGAAGATAAGTGGGGAGGTTTCATTCAGCCAGGTTTCAGTGATGAACAGGATGTCGAAGTTATGTGTTAAGATGGTTTCTGCCAGTTCAGTTGCGTGTTTATTTGCAGATCTGCAGTTGATGAGCATGCGGTTGGCCACTTTCTTGTTGTTTAGCTCTAAGATTGGGGGGACCTTAGGAATGTTTGTGAGGTGCGCTGGAGGTCTCGTTAATTTTGAGGTTGTGGTTTCTCTCCCAAGACCGATAATTACTGGGATCCTAGCACTTGTGGAGGAGGTTGGCTTTGTTTTATAGGATTCAGCAAGGTCCCTCGCCTCTTGCATGGACATTACAGCGCTCGTTCTCTTGGGTCTGTGTGGATAGTTACTGTGGGGGGTTGTCTTCCAACCCAGTCGTGAATTTTTGTGGTGGAGTCTAAGTTTGTTGAGGGGGTCAGGGAGTGAAAGGGGTAGGCCTTGAGTAGAGGGGATGTTAAGTTTAGATAAGATTCTGTTGATGTTTTGGGTAGGTATTCCGAGTTGGAGTTCTAGTCGAGCCAATCTTTGGGTTATGCTCAAGGAAGGAGGGGTGGGGGGGTTGGGGCTTTGTGTGTCCCGCGTCCGATCCTTGGTTGTTGGAGGGAGATTTGTTATGCTAGGTGGAGAAAACAAATCTGTGTGGGAGTTCCTCCCTCTGTCTGTGATCTTATTGTGGTTTATGGGGGTAGTCACTGGTATCGGTGGGATTACTGGGTTTAGAGTGGGCAGGTCATTCAGGACAGTTAGCAGTGGGTCGGGTTCTTTGTTTACTGGGTGGGGGTAAGGGGAGACCCTTGTACTGGAGAGGGGTTGGGGTGTATTGTCTGGTGAGAGTCTAGAGATGGGTGAGCATAAGCGGAATGAATATTGCGGGATCAGGAAGGCGTTGAGGTGAATGATGGAGCTAGGGGGCGGTAGGTTGGCGGTACCCGCGGGGGGTGGGGGGTTGAGTGGGTGAAAGGGTTGGGAGGTTTTCGTCTTGTGTGGTTTGAGGCTAGGGAGTCTTTCGTGTTGGTCTGAGATGGATGGGTGAGGGCAAGGTGTAATGTGGGGAAGAGCGAGTCAAAGGCCTCTAGGTTGTCGTTGTTGGCTTGGATCAGGATCGTCTGCAACGCTCTCCTCTGCAACGCGCTCCTCTGCAACGCGCTCCTCTGCAACGCGCTCCTCTGCAACGCGCTCCTCTGCAACGCGCTGCTCTGCAACGCGCTCCTCTGCAACGCGCTCCTCTGCAACGCGCTCCTTTGCAACACTCTCCTCCATTGCGCCATGTGCCACTCCACTGCACGCCATTCCACTGCACCACTCCTATCTACTCTTCACCACTCTACGTTACTGCGCTCTAGGCCAATGCATTACTCCAAAAAAGTGCCACCTTGCCACTGCACTCTGACAGACTACTCTGCAGCACTGTACTTTACGCCACTTCACTCTAGGCTACTCTGACACTCCACTCTGTGACGCTGTACTCCATTAAACTCTACTCCAATCTGACAATCTACTCAACTCTACAACATTCTACTCCACTCTATGCCACTGTGACACCACTCCAATCTACAATGCTCTATGCAGCTCCCTCTAATCCACAGCACTTTACTTGCTCTATTCTATGACACACTAATCTACTTTACTGCACTCCATTAATCCACTCTCTCACTGCACACCACTCTATGCCACACCACTCTAACACTCCATGCCACTCTGTGCCACTCCACAACACTCTACTCTGCCAGTCCACTCTACTACACTACTCCACTTGATGCCACTCCACTCTACGACAATCTGCTCCATTGTGGCCAACTCTACTGTGCAACACTCCACTCTATGCAACACGATCTTCGTCACTCCACACCATTCCACAACACTCTAGGACTCCACTCTAGGACACTCTACACCACTCAACTCTCTCAATCTACGACACTCTACTCCCTCCACAACACTGTATGGCATTCCATGACACTCCAGATCACTCCACTCTACACAACTCTCCTCTACACGACTCTCTACGTTATTCTATAACACTCCGCTCTACTACACAACACTCGACTTTACGACACTCCGCACCAGTCTACTTTACACCTCTAACTTTTAGCCATGCTGACCAGCAGCCACGCTGGTGTACACAATGGCTAAAACATATTGGCAAAGCCAATAGCTCTTGCATTGGCGACACCGAGTCGTTTTGCCAGTGCTTGTCTTCTCTTCATGATGGTTCCTTCTTTCCTTCCCAAGTATATGATTCCTTGTTATTCTGATTCAGATTAGCTGCTGCCTCCTCCTCCATCGAAATGTTCATATTCTCCACGATCGTACCAGCATCTGTGACAGTTAATGTTTTCCTCTCTATGCTAGTGATTTGCAGCGTTCCTGTAGGAAAGTGCCCCTTTTTAACATGATTACCCCCACTTTTTGCATGGTATTTGATGTGATTTCACCGGTAAGTGCACTGCTAACCAGGTCCCCAGTGCCTGATATTTTACCCAAAACTGTACAATTGTTCCCTCAATTGGCAATACATTTAGCATTCTCTGTAAATCCCTAGTAAATGGTATCCCTGGTGCCTGAAGTACTAAAGAGGGTCACTAAGGGCTGCATCTCGAATTGTGCCACCCTAAGGGACCCCTCACTAAACACATGCAAGACTTCCATTTCAGGCTGCATGTTTTGGTGCAAACAAATGTAGTAACACGACATGACACACATCCCTGTGCCATGTTCCTTAACACTGCATGTAGTATTTATAAGTCACCCCTGTCGCCTTTTTGCCCTAAGGCAGGGTGCCTGATATTACATGAGGGCATACCAGCATGAGCAGATATGCCCCAGTGCTGGTCATTTCCATTACTGCTAGTGCAAGTTGTAGTAAATGTCCTCTCCACTGTTCTCCTCTGGATAGACTGTACAATGTTATCTGTGACATCATAGAATGCCTGGGTGTCCCTCTAGCTCACAGCGCCTTTCTATTACTTACTGTGGCAGTTGGTCATCTCAGGCTGAGCTGCTAACAGCTGGCTCCTGGTGGGGTTTTCCCTACAATCTTAACCTATCTTTCCAATCTGGAAGGAACCTGCAATAAAGGATCTTAACTTACAAAGTGGACTCTGCAATTTTCATTTACCACAACTTGGCGACGATTCTTAAAAGGATGAACCTACGCGTGATCTAAGGATAGAGACTACTTAAGGAACTATACAAGTTAAAGGAAGCAACTTAAGAAATCAAGAAATTCAAAGAGACTTCATTTTCAGACTTAAGGTAACGCCCTGCTGACCCCACCAGTGTCCTGTTTCACCTGGACAGCCTACACAGAGCGTGTGTTTCACCTTGATGTCTGCTATTAGTCTGCGTGTGAAGTGGTCTTGTGCACCAATGAGTTTTGTGTACTAATTACCTACTGGACGTGCTCATCTCTCTGTGGACAGCCTGCAACCTGAGAGTGTGTCTTTATTTAGTATCTGCTACAACCTGGCGTTTGTTATTTAAGCTGTCTCTGCTGTCATCTGGAAATTATTTGTCTGGAGAAACGAGAGTTTGAGCGTCACTTTTGTGCCCTACAAATTGAGGAAGACGTCACATCTACTTCACTGGCTTCGCAGTGCTAGTCCAAGTGAGCACATTCACGAACAAGCGCAATTATTACACTTTAGAAGAAAGCATCAGCGATATTGATATGTATTTATTCCCAGCGCACATATGTGTCAGCGCATTCAGGGACTGGCGCTGTTCTTGGCTAGCGGATTCAAAGGGACGCTGCACTATTATGGCAGTGTGTAAAGACTGAACGGCCTCAGCTTTCTGTGCCTTTCCAAACTCGTTTACTCAAAGTCCTGGACACTGATGTCCGTTGGTCGACGGTTGACCAACAGCGATCTTCCCTTCTTCCCGTCTGCCGTCCTTCTGATGACGTGATTAGAATGCTTCTAGGAGTTAGCGAAACTCTTCTGTGACGTCACACCTTCTCTCATGCTGCAATTTTCCTGTTATCTTGGTTCAGCACGCCTTGGCCGTGAACCATCCGGTGGTTGCGTAACTACGTGCCGCCATCTTCCTCAAGATCAGCATATTGAAGTTGAAACTCGAAGTTTCTATGTGGTACTCTCAGTGTGACTTCAATTCTACACGCACACTGTGGTCTTCAATTTTCTGGTGTCAAGGTCATGATTTGTGTCGGCAGTGTGCCGCATACGATGATAATTACGATTTCATTATACCTTCCTGCCGTCGAGCCGACCATTGATGAGACACGAACATTCTCATTCTTTGATCAGCACCTGGAACATTTTCGTTTCATGGTCAATTGCGGGACTAGAGCAACCGAGTGGAAGAGACTTTTCTTTTGGTCTTGATCACATTCTTCTTGTCTGATGGAGGTCCACGGCGACTGCAAAGAGCTCAGCGGCGACTGCAGGGAGCTCAACGGCGTCTGCAGGGAGCAGTGTAAACAGACCCCGGGTGAGAGGTCGCTCACCGGAGCTGGCATTACTTAATATTTTGTTTTGAAGTGCTTAGCTTCTCAGTATTTGTGAGGATTGCATTCTGTCTTAGCATAATCTTTTGCTTTGTTGCCTTAACCTGTTGATCTATTCAAACTACTACAGTGGTCTCTGCTGTGTTTGCCCTATCGTTTATTTGTGGGATCAGGTCTACATCTCTTTTCTCTACGGTGTGCCCTTCTTTGGGGAGCCATGAGTCGGGCTTTGTCAAAATCGGTTTACTAGGGTTATGATGTACCTCATAGTGTATCCTATGTAGGGTTTGGTGTAGTTTTGTTCATCTGTGTGAGTGTGGTGTCACTGTGGGTAGTCAATGTCCATGCCAGTTCACAAGATGTGTATCTTCTCTAGTCTATTTTCTTCCCAAGGTTTTTGTCCTAACCTTGCGGTGTACCCTTTTTAGGGGAGGTTGAGTATTTGAGGGTCGTCCATGCCCCATGTTTTTTTTTCCTCAGGATTACTTTCCTGCAGTGTAACCTTTAAGGTTGAGTGTTTACGGGTAGTCCATGCCCCATCTGTAGTCCCAGGGTAATTGTTCCTATCCTGCGGTGTACCCTTTTCAGGGGAGGTTGGGTATTTGAGGGTAGTCCATGCCCCATTTTTGTTCTCAGGATCTCTGTCCTGCAGTGTACTCTTTTTAGAGGAGGTAGGAAGTTTGCGGGTAGTCCATGCCCCATTTTCTGTCCCAGGGTTATCTTGTTTAACCTGTGGTGTACCCTTTTTAGGGGAGATTGTGTGTTTGTGGGTAGTCAATGCCCATTTATATTCCCAAGTTTGTTGTCCTGTGGTGTACCCTCTTAAGGGGAGGTTCAGTGTTTGTGGGTAGTCCATTCTCCTTACTTTGCGCTGTCCCCTGTTTTTGGTGGAGATTGTTTGTACACTATGTTCTTGTCGGAGTCTACCTTCTTGCAGCTACTGGCCAGGGCTTCATTTTGGTAAGATTTTGAGTTCTGTATTTATCATACGTTTAGTGTCAGCATATCTTTACCAGGGGTAGTTTTTTTTTAAATTTTTCTCTTTGGTGAATTCCTGTTAAAGGGGTTTGTTCTCTTGGGTTATCTTAGGTGAGTTTTACCCCATTGTGTCTCTCCCAGTCTACACTCATTTTTATCTAGGGTGTTTACCCTGTAGTGTACCCATGTGTGGGGAGGTTATGAGTGTCACCAGCTAACTTAGCTGTTCGTCTTAGTTTTTCGAAACCATGCTGTTTCGTTAAGGGAAAGGGATGTGGCATATTGTTTCTTAGTTCTTTTCTCTGCTAATGTTACCTCATGCTAACGTCATCTCTTGTCGTACATTATTACTTTTAGTTCATCTCAATTTTGTACTTTCCTGCTGATGTTACATTTGAGGTATTATGTCGATTGTTTCTTTGTTCTGTTCTTATTCCATAAGGGAAGAGGATGTGTAGTAAATGTCCTCTCCGCTGTTCTCCTCTGGATAGACTGTACAATGTTATCTGTGACATCATAGAATGCCTGGGTGTCCCTCTAGCTCACAGCGCCTTTCTATTACTTACTGTGGCAGTTGGTCATCTCAGGCTGAGCTGCTAACAGCTGGCTCCTGGTGGGGTTTTCCCTACAATCTTAACCTATCTTTCCAATCTGGAAGGAACCTGCAATAAAGGATCTTAACTTACTAAGTGGACTCTGCAATTTTCATTTACCACACAAGTGAACATGGAAGCCATTTTAAAACATGTGCTGTACACTGGTGAAAATGAGTTCCCCGGCTACATGATGGCTTCACTGAAGGCAGGGATGTTTGGTATCAAGCATCCCATATTAATAAACCCACACTGATTCAGTGTTGAATTTATTAATACATGCACCCAGAGGGCACCTTAGAGGTGCCCCCCGAAAACCTACCAGCCCCTGGGCGTGTTGGCGAACTGGATTTTGCCAGCCTGCCACGAGAGACAAGTGTTTGACCCCGAAGGGTGGGAGTCTTCGCTCTCAGGAGATTAGAAACAAGGCCTGCACAAGAAGAGGGTGATAGCAACCCCTCTCACAGGATGACCTGCTGATTAGCTTTCCAATATGAACTACAAATGTTTGCCTATGCCTCCAAACTAATTAGGGTACTCACAGATTCATGTACGAGTAAACAATAGTTTATTAGTTTACCCAAACAACACTTTATGTTTTATAATTAGTATTCAATTCATAAAAAAAGGATATTCAAAAAAGCAGACCCAAGACTGCTATCAACTTCATGTCATAGCCATACACACTTTCGAAAAACAATTTGTACATATATACAGTGAAACAACAAATAAATGACGTTTTTAACATAAAATGACAAAAAACTTTTACCGTGAATACATTTCACCACGAAAACAGTTGAATAACATGGATAATTTAACCATACATGCAAGAAAAACTTTTTCAGAAAAAAGAGAGAGAGACAAGGATATTATTTCCAACAAATTACACTCCCAGGTCCTGAATCTTATGTTTTCAATTAAATGTCAGGAACATTGCTCATTTTAGCATCAATAACACTGGCCAACTGGCCAGTGAAAAAGGGGGAGAGAATGCAGACGCGTTTCGAATCCAGTTTAATGGATTGCTGGATTCTCGTCAGGGCAGTGTAATTCTATTCCGTGGAAGCTGTTTAAAAAAACAACAACAAAATGTTTGTCAAAAAGTGGGTCCTCTAGCCACTCCTCACTGAACTAGTTTAGGAACAGAATAAAGCGTACCTTGTGATATTCTGCCCACAGTCGCTCCAGTTTACATGAGAAATGACGTCTATGTCGGTCAGTTTGCGCTGCAACAGAGTGAAACTAAGTCAAATCCGGTGGGCGACACCTTTTTTTTCCTTTTTTTTCTTTTACAAGGATGTTCGCCGAATGTTTATTACCTGCACTATTCTTGGGCGTGTGGCAAGTTGTGCCGGTATCTTTCCGTGTTTGGAGTTGTGCTCATATCAATTCTGTAAAGACAGACAGAATCAAGAGCGTTTTTGATTACACTGCTGGCTCAGTGGCGCACCCCTGATCCCGGCCCATAAAAAGAAACTTACTTGAGCGCTAGTCCGCGGTTTTCGAAAATGGGTGTTCTGTTTTTTAGGACGCGATCGTCCGCCACAGTCTAGCTTCGCAAATCTGGGGGAGTGAGGGGAAAAGGGTGTTAGCGCACTGCAGCGCATAGTCCTGTCTCATTACAAACAGTGCCGGGGGCCGATCTGCTGGCAGATCAAGTTAGCGGGTCTCAAGCTTACCGCAATTGTTCAGGGATCTCCACTTAGCGTCCACACTCCAACCGACAAACTCTAGTTTGTGAATGTCAGCGGCAATGCCGGTGTCCGGGATTCCGGGTCATGTGACTGTAGTGGGACCAATCAGAATTCAAAGACAATTCTAATGCACTCTGGAACCTGTAGTTCCAATCAGCGGCTGTTATGTGCACTGTGTATTACATCGTGATTGTCAAGTGCTGATTATGATACCTTCGGGGACCTGTGATGTCAAGGGGACAGACCAATGTTCTATGCCCTGTTAATTTCACTAAGGCTGTTCAGACCCTTATTCACACTGTCAAACTTGAGGATTAAGTAAGCCTCCTTGCGCAACAACACTGTGTCAACGTCTTGATAATGTTTGGGATCAATCTGTACCAGTACAGTCCACCTGATATCGTTCTCAGAGTGAGCCTTACTGATAAAATGTTCCACCATAGGGGCGGTCAGAACTTTTTTCTTTATACGAGATCGATGTTGGGTAATTCTAGCATTGATGGCCTGGTTCGTTTTGCCTATATACACTCTGTTGCATGGGCAAACCACCGCATAGACTACATTGCGAGTCTTACAATTAGTGAAGCATTCATGCTTCCATCTGATGCCATTATTTATAAATATGTCACCTTCTAGTGTAGTGGAACACGACACACAATTACCACATTTGTGGTGCCCGCAAATTGGTTTTAACTTCCACTGCGCGACAAGGTCACTTTTAGGTAGTGGAATATGGCTGTCTGCTTTAATCAATTGTTGCCCAATGCTTCTGTTTTTCCGCATTGCAAAAATGGGCTTCGAGAGGGGGTGCTCCAACGTTTCGAGGAGATGCCAATTTTTCCGTATTATGTTCTTAAATTGATTTGTGTGTTGGCCAAATGTTGTGACGCAAACCAATTGTTCCAAATCCTTCTTTTCTTTCTTTTGGAATAATGTTTCTCTTGGAGTAAATTTGGCCCTATTTTTTGAGTGTTTTAACAATTTTTTGGGGTACCCTCTCTCTGCCATTTCGTCGCAGAATCTTGATGCATGACAGTCAAAATCACTTACATTCGTGCAGTTTCGCCTGATTCTAAGCAGTTGCCCGTACGGCAAGTTGTTTTTGAGCGATTGGGGATGCGAACTGGTATAATGCAGGATTGTGTTCCTGTCGGTTTCCTTCTTATGCAAGGAAGTCGTCAACTTGGTTTCGCTGGTGCCTACAGTGACGTCAAGGAAAGTCATTTCCTTTGGACTGTGATTGAGCGTGAATTGGATGTCAGGGTGCCTTGAGTTCAACCACGCATGGAATTGTTCGAGTGACGCCTGGCCCCCCTGCCACAGGAGCCAGACGTCATCGATATATCTTAGCCATTGAATGATCTGGTCTGAGAAAGGGTTGTTATTCAGGACAAACCTCTCCTCAAACTGTGCCATATAGAGCACTGCCAGCTCCGGTGCATAGGGACAACCCATGGCTGTCCCTTTGATTTGAATAAAGAAATTATTCTCATACTTAAAGTAGTTGCTTCGAAGAGTAATCTCTGCTAGTGACAGAATGAAACTAGTGGGCACCCGGTGGGGTCTCACCCTCTGTTCTAGATAGAGTTCGATGACCTCTAGAGCTTCGTCCTGCGGTATTTGGGTGTAGAGCGCAGCAACGTCCAATGTCACCATCAAATCAGTCTGTTCATTGAATGTGCGCCCCTCTATTAGTTTAATGAACTCCGTTGTGTCTCTGAGATGCGATCGGACTTGTTGTATACACGGTTTTAAGAAAAAATCTATGTATTTCGATATTGGTTCAAGTACCGAATCGCATCCAGAGACTATGGGTCTGCCTGGGGGTGCCTTATCATCTTTGTGAATCTTCGGTAGGAAGTAGAGAATTGGAGTTCTGGGCATCTTTTTATTCAAAAATTCGTGCTCTTTAGGCCCCAAGAATCCTTCATCCAGACCTGCCTTTGTAATTCTGGAAATTTTCTCCTGAATCGCATGAACGGGATCTTCTTTTGAAGATCTGTACCATTCCCTATTGTTCACATGTGCTTGGCCTTCCGCAAGATACATCGGGCGTGGCCAAAGGACCACTGCCCCGCCTTTATCGGCCTGTTTTATAATTATTGATGTATCAGATTTCAAATCATCAATCGCTTTTTTTATACCTTTGCTGATGTTATTTTTAACAAAACTAGTTTTCTTCTCAAGTTTAGTGAGGGAGGACAGTACAGCTTGCTCAAAAGCAATGATCTGTTTTGGGATATTCGAGGTAGGGGTGAACCGTGATTTAACTCTAAGTCCAGTCGTTTCCTGTAATGACGTCATTTCGGCTCCAGCGAAATAAGTTTTCAACCTGACCTTGCGGCAGAAGTCAAGAGCTTCCAGTTTCAGTTTTGTAAAATCAGTTCTTTTGGTGGGGACAAATTTGAGACCCAGGTTAAGGAGCATTTCTGCATCTCTAGATAATTCCTTATTAGAGAGGTTCACTATGGTGGACAGATTTAGTTGTTGTTGTAGTTTTTGTTGCGAGTTCGCATTTGCCATGGTTGTTTGAAACGAGGTCGCGTTTGGCCGCCCCTGGACAAAAAAGGAGCCGGCCCTCCAGTTGCGCCTCGTTTATTGAAATTAGACTGCCTAGAGTCTGTGGAAGAATCAGAAGAAGTGGTGTCTGAGAAGGTCATTTAGTATTGATTTGACTGAACCCTTTCTTGTACTCGGTGTCCTCACGAGGGGCCCTAAATACATTCCAGGGTAGATCAAAAAACAACAACAAAATGTTTGTCAAAAAGTGGGTCCTCTAGCCACTCCTCACTGAACTAGTTTAGGAACAGAATAAAGCGTACCTTGTGATATTCTGCCCACAGTCGCTCCAGTTTACATGAGAAATGACGTCTATGTCGGTCAGTTTGCGCTGCAACAGAGTGAAACTAAGTCAAATCCGGTGGGCGACACCTTTTTTTTCCTTTTTTTTCTTTTACAAGGATGTTCGCCGAATGTTTATTACCTGCACTATTCTTGGGCGTGTGGCAAGTTGTGCCGGTATCTTTCCGTGTTTGGAGTTGTGCTCATATCAATTCTGTAAAGACAGACAGAATCAAGAGCGTTTTTGATTACACTGCTGGCTCAGTGGCGCACCCCTGATCCCGGCCCATAAAAAGAAACTTACTTGAGCGCTAGTCCGCGGTTTTCGAAAATGGGTGTTCTGTTTTTTAGGACGCGATCGTCCGCCACAGTCTAGCTTCGCAAATCTGGGGGAGTGAGGGGAAAAGGGTGTTAGCGCACTGCAGCGCATAGTCCTGTCTCATTACAAACAGTGCCGGGGGCCGATCTAGAGGACCCACTTTTTGACAAACATTTTGTTGTTGTTTTTTTAAACAGCTTCCACGGAATAGAATTACACTGCCCTGACGAGAATCCAGCAATCCATTAAACTGGATTCGAAACGCGTCGGCATTCTCTCCCCCTTTTTCACTGGCCAGTTGGCCAGTGTTATTGATGCTAAAATGAGCAATGTTCCTGACATTTAATTGAAAACATAAGATTCAGGACCTGGGAGTGTAATTTGTTGGAAATAATATCCTTGTCTCTCTCTCTTTTTTCTGAAAAAGTTTTTCTTGCATGTATGGTTAAATTATCCATGTTATTCAACTGTTTTCGTGGTGAAATGTATTCACGGTAAAAGTTTTTTGTCATTTTATGTTAAAAACGTCATTTATTTGTTGTTTCACTGTATATATGTACAAATTGTTTTTCGAAAGTGTGTATGGCTATGACATGAAGTTGATAGCAGTCTTGGGTCTGCTTTTTTGAATATCCTTTTTTTATGAATTGAATACTAATTATAAAACATAAAGTGTTGTTTGGGTAAACTAATAAACTATTGTTTACTCGTACATGAATCTGTGAGTACCCTAATTAGTTTGGAGGCATAGGCAAACATTTGTAGTTCATATTAGTGAGGCCCTGCCTACCCTCCTTCCCACTGGGCCCAGCCACCCCTGTTTCTTTTGATTATTTGAGCGGGCGAATGCTCGAGTGGCCTGGGAACGACAAAAAAAAGGTGTCTTTTGATTCTTCTAGTGAGCACTGAGTGCCTTGCAAGAGTGTGCTCTCTTGCTTAGCATGGCAGACAAGGACACGCTGTCCTTCACGGAAAGCCATATTGAAAAACTGATTGCGTCCTCGCCATTTTCCTCCATTACCCTGAGTGCCTCGGCAAAACAGCAAAACGAGGCAGACAAATTAACTAGGCTTCAAAAGAAGCATATTAGAACGGAACTTCATGGTCATTTTCTACTTAGACATTTAAAAGCTGGTACCATACCCTGGGGCCTTCAGGTGAAGAACATTCCTGTCATCTTCATAGAGGACACCGAGTACAAGAAAGGGTTCAGTCAAATCAATACTAAATGTAGTAGAGATTTAATGGTACATACCATTGAAACTGCCCAACGCATTTGCAGCCAGGAAGAAAGGGAGATAGAAGACTTGATCAAAACCATTAACGAGAACCAGACCACGACTGAAGCTAAGGCACTCCTAGAAAAAATTGACAAGGAAATTGCCACATTTAAAGATTTCACTCTTAATACCAAATCAGCACAGTTTGATAAAGACTCTAAATCTTTTCAGCTAGATAGAGTATATCCTTTTTTAAAAGAGGATTTCTACACTTCTGGTGAGTCACGAGGGGCCCTAAATACATTCCAGGTTAGATCAAAAAACAGGTTTCTGACCTTCTCAGACACCACTTCTTCTGATTCTTCCACAGACTCTAGGCAGTCTAATTTCAATAAACGAGGCGCAACTGGAGGGCCGGCTCCTTTTTTGTCCAGGGGCGGCCAAACGCGACCTCGTTTCAAACAACCATGGCAAATGCGAACTCGCAACAAAAACTACAACAACAACTAAATCTGTCCACCATAGTGAACCTCTCTAATAAGGAATTATCTAGAGATGAAGAAATGCTCCTTAACCTGGGTCTCAAATTTGTCCCCACCAAAAGAACTGATTTTACAAAACTGAAACTGGAAGCTCTTGACTTCTGCCGCAAGGTCAGGTTGAAAACTTATTTCGCTGGAGCCGAAATGACGTCATTACAGGAAACGACTGGACTTAGAGTTAAATCACGGTTCACCCCTACCTCGAATATCCCAAAACAGATCATTGCTTTTGAGCAAGCTGTACTGTCCTCCCTCACTAAACTTGAGAAGAAAACTAGTTTTGTTAAAAATAACATCAGCAAAGGTATAAAAAAAGCGATTGATGATTTGAAATCTGATACATCAATAATTATAAAACAGGCCGTTAAAGGCGGGGCAGTGTTCCTTTGGCCACGCCCGATGTATCTTGCGGAAGGCCAAGCACATGTGAACAATAGGGAATGGTACAGATCTTCAAAAGAAGATCCCGTTCATGCGATTCAGGAGAAAATTTCCAGAATTACAAAGGCAGGTCTGGATGAAGGATTCTTGGGGCCTAAAGAGCACGAATTTTTGAATAAAAAGATGCCCAGAACTCCAATTCTCTACTTCCTACCGAAGATTCACAAAGATGATAAGGCACCCCCAGGCAGACCCATAGTCTCTGGATGCGATTCGGTACTTAAACCAATATCGAAATACATAGATTTTTTCTTAAAACCGTGTATACAACAAGTCCGATCGCATCTCAGAGACACAACGGAGTTCATTAAACTAATAGAGGGGCGCACATTCAATGAACAGACTGATTTGATGGTGACATTGGACGTTGCTGCGCTCTACACCCAAATACCGCAGGACGAAGCTCTAGAGGTCATCGAACTCTATCTAGAACAGAGGGTGAGACTCCACCGGGTGCCCACTAGTTTCATTCTGTCACTAGCAGAGATTACTCTTCGAAGCAACTACTTTAAGTATGAGAATCATTTCTTTATTCAAATCAAAGGGACAGCCATGGGTTGTCCCTATGCACCGGAGCTGGCAGTGCTCTATATGGCACAGTTTGAGGAGAGGTTTGTCCTGAATAACAACCCTTTCTCAGACCAGATCATTCAATGGCTAAGATATATCGATGACGTCTGGCTCCTGTGGCAGGGGGGCCAGGCGTCACTCGAACAATTCCATGCGTGGTTGAACTCAAGGCACCCTGACATCCAATTCACGCTCAATCACAGTCCAAAGGAAATGACTTTCCTTGACGTCACTGTAGGCACCAGCGAAACCAAGTTGACGACTTCCTTGCATAAGAAGGAAACCGACAGGAACACAATCCTGCATTATACCAGTTCGCATCCCCATTCGCTCAAAAACAACTTGCCGTACGGGCAACTGCTTAGAATCAGGCGAAACTGCACGAATGTAAGTGATTTTGACTGTCATGCATCAAGATTCTGCGACGAAATGGCAGAGAGAGGGTACCCCAAAAAATTGTTAAAACACTCAAAAAATAGGGCCAAATTTACTCCAAGAGAAACATTATTCCAAAAGAAAGAAAAGAAGGATTTGGAACAATTGGTTTGCGTCACAACATTTGGCCAACACACAAATCAATTTAAGAACATAATACGGAAAAATTGGCATCTCCTCGAAACGTTGGAGCACCCCCTCTCGAAGCCCATTTTTGCAATGCGGAAAAACAGAAGCATTGGGCAACAATTGATTAAAGCAGACAGCCATATTCCACTACCTAAAAGTGACCTTGTCGCGCAGTGGAAGTTAAAACCAATTTGCGGGCACCACAAATGTGGTAATTGTGTGTCGTGTTCCACTACACTAGAAGGTGACATATTTATAAATAATGGCATCAGATGGAAGCATGAATGCTTCACTAATTGTAAGACTCGCAATGTAGTCTATGCGGTGGTTTGCCCATGCAACAGAGTGTATATAGGCAAAACGAACCAGGCCATCAATGCTAGAATTACCCAACATCGATCTCGTATAAAGAAAAAAGTTCTGACCGCCCCTATGGTGGAACATTTTATCAGTAAGGCTCACTCTGAGAACGATATCAGGTGGACTGTACTGGTACAGATTGATCCCAAACATTATCAAGACGTTGACACAGTGTTGTTGCGCAAGGAGGCTTACTTAATCCTCAAGTTTGACAGTGTGAATAAGGGTCTGAACAGCCTTAGTGAAATTAACAGGGCATAGAACATTGGTCTGTCCCCTTGACATCACAGGTCCCCGAAGGTATCATAATCAGCACTTGACAATCACGATGTAATACACAGTGCACATAACAGCCGCTGATTGGAACTACAGGTTCCAGAGTGCATTAGAATTGTCTTTGAATTCTGATTGGTCCCACTACAGTCACATGACCCGGAATCCCGGACACCGGCATTGCCGCTGACATTCACAAACTAGAGTTTGTCGGTTGGAGTGTGGACGCTAAGTGGAGATCCCTGAACAATTGCGGTAAGCTTGAGACCCGCTAACTTGATCTGCCAGCAGATCGGCCCCCGGCACTGTTTGTAATGAGACAGGACTATGCGCTGCAGTGCGCTAACACCCTTTTCCCCTCACTCCCCCAGATTTGCGAAGCTAGACTGTGGCGGACGATCGCGTCCTAAAAAACAGAACACCCATTTTCGAAAACCGCGGACTAGCGCTCAAGTAAGTTTCTTTTTATGGGCCGGGATCAGGGGTGCGCCACTGAGCCAGCAGTGTAATCAAAAACGCTCTTGATTCTGTCTGTCTTTACAGAATTGATATGAGCACAACTCCAAACACGGAAAGATACCGGCACAACTTGCCACACGCCCAAGAATAGTGCAGGTAATAAACATTCGGCGAACATCCTTGTAAAGGAAAAAAAAGGTGTCGCCCACCGGATTTGACTTAGTTTCACTCTGTTGCAGCGCAAACTGACCGACATAGACGTCATTTCTCATGTAAACTGGAGCGACTGTGGGCAGAATATCACAAGGTACGCTTTATTCTGTTCCTAAACTAGTTCAGTGAGGAGTGGCTAGAGGACCCACTTTTTGACAAACATTTTGTTGTTGTTTTTTTAAACAGCTTCCACGGAATAGAATTACACTGCCCTGACGAGAATCCAGCAATCCATTAAACTGGATTCGAAACGCGTCGGCATTCTCTCCCCCTTTTTCACTGGCCAGTTGGCCAGTGTTATTGATGCTAAAATGAGCAATGTTCCTGACATTTAATTGAAAACATAAGATTCAGGACCTGGGAGTGTAATTTGTTGGAAATAATATCCTTGTCTCTCTCTCTTTTTTCTGAAAAAGTTTTTCTTGCATGTATGGTTAAATTATCCATGTTATTCAACTGTTTTCGTGGTGAAATGTATTCACGGTAAAAGTTTTTTGTCATTTTATGTTAAAAACGTCATTTATTTGTTGTTTCACTGTATATATGTACAAATTGTTTTTCGAAAGTGTGTATGGCTATGACATGAAGTTGATAGCAGTCTTGGGTCTGCTTTTTTGAATATCCTTTTTTTATGAATTGAATACTAATTATAAAACATAAAGTGTTGTTTGGGTAAACTAATAAACTATTGTTTACTCGTACATGAATCTGTGAGTACCCTAATTAGTTTGGAGGCATAGGCAAACATTTGTAGTTCATATTAGTGAGGCCCTGCCTACCCTCCTTCCCACTGGGCCCAGCCACCCCTGTTTCTTTTGATTAGCTTTCCAAGGCAGAGGAATTACAAAGAAGCTACCGCCTTTGAAACACGAGTCTGGCTCATCTTACATGAGAGGAAGTCGACCACCTTTGTCCAGAGCCCTCTGGCACATGGACAGGTGGGAAAATTAGCTAGTCAGGTAGCATCGTGCCACCCCCCAGCTAGAACCAGCCCTAGGCTAGTACCACCCCTAGGGTGGCCTAATCTTAGATGGACACAACTTTTCAGAAGTGGCCAGCTTTGTGATGGCAAAAGTAGGAACTCTGGGACAGGGTTATTCCCACTTCCTACAGGAAGTGATCCTCTAGGGGAAGTAGTGACCCCCAAAGGTCAGTAGCTGTAGGAAGCTGGCTCTGTAAATACCACACCAAAATGAGGTATAGTGTGCACAGAGTCCAGGAGAACACCAAAGGTAGGCGGAGGTAAAAGTAGATAGCACCTTACTCTCTAGTTGTGTTAGTGTGGGCGAGCAGTAAGGCTTTATCAGAGGATAGTGTTAAGCATTTGTTGTACACACTCAATCTGCACATGATGTCTCACACTCAAAGACTGAACTCAGACCAATTTGATTTTTATAAAAATATTATTTAGCTATATTTATTTTCTAGAACCAAGCAACCCTGGTACAGGTTAGTGCAAATTGTACTTTTCAAGGCAGGTTGAACAATACATGCAAGCTGAATGAAAATTACTTTGTTACTGGTTTGTAAATCCTTCCTATACAGTGGAAATTACTGTTAGATTACTTTAGATTACTTTACAGATTACTTTATGGATTACTTCTACTCAGTGTGATATCACACTGAGAAATGGTAAGTAAAGCAGTTTTTAGTTATTTGAAGTTTTTCAAGTTCTCCTACAAAACCAACTCCACACACAACAAATTTCAAGGAAAAACAGTCAATATATATTCCTGCGGGGAAAATGTGGTTATCAGTTAACAGGTAAGTACTTGGTTGTGGGAGCTGGTATTCTTGGCTTAGAACCAGGGTTCTCCCAGGATCAAGGATGCACTCTCAAACCACCCTCAACGCAATAGGACGCCCGGGTGCAGAGTGCTGAGGCCCAATGTTATCCAATGGGGGATAGGGGGCCTCCGGTTGCTGACTGCTCATGAGCAGGCCACAAAGTTATAGGAGCAAAGCTCCTGGTGTTAGGCTCAGGGCAAAGGGGCATCCGGGTTAGCACCCAAAGTACAGCGGCAGCTGGGTGCAGGGTGCTGTTTTGGCGTTGGGTGCCCTGTTGTTTTCGATGGGGATTTTGGTTTTTAGCTGCAGGCTCAGTCCAGGAAGAGTTACGGGAGGAACCGACAGCTGGGCAGGTAAGTTGGAGGGCTCGGAACGTAGGTGCAACTCTGGTTATTTTCTCCAGAGCACAGGGCGGCTGGATGCAGGGATGTCTTTTGAGGTTGGATTTCACCTTACCGGGCCCTGTGCGGTTGGGGGGGGGGGGCGATGTCAGGGAGTGCTGGATGGGTCAACCCATGGTGGACCGAGTGCTGGGAGACCACGCTGGGACCAGTGGGCCACCCGGATTCGGGCCATAGGCGTCTGGTTCAGTGGTGGTTCCAGGTGTTTGGTTTCTTTGTCCTCAGCAGGCTCTGAGCCTTTCTTGGCTGTTTCTTTTGAACAGACCTACTGTTCACAGGAGATCCGGTCTTTGTTGAAGGCAGTCAGTTCTCCTAGGGGTTCTGGAGGTCGCTGACTGCAGGACAAGATGACTTTTGGCGCAGGATTTCTGGAAACTGCAGACGGGCTGGTAGGGCTGGGGCCAAGTCAGTTCTTCTCTGCAGTCTCCTCTGCTGGGCGTCTTCGTTTGTCCTGCTTCTTAGGCTGCGGGAATCTGTCGTCTTGGTTCAGGGCGTCCTCCTAAACACTATATTAAGGGGGTGTTTTAGGGGTCTCGAGGTCAGTAGCTGATGGGCTGCTGACCTTAGGGTGACTACACCCTTGGTGTCCTCACCACACGCGGGGGAGTGGTCGCAATCCCTAATCCTGATTGGAGAGGGCCAGCCGTCTGCAGGATGGCGGGCACTGAAGAGTGAGCTTCACCTCGCCTCCCCCACCTGGGGGGTGGGGTTGGTAGAGGTGGGCACTCCTTCTGGGCTGTGCTAATTTTTCCAGCCTGTCTTCCTGCCGAAAAGGAGGGGAGACAGGAAGGGGGCCTGCTCCTGATAGCAGAAGAGGCTGGGGATCGCATTACAAAGTTGGCAAGGCCTTTGAAGCTCCCCTGCCACGGATGGCTCTTCCTGGCCTGGGGGAGGTGTGACCACCTCTGCCCAAGAAGGGCTTTATTTCTGGGCTCAGGGAGCGAAGGCTCCCACCCCAGGGGTCTAGAAACATGTCTCGTGGTGGCAGGCTGGTGTGTACCAGTCAGGGAACCCACCAGAGGCTGGTCATTTTTCAGGGGGCATCTCCAAGATGCCCTCTGAGTGCATTTTTCATTAAATCCCACACACACTGGCATCAGTGTGGGTTTAATATGCTGAGATGTTTGATACCAAACTTCCCAGTTTTTAATAAAAATATTACGGTGCTGTAGAGTTTGTAATGACTCCCAGCACCCTATACACTAAATGGTATTACTGTACTTACAATGTCTAAGAATTGGTCTGGACACTGTAGGGTTACAGGGCTCATGCACCTGTACCCTCACCACTGGTATAGTGCACCCAGCTAGAAGAGTGGCTGACCTATGCCAGGGCAGTGGGTTGTAGGCATGGCACACGGGGGAGTGTGCTATGTAAGTTCTTCACCTTGTTCTGCACCAAATCACACAGCCTGCAATGGCAGTGTGTGTGTGTGAAAAGGTACAGGGCCTTTAAGGGTGACACAATAAGTGCTGCAGCCCTTAGAAGCCTTCTCTGGCCACAGTAGCTTTGGTACCCATGGTACCTTTTACAAGGGACCAACATGTGGCCAAAGAGGTGCCAATTAGGGGTATGAGGTACAGTTTTGGGAAAGAACACAGGCCCTGGGAACTTAATTGGCAGGGACACAGGGCACATCAAGTCAAAGGGTGTCAGTAGTCAGGCAAAAAGTGTGGCGGGGTGTTACTGCAACAGAAACCCAGCTTCCCACAATAGCCCATGTACTACCCTACACTCCCCTTACACCCTTAAATTCAATATTTTGGGGAGCCCCTGCTGACCTGAAAGAAGACTGACATGAAGAGTTGCCACAAGAAGACCCAGCAAGTGACTTGACGCCAACACTTCCGGCCTGCCTGCTGACCTCGACAATTGCACCAAAAGATGATTTGTCCTACAGCTGCTGTGTCCTCAAGGCCTGGGAGACCTGCCACCGCTTCGCCCTGGAACCAAGGCTCCCATGAAGTAGCAGACCTGCGTCCTGCAGGCTCCCCAAGACACCTGAGAGGACTTCATGACCGCAAAAACCCAATGCCCAAGGACACCACTGGACCCGTGTCGGAGGGAGGGTCGGAAATGAAAGCTAGGAGGCCATATAGGGTGAATAATCAAATCTTTATTGAAGTAGTTTTGGTATAGGACAGTTGACCAAGGATGATCGGTGAATGAGGTGTTGGGGTCTTGCTCTGTTAGTACAGTTCGTCAGGTTGAAAGTAGGGTTGCACCGTCGTGAATAAACAGCCTCGGCCCTTGAATCTTGGCCTCCTCCTCACTGGCAATGGTGGTTCCCCCAGGATACCCGGAAGGAAAACAAGAAATAGTGGCAGTAAGTATTCCGGTCTGTTTTATTCCCTCTGTGCCACCCTTCACCTTCCTTTGTTTGTGCTGTACAGTGAATACGATAGTGAGACAGGTGATGGAGGAACGTGCAGGGATGGAGGAAAGAGGTTAAAGTATAGAGGTAAATAATCCAGATGAGTTAGCATTCTTGGGCTCTTTTTAGGGAATAGGGCATTTTATGGCCGCCCCGGGAAAGAGAAAGAAACATGTGCCCAAAGGAAAAGAATGCAGGTTTTGTGTCAACAGCTCAAACCACGTCACCGTTAACGAAGTTTTCTTTGAATGATAAAGAACTAAAAGAAAAGGAGCAATCTGCCCGAGACTCAAAATGAGAGACACTTCTTAATTGCATGCACGTGGAGAGATTCAGTCAAGGCTCTGTTCGTAACCATCAGGGCGGTTTGGTTATGACCCGTTGTCTGCCCTGACTAGAGTGCCCATTCCCTCTCCCCCCCCCTCCCCCTTAGTTACTTCCCGGCAATTGTCTACTCACCGCCAGAGCCGTACCTCTCCAGAGTTACAGCATCAAGCGCGCGTCTCCCAGGGGTGTCCACCACTCCTCACTCGACGTCTCCTGGTCTTCTGCGGCATCGTTGGTGGAGTGGTCAATCTGTTGGCTTCCCTCTTCCGGTTCAAATGGTGGCCTCCGATTCCTCCGGAGGTCCTCTGCTTCGGCGTCTTTGGCTCCGGCGTATTCTAATTCCCCGACTTCCGGACTCTCCCCGTCTTCTCGCGAGAGGCTCCTTTTCTCCACCTCCTGTGGCTGCGATTGGTCGTCTCCGCTGATGCTTTCCGCGTCATCCTGCTGAGGAGAGGACGTGAGGTGTTTATTAACCCTGCCATGGCTGGACCCTGTTTCTTCTTCATGTGTGGGCCAAGCACCCGGGTAGGCGGTGCTCGGCCCCCATGTGGACTCTCCCTGACAACCCGTCACTCCAAGCCCGGGTTGAAGTAGGCCAACAGTGCTGTAATGGTCCTCCAGCCCTCCAGAGACCGAGTCCTCTGTGATTTCACCCCTGGTGACCTCTCAGATGTCGCCTGCAACCTCTGCATGCAGGACTCCTCTACAGCGACTGCTCCAGGTAAGAATTACTCGATGCCTAAGGACACCTCTGCACCCGTCGCCCCTGGTCTGCGGAGAAGAGGACCAAGGGTGTCCTTACGTCCCCAAGCTTTGTGAGGCCTGAGCCTCCCTGTTGGTTCAGCCCGACTGGCCCCCCCCAATCCAAGCCTTCATCCTCTTTACACCGTGGCCGATCTCCATAGAGTAACATTGGGCACCCGTCGCTGTTTTTCACCCCTGCACCCGGCCGCCCTAGTGCCACTGGTGGTGTTCTGCTGGTGCTGCCTTGGACCGTGCCCACCACACACCTTAACTCCTGGAGACTGGTCCCATAAGTCCCTGCACTGTCCTGAATGCCGCACTTGCTTTCCCTCCCGTAGATTAACATTGCAGTTTCTGAAAATTGCAGTTGACTTTTTAAATAAGAAAGTATTTCTTTTCAAAAACGTACATACCTGAATGAATTGCTTCTGGTGCCTATATATATATATATAAAGATGCATGTTATTTTTTATAAATTGGTGTGGATCTCCTTATTGAGTTGTGTGTCTCACTTATTGACTGTTGTGTGCATTTGTGAATGTCTAACACTCCCCTCTGAAAAGCCTAAGGTTGCTCGACCACACTACCCTCCAAAGAGCCCCTTGGGATTGCGAGAGAAAGCCCCTATCCAATTATAAGGAAAACCCTGGACTCTTTGCACGAAGTATCCTATTGTTATGTGTCTTATAAAGAGCCAGTTTGCCACAGTTCTTGTAATTACCGTTCTTGGCATAAACTGGTGTCCAACCACTAGTACATGTTCTTGTGGCAGTCGTGTCTTTTTCGGTGTGAAACTCCAAGCACTGTGTTTGCTGTTCAAGTTTTGAATTTTGTAAAAGTTACTTATCTTGAATCCCTAAAAGCTTGTAGGCCGTAAAAAGCTAATATTTTTATCAACTGTTTCAAGGCACGACTCCAGTCTGTGACTCAGGCTATGCCTCAGCAGTCATGAGACCCCATTCTCTAGGTCTGTTATGAGTCCTCTACTCGTGCTTGCTTGAAACAGATGGGAAGCATCTTGTTTTTGTACATGAGGCGGTCTTTAATTGGCTAGCAGTTTGTTTTGACTATTCAGCTGAGAAAGCGTGACTTGAAAGATATAGAATGAGAACATATGTGTTGCTTCAGCTGCCGCTCGTATAGCATTTAAACACAAGTGAGCCTTTGGGGGGTCATTGTTGATTTATAGTGGCAATAGAGTGGTATAAGGTCCCCAAAATAATTTTCTAAATAAAATGTCTGGGTAGTGGTGGATTGGTCTTTAGTGTTCCAAAATACTTGTTTTTCTCTATAAACTCTAACCATAGAAAGAGTTATTGTGTCATTCTTGTAATTCATGTGAACATAATTTACCTAATGCCACCATCTGCCAGCACATTTGTCATTAATTAGGTCATAACAACTTTAGAAATGCAACTTTAAGCTGTGCATTTAAATAGAATTGGTTTTCTGTGAACACGTCTGCGGTCAGCAGTACCCATCCATCGCCAGGAGACCAACCTATACAGTAATTTGAGATCGAATTGTTGGCAGCAGTTTTGTGTAAATGCTTTCTAAACACAGTTTAGCATGCTGGATTTACCTCTCACAATAAGAGTGAAAAAATGTAGCCAATTAGATATTGAGAGGCATGCTCTTACTGTAGACTGTGTATACCTGTTTGAACAAGAATACTCAGAATTTATTCACAATGAATAAATTGTTTTGCTTAATATGTTAATGTTAGTGAGATTGATTGAGCGCACGAATACCCGGGGTGTCTTGGCGCTATGAACGCAGTAATGCCAGCCAGCTGTCTAATTCTGGATGAAAAACGTTTCTCAGGGTTCTTGTCCATTCAGTGGTTACAGGCCAGTATGTGTGATAGTGTTGTGTACCAGGTATGTCCCACAACTGTAGGTAATTACCGCACTTGAGTACAATTGATTAAGGTTACTTTGTACACTTGACTTTCAGCGTAATGTGAATGAGCTGTCATAGCTTACTCTTGCAGGTTGAAACATGCAGCATCAGCACATTAAAGTCAGAGAAATGAAAGAAAACGAAAGTAGGTCTATATTGTAATGTAAGGTGGATTTTTAGAACTCTGCTTGTCACCCGTCAGGGTATCCAGGCGCTGAGTAGGTGAATGTAAGAGTGAGGCTGGGCCTGAGTACAGGTGATCTCGATGATCCGGCAAGAAGACTAGTTGAAAAGCCAGGCCTTCAACTTTGTGCCAAATTCAAGAAGTGAGGAGGAGGCCCTAATGTGTTAGGGGAGGTCGTGCCAGGCTTTGGCTGCTTGGTAGGAGAATGACCAACCTCCAGTTCTGGACGCAGGGGTGTGTGCGAGTGAGAGTGATGCTGAGCAAAGTTGTCTGGTGGGTTCGTGGAAGTGATGCCGGTGATTGAAGTATGCAGGTCCTGTGTTGTGTAGTAGTTTGAACTGGCTGTGCTTCTGGATGGAGAGCCAGTGGAGCGAAGGAATGGTGTGGGTTCGGCGTGGGAGGTTGAGGACGAGCCTGGCAGCTGCGTTTTGGATGGTTTGAAGTCTGTGAAGAAGATAGGTTGCGATGCCGGTTAGATTGCATTGCCATAGTCCAATCTGCTTGTGATTAGTGCCTGCATGATGGTACGTCTGTTGTCCAGTGGGAGCCACTTGAAGATTTTACTTGACATGCGGAGGAATTGGAAGCATGAGAAGGCTATTGCATGTACTTGGGACCTCATGGTGAGGTTGGTGTCCAGGACGAGGCTTAGGTTCCTAGTTTGGTCGACTGAGGTGGATGTGGGTCCAAGTTAATCAGGCCACCAGGTGGAGTCTCAAGTTAAGCTCCTCTTCCCGAAGATCAGCACTTCAGTTTTGTCGGTGTTGAGATTGAGGCAGTTTTTGTTTCATCCAGTTAGCCACACTTGTCATGCATTGATTGAAGTTTGTCTTAGTGAGGACAGTGTTGTTTGAGAGGGAAAAATTGAGCTGGGTTTTGTTACCTTAAATTAGATGATGTTGATTCCGTGGAACCTTATGTTAGCCAGAGGAGTAATATACATGTTTTAAAGTGTGGGCTGAGTGATAGTACCTGTTGGACTCCACAGATGAGGTCCTTTGGTTCTAATGTGAACTGCGAAGCTGAGCTTGTTGAGTTCTTCCGGAGAGGAAGGAGGCTATCTGTTTTATATCTGCTTCTTGTATTCCTCACTGTGTGTAGTCTGGCAATGAGTGTGTGGTGGGAGATAGTGGCGAAGGCGGCGAAGAGGTAGAGGAGGAAGAGAGCAGTGGTCTGTCCACGTTCGAAGATGGTGTGTAGGTCATCTATGGCACCGATGAGGGCTGTTTCGGTGCTGTGGTTGTTCGGAATCCTGATTGGGAGTCGTGCAGGAGTTTGTGGTGTTCTAGGTGGTCAGAGAAAGCATTCCTGGTTTACTTTCTATGTCAAATAAGGGTCAGATTGCAAGGAAGATGTTGTTACAGTCCTTTGGTGTGTGTGTAAGCCATTTGCTTACAGTTTGCTATTCTGAAAGAGCCAAGAGTTGCTAGGTGAAAAAGAATTCTTGTAAAATTGCCGTGACTCTTTTGTAAATTGACAGTAATAGTAATCATCATTCTGTATTTATGTTTGTTTCAAAAGAGGAACATTACTGGATTTCATTGCACTACCCACCTAATAACAAGCATTGGCAAAGCCAATAGGTCTTGCCTTTGGGACCTTATAAGTGTTTAGTTATCCAGCACAATATCCTTGGTGCAACAACATTAAGTGTTGCATGGCTAAACACTTATAAGGTCCCAAAGGCGAGACCTATTGGCTATGCCAATGCTTGTTGTTGTAGCAGGTACACCTCAAATGCGAGGTTCTGTAAAATATCATGCTTAGGGTCCTTCTGAAAGAGGATTCTGATACCTAAGGTGGTGCCATGTGGGCCTGGAAGTAGGAAAATGTAGTTGGCGCAGAGCACTAAACAGCTCGTTTTCACATATTTACACCTTTACATTGCACATAAACCTAAAAACAAGTCTATTTAATGGAGCCTTCAAGTGCCCTCTGCACCCTCATTCCCCCTCTCCCCAAGAAGGACATGGCCTCTCGGTGATCATGCCGTCAGATACACTCCGACCTCATCCAAAAGAAGTAACTATACATTAACTGAAAATTGCCCCTTTCCCTACAGTTAGCGCTACGATGCGGCAAAACGTCAAAAGACAGCACTTTAAAAAAACCTACCTAAAAATGTGTTGATATAGGTGGTTTTGGGTTCCCAGGTCAGTTGAGTTGCCTTACACCAAACTTTACAACCCACCTCAAGGTAATGACTTCCGTTTGTGAACCTGTAAAGGGTGGAAACGATTATACATTTGAAAGCCGCCGCTGCCTCGATTCAGCATTTATTGATGGCGATTAGCATAGTTGGGGTCTCTTTGAAAGAAGTATGCGTGATTAGCAGACACCAAGCATGTTACTCACATTCAGGTTAAGCAAAAACTAACTTGGGCATAAACCTAGTTATTCGATTTTCATAACCAATAAATTAGTACATCGGTGTGGTTATTAAACAGACACATCAGAAAAAACTAATATAGAATGCATTTTCCACTGTTGAAACAGTCTCTTATTTTGCAGTTGTATTCAAATGTTTAACTGCACGATCAAACAAGTTTCCTGCAGCGCTATTATTCTTAATGTAGCCTCCACACAAGATGACCCCTGCTAATGGTCCGCCTAAGGCGAGACCGCTCCACTCCAAGTGAACCTCAACGCAGCAGCAAGACTGGCCCAGGCATTAGACACTGACCACATACATTACCCCCTCATGGAGCTCTCTCAACTGGCTCCCTCTCGAAGCCAGAGCTTAATTGAAAATTGCTTGCCTCACTCAAAGCCTTGCATTTTAATGAACTTGGGTACCTGGCAGACATGATGTGAATCTCAGGGGGCAGGAGCTCCTTCAGTAGTGCAAACGTCCTCAGGCTACTAGAGCCACCTAGATTCCGACAGACGACCACGAGGGGAAACTAAATAAATAATTAATGTTCGAGGCATGTAGGCTGCTGAATTCACATCTTATGCATAGATCGCCGCCTAGTGTTGGGTCCGGATGATTGCACATTGTTGTCCTGGAAGAGTCTTCGATGTATCACGAGATAGGTGGCTCCTCCCCTGGACTACAGTGCGCATGGGCTTCCTCTCCATCCTCAGATTGTTTTTTTCCGCCATTGGGTTCGGATGAACTTTTCTTTACTCCAGTTCGGAAACTTTTCTACAAGGCCAAAAGGCCTTCGGGGTCGTCGGTATTGTTCTTTCGATCGGTGCCGAGTTCTTGTTCCAGTTTCTTTTCGAAGCAGGACGTCGAAGAGAGCCGCGTGGCCTTTTCAACACCAGAGGCCCGATCGTCGATGGAACGGAGCCCGTTCAAACGATGTCCCCTTTGTAACTCAAAATACCCGCACATCGATGTACACCCGGTGTGCAACAAGTGCTTATCACCAGACCACAACGAGGACAACTGTCTAGCTTGTGCTCGGTTCCGGTCGAAGAAGACGCTTAAGCTCCGACGTGCAGCGAGACAAACAATGACGAAGCCAGCGCCCGACCCGGTGAATATCTTCGACGAAGACGACGATGAGGTCGTAGAGACTGAGGATCCAGAACAGACGTTGGATCCAGGTTCGGAGCACGACTCCAACTACTATCAAGACGACGAAGAGCACGTCGTTGACGAAGAAAACGTTGAAGAGGTAAGGGACGACGTGTCCCCCAAGTGATGAACCAGGCCCAGCAGTGGGTACTGGGCCTAAACAAGACACTCTTAAACTTTCCAAGGCTCAGGTCGAGGCATCGCCGAAAGGCCTTAGCCAAGATCATGACAAGCATTCTATAGCCCCGCGTCTCGGCCCGGCTAAGAATATCTCACACGAGCCGTCGGTCGCCCAACTGAAAGCGAAACCGAAAGCTATCGAGGCAAAAACGAAACCGAAACTGCTAAAGAGAGCCATCGGATCGAAGAGTGCAAACACATCGGAATCGACATCGAAAAAAAGTGTCGACGACCCTGAAAGGTCAACCACAAAGGGTGTCGATCCGAAGATTGGTGCGCTAAAGTCCATCGCTAAAGCCAAGTCCATCGAACCGACGAGGTCGGCGTCGATGGACAGCGACACAAACAAAGGACTCGACTCTCAAAAGGCCCTCGAACCGAGGCACCGAGTCGAAAAACAACAGCTCGTCAAAGCCCTTGAGCCAAAAACCAAAGGCGCCTCGAAGGAGCAAGTCAAATCGATACAAAGGAGCGCACCTCAGACGCAACAAGCACCAAAGTCGACGCAAGGCAAAAAGCACGACGACAAAGCGAAGTCCGTCGGGCCAATATCTACGCCGGCCCCAAAGCCGCCGATAAAATTCGGACTGCCCCCAACAGCACGGCCTAAGGCGCTGGATCCGAAAAAAGGGATCGAACATTCCAAAACTGCGTCACTTGGAAAAAAGGAGTCATCCTCCAGAAGTGAGCGTTGTGTATCAGGAGCCCTCCTATGATGAACAGTCAAAGCTCCATATCGATGCCGACACTGGTACACTTACTATTTATCAAAGAAAGATCAGGTCGGAAAATCCTCTGGAATCCTATAAAATTCCACTAAAAAAGAAAAGGGATTCTTCCACATTGCCTGTCCTTTTTGAAAGTGTGCAGTACCATGGCCAAGACACTTATGCATACTCACCCACACGCTCTAATGAGGAGCTGGGGTATGACTATGAAGAACAATATAATTACCCTGCGGACACTGATCAAGATGACCAGGCTCAAGCCTGGGCAGACACTACTGACCAGGGGGAGTCACAACCTATCCCTGATACTCCTTCTTATCCTGTTAAAACTTCGCCAACAGAGGATACAGCGGCGTTTAGCGCATTAATAGAGAGGGCAGCACATAATCATGATGTGGACATGCATGCTGACCAATTGAGGAGGATTTCTTGTTTGACACTTTATCCACTTCAGAGAAATCAATGAAAACATTGCCAATGTTAAAGGGTGTCCTCAAACACGCAGCAGACATTTTTAAGGAGACCACAAGAGCAAGGGTTGTTAACCCCCGAATTGAAAGGAAATACAGACCGGCGCCTGTGGACCCTACATACATTAAGGGACAGTTGCCGTTGGACTCTTTGGTGGTATCCAATGCTCGTAAGCGTGCCAACTCCCAAACGACTGGTGATGCTCCTCCTCATATCCAACGCTTCCATCAAATGTGCGCTGGACGTAGCGGACACTGCAGCCAGAGCCATCAACACTAGTGTCATGCTCAGAAGGCATGGTTGGTTGCGTATCTAAGGGTTCAAACAAGAGATTCAAACCACTTTATTAAATCAGCCTGTAAACCCTGATTTTTTATTTGGTCCTGATGTGGACTCCATCTTAGAAAAGATTAAAAAAGACACAGAGACAGCCAAATCTATGAGGGCCTTGCAGTCACAGCAATTCAGAGGTGGTTCCTTTCGTCGCTCCAATAACAGAGGAGCTTCAAGAGGACAGGCATCCCAGCAGACTCAATACAATAAAGGGAACACGCAATCCACCTATAATAAAACAAGCAGAGGTGGATACCGTGGCAACAGCAGTAAAGGCAGAGGACGAGGAAATAACACCACCAGATCCTCTGCCAATACTAAACAGTGATGCCTTGTCGCTGCCCCCGGACCATATAACACCGGTCGGGGCAGATTACAACAGTTCCTGCCAGTCTGGGAAAGCATTACCACAGACAGGTGGGTAAGACAACTCATTCAGTATGTTTATTGTCTAGAGCTAACCTCCACTCCACCCAACATACCCCCAAAACACCGTCCTATGTCCGCAGAGCACATAGACTTATTGCAGCAAGAAGTTATCAGCATGCTGCAAAAAGGGGCCATAGAACTCGTCCCAATTCAGGAACAGGGAACAGGGGTGTACTCTCTGTACTTCTTAATCCCCAAAAAGGACGGGTCTCTCAGGCCTATACTATACCTCAGGCCCCTAAACCAATACATCTTGTCAGAACACTTTCACATGCTCACTTTACAGCAAGTTCTACCATTACTCAGGCAGGGAGACTTCCTCGCAACCCTAGACCTAAAGGATGCGTTTTTCCACATACCAATACATCCAGCACACAGGAAGTATCTCAGGTTTACCATAAAAAATCAGCACTACCAGTTCAAGGTACTGCCTTTCGGGGTGACAACAGCCCCCAGGGTGTTTACCAAGTGCCTAGCGACAGTGGCTGCGCACTTACGAAGGAACCATATTCACGTCTACCCCTATCTGGACGACTGGCTCATCCAAGCAAAGTCAGCCCAGCAATGTGCCAGCCACGTGTCCCGCACTATTCACCTCCTACACAGCCTCGGATTCTCATTAAACTACCCAAAGTCCCATCTTCAGCCCGCCCATGTACAACAGTACCTGGGTGCCTCAATAGACACTCTGGCGGCGAAGGCACAGCCAAACTCAGCCAGAATCAACAGCATTCTGTTACTCATTCAGAAATTCCGACCCCAACACTCGATCACAGCCAGGGTGTTTATGCAGTTGATAGGCATGATGGCCTCCTGCATCTTCATAGTCCCTCATGCACGACTACACATTCGTCCGCTCTAGGAGTGCTTAGCAGGGCAGTGGAACCAGGCTCAAGGACAATTGAAAGACCTAGTGTTGGTGACCGGTCGCGCATACAGCTCTCTGTATTGGTGGAACCCACAAAACCTTTGCAGGGGACGACCGTTCCAAGAGCCTGTACCACAAATAGTGCTGACGACGGACGCATCTCTCCTAGGATGGGGAGCGCATGTCCTCCATTACACAGTGCAGGGACTATGGACAACACAGCAGAAGCAGATGCACATCAACCTGCTGGAACTGATGGCCATCTTTCTGGCGCTCAAAGCTTTCAAGGTACACTTGTGCAACAAAGTCGTGTTAATCCGGACGGACAACATGACTGCCATGTACTACATACAGAAGCAGGGAGGGACACACTCTCCACAGTTGTCCCATCTAGCGCAAAGCATGTGGAAGTGGGCCATTCAGAGAAACATCTTCCTCATGGCGGAACACCTCCCAGGCAAGGACAACCAGATGGCGGACCTGGTCAGCAGACACAGCCACCAGATGCACGAGTGGGAGATACATCACTCAGTGCTGCAACCGTACTTCCAGCGGTGGGGTCAACCAGAAATAGACCTGTTCGCCCCAAGGGAAAACGCAAAATGCCAAAGCTTCGCCGCCAGGTTTCCACATCCGCAATCTCAGGGCAATGCGATATGGATGAACTGGTCAGGCAGGTTTGCGTACGCTTTTCCCCCTGCCCCGCTCATACCACTAGTGGCACGCAAACTGCGACAACACTCAATGACACTAATCCTAGTTGCTCCAACATGGGCGCGGCAACCATGGTACACCACGTTCCTAGAACTTTCCGTGGTTCCTCATCAAAGGCTGCGATTAACACCCAGTCTTTTAACGCAGAGCCATGGCGACATTCAGCACCCAGATCCGCAACAGTTGAACCTTGCGATCTGGCTCCTGAGGTCATAGAGTTTGGTTACCTAAACTTGCCTCCCGACTGTATGAATATTATCAAAGAGGCAAGGAGGCCTACAACCAGGGCATGCTATGCGGCAAAGTGGAAACGATTTGTCATCTATTGTAACAATAATGACATAAATCCGCTAGATGCATCTACTCAAAACATCATATGTTACCTCCTACATTTACACAGATGCAATCTGGCTTACAGCTCCATTCGTATACATTTAGCTGCGGTGGCAGCTTATCTCCAAAACAGGCAGCACCTTTCACTCTTCAGAGTACCTGCTATTAAAGCTTTCCTGGAGGGACTCAAACGAATCGTTCCTCCAAGACACCCACCTTCCCCTGTCTGGAACCTCAACGTGGTTCTTACCAGACTAATGGGTCCACCTTTTGAACCTCTACACTCCTGTGAGATACAATTCCTAACCTGGAAAGTAGCTTTCCTAGTAGTGATTACATCACTCAGAAGAGTTAGTGAGCTGCAAGCCCTAACTATTCAGGAGCCATTCATACAAATTCACGCTAATAGGGTAGTGCTGCGAACTAACCCTATATTTATGCCAAAGGTGGTGTCCCAGTTTCACATCAATCAAGCTATAGAACTGCCAGTATTCTTCCCTAATCCAGATTCCGTGGCAGAACGAGCTCTACATACCCTAGACGTTAAAAGAGCTCTCCTGTACTATATAGACAGAAGAAAACTTTTCAGAAAGACTAAACAACTGTTTGTTGCCTTTTCACCACAGCACAAAGGCAACCCCATTTCCAAATCGGGTATAGCCAGATGGATTGTTAAGTGCATACAAATCTGTTATCAAAAAGCTAAACGCACATTAACGGTTCCCCCAAGAGCGCATTCAACACGCAAGTTAGGGGCATCCATGGCTTTCCTAGGAAACATTCCTCTAGAAGACATAAGTAAGGCAGCCACATGGACTACCATACACACATTTACCAAACACTACTGCGTAGATGTACACTCCAAACAGCAAGCAGCTGTAGGACAGGCTGTACATAAAACTCTTTTTCAAACTGCTGCAGCTGGCACGGGCAACCGCCGCTAGGAGGAGACTGCTATACATTCTATACATAAGATGTGAATTCAGCAGCCCACATGCCTCGAACGGAATATGCTACTTACCAGTATGCATCTGTTCTTGGCATGTAGGGCTGCTGACATTCACATCGCCCTCCCTCCTCCCCGGTGCCTGTCGCAGCTGTAGCACTCAGACTTAATCTCTAGCATGGACATCACTTACTGTATCATACTCCATCCCTGCCACAATGGCGAAAAACAATCTGAGGATGGAGAGGATGCCCATGCGCACTGTAGTCCAGGGGAGGAGCCACCTATCTCGTGATACTTCGAAGACTCTTCCAGGACAACAATGTGCAATCATCCGGACCCAACACTAGGCGGCGATCTATGCATAAGATGTGAATGTCAGCAGCCCTACATGCCAAGAACAGATGAATACTGGTAAGTGGCATATTCCTTTCCTTTTGTGGTCGTCTGATGACCCCCCCCCTCTCCTAGCCCCCCCCCTTACCTTCACGCCTACTTTGCTCAGCGGGGGACAGGCACGCGCACAAGGAAACCGCACCTCATAAAGCTGTACACTGGGCGTGGCCTTCTGACTCCAGATTCAACAGTTTAACCCCTTCTATGCTGGTGACGGAACAACTCCGTCACCAGCCACGGTTGGACTGTGCTAATGACAGAGTGGTTCCGGCCCGGCCGCCGCGCCTGCGCGGCATTGATTTTGCGCCTGCGCGGCGCGTGCTATAAGGCGGGCGGGGCTGTGACGGAACCACTCCGTCATTAGCACAGCCCACCCGTGGCTGGTGACGGAGTGGTTCCGTCACCAGCATGTCGGCGCCGCACGGCCCTCACCCTCCGCCCCGGCAGAATTACCACCGCAGCCAATGGGTTAAGACGACGTCTCTGCTAATATTTATAAAAGGAAACGTTATATTGCAAGTGTCGGAATACAAGGGGATGTTGGATGAAAATGGAGCACTGGCTTGTAGCGTGCCACATGACTGGGCAAAACTGTAAGCCGTTAAATAACAATGCTGTGCCTAAGGAAAACATCTTTACACTACTTCTCGGCGGGCCGGATCACCTGTGGCTTCTCTTTCCCATGACTAGAGGCACGGCTTTGTGTGCTGTGCAGTTTCTTCTGACAGAAAATGTCACAGCAAACCGCAGCTACGTAATGTTGGAATGCTTCTACCAACACAACACAAGAGTTGGATACTTCTGCAGGTTTCACAATGCCAGAAATTCGGAAATACTTTGTAAATTAACATAAGAACTGGCAATTTTTGTTTTTCAAACCGCACACAATTTCACAAAGGCAGTAAAAGGATAGGACTCCAGGGGTTTAAGTGGGCCGGGTCTCTCCGGTGCTCAGCACTGGCCGTTCTAGAAAGCAGGTGCCGAAACGGGGCCCTATCGAGCTCTCCAGTTTTACCTTCAGGGTGTAAAAAAAAAAACCTTAACTCTGATATAGTACCATCCATCACTGTTTTTGATGTACCTTCAAAAAGACTAATTTTTTCAGTATTATATGGCGCAAAATTGAGCACCAGTTACACACATTCATGTTCTGAATCACAGAATGTTGTGCTAAAGTGAGGCTCGAACCTGCTTTCTCAGCTCGAAAGTCGGTAGCTATAACCTTAGGCAACAAAGAAGGGTAAGCATTTTCAGTGTTATATACAACGAAATTAATAGTTGCTTATTTTTTTTTTTTTTAAACCGTTTTTATTGCAGAGACAAGTCTTATACGCATCTTACACTTACAAGCACCTTACATGGCCATTGACAGTGCTTATGTCTTGTTTGGGTGATTCGTTTACACAGCCCATGAGCCCACAACCCGGAGGTCGGGCGGCGTCAATCAGTGAATCACCCCGCCCAGCAATCCCTGAGCACTTTAAACCCCCGTGCAAGAATTTCTACCATCTGCTTTTACATTTTTTACCCCTCCTCCCCCCCCAAACCCCTCCTCCAACCCCAACTTCCCAACTGCCTAACCCTCCCCCCCCCCCCCCCCACCCATCTCCCAATGCCTACGCCTGGATTCGCTGTCAGTATGTGTATATGAGCACTGTCAGGAGTGAAGTGATGTTCACAAAGAAAGTGCGCCTGGTGTGCTAGTTGGATCTTCAGTTTCTGAATTAGAGTGCCCTTCTTCCTCCCCCAGCGCACCATCTCGTAGTGCCTGCACTAGCGCCTCCCACGCTGTTGCCACTTCCAGTGCCCTTTCATCAGCTTTGCGGCGAGCTAGTTGATACCTGAGTGTACTTTCGCTCGCCGCCCATTTGAGATATCCATTAAACCATCTTTTGTGCGTGGGTCCCTTTTTTGATTTCCAATTTCTAGTTATTTCCCTCTTAGCCAGTATCAACCCCATATCTATAAACTTGCTCGTGACCCTATTCTTGTGTGTGTGTGGAAACCAATGCAGCACTCCTACCTCCTGTGTATTGTAGTTCCCTATCCGTTGCAGCGTTCAGCGTCTCGCCAATCTCCTGCCAATAGTTTCGTAAATGTGGGCAGTCCCACAGCATATGGCCTAGATCCGCCTCTGCTGTGTTACATCTGGGTCAGGCCGCATTTTCTACCCCAAAATATTTTCCAATTTTCCCTGGTGTAAGGTAGGCCCTATGGAGAATATAAAAGTGTATCGGTTGAAAGCGTGCGTTTCTCGTGCTCTTCCTTGCCCGCCTCAGCAATTGCGCCCAAGTTGTGTCAGGGATCTCCAGTTGGAGATCTAGTTCCCATTTGGCTTTCAATGTTGTCAGTGGCTTTAAGGTGACTGGGGCTGCGAGCTGCGCTGAATCTTTGCAATTTGTGGACAATTTATGTAACCTTGAATACTGTGTAAAAGCCCTGATCGTTTTTAACCCAATTGTTTTTATTGTTCCTAGACTTGGGGGGCTTGGCCAAAAAGCTAAGGGGAAATATTTTATTAGGCACACTGACACCGCCGACACTTTAAAAGATCACAGTTCGTGCCGCTCTTGCCGATTACCGGTGACGGTGGGCGCCATCTTGAGGGAGGCAGGGAGAGCGCTCTAGTCGCGCCATACTCCCGCCCCCCTGGAATATTTAAATCGCGTTTTCCTCGCGCTCGGTGCCCTACAGTAGCTCTCCCCAGTGAGGCAACTGGGGCTGCGAGCTGCGCTGAATCTTTGCAATTTGTGGACAATTTATGTAACCTTGAATACTGTGTAAAAGCCCTGATCGTTTTTAACCCAATTGTTTTTATTGTTCCTAGACTTGGGGGGCTTGGCCAAAAAGCTAAGGGGAAATATTTTATTAGGCACACTGACACCGCCGACACTTTAAAAGATCACAGTTCGTGCCGCTTTTGCCGATTACCGGTGACGGTGGGCGCCATCTTGAGGGAGGCAGGGAGAGCGCTCAAGTCGCGCCATACTCCCGCCCCCTTTTCTCCCTACAATATGTGTAAACCGGCCAGACGGCGCAGCGGGCTGGCGCAGCGGGCGCGCCGGATGCGCGCCGAAGCCGCGCCTAAGCCAAGCCCGTCTGCGCCCGTCCGCGACCGGACCGCGCTGGGCGCAGGGCATGCTGTCGGGCTAAAACCTGTCATCAGGTATGATAACAACTATTTACTGTCCCTACGCCCCCTACTTGCTCCCCACCGTTGCGACTGCCCCTATATCGACCCCCTCTCCAGCCCCCTGGTATGCCCTTGTTGTGAATGGACTCCCCTTCTGCTTATAAATGATGTCGCCGACATGCACATTCCTCAAAAAATCCCCCCCACCCACTTCAAGGGAGGTCTGGTGAATGCCAGGTCCCTAGTCTGCCATTGCCAAGATGTGCACGATCTAATATTAATTCAAGATCTCGATGCCCTGTTCATCACCGAAAGTTGGCTCAATGACTCCTCCAACCCCGACCTCGCTATTGCCCTCCCCCCTGGTTTTACCATATTTAGGAGGGATAGACCTTCAGGTCGAGGTGGTGGGATAGCACTAATCATCAAGGAAACTTTTCCCTGTCATACATTTGATTTATGCCACCTTAAGGACGTCGAGAGCTTGGGTTTCTCAATTAAAATCACTGCCTCATTTTCTCTCTCGGTTGGGCTTCTTTATCGTCCCCCGGGAAACCCTACTTCATTTCTTAACTCTTTGGATGAGGCCCTTGGAGCACTCATGCTACAATACCCTAACTTCACGCTCCTTGGCGATATGAACTTACATATGGAATCACTCATTAACCCTCACTCCATCTCCCTCCTACAGTCCCTGAACATCTTTGGACTCTCCCAACGCATTAACACGGCCACTCACAGCGCTGGGCACACCATTGATGGCATTTGTTCCAATCTCTCCACTCTCTCCACTTTCCCTCCGCTACCTCAAATTTGGACTGACCACTACTTCATCCCTTTTGACATTATGACTCCCATTCCCATCTTACCCAGCCCTAGTCACACACAAGCCACCTTTACAGTCAACTGGAAGAAAGTGGCCGAACGAATAAAGCTGGAGTCAAAACCACTGCCCCCACCCCCCACCGTAACTGGAGATGTTGATATAGACTCCCGCAATTTTCATATCTGGATGAACCAAATAGTCGCGATTAATACTGAACCCAAAAACAATCAAGGAAAGGGCCCCAAGAAGAAAAAACCAAATGCCCCCTGGTACACCCAGACCCTTGCAGACAGTCATCTTTTATGTCGGAGGCTGGAAAGACACTGGAGACAAGCATATGATACGGTCTCCAAAACACGCTATGTCCAACAGAGGAAATTATATCTCTCTGACATAAAATCAGCAAAAAAGGAATATTTCACCAATCTTATAATGGAAGCTCATCAAAATCAAAAAACTATCTTCACCATAGTTAAGTCTTTCACTCATCCAAAAGCTCTCACCACCGATATACCTCCTTCAGAGAGCTTGTGTAATCAAATTGCTGATTACTTCATTGACAAAATTGTTAACATTCAAAAAGACTTTCCCCCACCCTCGACAATTTCCTTAGAGGTAACAGTTAACTATCCTCCTCTTTCCAGTTTCAAACCAGTCTCCTTGCAACAGACAAGCAAGGCAATCCGGGCCTGTAAATCAGGAGCACCCACTGATTCCTGTCCCCCCATCATTCTTCATCATCTGATTGACACAGTCAATCCCTACATTCATGGTATTATTAATGAATCCCTTGAATCCGGAACTGTACCTGCCGAATGGAAGAAGGCCACTGTAAAACCTCTGTTGAAAAAACAGAACAAATCATCTACAGACTTGACTAACATGCGCCCCATCTCCTTACTTCCCATTCTGGGCAAAGTCACGGAGCATCTAGTACATGAGGAGCTTAAAACTTTTACAGAAGCCCATAACATCCTGCACCCTCAGCAATCGGGTTTCCGCTCCGGTCACTCCACCGAAACAGCTTTGATCGAACTTGCTGATTCCATCAAATTCCTGCAGGATGAGGGCAAGCAAGCTGTCCTCATCCTGCTGGATCTCACAGCAGCATTCGACACTATCTCGCATGTCATCCTAATTAATCGAATGCGAGAGATCGGCGTGACAGACACAGCTCTGGCCTGGATTTCATAATTTCTATCAAATAGGTCTCAGACTGTGTCATTAGGACCTCACCTATCCAGCGAAAAACTCATTACATCCGGAGTGCCACAGGGGTCCATATTGAGCCCTTTATTTTTTAACATCTGTATGGCACCCCTTTTAGCTGTGATAGAATCACATGGGATCTTGGTCACGTCTTACGCTGACGACACTCAATTGGTCGTCACCTTTGACAAACAACAGACTGACGCAGATCTCCGGTTCAAAAACTGCCTCTTTGACGTTTTTGAGTGGTTAAATACTAATCATCTTAGATGTAACAGTGCAAAGACGGAGATTATTCCATTAGGTAAGAATCTCTCTTTCTGCCCGAAAGATTGGTGGCCCACAGGATCAGAGGCCCCTCCTAGTGCAGTTACATCAGCCAGAAATCTGGGCGTGCAATTCGATTCTTCCCTTTCTTTTGATGACCACGTTAAGATCACCGCAGGTCGCTGTTTCGGATTAATAAAATCTCTGAAGAAATTTTTTGATTTCCTCCCAATTGCAGCCAGAAAGTCAGTCGCGGTAGCCCTTATACTCTCCCGACTCGACTATTGCAACGGCCTTATGGCCGGAGTGAAAAAATCTACTCTCAGAAAGCTGCAGAGCATCCAACATGCGGCAGCTAGACTGGTCTTACAACTTCCCAGAAGGTCATCCGGGTCTTCAGCCTTGAATTCGCTTCATTGGATGCCACTGCACAAACGAATCCTTTTCAAACTGCTCCTCACAGTCTTCAAAACCATGCAAAACACAGGACCCCGCTATTTTGTTAACCGATTTACGCGCTATAACCCCTCGCGTTGCCTGAGATCTTCTGGGACAAATTTGGTTCAAATTCCCAGATTCAAATATAAGACCAAGGGCGGAAAATCTTTCAATGTTCTGGCGGCTAAAGCCTGGAACACCCTACCCGCCAATCTCAGAGCCATAGACAATGAGAACAACTTTAGAAAACTCCTCAAGACATGGGTCTACAAATTACCAGACTCCTCTGTCCTGGCGGCTATTTAGTTCTCGTTTACATTTACTCCACTCTTTCAGGTATTTCTCTGCAGCCCGCCCAGCGCCATGATGCTCCCCTGGGAGCGAACGTTAGCGCTTTACAAATGCTCATAAATATCAAAGGTTTCTCGCAGCATTCTAGAATAAAGGCATGTCACTGCCTTATAAGTACCAGCTGCCATCATAGTGTACTGGCAGGCCATGGATGTGGCGGGCTCCATCAACCCCTCCCCCCAGTGCGCCTGCATGGCTCTTGTCACAGCAGCGTGCATCAGATAGTCTCCTCTCGGAAGGTCGAATCGGTCCTGCAAGGTCTGGTACGGGAGTAATACCCAGTCCTCGTACAGGTCTCCCAGCATTTGCAGTCCCGCATCCTCCCACCCCTGTAGTTGCGACCAGTCGCCGCCGCGAGGGAGTGCTGTTACCATTCCCAGCGGTATCTCGGGTGCGTACATACGTGGCACTCCTGCTCTCCGTCGCGCTCGGTTCCAGCAGAGCCTGAACGTCTGCTCCTCTAGGGATAAATCTCTGAGGGTGAGCCTCTGCTGTAGAGTGATGTACGCAAGCACATGTCGGGGGGTGCTCCCGTCCCTCTCTCGTTCCGGTCCTCGATACACCCTCGCCACTTCCTGCGTGAAGACTTGTAACTGAGCCGCTAGGTAGTAGAACTCAAAGTCCGGGACTGCCATGCCCCCTTCGTCCTTTGGTCGGATCAACATGTCTAACGCTATTCTGCGCCTGCCCGTGCCCCATAGGAATGATATCAGCAATGTTCTCAACTGCTGAAAGATAGAGCCCGGTATCCACACTGGCAACGTACGGAAGTAGTAGAGGAGGCGCGGCAGAGCTATCATTTTCATTAAGGAAATGCGGCCCGTTACCGAGAGCGGAAGAGTGGCCCAAAAGGACATGCTTCCCTTCAATGCTCGAATACAACGGCCCACATTACCCTCTAGCATATCTGCCGCCTTGTGGTACACATATACTCCCAGATATTTTAGACAAGTAGGTTCCCATTTGAGTAGCGGGCGGTTGGTAGGCCGCTTCTCTCCCTGTCGTAGTGGGAATAAACAGGATTTAGCCCAATTAACCTTTAAGCCTGATAGCTGACCAAAAAGTTCAAGAAGTCTTTCTGCGCCCTCCAACGCCTCACTCGCATCCTCTAGAAATAACAAGAGGTCGTCCGCGTACAACGAGATGGCCTGCGGGATTCCGCGATAGACCAGCCCCTTGTAATAATGTCCCGTTCGTGCTGCAAATGGCTCCATCGCTAAGGCAAACAGCAGGGGGGGGGAGCGAGCACCCCTGTCTAGTGCCACGGCCCACTTGGTATTGGTGCGATATCAGGGAGCCTATCCGGACTCGCGCCGACGCGTACAGCACTTTGGTCCAACCTATGTAATTATCGCCCAGGCCGAAACGCTTCATGACTCTGTAAAGATACTCCCATTCCAAACTGTCAAAAGCCTTTTCGATATCAATTGATAATACTAAAGGCATTCGCGTCTCTGACATTGGGTCACCCATTAGTCGTATCAGCCGACGTACATTGATGGTAGTATTTCGCGTGGGAATGAAGCCGGATTGATCGCTGTGAATGAGCTCCGTCATGTGGCTCAACAGTCTAGTGGCCAGTATTGTACTAAGGATTTTGTAATCCGTCGTTAACATGGACAGCGGACGATAAGAGGCTAGTTTATTATTCTCCCTCCCCGGCTTCAGCAACGGGATCATCAAAGCTTCGCACATGGATTGAGGCAACCTTCCCCTAGACCTAGCTTCGTTGTAAACCGCCGGGAGCCGCGGAGCTAGTTGCCCCAAGTATTTACTATAAAACTCTAAGGGCAAACCGTCCAATCCCGGGGTTTTATTTCGGGCCATCTGCTTCACCGCACTACCTATCTCTCCCAGTGTAATATCCCTGCCCAGATCTTCCGACTGTTCTTGATCTAGCTGCTGCAATTGTAGTCCCTCCAGAAAAGTGTCGATCTCAGACTCCTGACCCTCCAATCCGCTTTCGTACAGCATTTCATAATATGACCGGAAGCTGTCTAAGATCTCTGCTTGGGTGTTGCAGACGTGTCCCCCTTCTCCCTCGATGGCCAAGATCGGGTGGCTACGCCTAGTTGGATTAGCCAACCAGGCTAGCATCGTCCCTGCCTTGTCCCCCTCGGCGTGCGCCCTCGTCAGGTAAATCTTATGATCAAAGCTCCGGAGCCGCTCCATTTCAACCGCCACTGCCTCCTTGGCCTCACTAACAACTTCCTGTAGCTCGGGATGATTAGGGCGTTCCAGCTCGGCTCTTCGCAACGCTCCCTCTGCCTTATCCAGATCGTCTAGGAGCGTCTTGCGGACTCCTGCATATTTCCCGATACAGTGGCCTCTGATGACGACCTTGAAGGCATTCCACTCCATCGCTCTGGAGGTCGTGGTGCCACTATTTTCCTCAAAGTATTGTGCGATTCTCTTCCTTAGTGCCTCCCTAAACAGTGGGTCGTCCAGGGTGTCCGGACGTAGCTGCCACGTCAGGAATCGTGAGGTGTCAGTCATCCAGTTTAGCGTCAGTAATAGGGGATTGTGGTCGGATATCGTGCGAGTCAAATACTCAGCGTTTGCTACAGTAGAGATCACTAGCGAGGAGCACAAGAACACGTCCAGACGGACGTGAAGATCATGCAGACTAGATTAGTACGAGTAATCCCTCAAGGTTGGGTGCAGTACTCTCCAAGCGTCCACCAACTCCCAACTCTCCTGCCATTCGAGCCTGCGCTTCGCCAGTCGATGCACCGGCGACACTCCCAGCGGTGGATGAGACCTGTCTAGAGTAGTGTCTGCCACTGAGTTAAAGTCTCCTCCCATGACGATAGGGCCCGCTAAGTAGCTCGCCAGTGTGCCAGAAAGCTTCGTTAAGAAGGCCGATTGATCGACATTGGGTGCGTACATACTGCATAGTACTATATCGCGGCCCCTAAGTTTCCCCTCTGCAGCCACAAATCTGCCCTCTGGGTCTATGACTTGTCTAGTCACTTGGAAGGGAGCCCCCACTCGGATCCAGATCAGCGCCCCTCTTGCAAATGCAGAGTATGTGGTGTTAAACAGTTGCCCTCTCCATCTACGCTGTAGCGCAATGCCCTCCTGTTTTGTCAGGTGTGTTTCCTGTAACAGCGCAATCTGTACTCCTCTACGAACTAAATAAGCATGCACCTTGTGCCTTCTCGCCATAGTGTGCAGTCCCCGCACATTCCAGGTCACACATTTCATTGCTCCAGAACTAGCCATGGTCCCATGTCAACCAACATGTAGTATCATAAATCCGTTTCCAGGCGCATGTGGCAGCATCCCCCCAACCCAGCCCCCCACCCCCATTCAACAGTCCCCCACTCCCCATGACCCTCGCCTCGAGCCACCCCAACTACTCTCGGCACCCTCCCTCCCAGAACAGGACCGAACTTCACAAAAGCAGCTCCCATCCAAACTTCAACAATAGGGCCAGCTAACCCAACCACTATCCCTTTAATCCGCAGTCTTCACTACGGCAGCCTTATGGGCCAACAGGGCGTGACACGATCCCGAGGGTCGTTACCACAATCCCATCCCCCCACCCCACAATCCCCCAATAATCACTCACGAGCTTCCGACCTTCTTTGCCGTAGTCAGTTACGTCGGAAGGTCCCGGTCCCCCCAGGGACTTTGTGTAGGTAGTTCTGTTAGCCTCCTCAAGCTTCTATAATTCCTCCGATGTTTGCGGTGTCACCACCGGGCCCCTGGCACCACCAAGTTCCGAAAGGTCCCTTTTTCGAGCCCGGGGCATGGCCCTCAGAGTTCGAGCCTTTGCATGATCTATTACTCGCCGTCCCCGATAAGTCTACCACCGCTTGTAGTGCTGCCCTTCTCTCCTCCTCCGTTTGCGATTCTGTAGGCTTCCTGGTTCTCTGACGGTGCTTCCGGAGTCTCTGTGATTTTCGAGTCGGTTGTCTACGCTTCTCCTCCTCGATTCTGGCTTGTGCCCCATCCGTCCCGGCTTTGTAAGTTTCCCACCACGCCCAGGCATCTGCTGATGTGTGGAAGAAAAGAGCTGTGTCATCCACCACCACACGAAGCTTGGCTGGGAAGAGGAGTGAGTATTTTATGCCCTCCACTCGCAGTTCACGCCTACTGCGATTTTCAGCGTCCTCTGCTCGCCGTTCTAGTGCTAGTATTCCATCCAGAGCATCCCCTAATCGTCCCTCCATAGATTTATGCTCTGGTACCATCTCTTGTAGGGTGACCTCCGTACTCTTGACCCTGGCCTTCAATTTATCGTGATCCGCTCGCAGAAGTCCCAACCCTGTTGCTACCTGAGCTATATCCTGTCGCAGAGCGTCTTTCGTGGCCGTGATAGCTTCTAGGATACGATCCTGCATTTGTTGTAAGTCCGTAGGGCCCTGCACCGTGCCGTCCGCCGTCTCAGAGCCAGCAGCCCCCTCTACTCTCCCCTTAAGGTTCCCCATCACGATTTGTCCGCCAGCTGGCAGCTTCTCCCCAGTAATATCAAAAGGGGGGGGCTCACTCACTGTCCCCCCCGCAAGGAGCGCCGACTCGGCAGCACCTCCGTAAGCCGTTCCAAGGGCACCACAGGCTTCAGCTTGTAAGTTCCAGCCGGTTCTCAGTGCTTCACTCTCCAGTCAGCGCCCCCTTCGTGGTAGCTTCAAGCTCTAAGGGGCCCCTCCCAACATCATCCCGCCCAGCACTTCTCGTCTTGGTTCGGGGATCTTCAGTGCACCAGACCCCCCTTCAGCCTTTGCCAGGCCTGCGCTCCGCCAGGAAATAGAGGCTTCCCCATCACCACCCAGTCGCCACTTTGAGCACCTCCAATATATATAGAGGCCTCAGGCTGAGTGTGTTCGCTCGTATTACTGCTCTATTCGCAGTGCTCCTGGCCTCCCAATCCTTTAAGCGTCATCCCAGCCGGGCTCGGTTGGCGATCTGCCGTGAATTTCCCCTTTTCAAAGCCGGGGGTCTTCTCGGAGCCTCTGCCGTCTCTGAAGTCGCTCAGGCGGCGTGGGGCCGCGTGGGGGCTCCTCTTCACTCGCGCACCCCCCAGGCAGCTCCGCCGTCGCCTATGTCGTCGGTGACTTAGTTTCAATTCCGCCGCTATTTAGCGCTTTGCATGGGGCTCCATGCCCCCCCAGCCCCCCAGGAGCGCTTGTTACCCCCAGTTCTCGTCAGCCTGCGCAGCTCTAGGAGTGCTCGATTGTGTGCCTCTCAGGCTCCGGTATGCCAGTAACGGCCGCCCCTCACCCGCTTCCTGCAGGCGCTCTAGCTTCCAAGCGCTGGGAGGGTCGTTCTCCATGTGTGCAGAAAGGCCACTTTCCTCGCCGGCAGGCTCCGTGTAGGGCGGACACGATTTGCTGTGCCCCCGGCCCGCTCTCACTGCGGCCCCTTCATCTGCCGACTCCCGGGGCAGCCGCCATCTTGTGGGATCTTGCGGGGGAGCCCATCAGCCTGCAAACCGGGTCCGCCGCCACTGTTGTTGGGGGAGCCAAGTAACGGCTACCGCTGTTGGTGCCGGTCTGGGGGATCTCAAGCGGCGCTTCCTACTCGTCAGGGGCGTCTGGAGAGGGGACCGCCGTTCTCCCCCGGCGCTCAGCCGTGCTGGCTCCGAGCTCCATCTGCCATTTTGGGCTGAGGCGTTGCGACCCTCAGTTAGTCCGTCGTGCAGGTTTAGAGCTCCAGAGTGGCACTAATCTCGATCCCTGGGGTCTCTTTGCCCCTCCGATGTTCCCTGCCGGCAGGATGCTCCTTGCACGCCGGATTGCGTGCCTTTTAGCAGGATTTCAGCGGGGATCGAGCGCGGAGCTCCGGGCTCACGCTGCCTGTCCCCTCGGCATCCAAGCCACGCCCCCTTGTTGCTTATTTATCTTATGTAATTTACAACCATTGACAATAGTGCTGGTTCGTTGCAGGTGTAATGTTACTTGTGTAAAATAGCTGGATCAATGGACAGAAACATAAAAATACAAGTGGGGCGGCACACTATGCTAAGTACAAATTATTAGCTTGTGTTTTTACGCCACACCCTTAATTACATCGGCCACGCCCCTCACTGACCTCTCTGCTCCTGGCGCTTGTCCTCATGCACGGCTCCCTCTGCACCAGACCACCTGCCTTCAAACACTGCCCCTTCTACTCACACGCTGCCCCCTCTGTTGCCTGAGCCTTCCTTCGCTGCTCCCTGCCCCTTCAAACATTGAACTCTCTGCTAATTGCCCTGCCTGAGTACACACTGCCCCCTCTGCACCCTGCCAACTGTGTGTGTGTGCGCCCATTGCCCTCTCTGCACTCTGCCACCACGTGTGTGCACTGCCCTCTCTGCACCCTGCCACCTCTGTGCGTCCAGTCCACTACCCTCTTAGATCTGTGTCCCTTCTGCTAGCACGGTGCCCTTTGCCGGAAACTTTACCCATATGGGGACACACTGATTTCTTGGAAACACTGCATGCACAGAAGGAGTGTGGGGATGGCAGTGGCGGCTCCTCCACAATGGCGGAGTTGCGTCGCCCGACTGTAAATGAAATAAACTACGGTGCTGAAATGTGACAGGCATTCAGTGGCGTGCACTTAACAAGCGGTTGCATAGGTTTCTAACTCATGGTAGTTTTCTGTTCAAAAGTTGTGCCTCCAGAATCTGCATGGCAGTGGTGTAGCCGTCGACCATTAATTAGATGTGCTGGTGAAAGAAGTTCATGCCCAAGGTATGTGTGTCAGTGTTGTCCGCTTAAGATTATGGGCTTGCAGTTTACGTTCATTGGTGAGACCAATTCTACTTCATGGTGCAACTTTACTCCCAGGACAGTGTGACCTTCATTCATGGCAGCGGGGGTGAGGGAGAGCTGTGTAAACCTGGTTACCAGTGTGTCCGGCAACACAGTACCGGCCACCCGTGGCCACTGCTGAAACAAGGGCGCAGGATGGCATGGAAGGAAAATGCTGCACGTGCTGTGTTTGCAAGGCGCTGCTGTGACACGGAAACAGGAAAAACAAAACACGCGGCCGCCATTATTTAATGTGTACAGAAAAAAGTTTTGGACGAGGTGCGCAGCCCGTCCCGCTAGTGGTAGGTGTGAAAGTGGGAAAGTGAAAGCGAAAAACAAAACGCGCGGCCGCTATTAATGTTTTTTTATGTATCTTGAAATCTAAGTATAGCAGTGAATTTGTAAGAAGGGGAAATCAATCGGAAATTGCACCTTTTTTATTGTGTTATATGGTCATCTCAGGGTGTTCTAAGTACATCACAAAAGTATGCACATCCCCGTTGTTGACACCCCCCTGAAACACTTGAACCTTTTCCACCACAGAATCCAGCGGATCATTTATACACAGATTCTCCAGCTGAAGCTGCCCCGTGCCCAAGAAGATGCTCGGAATGAATACCGAGCAATAGATGTAACAAAACAATACCAAGAAAACAAGTGCAGGCCTAGCGCGATTGAAAAAAAAAAAAAAAACAGTTGTGACGCGCATGGTACGCACGCGCGTCACCGGAAGTGCTACCTTGCCAGCCACCAGCTTGCTATTACGCACATGCGCGCTCTTGTACCGTTCTAGCAAGCTGGTCGCCGGCAAAGTAGCACTTTTAAAAGCAGCTGCTAAATGTCTCGGCCAGCCAAGCGCAGACCTAAAAATGGCTAGTAGGCAGAGCAAGGGGGACACATAAGGGAAAGATGGAAGAGTGAGCAGAAGGAACGAAATTGGATGACAGGCAAAAGAAAACAAGATTCATGGGAATGAGAGAGGCATAAAGGAGAGGTGTAGGCATGGGGGACACAGAGCCACAGCAAAGAGGATGGGGCAGAATTGAAGAATGAGAGAGAGTGGCATGCAGGAGGAATGACGAGCAAGGCACAATGAAAGAGTGAGGGGTGAGGGAGCCAGCAAGAACAGACACAAGTGGTGAAAGTGAAAAATTAGGAACTAGTACAGAGGAGCCGCTAGGGAGGACTGTTATTGTTAAATAGCCCCTGAAGCACACTGCCCCATTCGGGACTTTGCTGCTCGTGCTGTTTCTACTTTCTCTCAACGCCTATTGGCCAACTACCCAAGACCCATGACGAAGTTCCCTTTTGGCACAACTGGGAACGAAACACGTTGGCTGTGTGCCGGTTTTTAAAGATTGCCTGAATAAAAAGAAGCACTTTTTTTGGACTCATTGTTTACGCTTCTACTTTCCCCGAGTGCACCTTCCATTCTTCTATGAAAATTGTGACCTGATTTGTACCTTTGGACGACGGGTGCAGGAAGTGTTTTGCACCAACCTTTGATTGTTGATGGTACATGTGTTTTGGTTGAGCTGGACCTTGGTCTGCCGTTTGTTCTTTATTTGTCAAATAAAAGCCAATGACTTTGGTGTCAAAAACACGATCTAAATCATATATATTTGTTTAGGTCGAGCCTAAGCTGCGCATGCGGTGTCTGGTAGACCTGTTGTAATCACTTTTGGACTGCAATCCCGCATTCTGCTCGCCATTGTTTCACTCATGCGTCTCTCTTCTTTTCTGCCTCCTCATTGGTTGGTGCTCCTGATACATCACTTCCGTTTGATCCTCCGCAACACCGACCAACTACAGTGTCCTTACCCTGCAAGCGTTTGTGTTCCTTTGGGAACTTCTTTGTTTTGTTTGCCTGTCTTGGCTCATGTTTATTGCCAACAGCTTTTCACATATGGGAAAACATTGTTATGAGTAGCTAAGTGCGTGCATGATGCCTGGTGGCTACAGCTAGAGGGAGCAGCGGGATCAGTGTCGGGCGGGAGGCACATTCACCCTGAGGGAAGTGTCTGCAACAGAGTCTTAGGAAGAACATTTGGGGCCCCATCATGTGTGTCGTCATGTCAACCAGGAGGGATAGGAATGACCTGCAGGCTTGCCGCCATTTTGATCTTCATAGGGTCGCCATGGCATGCATAGAACACCATATCATCCTGCCCTCATTCTCCTAACCAGACTGTTGACCCACAGCAAACCACGAATAATACGGGGGCTGCATGAATTTTCTAAAAGGGTATTGTAGATTTTCTCCTGTAGGCGAAGCATAGGTTTAAAAAATATGAGCCTGTGATTACAATTGGCTGCTACTAGGCGTAAATCTCCCCATAGTCTGGCATGATGTGGCAGTGACACCTTCTGAAGCTAAATGTTCACTTTGGGTGTGTCCTCAGCTGGTGAAGGCCTCAGTGCCTTTAAATACCTTTCAGGTAGTATGGGAGAACAAGGGTACCCCGATATGTGAACCTGGGGTTGGCATGTGTTTAGGAAAAACAGTGGTTCAATGTTGGCCACAGTGGGTCCAGAGCAAAAAGTGTGATCTCCACCAGGGACACTGGAATTCAAGTTTAAACAGGGCGATTAATCATACTGGGAACACAAAACGTAGGGGAACATATGTCGTGTAAAATAGACAATTTATTTTACACAACTTATTCTTAGTTCTCTAAATAGTATTCAGATGCTCACACAAAGTTAAAGTGGGCGTGATGTGATAAGCTGATAGTGGATTAAAAACATAACATCGCATTGACAACAAGCATTGGAACTCCATGTGAGTGTATACAATGGAGGGAGTTCCTGTTGTAGGGGTCAACGGTGTTTCGATCTTAGAAACTTAAGATCATCTTCAGGACATAAAGAGAGCAGTCTGAAACTAAAGGGGAAAACAATGTTTTGTTACGCTATGAACCCTACAATTGGACTATTAATTGTGAATTGGTGCTCCCAGTGTTGGTAACAATTTATTCAATTAAAGCAAAAACCTCCTAGGCTGCGCGAGGTTCAAAGAAAACAATCAATGTGAAGGGCCATTGTGGGGTGGTGCGCGCGGGGCGCCAAGTAGTTGTAAGGGAGGTCGCAATAACGGGCGAAATCAGTCATGCGCAAGGACCCACACTAGCAAACTTACTCTCAAAGTGTTGTGAGGGCGGCACTGACCAAGAAGGGGTCGCTATTGTGGTCTCAGCAGGGAATCAGGAGATGCCGCTTGCGAGGATGAGGCTGTACCAATCTATAAAGAGCCAGAGGGTCAGAGGAGGCCAGTGCGGTAAGGTGGCCAGTAATTAATAAGCGCAGCAACTACTTACTGATGGAGCCTGAGTCAGGGCGCAGATAGAGGACTACTTCCGGCGGGAAGTAGTGCACGGGTGTGTCAGTCCAGGCTTAATCTGGGATTTAAGCAGAGCTGCTTGTGGGGTCGGGCTGTAAGAATGAGGGAGAGTCAAGAAGGTCGGAGGGGGCTAGGGCGGAATGGAGGCCAGTGGTAGTGAGGGGAATAACCGCTTACTTGAGGGTGACTTAATTAGGGCGTGGAAGGGCGACTGTAGGAGCACAGTTCTGGCAGTAAGGGCTCGGGGTTCCACTTATGGTTATGTCCGTTGGATGGCTAGTTCTGTCGGAGGCCAAATAACAATCAGCGCATTTCGAAAACACAGGAAGGTGGGAAGGTTAATTAACCTCGCCAAGGCTCTTAACGCATTATAACTTCATCCATAGTTGGGAAGTATTAAGCCAGAAGTGTAATTATTTGTAGCCTACAGGAAAGGAAAATGTATCAATTAGAGGGGTGCTGTGGGCAGAGATTAGACTCCCCGCTAGTCGGAGTACTCACATTGTGAAGAAGGGGGTAGTTCGCCGTGTCAGAATTCTAAAAGGAACCAAAGCAGGCAATAAGTGACGGGACCTACGTGTCTCATGGCGGGTGGGGGAGCGAAGGCATCGCAACTTACTAATGCAAGGTCCCGGGAAGCAGGGGCGGCTCTAGGATCATGGTGGCCCTGGACAGGGAGCGTAGGTAGTGGGCCCCGGAAGAGGGGGTCCGAGCGGGGCAGAGCGCGGAGTCCAGTAAAGAGGGGGGGTCAGGGTGTTTAGAAGTGGAACAGAGCCGGAGGCCGCCAAATCCCTGCCAGGGGCCGCCACGCAAATATGTATCCATCCTCAGAGGATAATTATATTAAGGATATATATTAGCGTGGTGGACCCTGGGGTTTGGTGGCCCTGTGCAGGTGCACAGCTTGCACATGCCTAAGGCCGGCCCTGCGGGAAGTAATGAAGCACCTTCCTGGTGGACGCGCAGCAAATGACTGGACTGGTGTGACGGAACAATCAATGTGGGAGGCGGGGCTTAAGTAACAGGCCCCGAATGGTGACTTCACCTAATCAGCTGGGCGGGTAGCGTGCGTGCGCTGTCAATAAGCCCTGGAGGACACGATGATTGCAGCAAGTGAGCGGTTCCAATTAGCGGGAGCCTGTCTAATTGGCAAGAGGTGCCTGACCCACAAGGAATGGGTGACAGGTGTACATTTCTGTCATGGAGGACAAATTTAACCTAACAGAGTGGTCTCTTTAAATGCCTTTCAGCAATCATGTAGACCTCCACTGGTCTCGGATTGTTGTGTCCAACATATGACAGGTCAGGAAGAGTTGACCAGGAAGGGGTGTGTTAGAAATGGGGTTTCTAGTTTGCTAGGATGTGCACCTTAGCCAGGCAGAAGCCACCACTCACTTTAGTCAGGGCACGTCAGTTACACACCAAAGATAACCTGGGCCTACCCTCTGGTAGCTTGGTACAGAGCAGGCAGATTTATAATCAGGGGCAATGTGTAAAGCGTTTGAGCAACACACTCTAACAGTAATACAATGAATACACAACAAAAAGAGACTCCACAAAGATGTATATAAAAATAGGTTTGTGTATGGGGCATAACACAAGACAAAAAACGACATAATTCATAAATATTCAATTATCACGTTATCCTGATCACAACTGGGCCCAAAAAAATATATACTTTGCTGGTAATGCAGACTTGTTTAGAGATAAACACATAAATCAGGACATATAACCATAAAAAACATAGGTCACAGCACACCTGCGCTTAGATTAAGCTGGTTATGGTAAATTGTGTGAGCTTTGCTAAAAATAGTGCATTCATGAACCAAAATGTAGGGCAAAGGGGCTCCTGCGTGCCTACTACTCTTGATATTGTAAAATGCTCGAGTCCTCAAAAAGTTCTGCCTCAGAATACAGCCCTACGCCGTTCTCGGGGTCCTCTCCAGAGACTTTCCCTAAATACTGAGAATAGAAAAAATGCCCCCCCCCCCACCACGCCGCATCCTCAAAGGAGACTGGAGAGGCACAAACTGCAGAACCATGCTGGAGACCTCATTTAGTCACCCGCAGTCAAAATACCAAATGCAGCTGCACGCGAAACAAAGCACAGCTCCTTTCGGCCTGTCCGGTCGCTTCTGACCTGGGCGTCGGCCTTTAAAGGGGGCTTCTCTGTCAGGGAATTTGCCTCTACCACTTGACCCAACACGAACAAAAATGTAGGTATTTAATGACAATGGAACTTACTGTGGTTACAAATGAGAGGCCAATGTTTAAGTTCAGAGTTTTAATTCACTGTTCTATATTACCTATCACAGAACCAACCAAGTCCCACTCCTGAGGAGAACCCCTTTAATTGCAGAGGGTTTGAAACGCTTAGGCCTGGCCTCTAGGGGAAGAATAATCGCAACAAACTAACATTGTTTTGGAGATATTGGCAGAATGCCTATTCCTCTAGTATAAACATTCAGAATTAGCAACCCCCGGTAGCCTAAACCGGCAGGACTCATTGTGTCAAAAACATAAATTGATAATTCCACCAGGTGTTATTATGTCTAAATGAAGGACTGGTCTAAGAAAGGTCAATTTCACTTTTTTTTTTTAATTTAAACCGTTTCATGCGCCCGCGATTTTGCGGAAGTGCGGCACTTCCGCAAAACGGGCGGGGCCGCGTCGGCCATTGGCCGACGGCAGCACTGGGCAGGATGTGCTGCCGTCGGCCAATGGCCGACGGCAGAAAAACTTTATTGTGATATGTTTTTGTATCGCTGTACTCTCAAATGTGTTTGAAGTGTATATTTGAATCCTTTTTCTGAAAAAAACGTTTGCCCTTCAAAAAGACACGTGAAAAGATGTACTAAAATTTCGGAGTCAATATAGAAGAAAAGTGAAATAAATCTCTAGGGCTAATGAAAATGAGATTTTTGGTCCTTTGTGTTTGAGTCAGTACAACAAAATTTGCCATCTAGTTACTTTGTTTGTTTACACAGGTCCACTCGTACCATTTAATTTACAGGCCCTTGGTATATGGTATACCACTTTACAAGGGACTCACACGTAAATTAAATATGCCAAACGGGTGTAAATCAATCCTACTGTGTTTAGGGGGAGAGCACATGCACTTTAGCAGTGGTAAAGTTAGTGCCTAGAGTCTTAATGCCAACAAAAAGGTCAGAAAAATGAGAGGAGGAAGGCAAAAGGTTTGGGTATAACCTTGTAGAAAGGGCCATGTCCAACATTGTGGCAAAGCTTTTGTTGCCATGCAAGGATTTTCTCCACCACTTAATCAGAAATGTTACAATTGGAAAAAATGTTGACGGTGCTACCAGTCACATTGGGCCGTTGAGTATATAGCAAGTGGTGTTTTGGGGATTTAACACTATCAAAATAATCCTGTCCAACACTCCAGTGGAAAAGGAGAAGTCACCCAGGAGGTGGTTTACGGAGTACTTCATTACCACCAGGTATTGATTCGGCCTTCAGTGCTCCCATCTCTGTGATGATTACTCTGGGATTATTCTTCACCCTGTGGGTATTTCTAGGAGGTATAGAATCATGGGCTCCTCCTGAGAACGCCTAATCTGAAGCTGAATGACGGGGGACTTTGTTTGACATGCGCATGCGCCTGTGGGAGGAGCGAAGGCTCCCTGTCCTGTGAATATCTATGGGACTGCAGTGAGGCAAAGTGGGCACTATACCCAGTAAATAATTTCCCCCTGCCATTTACATTTAACAGCCTTACCAGGAAACCGTGAAGATAGAGTTCGTAATACCTTCTTCACGTTGAAAGGCAGTGCTCTGCTGTGAACCAGGCCAGGTGGTTGGCACACTTGTCCTTTCTTCTCTATCCTCAGGCTCTCTCAGTCCAGCAATGCATTATTGACATTATATGCTGGTTTGCAAGTGTAGCCAAAGCTTTGTAGGTTCAGTCCCACATGTGCATCTTTGGGTTATTGATGGTATCAGAGGCGGCCGGGCTTGCTTGTTTGCCAGATTCATACTTAATGAAACTATTGTTGTATGAAGGTCCCAGTCTTTGCACCCTTGAGGTTGTCATTGGCTCAAGGACACCACAGGCGTCATTGCCCTACAGGAGTACTGGTTTGATAATCCCATCCTGTAGTTTAATCCCGAGTTTTAGGAGGTTATTCTTTGGGGCTTAGCTGTACATGGTGTACAACTCCTGTCACACTTTCTCTTGTGGCATCCCGTTGTTAGTATGAAGTTTCTAGATCTACTAAATGCTATTCTTGTTAAACTTAGTTGGTTTACGGTTCTTCCCTGGGCTCCCTGTTTATCAAAATCTAGTGTTACTAAAATATCATGACTGAGTTTTGTGTCTATTTAAGGAGGCACCAGGTTGCAGTACTTTTACAACATTTTGAGGCTTTCTTTTAGTTTAGGCCTAGTTCTGTAGTGAACAGTGGGGTGGTGGGTAGATCAGTTGTATAAAACGAACAATTCATATATATATATATTCTAATAGTAATTTTGGCATTGATGATGATGAATCTTAGGTTGTTCATATACGTGTTAAATTGAACTGTGCTACGGTAGGAGGCCTATCTCGCCCCTTGTTCTTGTTTCAAACTATCTGACTTTGAGTTGCAACTTGCATTATGTTCGAGTGCATGGCTTTAATTATATCGTGGAACTTTCTACCGGCATTTTGGCTGAGTAAAATGCCTTTTGGAAACCACACAGCGTGAGTAAAAATCTCCTTTCTGATGATGGGGTTGTGTTAGTTTATTAGGGCATGTTAATAGTGTGGTTTTCCTGTGATTGGTGAGGAAACACATTTGGCTCTTGTGTATGCCCCTCCCCCACCTGCCTCTTACCCCATGCTCCTCTTCAGCCAGTGTACCAATCCCCCACCCCTCCAAACCACTTTGCCCACACGAGTTTGTTTGGCCTTAGGGGTGCACCATATAGATAGATAAATGTGGTTTCAAGCAGGAAATCTGTGGCTCCGCATTTTTTTTTGCCCGGTGGGCACAGGAAGCCTTTAGGGCATGTGCTACCTACCATGACTGCTGTGTGGACCTAAGTATTTTTATACTTTATTGCATTTGTGCACTAGTTGGTGCCATTATAAAATGTGTGAAAAGGTTGATCTAGTGTGCTGGATTGCCCTTCGTAAGTATTGCTGTGTTTTCAGCATACTTTTCCGTACCTCGGTGATTCGCAGATATGCAGGAGTGAGATTGAGGGAGAAGGAAGGATTAGAAGTGTCTAGTAGTATGGGCGTTCACAAATGAAAGCTATGATTGCCAAAGCTTGGGGAAACCGCTGCAAAGCTTAGATCTCCTCTTGGTTCATGACTGGGGTAAGGCTATGCATTGCTAAGAAGCAACCCCCGAAGGGCTTGGGGTTCATTCCACCAAGGCTCTGGCAAGAGTGCTTGACTTGGACATCTATCAGGCTGCACCGTGGGCATCAGTTCATACGTCCACAAAACACTACTTCTTTGATACCAAGGTCCATCGGGAGATACTCTTTATTTATTTAGTGTTTTCTATAGCGCGAACATGACCCAGTGTAGGGTATCGGAGCGCTTTACAGTAGCGTTTCAGCAAAATGCGTACATTAGTGGATAAAACCAGAACATTAGAGGACAAAACCAGTCATTACTGTTTCACACTTCAGTATAGCATATAAACATATATACAGTCAGTAGTTAAATAACCAAGGCACAGCTAAATAACGGGATAATCTTCGTACCATCCCACGGATAGCGGAGCAATGAGTGCAAGTGAGCAGTTTATAAACAAGTGAGCAGTTTATAGACAAGCAGTCGTCCAATTAGTCTTATGGGAGAAATTTGCTCATATAGTATGATTTTGCTTCCTTTTTGAAGGTTGCGATGGATGTGATTCTTCTGATGTTTGGTGGGAGTGCATTCCTAATTCTCGGTGCTGCTCCTGAGAATGCTCGGTCATAAGTCTTTTTCTTGCAGAAGCGAGCCGGTTTCAGAAGTAAGCCTGTTTTGCTCCTGGAGGGTCGGCTAACTCCGGAAAGTGTAAGTTTCTGAGCCAGGTAACCTGGAGTTTTGTGATGGATTGCATTATGGGTGATGCATGCCAACTTGAATTGAATTCTTGCTTCGAAAGGCAGCCAGTTTAGCATTTTCAAATGAGGGGAGATATGGTCGAATTTTTTGGATCCCGCAATCAGCCTTGTGGCTGCATTAAGACAGGCTTTCAAAGGGGCTGTTGTGATTTTGGGGATCCCAGCCAGGGTAGTGCATCCGTATTCGATCCTTGAGATGACCAGCGCTTGAACTGCAGTTTTAAGGTCTGTTTTGTTCAGGAAAGGTTTAAGTTTTCGCAAGTAGCTTAAATGGAACCGGGCGTTTTTTGCCATTGCATTGATATGTGCTAACATGTTCAGGTTTTTATCTAGAGTATTTCCCAGTGATTTGGTAGAGTCGACAATCTTTGGAGTACAATTTAGAGCAGTGATGAGGTTGACCCATTCTGCTGTCTTTAATTTGCTTTTCTGCGGTGAAATCAGTAGGAATTCGGTTTTCTGAGGGTTTAGTTTCAGGTGATTCTTGGTTAGCCATTGGAGGGTTATTGATAGTGCATGGTTCATTGTCTTTATCTCTTCTGTTGATACAACCTTGATGTACAACTGAGTGTCATCTGCATACATGTGGAAAGCGATATTTGCTTTTTGTAATATTTCCGTGAGTGGTTCAACGTATAGATTGAATAGCGCTGGCGAAATCGTTGATCCCTGTGGAACTCAGATTGTATTATTGGCCGGGCCAGAAAGGGTTTGGTTAACAATGAATTTTTGGGATCTGTTCTCAAGAAAGGAGATGAACCAATTGAGGACTGTACCCTCTAGGCCCATTCTGTTTTCTAACCGATCTAGGATTTTGGCATGGTTCACCGTTTCGGACGCAGACAACAGGTCCAGTAAGATTAAGAGGCAGTTTTCATTGTGGTCAAGAGCCAGCAATGCGTCATCTATTATGTGCAAAATTGCAGTTTCTGTGCTATAGTTTGGACGTAAGCCCGATTGGCAAACATTTAGCAGGTTGAATTCGGAAATGTGTAGACTCAATTGTTGTTGGACACATTTTTCCAGTACTTTGGCTAACATGGGAATGTTAGTTACAGGTCTGAAATTGTTTGGAACAGAGGGGTTCTCTGTTGGTTTTTTTAACAGAGGAGTGACTTGTCCTGTTTTAAGGCAGGCCGGGATTTGTCCTTGTGACAGTGAGGCGTTTTTATATAGCGCGGACTTTACCCGAAGGTGTCCGAGCACTTCACAATAGTAACAGAAATGATACATGAGAACATTACAAGTAAACAAATTACAAAAGCAAACGTAAAGTTACATGAGGCAAAAGTGACAAATGTGCGCAAACAATATACAAGAGGTAGCAAACTATACGATTATAGGAGGAAAAAGTGACATCTGTGCAGGTTACAAAGGTATACAAAGTACAAGTAGCGGTATACGCTGCAATAAATGGTAGACACTCAAACACAAGAACAATCAGTATAATACTGCAATAAATGGCAGACACTCAAACACAAGAACCATCGTTACGTAGGCAACGGTGGCACTTGAGCAAGTATCTAAAGCAAACAAAATGTAAGAGGTAGCAAACAGTGTGTTACAAGAGAAAAGTGACGTGTGCATGTTACAAGAGAGTACCAAACACAGGTAGAATGATAATACTGCAATAAATGGCAGACACTCAAACACATGAACAAACATTACGCAGGCAATGGTGGAACTTGTGCAGGTATCTAAAGCAAACAGAATATAGAGGTAGCAAACAGTGTGTTACAAGAGAAAAGTGACGTGTGCATGTTACAAAAGAGTACCAAACACAGGTGGAAGGATAATGCTGCAATATTTGGCAGACACTCAAACCACAAGAACACACTGGGAAGGCACTGCCATAGTCATGGAGAATAGAATATTCTATAATGGAAGGTCTTCCTTCAGGTAATAGAGAGGGCGTGAATTAAATTTGGAAGTGTCTTTGAAGGAGGAGAACTTTGAGGTCAGTTTTGAAGGCCTGGGAGGAGGTGGTAGTCCGGACCTGAGGCGGAAGTGAGTTCCAGATTCTCACTGCGTTGCCTGAAAAGGATTGGGCCATCGATCAATCCTTCTTGAAAGTGGGAGGTTCAGGCAGTAAATTTTCCGCATTATGTGATGGTCTAGAGCCTCCAGAGAGTTTCAGTTTATTCGCCAGGTAGCAAGGAGAGGAGGAATGCAAGACTTTTGTGGATGATACAGGCAGTCTTGTAGATAGATCTTGCCTCGATGGAAAGCCAATGGAGGGTGGATAACATGAGTGTGATGTGGTCACTTCTTTTAGCCCCAAAAATAAAACGAGCTACTGAATGGAGAACAGATTTAAGGGGGGACAGATGGGATTTGGGGAGGCCAGTAAGAAAAGAAATGCAGTAATCAAGTCTGGAGAGGACCAGCGATTGGACTAGTGTTTTAAGGTCTTGCTCCGGGAAGAAGCGACGAATTCCCCAAAGAAGGCGCAGTTGGTATCGAGCAGACTTTGCAATGGAATTGATGAGGGAGATTAAATTGAGTTTTTTGTCGAGTATGACACCAAGGGATTTTGCGCTGTCGACAATGATGGGTTTATTGTTAAGTAGATTCATCTGATCCATCCATGATTGAACCGGGGGAGGAGAAAGCGAGGAGGAGAGGAGGAGGAATTCTGTTTTGGAGGGATTCAGAATCAGTTGATGAGTTGACATCCAGTTTTGAATGGAGTCGAGAGTAGAACTTAGGATGGAGAGAACGTGAGTGGAGGCAACCTTGAGGTAGATTTGAGTGTCATCCGCATAGAGATGATAGTGGATCCTGGATTTACTAAGGAGATTTCCCAGAATGAATGAAATGAATGAATGAATGAAATAAAATTTATAAACGCGCTACTAAGCCCGAAGGCATCAAGGCGCCTAACCAAATGAAATCATAAAAGGCCAATCCAGAGCTAAGGGTAGGCTTTGACAAATAGCCACGTCTTAAGGGCCTTCCTAAAAACTTGCATTGAAGGTGAGGATTTGATTTCAGCCGGCAGAATATTCCACAGCTTTGGAGCTAAACTCGAAAAGGCTCTGCCACCCCACTTGGCTCTACGCACTCGTGGGACTGATAATAAGGATTTATTGGCAGAGCGCAGGGTTCTGGAAGGGGTATAAGGAACCAGCAGGTCCCCTAAGCCTCCGGATCTGTTCGTCGCCAAAGCCCCATAGATCAGGCACAGGGACTTGAAGGAGATCCTGGCCTCAATCGGGAGCCAGTGCAGTGTCTTTCTTGCAGCAGAGGCTGAAGCCCGCTTAGGAAGATCCAATACAAACTTGGCAGCAGCGTTCTGCACCATTTGGAGTCGCATTAACAGACCCTTGTTTATGCCTAAATATAAGGCATTGCAATAATCAAGTCTTGAGCCAATTAATGCTATTACCGTTTGCTTTCTGGCTTGTGGTGACAGGTAATGTTTAATCTTCCGCAGGATATTTATTATACCCCAAAATGTGGAAATAGTCCTGTTGACTTGCTGACCCATCCCCAGGGTAGGGTCAATCATGACTCCTAAGTTCCTGGCCAGGGCAGTGGGAGTCGGACACACGCCCAGGGATGTAGGCCACCATTCCGCCGACCAAATATCCTCCTTTCCTCCGGACACCAGAATTTCAGTCTTCTCGCCATTGAGCTTCAATGAATTGCAAATCATCCATCGAGCAACTGCCTCCATACAGTGTCTAAAATTGGAGGCAGCAGAGATGACAGGTTGGGCGAGAGACATCAATATCTGTGTGTCGTCGGCATAGGAGATTACCTCCATCCCATATGATCTAATAAGCCTGGCAAGTGGGGTCACATAAATGTTAAAAAGGGTCGGACTTAATGCCGACCCCTGGGGGACCCCACACTGCACAGGGAGGGATGGAAATGGGAACTCCCCCAGCTTGACTCTCTGTTCCCTCTGACCCAGGAAAGAGGCCAGCAAACTGAGTGCGGGCCCTGTGGAATTTTAGTTTATGAACTAAACATCATCTGCGCCATCTTGTCCATTTCTCAGACTCACGTATGACAGACTCACGTATGAACATACACGACAGCCATTTTAGGTACCATGGTCTCCCTGTTCACGATCGATCCTCAGCACACTTCCCCGACCCTGCAAGCCTCCCCCATGCACCCTGGCTGCCCCCGCTCTCACATGCACAAGTCATGACCTCCCCTTCCACATGACTCTGTCTCTGGGAATCGCACCCCGCGCCTGACCAACACCTCCTTTTTCCATGAATACCTCTCTTTTGATGACCCCTTCCTCTGAGCCCGATTGTCTGTACGAACCGCTGGTCATCCCTTGGCCTGAGGGTACAGTTTATTGCCCACTACTGCATGCACTCAACCCTTTTCAAAGGAGCTACTATTGATCATGACCTCCCCACCCCTTGAGATTCGATCAGGCGCACACATTCCAAAGGAATTGGCGAAACACTCAGCTGCGTGATAGCCCCCTCCTGTTGTATGGGGGGTAAGGGCCTCTACTGTTGTCATGTGTTGGAGTGGGCCGGAACTGGGGGGGTGCCGGGGATGTCATCCTCATACTTCACAATGTCTTTGCTGTAATAAAGAACGGTCACATGTCATAAACCAGTGTATAAAAGACTGTTGTATAGCTCCTATATATCCTTATATCGTGTTAAGTTGGCATAGGTACATTTCGGATTTAAACGCCATTTTTCCTTTCTTGCAACTTCTGCACACGACCCTTAATTGTTGACTTAGCTTTCAACCTAGTGGTTTGCCGTGGTGTATGTGAGAATAATATGTTATTGCTCTGATATCAGTCTTGTTTAATAAACCATGTCTGCACGGAGAGTGCTGAAGTTTCAGGAGCAACACGATATGGAATTGTTATGAGGTCTGATCTCCACGCCTTCATAGTCATAACACAAGTGCAGCCTTTGCCAACTTGGGCTTGAGGCGGGATTTATATTGCTTTGCACGAGAATTGTTAACACACACTTGATGCGGTGCACATGCAGAGAGAGCTGGTGTATGCTGATGTGATTCCTTCATGCTAGGACACTAAGGTATGGGCCCGCCCTAAAACAACCCAAAGAGACCTTCTTAGATAATAATATAATATATGTGTTAGGGAGGGTGAGATATAAGTGTTGTTAACTCTTATTCATTACAGCATGTTAACATGCTGTCACCATTCGCTTTTTATGTCTTAGTAACTATGCTGATAATTTTGCTACTGATAATAAGTATACTTGTATTATCAAAGATACTGCGCCTGAGAAGACGGCATTAGTAAATAAACATTTCAAATGCACATGTGTCTTCTTTACTCCATGTTCTGGTTTGTAATGATAATATAACGAAAGAGTGTTCATGAGTCCCACGTACCCTGAGGTACTGTAAGTTCATGTTCTGGTTTGTCTAAACATTGGGTGTTTGATATGTCCAATGAGACACTGTAGCTAGCTCGGTAAGGGGTGAGTTGGTTGCTAAGGTAAGTTTTGGGACATCCTAATTTGCCGAGGTTCCACTCCTCTGTGCACAGTTCTGTGTGAGTACAGAAACCCTGCAACATGGCGCCCAACGGTTTCGGTGGTCTTATATCATGACACTCGAGTAGTTTATCGTTCATGCCTTAACCCCTTCACATCCGTTTCCGGAAAACGGGGTGTTGGTGAAACCTACCTATTTTTTGAAATAGGTCTTTATTCAAGCTTGATTCTTTCTCAAACGGTTTCTTTGAATTTCTACCCAGTTGTGCTACAAAGTATTCTTTGTTTTTTCTTGTTTCCAATTCTGTAATGGCGGCAGCGGTGGCTATTGCGCAGCATAGTCGCGTAGCGGTACGCAACCATCTTCAGACGTACCAGGTCCCAGTAGATGGGATGGCTGTGATTTTCGTGGTATGTGCAGATCCGGCGTTTCCTTACGAGTTGTTTTACTCTTGGGTTACGTTTCCGGCTGTGGACGCTAATTCTGGTTTGTTCCACTCCTACACCGCCTCGGATGTCCCGGCTGAATATACGCCGTACAGGGCATTGGAAATACCTATTGATCATTGGCAGCATCGAGTTTGGTTTGATGGCGCCCTCCCCCACTCTATGTCCCCTGCGAGGTTAGGCCCACTCTCAATTCCAGGTACTAATTGGCCTGCGTTGGGTGGCTTTACCCCGCACCCGAATCACGGGGCTTGCACCCTGGCGGAAATTCGCAGGCTGCATGTAGTTTCCATTTCCGTGATTCGTGCCTTAGTGCAATACATCGGTCGACATCTTCCTGGTGGTCCCCAGGGGGGCGCGGCCGCTCCCATGGAACGAGGCGGAATGCGTCTCAATCCAGTGATGGTTAATTCGGTTTTTGGTGCGCGTCCAGTTGACAACGATGACTTCCCATTCTGGCTAGCAGAGAAGTTTGATCAACTGGAGGCGGTTTTTCCGAATTCTACTCCTGCTGATAAACATAGAATGTTGACGATTACTCTACCGAAGGATATTACTCCTGAACTTGCTGACTGTGACAGCTGGGGAAAAACATTTGCGGCAGTTTATACAAGGTGCTTCGGCACCCCGTCTATGACTGCCCTGCCTGAAATCGTTAGACGTGTTCAGAATGATCACGGTCCAGAGGCAGCGGTTGAATTGGGTATGCGCCTGTGTGGTTCTTTTGAGATTGTAAGTGATCTCATTCTCTCCAATGTTAAAGGAGATGCAGTTAACTTTCAGGTGTCGAATGCTTTGGCTGCTCTGCCCGATGCCGACAAACCCCGCCAGTTAGCAAAGATTGTGGTGGCCGCTTATAAAACGATTGGCCGCACAAGTAGAGGTCTGAAATATTTTCCAGTGAAGGAGAAAAAACAACCACAGGGACAATCTGCAGTGACAGATGTCCAGCCCAAGTCCAAAAAACAGAATTGGCCTAAAAAACAGACACAGGGGAAGCAGACAACGCAGACTCAGGGTCCTTTTCCTGCAATACAAGCTCCTGCGCCACCCGAAAAAGTTTATGATTTGCGCGACCGCGCGATGATTAAATCGCCTGATCGTTTTCAGGGTTCTGATCAACGCTCTCCTCGTTCCTTTCAGGACACATCGGCCCCGAAGACCGGTGGAGGAGGAGGGGGTGGACGTGGACGTGGTGGCCAACAAGGACGTGGCCAGTCCCGCCAGACGGACGGCGCAGTGAAGCAGGAGGATTCTACGCCTGAGCGTCCGCAGTTTGCGAAAAAGAAAGTCGCAGCCTTAACAGCACATCGATATGCCACAGATAGTGAGAACGCGGCTTCGGAATCTGACGTGGGCTCTGACCTTGCTGGACAGCGCGGCGGAGATTACCATAGTCAGAGAGGCGCTCCGTCCACTACTGAGGGTGACAGCGACTGATGTCTACGTTGTGATAGAAACAGCGGATACGAGACTTGCTCCCCCTGAAAGACTATATGAAATTGTCCTGTTAATTGAAGGTGACATACAGCGTACCGTTAAAGGTGTATTTTGGGAGAATCTGTCTTCTACATATGATATTTTACTTTCGGAGGCTGACTGGCCCCCACCTTTTGTGCTCGCGGCGCCGCTAGGGGAGGAGGTAATCCTACCCAGTTTCGCGAACACTGTCTCGAAAGAGCATGCGCAGCATTTTGCAGAAGAGTGGGCTCGGGCTCTCGCGCCGGCTCTGTACCGTAACCAATGTGGTTGGGATAAATTGTCGCCTTGCCACGAAATTCCGTTGCGGTCTCAGCCGCAGCCTCAACCTCAATATCCCATTCGGCGTGAAGCAAAATCTTCCGTCGCGGAAATCCTTGAACAATTGGAATATCAGGGAGTTATTGAAACGTGTGTGTCACCGATGAATAATCCCCTTTTTACTGTGAATAAACCTGACGGATCATATCGTTTGGTTTTGGATTACCGGCATTTAAACTCGCATTGCCGTAACTGTGCAGTACAGAATACCCACGGCTCTGCCCTAGTGGATAGTCTCGTGCGTAAGCGTTTCAAGACAACGCTTGACATATCCAATGGTTTTTATGCCCACAGATTGGACAGCTTTAGCTCCCAATGGACCAGTTTTACAAGCGCTGGAGTCCAAAAGCAATTCCGGCGTCTTCCAATGGGCTACAAGAATAGTCCTGGTGTATTTACCGCTCGTATTGTCTCTATTCTGGAGGCACTCGACCCTGATGCTTTTTCGTATGTGGATGACATATATCTCACAGACGACGATATTTGGGAGCATCTGTGTCGTGTAAATTCTCTTGTTTGCAACTTCGCAGACATGGGTTACAAATTCAACTTTGCAAAATCGCACATTGCTGAACACACAGTGTTGTTTTTGGGCTATGAGCTCAACAATGAAGGAAGAGGTTTGGCTCCTCACTTCTTGGAGAAGTGCGCACAATTGCGCGCACCAACAACTCTGAAAAAATTACAATCCTTACTGGGCTTTTTGAATTTCGGCAGAACTTACATTCCGGAATATGCCCAGCGTATCAAGCCTTTGTATGCTTTGATACAACCAACTTTCTCAAAATCATGCTGGCTGCCTGAGCATTCAGCCATTTTGCAATCCTTGCAGGCTGATCTGCTCGCTTCTAAATATTTACTGACTCGTGATAACCACACCAACCTGGTCATAAGAATAATTCCTGGGACGGTGGGTTTCACTTACCTCACTTTTAATGAAGGTGACACAGTACCTATTGCTTACAAGTCACACTTGTACACCTCGGCTGAGATGCGGTTTCCCACCATAGAAAAGGTTTTAACTGCTGTACAGATGGCTATTCTAAAGGAACGAGCTCTGTCACAGGGGAAACGCATGCTAGTGGTAACACCCTGTCCTCATTTGGAGGCAGTCACGAAAGCCAGTGTACCAAATTCAAAAGCTTTGCACCCTCGGTGGATTCAGTGGGCTGCGTCATTGTCATCCTCGGATGTCATGTTTATTTTTGACGCTTCCTTACGGTCGCAGGAGTTCTTGCAGTATGAATTCGTTCACCCTGCTCCTCTGGCGATGCGACCTTTGGAGGACTTCCATTGCATCATTTACACTGATGGGTCGGCGCAGGTTGCGCATGGCTCTAAACATGCCTACGTTTCCGCATGCGCCATTGTGGTCGGTGCTATGTTGAATGATGAGTTCATTTCCAGGGAGGTACACACGTTGCCCCTGGGCGATTGCACTGCACAATTGGCAGAGCTTCGTGCTCTCTTACTAGCTTTGGAGTACGCAGATCCAAGTGTTACTACTCTAATTGTAAGTGATTCTTACTACTGTGTCCAGTCTTACAATGAAAACTTGTTCTTTTGGATTCAAAATGACTTTCATGATTCCAAGGGTAGCACAATAAAACATAAAATGATCTGGGTTCGAGTGGCAGAGCTTAAGGCTATGTTGCCACTCGTTTATGTGATTCATACTCTCGGTCATCAGCGCGTGGGAGTACACGCTCTTGGCAACTCGCTTGCTGATGAAGCGGCGAAATCAGCAGTATCTACATACTTAGTTGCAGCAGTTACTAGGTCTAAAACCAAGATTGATAGCGACATCTTGGCAGCGGTTGCTGCCTCTGAGAAGGGAAGTAAACATCCTTCGGGATTCCCTTCGAAGTATAAATACCACTTAAGTCCCGAAAAGGTTCCTTTTGTGACAATTCCTGATGTTGGGGAACGGCTGATTCCCAACACGGATCGCAGAACAGACTTGATTACAGCGGCTCATGAAGGTGTGGCGTCTGCGCATGCGGGCGTCTCAGCCACTGTAACGCAACTACAACAACGTTTCTGGTGGCGGGGACTGTACAAACAGACGCGTGATTATGTCCTTCTTTGTGACATATGCCAGCAGATTAAACCTTCAACTGCTACGCGCCCGCCTCAGACTCAGTTGTACATTTCTAATAAACCACTAGGCTGTGTTTATTTAGATCACTGCGGTCCATTTTCATCTGATACTGCGTATAAATACATCTTAGTAGCAGTTGATTCATGCACACGCTTTGTTTGGGTATGGCCACATCGCAGCGCTGATTCCCGGACTGTCATCAGAGATTTGCGTATCTTTATAGGGATTTTTGCCTGTGGTACCTTCCATTCGGATCAGGGTCCGGCTTTCGCCTCTAAGGCGTATAAGGATGCCATGACTTCGATGGGGGTCCAAGTCAAGTTTTCGTCACCCTACAGACCCGAGGGTAATAGTGTAGTTGAACGAATGAACCGTGATTTAAAGCAATCTTTGACAGCCCGAGTTATAGGCACTGGCAGAAATTGGCTGGCTCACCTCTATGGCGTGCAGCGTGCTCTTAATAATCTCCCTAGAAGGTCTCTGGGTGGGCGGACCCCATACGAAATGCTCTTTGGCATCAAGATGTTCGTCCCTGACCTTGACGGTCTAGACTCGGTGGTTCGCGCCACTTCCTTTGACGCAGATGAACATTGCAATGTTTTACAGAATCTACAAAAGACGAGAGACACTCTTGCAAAGGAACATTTGCCCTCCACATCGGATGATGCGTTGCAGATCCCGGTAGTTGGCTGGCTACCCCAAGTTGGAGAACTGGTTCGAGAGAAGATCGACAACAAGAAAGAGTTTGGTCCCTCCTATCGAGCTCCGGTCCCAGTGCTTGGAGTGAAGGGCACAAGAACAGTCATTTTACCACCACTTCCAGGTCGTAAGGAAAACAGGTTTATTTCTATTGACAATGTCAAGATACACAGAGTGGCCGATTCTTCTTAGCATGACACCGGCTGTTTCCTGTCCTTCCATTGTGAGAAATTCAGTTATGCCCACTGCTTCTAATAATGAACCTGAGGTGGCCATCGAATTACCTGCTGTTTCCAGTCCATTATTGAATAATTTACCAGGAACTAACCTTGATGAGACAGACTATACATACCCCACTGATTTGTCCATGCCTGACCTGCAAGCTCGTTTAGCCACGGAATCCAGATTTTCGTTTGACTCTGCTTCCCTTGCCTCGAAAAAACCCTCTAAAATTGCAGTATATGCTAGCCTGTTTAAAAAACATTTCTTGATACCTCCTTGGATTTACATTTGGCTGGTCCTTTTTTCAGTTTACCTTTTTATGTCAATTGGTTTTGTGTTTTATTTTTTTCGGATTATGAATGGACACTATGTCGAGGAGAGAACTTGCATTACTCATTTAAATGGAACATTGGCCCCACTTTCCTCTTCACATTCTACACACAGATTAAAAAGAGACTTGACTTTGGTTAACATCACAGCATGGCCTGTTCTGGATGGAATCGCGTGGGATGCAGTTCGTTTTCAGATTCATGGTCCAACGGAAGTCGTTAATGTTCCTAATGTACTGAGAGTTAATATGGGGGATGTGGTGAAACAAAACATTCGTTCTGATGATTGGGATGTTAATGCTGTGGAAAGTTTGTTTTCTGATTTAAAATACTATGCTGCTTTTGATGCTGAGGATTTATATTTGGAATCTGCTAATTATGGTGAATTGTTCTGTTACCAACATTATGGCAATCACTTCTTACACAAGACATCTTCCCGAAGGGATGCGGTTAATTTTACTCAGTGGGAACATTGCCCAGCACCAACACAAGGGAGTTCAGAAACGTTTCTTAAAAAGTATACTTATTTCACTGACTTTAATCAGTCCAATCCCGAGTCCTTTTATTTTAAATTTCACAAACAGCCACTGTCCAAGGTTCGACTTACAAATACAAAATTGTTATATTCAAAGGCCTTCCTGGATCAATTAGTTACTGGAGGGTATGAGTTATGGAAGGATACCATAGACCTTAAATCAGTTTGGGGCTCAAGGGCCTGGCAGGTACAAGGCACTGAGGCTTTGCACCGTGCATGTCTCATCCCAAATCATATGTGGTTTTTAAATGAAACCATTTCCCAGACCACGTGCTTTGGATTGGCTACATCTAAAAGGTTAAACACCCCGTCTTTCCCGGAGTTGGAGGAATATGAGAATTGGAGTAATTTCACTAAATTGTCCATTAGAGAAATACAGGCTCTGCTTCTGAATTCCTCCTTTAACATTTCCAGTATGAATCCCAAGGGTTGGCTGCTTTGGCACCGTAGTGCTGATTCTTGCCAAAAAAGATTTTTAAATATAACTGACGGGTTTAAGACTGGTAGATCTGATCCCCGTTTTGATTTGAATCATACTGTCACCTCTTACTCTGTGGGCAAGTTGTGTCAAGCTTGGCTGAAACATTCAACTTTACCTGCGGTTAAGTATCACCTTTCCAAACTGAATGCAGACGTGGATTTGAATGATTTCATTAAAGGCCCAGCTAGTGGCAGGTCGAAAAGATGGTTATATGGGGTTTACAATGAAATTTGGAAACTCTCACAGATTGAGGCTGCTTCACGCCTTAGGGCTATTGATCAGGCAAATCTTGAGAAAGTGCTTGCAGTGGTTGACAATAGCATTAACGTGCTTTCCTCTAGAATTTACACATTAGATAATATTGTGTCGTCTGTTGTTGATATTGTGCATGATGAAGTGTCTGTATTATACCATGGTCAAAATCAATTACGTTCAATCATGCAGTTTGCATGGACACTACAGACTCTAAAGATGGGTAAAGTTCCCTGGGGATACATGAACGTTTCCTCTTTATTTGCACCGTTTAATTTGACAGACAAACAACGCTTGCTTTCAATGCGTGATGCTTCCTTTTCTATGCTCCATATTGAAAGATTGGAATCTTTACCTTTTTCTGTGGCAGAGACCACTGCTGCTACGTGGCTTATCCACGGTTTAATAACGCTGCCTTTTGCTTTATATAAGTTTTCAAATTGTATGAAATATGTGCCAATAGGTCGTTTTGAACCCTTAGGTAGCGGTTTTCTTCATGAGGTCTGGTCACTCCCATACACATACAGATGTTTCAAGGATGAACAAGAAGTTTATCTAACAGGGGATGAGTGTACTGAGACGCCAGATCATTCTTTAATGTGTAGACACATACAGTTACACGGTTCATGTAACAAGGACAGACCGAATATGGCTTGCGTTTTACAGGGCACGCCAGTTCCTGCTATCATCCCCACGTTTAAATTGTTGGAGAATGGTAGTTATTTAATGCTCAATAATGAAAACTGCTGTGGTTTAATTAAAGGTATAGCTTTCATAGTAACGGTTAGTGAGCGAGTTATTTGCTGCAGAAATGTTCTTTATCCTCCCACACGTGAACATAGGGAGTCTTCCATTTGGCCACAGATACCGACCTTGGGAGCAGAATTCAGCGGCATGGCTAGAATAAGAGCTCTATTGTCCCAGAAAGAGGTGGCCTTGAGCTCGGCCCGTGAAACTTTCGTGCTTCACATTGCTAACACCCGCACGGAGGTTCAGGCTCTTTTAAACACTGATTTGCCCTTGCATTTCGGAGCCATGGTCCGTTCTATCTTTAACGCATCCTCCACAACGGGCCTAGCACATTTTTTTAAAGTTGTTAGCGGTGGTCTCGTGACTTCCTTTGAGAAGATTTTTGGAGTCATCCCTGCTTTCTTCCATTCTATTTTTTCATCCTTGTTTGGAGGGTTCCCGTTTTTGCTTGCATTAGCGGCTGGCGCATTGGTGGTTTTCTGCCTTTTTAAATATGGATGCCCTTCCTGTGCTAGACCACGAACAGCTACTGCTGACGCGGTTTCGCAACCGCATGCTTGATTACTATGGCACACTGCCGTTGGCGACTCTAAGCACGGCGTTTGGATTATCTTTTCGGTTCTCCTATTTCACCTGTGTCCAGCCTGTATTTCGCTGTCTGACCTGTGATTTCCTTTGGGCCATTGATTTGTGTCTCTGCGGACCAGCATCTTCTGACGTCGATTTTAATCAACTGATGAGTCCTATCATTGCTCACGAGTTGGTTTGTTCTGACGAAAGGGTTATGGCCTTGGCGGTGGCACATGGACTAATGGGTCCCTGGGATGTGTTGTCGGCAGCGCAGAATTTCTTGGAACTAAGTTTTCTTGAGAAACCACCGAGCTGTCCTCTGATGGTTATAGAGGATCCGGTGCTGGAAGATCACGTATGTTCCTTTCATCTTTTAAATTGGATGGCTGAACTGTTTTCGGATGAGGACAGTGACTTCCTCCTGGAGGCTGTTGCAGCTTACTTTTCATATACAGTCTTATCATAGACACTGCCTCAAATTGACATGCTGATTGATAGCATTTCCTTGATTTTATTGACTTTTGGTCAAGACATTTTATTTTTGCTTGCCTATTGGCTTGAGCCACATTATATTTGTGGGCTATTTTTTGGCATTAGTTTTTATAATTGAATTTTTATTCATGCTCGTTTATACATGGATTCTGCTCTCATGTGATGGCACTTCTGTTACCTTATTTAGTCCGTTCTCGGATCATGGGGGGGTGTTGTATAGCTCCTATATATCCTTATATCGTGTTAAGTTGGCATAGGTACATTTCGGATTTAAACGCCATTTTTCCTTTCTTGCAACTTCTGCACACGACCCTTAATTGTTGACTTAGCTTTCAACCTAGTGGTTTGCCGTGGTGTATGTGAGAATAATATGTTATTGCTCTGATATCAGTCTTGTTTAATAAACCATGTCTGCACGGAGAGTGCTGAAGTTTCAGGAGCAACACGATATGGAATTGTTATGAGGTCTGATCTCCACGCCTTCATAGTCATAACACAAGTGCAGCCTTTGCCAACTTGGGCTTGAGGCGGGATTTATATTGCTTTGCACGAGAATTGTTAACACACACTTGATGCGGTGCACATGCAGAGAGAGCTGGTGTATGCTGATGTGATTCCTTCATGCTAGGACACTAAGGTATGGGCCCGCCCTAAAACAACCCAAAGAGACCTTCTTAGATAATAATATAATATATGTGTTAGGGAGGGTGAGATATAAGTGTTGTTAACTCTTATTCATTACAGCATGTTAACATGCTGTCACCATTCGCTTTTTATGTCTTAGTAACTATGCTGATAATTTTGCTACTGATAATAAGTATACTTGTATTATCAAAGATACTGCGCCTGAGAAGACGGCATTAGTAAATAAACATTTCAAATGCACATGTGTCTTCTTTACTCCATGTTCTGGTTTGTAATGATAATATAACGAAAGAGTGTTCATGAGTCCCACGTACCCTGAGGTACTGTAAGTTCATGTTCTGGTTTGTCTAAACATTGGGTGTTTGATATGTCCAATGAGACACTGTAGCTAGCTCGGTAAGGGGTGAGTTGGTTGCTAAGGTAAGTTTTGGGACATCCTAATTTGCCGAGGTTCCACTCCTCTGTGCACAGTTCTGTGTGAGTACAGAAACCCTGCAACAAGACCAGGTCTCAGAGAGGCTGTCAGAGAGCACCTCGAGACGATACCTTGTTGTCCGATCTGATGTGTTCTGCTCCGTCGGAATAAAACGTGTTTCCTGTCTTCCTGTCTCCAGCGCCTGCCTCTTTATTCGATAATCTTTGTAAGGTATTAGAGGCGTTTAACGGCGGGCAAAATTACTGAAGAGACATCGATTAAATCGCCTGACCATTTTTGCTGATCTTCTTCAATTGGCGTCCCAACGTGTGGGGCCCATCAGCGACACGTGGATCCGGTGGGAGAGGTCCCAACGACAGAGTGAACGACTGCAACGATCGGAAGAGCTCCTGTCCAATAGACCCTCGTCTGACAGCCGATCATCTGAACTTCACTGGTTCCGAGCAGACCTCTCCCCGAGTGATCTTCGGTCCTGACTGGGAACCATCAGGAGTGCCACGGTAGCAGCAGAGAGTAGAGGACGATCGGGCGCTGGAAGCGGAAGACGAGAAACTGTCCATACGGTCCGGGTAAGGTCGTGTAACACGACAAACTAAAAAATATTTGATTGTTTGATTGAAAATACTAGTATTACTCTCCGAATTGTTGGTTCTCTTGGAGATTCTCTGTCTGCAAACTGAGAGGGATAAAAGTATCCTCTCTTCCTTTGCATGCAGCGAAGGGTAGGTAACGCAGGCTTTTGCCCCCGTTGTAATCCGTCGTGCCTATCTTTTCTCCCCCACTGATTGATTGTTTGCCCGAACATTGTTTGTTCGAGGATTGTTTTTCTCGAGAATTCTCTGTCTACAAACGGGGAAGGGTAAAAAGTATTCTGTCCTCCTTTGCGGATAGTGAAGAATAGGTAGTGCAGGCTTTTGCCCCCGTTGTAACCCGTCGCGCCTATTTCTTTCTCGCCACTGATTGTTTGATTGAACGAACATTAATTGTTCGATATTGGTTCTCTCTTTGGGTATTCCCTATTTGCGAATACTGCAGAATAAAAATATTCTGTCTAGTCTTCGCGAAGTAGTGAAGGATAGGTAGTGCAGACTTTTGTCCCCGTTGTAACCCGTCATGCCTATCTTCTCCCCATTGGTCAGTAGTTGGATCAACCCGGACCGCTTATTAGAGATGAACCATCCAGCTCCATTGGAAGGCACCCCTAATAAGGACATGTTCACTAAACAAGGACTAGTCGCCATAGCTTATAGTAAGCTATGGCATAAATATACGAAAAGGGACCCCAAAAATCAGTGGCCACTGATAGGTTCCTTTGATGATCATAAAATAAAAGCGCTAGAAGCAGCTGTTAGAATAAATAAGGCAACACCCACTATGCTTGATAGTATCGGCATGTGGCGCAAAGAAGCAGAGCAACGAAGAAAAAGAGAAGAAACAAAAATAGGGAAAGAATTACGAAAGGCAGCCCACCTGGCAGCGAAGGAACTAGATGAAGAGATAAAAAGGAGAGAGGAAGTTAGACAAACGCAAGAATCAGGGTCGACAGGCCAATGCCCTGTTAGGACCCCCTCTACGCTCTACCTAGAGATGCCCTCCAAACAACGGGCAAACGACGAGTTACTGCTAGGTCCTCCGATCATCTACATGCCCCCTCCTTATGCCCCCTGCCAGCCACTGGCACAGCACCTACCAGTCCTGAGCACGGGCGAGGGTGACTCTAGCGCTAGTGCCCCGGCCCTTACGGCCTTCGCACCAGCCACATCGGTAACAACATCAAATGAACTTGAGACTAGCAAGCAACTAACGGCAAGACCAAATAGGTTGAGCAAAGACGAGCGGGATGGGATTGATAAGATAGCAAAGACACTGGTAGAACGGAAAGAGAGCGAAGAATATGCGATGGATATGTACAATTCACAATCCGGTAGCCACAAACGGCATTTCATTTTACGGTTCAGCTTCCACACCCTGAACGCATATGAGGATAGGTATCAAACTAAGGGTCCTGCTAAGCTGACGGCTCTATATAGAAAGATCGATGTTGGAGATGGGACTGAGCATGACGTGACGGACCTCTTCATGCAAACGCTTGAGGTCTTCCGCCACATCACTGAACAGAAACCAGAGGTTAAGCTCACTGTCTCAGTCCCGGATGTGACCCCATTAGAAGTAGCCAACACTATGATGCCTATCAGAGAAGCCGCCCCCTACTGGGTTCCCCCAAGAGGTCAGGGAACAAACGACGATATTAACCACGCAGATGCAAAAGGGAGGGTTGTGTACAACTGGGTTTATCAACCATGGGATCGACAAGATATTTTAACCTTTAGGCAAACCCTGCCCGATTTAAGAAAGAACCCAACAGCATTTTATACCGAACTAAGTACAGCCTTGGGCTCAACCATAATGACTCTAGCGGACATTGATTTGTTTTTTGGGTTATGTCTGCCGGCTGACGTGTGGAAGCAAATCCGGAAGGCCAACCACACAGATCTGTTTGGACATACCTGGAATCAACTCGGTGAACTAGATAGGCAGCGAGAGCCCGGTAAGAAACCTGTAAAAGACATACTGGAACTCCCGGACAAAATAGTGCAGAAGTTAAAGACATTGCTCCCAGAGAGAAAGGTAGACTGGTCGATAGTCACGGCTTGCCGTCAGAAACCCCAGGAAGACGTATCAGAATATTTCTCCCGATTTGAGACAGTGTTCTCCGACTACAGTGGCCAAGACATGACCACCGCAACCGGACAACACCTATTCGTGCGAAACTACGTAAAGGGGCTATTACAGGAGGTCTCCCAGAAGTTACAGACAAGCGAGAGTAGTTGGGGGGCCTCCAAACCTGCAGCTATCCTTCAGATGGCTCAGTATTACGAACACCAAAAGAACGAGAACGAGAGGGCAACTGAGAGAAAGAAAAAGGATTTAAAAGAACGAGTGATGATTGCTCAATTACAGGGAGTGACTCGAGGAAGGGAGCAGTATAGGAGAAACTACCAGTCGAATGCCCCTAGAAATCCACCCCCTAGAGACCGTACACCCACACCTGGCGCTCCACGAACAGACCTCGATGAGAACCAGTGTGCGTTTTGCAAAGGATTTGGCCACTGGAAGTCTCAATGCCCGGTCCTCCGAGAAGCGATTAAGAATAACGAGACAAGGGACATGGCAAATGGCCCCAGGACAAGAGGGCAGGGATGAGGACACACCCACGACACCAACAGTAACCAACCTGACAGACCGAACACATTTGACCGCCCCCGACAGAACCAGTGCCAACAGTCCGGCTGCGACAATGCTCACGACTTTGCATAGGACTGCCAAGGGCGAGGGAGGGATCCAGTCGAGCTCTGTGTTGACCAGCAAGGTCCTTACGTCACCGCTAAGGTCCTGGGTACAAAGTCTCCATTTTTGGTAGACACTGGAGCGACACGTAGTGTATTATCAAAACGACTGATTCCAAGGGCACCCTTGTCTGGCTCACACATTACATCGATAGGTTTCGATGGAACGCCCTCCACTAACCCCCTGTCGGTACCTATCTCCTTTGACCTAGGAAACAACCCCACGGACACAACATTTCTGCTCTCCTCCAACTCCCCTGACGCCATTATGGGTATTGATCTACTAAAACATTTCTGAGCTACTATTAGGTGTTCCCCAGATGGAGTCCGAGTCATCCTGTACGACAACCCGAGCATGTCCAGACCCTACCCCGCACGACATATGTACACCATAACAGATGCTGACCTATCCTTGCTCGATACCCTACCCCTGTACTTATGGGCCAGAAACGACTCGGATGTAGGACGAATGATGATCGATCCTGTACACATAACTGTTCGACCAGATGCAATACTCCCGAAACTCCCACAGTACCGGATATCGCCCGAAGGCGAGAAGGCGTTGGTAGCAATTATTCAGTCCCTGGTAGATGCAGGAGTGGTAGAGGAAGTGGTTAGTAATGTCTGCAACAGCCCTATCCTACCCATTGTTAAGAAGCAAGGTGAGGGAGATGAGAAAGCGTACCGCTTCATCATCGACCTGCGAGAAATCAACAAAGTAGTAGTGCCACAGTACCCCGTAGTCTCAGACATCACCACCATTCTGACCCTCATCCCGTCCACTGCCACCACCTTCACCGTTATTGATCTCAAGAATGCATTTTTCTCTATCCCCATCCATCCAGACAGCCGTTATCTCTTCGGCTTCACCTTAAAAAACCGTTCGTACCGATTTTGTAGAGCTCCTCAGGGCTACACAGAAAGTCCCAGCATTTACAGCCAGGCCCTCAAAAGACAGCTGGACACCGTCCAGCTACCAGATGGAGTGGTGTTGATCCAATATGTCGATGATATTCTTTTGGCGGCCGACACCACTCCTCTTGCAATTGCAGCCACTATCCAACTCTTGCACTTTCTTGCAGAGAATGGCCACAAAGTCTCCAAAAAGAAACTGCAGTTCTGTCAACCTCAAGTGACCTACCTAGGCCATCTCCTGTCCAAAGAAGGGAGGAAACTTACACCCGACCGAATCCAGACCATCCTAGACACCCCCATCCCAAAAACACAGAAGCAAGTCCGTTCATTGGTGGGCCTTACCTCTTTTTGCCGACAGTGGTTACCAAATTTCAGTCTCATCATAAAACCCCTACTCTCCCTGTTGGCCAAAGATGTTCCTTTCCCACTCCCTTGGACCCCCGAATGCCAAGCGTCCTTTAAGGAGTTGCGGGATGCCCTTTGCTCGGCACCCGTCCTAGGAACACCAGATTACTCCAAGCCCTTCTCTCTCTTCACTCACGAAAGGGAGGGATGCGCATTGTCTGTTCTAACTCAGCCCATCGGCTCCAAACAACGCCCTTGTGCCTACTTCTCCGCCACTCTTGACCCAGTCGCCAGAGCTTTACCTGCCTGCCTTCGAGCAGTAGCCGCCGCTGCTGTCTCTATCCGTCAGAGTGAGGGAATCGTACTTTCGAACTCTCTCACGGTGTTAGTACCCCACGCAGTTGACGCCCTCTTGAACCAGACCAAGACCCAACACCTGACTAGTGCACGACTGACGGGATACGAATTGACTCTACTTGCACCCCACATCACTCTTAAGAGATGCACGACTTTGAATCCTGCTACACTGTTACCCTTGCCTGAAAATGACCCCGATGTGCCCCCTATACACGACTGTGTGACCCTCACGGACGAACAGACCAGAAGTAGAATTGACCTTAGAGACACTGCTTTCACAGACCCTGATGGAGAACTATGGGTAGACGGTTCTTGTATCAAACTCCCAGACGGCACCACCTCAGCTGCCTATGCGGTGACGACAGTAGTTGAAACAGCCCGCATCACACAACGATCCGCACAGGCGGCAGAGCTAATTGCCCTCACACGAGCATGTATCATAGCGGCAGGAACCACGGCAAACATTTACACGGACAGCCAGTATGCCTTCGGGGTGGTTCATCATTTTGGGCTCTTGTGGAGGGAAAGGGGATTCCTGACGTCCCATGGCACACCCATTCTCCACGGAGATCTAGTCTCCGCCCTGATTGAAGCAGTTCTCCTCCCCGAACGACTAGCAGTGATCAAATGCCAGGCACACAAGAAGGTGACGGACTTAGTTGGACAGGGAAACGCATTGGCCGACACCACCGCCCGAACCACAGCTGAGAATAGGACGACGACACGCATGTATGTGACCAGGTCACAAGCAGAAAAATGGACTGACACTAGGGAAACGATTAGGGACATCCAGTCGGGCAGCACACCTCACGAACTGACTGAGTGGGCACGGGTGGGTTTAAAGGACGACAAAGGCTGCTGGCGGACAAAAGACACAAACAAATGGTTGCTGCCTGACTCATACTTGATCCCCATACTGACTATGGCACACTCCCCTGCACACATAGGTTCTGCCCCCATGATTGAACTCATTTCCAAAGTCTGGCACAACAACAAAATCCCCGACTCAGCCAAACGCCTGGTCCAGCAGTGCCTTATCTGCCTACAACACAACCCCGGGAAAGGAACTGTGGTACCCCGGGGAGGGTTTGGGACCCCCGACCACCCCTTTGAAGTCCTTCAGATGGATTACATCCAGCTGGAGAGATGCCAAGGCTTGAAGTATGTACTAGTCATTGTATGCGCCTTCAGCAAATGGGTGGAAGCCTATCCAACCCGTGATAACACTGCCATGACTACTGCCAAAGTACTACTGAAAGAGTTTTTCCCTCGCTACGGCCTTTGTCGAATTTTATGGAGCGACAATGGCCCCCACTTCATAGCTGAAGTTATCCAACTAATCTTGAAGGGGCTGGGGGTAAAGCAAAGGTTCCATGCGGTCTTCCATCCACAATCCGCTGGCCTAGTTGAGCGACACAATGCTACACTGAAGCTGAAACTGTCAAAAATAGTGGCCACCACAGGGCTTAAGTGGCCAGATGCCCTCCCACTGGCATTGCTATCGATGCGCTCCACTCCCACTAAGCACCACTTGACCCCCTACGAGGTGGTGTTTGGACGACCAATGAACCTCTGGATTGCCCCCAAACCAACCTCCATTCGCGACGTCCCCGACGTCCTGTTGTCAGATTATTTGTGCAAATTAACTAAAACGTTGACTGTCATTCATCAACAGGTGCAGCAGGCTATCCCCGATGCTTCCAGGGGCCCCGGTCACGATATCCAACCGGGAGATTACGTCCTAGTCCGGAACTTTCAACGAGCGAAGAGTCTGGAACCCCGGTGGACGGGCCCCTGGCAAGTACTGATCACCACTCGGACGGCTCTTCGAGTGGAGGGAAAGAAGCACTGGCTGCACGGCCATCACTGTAAGAAGGTCTCCTCGACCCTGGCCACGACAGAAAACGTCGACACCCAAGAAGAGCTCCTGAACAAAGACCGACCATCACTGAACTGCTATCCTGATACAGAGGCACTTGAACTTGCAAAATTCTCTGATCCCACTGTGCCATCCCGGGAAGGGTATTTCCTGCGTCGAAAGGAGGGAGCTTTGGCTAAGTAGACCACGGACTAAGTTAAAATCTCAGAACGGTGGCCTAAAACAACCAAGGTCACCCGGAGAGAAGCTAAACAAAGTCTGTGGTTCTGCCCACTACCGAGCACCTTGAAGATGAAGATGATGGAAGCGCCAGATCAGAAGATGATGGAAGCGCCAGATAAGAAGATAATGAAAGCAACAGGAAATACCCACTACAGGAACCCTAAGACTGACAATTTGCACAAATCAAAGACAATCGCCTTCTTCATTGTCTTCCTCTTTTGCCTCCTCCTCATGACTTCCTTCTGGATCTTGGAGGACAGCACACCCGCTCACCAGACATTGCTGGCCACTGTACAGCCAACCACCATGAAAGAGCATCACTTGATCCCCCTTTCGCCTCAGCTCCGAGAGAGGCGTAGGGAGTTCTGGAACAATTCCTTCGTGCAACTGCTGCACCAGCACAACCTTGCTACAAATGCCACGAACTGCTGGATCTGCGGGTTGCTCCCGCATGCCACTGAACACTCCATACCTTTCATCCCTTCTCCTTTCTCAGTTCACGGCTCCTGCCTCGCCTGGTTGATCCTCTTGCAGGAGAGCCACAAGGACAACGCCGCTTCTGGTCAGACAGTGTCACACTTCTACTATGGGTTCTGGCTGAACAAAACAGGAGGAACGTCTGCCCCCGTTTGTCCTATGGCTTCAGGTTCCGCCTTCCTTATGAACATCCCTGCCAAAGAAAGAGTCGAAGTGCAAGTACTCCACAATCCAGCCAGACCCACCTTCTCCCACCTGCGGAAGCAAACAGCTGCCACCCTGACCGTGGCTCTGTCTGTCATCAATGTCACAGGACTTGTGTGTCTCGAAGGCCAGGGAACGCAGCTGGTGGGACACAGTTCCTGCCGCATCACCAGAACATTGGTCTCAGTTGATCCTCCTTCCTTTGTTGCTTCTCCGAATATGTACTTTGTTTGTGGCACCAAAGCTTACACCTGGCTCCCGAAAGGTTGGAGGGGTACGTGCTACATCGCCTTCATTCTTCCTCCCACGTATGTGGCCTCAGCCTACCACCACCGGCAAAAGCGCGCCGGAGATGTTGAACAAGCCGACTCCACCGGAGCACAATTCCTGGATGCAGCAAAGGGACTTGTTCCTCTGTGGGGACCAATGGCAAACAGCCGCGCTATCCGACACCTAACTCAGGCAATAGAAACAACCATTAACATCACGGCTGGCATCCTTGCTAACAACACGGCTGAACTTCAGGCAGTCCGCCTGGTGGCTCTCCAAAACCGCCTTGTTCTAGATGTGATTCTGGCCGACCGTGGAGGAGCATGCCGCATCATCGGCTCCAGCTGTTGCACCTACGTGCCAGATAACTCGCCTTCAGTCTACAAAGCAATTGAACACCTCCACAGACTATCCTCAGAGGTTCACCAAGAGCAAGAAGGATGGTCGCTTGGAAGCTGGTTTTGGGACACTTTGAAGGACTGGGGATGGAGATTGTTTACATTTATACTGATACCAGTTTTGGTACTGTGTGGGTGCTGCTTAGGTATTCAATGTTTGCCACCTTTGTGTTCACTCATTTCTAACTGTATGTGCCCTAAGACTTTGGACTTTCGAACTGAACACATGAGCCCCCTCTATGAAGTAGAAATACGTGGTCTTGTGGGGATAGATCCGAATTGACAAGCTGGCGAGACATGTTAAAAGGGAGGACTGTGGAATTTTAGTTTATGAACTAAACATCATCTGCGCCATCTTGTCCATTTCTCAGACTCACGTATTACAGACTCACGTATGAACATACACGACAGTCATTTTAGGTACCATGGTCTCCCTGTTCACGATCGATCCTCAGCACACTTCCCCGACCCTGCAAGCCTCCCCCATGCACCCTGGCTGCCCCCGCTCTCACATGCACAAGTCATGACCTCCCCTTCCACATGACTCTGTCTCTGGGAATCGCACCCCGCGCCTGACCAACACCTCCTTTTTCCATGAATACCTCTCTTTTGATGACCCCTTCCTCTGAGCCCGATTGTCTGTACGAACCGCTGGTCATCCCTTGGCCTGAGGGTACAGTTTATTGCCCACTACTGCATGCACTCGACCCTTTTCAAAGGAGCTACTACTGATCATGACCTCCCCACCCCTTGAGATTCGATCATGCGCACACATTCCAAAGGAATTGGCGAAACACTCAGCTGCGTGATAGCCCCCTCCTGTTGTATGGGGGGGTAAGGGCCTCTGCTGTTGTCATGTGTTGGAGTGGGCCGGAACTGGGGGGGTGCCGGGGATGTCATCCTCATACTTCACAATGTCTTTGCTGTAATAAAGAACGGTCACATGTCATAAACCAGTGTATAAAAGACAAGGTCTCAGAGAGGCTGTCAGAGAGCACCTCGAGACGATACCTTGTTGTCCGATCTGATGTGTTCTGCTCCGTCGGAATAAAACGTGTTTCCTGTCTTCCTGTCTCCAGCGCCTGCCTCTTTATTTGATAATCTTTGTAAGGTATTAGAGGCGTTTAACGGCGGGCAAAATTACTGAAGAGACATCGATTAAATCGCCTGACCATTTTTGCTGATCTTCTTCAGCCCCTCAACCCCTATCTACCTCAGTCGAGATATTAACACCGAGGGAGACAGACTATCAAACACAGCTGTAAGATCTAGCAGGATAAGGAGGGTAGTCTGGCCCTTATCAACTCTGGTGCGGATGTTGTCAAGCACAATAGTAAGGGCCGACTCCGTACTATGCCCTCTCCAAAATCCATGCTGCGAGTGATCTAGAAGGCCAGAGGTTTCCAGAAAGGCTGCAAGATGCTGGTTCAGATGAGTTTCCAGCATCTTTGCAGGGGCTGGGAGTAGCGAAATGGGGCGAAAGGTTTTGAAAACCCCCGGGTCTAATGTGGGCTTTTTTAGCAGTGACTTGACCACCGCTCTTTTCCATTGTAGGGGGAAAATCCCATCCCTCATTGCCCTGTTCATGATCTCTAATAGCGGAGGCAAAAGAGTCTCCTTACATTGTTTAAGGAGTTTCAAGGGGCAGGGGTCTAAAGGAGACCCAGACCTCGTCTTCATCAGGAGGACTTCCAGTTCCTGGAGGGAAAGGGGTGGAAAGGTAGACAGACACCCTGAGGACATCTCCTGGGATGATATTAGCGGTGGTATCAGAAGACACAGTAGCTCTAACGCTGAATAAATGTCCACAATTTTAGATTGAAAAAACTGTGCAACATCATTACAGAGCTGCTGTGAGCTAACAACGGGATCTGGCACCTTCAACGATGTAAGCGCGTCTACGATCTTGAACAACTCTTTCGGCGAAGAGAGTGAGGTGGTGAGAGTCGTAAAGTACTCCTGCTTAATCCTTATCACCTCCGCTTTATAATTCCTCAGGAGAACCTTATGAGTATCCCTGTCACGTAAATCCCAGCTAGTCCTCCAGAGACGTTCCTGTCTCCGTACTCCCTGCCTAAGAAGTCTCAGTGGTTACGAGAACCATGGTGCCGATGGACTTTTCCTAGCGGAGTAACGCAAAGAGGCTGGTGCAAGATCATCAATAGCTGTTTTGATGGCACCGTCCCACCTCAGTACTGCCGAACCTACATCCTCCTGGGAGGATCGCCCAACTGTCCAATCTGGGGGCAAGCGCGTCATTGGTTATACTTTTGATGTTACGCCTCCATTCCATTTTGCTTGGCTCATTCCCCTTACTATTAACAGGGGTAACCATTAATTCTAAAGGGACAGCATAGTGGTCCGACCAAGAGAGAGGGATGGGAGTCTCAATGGTCAACCGGGTATCGTTCGAGAAGACCCCATCCAACGTATGGCCCGCCATGTGAGTGGGACCCTTGACTAACTGTTGCATCCCGCAGCCAGCGAAAATATCCAATAGGGAAAGGGTTTCATTCGATTCCATATTTTCCAAATGGAAATTCAGGTCCCCTAGAACAGTAAGGTGTTCACTGCCAAAATATGGCTCTAGAATGTTGAGCATATGATGGCCAAACTCTGCTCTGGACCCCGGAGGTCTATAGATGAGGAAGCCCGTAAACGGAACTACATATGATCCGTTGATCGAGAACTGAAGGGCCTGAAAAACGTCTTGAGGTTCTGATAGTGGGGTAATATGGCAGGAAAAACAGTCTCTATAGAGAATACCCAGCCCCCCCCCCTATACGGCCCACTCTATCCTCCCTCGCCAACGTGTAGCCTTCAGGAACCGCCTCCACCAGATCAGGGCCCGAGGAGTCCTTGGCCCAGGTTTCTGTAATAAAGACCCAAGAGGGTTTTCTGGCCAGAACAAAGTCCTTGAATGCGAGATTATTCTTAATCAATGACCTCGCATTTACGAGAAACCCCTTATCGCTCCTCAGGCATCTACCCACTTTCGCGATCGGACCTGCCAGAGTGGCGTCCGAAGACGGAGCAGGCACCCTGGGGGAAGTCCGAAAGCAACGACAGCCGGGGGAAGTCTGGAGCGTCTCCGGGGCGTTCCTATGATGGCATGGTAGATTAGAAGGCCTAAGAGAGATCATGTCCTGCCAGGAGTACCTAATTCCTGTGTACTCACCTTCGGAATGCCCTGTCACCCAGCCATCCAGCCCGTCCTTAGCGCGGACGGGCGCAGACGGGCTAGACTCTGGCGTGACTCCGGCGTTACTGCGGCACACACGCTGCGCGCACACGCTGCACGTCATCATATTGGGCCTCTAAATGCCTCTAGCCAGTCAGCCTGACTGCTAGAGCACTCCCTATAATGGCGTCCTATGAGCGTCCCCTACCTACCCCCAAGATGGCGCCGATTTTCACAGAAAGCGCGAAGCGCGCTAAGAAGGACCCGCTGAAGCCGCTGTGAAAGGCACTATTATGGTGCAAGTAAGTGAAACAACAATTTAAAACCAGGGGAAATGAATCAAATAATTTTAAAATAAAATACAAAAACTGGATATTTTAAAATGTTACACAGCGCCTAGATGCCAAAGCGCAGTGCGCAGCAAAGGAAAGCCTTAACAGGCAGACCCACCTTCCACTGCCCCTTAAATACGAAACCTCTAAATGCCTCTAGCCAGTCAGCCTGACTGCTAGAGCGCTCCCTGTAATGGCGTCCTATGAGCGTCCCCTACCTACCCCCAAGATGGCGCCGATTTTCACAGAAAGCGCGAAGCGCGCTAAGAAGGACCCGCTGAAGCCGCGGTGAAGGGCACTATTATGGTGCAAGTAAATGAAACAACAATTTAAAACCAGGGGAAATGAATCAAATAATTTTAAAATAAAATACAAAAACGGGATATTTTAAAATGTTACACAGCGCCTAGATGCCAAAGCGCAGCGCGCAGCAAAGGAAAGCCTTAACAGCCAGAGGTTCTAGATAGAGATTGAACAATGTGGGTGCAAGTATAGAGCCTTGAGGAACACCTTGACCTACCGCCAAAGGAGATGAAAGACTGTTCGCTATTTTGATCATTTGGGATCTATCTGAGAGGAAAGAAGCAAACCATTTAAGCACAGTACCCTCCATGCCCATTCTCTGTTGGAGAGTGTTGAGGAGGGTGTTGTGATTGACAGGGTCAAAGGCTGCAGAAAGGTCAAGGAGAATTATAAGATAAGACCCCCCCCGAATCGAGTATCCGCAGCGCGTCATCAATCACTTGCAGCAGGGCTGTTTCAGTGCTGCAGTTTTGGATGAAGCCAGACTGAAAATTATCAAGAAGATCATTGCCCTTCATATGATGAGAGAGTTGTTTCGCTACACATCTTTCTGTGATCTTCGCAAGAAAGGGTAGGTTGGTGATGGGGCGGAAGTTGTTGAGGTTATTCGCATCCGGAGTGGGTTTCTTAAGCAGAGGGGTGACCTGCCCAGTTTTGAAGGAGACAGGAACGGAGCCTTGACTGAGAGAGAGAGGTTGACCAGAGTGGTCCAATAGGAAAGAGAATGGGTATAGAAGTCAAAGGCAATGGCACCAGGGAATGGTTGAGGGCTTTGTTTCGCGGATGCAATTGAGGAGGGCATCTTCAGAGATGGGGTCAAAGTTCTGCCAAATGGCTAAGGATTTGCGCTCCTCTCGAAGGGTAGGATGAGCGACCTGATCCACCAGTGATTTCACTTTTTCGTCAAAGAATATTGCGAAATGTGCTGCTTTCTTTGTAGAATCCTTCATCTTGGAGGTTGCGGAGAGCAGTTAGGATTCTTGATGAGATCGAATAGTTTTTTGGGTCTATTTTTGGCTGAGTCAAGGAGAGTTCTGAAGTGCGACGCTTTCCCAAACAAGATGTGTTTGTGGTACTTGGATCTTGCTGAACAAAGCGTGGCCAAGTTATTTATGGAGGGCACATGCCTCCATTGTTTCTCCAGGAATCTAAGGTGCTTCCTTTTTTCATAGAGGGATTTGTTGAACCAAGGTGCTGAGGGAGTGGGCCTTTTCTTTTTGCTTTGGAGAGGGGCGACGTTATTGATTTCGACTGCAAGGCCTGTGAGGCATTGGGTGGTGCGTTTGTCAACATCTAGGCTCGGGTCTAGCCTTGGTTCGGGTCTTACCCGTTCGATCCATTAGGAGTTTTTGGTCTGAGCCATTCCACAGACACGTGACCTTGGAAGGTCGGCTTTGCTATTTATTCACAAGGTTAGGAATCTGCGGTTAGAAGTATCCATAAGTTATAACAAGAACTATTTACTTATCTTCGGTAACGCTGTTTCTGGTGGATACGCTATCTGCAGGTTCATCACCGACCTTTGCACCTCTTTGTTCTGTGGAATGGACTATTTTCTACAATTCTAGGGAGTCCCACTTTAGAGATCTGCACACTGTCCAATCTGATCATCCAATGGCTGTGTCCAGGAAGAAACTGACATCAGCCATTCATGGTCGATAATATGTGGCCTTGACATCACTTCTGGGCGGGATGGAGTTGACCCAGAGCTTCTCGTTGCTACTTACCAGCGCACGAGGGAATTGCTGAAAAAATTCTCAGGATCCAGTGTGGCTGGACGGGGGGGGGTGGGGTGGGGGGGTTTAGGGGAGGGAATTGAAGGGTGTTCACTGGTGTCAGGAGTATGCACATGAAAAGGGTGTTGTGTAAGGTAACTTTTTCTCCAATGCATGTTTTATCTCCAGTGGATTCTTTTTGCTCTCAATGTTTTTCCCCCCGTATTTGTAGTAATATATTATAATACGTTCTGATCGGGTGCCCAGAAGCATTGTGTTTTATGGTGTGTGCCCTATAGATAGATGTGGTTTCAACCAAAGTTTTGTTTGCGGGGAAAGTCTAGTCTTTGGGAAGGAGGCCTTTTGTATGTGCCACGATGGAGTTCAGCTACAATGTTCTTCTTACTTTGTACAGTAGGTGGTGCTCTAATACTACAGACTATGAAATCCGTTAAAAAAGGTTGAGTTTGTTCGTCGGATTGACCTTTCAAGCCGCGGGTGATTCTCAGCATAGTTCCGTGTGTCGGTGAACAGGTGCGGTGCAGGAGGGAAGGATTAGAAGCGTCTAGAAGGCTGGGCGTTGCGTAGGCGGAAGTAAACAGGTGTGGGCTGTAGACGGCCTCCTGGTTCATGGCAGGGTTAAGGCCCGGATGGAGCACATACATGTATACAGTCAGGAGAGGCAGGGTCGTGAATTAGTGTTGATTCATGTCTTGCCCAAAATGTGTCCGCAGGCAGCCCGGCGCCCATGGCCAGGCCCGGACTGGCCGTTGCGGGCACCGTAGGGAGTAATATCTTTTAAAGTGAGAAATAATGAAATATCTTGACAACCTCGCCTTACATCCGCGCGATCCACGGGGGGCAACTGGAGGAATATAAAAAGAGTACACGGGGTGCGCGGAATCTGCGTCTTTCTAATTTTTTATATATGTATTTATTTAAGGCGTTTATAGCCACAAAGTCCGCATAGCACTAAACTACATTCCTTAACAGTGACGTCAAAGCGGAAGCCGAGGTAAAGCTGCACATAACATGTACTGTTGGAGACAGACCGTGGCACGTGTTAAAAAGGGTCTGTTTCTCGCTCTAAACCCCAGCAGCTGGCACCGGACAGTAGATTCCGTGGTCTTGGGGCCTGGCCGGAGTCGGCTCAGTTCACAGACTGGCTTTTTTCAGGTTTTTTTTTACCGACTTGTTTCTTTCTCTTCCTGTATTTTGAAGGTTGTTTTTGGGTGGATGGGAGGGCCGCCGTTATAAATGTAACTGCATTCTAAGGGAGCCAGCGATGTTATGTTAGTTTATGTTGTCTTGTCACCCGCACTGCTTTTATAAGGTGTCGATGCTGTGTGCGCAGCATGCCAGCTGCTTCTGTTGCTGCGTCAGTAATCACACAGAGGCCGAATGAGTGTGTGCCAGAGACGGGCCGCAGCGTATGGCATGGTGGGGCACAATTGGTAAAGTGCGCGAGTGTCTCGTCGCCACTGTGTATATGTGATGATGAGGCTTCGAGGCAGGGAGGGCTTGTCCACTGTGAGAAAGCCTTACTTTGTGGCACCCACCTCGCCATATGGGCTGGCGCTATTCAGCGTTTATGTGCATCGTTATTTTGAAGAAAGTGGTGCCTCTTTTCACCTGATACATCTGTCGTAGATTCGACCTTCTTGCGTTCGCGTTAAAGCATGTATTATTGTAACCAATTCAGTTTAGTAAATCGTTTTTTTTAAGTAGAATGCCTTACCAACCCAAAATAAAACATACATTCGATAACAATCGTAAAAAAGCATCTAAAATTACCCCTCCAAATTCCTTATCGACAAAGCAATAGATTTTAATACAAGTTGGAAGAGTCCTTTATTGGCCTTGAGCTGGTGGCTTGGCTGTCATTTTAATGTATGCTGTCGCGCCTCCGTTCGCGGATAGACGCCGCCTCCGTGAGCTATGGTGGTGGTGGTTGTTTTACTCATGGATTAGATGACTCGAGGTGATAGATGCGTGACTCAGCGATGCTACTGGTGACCTGGCACGTCGCTGCTTCCCGACAGTGCCCACTTGCCTCTTGCCGATTGAGATGCCGAATCGGATGGGTTTGTGCGCAAAGCTCTCCAGTTATCCCATCTGTGTGCACTAGGTGGGGCTCTCGTCACGTTAACAGAAGGGCTCTTTTACTGCAGCTTCAATTGAGTCCAGTTACCAGGCTGTTGACTGTTGCAGGCCTCAGGTTAGAAGGTGTTCAGACTCCGATATAGATTGTTTCACTCTCTCTGTTCATTGCACGGTTCATAATGTTCTCTTTCCGTTGCAAACACCGCCATTAAATACAAATAACAAACAAGCATTGACAAAGCCGCTAGGTCTAGTTTTAAGTGCTTATGCAAGCAAATGCAGCATCGTCACTTTAAAGAAAGGCAAATTAGCAATAAAGCCAGACATTCATCTATACACCCACTCTAATTTATACATGCAGCAGGAGACCAAAACAAGCACCGGTGATGGCGGGGCGCGTTTGATCACCTGGGCAAAAAAAATGTGCTGCTGAGGGACCCTCCAAGAGAAATGAGGGGGTGGGAGAGTCTGAAGGAAGCAGCCTCTGTGTGACATGATGGGTTGGGGAAGGCTGAAAAAACACAAGGTACATAGGGGACAACAGCCAGGGGTAAAATGAAGGGATAAGACTGCTGAAATACCTATTGTGCTTTCTTCGGTAGAGTGTTGTGGCTGTGTCGCATCACAGAATCCTTCTGTGTAAGGATAGAATCCTTGAGCTAGAGGTCATTTGTAGGTAGTGAGTGGATGTGGTGTCTTATGGGCAAGGTTGAGCACATGACTCCTGTATGTGACATTTTTTCATTATTAACGCCTTAACTGTGGCGGCAATTCCGCCGCGGTGCGGGGCATTCCATTGTGTGGGCGGGGCCGCGTCGGCCAACGGACATGCACAGCACTACAGAGGTAGTGCTCGCGACGGCCGTTGGCTGATGGGTGCAAGGAAAGGGTTAAAGACGACAACACTGTCCTTACCTCGTGCTTTGATGTAATACCCTAAGGGGTCAAGAGTATGCCCAGACTTGTCCTCTGCTTGGGTTGCTGGTGTTCCAGTTCAAAGAGGACCTGGCCTGGCAGTTCAGGCTAGACTGTTCCTAATTGGAGTAGGCGCGAGCCTGATTTGCATATGGTTGGTTCAAACTGAGGTGGCATGGCAGGCAAAAGAACAATGAGGTGGAATGCCACCCCAAGTTATTTCCAGTGGCTAGACTTATTACTACAAGCATTCCTCCCATTGCTTTTTGTGTGTTTGAGAAGATGTACTTGTAAACACACAGAGCAGACCCTGCTGCAGAAAAGCCCTATTAGTGTCCATAAGTGCAGCTGCCACCTCGAAATGGGCATTGTTAGATGCACGGGGTGCAGGGTTTATTGTCTAAGGTGTTTGAATGTTCCAGTGTAAATATAAATGCGCTTGTAGTAGCCGCTGAATCTGTGTGATAAAGGAAATTTGTCCTATTTCAAAATAGCTGTCATCTTTGTTGAGACTGTTGTGAAACCTCCCATGTCCAGCACATACCAAGCAGGTAAAAAAAATGAACACTTCCAATGAAAGACATTGTGTAACTTTTGTATCAGAAAATGTTAGGCAAAGGGAAAAGAGAGAGGGTTGGTAGGGAGAGGTACATGAGAGGGTGGCAAGCGGGGGAAAGGGATAGGTTTGAGTGTCGGTGGCACTCTGAGAGGAAAGGCGGAACAGTTGTACGAGAAAGAGGGAAAGGGAATGAGGAACAACGTGGAAGTTGCAATTTAGCCCCTCATAAATTGTTAGCAATAGATCTGTTTGGCTGTTGCCCTGCCAAAACCGAGACCTATACAGGCAGAAAAGGAACCTATGTGTTAGGCACCCTCTTTTGAGAGATGTCTTCAGACTACATTGAAGCCTTCTCTGTATAGGACAATCTTCTGCTATTTCACACAGAAGCTATTTACTGATCTTTTGTCGGACAGTTGACTCATTTGGGAATGTGTTACCAAAGAGAAGGGCAATATTTTATTAATAACAACGAGGGCATTTACCACGAATGCCTTCACAACAACAGCATCTTTACAACGAAAGTACGGTGACTTTTTTTACAAGTATGCCTTTATCACAAAAATGTAAGTATTTTACAGAGAAGTACAAACTCTTTTTTCATATGCGTTTGTAATGGGTTTATACTTACTTATAAGATACTTACTGTTGGACGGCGACCTCAGGAGCGGGCAGGAAGGGTACCTGATCACCCTGGGGCCCACCTTCCTACGTACAAAGCCGAGCCTTGGCGGGAGTCTCGAATCTAGGATCGTACACCCTATACCAGTACCACTGAGGTTCCGTGAAAATCGTTACAGTGTTTTGGGCATTGCCGAATATGGACGAGTTTGGTATCTATGAACCGTAACTGGCGAGTTCGGTAAGTGTACGCGTTTTCACTACACTACCTGACATGGTTCGCCTCATTTACGTGTTTCTACATCTGGACCCTTGGGTTCCATTTCGGATACGGCATCCATTTTGTTTCTTGCCCTCACGTAGTCAGTGAACAGGCAAGTGTCCGCATCGTGACCTGTTAGTTCCCAAGCCATACGGAAGACGCATATTCCTTTCATGCGTCTTTATGACCGGAGGAATGACACTGCAGAGGCAAATGGCTCAGCTTGAGGGTAATCTTGCCGTGCCGGCCTATTGTTTCAGCCATGCACGTGCTGGGATCAAGCTCTTTGATCCTATGATCATGTTTCCAATATTACCCCCACACTCTTTCCCAGTAAGGTATGCCTGACTTCCTAGCAGCTGTTCTTGTCTCTTTACTCTTGCTCATTTACAACTCAAGTGGAATGTACCTAATGATGGGAAGATGTGCTTTTACAGTTGGAACTGGTGATGTTAATGTAATTATGTTCCGGGGTTCTGAATACATGAAAGCGATCCTTTTGAATTTTACTGTGGGAACTGAGCTGTAACCTTTTGTTTACGTATTGTGCAATGACAAGATCTTGTATAAAAGAGAGCGACACACAAATGAAATTTGAAGCAGACTCTTGGAACCTACACTCTGTTGTACTTCCCATGACGTTTGCATCCCTGCAGTAATAAACGCTGATCTTTGACGCCGAAGGAAGTCTCCCGTGTCTCTGTCTTTAGTGCGCCAGAACAGGTATCCCACGAAGGTTTTAGGTGTTGTTCCCTTTCACCGCTGGGCCTTAAATAGTCCAGTCCTTCACCACACGACAAAGAGACACCACACCGTAGCTTCTTAAGAACGTTTCTTTATATCGTGGTCCCAAAGGATCTTTATGATCGGCAAGGCAGGTATTTACAGATAGGGCAAGGGCCCATAAAGTCTTGGTCAGGGTAGGGGTAGCGGGACAGTCTTGGGCTCAAGGTCAATATCGGTGCGTATCCGGCGCACAGCTCTCAATCCTCGAGCCGGGGGATACGATGCGATCTTTGGGGGCCAGTCGGACCGGGAGGGTCAGAGAGCCGCGAGTCACTCAGCCGGGCTCGGGAGTTCCAAGGTTGCAAGAGAGCCGCAAGTCACTCAGCAGGCTCAGGTGTTCCAAAGTTGCAGGGGAGCCGCGAGTCACTCAGCAGGCTCAGGTGGTCCCAAGTTGCAGGGGAGCCGCGAGTCACTCAGTAGGCTCAGGTGGTCCAAAGTTGCAGGGGAGCCGCGAGTCACTCAGCAGGCTCAGGTGGTCCAAAGTTGCAGGGGAGCCGCGAGTCACTCAGCAGGGCTCAGGTGGATCCAGCAGAAGTCCTTCTCCGCCGAGCGAGCCGCGACCACATCAGCAGGGCTCTCGTCGTTCCAGAGTCGAATCTGTCGATAGTCCCGGAGCACCCCCAGTTATAGGACTGCTCCTCTTTGATCTCCGGAGTTCTGGTATGCGGGGTCTTGACACCTGGGGGCCGCTTGTTGGGGTTTTCTACCACGCGGCCCCTTTGATGCATTCATGTCAAGTTCGGGAGAAGTCCCAGACACACAGCAGGCATGGAGCCAGCCCTCGGGGTGGCCGCAGGGCGATCGAGACCCATCTCTCGAGGGGAGGTCGGAGGTGTGAGAGAAACTGCTCCTCCCTCTCTCACTCAAGGGGGGCATGCTGGCCTCCAGCCAGGGTGGCACCTCTAGGCCTAGGCCACGCCGGACCGGGCGGCCATCTCAGATGCTGGAAAGTGGGCACACGGGGCCTACGGGCGGGAAGATGGAGGCACGGACGGGGCAGTCCGGGGACGGGTGTGGGCAACATGGAGGGAAGGGTTTGGCTAGGCCGGGGGACTCAGGGGTCTGTTGTGGTGTACAGCTCGGAAGGGGGTTGCTATGGGTCAGGGAGGACCACGCCACGAGGCCGGGTCGAACACTTACATTTCCGTTGTAAAAGCATGCATGGTAAAGGCGTATGTTTGCGTGGTAGAGAATTAACAGCTAAGTTTAACCCCAATTCTGTTTTTTTATTAACACCATTAAATGTCATGCTGTTACCACCCAAAATCACATTCCCACACTAAACCCTAAAAAATAACCTTAACAACCAAAAACCAATACCCACCTTAAAATCACCCATGCCACCCACAAACCCACACCTACCATAACAAATACCCTTCCCACCCAATACTCCACATTCACCCTAAATCCTAAAATTACCCTTTCCACCAAACACCCATACCCACCCTAAGTATATCCTTGCCACCCAAAAACCCATACCCCCCATAAACCCTAAAAAAATAACCCTTACCACCCAATTACCCCCACCTACCCTAAACCCTTAAATTACCCTTGCCATCCCAAAGCCCAAATCAACCCTAAAAATACCCTTGCTACCCAAAAACCCATTCCCACCCTAAACCCTAAAATTAACCTTGTCACCTAAAAACCCATATGCACCCTAAACCCTAAAATTACCCTAGTCACCTAAAAATCCATACCCACCACAAACCCTAAAATTACCCTTGCCACCCAAAACACGATACCCACCCTAAAATGACCCTTACCACCAAAACCCCACACCTACTCAAACCCTAAAAATACCCTTGCCACCCCAAAACCTATATCCACCCTAAACCCTAAAAATACCCTTGCTACCCAAAAACCCATACCCACCCTAAAGTACCATTCCACCAAACATCCATACCCAACCTAAACCCTAAAATTACCCTTACCACCCAAAAACCCATACCCATCATAAACCCTAAAATTACCTTTGCCACCCAAAAACCTATACCCACTCTGAATCCTAAAATTCTCCTTCCCACTAAAAACCCACACCTACCCTAAAAATACCCTTGCCATCCCAAAACCTATATCCACCCTAAACCCTAAAATACCCTTGCCACCCAAAACCCATACCCACTATAAACCCTAAAATTTACCTTCCCACCGAAACACCTACCACAAACCCTAAAATTATCCCTGCCATCCCAAAACCTGTATCCACCCTAAACCCTAAAAATACCCTCGTTACCCAAACCCATGCCCACCCTAAACCCTAAAGGAAACCTTTCCACCCAAAAATACATACCCGCCCTAAACCCTAAAATTACCCTTGCCACCCAAAAACCCAAATCTTCCCTAAAAAAACCCTTGCCACTGAGAACCATAAAAATATCTTTGCTACCCAAAACCCATACCCAACCTATACCCTCTAACCCTGGGCGTAGTTCGCGTAGTGGCGCTACGTGATGCTGATTGAATGCCTGTTGACGTGCAGTATAATGTGACGGAAGCATAGATCTTTAAAGGTGGATCTTTTGGCTGCAGAGAGCCAGAGCAATGCTTGAAGATGAGTGGACAGCTGGAGAGAGTAGGGAGGAAGCCAAAGAAACCGCTTCACTGAAGTCTTTCATATCAGTGGTAAACTGATACAACAGATCAGATTACAATGTATTTGTAAGCCCTAAATACAAAGAATTACAGTAATCCAGTCTAGATTTTATGATAGATTGGACAATTGTTTTTTATAAAAGAGTCGAAAGGAAGTATTGGGATGTGTTTTCAAAGCATCTTTAGATGGTATTAAGAAGAAGAGAAGACTGTGTTGACTTGTCTCTCGAAAGATAACTGGTGTTTCAAGACCACATTATGATTTTAGAAGATAGAGAGGGTACAGGAGTAGTCCCTGGTTCGGAAAACCACCAACCATCTGACGAGGTTGAGGAGGGATGTCAGTCATAAGAGTGTGTGGAGCACTTTGAGAAAATTTATTAGTTGTAACACAGGCGTGGAAATGACAAGTACAGGCTACTGCAAAGGAAGTGGTGATCATAAAGGAATCAGAGAAAAAAGGATCAAAAATATAATCCACTATATGCGTGGAATGAGAACATTACGGGAGAGCCCTAAAATGGACAGCGAGGTGGCCACTGCATTAGTATTTGATCGGTTGGGATCATCTATCCATATGTTGTGATCCTAGATCCTCGAAGTTGGCAAATATTAGACCAAAATGGATGATGAATTCAGCCAGAACAATGGCAAAGGAGCTCGACGAGATAGACGAGCATGGATAAGACTGTTGAAGCCGCTGGTGTGTTCTCATCCTGCTGATGAACCTCTTTTGGACTGCAGTAAGGCACACTTTAGTGTTGCATTCACATTTTTTTCTCCATTACTAACACTTGAATGGTATTCCTGTGCATTTTTTCCACCTATCGTAAGAGCTCTTATGCCTCTGCTTCTGGTACTACAGTTGGTGTGAGTGGGTGTGTTTTGTTGTTCCCTAGAGCAGGCGCTGCACTTAAGAGTGGACACAGCGAGACATATTTCTTACTCGCCCTCCATCATCCTGGGAGAGCCGGCTTCTCCTCACTGCCTTTGAAGCCCTTCAGCCATCTGTTGAGATTTTGGTCCATTGCCAGCTATGTGTGTTGTCTGCCATCCCCTCTGCACTTCACACCTCCACTTCACCACTGGTCCTAGTTACACTATGCCGGACCACATGTCATCTACCTGCTCTTTTCCCTTGACATTTCTTAGAACCTGCTGTGGGGTGGAAGTGCCTTCTTGTAACGTGCCACAGGTTTTGATTTCGCGACAGCATGGCAATGACAAAGAAAGGTGACGTAGCCGCACAGCTGTCGGCCAGTCTTGTCTAAGCCCAGCCCCCTACTGCTTATTGCACCTCCCTCACTACCTTTACTTTCTAGCTCACACACCTAACTTAACAAACCTCCTGGACCGTGCCTCTTTCTCCAGAGCAAGGCCATTTTAGGGAGTCCACATCCCTCCCCATTGCCATTCATTTGATGCCTCTGAAGTTCTTAATTTATAGAAAATGTACGAGCATAGATCAGGCAGATTGAAGTAAGCATAACGAAATATTTTTCTGGGTAGTTTTCTATCCCCTGACTTTTCCGAGAAACTCTTATTGTCATTAATGGATAGATTTCCAAAACAGAATGTCTCCACAAGTCAGTTTCTTTCTGAATCTATGTGTAAACTTAGCCATTTTTTCTTAAAGTTGGTAAAGTCAGAGCCGCCATTGAGACAAAAAAAAGTTTCTCCATCAGAATGGCCCATTACATTTCCCTGAGTCTTCCTCTTGGTATCCCTTTAACAATTGATTACTCTTGAACTTTGATTTTCAGATCTTTTGCCGTCCGCAGGATGTTTGCCATCTGACGATCTATACCCTCTAAATGGGTAAATATAATGGCCAATGCCATTGGCCTTGTTTTCAAGCTCATAGTTAACTCTTTGCTAGCTACTGGTATCATTCTGTATTAGAGGAAACTTAGATGTAAGACCCTTGTTGAAGATGTCCACCCAAGTCCTCCTAACTCTCAAGTTTTTGCCTTTCTCGTGTTAAACCCATTAAACATGCAGTTACAGCGCAACTCCAACATTATCCTAAACAGCATTACATCCTAAACACATTCAAGTTGCCTTTCAGCAAGACAGGAGTGCAGAGAGCAACGGGGGGTGGGGATCCAGGGTGCAGCAGTGAATGGATGGACTCCTTTCTTGCAAAGTACCAGCATTGTGCGGCTCTGGTTTCATTAAAATCCTTGTCTAGACCTGCCAAGGAAGGTGTGCCCGTCTCCGAGTCTGCCATCTCGCCCCTCTCTGCCAACTTTTGGTTACAGCCTGAGGTCCCTGTCTGCTCCAAATCTTGACGAGCCTTAAAAATAAGATTTGTATGTAATACCCAGAACTTTGGTGAAGGTTGAGCTTTTTCCATCTTATTCTCACTACCTCGTCATGAGGCGTCCCTGATATACTCTGCCTTAAAAAGGAATTAAAGACCCGATCATTAGAAAATAGATCATTAACTCCACATTTTGCGCACTATTGTTCTAACGTAAGGATCACACGTGCTTTAAGCTTTGCCATCAGAAATACTGTTCTCAAAATCCCCACTTGTTGCTTGAACTAGTTAGCCCCAATATCAATAGTTCCATTTGACTTGGAATTGGTGGCTGCTTTCTCACATACTTCTACACAGACTGATGTTTAAGTGCAGAATAGATTTAGTTTCTCTTGCAGAGGGTGAGTAAAAGTGTTGGGCCTATGCAACAGTACGTGCCTACGAAGAGTGCAATAACTGTAATAGGCGGCTTTGCCGCAGTCTGCACCCATACGAAGGTGCACACTGTTTGTAATATGGGCCCCAGTAACAAACTGGTCGAACGAAAAGCTGCACAACTGGTAAGCATGCCCATTAAAGAAATGTTTCATCACCTGCAGACTGCTAATCCTGTTAGCAATAAATCTCTCTGTCGTAGAAAAGAGGTTCCAGGTATAAATGAATCCCGCGTTAGCTTACTCATTACTGAAGAAACATTATTTGAAGACTCTACTTGTAAAACTGCTGCCTGTTCTCTACTGAACCTTTTCTGAGAAAACGTAAGGGCATCGGGTTGCCCATCTTTTCAAAAGACGGAAGATTGATCCAAGTGTGACGGAAGAAACCTACCAAGGTGGAGCAAGGAGTGCTTTAGAAACCTTATGAGAAGGACTTAGTGTGGAGGAGGAGAGAGTGTGGATATATGATTGCCGACACTAAATACCATACTTTCAAGGCCTCCACACGATACATTTCGATACCATTAATGTAAATAGTACTCATTTACATGGTCAGTGGTCATCCTGAAAGTCTGCCACATGATGGCCTCCAGCCCCATGTTGCCCACCCATGCTATAAAGGGGGATACAGGGGGCGTGGCTTAAGCGCCGATGTAGGTGGAAGCGAGACTCCAGAGCTCCTCCGTGCCCGCCTCTCTCCGACCCATATCCTGACCCCCGGCTCGAACCCCGGACCTCCATGCGCACATAGGAGTGTCCAGGGAGCACAGGGGATGAACTTGGCAGCCCTAGAAGCCCTGTGGCTGCCTGAAACAAACTCTCTACACGAAGCGGAGCGACCGGACTGGCGAGCGCCCAAAATGGCGGCTGGTGTCCCTGCCTGCTCTGCCTGACGGAGAGGAGCTAACGGAGGCGGGGAGCGCAGGATGGCAGAAGAAATAGCCCACATTGCGGCGGAGATCCCCCAGCGCTGAGAGAGGTAGGGGGCACCACCTGGCATCGTGGTGTTGGAGCGACCGGAGGGCGACGAAATATCGAGCTGCCTGACCCCAAGATGGCGCCACCCGTGTGACGGAGGCTGCCCTGGCTCTAACGGCTACGGAGACCCCGGGTCATCGTTGCGAGGTGGGTCTGCCCTCCTGCTGAGGCGGAGGCCCCGGTGCCCCTCGCCCTGGGGAGAGCGACGCCTGATTCCTCTACAGGCCAGCGGTGAGTTGACTTCGGCGGTGGGACACACTGAGACGGCAGGGCTTGCCGTTCACCTCGGAGAGGCTCATGGGCTGATTGAGGTGAGGGAACACTGCCTGGCCAGGGGCGGCGGACTACTGGGCGCCCGCGTGCTAGAGGCTGACCTGGGACTAGTACTTGGAGGCACCGAATAAACTGCGACTCCCAGGAGAGGGGGGGCTCGCCCTACGTCTAGAGCGGAGACCCTGCGCCCCCCCTCTTCCTGGGGAAGCGACGCCCGTTCCCTGAGTTTGCTGGCTGCCTGGTGCCCCGCCTGGTGAGGGGCGCGGAGGCGAGGGGGTGCCGAGCGCCTACAGTGGGGCCGGGATAGCGACAGACGGTGCTTTGAGTCCCTGGGGATCACAGGAGAGGCACACAAGTCTTGCCACTCAGCAGAATGGTGAGAGGAGGCACAAAGAAGGGCTTTGAAGCACTGAAACTGGATGACCCGGGGCACCCCATGGAGGAAGATGTGCCGGCGCCTGGCCCGGGGAGCTCGACCCGCCCACGAGATCCATCCTAGGGTGATATTATGCAGGCGATAGTAGCGTCGCGGGAAGCTCTTGAAAAACGGATAGACACCATCGGGTCGGACCTGTCCCTCTTGAAGGACGACCACAGGAAGCTGAAGGAGCGAGTGACGACCTCGGAGGTAACCCTGAAGGACCTACCTGGGGATGTGGCTACTCTGAGAGCATCTCTGGCGGAGGTGGCGCAGAAAGTTCGGGTGCTGGAGCTCAGGGCCGAGGACAGCAAAGGGCGCTCCAGGCGTAACAACCTCCGCCTCGTGGGTGTCCCGGTAAAAGCGGAGGGCCAGGATGCGGTCTCCTACTTGGAGGGTTGGTTGCGGACTGAGGTGGCCCCGGAGGGGCTTTCCCCGTTTTTTGCCCTGGAGTGCGCCCACAGAGTCCCGGCGCGCCCGCCCAAACCAGGAGATCCGCCGCGACCGATGGTGATGCGCCTCCTGCACTTCCGGGGTCGCGACCACATTCTCCAGAGGGCCAGGGACCTGCCGGACTTGCGAATTGACAACAGCAAGGTCATGGTTTTCCCGGACTTCACCAGAGACTTACAAAGACAACGGGCCTCTTTCATGGCGGTCAAGCGGAAATTGAGGTCGTTGCAGCTGCCCTATGCCATGTTGTTCCCGGCCCGGCTGAGGGTCATCGCTGGAGGACACACTCACTTCTTTCTCACGCCGCAGGAGGCTTGGAGCTGGCTGGATGCTAGGGGGGAGTCCGGCGCAGATATCCCCCCGGCGACCTCGCCTGGGAGGCGCTCTGCCGAAACGACGCCGACGCGGAGGTCTGGCTCCCCGTCGGGATGGCAGCAGGAAAGAGCTGAGGCGGTGCTGGCAGTGGTGGTCATCAGCCAGGGGGACGCCAGCCCTGCCAGTAGTGCATCGGAACAGTCGAAGAACAGTGTTCTCAGTCCTGGATCCAGTAGTGTGCACGATCTTTCGGAGACGGACCTACCAGTGGTGACTCCCCAAACAGCGGACGAAATCCTTGGCTGAAGTGGTTTGGTGGCCACTGGACTCGTTTGTGAGGTACTGGCCTGTGGGTTGAGGCTGTCTCCGGACGCTGTGCGGCGAGATATGGATGCCTCCTGGGACTTGTCACTGTGCTATGGGGGGGGCTGAGCCGTGGGGGCCCTCCTGTATGTTCCAGGGGGGAGAGGTGGGGGCGGGGGGCTTCGGGCCTGTTTGGGTCGGCGTCCTGGCCACCCTAACCCTCTTTTGTTGAGATACACTTAATTTGCTAGAGTTTGGATGGGGATTCCACGTTGGTTGTCTGTCCTGGGGAGTGGGAGTTGGGGGAGTTTATTTGGTCAGGTTGGGGGGGGGGCTGGGGGTGGGACCTTGGCGTGTCGGGGGGGTCGCTGAGAGAGTGGATGAAGCACGATGGGATCTGCAATGGGACCCAACTTAGGCTACAAATGTCTCACGTGGAATGTAAGAGGGATGCATACCATGCATAGGCGTCACAAGATTCACTCCTATCTAGTTAGACGAGGCATTCATTTCACCTTCCTCCAGGAAACACACATATTAGCTAAGGAGGGGAAGGCGCTGCAACGGAGATGGAGGGGGCAGGTCTATCACACCGGTTACTCCGCATATGATAGGGGGGTGGCCATTTGGATAAGAGCGGGGGTACCGTTCCAATGCACACAGCAACTCATAGACCCAGAGGGGAGGTATGTTATGGTGCGAGGCAAACTGGATGGGAGGGACCTGACATTGGGTTGTCTGTATGCCCCGAATGTAGAACAACCTGCCTTTCTCTCCTTGCTGTCCAACAAGCTGGCCCCGTTCTTAGTGGAACCCTTGCTCCTTGGAGGGGACTTTAATAGCGTGACTGACACTGCACTGGACAGATCGCACCCCCCTCTACCGAATGCCCCGGCTGGCAAACTGGCGCTTGCGTGTTCTGCCTGGCAATGCCAATGGGATCTGGTTGACTCGTGGAGAGCTAACCATCCGTCAGATAGGGACTACTCGTTTTTTCCCGCCCTCCATGACTTACACGTCCGCATAGATGCCTTCCTGTGCTCCCAGGACGTGCACGCAGAGGTGTGCCACAGTGAGTATCTTACGTGCACGGTCTCCGATCATAACCCGCTACTTGTACAACTGCGCTGGTCACAGCGTCGCCCACGAATCCCTGCCTGGAAGCTGTGCCCAGAGGCGCTAGATGATCAGCTCTTCCGATCCACAATAGCCTCGAACATCGAGGCGTACTTTCAGGTCAATGCGGGCACCGCGGGTTCAGCCGCGATTGAATGGGACGCCTTCAAATTGGTAGTGCGGGGACAATGCATTGCGACGGCGTCGGGAGTTAGGAAGACCTTGCTAGAAGACGTTACACGGGAGGACGAGAAACTAAGGGTGCTGGAGAGAGCAAGGCCTGAGCGGCCGGACACTCACGTGGCGGCGACGGTGGAGCGTCTCCGGTGCTTCGACTACAAGGCCTACCTCTCACGCGCGCACTCGGAGCGTGATAAAACGGGAGCTCTTTTGGCCTGGCTGGCCAACCCGGCTCGTCGGAGCTCGGTCATCCTTGAGCTCAGAGATCACTCGGGAGTGGCGCGATTTGACCAGCAGGGGATTAATGAGATATTCTACGACTACTACACGGAGCTTTACCGTAGCCGGGTCCTACCGTCAGTGGACGAATTCCAGGGATTCCTGGAGGGTCTAGATTTGCCGGAGCTGGTGGAGGAAGACGCGAAGCTGCTCGGGAGCAAAATTGAGGAGAGGGAGGTGAGAGTCGCCATCAAGAGTATGGCGAGGAACAAGACGCCGGGCTCTGACGGGCTCCCCATGGAATTCTATCTCACCTACGTCGACCTCCTGGCGCCCCGACTGACGTGGCTTTACAATGAGGCGAAACGGATGGGCAGCCTTCCGGTGACCACTGGTGAAGCGCTTATCGTCCCATTATTAAAACCGGGCAAGCAGCCATGGGACAGGGCGGCATATCGTCCATTGTCCATGCTCAATCTACACTATAAGATTTTGAGTAAAATATTGGCGTCGCGCTTGCTTCCCCATATGTCCACGTTGATCCACGCGGACCAATCCGGCTTTATCCCGACCCGCAACACGGCGCTTAATGTACGACGGCTCCTGCATGTCTTGGAGGCTGACACCTATGACGGGGATGAGGCGGTGGTGTTCGCAGTTGACATGGAGAAGGCCTTTGACAGCCTGGAATGGCCTTACCTTTTCCATGTCATGCGCACAATGGGACTAGGCGAGGGCTTCGTGGATTGGACGACACTGCTCTACCGGAACGCAACGGCGAGGGTCCGGACTGGAAGAGTTATCTCTGAGATGTGTGCGGTGGGTAGGGTCACCCGACAGGGGTGCCCTCTCTCCCCCCTGTTGTTTGCTATAGCGGTCGAACCCCTCGCGGCGCGGGCCCGGCTGGGACAGGCATATCAGGGGTTGGATATCTATGGACAGGTACACCACATCGCATTGTATGCTGATGACCTGCTGATGTTCTTGGCGGACTCGGCTGCCTCTCTGCGAGGGGCTAAGTCCCTCCTACAATCATTGAGCAGGGTGTCCGGCCTCCGGGTGAACTGGACGAAGTCCTACCTGTTCCCGGCCCGCCCACGTAGAATGTGTCCGCAGTCCACGGACGGGGTGACATGGGAGGAGAGGAGTCTTTGCTACCTAGGTACCTCGATCTTCCATGATAAGGCAGACATCCTTGAGGGCAAAATTGGGTCGGCGATCAGGCTCACTGAGGTGAACTTCGACTTCTGGAGCACGCTCCCATTGTCACTAATGGGGATGGTGGCGCTCCTTAAGATGGTGACCCTGCCGCGACTGCTCTATTTTTTCAGGACCCTCCCGATCTGGATCCCGGTGAGCTACTTCCGGCGACTGAAGTCGATGGTGATTGGCTTTCTGTGGGGGGCGGGCAGGCGCAGGGTGGCGCACATTACACTTCTCCGTCCTAGAGCAGAAGGAGGACTAGCGGTGCCAGACTACGAGCTATACTACCTGGCGGCTCAGCTGCAATGGCTGACACAATGGGTCGCGAGAGCCAGGAGAGGGGAGGACGGATCAGGGGAGCCGGCGGGACCGGTTCAGGTGTTATCCCGGATTGTTCTGGGACTCCCGATGGGAGATTTCCACCTCACCCAGGAATTTGCGACGGCCCGGAAATGTTGGAATAGATATCTCCGGAGGGGCCGTATCGCAGTCCCGTACGCACCTGAGATCCCGCTCAAGCTGTGCGGGGCACTCCCGCATGGGGGCTCATGGCACCGATTGGAAAGCTGGGAACTGCAGGGGCTGACGTCCATGGGAGACCTTTATGAGAATGGAGTGCTGCTGCCTTTTGACCTCCTGAGAGACCGCTTTGAATTGGCGGGGGGGACTTCCTTCTTCATGCGGCACTGACAACGGCAATCCGCAAGCACTGGAAAACGGGCATGACGGAACCGCCACTGTCTTTGGGATGCCAATACGTAGTGATGATGGCGGGGACGGTCAAGGCTGTTACGTGCCTGTATAGGCGCATGGTCTCGGAGGCTATCACCCCACTGCTGTCTCTGAAGGCAAAATGGGAGGCTGACCTGATGACGGAGATCCCTGAGGAGGCGTGGTCTAGCATAGTGGAACGGGCCCGGAACGGGACGCGCAACGCTAGGTTTCAGCTGGTGCACTTTTATATCCTGCATAGGGCCTACCTGACCCCTGACAAACTGCATAAATATTTCCCGACCCATCCGGCGGCCTGCCCGCGGTGCCCGGCGGACTTAGCTGATTTCCAGCATATGTTCTGGTCCTGTCCAGAGTTAAGTTCCTTCTGGCAGGAGGTAGTGGATAGCCTAAGGGAGGTTACGGAGAGGGACTTGCAATTCACCATGGCGCACTGCATCCTACATTGGTTCCCACACACATCAAAGAACAAAATTACTAGCAAGTTTCTGGACCTGGGTCTACTTTTAGCGAAACGTGCCATAACATCCCAATGGAAGGCGAGTAGGGGCCCCACTGTAGAGAGATGGAAAGCTGAGCTTAAAAAATGGGCCTGGTGTGAGGGGGAGCTCCGTTTGCGGGCTGCGCTTCGGGCAGGCACTGACACTGCTCTGGAGAGGGCCAGGGCATGGGAGAAGTTGGTCTTAGACCTCACACTTTTGGACCTGGATGATGAAGACACCCCCGCGCATAGCCCTGCTCCGGCGGCACCGCCGCCTGGAGTGGTGTTGGCCTAGCCTCCCTCCCTTGTTTCCCTACTTCCTACGTGATGACTGGCAGTTTTTGTTGATTACTCCTGATGGTCTGTTTCGGGTCTGGTTTAGTCGGGATGGATGCAAGCTCGCACTGGTGGTACTCTGGCTCGCCTGGGGGGGTGGGGGCAGGGAGAGGGGCGGGGGGTTAGGACTAGGAGAGGGGGGTTGGGAGAGATGGGCGGGAGGGCGGATGTTGTTCAGGGAGGGAGGGGAGGGACTAGCTGGTTTGTTAAGGAATTACGGAAATGGGGGGGATGAGAGGTCCGAAAAGCAGCCCTGCCATCTTCCGGACAACTGGTTGTTGCTGAGCCATACTGTCTTTTTCCAGCTCCTGACTTTCTCCGTTATTGCGCCGCTCGACCTCCGGGGTGTGAGCTAAATGGCTGTGTGACACATGCAATGGAGATTCATATTTATAACGGACGACGGTTGGAATGGTATATATGATCTACTTGTACAACCTATTTTGCTGCAATAAAAAGATATTTACAAAAAAAAAATAAGGGGGGGATACATACAGAAGAAGAGTTTGTGAATGTATTCCACCTCAATCTTCCCTAGTGAGCAGTACCTGTTTACCTGAAATAAGCGGTGGTCTGTTGACCTCCTGGTCCTAGCCAACTTGCATTCTGTTTTACACCTTCTGTATCCCACATAAGTATGAGGAATGGAACTGATCTTACAACTTGAAGACTATGTTGAACATCTCAAAAGCTCATGGCACTATGACTAGGCTGGGTCTAGGCAGGCTCATGGTGCAGCACAACTCCAGGCAGCATGGCGTTCCTGCTGCCTGATAGCCGGCATCCTAGCCCTGCCTACCAGCTCTGATGTCAGATACTAATTGGTCCTCATACCCAGAAGACTTTGAGCTGGGGCCATTAAGATCGCTTGTGTGCATTACTGTTTGGGGTGCGCACCCTACCTGAGCACCAGCTGTGCACCCCAACTATAGACCCAAGCGGTAGGAGATCCCAGTGGTGCAGCACCACTCTGGGCAGTGTGCTATTACTGCCACCTGATCACACTGTCCTAACCATGTCTAACATCATTGATTGGAGCTGATTGGTCAGCACACCCAGAAGATTTTGTGAGTTTTTATTACTATTGTGTACTTCAAGGCAACTGCTAGATGTGCTTACCTATCTCCGGCCATTTGGCACGCCAGTGAGCGTTCTGCTCTGCCACCACGCCCCCCCCCCCTTCGAACTTGGTCATTTTTCCTGAATGTATACTATATACCGATGTGATTTACTAAGAGTACGGTACTAATCAAATGCACTTGCTTCCTACCTTCACACCAGTAGTTTAGGGCAATGATCTTGATGAAACGCCATGATCATTCTGACAGTAACGGGGCATGAAACATGTTGATCTCGATTGGATCATCATATCCATTTCTAGCCAGTTCACATGTTTTTAACCATGACAAAATAACCCAGTTATTAAAGAGTGCTTTGGGTTCTCTTAGTTATTTTTACTTCACATTTTTGACCAATCTACTCACTTTTCACACGCCACCACACCTCACTCTTCACGTCGGCTAAAACAAAAGAACTCCGGTAAAGAGCCCCACTGCAGGGCCCGTTGAACACTGCAGCGCAGGCCCAACGAGGAGCTGCCAGATGATGAAGCATGACACTCTTGGGTGTGTGTGTGAGGGCCCTTGCTCCTAAGGGAGCAGATCCCCTGATCTGCCTCCTTGGCAGCCTTGGACCTTCCTCCACGGATAGGAATAACATACCTTCCCTACACAGTCAGTTCAGTGAGCGTATATGCTAGACCTTTATCTGCCCTGGTCCCTCTTCTTCTTGTTTGCTATTCATCAAAGGGTGCCATCAAAGGAAGAAATCATTATTTGATTTTGTAAGAGTTTGTTTGAGCTGACTTGAGCCACCTCCTTGTTATTTTGTGTTACTTTGTTATCGAAATTGTCTGTAGAAAGGAAGTTCTTAGTTTAGACCAAGATAGAGATAGCAATGAAGGCTTTTTTAAACACTGAACCGGCAGTCAAAAATGCAATGCACTTAGCACATTTATTAGGTGACACCAATGGTCAATTAACGGCACTAACATCCTCTGATTGCTGAGGATTATTAGGTAGTTTAAATGATGTACTACTCGCTTCATATCAGGCCATCAGGGTGAGAAGGAAGCAAAATAGCTACTTAGTAATCAGACCGCTTTCAGTGCAGTCAACTGAAGCATGATACCTGCCTTATTTGTCAAACATCTAAACCCAGACCAGGGTTGTAGTTTTTGTGTAAAGTGTATCGACCACCGCAAGAAAATGCTGAATAGGTTTATGAATTTTAAAACGTTTGCACTTCACTACAGAATACAGAAAAGGGATTACCATATGGGAGACTAGAAAATTGATAGGCAAAACCCTTTAGCTAAGAACATTTGTATATTATCCTAAACAACATTACATTCTAAACACATTCAAGTTGCCTTTTAACAAGACCGAGTACAGAGAGCAACAAGAGGTAAGGATCCAGGGTGTAGCAGTGAAGTAGCTGGACTCCTTTCTTGCGAAGTACCAGCAGTGGGAAGCTCTAGTTTCATTAAAATCCATGCCTAGACCCGTCAAGAAAGGCTACTCTGGGTTTGCCTAACAAACTGAGTTGCTTACACTTGGCTCATGACTTCCAAGCTTGCATTTAGATATACTACTAGAGTAACATAACTATTCTTAACCTTTAGTGGATTGCATTGTTATTTCTTTTCTTTTTTTTTCCATTTCTTTTTTTTTTTTTTAAGGTATTATTGGGGAGCGAAAGTATCAACACAGCTCTGTGCCTACAACCATTTCGTGGCCAGCAGCCCTTAAAGGCTACTTATGCATCAATCATCAGAAATAGCAGTTAGAACATGTTAACACAGCAAGCCGCCTACAACCACTTCGGGACGGCCGCGTTTTAACTTTTATCCATATGGTAATCAGCTGTGGGTGTAATAGGACACATGCAAAGTAAACATAATGAGGAACACAGAAATGCATTGTACATCCCAGTCTTAAAAAAAAACCTGTTGATTGGCAAATAATAGATGGTACGATTCAACACGGCTAACAACATTACTTGGCATTTGCAGACCTAGTCAAGATCCACATGGGAGGATGAAAAGGGTATGTCGAGGAGCCTAGACAGCTCAGTACCGTTCCCTTGGGGTGCATCTGGACATATGAGCCATCATCCAGTTGGTGCTGTCAGGAAATGGCATCTAACTTGGGGGGTGGCATGGGAGTACTACACAGTCATCTCTACATTGGTGTGTGGGTTGTCGTCCTCTGTGGAGTGCGACGACAAATAAGACGTGAGTGGTGCCCATATATCTCTGGGTCGAGAGTTGCTGGGCAGGAGTTCAGCATAAAGGGCGGATTGCTCTTGGCAATAAATCATGTCTGTGAGCCAGTCCTTAAATTTGGGTGCCCTGCCCCTACCCCATCTACAGGCTATGCGGCGTTTAGCCATCAACAGCGCAAGTGCTATGTATCTGCGATGTGCCATCGGAACCATTTTGACATAGCTCAGCAAAGCGATCAGAGGCGTGGCCTCGATGTGCACTTTGGTCATCTGAGTGAGAGCCGAGAGGACATGTCCCCAGTATTCGTGTATGGCTGGACATTCCCACGATAAATGTAAAAAATCAGCCCGCGGTGTGTGACATCTATCGTATCTATCTCTATCACGCAATTGGTGCCTATGCATGCTAGCCGGAGTGCAGTACAGCCTATGCAAATATTTATAATGTATTATCCGGAGCCTGCTACTTGCAGACACATGCTCAGTTTGCGAGCAGCAATACTCGCATTGCTCATCTGTTATGGCTGTGCCCAGGTCCGCCTCCCATTTTGCTCGTGACGGTGTTTCTGCTGTGGTGGGTCTGGTGTGCGTAACCCGATAAAGCAGCGAGACTAGCCGCCAGGGTGAGGATTGCTGTAGCAGTGCCTGCAACGGGGGGCGCATTGGGGGTTCAGAGGGAAAGTCAGCATGAAGTGCTCTCATACCTTGCTTGAGTCGTATATACAAAAAACTGTCCAATGGGGTGCATTGTGTGTCCTGAAATATATCAGCCGAGTCCCGGGATTTGACATTGGTGTACAGGTTCCCCCATGTTGTGATGGACGCGCGCAGCTGTAGCCTGTGGAAGACGGTCTCCTTTAAGAGCGGCATGTCTGGATGATAAACTAAGGGGAGCAAGGGCGAGTACAAAAAAAGGGAGGTCAAAGAGATTCGTAAGCCTTTTCCATGCCGTGATCGTAGCATTAACAGTGGTGTGTGTGCGTTCACGAGCGCTCAGAGTCATATATACTGCCCCCTCAATCGGTGTAGGGTGTAACAACCAATGTTCAGCCACCAGTTGTGGCATGTATCTGGGCTGCCTAATCCAGAAATACAGATAGTGTGCCTGTGCGCAAACGTAATATAGCTCAAAATCAGGGATGCCGAACCCACCCGACACGTAAGGTCTTATGAGGACTGACCATTTCAGTCTGGCTCGTTTGCCTCCCCACACCAGTCTGCTCATCTCTGATTGGAGGGATGCAAAGAAGTGTCTCCCCGGGGAATATGGATTATTTAAAAACAGATAGAGTAGCTGGGGCAGGATTACCATTTTAATCAAGGATGCTCTTCCTACCATAGAAAGCGGGAGCGTTATCCAGCGTTCGACCCTGTCCGTGATACGAGACAGTGCCACTCCGTAGTTGAGTCGCATGAGTTTGTCCCTGTCCCTGGTGATTTTAATTCCCAGGTATCGCAATTCCTCCTCGCACCACTCCAATGGATAGTCCAGGGGACAGCGGACTACCGCATCAGTTAGTGGGAAGAAACACAACTTTCCCCAGTTGATCTGGACGCCGGACAGGTGACCAAAGGTTATGAATTCCCTCAAAAGGGTGTTTAAGTTGTGCTGCGGGTCTCGAACGCATAGGGTAATGTCATCCGCATACATGGAAATTAGTATCTGTCTCATGTTGCATTGCAAGGCCAGAGCATTATAGCGCTGTCGCAGGCGCGCCGCCAACGGTTCAGTTGCGAGAGCAAACAAAAGCGGCGATAGTGGGCACCCCTGACGTGTGCCTCTGGTAATCAAAAATTTCTGGGACAGCCGTCCATTGATCAGCACCCTCGCTCCTGGCTGATGGTATAAAAGACGTATCCAGGACAAAAAGAACGGGGGGAAGCCCATGCGTTCCATTATTCCGAAAAGGTAGGTCCACTCGAGAGAGTCAAAGGCTTTTGTCGCATCTAGAAAAATCGCCGCTAATGGCAATTCAGGGGCGACATTATGCATCAATGTAAAGAGAGTCCTTAAATTATGGGAGGTTGATCTGCCAGGGATAAATCCGGATTGGTCCGGTAATATCAGGTGTTCTAATAAAAGGCTTACTCGGTTGGCGAGGAGTTTAGCTAGAATCTTAGCGTCCACGTTAAGGAGGGAAAGTGGCAGGTACAACCCACACAAATGAGCGGGTTTGTCCGGTTTTAGCAATGAAATGATAAGCGCTTCTCTCATGGAGGCAGGGAGAGACCCTACGTCCAATGAATCCTCATATACTTCACGGAGGATTGGGGCCAACACATCAATATAAGTTTTGTAGAACTCAACAGGTATGCCATCCATCCCTGTGGCCTTTCCCGATTGTAGGCCCATTATGGCTTCGCGCATTTCGTCTAATTCAAAGGGTGCACATAGAAATTCACGATGCACGTCACTTAGCCAACCAAGTGCGACGTCACCCAGGTAGCCATCCAGGTCCAAGCCTGTGGAGCCAGAGGAGGTGTATAGAGCTTCATAGTGGCTAGTGAAGCCACCAAGGATGCTCGCAGTATCGCGTCCCGGCCGGACCCTCCAATTCCAGCACATAGTTAGAGTGACATGGATGTCGGATTACTTCTGCCAATGTTTTGCCAGGGCGCTCCCCTTCACCGTAGCGTCGAGCCTGCCAGTGTTTACCTCTGAAGCGCGTTTCTCTCTGCGCCTCCTCCATGTAATCGTTAAGCGTGGACCAAAACTTCTCTTGTGTTTCCCTATCCGGTTTGCGTATCAGTGTGGCTTCTAGTGCCTGCAGTTCGCGCTCTAATCTAGACAGTGTGTTAAGGATATCTTTGAGGACCCCAGAACCCTTTGAGATGCAGAGCCCCCGGATAGTAACCTTAAAGGCTTCCCAGATTGTTTCCACGCTTTGAACCGACCCCTTGTTTCGTACAAAAAAGTCCTGTATTTCCTCGCGTAGCTCCTCCTGGAAGACTATGTCTGAGAGCATGCGCGTGTTTAGTCGCCATGCGCTGCGCGGTGGGCTGAAGTCGGCATATGAGAAGGCAAGCCAGACAGGGGCATGGTCAGAGTATGTCCTAGCCAGGTGACGTGACTTACACAGTGCAGGGCCAAGTCCTCGAGAGACCAGCCAGAAATCTAGTCGTGCCCAAGTGGCAGCATATGCCGTAAAGTGTGTATCTTCCCTGTCCGAGGGATGCATGTGTCTCCAAGCGTCTATTAGTTGGTTATCCACTATGATGTCGTTGAGTATTAAGCTATCCCTAGAATGATGATGCGGGGCAGGATGTGATCTGTCCAGGGTTGGCGCATATGTGACATTGAAATCTCCCCCCCCATATGATATGAGTTGAACCGATATGGCGCACTGTCTCCCACAGTGAAGAAAAGAAGTCTGGGGTGTCTACATTCGGCTCGTAGCAACACACCAGAGTAACCGATTCCAGACCCAGGCGTCCCCAAATCATGCAGGATCTTCCCTGTCATCACTAGATTACCCCACCAAGTGAAAGGGGACTTGTTTCTTGATTAATATTGCAGTTCCTCTAGCATAAGTGGAATAGAAGATGCGGTGTGCGGCCCAGCGGGACGCAAAGGTGGTGGGCTTCTGAGGTGAGAAGTGTGTTTCTTGCAGCATCGCTATGTGAGTGTGATGCCTGTCCAGATATGTAAATGTATGTAAATGTATTGCGACTTATATAGCGCACGTATCACCCGAAGGTATCAAGGCGCTTGCTTAGGGAACCCGTCCTGGTATTCCCCTGTGAGATACCCCGGCAGGGTATCCACAAGGTGAAAGCCAGGCATCCCGCCGCGAGGGGCCGTAGTGGAGATTAAGCAAGCTATTGCCCAGAGTCGCAGAGTGTGACCCCGTGAGTCGAGTAGGCACCGGAGCGAGAATTGTCAAGTCCGTGGAATTTTGAGCCCGAGACCCGCCGAGGTGGGGAATCGAACCCTGGTCCACGGCTGATCTCAGCTTCCGGGTCTGCCGCCTCTAACCACTGAGCCACGCTTCTCTGCCAATATTTGCCTTTTCTTCCTAGGGTCTCCGAGTCCCCTGACGTTCCACGTAATAAAGTTTAACTGTGTGCCTGCGTTGTTAGCCATGAATCTGTAAAAGCAGTATAGGATCTAATGAAATGTGCGATTTGAAGCGTGTACCAGTTAACCTGAGATATAACAAACATTTCCATGTGTCAAAATCACTCATGTATATTAGAACACAAACAACTAACATCCCATTCCCCTCCCAGTTCCATCCCCCCTCCCACTGAAGCAACCCCAACTCGCCATTATAGGACACCCTCCCCCCCTCCCTACCCCTTTAGTCCAATCAAAACGAAGAAAGGTCCTCGCCATCTCTTGTGGCGAGGTATTTGGGGGGGAACACCCTTTAGGGGCCATCTAGGCGGCAACAACACAAACCACCCCGTACCCTAGGAGCCTATGCAGAAGACCCTGTAACTCCAGCTGGTATATGGGGGCCCGGCGAGACATCTGCCAGCAGCCCAGAGGGATCCCCATACACAAGAGCATATATTTCAAACAGTGTATGTCCCAATCTGAAGTGAATGTACTCACAGGAATCAGTGGTTAAGTTAGGCCAAACACAGTGCAGGGTACCTTACTGTTCGTCAACATTCGCACCTTTCACAGGTGATCGCCGTCCCTCATCTCCGCCCTCCGCAGGGCGAGCTGTTTGTCGAAGGCGTTTAAGAAACTCTTCTACCTGTTGCGGTTTTGTAAAGAAGCTTTGCCGACCTTGATGGGTTACTCGTAGCCGTGCCGGGTAAAGGAGAGCATAGTGGATTTGGGCTTTGCGCAATTTTGCCTTGGCATCGAGAAATTTCTGCCGTTCCTCCTGAACCAGGGGCATGAAGTCTGGAAACATAGTGAAGGAGTTGCCATCATAGGACAGTGACTGTTTGCCGCGGGCGGCCCGAAGTGCAACATCCCGGTCCCTGTAGTTCAAAAGTCTGGCAATTATAGGCCTCGGAGCGGTTCCCGGCTTGGGTCTAGGGCCCAGCGACCTATGCGCACGTTCAACAATAAACTGGGGGGAGAAAGCCTCCGATCCCACCGCAGCCAACAGCAGCTTCTCGACGTACTCCTCCATGCGACCAGTGTTTGTGGATTCCGGAATGCCTATGATACGTATGTTGTTTCTTCGACTCCTCGCTTCTAAATCCTCGTTCTTGGAGGCTATAACTCGGAGCAGATTGTCCATGCGAGAAAGTTGCGAAGTGTGCCTGGCCACCACGTCGTCCGAGTCCGATAGGCGCCGCTCCGCTTCCGTTAGGCGCTCCTCGTTGCGAAACCCTGTCGCACCTCCCGCAAAATGTCTTGGATCTCCGGAGGTTGTTCTGTCGCGGTACCAGCCGATTCAGTAGAGCCCAATTGGGCGGGGGGGTCCTGTCCCGTCCGGGCGTGTCTCTTGGGAGCGTCAAAAGTGAGCTTGGGCTGCCGCGCATCAGTCCTGCCCATGATGGCGGCTGGCCTAGCCCAGTGAGCAGTTCTAGAGTGGTGAGGCGCGCGGGGGCAAAGTCCGAGCAGCAACGTCGGCGCCTGAGAGGCCCCTGATTGACGACACTTCTGGGCAAAGACCGACGGATGGATTCTCAGCCCGCCGTGGATGGTCCAAGTGGCTCCCGCCGCGTCTAGGGCATACACAGTTGCGGCAATGGGGGCCTAGGCACAAGCGATATCGCCTCTATTGCAAGAAGGGTCCCTCCCATCCCAGCACAGTGAGGGAGGCCACAAATCACTAATAAGGCACCACGGGGCAACCAGGTGGTCAAACAGGCGTTCGCCCCATGTCGTCAGCGGTAAGGGGCAGAGGCGTCTCCGTGCCCAAGGGCCACCCCGGTCTCAATGAGGGGTCCAGGAGGAATCCGGCGAGAAGTGCCCCAAATTTCGCTGTCTGTGGCACACAGCGCCCTCAGCGGGGCTCGCACGAAGTGGAGAGGCGGGGGCAGCCGCGCACTTGTCCCGGGCCAGCAGTGGTGTCAGAAGGCCCAAAGGACCCGCGTGGGCAATGAATACCCCCCCTACCGTCGGTCCAGGTGTGCTCCGTCCTCCTCACGATACCCCGTCGGGCCTCGGGGGGGGTCCCACAGATGACGCGGCACTGGCCGCTGATCTCCAGGCCACAATATGAAGCAGCTAGGGCGGCCCGGGCGTTAGGCCTGTTTCGAGCGAGGCCCGGCTCCTCGTGCAACGCCGCAGCCTCGCGTAGATGTCTCCTCCAGCGGGTACGCAGGGCGGGCTCCACAGCCAGTGTCCGTCCTGCTATGTCGGGCGGATCACGGGAGCACCTCTGCACCGGTCAGGCCAGGGCTCACAGGGCAGGATCTATGGGTCTCGCTGTGCAATCGCTGCCATTGGGGGCCTCTGGGGGTGCCTATTGTGAGGAGAAATGTAGGATAAAGATCGCCGGGCGGCGAGAGCCTCACTCAGTGGCAGCCAATCACCAGTGCGCCACCTAGCGCCCCCTGCATTGTTATTTCTGGTTTACTGCTTTCCTACTTTCAGTTTCTCTGTTAGTTACATTTCCGTGCATCGTACGAGTATTTTGTTTCTAAACACTTAGTAACAGAAATGAATAGATGTATTTTCTCTTGTTCAATATTGAGTGGTTGTCCGACCTGACACGCTTTTGGTAGTGTTACCCTAAACTTTTTGTTTTTTTCTCATGGGTTTTGCTGATTCTCTTTTAGTAGCCTTAGGGCTCTGGACACTTGAAAGTGCGTGCACCCATCCTACACACGTTCGGAAGCGGTGCTTACCTGATGTTTTGAAATATTTCTGAAGCCTGCCATTGCAGACCTGTGGTTGTGCTCTTGCACGTCTGCTCAGGTTGCCCCTTCTAAACCACTGGCTAATCCTGAGGGGACCTTTCACTACCACTTGGGCTCCCCTGGGGTAAGTATTAAGGGGTGAAGCAAGTGGTAGGTGAAAGGCAGGGCAGGTACACGTGTGTTCCCTGCCCAGGTAATGAAGAAAACCCATGTGTGTTTTCATTACCTATGAGGTTTGCTCTTCCCATAGATTAAAATGGGGGGATGGTTGAAATTACTTTAAGCTGCAATAGTGGCTTACAGTGGAGCAGCCTCATAAGGTTTCCTATCATTGAATTCACAATGACAAACCCTCTCCTGTGGAAAAGAGGGTTTTGTCATTAATAGCTTAGAAATGGCACTTTTAGAAAGTGGTACAAAAGGGGGTGGTGATGGACGGAGCATCTGAACCAATCAAACACTCACACCCAGTCAACAGATCTGGGTTTAATCCATCACCATTTTTTAGCCCACTCTGCCACCCCAGTTCAGACATGGCCATATGCAAATCAGTCTGACCCTGTGCCTCATGGGAACAGTCCAGCCCGAACTGCCAAGCCATGCCTTCCCTGGACCAGAAACAAGCTTCCTAGGACCGGTTTCTGGCATTACAGCCGTCTTCAGCCAGGCTTGCTTGAATCCAGTGGCAAAGTGAGCAAGGGACTCACGTCTGAGCATACCCTGCCAACTTATGGCGAACAAAGCGGTACAAAAAGGGTGGTGATGGACGGAGCATCCGAACCAATCAAACACTCACACCCAGTCAACAGATCTGGGTTTAATCCATCACCGTTCTTTAGCCCACTCTGTCACCCCAGTTCAGACATGGCCGTCCATCACCACCCCCTTTTGTACCACTTCTAGAAAGTGGGCATGGGCATTTCTCTGCTCTAAAACTCTTTGTGTGCCTTTTAGTTTGACTCTAGTCCGCACTGGAGGCTGGGGGAGCACATCTGTGCATTCCCCAGAGACAGCTATAAACACTGGACAGGCAATTGGAACGACAGACCTCTGCCGTTTGAGGGACTGGCTGGATAGATTGGAGACAGAGGTTTTGACACTTTGCATCTGGAGGTCTGGAGGCCAGATCATGGTCCGCTAAAGACTAAGATCTGAATTGCACGCCCCCATGACTGACAGAACTGAAATTTAGGGGAGACATATGTGGTTAAAAGGAAACCCTTTGAACCACCCCCAACTACAGAGGCGCACTACAGCATACCTAATGGTGCTATTCCTCAGCACTTTAGAGATACACTTGCGGGGATGTGTGACCGGAGATCCTGGAACTGCGTTGTGCACACTGCCAGAGGAATCAGTTGTGCACAAGGAGGATTACTGCCACTGGAAGGAACCGTGCACCCTTCCTGAATTGTGGCTGACCTAACTATCTCCTGCTGTGTGGTACCCTCAACTGTGCGCTCCAAGGGCTTGTTGGCTTCCCCCTGTTCTCTTGTGGCGGTCTCAGGGCCATCAAAGACCTCCTGCAAGGGACCCACATCGTCTGCTTGTGACACCTGGAGAGCAGTGCCCTCTTAAGTGCCCACTTCGTCTGCTGGATCCCAACTGGTAGTGTGACATGAGCGTGGAACTAATTTTAGTGCCTGGGGATCCGATTGCCTTGTGCGGAGCCCCAAAAGTACTACCCGCATCTAAGAAGGGTAGCCCCTGCATCATAGGGCCTTAACACGAGTAAAGCGTCCTGTTGGTGGTGAGCGGATTCACTGGTCGTGAAACCGTGCGTGGTCCACTTCCATCTTGCTGCATCTGTCTCTTGCAACACACCGACTACATGCTCATTACAATTTGTGTATGGTTTTACAGGTTGCGACCCTTGGAGGTGAGAGTTTACCCGTAGTAGTGCCTCACTCTACCTGGTGCGGCACTGCTGGACTTGCGCCTGTGTGTGACCGGAATTGTCTGGTGTGGCCTGCATCAACGCGCACAAGACATTGTGCCTCATTTCCAGGGAGGTTCTGAGTCTGCGACTCTTCATTGGGTGAGACTCAGATCAACGCGCACCAGACGTTGTGCCTCATTTCCAGGGGTGGTGCGGAGGAGCAGATTCGTGTTCCAGGGTGCCCAGATTGCCTGGGTGCTATTTTCATCAATATGTGTTTTACGGGGTGCCTCCGTCTTCTGAGAGGCTCCCCTGTTTCATCCCCCCTTCATTGACTGTTCATTTTATGCCCTCAGTGCGGCTGACCAACTGTCCTTACTTCGTGTTGCCAGGTTGTATTGCCCGGAACTGGCCAGGGTGGTGAAATTATTTGACTGGGCTATGGACCGCTTCTTAGAGTGATCGGAAGCGGGTCAAGAGACTGCGTGACCTACCCACGTGCTTCACAGAACTGGGCTGGTGCCGGAAGTGACAGTGTGGAATCCTTTGAGTCAACGACTATCGCCCTCAGCCCGCTTCTGCTCCGCATATCATGGGTGATCTTCTTGAGTATTGGCCAAACTGTCATTTGTCAACTTCTGCCTAATTGTCCCTGTTACCTCCCCAGCCTTCTTCCCTGGGCCGCTGACTAAGTATGACTCCAGCCGCGATCGGCCTAGAATCAGGGGGGAAGGTTTTTTTTTTTAAAATCTCCAGCCCGTGGGTGTAGGGTAGTCGGGGTAAGCTGAAAGGTGGAGAGGGGCTTGGGCCACAGGATCTGCATAGGCTTTATCAACTGACCTGCCGGCTATCAGTTGCACAACATTACGGTGCTGTGTATGCGCTCCATATGTACCTGCCTGATATCCGTGGCACAGCGTATCGGTGCCAAGTGAGTGTTTGGGAGTGACTGCCTGTGATTAATTGCACCTCATGGTGGTGTTGAGTTACACATTGATTCCTTGCCAAAAGAATACTACGCGTGACATTGGTTTTTACCCGTACGGCCTTGTGATCCAGGGTGCACCCTATAACTGTGTGGTATTCAATGACAATAATTCCAAGGATGGGCCTCGTTCTGGCAACGTTTTGCACCCCATAAGGGTGAGGGGGGTAAAATAGGATCTTTCCCATGTGTGCATATTACTGATGTAATTTTAACACGGTTAGGCCTAGTACTGCTAGTGATATCTCCAAATGTGATTTATGCCCACAAATGCATGATGTTCTTATTGTGTTAGTTAATGTGTGTGTTGAATACAAACTTTATTTACATACACCATGTGCGTAGTCTCTTTTGTGGTTCTCAGTGTATGTGTTGTGTGAGAGTGCTGTACCAATGCTTTACACATTCCCTCTGTGATAAGCCTGACTGCTCAGTGCCAAGCTACCCCAGGGTGAGCGCAGGTTATACAGTGAGTGTACTCACCCACCCCTGACAGGAGTGATAGGTTCTGCCTGGCTAGGGCCTTACCTCGGCCAACCAAAACGTGCCTGTTCCAACAGAGCCATGTGATTCTGTTTACTTCCCCATTGACCAGGTCAATTCATTGCCCTGCCATTCAGGATTTATGGGTAAGAAGGTGAGTGAATACATGGATAGCAACCATCATGGTGGCAGGAGGCTGTTCTTCTCCCCCTCAGGCTCTGATCTGTCATCCATGCACTTACCCATTCATTCATCCACTTACCCATTCATTCATCCAGCTAAAATTCAAAAACACACTCACACTTATTCACTAACGCACTGTCCTACTTCCTAGATTCAGTGGCTCACTCATCCATTCCCAGAAAAACATACACACAGACTTGGTCATTATGAAGTAGATTCTGTAATAAAAGGACAGACCTATTGGCTTTGCCAATGCTTGTTAGATATTGTTTTCCTTTTAAACAGGTAATTAAATCCTCATCTTGAATGAACTATGCACTTTTCAGTATTCTATTTTAACCCTTTTGATTAATCAAAATTGGCCACCTAAATATAAAATTACAAACATGTCTGTACATAACACGAAAGTAATTACCAAGGAACATTCTGGGAATATTTATTGCTTCTCTGATATTTCCCTTAATATTCAAACGGGGCCGTCTTTTATATTAGGGGGTTTCATGCTAAATGTAAGCAAACTTCAAATGTCCTGCTGTCTGCCAGGCAAAATAGTCATACAACCTAGGAAACACTTCAGCCATGCTATTAAATTAAAAAAAAAACAGAGCCAATTAAAACACTGAAGTGAATTGTAAAGTGTATTACCAAAAGTAGAACAGAACCATTACTCTAGCAAAACGAAGCTAATATCAGACATGGATTTATGTCCAGTTGCTGGCTATCTGACAACTCTTCACAATAGCTTTTTAATGTTTCCAGAGAGCTTAGAAACCATTTTAAACCCAATATCTCTTCTGAACGATCAACTCTATTCTCCCATGAATTACATTTCTTTTTTTAACAATAAATTCATGATTTAAATCTGGTCACTGCCTTAGAAAGACTACATTTAGTGAATAAGGATTCAAACTTAAAACAGTCTAAACCTTCTTGTAAAGTTTTTTAAAATGCTGGCTTAGTTTCTCTAAAAGAGGTGGGAAATGTGGTCGCCAGGTACCAGGCAACAGGTTTACATTAGAATGCCCATACAGCGGCTTTCATCAAGAAAAATATCAGGCTATTTTTAGTTGATATTTGTGAGTTGCTGAATGCTGTGAGTTTTATATGATGCAAACTTGACCCGAAGGTATCGGAGCGCTTTACATACACAAGGACACGTTAATTTTTGTTTGGCACGGGGGTGATTAAGTGATTTGCACAGGATGTTGATCGTCACTGCAGAGACTCGAACCGGGTTCTCCGGCTTCTAGGTCAGCCACTCTAGACATTAAGCCACATCCTCTCCCCAGTTAAGTGTCAATGATGCTTTATGTTTTCGTGACACTGCTTTAAAAAAAGGCCTATACTCACATTTGCGGTAAATCATAGGTCTATTTCAAATCTTCAATTTTTAGCAAAAAGAACCGAAATTGTGAGAAAGCAGCTGGGGAACTTAACATTTGACGACCAGGTTTCTGGCTCCAGCTAGTTACAGAGTCTGGTACTGTAGACTTTCGGGAACAGATGCTTATGTTACGTGATAAGGGTCACTCTGCAACATTGATCCTACTAAATCTCTGCAACATTTGACACTGCAGGCTCTGAGCTGTTGTTTCGGAGATTAGAGTCTGAGGTGGGAGTAGAGGCAGAGCTCTTGTTTGGATTTGTTCATTTTTAATCATTGGGGTGCAGTGTTTCCAGTTTGTACAGTTTAGATCTGTGGCTTGTGCTTTGACCTGCAGCTTTTCCCCGGGCTTCGCTCTCTCTCCCCTCTTCTTAATATCTACATGATCCAGCTCATGGTCTGCTGTTTCGGCTAAACAGGGATGTCATGTGAATGTTCTGGGATCCAGATGCAGACCTAGACACTGGTACAAATGTGGCTGTGTTTCTGCAGAATATCAGAGAGTTGGGATCCATTAACTTTCCTTGTCTTAATGCCATAAAAACAAGATTCGGTTATCAGGGAAACTTCAATCAAATCCCAGCCAAATGTGAGCCACCTGTACAACTAGTAAGGAATCTTTGAGTTCTGTTGGACGCACCACTATAATTTGAGCCGTAGATTGCAGTGGTTACTGCAGTAGTTGATTTCTGCTACTGCAATCTGGTCAAAATTGCACTTCGTCTTAAAGACATCTCATCTTGTAAACATTCGGGCAATGGTCTTCTCAACACTGCTCTACTTCATGTCTGAACATGACCCAATTAGTTACAAGCAATTTTAAATCGTGCAGTTAGGACTGTGGTAGGGTCAAGAAAATTTGACCAGTATGTCAAATTCTTGAAAATCTGTTGTTTGGCTTCCCATTACGCAAGAGAGACAATTTAAAGTTTTGAATTTGACCTGTAAGGCATTCATGTAATCAGTCCCATTCTATATGAAAGCTTGGTTTCAACCTAAGAAATGTACACCGGATTTTTCCTTCGTTTGTGACTTACAATTAATTGCTCCAAGATGGAAGTGCTTTAGATATGGTGGCAAATTGCTATGCATTACTCGCAGCAGGTTTGCCTCTGTCTACAAACTTGTGCCTCATTATTTTTTTGATTTAGGCTGAAAGAAAACATTTGGCATGTGGTACACTGATTTGTATTGAATAGCTTTACAATTGGAGTTTTTGCTGTAATATTATTTTTATTCCTGTTCATGTTCATATCATATGTGTTCCTTTTGTGTGCACCTTGAATCTCAATTTGCAGGGCATAATGTGCATGTTTTAAATAAATATGTATAAAATATACCATGAATCAGGACCTCACGCAGCACACCCACCTAGCTTTTCCCACATATGATATACAGCCATGCGTCCTTGCAACCAAACATAAAAGTTCATCTACATTGCCTCTAAACCATTTGAGCGTTGTAATGTCAGATGCGGTCTAACAGTCGGGTAACCCTAGACTCGTGTCAGTTGTGTGCGCTTCAAATACCCAGTAACATAGCTACTACCTTCATGGCTGCCATTTAGGTTTCAGGCCTGTGGGAGGAACCAAAACTGCACCAGCATCAGAGAGGTCATGCAGGGCTGGTGGCACTAGACCACTCTGCATCTTACAGAGTTGTACACAGTGAAATCCTCCTTAAATGACTGCCAGGATGGTTGAACCACTCGTATATTCCCTCATCTTTCTTAACAAACCACAGGCAATTGATCACAGTTGTGTCATGCAACCACTACCGGCTAAGATTATGGAGTGACATTTCCTTTGGCTGTTTATGTTGAGCATTTGTACACCCCAACAACCAGCTGCTTGGTAAGATCCTACCATTGCTACAAAGATACCACCAACAGAGCTGAAAAGATCCCCTGGTCTTAGAGGCCTTGGCTTCTCCACTGTAATTCTACTCCAGCCTACCTATACAACTGGTAGGCGGGCTGCAGCATGTATAAACTCAGAGGGCGAGATTGACATGACTAGTAACAGGGAACCAAATGTTCCTTAAAAGAACTCTTGGCTCCCTCTGAACTCTAGCTTTAAATTCAGAGTCCTCCGTCACCGGGCGCTGGATACTTGCAGTGATTTCCATTCACTATTATGCACCGTCCAAGATCCGCAAATTGAATACGGCGAGGTCATCTGCTAATTGATATTTAAGAGTTAGAGGCACAGAGAGATGTCCTTCTGATATAGCAACAATGCTTTCAATCCTTTCTTGAGAGCACAGACAAACTAAACCTCTTTGGAGGTTTGTTCAAACAATATGACAGCCTGTGGCCTTTGCGTATGGGTGGATTGGAATTCCAATTCTGTTTTCAAACTTAATTCAGCAAAAATGCCATAAAAGTTTCCAGTAACATTTAAAAACATCTTAAAATTTCATTAAAAAATATTTTAAATGATACAAAGAAATGTATACACATGTAAACTGATTTGTTCGAACAATACGGCAGCCTGTGGCATTTGAGTATGGCCAGAATGGAATTCCACTGTTATGACTTCATAGTTGGACCCTAAAAGGACCTTGCTCACTCTTCCCACCCCCCACACACCTGCTACATTTCTAATATATATTCTCAAAGTCAATGTAAATGTGTTAGTTCAATTAAGTACAGTAAAGTGGCAGTATTTTTTTTAAAATATGTTTTTATTGCAGGAATCAAAGATAATCACATCATTGGCACCTTATATGAAAATAAAACAGAATTGGTAGTATCGATCAGAGCGTTATACACGGCCATTCAGCCCACAACCCGGGGGTCGGGCGGCGTGTGCCAATTTTTGCAATGTTCATTTCCATACTTTCGTCCTGTAACATAGGTGGTAAAAGGAAATCGCATCTGCTTTATGAAAACACCCCCAACCAGTACCCCCCCCCCAACCTTCGGTCAATTCCCCGCCCCAGAGGAGTAAAGTGTCATTCAGCTCATTATATGATTCCACCGGCTGGTGGAGACGATTGTCCTTCCTCTAACCCCCCCTCCACCCCTCTCGTCATCGGTAGGTTGTCTCGTGGTCAAGTATCATGAAACGTAAGCTGCAATTCTCTAACTTGGGTATAATCCAGGAATAGACTGTCAGTGGGGACCAGGCTGTTCCTCATCTACACAGTCAGTATGTGTATCTTGGTCGCGTAGAGCCTGCACTATCGTCTCCCAAGCCTGCGCCGCCTCTAGCGCCCGTTCATCCCTCCGCCGCCTCGCCTGCTGGAATCTTAATGTGCTCTCACTCCCTGCCCACTTGAGAAGCTCATTGCGCCATTTAGCGCCCGATGGACCAACCCGTGCCTTCCACTGTCTAGTTATTTCCCTTTTGGCCAGAAGCAAACCTAAATCTATAAATTTACTGGTGAGTTTATTTTTAGAGGTGTGTGGAAACCAATGCAGGATCCCCACAGCCACATCCATCTGCAACGATCTCCCCGTCGCTGCGGTCAGCGTTTCTTCTACCAGCAACCAATAGGATGTCGGCACAGGGCAGGACCACAGCATGTGGAGAAGGTCCGCTCCGTCCTCTCTACACCTAGGACAGGCTGCCGTCTCCAGGTCAAAATATTTCTGTAGTTTCTCCGGGGTTAGATAAGCTCTATGTAAGATATAGAAGTGGACCAATTGGAATCTGGCGCTCCGCGTTCCCTTCCAAGTCCGCTGCAGTAACTGGGACCACGTGGATTCAGGGATCTCCTTCCCTATATCAACCTCCCACCGGGCCTTGAGGACCGCCAAGGGGGTCAACCTCTCATCCACCATCCTGGAATATAAACAGGACACCGCTTTAATTGTCCCTGCGAACATCATGACATATTGACATGCTCTCGACAGCTGTGGTTCCTCATGTCCGGTTCTCCAGTGTGCCTGGAGCGCCCTAGTGATCGCCGCATGGAGTAAAAAGTCGCCTCGGGGGACGTCATAACGGTCCAGAAGCGCCTGAAAGGGTAGCAATGCTCCATCATCGTAAAGGTCGCCTACAACCTGCACACCCGTTTCCTCCCAAACACTCAGTCGAGACCAGTCTCCGCCATGGGGCAACGCTGTAAGCATCCCCAGGGGGATTTCTGGGGCATAAGGACGCTGATTGCCTGGACCGCGGTGTAGTCGGTTCCAGCATAACCGTATGGTGCGCTCCTCTTGCGTGAGGTCCTTCAATTCTAGCTTCTGTTGCAGCGCAATATAGGAGAGGACATGCCTGGGTATGCCACTGCCTCTCGTTTCCTCCGGACCGCGAAATTCACGCGCCACCTCCTGAGTATAATATTGCAGCTGGGCAGCTAAATAGTACGCCTCGAAATCAGGCGCTGCCAACCCTCCCTCAGCTCTCGGCCTCATCAAGGTCTTAAGCGCCACTCTGCGGCGGCCCGAGCCCCACAGGAACGCCACTATTGTGGAGTCCAGGCCCCGAAAGATGGATCTGGGGATCCAGACCGGCAGCGTCCTGAAATAGTACAACAGTCGGGGTAGCGCCACCATCTTCAACAGCGCTATTCGCCCCACTACTGATAGAGGCAGGGTGGACCAGAAGGCCATGCTACCCTTGAGCGCTCGGATGCCCCTGGAGATGTTACCCTCCAATACGTCCACAGAACGATGGTACACATGCACCCCTAGGTATTTAAAACAAGCCGGCTCCCATCTGATCTCCCTGTGCATGTCCGGCTGGGGACTACCTCTGCGGACCGGAAACAAGCAGGTCTTAGCCCAATTCACCCGGAGCCCCGAGATCTCTCCAAAGGTCGTGAGCACTGAGTCTGCTCCAGTCAGGGCCGTTCCAGCGTCCTCGAGAAAGAGCAGCAGGTCATCAGCATATAGGGAGATATATTGGTGGCCCACCGGAGAATGCAACCCCCGATAGTGTGCTCCCGTACGTATCGAGATAGCCAGCGGCTCTACCGCAAGGGCAAATAGCAATGGGGATAATGAACAGCCCTGTCTTGTTCCCCGTTCCACCGGGTATTGTTGGGATATCAGCGGGCCCGACTTCACCCTAGCCACCGCTGAGGCGTACAACACTGTGGTCCATTTCAGGAATCCCTCCCCAGACCGAATCGTGCAAGGACCCTATGGAGGTAAATCCATTCTAGACTGTCGAAGGCCTTCTCCAGGTCAACTGAGAGGATCATAGGTTCGGGAGCGTCCGTATGATCTTCCTCCAACAGTCTAAAGAGTCGACGGATGTTCATCGTGGTGTTGCGCTTGGGGATAAAGCCCGCCTGGTCAGAATGAATCAGGGATCCCATGTGTCCCAGCAGCCGGGCAGCCAGTATGCTGCTCAAAATCTTATAATCGACCGTGAGCATTGAGAGCGGCCTGTAAGATGCCGGTTCCGATCCCTCCCGGTCCGGTTTAAGGAGGGGTATCACCAGGGCCTCTCGCATTAAACCCGGTAGCTTACCTATAGACTTTGCCTCATTATAAACCCGCAGTAGTTTGGGGGCTAGAATATCTATGTACGTGGAATAAAACTCCACAGGTAGGCCGTCTAGGCCCGGCGTTTTATTACGGGCCATGGATTTAATCGCGCATCGTATCTCAGCCAGTTCCACATCACGTCCTAGCTCTTTCGCCTGTTCCGAATCCAGGGTGGGAATCGGCAGATCCTTCAAGAAGGAGTCTGTCGGGGAAGTGTCCGGCGATAGCCGACTACGATATAACTTCCTGTAATAACCCCAGAAGCAGGTAAGTATATCAGGTTGAGTATAAACTTCCTCAGTCCCACTAGTCTTCATCGCCACAATGGGCGACGTACGTCGCGTGGGATTAGCAAGCCAAGCCAGTAGTGCACTCGACTTGTCGCCCTCCCTCAGCGATCTAGTCAAGTATAGCTTGTGGTCATAACTTCGCAATCGTTCAACCTCTACCGCCACCGCCTCTTTTGCCGCCAGGACCCGCTGTTGTAGTTCTGGATGGCCAGGACGGGCGATCTCCAAGTCGCGGAGGTCCCGGTCAGCTCTGTCCAAATCATCTAGGAGCACGCGGCGGACTCCAACTTTTTGTGTTATACAATAGCCTCTAACCACTACCTTGAAGGCATCCCACTCTGTAGCCCTCTCTGCAGTCGTGCCCTCGTTTATCTCGAAGTATCCCGAGATCTTGCCCTGTAGGTCCCCGTGGAACACTTGGTCTTCCAGCAGCTCTGGCTTCAACTTCCAGGAGGGCACACAAGGGGTGCCCCGAAGCCAGCACATGGTGAGCAACAACGGATTGTGGTCAGAAATTGTTCTCGCCAGATATTCCGACCGCCTAGCCGAGGAAGCTACTTCAACCGATCCCAAGAAACCGTCTAGTCGCACATGCAATTCGTGCATGCCAGAAAAGTGGGAGTAATCACGAGTGTGTGGGTGATGCACTCGCCAAATGTCCGACAGTCCCCATTTCGCCTGCCAGTTCACCCTACCTGTAGCGACCCGATTCGCCGGGGAGTCCGGGAGGGGTGGATGAGATCTATCTAAGTCCACGTCGAGCACCGCATTGAAGTCACCCCCCAACAGGATGGGTCCCGAGAGGTATCGGGCCAATGAGCCCGACAGCCCATTTAGAAAGGCGAGCTGGTCCATGTTCGGCGCGTAAATGCAGCAAATATTCAACTCTCTACCTCCTAATTTCCCTGCCAACGCGACATACCTCCCTTCTGGATCTACAGTGTGGCTATCAACCTGCAGAGGTACCCCCGCCTTTATCCATATGAGCGCGCCTCTCGCGTAAGCTGAATAAGTAGTGCAGTATACCTGCCCATGCCACCTACGCTGCAGTGCAAGTCCCTCAGCTTTGTTGAGATGTGTTTCCTGTAGCAACGCGATCTGTACTCCCCTATGCACTAGGTAAGCGTGGACCTTGTGTCGTCTGGTCATTGTGTGCAGACCCCTCACATTCCAGGTGATACATTTCAGATTCGACAAGTCAGCCATAGTCCCATGTCTCGTCCACCCGCCATACTGAACACATTACAGCCATGAAGAAGTACCCATTGAAACCCACACCGATGACGAGTCCCCACCTAAACAACAATAAATCAACTTGTGAACAAGAACCCCCTTCCATCCCCCCCAGAACAGGTACCAAATAGTGCCATCTAGTCCCCATCCAAACTAATCCCTCCAAAACCTCCCACTCTACTAACCTATCGGTGGTCACCGTAGGTGTGCCTTAAGGGCAATGAGGGGGCCTAGCGTCGACGCGGGGTCCCGCTGCTAGCCGCATTGCGGCCGAGCTCGATAGCATCAGGGCCTATAAGAAGAGTCCCTGCAACCCCCCCCCCCCGTCATCGAGTAACCAATTCTCTCCTATAAGTCCCAGCAGCCACACGTGCTCGTCCCCCCTCCCAGCAACCCAATCAGAACCGGCTCACCCAAGGCTTCATTGTTCGTCCAGCAGTCCATCAGCCGTCTCTGGGGTGGCCTCCGGGAGCCTCACACTGTCCGATTCAGACCCCTCGGAGTCCGAGCGGCCTCCACTCTCTCCGGGCTCCGAAAGTCCAGCTCCATGGTCGCTCTGAGGGCCAGATATATTAGAGACCATCTCCAGCACTCCTCGCCGCTCTGCCGCAGTCTCTATTGTGGAGGGGCGAACAGTCCTTCCCCTTCGGTGCCTGAACCGCTTGGGTTTCTTCTGCAGTATGCCCTCCATCGTGGGATGAGAGGAAGTTCCGAAGCCATCCCTGCCCGCCCTGTATAATTCCAGCCAACTGCACGCCTCATCCGGGGTGTCAAAGAACTTAGTGGAGTCGTCCACAATGACACGGAGTTGTGCCGGGAATAGTAGGGAGTACTGGATGCCCTCGGTTCGCAGCTCACGCTTGACGGCCAGGAATGACGAGCGGCGCCTCTGCGTTTCGTAGGTATAGTCCGGGAAAATGTTCACGCGGCTGTTGTCCACCTAATACGGACCCTTCTGTCTGGCAGCCTGCAATATGAGGTCCCTGTCGCGAAAATGGAGCAGTCGTGCCACCACTGGGCGCGGCGGGCGGCCCTGTTGTGGCGGCCTGGCCGGCACTCTATGCGCTCGTTCCAAGGTGTAGAAGGCGGACAACCCCTCCTGTGCCACAGCCGTCCGCAGCCAGTTTTCAAGGAACGTCACCATGTCCCCCCCTTCAATAATTTTTTCCAGAAGGCCAACTATCCGAATGTTATTTCGCCTGTTGCGCCCTTCCGCATCCTCCGCCCGCTTCTCCAGCGCCTCTATTCGGGACAGAGCGTCTTTCATCGTGGCGTCCAAAGCTTTTTGCGCTGGTTCCAAGTGTCGCGCCGACCCTTCGACCTCCTTTACTCTATCGGAGAGCTTGCCATGATCCGCTCGGAGAAGGCCCAAGCCCGTCGCCACCTGAGCAATGTCCTCCCGAAGGGCCGACCTGGTCTCCGTGATGGCCAGTAGGATTTTATCGAGTTGTTCCTGGATAAGAGGGCTCCCCGGCCCCTCCGCGTGTAGGCGCTCCTCATTGTCCGGCGGTTCCGCGTCAGACGCAGCCTGTGTGCCTCCCTTGGGTCCTCTCGGTTTCCCCATGATGGGCAGGGTTCACTGCACAGCCTCAGCAGGAGCGGAGACGGTCGTGTCGGGGTCACTCTCAGTGCGTCGCAGTCTTCAGAGTCAACTCCGCTCAGTTAACCGTTTCTCCGTGTTTCCTCGGCCCCCCCACAAGACCAGCAGGCCTCTAAGTGTCGGCCAGGTCGGCCGTCCGAGTGCGGGTCAGTTCGGGGCCAGGGTGGCGGGCATTGTTAATATGTGTTCCCAGGCTCCGCAGGCTCCGCTGTAATGGCAGCACCTCCCCAGCTGAGCGTGGCAAAAGTTCCAAGGGCAGCGGGACCCCAGTACGCCCTGGGTCCGTCCTCCACCACCCGGCTCACCCGAGAGTCCCCACAACCATGTGGCGAAAGAGTCAGTCCACAACTCCCAGCAATGGTGGAGCGGCGGTGCCCCTCCGCAGTGGTTGTGTTGTCTGCTCCCCCTCCTCTATCGAGTCTCCTCTTGTAATGGAGGGTCGTAGTGCAAGGGGCTCCGCCGGCGCCACCGGATCCCTCCTGAGTGCTCGTCACCCCTTCAGCACGGCGTCGGTCCCCTCATTATTAGCACGGCTGGGGGAGGCGCTCCCCCCGTGCAGCATGCCCACCTACAGTTCGGGCGGCAAGGTCCTCACCGCAGCCTCCGCCGCTCCGTTCGCTCGGCCGCGAGCAGGCTCCTCCGCCCCTCCCCCACTCTGGTCCGGGCAGCGTCTGGCGGTCTCCGGCCGTCGGCGGCCCCCTCAGGAGTCAGCGGGGGACGGGTCGCTGAAAGCCGCCCTGTCAGGGGATGGGTCGCCTGGGTTTGCTGGGGCTCTAAGTCGTCCGCCTCTCCCGGATCTCGGCCCCTCTCAACGCCGGGGCCGTAGAGGAGGAGCAGGCGCCATCTTGGGTTCCTCTCCCGGGACCTCGCTTCTTCGCCGGTTCCGTCAGTCCCGAGGCCGCCTCCGGCCTCGATTTGCAGGAGGGGGAGCACAGGGCACCGGGCGATCAGTGTTGGGGTGCGGGTGCCCCCAGGACCCCGCTCCTACCAGGATTAATGCGAGCTCGGCCGCGGAGCCGAGACGCTAGGCGACCTCCGCCATCGGCGATCAAGCCACGCCTCAGTAAAGTGGCAGCATGGCGACACGTTTCATTTTATAGGAAGTCATTGCAATAAATGTTTGGCAGCCAGCTGCGATCTGTGCAGTGATTTATTACAATGTTAAAACATAAGTAAACAGTAATTGAAATGGTAAATTTTAAAAATAAGGTGTGTATGAAACTCACATCTGCCAAGGGTTCATGCGATGTCTTCGAAGGATTGATTTATTTCTCCACCTCTGAATATTTGTTTTTCTTTAGAAAATCAGACCTGTTTATTGACTGCCACCTCTAAATATATGTGCATTGCATGTTTATTTATGGGTGACTGCAGCTGTTACTTTTTAAAGGGATAGCTAGCCATTAATAGTAATACCAGTTTCTGAGCACACACACTGATTTATGACAAGTGAAATAACCTGTAAAATCCCATCCCTTTTTTCAGTCCCTGCTTAGCCTCTTTCAAATCCTTTCTCTCAATCTGTGCAATTTCCTCGGGAAACAATAAGTTTTAATAAATACGATTTGACTACATTTTGAGATGAACTTTACTTCCATTGTCACCCAAGGACAACTCACAGTTACCAGCATGAAAAACTGTTGCATTAAGTGTCGACTAGATGGCTCCAAGTCGCTGTAACACCTTGTCTCCTGGCCTGGGCTTTAAGATACAAATCATTGCTGCCTGAAAGGCGCAAGATTGGTTCATTTCCATTAGATCCACTGGATCACTGCTATTGGAGACGTTGTGTGGAACGAAGCGGCACACGGAAGAGTGGTGTCTCAGTGACTTGGAACCCTCTTTTGAGAGGCATCAAGCTTGCACTGATACTTATGGTGACGCTTATTTTATTTATCTCTCGTACAAAAAACACGGGCGCTTAAAATTTGAGTAGAGTTTACTCTCTGTGGCACGATGGCTACAAAAAGGAACATTGGTGGTGGGTTTGGATGTCCCAGAAGCACATCCCTCTCTTCGGCGGCCATCTCAAGTGTTGCCCTTTCAGATGCAGGCTTCATCCAGTGTGATCCACAGATGCGTCAAAGCAATGGCACTTGACGGGACGTAGAGTTTATTTCAGAAATTGATTACGTGTGGAGGGTGGACAATTCGTACGAGTGACACAGAGCAGCATTCCTTAAAAACAGCTTTTTCTTATTCATTTTATTAGAAAAAGCAACATTATGCATGTTGCACTATATGGAAATTCAGTGTGAGTGTCGCAGTAGTTCGTGGTTAAGTGGGCCTTGCAACCACGAGACCTTCTACTGTTGCCACCGTTGCTGTAATGTAGTGCACATGGTCAGTTCCTCAGATGGTATGAATGTCCTGGGTACCACATTCGACTCTTGTTGCATAGGGTGGTTCAAAGTCATTCCTCAGACTGCAGGCACAATCTACGGTCTGTGTAATATCAGCTGAGGCAAGGGTGCTAAATTAAAATTGCTGTAAAAGCAGGATTACTCTGTGTATTGTTTTTTTTAAAGAGCCGCCCCTCATCCCCACCTCACCCCTTGATTGTGGCACAGACTAAAGTGCCTGAATTGGAAATGGAAGTCTGGTATTAATTGCACACCATAAGGGGTGCTTTTACCTGGTGCAAATCATGCGGCTACCCTTGTTGAACTCGAAGTTTGCACAAGAGGAAACACGCCCATTTAGCAGATTATCCCTACTTTCAGGGTGAGAATGGTGTGCATCTTGCTCACCACGTAAATACCCTCCCCGCCCCTCCTCGTGTGCATTATTTACATCTGCATTTGCTCGGTCCTCAGAATTGGGGCCTCAGTCCCTATTAGTACATTGTGGATCCCAAGGCAGCCATGTAAAGTTGTACTAATTCCCTCTGTCAGGAGCAGTGCAGAATCGAGAGTGTGGTGCTCTGTGTGAAGGAACTCAGCCTGGTGGAGTCTAGCTGGAGCGCGATGAAGCCGGGCCACCCTAGGTGCTCCATTTCACAGGTGTGAACTTCTGACCTGACAGGAAGAAGAACAGCGCGCACCTGTAATGACTTCATTTGAACAACTTGTTCCCACCCGCTTACATTTAGTTGGGCAATCGCAGAGGGTGTGTGGCTCAGGGAGGAAGCCACAGCCTACCTGCCAGGCGAAGGCATGAGCACAGCCAAGTGCTTCAATTACACCTCTTGTCTTTCACATAATTATCCTACTGTCTCCACTTAACTTAACAGTTCTTGGTATTGTTTTATTTTCTTCTCCAATTGATCCATTTAACTGGAGGTATATTGAGTGTTCACGTGCAAAGTGTCACCCCCTCTGTTCGTTTTTGTGTAAAACAAGAATAAATTAAAATCTAATGTAAGCACGACAAGCCCAATTACTTATTTCTACTTCCTAGCCCAAATAGCTCCTATGAGGCTGAGTCTCTTCCTGGTTGAAAACTCTTTAAGGTTTCAGAGCCAAAGGTACCCTCCTCTAATGCCCATCCCTGGTTGGTTTGAGGCAAAGGGCTGGGGTAAGATTTGCCTGTGTCGATAAGGATTGTTCTTCCACCTCCTCTGGCCATGCCCTCTCCATTGCCAGAAGACCACTGGTGATGCTGCTTGCGGCAGTGTGCAGAAATGCTCCAATGGTTGGGTGAAAACCTCTGCACCTCTTTAGGCCTCCTGTGTTTGTGTGTTCATCTGCTTCTTGTAACCACTAGAGCCGCCAGGTACACCAGAGTTGCGCCTTGCCCAGAAAGGACAGTTTAATTAAAAGCAAGTAAATTCTTGGGTTCACTTGTCAGATTTGCCTTTTGCAGTGTCTTTAAGGTTCCACTCACCATAAAATCTAAATAGAACTATTCAACAGAAAGCTGTTTAAAAGTAAAAGCTATCTTTTAATCTAACCTCTTTCACGAAGTGTCTGGTTGCCTGCAGTCCTAGGCAGAAGCGGTCACAGTCGCCTTCTTCCTAAATTGTAATGCGCATCACTGTTGCACAAGTTGTAGGTAGTACCTCCTGGTGCTTGAGAGAAAATCCATGGGTCAGTCTAGTAGAGGGAGAGAATATTACTGTGTAGAAGGCAGTGCTTCTCTAGAAAAAAAGTACATTTATTTTATGTTAGTATCTCTGGTTATTACATTCGTAAAAATAAATAGGAGTAATCTCGTTCATTGACTTTTTATTTTTTGTAACTTTCTATAGATCTATTATTTATTTGTTTTGCCAAATTCACAAACTAGTTTATGTGAGTAAACATGTAGTCTTGTTAATGCATTCACATATTTTTGCCTGCTTAGGTTCTAATTAGACACAGAACAATACGTATATTTCCTAGATTGCACCTCCTGATCGTCAGAATCCATAGTGTGGTTTTGAAATGTGCCTTTCTCTCATCATCTTACTCTTCATGTCTTTGGCTTCCTGCTTTAAGTGACAATTTCTTCCTCCCCTCGCTAGTATAATACCTCAGTGTTTGTTCATTGTTTGCCTCAGTGTCTTTGCTGTCACTCTGCCCCTGTCTCAGTATGAGCCTTCATAAGCCTTATATCTCCCTTGTGTTCATTGATTTTGTTCACCTGAGTATTACAGCAAAATATATACTTAATAGAGAAAATGTGCTAATGTAGGGCGCATCAGTGTACAATAGTATTTGATTGAAGTTACGAAGAGTACATTTGCTCACTCCCTAAGGATCACAGAGTTCTCCAGCTAAGATCTGACCTAGGTCTTTCCTTAATAAAGAAACATTTCACATCGTATTCTCAGTATAGCATAAATCTGCTCAGAGGGAGGATGCTTCTCAGAGACGACAACATTTGATTACGAGCTGTAATTATATAGTACGAGGCAGTGACACAACCTGGGTCGAATCCGCGTGGTGACAGGTGAGAAAATTCCGGAAGCAAATAATAGCTGAATGACAATAAATTCTTGCTTCAACCTGCTCATTACCAGCAGTGTGAGCCTCTGGTTCACATGGCATTTGTAAAGTTCACCTGCAGTTCAAATGCTTTCTGGAACCTGATTTCTACAGGCCCATCGTTGTGTCATTCTCTCAGTGAAGACTACACTATTTGTAGTTATTAAAAGATCTTCCATGATTAAGGAGGAAAAAGGTAAGAGACTTTCATTCCTGGAAGTGCCTTTGAAAGAGGTGGCTTCTTGCTGGACTCCAAAATTTCAAGCCGATCTCTACTCAATAGTGAAGCGGTGCCTAGAAGAATACCCTGGTGCCTGAAGAGTCTGAAATGTCTTTGAAACACTAGGAGACCATATTTATTAGCCATATCTTTAAACTGATCCCATGCTTCTTTGGGTGGTAAAGTAAAGCTCATAAACAACGCAGCTGTGTTCTCTTATGGAGACATAGTAATGTGTTTACTTGTTTTCTCTCTACGTATTCCGGGTATAAATGGAGAAATTCTCGAATTATTCTTTCAAGGGTTAAGGGCAAATTATAAACCGTAGTCATTTTAAATTATATTTATTGTACATAATTAGGAGCTACCACAGGAACAGGGCAGTTCAGCGGACCAGTAGATACAACAGCGACCAATTGTGGTGTTCTTGATTCACGTTAGGAGCCAGCAAGAGTGAGGAATAATAGCAAAAGAACATTTCAAATTATCTTTAAGGTAGGAAGTACCAAGGACTCAAAGTGAAATCCTCGTTGATACCCTCTGAGGACATTGCCCACTTCGAGACAAATCATATGACAGCAGATGGTGGTCAACCAGGGCATGATCCTTTATGACCCTACATTTCCAGGACTGCAAGTAGATTCTGGAACTCACTGTTAGCCATCCACACCACTACCTTTTGTAAAGTTTAATAATAAGTTGACATTTCTAATTTTCAAAAGATGCTTCGAATATGGTCCCGATTAATCTTGTATTTTCTTATCTAGCGCAGTCCCAGTCCCCTATGCCTAGCTGTAATGCAAGGTGTCTGATGATCTCTTCTCCTACCCTGGCTGCGCTACTGTGCCTTTACTACCCTCTCATTTTTCTCACTCAGACTTTATGCGCCTTCCATGACCAATTAGAGTCGCCCCACTTTCTTTTCTTCTCCTCTTCCCAACAGTCCACTCCCCTTTACACATGCCTTCCCCTTGAACGCTGCTTTTATTCCCTTTTTGTCAACATTGTGATTTATTTTCCCACATCTGACATTTTTGCCTCGAAGTAGATCACTTTATTTGTTGAGACAAATTAATGTATAATGTTTTTCACTTTGTGTGGCAGAGTTATGTCTAAGTCCAGGGTCAGTCCCCTTTATAGAGGGATCTGTATCTCCTTAGGGGAAGAGTAGTGATCCAGACTACCAAGAACCTCATTAAACTCACCTTCAGGGCAAGGTTTTTAAACAACAAAAGCAGAGCAGTGTAGAGCGTGGAAGGCAGAGAGAGTAAAAAGTGCAGAGTAGGGGTAGGTTGGAGTGATTTATGCAGTGGGAGAGGATGGAAGTCAGAAGAAGGAATTATAAGTCCATATTCTAAGCAGGTAGGTTTTAATATTTTGCAGAATGTACAACGCCCTCTGTCCGGCTGAGGTCTTCATGTAGAGAGTTCGAAATAGATGGTGGGGCTAAACCGGAGAGTGATTACGTGGCAGCTACGTAAGGTGTGTTATCCTGCGGACTATGTTGTCTGCCACTGACCTGTATATTCCCATCTGTGGATGGATAACTGTTTACTTGCTCATTTTGCTTGTTCTGTGATTTCTTTTGCTGACACACTCTATTCAACCAGGGCGGACTGGCCGTGACGAGCATTGGGCATTTCCCCGGGAGGCTAGAAGGGTGGGGGTTAATTTTGTTGCGGTGGGGGCTGGTTTTTCAGCAGTGCCGCTATATCTGCCCCCAGTAACAAAAGCAGCAAGAGGGCTGGTCTGTCAAAATTGCCAGGGCAAGTTTGTGTTCTCAGTCTGGCCCTGTATGAAATCATGTGTCTTGAATGTTCCACTGTAAAGCATTCTAACTCTCTGGCTATGTTCGATTTAAAACAACATAAATAAAAAACACTAAAGTACATCTAAGAGAGAAGAAGCAGTCTTGCCCCGTTTCCTACCAGTGTTTGCAGAATTACTGACGAGGAAAGTCACACTCATCACTCAAATCATTCTTTCTTAATAAAAGCTCACAGGTGTGTACAGCAAATGAAGCCTCTATGACGAGTCTCCCTAGAGTCCCTAGCCAAGCTGTGGGAGGCTTTACTATATTCTCAAGTTGCGGTGTACACGAAAAGTCAACTTTTCGCTGGAGATTTATAAAACGTAGCAGATATTAAGAAGAGTGCTTTATTACATTTATAAATACCATTTTTGTCTGTGACTTTCCACCACATAAATTGACGAGGTGAAAGATCTTACCTATAACGAATTTAATAGGTCATTCATACGTTTATGATCCCATTTACTACAGGAAATATGATTCTGCAAACAATGGAGGCCGCAATGTGCTGTATTCTGTAAGGTATAAGGCGTGCATGACATTCCATGAATCCACAACACTAATTACAGCACATGGCTGTCATCAGTCTTGCAATGGGTAAGATTCTGCATATGTAGGAACATGTTCTCTGATCTGCAGCATTCTACGCGTGGGGGCTATTGTCAGTTTCTTGAAATTAGACTTAAGGTTTCATACCCTGCAGAGGATGTCTGTATGCTGAGTCCGCTGATAATGTAAGTATGAAACTCAAATTGAAGCACAGGAATAACGTAACCATGGATATTTTAGTTTATTTTTGTGTACCCTGGCTTTCAGATCAGCTGGTTATGCCTTGTACGGAGTCCTTTTATTGACTCATCTGGGCATACGTTTTGCTAGGACCTGTACGAAGCATTTATATAGCTAACCTAGTATTTTGTTAGTAGGGTTTAAGAGTGCTGAATAGAATGTCTGTCACAACCCCTATTTCTGTTAAAGATCTCTCCAATTAAGTGACCCTTTTCCAGAGCAGGATTTGTTATCAAAGCTCCTGCCGATACCTCCCCAAGTGGCAAAAATAGAATGTCCCAGAGACACATTCCAGAAGGTTGAAACTCAACCTCGGCAGAAAATTGTGTGAAAGTCAGCTCTCGTGAAGCCCTTACAAAATTGGTGTCTTTACCGTCGATGACAACCCTCATCTTCTCTGCGCCCTATGATACTGGCCTTTGTGGTGGTACCCTCAGCTTCAAGGCCATTATTGACGCTATACCAAGAATGCCTTTCATCCCACCATCTGCGAGCCTGAGGATGGTGAACCTCCCTTCACTGTCATTGGCCAAACCAGCAATTCCATCACACCATCAATTCCAGGCACCTTCCAACTCAGAGTAATGCCTCAGATGTTGAATAGATTTACAAGAAATTTGATATACGTGATATGACTGAGTTTCAGGGTGAACATTTTGTGGAAGAGGGGGACTATCTAGAGTTTAAAAACCAGCCAACTGCAAATCATTCACCATCTTAAATTCCTTGACTGTAGAATAAGGAGTATGAGGTCACACAAGTGCTACTACGGATGACAACCTCATCAACCTGTTGGACCACCTCTAGCTGTCCCACTGCCTGCATTTTCCATACCCGCGTCACTGCTGCGAGTACCAAAGCCGCCTCCACCTACTTCACCACTTCAAGCAATGTTGGAGACCCCTCCATATCTTACTTCTGCACTTGTTCCCCCAACATTTAAGGGCATGAATGAGCAGCATGCCTCAGATTTCAGTTAGTTGTCGGACGTCAAAGAAGCGGGTGAGTCTCAATAAGAACAGCAAGAAAGTTGGGAGCGAGTGTGAGAAGATTACATCTTGCCTTTGGAGAGAGGCGAATTGCCATGTGTTCTGACTCCCCCCGGATGACATAACCCGCTTTCATACAGTGATAGAAAGAGCGGCTAAGTAATTCAATCTTCCCGCCAGATAAGGCTTGCCTAAAATTCAATAAAGTTTGTTTATTAAAAAAAAAAAAACTATTTTCCATGGCGTCAGTGGAACAGTAATGTCTCCTCCACAATTTCGAAGACCAGCCATGCGCAACAGCAACGCCTATACCCAATCTAGACTTCGTATAGTGAGAAAGCTAGCTTCAGCACCAACTGACCAAGACATCTGGTGAATAAACAATGTAGTGAGTAAAGTTCAGTCTATGGCAGAGACCTCGATCATAGCTGCAAAAGCAGAAGGGCATTAGTCAAGGAAGAAGACCGTGAATCGATTGCCAGCAATAGACATGTCAAATGCAGTCTGCCACCAATAGTTAGATCCACTTTCTAGGAAGGCAAAGATGGCTACATTACACGGCCTTCTGTTTAGAGGTCCAATCCAAGAGCTTTTACATGCCTTTTGGCGGCCTGACACTGTTCTGAAAGCACGCAGATGATACCCTACAGAATAGAAGAAAAATGCAAAAAGGGCAATGCATGGTTCCTTGGGGCTTTGCACTACAGACACCCTGGTTCAACCATTTTTCATGGTCAAGACATTCACGGAGTGATTCCTACTCGTGCATCCAGGATAACCGAAAATGAGTCTTACTCATAAGATCTGGTTGGGCAGGATATTCCCTTTTTGCCCCCGCATGGCAGTCCATAACACCAGGGTGCTGCAGATTGTATATTCAGGACACACCCTCAAATTTCTACAAAAACCACCAACTCTTCCATCCAGTAGCAATAGAGGACACTCTGAAATCCCAATGGAATCGCGGATTTTACTGAAGATTCTTTATAAGAAAAAAGAAAACTAGACAATGGAGACCTATTCTTGACTTCCGAGAATTAAACACGTTTCTCAGAAAACAATCTTTTCAGATGGTGATCTTTTAGCAAGTTCCCTTGCTAACTGTGCCACTGGATCAAGTCCCAGGATGCTTGTTTCCGGTCCAGGGAAGACCTGGCCCGGCAATTCGAGCTGAAGTTTTCCTATGAGGAGTAGGGTCAAGACTGATTTGCATATGGCTGGGTCCAAACTGGTCTGGCATTGTGAGCACAAGACTGATGGAGTAAACCAAGATCTCTTGACTGGGGGTGAGTGGCTAAAAAGTTTCATCACTTCACACATCATCTTGTTGTATTTACATTCTTGAAACCGAGTTTAGCACGTCGCTGTCAGCCTTCATCCCCTTCTGCCATGACAAGGTGACGCTCCCACTCCTGGGGAGGTTGAAGGCACATTCCACCAGAGGTGTGGCAACAAATACTGCATTTTATGGTACAGTGCTAAGACATTTTGCCCTGGAGAACCCATGAAAGAGCAGTTACATATTCAGCAAGCCATAATGCCTGGATGTGACCACAGCAGCTGAGTCATCAGTGAAGCAGGCAGGTCTTCTCAACTTGTTTCATTCAAGCTGAGCCTGTTTTCTGCTTTGTCCATATCATATGTTATGCACTTCTTGCTATTCAGATTCAAGCATGTGAGTATATGAAATATTCAATGCTAGAGAAGAATGTAGCCAGTACTACCGTGTTAGAATCTTTCATATTTTCACATGCTACCCTTCCTCCTTCCCGGTCAGAAATCATATCTGTTTAATATCCTTCACATTTGTGCTTTGATATTTTAGCTTTAGTGGCCTCCAGGAGGAGTAGGATCGCTCACCACTACCTCCTTATTGACTGAAGATATGGTTGTTTCAAACGAGGTCGGTATGCTACTAAACGGACACTGTTTTTAAGGTGTATGGCAGTTATAACACTGTTTACTGCTATTTAAGGTTACCAGCGATTACCTGCCTGATGACTGGGAACGAGTCAAGCATGTGAATAAATGAAACAAAAAATCCAGTGTTGGAGAACTGGAGTTATTTGTAACTAATTTATTCTCTAGTTCAAAATTATTTCTGGCTTCTAAGATGTCTTGTTCCTCTAGTAGGCAACTTCTAAAGTGATACTCTAAAATAGGCCTGTAAATATGCATATCCTTGCATCAGTTCTTGAATCCAGTCTAATACCATTGATGAAGTCAAACTGTCTTCCTGTGTCCCTATAACAGGAGGGAGTGTCTTACTTCTGGTACTTGGTATGAATACCGTGAGAAAGAACTTTTTTTATTAAAAAAATATATATAAATTGTTTTAGAGTGAAATGGAAGAGTGACCATAGCCCGGTCCTTTCAGAATCCCCACTGACTAACCTCTCACTTCCCTTAGTTTGAATGCCAGTCTAGCGCTTGAGGTAGCAGTGTAGCCACCCTAGAGCAGCAAGCAGGTGCAGAGAGACAAGTGCAGGGATGGCAGTGTGTTGAAGCCTCAATCCACCTCCCACTCACCTAAAGAAATCACTGAAGAGAAGTGGAGCTCATAGATTGTGACCCACCAAGATTTGACTGTCTTAGGACATCAGTGAAGAAAACTAAAAAGTGATAGGAAGCACAAAGAGAGCAGCAATTGAGGGGTTACAACAGGAAATGAACACCTGCAAACCAGATAAGAGACTTTAGAAGGACAAAAGGGTTGGGACACTGGCGCCTTAATGAGATGCTAAGGTGCTGGCCATTTGATGAACATGGACCCTGTCTCTAAAGATGAGAAACAATTTAATCCCACAATAAGGATATTGGCAGCTGCAAGGGAGAAGTGCTTAACCCCTTCAAGTCAAGAGCATTCCAGCTGAGTGATGTAAAAGGCGCTCAGGACACAGAAAAAAGGCCAGATTCAGACACTATCAGAAGAGGATAGGGCCATTCTCTAAAACAACCCCTCAAGATAGGCATTGAGAAAGTCTGGGGAAACATGTAAGCAGTTTAGTGTTGTTGAAAGATAAAAGTGGGGACCATAATCAGCATATCAAAATTGCTGTGATGTGCACTGTTAGCCAGCGCAAAAGGGATATAGTTTTTTACAGATTCTGTGGGGCAGGACTGCGCAAGAAAGTACATGTGAAAGGAAATTTGAAGAGGCAAAGAAAAATCACAACCATTGCAAGGGAAAAGGTATAAAAGGAGAAAACTAAATCGAATAAAGCGTGATGCTGGGCATCTTTGCAGAAACCGTATGTTATGCACAAATACCTTATAAAGAACGCTGGAAAACAGTCTGGGGTTGGTTCGAAAATGTTACTCCACTAAGACAAGTAATGAGGAAGTTGTAGAGAGGTTCACCAAGCTAGAGGGGAGCATAATTATGATGTAATATTGACTTTACACGCATAAGTTAAATCTTTCCAGCACATAATTATGTGCTTTGAATTTATGCATAAGACTTGCAATGAGGAGCATGTTCAAGGCCGATCTGCTGATGGCTGGGTCTAAACTGGACTGGCATAGTGTACAAAAGAAGGGTTAATTTAACCCACATCTCTTGACTGGGGGTGAATGTTGGTGTTCAACATGCCATCCATTATTTGTGTCTCTTTAGCTTTTTCTCCCTAAGTACGCCAGATATGCCCAGACTTGGGTCCCAGGCTCACCGTGCCGCTGGATTCAAGCTAGCCTGGCTGATGAGGGTTGATACCCTGAAACCGGTCTCAGGATGCTTGTTTCTGGTCCATGGAGGACATTCAAGCTGGACTATTCCTATGAGGTGCAGGATCAAGACTGATTTGCATATGGCTGAGTCTAAACTGGGGTGGCGTGGTGAGCAAAAGAACAATGGATTTAACCCAGATCCCTTGACTGGGGGTGAATGTTTGATTTGTTCCGCATTCCATCCATAATTTGTGTGTCTTTTGCTGAAATGTATGCAGGGCAATCTTGAAATAGAACCTCAGGGTGATGGGTGTTCCAAAAAGAGGACAGAAAGACCATGTATCTCTGTATTTAAAAAAGAAAAAAACAACTGGTTACACCCATCAAAACTGTTAATCTACTTCTTGTGGAACCTAAGCACAGAAGCTGGTATCTGAACTACTGCCCACAGCAGTCTGTGCCCACCTCTTAACTGTAAAGCCCGGGATATAATCGTTTTGAAGGCAAGGAAAACACTCATGTTGAAAATGAATAACTTAATTGCCCAATTTTCTGATTACAAGCTGTAGTAACCTAGGAAGTCTTTTGATGAATCAAAGTTTGAGACCTCCAGATTCAGTGAGTGAGTGAGTGAGTAAGTGATGGTATTTCTAAAGCGCACTAATGCCGAGGCGTCTTGGCGCTGTGCAGGGTAACTAAGATTGCGCTGGTCACTGTCCTATCCGAGTAAAAAGCCAAGTCTTAACCTCCTTCCTGAACCTCCTGTGGTCGGCAATTTGTCTTAGCTGCTGAGGCAATGAATTCCAAAGCCTCGAGGCTAGGTGGGAGAAGCCCTTCCTGCCCCATCGTTGTTTATTGATCTTAGAGACCCTAGCCAGCCCTTGCAGGGCAGACCTCAGGGGTCGGGTTGGCAGGTACCTCATGACTAGGTGTTGAAGATCTGAGGCCCCCACACCAGCCAAGGCTTTATGCACCAGACAGAGCGCTTTGAAGTCTGTCCGCCTCTGAACAGGGAGCCAATGTAGCTGCCTGATAGCCTGTGAGGTGGAATGGTATTTAGGCAGGTGGAGGAGCATCCTGGCTGCTGCATTCTGGATTGATTGCATCTTGGACAGTTGAGCACACCCTGCTCCTAAATAAAGGGTGTTTCCATAGTCTAATCTGGAAACGATAGTGGCAATAGTAACCGTTTTCCTGAGATGGTAGGTAATAAACGGCAGGATCTTTCTCAGGCCCTTAAGCATGAAAAAATTCAGCACATGATGTGCTTCCCAGCAAAACCTATTTTATTTTATTGTCACACTTAAGAGGAAGTGTGGGACTGGGTGGAGTAGAATGGTAAGAAAAAGTCGAGCCTGTAACAGAACAGTTTGAAATGCAGGACAACATGGACAGCAACGTCGCAGAATCAAGAAGACAGCAAGCAATGTGTGGCTGACGGGTATCTGGAGAAATAAAGTTGAGAAGGGAAGAAAGACCTTCCAGGGGAGATGGGCAGGATGAAAGGAGTTAATGGATGAGTAAATGGAGTGAAGTAATGCATTGAAGGTATGTTTATTAAGGGATTGATGGGGTGGCAACACCATTAATTGAGATATTTGACTTGGTGAAAACCAAAGTCAAGTTTGGGACTACATCCACACAAGGTAGGGAGTTCAAGTCACTGAATTTGCTGGACGTGGAAGCTAGAAGTAAGGACGGTTTTGGATGCTACAGATTTTGCATATTTGCGATTGAACCCACATTGTTGGCTTTAGGTGATTAATAAGTCTCTTAGAAGATGGGGGACTCTGCTAGATAAAATATACATTGGAAGAACTAGTTAATCCTGTTTCATAAATGGAGTGTTTTTTGGATGCTTTGCCTCTTTCAAGATTCACTTGCACCATTCTATCTTCCCTCCAAGTGCTAATGGGTGCTGTTTTTCAACCACAGTTTTTCCCAATTTGATTCTCTTTCTAGAGCTCCTTCACAGCCATTTTAGTGCGGGGATTATGGTAGACATTTGCATTAATGTCCAGAGGAAGATTTATTATGCTGTGTTCAAGTCTAGTGGTGCTTTGATAGTTCTACTACTGGAGCTGATTTTGCATCACCTGATGCCCGGTGTTAGGATAAAAAGTTCCAAATGCACCTTGATACAGTGGGATATACCTGAGATTGTTTCTGAGAATGTATTAATCCTAAAAACCTTTGCTGAAGTAAAGTAACTTTTTTTTTAATCTACCAATTTTGAGAATACTAAAAGAAAACATGTCATCAAGTTTAAATTGGCTATTGCACCTAGGTATGATTTGTTACCTAATTTGAGGTGGCGACCAATAAATAACCTCTGATTTCAGTGTTCACTTGATGCTTTAAAACCCACCGAACGTTGATACCCTTTTTGAGGGTGATTTATCTGTAAATACTATTAGATAATCTATGTAAAGGGCCTATTTTTTCAAATGTAGAAGTACCTATCTCTTGTCTTGCCTTGTCCTTAGTGCCTAAATGTGAGTCAGTGCAGGGAAGAGCAGACAACGTTGCTGTTGGTCTCCTAATATTGCCTGTTCATAACTTTCCTGACTGACTGGTTAGCATGAAGTTAATGAATGAGTTTTTCAGCCTACCCAAATGCCCAGATTTCCTCATAGTATTCCCTAGAAAAGACCAGTAGGGATGCACAGTGTCGGCTTTGCTCTTCAACCTAGTCATCGACTAGGTGATGCAATGCACACAAAGACCAAGCAAGAGGCATCAGATGGATCTTATTCTCTACACTGGCGGACCATGACAATGTGGATGACTTAAGACACACAGACAAACACTCACACACACACATGCACCCACCCTCCGATGCACAGCAAGTTCAACTTAAAGAAATCCGGAGTCATGCCCCTTAACATTCCAAACCAATCAAGGTGGATGGAAAGGACCTAGCAATTACTGAAGAGTTTACCTACCTAGGCAGTACTATCAGACATGATGAAGAGCAGACTAAACAAGGCTAGGAATGCCTTCAGGACGCTTAACAATGTGTGAAGGTCATCTCAAAACAACACCAAGATGAGGCTTTACCAGAACTTTCTGTTCATACTGTTTTATGGATCAGAATGCTGTTGTATGATGAAAAGTGACATCACCAAATTGTCAGCCTTTCACACCAGTAACCTGAGCAGGATCTTAAGCATTGGTTGCCTGTGAACCATCTCCAACCAGTTACATTTAACTAGTTGCAAGCAAGAGTGCTGGGACACCATCATTATGAGAAACGATGGAGATGGATAGGACACACCATCAGAAAAGAACAAGACTCTATCAGAAGAACAGCTCTCCACTGGACCCTAGAAGCAAACGGAAGAGAGCCAGGCCAAAGAACACCTGGATGTGAACTGAGGAAACAGAAATGAAGACCCTGAACCACAGCGGGGGGCACCATACAGAAACATGCTCAATACAGGCAGAAGTGGAGGTCCTTCGTTGCTGCCATACATGCCAGTCAGCATAAGGGGCAGTAAGTAGGTATTGTGTGTGAATCACAGCAGTAAACATCTGACTCCAGCTCTCATATGTTAAGTTTAGATTAACTCCGAGGTATTTGTAATAAATATGTGGGAGCTGTTGCATTGTTCCTTATGTAGGTGCATATGTTTACAGTCTCTTTTAAATATCTACCGAATGTGTTTGATCGAAGCAGGAAATATATGTTGTTCAAAGTTCCTTAATGTAGTATCAAGTAATATTCTGTTTTAGCACATCAATGCATGTATTCAGCATTTTGAAATTGTGGTCATATTTCTTTCCTATTGCACTGTACACTTCAATTTCTGCTTTCCGTTTTCATGAGGATCTCCAACATGTCTGCTGTTATATCACAATTCAACTTTTCTAACTTGATGAGGATTAGTTGAGGTTACGCAGCTGCAGGGCTACCTGCACCACTGCATTGAAGAATTTTGGCAAATAAAAGAAACAAAACATTATGTACTGTTCACCACAGCAACTTTTATACCCTAATGAGAGCTATCTGGATGCAAACTGCAGATTTGGCGTGTACATTTTGGACATACAACTCAACCACTCAATGCTATGCTTGTGATTTCTGCATGAGTACGAGATGGACAGCAAGCATGTTCGAAAGAACAAAGCAGGCGGGTTGGGATGGTGGGGGGGGGGGGGAGCTTGGCAAGCTGTTTTACAAATGGCAGATCCTAATTGAGCTCCGTGATGGTACTGTGTTCCCCAGGGTAATTTGGCGACCCAGAAGGGATCCGAGGGAAATTACGGTAGTTGTCAGCCTCGTCAGGAGGACAATACCCTTGGTGAAAGGAATATTACCGTGGGTGTAGCCTATTCGCTCAAATAAGTTTTGCAAACTCTCAGTGAGGAACAGAGAAAAGCATGTAGCATACTTGTCAAGGGACTTAATAGGAGTCTGTTGCACCAGAAAATGTACCAGATCCTTCAGATTAAAAAAACAAGGAGCAGGGTGTCCTATAGTCTATGAACAAGGGGGTGTAGGTTTCAATCCTACATTTCCTTTTGATTAAATTGAAAGAGTAGTTCCCCACTTGGCCTAAATCATTAATGTTTGCATGTGGACCAAACCAAAATCAAGAGTGCTTATTCAGTTAGCTCGGAAAGTATCAATTCAACACCTTTATCAGAATATATTTGAAATAGTGCTTGTGATTTCATAGCAGTGTAAATTAACGGATGATATGAACCAGATTAATGGCCTTTAGAATACACCAAACAACACTAAAATAAAAAAGCAGTCAGTTAACCAAAAATTACATAGTGAGCACTGTCCCACCATTAACTGGCAAAACGTGAGAGAAAGCGTATTAAACGAAATAACTTTGGAACTTATACCAAATCACTCTCCTCAACATAGGAATCATTCTCATTCAGTTATAAAATAATACCCTTTGTCCGACAAGCCATGCAGACGCAGTGTCTTATGGAAACATGATTTCAAGATGACTGTTAAGTTATAAACTCCGACTATTGGAACATATCACCATGTACCCCATTTTATTTTAATGCAGGGCCATGGCTTTGATAACGCCAGTACTGTTACGTGTACCCTATAGAGCTTCCAGCAGACTTTCTTTAAAATATCGCATGCTGGGCCATGGATGCATGTCATTTTCTTTGACTGCATCGTCTGTTGATGAAAGGAGTCTATATGCCCAATCTAGTGCCTTCTCATCACACTAATATGGCCCTCCGTATCCTAAAAATGTTCAATTAAATATTGATTGTAGAAGATTTTAACCCACTGCAATTCTCCAAAACAGACTTCACAACACATTTGTTTAGCCTGTCATTGCAGGCCAGGCTCCCAATCAATTCCTCGTATTCTGGTTTAGACCTCATCCTCCTCACTCTACAACTCTGGAGGTGCTTTGAACATTAGGAATACTTTTCACTGGCGTGCTTAGGATTCTGCAACAGGCAAAGAATCCCACCCCAGTGACCTGCCCACAATCCTATGATTCATTTGGACTCCTGTGTATCGTTTCCTGCTCACATTTGTCCTCTCCGAAACAGCACACCCACACACCTACTCTCCCTCTCATTGCAAGTACTCTTGCTTCTCTCCTAGAGTCCGAGTCCTGGACATTCCTAATACAGTGTATAAGACCCTCCTCAAACCTTCAAAAAGCATAAGTAATGCCTATGAGAAAGGGAAAAAAACTTTGGATTAAGAAATCTGAATATATAAAATCAGCAATTGGAGAAGTCCACCGACTCCTTATTGAGCTTAACAGTCAAACTACTCGACTTTATAAATAAGACTTGCTAGCTGCCAGTTCCTAACAGTGTCTGTAATTAATTTGTTCAACAATCTAAATCACACAAAAAAGTACAAATTGCCAACGTGTCTCATCAAAGTAGTTGACTTTAGTGAGTATATCAGAGGGAGGTCTCCTCTCGTTCCACCGAACACCACTCAGAGTGTGATCTAATCCCACTGGGATGTCCTCTGGCATCATTCTGATGCCGCATAGTAGCTCTTGTGCATAGTTTTAGATAGCTTGACCCTCTGGTCCCCTCCATGGGATCCCTCTAATGATATTCCTCTGCGAATAATTCTCTTAATTCTTTTTTATGATGGAAGCAGTTTTTCCAACGAGTGAATGTCCTGTTTTCGTACTGTTCGTACTGTTCTTCCTGCTTCTTATCAACTATTGTCTCAAGGATGTCTTCTGCCCCAGTGAGGCGTTGTCCGTTTTGTGAATAGGCAGCAGGTCAATGGCTAAAACTGAACTCTAAATATCTGATTTTATTGTGCCAGCCTTCATCTCAATTTTTCTAAGGAACATATGTAGAAGCATTATTTAATCAACTCCCAGTCTATGACAAATCCCCCAGGTAATTCTTTCTGTGGTAAAATTACATGATTCTCCATATTTGTTTATTTGGTGATTACCATGTCTTTGACTGGCAATTCCTTCCTGTTTCTTCTAAAAACCTTAATCAGCAATGTGATTCAGTCCTCTCCTGTTGCGCTGTAATATAGTCACTAAGGTACAAACGGAGTCCTTCAGGGCCACCCCTTTATTTAGGCAATTAGAGTGATAATCTAGGATCAGTCTTTGCACTGCGGCATGATGTCGATGTGACATTATTGGTCAGCATATCTTTTATGATCAAACATTCGCACTAAAGCTCTTGCGGCTGTGATCTCATACTCCCTGAGTGTTTATCACACCTGCTGATCCCTACTAACATCTGTAAGGGTCCATCTTCAGCCTAAGGATGGAAGATGCCCCAGGTGAGTGCTATGTTGGTTTCATTGTGCAGGGCCATTCAGTTTCAGGATCCAGTACCAGTGAAACAACCCGTCTCATTCTGGAAGATGTCTGCCTGTACGTATGCCGCTCTCAATGCAGCCTCTGTTTCCCATTCAACACTTCGCATTGCTTTGTTGTCAATACATATATTCATTCAGTCTTCTGTTGGCACCTGCTTATTATGATGAATGCCCTTACCAGTGTTGCTGCCCTCTAGATAGTCAGTAGGATACCATCTATGCCCAAGCGGTGGCCCCAACATCGACCATGAGAAATGCTAAGACCCTCCCACCCATTTATTTACCTCTCCGGGACAATATACCTTGTTCTTGGGTCGTTGTTTGCTGTCAGTCAGAATTTCTGGTTTTGCCACATCACAGCTGGAGTTTTGGTCAGCCAGTGTGAGGCACTTTGTCTCCAGCCCTGGCCGGGCCTTTCGAACTGCTTACCTTCACATCCATCCAGAGCCTCCAGTCTCCTTGCCCTTTCTGTGTTGTATTACCTATGGCCCCAGTTCCACAGCCTTGCCATCTACCTCTAAAGTTGGAAAAAGAAACGCTTTAATGAAAACTGCTCATCAGTGCTTCTGCCATTCAGGTCAGCCACAGCCAGAATTTCCCTAGATGGTTTCATGGAAGTGCTGATGCGGGGAAATAGAGAATAGAGTCTTGAGATTGCACAACTTTTCTTTCTCTGTCATCTAAATTACCAATTTATCTAATAACCAAAAAATATTTGACTATGAACAAGCATTTCTCCTATTCAGCATCAAGTAATAACGTTTTCCTTCATATTTCTCACGTGAAGTTCTTGCAAGCTTTTTTCATTTGAAGATTATAGAAGTTATGAGTCAAATATTCCCACTGTTGAACACGGGACTGGTTTACCAAGCTAGCAGCTGGCAAAAGTACCTCCTGGTAACCCGGCCAGTGAGGATCAGGTTCATGAAATCTGGCTCATACGGTGATTCCACTCCAGATGGAGTTCCAATAAAAGCTGTTTCAGCTGTTTTGCCTACATTCTGACATCTGGTCTACAGCTCATTGAAGCTGGTATAGTTCTTGATCAGATTAAATGAGCAGTCGTTTCTCAGCTACTTAAGGACACCTTCCCCAGTCGACGTATGTGGCCAGTAACTGGCTCAACTTTTTTTTGCCATTTACTTGTAAGGTTTTTGTTTTTTTAAACCACAATTGTATTACTTTTCAATGCAAAATTATTCATGACGATCGCAGAATATATATTTCGTATACAACATGATGGCATCTGTACATCCTTTGAGTTATCACACAAACCGGTGCAGTGTGTTGATGATACATTTTCCGCCATTCAGACCCATTTGATTAATTATTACACAATTAGCTGGTCGGGCTCAGTATTTTCCTGTAACCGAAATTTGACTGGTCTAGATCGTTTTTTAATATTCCCCTCCCTTTTACAATGTTTTTGTACATTTTGGTTGATCCTGATGTAGAATTTCTCACCAAGGAGTCCAAATCTTTTCGAATTTCTATGGGCAACCTCTTGCCTTATATACCACTTCTCCAGCCAGCATGCACAGATCCATATTTTGAATCCATTGTGAAACTTTACGTATATCAGCCCTCATTTACTTACACGTTTTGGGAGATAAATGTAAATGTGTTTTTGGGGAACTGACAATTTGGACTTCATATGCATAATCTCTTGGTAACCATTAAGTATTTCCTCCATGTTTTGTAAAATCTATAGGCTTTTGTTTAATAGAATTGAGCACATCTTCCCTGCATCCTTCATAAAAGGAGACCGGGATTGTTGGCACAGCTCTTGCTTGTATTAAGTCGTATCTAACAGTTTAGGCCCTCGTTTTCTTAGACTCCACGGATTTGAGACTTGGGTCACTATAGGAATCTCCAAAATATGAGTTATTCTTGAGAATGGGAAGCTTATGTCATTCTCATTGATGAGACAGGAGTATCAATTACAGCATACTCAATAGCACAATTACGTCATGCATGGCAGGCGGAGAGTCTGGAGAAAGCCAACATCCCAGAATATGCTCCCTTGTAGGCATGCATCTCGATGAAGGCACTGAGCAGAGGTGCAGTTTCTCAGATGTACAGAACTGTAAACAATAACTTACCTGACTCCTTGGGTCACTTGAGGGAGAGCTGGTTACAAGATTTGGGGGTGATGGAGGACATTGATTTGGGGGGCTGCAGTGATGCATCCCAGGGACGTGGCGATCAAGGCTTGTCTCCACCTCATTCAGTTTAAGGTCCTACACAGGGTGTACTACAACCATCAAAAACTACATAACATGGGCAGAGCTCCCACTTGTTTGAAATGCAGAGTGGAAGTTTGCTCCTTTATGGATACAATATGGGATTGCCCTTTCATACAGAAATCCTAGAAGGGAATAATCCGAGAGCTTTCACACATACTGGAGGAACAGCTTCCCTATGACCCTAGATACATTGTATTGGGGATCCCTAATGATGTAGACCTGTCCTGTGCCAAACTCTTGTTTAGTGCTTTGGGCAAAGTGATGGCCAAAAGAGAGATTGTGAGGTACTGTGGTGTACAAGAGGTTCCTTCCCTACAGCAGTGGTGACGCGGAATGGACCTCTACATGGTGGCTGGAAGGTGACATATCGCAGTAGGGTATTTCTTAAGATATGGGAATGGTGGAGGGCATACTATGGCATGGACATTGTGAGTGATAGTGCTACTCAACCCATGCCTCACCGAAGTGATGAGGCCCTGGTGGCCTAGGATTGAACAGGAGAGTTCTTCACCAACGCATTTGATATGTTTTCTTGTGGTGGCAGTGTATAGTTTGAGGTTCTAGTGAACTGTTTGGTGTACTACACAATTGCTCCTGTACAACGTTGATGCTAATACGCAGTGCTTGGTGCCTGTTGCTCAAGAATGTCAAGTGCTCCTCTGTGTGTATATATAGGCTTTCTGTATAAAAATAATTAAAATATCCATTTATTTTTTAAAAGGATGGGATACCATAGGAGTTTTCTCTTTTTCCCTTTCTCTACCAAATGCAGAACTTGATATTGTTAAATTTCTGTCTCTGCTAAATCCCGTCTGATGACAAACAATAAGCAACGCTTTAAAGGACGCTAAAACAATTGGTCAAACTTTTCATGAATATTTTCAAGACCGTATTTAGCAGTGAAATCGGCCTTTAGCATGCACAAAGGTCAGGAGGTAACTTTGTGTATGTTTTCAGATTGTATTGGCTTCTGCCATAGAGGGTGTGACATTTCATCTCCAGAAAAGAATTTAAAAGTGTGGTCCATGTTGATGCTATTAAACTAGTATTTTTTTTATCTCTTTGGAAACCTCTTCTTCAGAGATTGACACCTCAAACTTCTATCTCGAGGCATTTCCTAGTGTAGGTGTAGACATTGTGCACATAAAATCCACAAGTTTGTGCTTATCTATTCGTTTCCTTTAATTCAGATTTCCGTAGTTGTGAATGTCTTTTTCTTTTCCTCAGTTCTCCCTGCTTCACAGTACGCTTGAAATTTGTGACATTGGGTGCTCTTGCTTTAGCCATCATCATACTCAAACTTGTGACTAATAGCTTGTCAAATGCATTACCTTTCTCATACAGTCTCTACTTCCAATGTAGCTGTGCCCTCAGTCAATGAAAAGCAAATGTATTTGTCCCGTAGGTCTCCGCTCTCAATGTGCTGAGGGATTCCCTCTCCCTGCGATTCATTTCAGCCTTTCAGGGGTCTGTGTCCAGTTTTTCTTTTGTTAGGCCCCAGTTGTGCTTGTGTTCTGTTCTTACAGCTGTACATCTGCCTCTGACTGCTGCTATGAAAGCATCTCAAAGGGGTACTAAGTGACACTTCCCCTTTGTCACTAAAGTCAGAGTATTTCCAGATCTGATTACTCAGAGCTTGCGTGCATGTGCTATCTTTTAGTTGGGATGCATCACATCCCCACATGCTTTTCCTTGTCGGTGTGTTGTTACTTTTGAGCGCTGCTGTGATATTCCTATAATAATAATAATAATAAAGGGGTTTGTAGAGCGCATGGTGACGCCTCCCGGCGTATCCCCGCGCTGAGGAATAGAGTCAGAGATCAGAGGAGGGGAAGAGCCTAAAGGGCAAATAGGTGCGTTTTTAGAAGTTTCCTGAAAGTGGCTTCGTTTTTTGCTAGCCTAATATTGATGGGAAGGGTGTTCCATTTGGTTGCTGCCAGGGAACGGAAAGACCGACCTCCCATTCTAGATTTTTTTATATGGGGGATCATGAGGAGGCCCTTTCCCATTGAGCGAAGTGTTCTGTTAGGCTCGTATGGGACAGCTAGGTCAGACAAGTAGGACGGTGCACTGTGAGAGATAATTCTAAAGCATAAAAGTAGGGCTTTAAAAAGAATTCTCTTCCTAATGGGCAGCCAGTGAAGGGTTGCCAAGGTGGGTTTAGAAGCAACTCTTCTGGGTAGTCTCAATACTAGCCGTGCTGCAGAGTTTTGTAGCACCTGCAGTCTCCTGATGTTCTTTTCCGAAGTACCAAGAAGAAGTACATTGCCATAGTCCATGCGAGAGGTAACTAGGGCCTGAGTCAAGGTACGCCTGGCCTCCAAAGGGAGAAGGTCCAGGGTGCGGTTGAGAGTTTTCATGACCCCAAAGCACTTCCCTACAATTTTATTCACATGGCTGTCAAAGGAGAGTTTAGTATCCACCCAGACATCTAAGTTCTTAGCTTCTCTGCCGGGAGTAGGTAGAGACCCCAGACAGGATGGCCACCACTCCTTGGTCCAGCTAGTGTCCTTGCCGCCAATTATCAACACCTCAGTCTTCGAGCCGTTAAGCTTGAGGCAATGTTGGGTCATCCAATCTGCAAGATTGCTCATACATGTTTTAAAATTGTCAGTTCCTGTTGTCCCTATTTCTGCATTAGTAGTAGGTTGCACTAAAGCTTCTGATCCTCATATTCTATTCAAGAACAGGTGTGATATACGTGCAAGAAGAATGTAAACTGCTTATATTAAGAATGTATTTCCCATCTCCCGCCACACACCCATCAGCTCCAGTTCATGCATTGCTTTTCATAACTTCCTTGACAATACTCGTGAGGCCTGCCTGTCTTGTGGTTGGACACCTCTTTAGTTTTACCCCAAGGGAACTCGTGTGACCTATAGCAGGGAAAGGTGTTGTTCCATCTGAAGGCCTGGTGGGCCATTAGATGGACCAGTGAGTCTTACAGACTATAGAAAGGGTCTGTACCCTTCCTTTCCTACAGAAGCCTCTGCTGCTCCCTCCAGTGAGAGGAAAATACTCACATTTTCCTGCAGTAGGAATCAGCACTGTTGCAAGGGGGGCAGCAGAATTGGTCCCAGAGCAGGAAGTTGGTCATGGATGTTACTCCTAGTAATTTCTTGTTCCCAAAAATGACGGCATTCTGCACCCGTTCCTTGATCTCAGGGTCTTTCATAACCCTGTCTCAAGGGGCATCTAAAATGATGTACCTAGTTTAGGTTTTTCTGGCGCTTGAGCTGTATGACTGGATGGTGTCTCTTGAACTGCAGGACACTTATTTCCATACACCATTCCCACAGTTGCACAGGGAGTACTTGCAATTTGAGAGATTTTGCCCAGTTTATGGTCCTCCCATTTGAGTTGACCTAGAAATCCAGGGTCTTCACCAAAGTGATGGCAGCACTTCTGCACAGGTCGAGGTTCTTCTTATTCCTGTAACACAAGGTTTGGCTACTCAAGGAAGGCTCATCGGACCCTCTGAGCTCCACAGCATCTGTGTTGTTTGCTTTGGGGTTTTCCATCAGCCTTCAAAATACGCATCTGTAGCCCGCGGAGGGCCTTCTGTTCATACAAGCAGTACTGGACACATCTCTCAGAGCCTTTCCCCACTCCCAGAGGATCCTGTACATTCAATATATATTTCCAGTCCTGATTTTCTTCCGCGTGATGGGTCTACGGCCCTCCTGCACACTGCTGGTCAAGCTTGTGCATAAGCTGGCATATAAGGGTTTGCCACTGGCGTCTCTGACAATAGTTGTTCCAGCATCGTGGTGACCTAACTGCCATCATCAGGGCCCCCTGGACACCACAGTAGATCTTCGGTGGTGGTCTGCATAAGAGGAATGGAATGCAGAAAGTAAATTTGCCTACCACCAGGAGTAGTCAAGGTGGTGATGGATGGCTCCATTTTAGTGAGGGGAATGGGGTGCCCATCTAAAGGAACAGGAAGGCCTCTGGTGTTTATACGAGCTAGGGCTGCACATCAAGTTTTTTTAACTGGCTGTGACGTATGTCCGGATCCGGACAGACAACATGACCGCAATGTTATATGAGAACAAGCACGAAAACTTGGGGTCTCGTCTCCTCTGCTAGGTAGCTCTGCAATTGTGAATCTGAGATCAGGCGCACATGATCTTGCTGGTCACCAATCCTCTGCCAGGCTGCCTAATACGAGAACTGACAGCCTGACTTTACACCATCTTGCTGACCACAAGTGGTGTCTACACCTGAAGTCCAAACCTCTGACCAACTTGGAGAAGTGTGAGGAAGGTCTGTTAGACACCCTGTTTGGACAGACTCCTTTTGACATGTAATCATGGTGTAGAGGGCACACTGATCACTGGCACCTAAATCCAGACCAGGTCTAACTCACAGACCAATAATAGCATGCTTGCTCAATTATAGGGACAGACTCCATTTTAGGCTTAAATAAGACAAACTCTCATCTTCAGTATAACTGTTTCCCATTGCATTCTATCTTAACTTCATTCCACTGGTGCGGTAGACCAGATACTTGATTCTGGAAATGAAAACACTATTGCAGAAGGAGTCCATTAGATTATTAGTGATGTAGCTGGCAAAATTCTGAATTGAGCCTAATGGAAAGGTGCATTTCTTCACTTAGCGGGGCGCAGTGCAGAAATCCATAGACTTGTATCTGAAGCTCAAGGGACAGTCGAGGTCCAGCAGCCTGGGCTCCAACCAGAGGGAATGAAGAGAAACCCCTACTGATCTGTATGATAATGATGAAGGCGTAGTATTAATGGATGATACATAGTCTTCCCTGTTGAGATTAGTCAAATGCATAATACTTGCAGCTAGATATAGGTGGTCTACAGTTTAAAATTCTGAGAGGAAGATGCTTGGATAGTGACCTTATGGATATGGTTGTTTGTGAACGGAAATGATTATTCTAATTGTTGGCCTGCATGTACCAAATGCTTCGATACATATACTTAAGTTAATCTGTCAAGCAAGAGTATGAGTGGGATCATTTGCACTAGGGTATTGGGCGAATCTGATCTCCATGGGCCGAGGCGTGCTCTTGGACACCTCCATAGTTAGAGAACAACTGCAGTGATGATGTTTGTCGCTGCAATTGTTGATTGATTGATTGATTGTGGGTTTCTAAAGCGCTAGAATAGACTCCCGAAGGAGTATCTCTGCGCTGTAGACCGCTGGGGAACCCGTCCTGGCTTTCCCTGTGACATGGTCCCTACTGGGTATCTCCAAGGTGAAACCAGGCATCCCCGGCGTTAACTTTCTTTGTGTAGTTTTGGGAGGTATGTTCGCGGACTACTGTTGTTGGTATGAGGGGAGGGTGGGAGCTGGGAGGTGGCGGGCGGGGGTGTCTTCTAGCTCGCTTGAGTTCATAGTTGAATGGCACCAGGAGTACAGACCATGGAGGGTCTAATGCACATACTTACATGACCTTACTGTTCTCATTTAAGCACATTACTACGTGAGCCTATCTGTTTTTGATCATCAAGTTGAGGGTGATTAGCTTGAATACACATGGGATTAATAACCATTACAAAACCTTTCACCTTTTCCACTATCCTAATCACCATAAAATAGATGTAGCTATGCTTCAGTAGACTCACATATCACCATATGTACAGTCTACATTTGCCTCTGCATGGGGCTGACACAGTTTTATTTTCTCCTTATTCTCAAAGTACTCTGGTGGGGGAATTGGTAACCCTCATTTATTTCATTCAGTTTTGGCACCAGGAGAACATTAGGCAACTCGACGTAAGAAAAGAAAACTAGCAACATTATATTCACGTACTGGTATTGAGTAAGAAGAGCAGTGGCATGTGGGAATTAGGAAAGGAGGATGTTCTGTTGTTAAGCTACAGAAGTGGTCTGGGGACTCGCAGCGCGGGTGGTGATCGAGTTGTCACATCTTGGCTCAATGCCAATCGTACTGGTGAATTTATATGGTCATGATGTAGATACACCAGAATGTTTTGACGTTGTTATGTGTAAATGCCGTAAGCATGTTGATGAACCGATGGAGACATTAATGTGGTACTGGTTCAGCAGCCGGCTCCAACCTCTAAAGCTCAGAGCCAGTCTTTGAGAGAAAGTGGGGCTGTGGCTCATGTTTTGCAATTGTAAGATCATTTTGTGTCCTGCATCCTAGCAATGTGTGTTGTTCTCGTTGGTTTATGATGATATGAGCTCTCCCATCACCCTGTGGTTGGCTTTGCCGTCTCTGGAACATGGGCATTCACAGCAGAACACTGTTGGGTCATTGCCCTGTGATGTGGGCACTGGATGGTCCCCTCCTACTCTTATATGCTGGAGATGAAAGGTAACTGGGCTATTGGACGCTGTGTCTCTTATCTGAGGAGAGGGCTGGCATTACGGAATATATAGGACCAGTGTCTCTTATCTGAGGAGAGTGCTGGTATTCTGGAATATATAGGATGCTGTGTCTCTTATCTGAGGAGAGGGCTGGTATTCTGGAATATATAGGACGCTGTGTCTCTTATCTGAGGAGAGGGCTGGTATTCTGGAATATATAGGACGCTGTGTCTCTTATCTGAGGAGAGGGCTGGTATTCTGGAATATATAGGACGCTGTGTCTCTTATCTGAGGAGAGTGCTGGTATTCTGGAATATATAGGACGCTGTGTCTCTTATCTGAGGAGAGGGCTGGTATTCTGGAATATATTGGACGCTGTGTCTCTTATCTGAGGTAAGGGATGGGACTATGGAATATATAAAACACTGTGTCTCTTATCTTTGGTAAAGGCTGGCTTTATGGAACATATAGGACGCTGTGTCTCTTATCTGAGGAGAGGGCTGGCATTATGGAATATATAGGACGCTGTGTCTCTTATCTGAGGTAAGGGATGGGACTATGGAATATATAAAACACTGTGTCTCTTATCTTTGGTAAAGGCTGGCTTTATGGAACATATAGGACGCTGTGTCTCTTATCTGAGGAGAGGGCTGGCATTATGGAATATATAGGACCAGTGTCTCTTATCTGAGGGGAGGGCTGGTATTCTGGAATATATAGGACGCTGTGTCTCTTATCTGAGGAGAGGGCTGGCATTACGGAATATATAGGACCAGTGTCTCTTATCTGAGGAGAGTGCTGGTATTCTGGAATATATAGGATGCTGTATCTCTTATCTGAGGAGAGGGCTGGTATTCTGGAATATATAGGACGCTGTGTCTCTTATCTGAGGAGAGGGCTGGTATTCTGGAATATATAGGACGCTGTGTCTCTTATCTGAGGAGAGGGCTGGTATTCTGGAATATATAGGACGCTGTGTCTCTTATCTGAGGAGAGGGCTGGTATTCTGGAATATATAGGACGCTGTGTCTCTTATCTGAGGAGAGGGCTGGTATTCTGGAATATATAGGACGCGGTGTCTCTTATCTGATGAGAGGGCTGGTATTCTGGAATATATAGGACGCTGTGTCTCTTATCTGAGGAGAGTGCTGGTATTCTGGAATATATAGGACGCTGTGTCTCTTATCTGAGGAGAGGGCTGGTATTCTGGAATATATTGGACGCTGTGTCTCTTATCTTAGGGGAGGGCTGGTATTCTGGAATATATAGGACGCTGTGTCTCTTATCTGAGGAGAGGGCTGGCATTACGGAATATATAGGACCAGTGTCTCTTATCTGAGGAGAGTGCTGGTATTCTGGAATATATAGGATGCTGTGTCTCTTATCTGAGGTAAGGGATGGGACTATGGAATATATAAAACACTGTGTCTCTTATCTTTGGTAAAGTCTGGCTTTATGGAACATATAGGACGCTGTGTCTCTTATCTGAGGAGAGGGCTGGCATTATGGAATATATAGGACGCTGTGTCTCTTATCTGAGGTAAGGGATGGGACTATGGAATATATAAAACACTGTGTCTCTTATCTTTGGTAAAGGCTGGCTTTATGGAACATATAGGACGCTGTGTCTCATATCTGAGGAGAGGGCTGGCATTATGGAATATATAGAACCAGTGTCTCTTATCTGAGGTAAGGGCTGGTATTCTGGAATATATTGGACGCTGTGTCTCTTATCTGAGGTAAGGGCTGGTATTCTGGAATATATAGGATGCTGTGTCTCTTATCTGAGGAGAGTGCTGGTATTCTGGAATATATAGGACGCTGTGTCTCTTATCTGAGGAGAGTGCTGGTATTCTGGAATATATAGGATGCTGTGTCTCTTATCTGAGGAGAGGGCTGGTATTCTGGAATATATAGGACCAGTGTCTCTTATCTGAGGAGAGGGCTGGTATTCTGGAATATATAGGACGCTGTGTCTCTTATCTGAGGAGAGGGCTGGTATTCTGGAATATATAGGACGCTGTGTCTCTTATCTGAGGAGAGTGCTGGTATTCTGGAATATATAGGACGCTGTGTCTCTTATCTGAGGAGAGTGCTGGTATTCTGGAATATATAGGACGCTGTGTCTCTTATCTGAGAAGAGGGCTGGTATTCTGGAATATATAGGACGCTGTGTCTCTTATCTGAGGAGAGTGCTGGTATTCTGGAATATATAGGACGCTGTGTCTCTTATCTGAGGAGAGGGCTGGTATTCTGGAATATATAGGACGCTGTGTCTCTTATCTGAGGAGAGTGCTGGTATTCTGGAATATATAGGATGCTGTGTCTCTTATCTGAGGAGAGAGCTGGTATTCTGGAATATATAGGACCAGTGTCTCTTATCTGAGGAGAGGGCTGGTATTCTGGAATATATAGGACGCTGTGTCTCTTATCTGAGGAGAGGGCTGGCATTACGGAATATATAGGACCAGTGTCTCTTATCTGAGGAGAGGGCTGGTATTCTGGAATATATAGGACGCTGTGTCTCTTATCTGAGGAGAGTGCTGGTATTCTGGAATATATAGGACGCTGTGTCTCTTATCTGAGGAGAGGGCTGGTATTCTGGAATATATTGGACGCTGTGTCTCTTATCTGAGGAGAGGGCTGGTATTCTGGAATATATAGGACGCTGTGTCTCTTATCTGAGGAGAGGGCTGGCATTACGGAATATATAGGACCAGTGTCTCTTATCTGAGGAGAGTGCTGGTATTCTGGAATTTATAGGATGCTGTGTCTCTTATCTGAGGTAAGGGATGGGACTATGGAATATATAAAACACTGTGTCTCTTATCTTTGGTAAAGGCTGGCTTTATGGAACATATAGGACGCTGTGTCTCTTATCTGAGGAGAGGGCTGGCATTATGGAATATATAGGACCAGTGTCTCTTATCTGAGGGGAGGGCTGGTATTCTGGAACATATAGGACGCTGTGTCTCTTATCTGAGGAGAGGGCTGGCATTATGGAATATATAGGACCAATGTCTCTTATCTGAGGGGAGGGCTGGTATTCTGGAATATATAGGACCCTGTGTCTCTTATCTGAGGAGAGGGCTGGTATTCTGGAATATATAGGACCAGTGTCTCTTATCTGAGGAGAGTGCTGGTATTCTGGAATATATAGGACGCCGTGTCTCTTATCTGAGGAGAGGGCTGGCATTACCGAATATATAGGACGCTGTGTCTCTTATCTGAGGAGAGGGCTGGTATTCTGGAATATATAGGACGCTGTGTCTCTTATCTGAGGAGAGTGCTGGTATTCTGGAATATATAGGACCAGTGTCTCTTATCTGAGGAGAGGGCTGGTATTCTGGAATATATAGGACGCTGTGTCTCTTATCTGAGGAGAGTGCTGGTATTCTGGAATATATAGGACGCTGTGTCTCTTATCTGAGGAGAGGGCTGGTATTCTGGAATATATAGGACGCTGTGTCTCTTATCTGAGGAGAGTGCTGGTATTCTGGAATATATAGGATGCTCTGTCTCTTATCTGAGGAGAGGGCTGGTATTCTGGAATATATAGGACCAGTGTCTCTTATCTGAGGAGAGGGCTGGTATTCTGGAATATATAGGATGCTGTGTCTCTTATCTGAGGAGAGGGCTGGTATTCTGGAATATATAGGACGCTGTGTCTCTTATCTGAGGAGAGGGCTGGCATTATGGAATGTATAGGATGCCGTGTCTCTTAACTGAGGAGAGGGCTGGCATTACCGAATATATAGGACGCTGTGTCTCTTATCTGAGGAGAGGGCTGGTATTCTGGAATATATAGGACGCTGTGTCTCTTATCTGAGGAGAGTGCTGGTATTCTGGAATATATAGGATGCTGTGTCTCTTATCTGAGGAGAGGGCTGGTATTCTGGAATATATAGGACGCTGTGTCTCTTATCTGAGGAGAGGGCTGGTATTCTGGAATATATAGGATGCTGTGTCTCTTATCTGAGGAGAGTGCTGGTATTCTGGAATATATTGGACGCTGTGTCTCTTATCTGAGGAGAGTGCTGGTATTCTGGAATATATAGGACGCTGTGTCTCTTATCTGAGGAGAGTGCTGGTATTCTGGAATATATAGGATGCTGTGTTTCTTATCTGAGGAGAGGGCTGGTATTCTGGAATATATAGGATGCTGTGTCTCTTATCTGAGTAGAGGGCTGGTATTCTGGAATATATAGGATGCTGTGTCTCTTATCTGAGGAGAGGGCTGGTATTCTGGAATATATAGGATGCTGTCTCTCTTATCTGAGGAGAGGGCTGGTATTCTGGAATATATAGGATGCTGTGTCTCTTATCTGAGGAGAGGGCTGGTATTCTGGAATATATAGGACGCTGTGTCTCTTATCTGAGGTAAGGGCTGGTATTCTGGAATATACTGGACGCTGTGTCTCTTATCTGAGGAGAGGGCTGGTATTCTGGAATATATAGGATGCTGTGTCTCTTATCTGAGGAGAGGGCTGGTATTCTGGAATATATAGGATGCTGTGTCTCTTATCTGAGGAGAGGGCTGGTATTCTGGAATATATAGGACGCTGTGTCTCTTATCTGAGGAGAGGGCTGGTATTCTGGAATATATAGGACGCTGTGTCTCTTATCTGAGGGGAGTGCTGGTATTCTGGAATATATAGGACGCTGTGTCTCTTATCTGAGGAGAGTGCTGGTATTCTGGAATATATAGGATGCTGTCTCTTATCTGAGGAGAGGGCTGGTATTCTGGAATATATAGGACGCTGTGTCTCTTATCTGAGGTAAGGGCTAGGATTACAGAATATATAGGATGCTGTGTCTCTTATCTGAGGAGAGGGCTGGCATTACGGAATATATAGGACATCGTTTATTTTATCTGAGGAAAGGGCTGGGATTCTGGAATATATAGGACGCTGTGTCTCTTATCTGAGGAGAGGGCTGGCATTATGGAATATATAGGATGCTGTGTCTCTTATCTGAGGAGAGGGCTGGTATTCTGGAATATATAGGACGCTGTGTCTCTTATCTGAGGAGAGGGCTGGTATTCTGGAATATATAGGACGCTGTGTCTCTTATCTGAGGTAAGGGATGGGACTATGGAATATATAGGACCAGTGTCTCTTATCTGAGGAGAGGGCTGGTATTCTGGAATATATAGGACGCTGTGTCTCTTATCTGAGGAGAGGGCTGGTATTCTGGAATATATAGGACGCTGTGTCTCTTATCTGAGATAAGGGCTGGTATTCTGGAATATATTGGACGCTGTGTCTCTTATCTGAGGAGAGTGCTGGTATTCTGGAATATATAGGACCAGTGTCTCTTATCTGAGGAGAGGGCTGGTATTCTGGAATATATAGGACGCTGTGTCTCTTATCTGAGGAGAGTGCTGGTATTCTGGAATATATAGGACGCTGTGTCTCTTATCTGAGGAGAGTGCTGGTATTCTGGAATATATAGGATGCTGTCTCTCTTATCTGAGGAGAGGGCTGGTATTCTGGAATATATAGGACGCTGTGTCTCTTATCTGAGGTAAGGGCTAGGATTACAGAATATATAGGATGCTGTGTCTCTTATCTGAGGAGAGGGCTGGCATTATGGAATATATAGGACATCGTTTATTTTATCTGAGGAAAGGGCTGGGATTCTGGAATATATAGGACGCTGTGTCTCATCTGAGGGGAGGGCTGGTATTCTGGAATATATTGGACGCTGTGTCTCTTATCTGAGGAAAGGGCTGGGATTCTGGAATATATAGGACGCTGTGTCTCTTATCTGAGGAGAGGGATGGCATTATGGAATATATAGGACGCTGTGTCTCTTATCTGAGGTAAAGGATGGGACTATGGAATATATAAAACACTGTCTCTCTTATCTTTGGTAAAGGCTGGCTTTATGGAACATAAAGGATGCTATGTCTCTTATCTGAGGAGAGGGCTGGCGAATAGAATATAGAATGCTGTGTTTCTTATGTGAGGACAGGGCTGGCATTATGGAATATATAGGACATTGTTTATTTTATCTGAGGAAAGGGCTGGGATTCTGGAATATATAGGACGCTGTGTCTCTTATCTGAGGAGAGGGCTGGTATTCTGGAATATATAGGACGCTGTGTCTCTTATCTGAGGAGAGGGCTGGTATTCTGGAATATATAGGACGCTGTGTCTCTTATCTGAGGAGAGGGCTGGTATTCTGGAATATATAGGACGCTGTGTCTCTTATCTGAGGAGAGTGCTGGTATTCTGTAATATATAGGATGCTGTGTCTCTTATCTGAGGAGAGGGCTGGTATTCTGGAATATATAGGACCAGTGTCTCTTATCTGAGGAGAGGGCTGGTATTCTGGAATATATAGGACGCTGTGTCTCTTATCTGAGGAGAGTGCTGGTATTCTGGAATATATAGGACGCTGTGTCTCTTATCTGAGGAGAGTGCTGGTATTCTGGAATATATAGGACGCTGTGTCTCTTATCTGAGGAGAGGGCTGGTATTCTGGAATATATAGGACCAGTGTCTCTTATCTGAGGAGAGTGCTGGTATTCTGGAATATATAGGACGCTGTGTCTCTTATCTGAGGAGAGTGCTGGTATTCTGGAATATATAGGACGCTGTGTCTCTTATCTGAGGAGAGGGCTGGTATTCTGGAATATATAGGACGCTGTGTCTCTTATCTGAGGAGAGGGCTGGTATTCTGGAATATATAGGACGCTGTGTCTCTTATCTGAGGAGAGGGCTGGTATTCTGGAATATATAGGACGCTGTGTCTCTTATCTGAGGAGAGGGCTGGTATTCTGGAATATATAGGACGCTGTGTCTCTTATCTGAGGAGAGGGCTTGTATTCTGGAATATATAGGACACTCGTTTTGCTTACTGCCTTCTGTTTCCCCGCTTTGAGCTGTCACCGCGACTGGAGTCGCTGTTTACCCTGCTTTGCACCGCCGAGAGGCTGAGAGACTGAGAAGACCTCGTGGCCGCAGAGGAGGGTGAGGCGCCGGCCCCGGGACTGCGAGGACCAGCATACACCAACTCCAGCTGGTCCTCTTCCCGTGTGCAGCCGCGCCCCCTCCCAGTGCCACGCCTCCAGCTGAGCCCGTTAACTTCTCGCGGCACCCGCTCCGCGGGTGCCACTCGTTTTGCTTACTGCCTTCTGTTTCCCCGCTTTGAGCTGTCACCGCGACTGGAGTCGCTGTTTACCCTGCTTTGCACCGCCGAGAGGCTGAGAGACTGAGAAGACCTCGTGGCCGCAGAGGAGGGTGAGGCGCCGGCCCCGGGACTGCGAGGACCAGCATACACCAACTCCAGCTGGTCCTCTTCCCGTGTGCAGCCGCGCCCCCTCCCAGTGCCACACCTCCAGCTGAGCCCGTTAACTTCTCGCGGCACCCGCTCCGCGGGTGCCACTCGTTTTGCTTACTGCCTTCTGTTTCCCCGCTTTGAGCTGTCACCGCGACTGGAGTCGCTGTTTACCCTGCTTTGCACCGCTGAGAGGCTGAGAGACTGAGAAGACCTCGTGGCCGCAGAGGAGGGTGAGGCGCCGGCCCCGGGACTGCGAGGACCAGCATACACCAACTCCAGCTGGTCCTCTTCCCGTGTGCAGCCGCGCCCCCTCCCAGTGCCACGCCTCCAGCTGAGCCCGTTAACTTCTCGCGGCACCCGCTCCGCGGGTGCCACTCGTTTTGCTTACTGCCTTCTGTTTCCCCGCTTTGAGCTGTCACCGCGACTGGAGTCGCTGTTTACCCTGCTTTGCACCGCCGAGAGGCTGAGAGACTGAGAAGACCTCGTGGCCGCAGAGGAGGGTGAGGCGCCGGCCCCGGGACTGCGAGGACCAGCATACACCAACTCCAGCTGGTCCTCTTCCCGTGTGCAGCCGCGCCCCCTCCCAGTGCCACGCCTCCAGCTGAGCCCGTTAACTTCTGGCGGCACCCGCTCCGCGGGTGCCACTCGTTTTGCTTACTGCCTTCTGTTTCCCCGCTTTGAGCTGTCACCGCGACTGGAGTCGCTGTTTACCCTGCTTTGCACCGCCGAGAGGCTGAGAGACTGAGAAGACCTCGTGGCCGCAGAGGAGGGTGAGGCGCCGGCCCCGGGACTGCGAGGACCAGCATACACCAACTCCAGCTGGTCCTCTTCCCGTGTGCAGCCGCGCCCCCTCCCAGTGCCACGCCTCCAGCTGAGCCCGTTAACTTCTCGCGGCACCCGCTCCGCGGGTGCCACTCGTTTTGCTTACTGCCTTCTGTTTCCCCGCTTTGAGCTGTCACCGCGACTGGAGTCGCTGTTTACCCTGCTTTGCACCGCCGAGAGGCTGAGAGACTGAGAAGACCTCGTGGCCGCAGAGGAGGGTGAGGCGCCGGCCCCGGGACTGCGAGGACCAGCATACACCAACTCCAGCTGGTCCTCTTCCCGTGTGCAGCCGTGCCCCCTCCCAGTGCCACGCCTCCAGCTGAGCCCGTTAACTTCTCGCGGCACCCGCTCCGCGGGTGCCACTCGTTTTGCTTACTGCCTTCTGTTTCCCCGCTTTGAGCTGTCACCGCGACTGGAGTCGCTGTTTACCCTGCTTTGCACCGCCGAGAGGCTGAGAGACTGAGAAGACCTCGTGGCCGCAGAGGAGGGTGAGGCGTCGGCCCCGGGACTGCGAGGACCAGCATACACCAACTCCAGCTGGTCCTCTTCCCGTGTGCAGCCGCGCCCCCTCCCAGTGCCACCCCCCCACCGTCAGCTTCACTCCTTAACCTGACCCTGGAACGCGCCTCGCGGGACGCGCCCGGGTCGCAGCCCGGGGCGAAGACCGGGCAAAGAGCGGGCCGTTTGAGGCCGTTCGAGGACTGAGAGACTGGACTGGGCCACACCCCCTGTAAGTAGCTACCCACAGTACATAAACGTCGCCATCTTTGTATTTTAGCATTATTTATCATCCCCCTAAGAACTCTATTTATTTCCGTGATTTTATAAGTGACACAATGGTAGTTACGAGAGGGAAAAAGACCCTACCTCCAGGGAGTGTTGGAAGCCTAGTGGGCCCTATGGACGATTTTATTACAAAGGCCAACACGTTCATCGACCAAAGCATTTCCCTCATGGAAAATAGAGTCTCACTTGACCTGGAATTTGCCAAAAGATCTTCGCTGGGAAACTTAGCCCAAGCTAGAACCCCTGTGCCGAACACCAACACCAAGGCATCAGGGACTATATGCGAAGGCAGACGTAGCCTGCCCAATAATGTAGATCTCTCAGTATCGGAGCTGGCAGATTCTCCTTTGGGGTCAGAGTTAGAAAAGACACCAGAGCTACCTCCCCAATCACCCACCCAACTACCATCAACGGAGGATACTCACGCTAGAGGCAGGAGAGAAGGAGCGATCAGTAAAAACACTTCAACTAAAACAATCCCCACCATATTGCCAACAGCTCCTATCCCTTTTCCCCTTCCACCAGCACAGAAACAACTCTGCACTGTAATAGTGCACCACGATCATCAAGAAAGTGCTACCCCCATCTCACTGCTTTCACAAACCCAACCTCCTGCAGAGAAGAGCTTAGTTGAGCATGACAATTCTATTCTTATAAATAAGCTAGTCGAACACTTTAAACAACTTATATTGCCCTTAGAACAAAAACTAGCAAAGATAGAGATTCACATCTCGAAGCTCATCCCTACGCCGGAACTTAAACAGGGACCCCCCCAGCAAAAGAAAGGGGGTACAAACCCTTTTCACAATACCCTTCCAAACCCTCAGGGCACAAACCTAAAACTCCCCAACCCTCAAACAACTACATTACAGCCAGTCACACCGACAGTCTCGATTCCTATCCCTTTATCGACAGCCACGTTGACCTCAACCATTACAAACCCTAATAGTACAGCGTCAACCTCGTCAAAACAAGACAATAACAATTTGGCTCCCGCAACCACTGCACCACAACCGGCGACAAGAAAAACTGTCCCTTCTAAGACTCCGACATTCAACCCCTTTTCGCAAGTGACCCAAAGAAACACGCTAAGAGGAGCTGGTGAAAATAAGACCCACTGTGATCTTCCCCCCGAGGCTGCCCCTTACGTAGCGGTAATGATTGGAGTCCCCGAATTAGCCCCCAACACGGTGGAACCTCCCTGGTCCCTAAAAAACAAAGTACACCACTGGCTACAAACAAATCGTCCTATGCCACCAAACTGCCACGGAAGGATCTCGTCCCTACGTAGGACACCATGGGTGGGGAAAGGTACCAAACAGTTTTCAGGTGACTGCATTATTATTACCTTCGAAGACCCCTGGGCGGCAGACTACATTAGTTCCTGGGACCAATCCTATGAAATCGGAGGAATCAGAATTAAGCCACTTTCCTTTTTCTATCCTTCCATCCAGAATATAAATAATAACTTCTTTGAGGACCCAGCTCCTCCTTGGATAGAAAGACCTCAGCGCCTACCCATAGCTTACGAGACCAGACACCATGCTCCCTCTCGTCCCCGAGAGTAGGAAAACTTCTGGCACTCAACAAATTCACGTCATCATGGGCCAAATTGGGGAGAATGGGAATATCAACAGCAGAGGATCCCCCGAAGAGAACCGCCCAGATGGGATTCTTGGTTTAACATCCCGGTAGCAAATAGATATAGCTCCCTGGAAATGGTAGACTGACCATCAATAGATATGGAACACATCGATCCTACCATCCCAGTTTCCCCTCTGCCAAGAAACAACACTGCGAAAAGTCCATTAACTTCGGTCCCAAAAGCCAATTTTCCCACAATACCTCTCCTATTCTGGAACGTGGCAGGCCTACGATCCAAGATTGAAGATCCCGCGGCCATGAATTTTCTTGAACAAGGCAAAATCATCTGCCTCCAAGAGACCTGGATAACCTCAGAGGTTCATCTATTGGGGTACAAAACTTACTCCTCCCCAGCTATCAGTAGTACATTGGGTAGACCTAAAGGAGGATTAACAACTTACATTGCTAACACTCTATCCCGCCTAAAAGTGACCAATCTCTTCACCGATTCTAATTGCCAGGTAATCTCTCTCTCCTTCGCAAAAGGAGACTCCACCATCATCCTTGTCAACTCATACAACAACCTATCGGAAAAAGATTTTCTGATCTTTGTGGGAAACATGCAGGAGAGATTAGGATGCCTATTACAGCGGGAGACTACCTCCAAACCGATTCATCTTCTCTGGGGAGGCGAGTTTAATCTACATCCGTGCACAATGGGAGCCCCCCAACAGTGTGGGTTTGTGGACGAACAGGAAGCCCCATTAGCTCACTTCGCCCACAACAAATCTGGCAAAGCTATGAACAATATTCTGTCAGAGTTTGACTTAGTGATCGCTAATTCCCCAAAGGCGAAAGAACACCAGTTCGACCCAACCTATGTGGGCAGAGGCCACCAGACAACGGTGGACTATATTCTGCTCTCTCAAGGACTTACCACAATGGTCACAGACCACAAAGTGTTGGCAAACACATTAAGTGACCATTATGCCTTAAGGATAGAACTCCACCAACCCGACCACAAATTTAAGACCCCTCACATAGCGAAAGCTCTCGCACAAGAAAGTCTGCAACTGGGAAAATATAACGGCTACTCCATAAAATGGGAGAAGATTGACCCGCAAAAACTCACAAAGAAATTAGTGAACCAGACATATCCGAACATCATCAAGTGCCTGGACCCAGTGATAAACCATGCAGAGGTCCTCTCAAACTTTGGAGAAATCTTGGTAGTGGCCAAGGAGCTGCTCACGGGGAAACCAACAAACAAACATCACAAAAAAGGATGGTTCGACCACAATTGTACGAGGGCTCTAACTGACTTAAAAACTGCCCTCCACAAAAAGCCAAGAGATGCGGGCCTCATCCAACGTCTGAGAAGGCAATATAAAAATGATCGTAGGGCAAGACTCCTACAAATGAAGGAGAAACTGTGGAAAGACTTAGACAAGAGCGCCCTGTCAAAAAATAGCAAGGACTTCTGGAGAACGGTCAGATCCCCATACCTCCTAGACAACAATTCTCCCAAGATAGAGGTGGCTATTGACGAGGGAACCTGGATAGCCCACTTTGGAAACATATTTAAAACCTATGAAATTACAGACCACCAACCAACTCATAGTAACGAGGTACACTACCCAATCCCAATATCCTTCGACATATCGGAAATCTTGATCGCCTTGGAAAGAAGTAACACAGGAAAAGCCCCGGGCCCTGATGGTGTCCCAGTTGACCTTTTCAAATGCAATCAAGATCTTTGGGCACCTATCTTGACAAGAGTCTGTAGAGCTGCAGCCAGCGAGGGCATTCTAGATTCATGGACAAGATCAATCATGGTCCCCATTTTCAAAAAGGGGGATCGCCAGGATCCGAAATGCTACCGCCCCATCTCGCTCCTGGACTCCCTTGGCAAAGTGGTGGGGAGAGTCCTCTTGGAGAGACTCCAACAGTGGAGTGAGGAAAAAGCCATCATCTCGGATCTGCAATTCGGCTTCAGAGAAGGTCTTGGGACAGTAGAGCAGGCACTTAATCTTAGTCTTATCATGGCTAAATACATGCACACCAAGAAATCTACGGTCTACATGGTTTATGTAGACCTGTCTGCTGCCTTTGACTGTGTTTCACATTCCAAACTATGGGCGATCCTAAAAGAAATGGGTGTGGAACCCTCCTTGCTGGATCTCCTGAAAGAGCTGTATTCTGGGGCCTCGGCGAGAGTTCGCTTCGGAAAGAGTGGTGAGCTGACGGAGTCGTTTGGGGTAGAGCGGGGAGTCAGGCAGGGCTGTGTCCTGGCCCCCTTTCTCTTCTCACTCCACACAAACGGCCTTGAGGAAGAGATGCTGAGGGGGGCTCAGGACATCCCAAAATCGAAACAGAGACTGATTCCAGCGCTCCTCTACGCGGATGACGCTGTCATCCTGGCCCGTACTCCTCGTGAACTCCAGCACTCACTCAATAGATATACCTCATTTATGAGCTCACTGGATCTAAAGGTCAATGTAAAAAAAACCTTTGTCATGATCACGGGGGGGGCAAAGAAAGATATAAAAAACATTTTTCTTGACAACCAACCCCTCCAAACTACTACACAATATCCATATCTCGGGATCATGATAGACCACAAGCTAACATGGAAACCAGCTGTGGATGCCAGATGTCATCTCTTTAACCGCTCGACAGCAGCCTTGCAGTCTTTTTCACGGAAACTGGGAAGGAGGCGCCCAGTAGAACTCCTGAGAATTTACAAAGCCAAGTGCCAAGCTATCGCTCTATACGGAGCAGGGATCTGGGGCCACACGGAGGTTGGCGCCCTCCAGAAAATCGAAAATAAATTTATTAGATTTCTTCTTGCCACCCCGAAGGGCTCATCAACCTACGCCTCCCACATGGAACTTGGTATTCCCTATCTTCAAGACCTCATTAAAATTCAACCCTTGTTATTGTGGAGGCGTATCTGGGTTTCGGACACAAACACATTAACTCAACTGATTGTGACCGACACAATGTCACTCGATCATTCCCTTAGCCTGAAATGGCTACGCTACATTAGATCTTTTTTCATCGACCTCGGACTCGAAAAATACTACCTTCAACCAGAGGCGATGGTATCCCTCCCAAAAAAAGAGCTCAAGGAACTTGCCCTACGACATTTGGAAACATTAAGGCTGTCTGCTGATGCCGCAAAACCATCAGTGATCCAGGCGAACATAGTGCAGCAAACCTTTGGCATTCAACATTATCTTACTCTTCAGACCAAACTATACGAGAGGATGTTACTGACCAGACTTAGACTGAACCTCTTCTTCAGACTGGTCGCGTTTCCGACAAACAAGCCCTGGGAACAAAGCTTGCCCCCATGTCCTTGCGACGGGACATCAACTCAATCAAATATCCACGTGATTATGTTCTGCAAATTTTATCACCCTCACAGAAAACGCTGGATCCTCCCGATCTGCAGGAGGTGGGGCCTTAGACAGTGCCGACCGGCCTTTTACCGTCTGCAATCCTTAGAGTCTGAAGAACTTTGCTACCTAGTTTTAAATTTCCTAAAGTGTATCATGAATCATAGAAAAAACCTTTAGCTACATGTACAAGAATCAATATTGATTCCCAAAAAATATTTTAACGCCTTTTTCATGAATGTATGCTTATTTTAATAACAGTTTCTTCTTTGTTTGTGAAATTGTTGTCTTTTATGGTTTTCCTTGTGATTAACCGAATAAAGAAATTTATTATTATTATTATTATTATTATTATATAGGACGCTGTGTCTCTTATCTGAGGAGAGTGCTGGTATTCTGGAATATATAGGACCAGTGTCTCTTATCTGAGGAGAGGGCTGGTATTCTGGAATATATAGGATGCTGTGTCTCTTATCTGAGGAGAGGGCTGGCATTACGGAATATATAGGACGCTGTGTCTCTTATCTGAGGAGAGGGCTGGTATTCTGGAATATATAGGACGCTGTGTCTCTTATCTGAGGAGAGGGCTGGTATTCTGGAATATATAAAACACTGTGTCTCTTATCTTTGGTAAAGGCTGGCTTTATGCAACATATAGGACGCTGTGTCTCTTATTTGAGGAGAGGGCTGGCATTCTGGAATATATAGGACGCTGTGTCTCTTATCTGAGGAGAGGTCTGGTATTCTGGAATATATAGGACCAGTGTCTCTTATCTGAGGAGAGGGCTGGTATTCTGGAATATATAGGATGCTGTAGCTCTTATCTGAGGAGAGGGCTGGTATTCTGGAATATATAGGACGCTGTGTCTCTTATCTGAGGAGAGGGCTGGTATTCTGGAATATATAGGATGCTGTGTCTCTTATCTGAGGAGAGGGCTGGTATTCTGGAATATATAGGACCAGTGTCTCTTATCTGAGGAGAGTGCTGGTATTCTGGAATATATAGGACGCTGTGTCTCTTATCTGAGGAGAGTGCTGGTATTCTGGAATATATAGGACGCTGTGTCTCTTATCTGAGGAGAGTGCTGGTATTCTGGAATATATAGGACCAGTGTCTCTTATCTGAGGAGAGGGCTGGTATTCTGGAATATATAGGACGCTGTATCTCTTATCTGAGGAGAGGGCTGGTATTCTGGAATATATAGGACGCTGTGTCTCTTATCTGAGGAGAGGGCTGGTATTCTGGAATATATAGGACCAGTGTCTCTTATCTGAGGAGAGGGCTGGTATTCTGGAATATATAGGACGCTGTGTCTCTTATCTGAGGAGAGTGCTGGTATTCTGGAATATATAGGACCAGTGTCTCTTATCTGAGGAGAGTGCTGGTATTCTGGAATATATAGGACCAGTGTCTCTTATCTGAGGAGAGTGCTGGTATTCTGGAATATATAGGACGCTGTGTCTCTTATCTGAGGAGAGTGCTGGTATTCTGGAATATATAGGACCAGTGTCTCTTATCTGAGGAGAGGGCTGGTATTCTGGAATATATAGGACGCTGTGTCTCTTATCTGAGGAGAGGGCTGGTATTCTGGAATATATAGGACGCTGTGTCTCTTATCTGAGGAGAGGGCTGGTATTCTGGAATGTATAGGATGCCGTGTCTCTTATCCGAGGAGAGGGCTAGTATTCTGGAATATATAGGACGCTGTGTCTCTTATCTGAGGAGAGGGCTGGTATTCTGGAATATATAGGACGCTGTGTCTCTTATCTGAGGAGAGGGCTGGTATTCTGGAATGTATAGGATGCCGTGTCTCTTATCCGAGGAGAGGGCTGGTATTCTGGAATATATAGGACGCCGTGTCTCTTATCTGAGGATAGGGCTGGTATTCTGGAATATATAGGATGCTGTGTCTCTTATCTGAGGTAAGGGATGGGACTATGGAATATATAAAACACTGTGGCTCTTATCTGTGGTAAAGGCTGGCTTTATGGAACATATAGGATGATGTGTCTCTTAACTGAGGTAAGGGCTAGGATTACAGAATATATAGGACTCCTATGTCTCTTATCTGAGGCTGGCTTTATGCAACATATAGGATGCTGTGTCTCTTATCTGAGGAGAGGGCTGGGATTATGGAATATAGAATGCTGTGTTTCTTATGTACGGACAGGGCTGGCATTATGGAATATATAGGACATCGTTTATTTGATCTGAGGAAAGGGCTGGGATTCTGGAATACATAAGACACTATGTATTTTATCTGAGGCTGCCATTATGGAATATATAGAACACTGTGTCTCTTATCTGAGGAGAGGGCTAGCATTATGAAATATATAGGATGCGGTGTCTATCTGAGGTAAGGGATGGCATTATGGAATATATAGGATGCTGTGTTTCTTATCTGAGGAGAGTGCTGGCATTATGGAATATATAGGACACTGTGTCGATCTAAGGTAAGGGCTGGCATTATGGAATATATAGGACTCTGTGTCGATCTGAGGTAAGGGCTGGCATTATGGAATATTTAGGACACTGTCGATCTGAGGTAAGGGCTGGCATTATGGAATATATAGGACACCGTGTCTCTTTTCTAAGGTAAGGGTTGGGTTTATGTCTCTTTGTATGCAGATTGCGCTAAAAGATTAGAATGCGCCACACTATACTTATAAATGTTAAGCCCATTGATAATGAGAAAGTACATACCATCATACTATGGTTGGATGTGTTAATATAACTAAGTGTATCTCACTTAGAGATCACGTGGCATTGGTTGTAAATAGCGCAATCTGCATACAAAGAGACATATACATTTATATTAAAAAGACCGGCACCAGTATTTGAATGCAATCATGTAAATACTGCAGAAATCAAAAGAAACAAATGAAATAATTGACAATGTAATTACCAGTACCATAATGCATCATAACAATGCAGGCATGATTTCCTGGTATAAAATGTGGAAACTAAGGAGGGACAAATGTTTGTAACCGTGAGCAAGATCGCAAGGCGTTGGTTAGTAATAAACCTGCTGTAGAAAAATATCCTGGTGGAGTGCGAGTATAATTGCTGTTGGTGGTATATATATATATATCTATATATATATATATATATATATATATATATATATGTATATATGTATATATATATATGTATATATGTATATATATATATATGTATATATGTATATATATATATGTATATATGTATATATATATATATGTATATATATATATATGTATGTATATATATATATATGTATGTATATATATATATATATATATCCGCGACAGGCTATCAATCCTCAGCCATCGACGAGTAAGAACACGGAAGACCCAGAGTGCAGGTGAGTTTTTATTTTCCAGTACACCACGCCAGGATAACGTTTCGGCCTGCACAGAGGCCTTGATCACATATATATATATATATATATATATATATATATTGGATGCTGTGTCATCTGAGGAGAGGACTGGCATTATGGAATATATATAGCTCTCTATCTGAGGTAAGGGCTGGCATTATGGAATATATAGGACACTGTCTCTTATCTGAGGTAAGGGCTGGGATTGAGGAATATATATATATATATATATATATATATATATATATAAATATATATACATATACTGGCATTCTGGAATATATAGGATGCTGTGTATCTGAGGTAAGGGCTGGCATTATGGAATATATAGGACGCCGTGTCTCTTATCTGAGGAGAGGACTGGCATTATGGAATATATAGGACGCCGTGTCTCTTATCTGAGGAGAGGGCTGGCATTATGGAATGTATAGGATGCCGTGTCTCTTAACTGAGGAGAGGGCTGGCATTATGGAATGTATAGGATGCCGTGTCTCTTAACTGAGGAGAGGGCTGGCATTATGGAATATATAGGACGCCGTGTCTCTTATCTGAGGAGAGGGCTGGCATTATGGAATGTATAGGACGCCGTGTCTCTTAACTGAGGAGAGGGCTGGCATTATGGAATATATAGGACGCCGTGTCTCTTATCTGAGGAGAGGGCTGGCATTATGGAATGTATAGGACGCCGTGTCTCTTAACTGAGGAGAGGGCTGGCATTATGGAATGTATAGGACGCCGTGTCTCTTAACTGAGGAGAGGGCTGGCATTATGGAATATATAGGACGCCGTGTCTCTTAACTGAGGAGAGGGCTGGCATTATGGAATGTATAGGATGCCGTGTCTCTTAACTGAGGAGAGGGTTGGCATTATGGAATATAATGGAAGCTGCATCTTTTATCTTTAAGGGCTGGGATTATGGAATGTTTCCAATTAAATCAGGGCTCCGTATATGATGTAGAGATTCACTGGAAGGCTTCCAAGGATGTGTACGTGGGATATGGATCTCCATGGGGATGGGAATCCTTAAATCAATATGAACTGGTTTGGGGTTCAGGAGAGGAAGTTTAAGGCACCAGAGAATGCGTCCAAAGCCAGCAGAGATACAGCTGTGCTACAGCACTACACACTGCGTGCCACTACATCTGGGTGAAAATGCTCCGGCCAGGGCATAACCCTAGTGCCCACTGTTTGCCAATAATACCCCTTAAAATCAGCGCAGTGAGTGACTTGTGGCCATTTAACCAGCTTTTCTCCGCTTCTTAGCCCTCTAAATGAACCAAACCAAGGCAGATTCAGCCATTTAAAGGATGCACGGGGTTGTAGCCCGATGTGCCTTGTACAACAAGACCTGGAAATTTAAAATCACAACTATTTTAATGACTTGGGGCTTGATTAAATGTACTCCGATAACCATTGCGTCCTGTAAAAATGCGTTTTCGGGCTGCTCAGAATTTTATCGGATACAGCAGTTATCGTCTATTCTGACATTTGGGAGGATTTGATGCGGATTCGGTGCTTATACCATACCAAATATCTCGTGTTCAGGTTAATAGCGGGCTTTTCCCACTTTTTCCATCTCCATTAGGGTTGACCTGCCGGAAATGAAGGCAGGGTGCGATCTTTGTCGCACCTGGTAATTACCGGCAGCAATAAACGTTGCGTCACTTGTTACTTGCGTCAACCTGCGTGCGCATGGAACGCAGCTTAACAGGCTGCTTGTTATAAGGCCCTTGGTTTTACCCAATAAGTCCAGGAAAAGGCTTGTCCACTTTTAAGATGTGTGCAAGTTCTTTCAGTAATGGGCAGGAGTTATTCTCTGATGCAAGCGCTAGTTTAGATGTCAGGTTAATGTCTAGTTTCACAACTCCGAGCTTCAGAATGGAGTTTTGCAGCGTGAATCTTTCTGGATTCACTATGCTGTGCATTATTCCGCGGTCTTGTGGTTGGGTCCGGATTCGTAGTCTTTTCTTTGTTTTTTTTTTTTTTTTTTTCTTTGCCCAGGTGGGCGTCGGCGTCACACCCCCTTTGGGTGTATTTCCGGTGACGTCGGCATGCTTCCTGCGGAAGCTCCCACTCTTGGGCGCCATCTTCAGATTCTTTTTTTCCGCGGTCGGGTCTGGATCGTTCCCGTTTGGGCTCCAGACATTTTTGGAGAAAGAAGAAAGAAAATACAGAAAAGACGAGGAGAAGTCATCTGAAGACTCCAGGGGACTTCACCGACGAAAGACAAGCAAAGATAAGGCGTTTTCCATCCAGATCTTCGACGACCGTCGACGAACACGCGACCAGAGAGGCCCTGGACGCTCGAGGATGAACAACACGCCGTTCAAGTTCTGCCGTAACTGCCACCACAAGTACGCGCAGAAGGACCAGCACCCGGTATGCAACCTTTGCCTACCGGTGGACCACGAAAGCGGAGACTGCAACGCCTGTTCCGCCTTCACCCCGAAGACCCTTCGTGTGAGAGAGAGGCAGAGGGTAGCACACGCCGCCCTGCAGGGGAAGGCCCCGACCCCGTCGCTCTACGAGCTGGGGATGTCCTCCGAGGAAGAAGACAACGCTGCCGCCGAAGACGACAGCTACACGGTCGTAGAGACCGATTACACGAAGACTTCTGACAAGGTAGGAGACTCTTCGGCCCCCAAGAACCCGAGAGACTCTGAGTCTCGAAAAATCGAGGGCAAGACCCCGAAAGCGCCGACGCCAAAAAAGGCGGCGTCCGCGACTACTCCCAGGCCCAGCGGATCCTCAGAGAAGGAGTCCCCGGCGCCGAGAGCTGCTGATCAGCAGAAGACGTCGAAAATCGTCCCCGAAAAGGATCGATCGACGAGGGAGAAAGACCCGAAACTGTCGACGACGACCAGAGACCCGATATCCGGTTCGACGTCGAAAACTTCGACTCCGAGAGGCACGGCGACGAGCCATCCGTCGAAGAGAGCGGCGGAACCATCCGACGCGGAACACGCGGCCGAGATGGAAAAGAAAAGAAGGCGCCTCGAGGCAGAAATGGAGAACTTCATGCAGCGGAAAAAAGATTTCGACGCAAGGATGAAGGCCTTCACGATCCCTCACAAGACCAAGCCACCAGTGCTGGAGGCGGTCGAGGAGGAAGAAGAAGAGGTCGCCGAAGTCACCGAGCAAGACCAGGACGTCGAGGTGTTCGACGACCAGGAGGAGTACGAGAATCCCCACGAGAGCTACAGCTATGGGGAGGAAGATGAGGGCAGGACAGACACAGAGTCGGCGCCCTATGACCTTCAGGAGGTAGATTACATCGATGTCGACACCGACAGCCCGGAGGAGGTGGTCGACACCTACCCCTCGAGGCCCTCGCCGCCGGACGACATCGGGGCCTACAACGCGGTGATACAATCTGCCGCAGCAGCTTTCAAGCTCAAGCTCGACGAAGAGAAGCAGAAAGCAGACTTCCTTCTGGAAACATTGCTCCCAACACAAACGAGGAGCCAGTTCCTCCCGATGCTCGAGAGCGTCTTGGCTCAGGGGAAGGAAGCTTTCAGGGAGCCCGCAACATGCAAGGCAGTAACTCCCAGAACTGAGAAGAAGTACAAGCATGCCGCAAAGGACCCGGCCTACATTCAGGGCACGGTCTCCGCAGACTCCATTATCACGGCCACAGCAAGGAGGAGGGCTAACGTACCCACTACCTCGGGCCCGCCACCGGATAAAGAGAGCAAAAGGATGGATCTGGTGGGCAGAAGGATCGAACGGAATGCCGTGACCCACTGGCGCATGGCTAATTCCAACGCCCTGGTAAACAGACACATGTACCAAATCATGGAGGGACTGGGGCAGTTGGTGAAGGACTTGCCCCAGGATGCCAAGCAGAAAGCCGAAAAGCTAATTGAAGAGGGGAAGAATGCTGCAAATTCTTGCCTTAAGACGGCCCTGGATGGGGCAGACACCGCCAGCAGGCTCATGATGATGGGCGTCACGGAAAGGAGACACGCCTGGCTCAGGATATCCGGTTTCAAACCGGAGGTGCAACACAGCATCCTGAACACACCGTTCAACGGCAGTACGCTTTTCGGACAAACAGTTGATGAGCAACTCAGCCAACTTAAGAAGGATAACGAAACAGCAAGATCCATGGGAGCATTGCAGTTCAGAGGGAACAAGAGGGGCACCCCGTCACGGAGGCCCGGCGGAAGAGGCGGAAACCAGCCAGGTACATCACACCAGGCTTTCCAGCAAACGCACCAGGCAGACTCGCAGGGTCAGCAGGGCCATCAGAAACAGCCCTGGCAGTACCAACAAAGAGGCCAGTCCTTTCGAGGGAGAAATGGACGGGGACAAAATAGAAGAGGGGGCCAGCAGCCCACCTCCAAGTGACTTAAAAAAAAAATCCGTGTGCCCACCCACAAAAAAGATCCCAGGGGGCAGCACGTACAGATGGGTCAAGACAAACTAGACACCTACGACCACAGGACACCAGTGGGAGGAAGATTAAGATTCCACCTCCAGGAGTGGAGAGGAATCACATCAGACAAATGGATCCTCAACATTATCCAATTCGGATACTGCATAGAGTTGGAGGCGAGGCCAACAAGCAGAAAACCAAGAAGAAAGCCGCTAGCAAGCAAGCAGCTGCAGTGCCTTCAGGAAGAAGCAAAAGAACTCCTGCAGAAGCAGGCCATAGAAAGGGTACCCTTCAAGGAAAGAAACACAGGAGTATACTCAACATACTTCCTGGTACCAAAAGTAGACGAGACAATGAGGCCCATTCTCGATTTACGGTTCGTGAACAAATTCATAAGAACGCAAAAATTCAAAATGACCTCCCTGCAAGAGGTGCTCCCACAGTTGCAGACCGGGGACTTCATGGTCACTATAGACCTCAAAGACGCATACCTGCACATCCCAATGAACAGGAAGCACAAGCACATGCTCAGGTTCACCGTCGGAGAAAGCCACTACCAGTTCACGACACTGGCCTTCGGTCTAAAATCGGCACCAAGAGTTTTCACAAAGTGCCTCGCAGCAGTCGCAGCGCACCTAAGAAGGCAGGGAATACATGTATACCCTTACCTGGACGACTGGCTGGTGAAAGCAAACTCATACCAGAAATGCAAGCTGCACGCACATACAGTGACCAGCACGCTCATAAACCTGGGGTTCTCCATCCATTGGAAGAAATCATCAATGGAGCCGGAACAAGTGAAGATCTTCCTGGGAGCACAGATCAACACCTTACAGGGCAAGGTGTTCCCCAGCGAGAAGAGGGCGAGGGCGCTGGTGAAGGAAACTCGCCTCTACCGGAAGGGACAAGCTCGGACAGTGAGGACGGCGAGCAAGATCATGGGGATGATGGCATCATGCATCCACCTGGTACCGAATGTACGACTCCACATGAGACCCATTCAAGAATGGCTACAGGAGCAATGGTCACAAGCTACAGGCAGTTGGGAGGATCTAGTGGTTGTAACGCACGCAGTGCAGAAGGAGATGACATGGTGGACCATGGAGAACATAGCAAGGGGAAAGCCTCTAACGCCCCCAACGCCAACAGTGACCATCACCACAGACGCATCCCTGAAGGGATGGGGCGCTCACATGGAGGAGCTCAAGGTGAGGGGACTGTGGACACCGACGGATGCCACAAAGCACATCAATTACTTAGAATTGAAGACAATCTTCCTTGCACTGAAGGCCTTTCAAACAAGACTGTACAAGCACAAGGTATTGATACAAACAGACAACACCACTGCGATGTTCTACATCAACAAGCAGGGGGGCACACAGTCCGCACCGCTTTCAACGCTGGCGCAGGAGATATGGAGATGGGCCATCCCTCTCAAGATAGACCTGCTAGCCATACACCTACCAGGGAAGGACAACATACAAGCCGATTGGCTCAGCAGGCAGACATCGGCATCCCACGAGTGGGAGCTCAATGCTCAGGAGACAAGATACCTGTTCGACAGGTGGGGGACACCATCGGTGGACCTGTTTGCCACACGCCAGAATGCAAAATGCCAAAACTTCGCATCCAGGCAGCCCGAGGAGGGGACACTGGGGAATGCCCTATGGATAGATTGGTCAAGGACATTTGCCTACGCCTTTCCCCCGATACCACTGATGCACAGAGTACTGAGCAAGTGCAGAGCGAGCAACATGACACTGATACTGGTCGCACCGCAGTGGGCGAGGCAGACCTGGTACTCGCAGATCATGGAGATGACACAGTGTGCACCCCACAGATTCAGCAGGAGGAAAGATCTACTGTCCATGCAGAACGGAGAGGTACTGCATCCAGAGCCAGAGAGCATGAGCCTAGTAGCGTGGCTCCTGAGGACATAGAGTTCGCACATTTGAGACTACCAGAAAGCACCCTGAGGGTACTTCGGGAGGCACGAAGGCCCAGCACTCGAAAGTGCTACGTTGCGAAATGGAAAAGATTCACTATATGGTGCAGACAGGAAAGACTCCACAATAAGATGAAGAGGGACTCCACAGTGCTAAGGTACCTGACACACTTACTGGAGAAGAACCTTAGCTCATCCTCGTTAAGAGTTCACTTGGCAGCGATAGTAGCCTACACAAGGGGAGAAACGTGCAGGAGCTTCTTCACATCACAGGTGGTGAAGAGATTCCTAGAAGGAGCGAAAAGGATCGCACCACCCAAGCGGGTGCCGCCACCTGCATGGAACTTGAACACAGTCCTAACGGAACTCATGAAAGAGCCCTTTGAACCACTTCACAAGGCCTCCCTAAAGATGCTAACTATGAAAACAGCCTTCCTGGTTGCGATAACGTCCTTACGCAGAGTAAGCGAGCTTCAAGCGCTGACGCTACAAGAACCATACATACAAATACACAACGATAGAGTTGTGATGAGGACTGACCCACACTTCATGCCGAAGGTGGTATCCAATTTTCACATGAACCAGTCTATACAGATACCGAGTGTTTTCCAAAAACCCACAACCAGCGCAGAGAGAGCTCTGCACACCCTGGACGCCAGAAGGGCAGTCATGCACTACATTGAAAGGACAAAGGGGCACAGGAAAACGAAACAGTTTTTTGTGTCCTTCGCAAACAGCTTCATGGGCAAAGCAGTAACCAAAAGGACCATTGCACGATGGATCGCACAAACAATCCAACTCTGCCACAAACGGGCAGGACAGGAACTGGCTGAGGGGACACGTGCCCACTCCACCAGGAAGAAGGGCGCTACAATAGCCTTCCTGGCTAACACACCCATAGAGGACATATGCCTGGCGGCAACATGGGCTTCGGTGCACACGTTCACGAAGCACTACTGTGTGGACATACAAATGAACAAGGAAGCTCAAGTGGGACAGAAGGTGCTACAGCACATATTCAACACCCAACGCTCATCTTCCACCCAGCCGCCACAGAGATGAGAAACCGCTACAAAATCTATGCACAGCATAGTGAATCCAGAAAGATTCACGCTGCAAAACGAATAGTTTTCTTACCTGTCGGTGTAGTTTTGCAGCTTGAAGATCTTTCTGGATTCACTAGCGAACCCACCCACCTCCGCCAGAAAGATGAGGCTGGAGAGAGAAGAGGTGGTTAACTAAAGAATAGACTTTGAAAATACAAAGCGGTAAATACAAACTAAGAAGAACATTGCCATTACTTCGGAAACGAAAGAAACACGGAAAAAAAGAACCCGAAGATGGCGCCCAAGAGTGGGAGCTTCCGCAGGAAGCATGCCGACGTCACCGGAAATACACCCAAAGGGGGTGTGACGCCGACGCCCACCTGGGCAAAGAAAAAAAAAAAAAAAAAAACAAAGAAAAGACTACGAATCCGGACCCAACCACAAGACCGCGGAATAATGCACAGCATAGTGAATCCAGAAAGATCTTCAAGCTGCAAAACTACACCGACAGGTAAGAAAACTATTCGTTACTGCAAATCACATGCTTGCTTAGGGTTCTCATCTGGGTTCAGTCCACTTCCAGTCCGTTTCCCATGCTCGGTTGATAATCAGTTTCACAGGTGCAACAGTGGATTTGATGCAATTTCGGGGATATCATTCACAAAAGTTAATGCATTAAATCCAGGTCCGCTGCCCTATTTGTAGCCAAATCCGAGTCCATTTCAACCTTTGCATAAATGGTTCAAAGGTCAAAGTGGGTGACTCGGACACCCCTAGGGAGTTCCCCCCCCAACCTCAGTTAGAAAAGCTTTTAGACATTGTTATTGGCACAGAGAAATGATCAATGCTTTCAGAACCCATCTTGCTCTGTCCGAAGCCATTTTCACCAACACCAGGGACTGGGAGGTAGGGAGGGTTCATAATAATGTGCCCTATCCTGCAATGCTCTTGTGACATTAGTTTGCTTAGATATTTCTCGAGCCTGAATAATGACGTGGCGCTGTCACTCACTGGCACATTGCTGCCTCACCTGAATCATTTCCTTTTCTAAAATAAATGTCAGGATATAGACTTCACGTGGTCCCTGGTTTGACCTTAAACCAGGGACCAAGCAAAGTCTATATGGTTTCACACGATCCCTGGTTTGATCCATTCCTTTTGCAGGCTCTAGGCCCATCCACACATCTGAGGTACTGTTTCTTTCAGGAGAGGTGTTGGAATGCTCAGTGGTAGGAATGTTATGAATCCCTGCTGAGTCTGCAACACTTTTCCTCACAGAAATGTGAGTTAAGTGTGTGATTTTTAGCCAAAGTTTGAGGTTTAGGTTATAAAACGTAGTGGGATCCTGGCAGGTCACACCACCCTGAACTCCTCTGGGTGTCTAGTATTCAGAAATGGTTCGGTATAGTAGGTTTCCCAGGGTGGCGACTGAGCCCAGGCCCAAAGTTCACAGCTGCCCACAGTGCCAAAATGGAATGTTTTTCATGGCAAAAACTTGATGTCTCAAGATCGAATTTTGGGGCCTTTCATTTTGTGGGTGATAGTCCCCCCCCCACACACACACAAGCGGGGTACCATTTATATTGGGACAAGTGTGGGAATACAGAACAGTAGAACATTTGTTATACTAATTGGATTATTCTCCAATTCTGGATTTCAAATAAAAGCTATAGTACCATCTGAATTACATGATAGTATTGGCAACTGCAAATTCAGAGCTGTAAAAATACCAACTATGCTCAGTATCTAATGCACATTAAAAACACAAAAAAAATCACGTTTTCTTCATATACTGCATTGTCGGTATAAAATGAAAAATCATTACAAGCTGCAGCTCAGACTCTGGGTAGTGTATGTTTTTGGACAAGCATCAAATCATATATATCCCTGCAACCAGAAGAGTCGAATGGCCTTTACAGAATGTTACTTTTGTAAATCGGCCATCAGGGCAAAAAAAATGTAGTTTTATGTGCCACCAAGAGCTAATTTTATTTTATTTTAAAGATCAGTTTCTTTGGGAAAATGAGTGATCCACACGAATTACCCCTTGCTGAATTCAGAATTTTGTCTAATTTTCTGAAATGTTCATCTGTCAGGGTTAACCCATAGGATAGGGTTCACACTTTTTTCCACCACAAGCTAATGCAAGTTGTGGTTTAAATCACAAAAGTAGGAAAAATGGACTATCAGTTACACAAATGTAGAAACTGTGGTGAATGTTTTTCTTTTACAACTTTGATTGTTCCTGAAAACTGGGAAGATGGTGATTGCAGTACTACAACCTTTTATTGCTGCCATCTTTTTCTTGTGTGGCAGTTTATCCCTATTTTTCAATAAAAAAACAAAATATTACTATGTTTTGGATATTTTCTCCCTTCCTCCAAAGGAATCCACTATCTATGTGTTCCTTTAAAATCGCCAAGATGTGGGGTAAAATGACACAACTTTGGCCTGGATACCTTTTTGGGAAGAATGTGTAGAAGGCCTAAGCATGAAGTGCCTCAAGCATAAAAAAGGGCTCCGCACTGGGGGTGGAGATCCTCAGCAGCTAAGGAGTTGAAGATGTGATGAAAATACTGACCCTTTGTCAAAATTGACTGTGTAATATTTTGCTGTGTATGCCTTTTCCTGTTCAGCTCTTAAAATGCAAACTTAATCTTTTTGACTCCCTTTCATAACACTGTTATTAAGGGTACAGCTTTAACTTAAGATTCACAAAAGAGGCGCTACTCCTAGCCTCTTGTTGTTGTCACCCAAAATATTGCTGCATTATGGGATTGTCTTTATAGGACAGGCGAGCACAACACAAAGAACGTTGCCCAAGTATTACCAAACACTCCACTAACAAAACAAAAAAATCTATTAACTTTGCCAATGCTTGTTTATTGGGTAAAATCCTCCTTTACCTACAGCTTTCTAGTGTTATCCTCTCTTAAAACCTTCAAGCAGTGAGTCAAAATATACATTTTAATGTATTTGCGGTGAGACACCTCTCTCTACAGTCACTAATCCCACTCTTCCTAAACTGCCCCACTGGTTATATTTTAACATACGCGGTGCGTGGAGTTTAACATCTGTACATTTTATTTAATGACTGTCTGCGTACACGTTACACACATTAATGACAAAAACATCCTTATTTCGCCGTGCTTTTTACTCTCTGCTCTTCAGTGTTGTGGGCGGTAACACAGGTTATTGGGTTCACAATTAATTAACTCTAATTACATCCCAAGAAAATCATAGGTGAGATAATTTCATAATGTTCAGTGTTTCTGAATATGCTGATGGAAGTTAACATGTGTGAACCTGATGAACCCTGAGGTCAACCTGGTCACGTACCAGGAAAGTGCGTACATCAGAGCTCGCGATTGAGTCATGTTTGTGTAACATGCCTGCTGCATGCTTTACTGGAGTTTTAATGATGGGAACTTGTTTGTAAATACAGACCTAAGCCTGTGTGTGCCTTTCCCTTCCGCTTTGCTGTTAAATTTGTCCTACATTTAATGTTCTTAGCTACTGCTTGCTTAAGATACTTTGGTCTGCTGCAACTGTGCCTACTCAAGTCATACCTCCCTGTAGCAAGGACTACCTTCAACATGAAGGTTTGAAATCCAATGGAAGATAAGATTCCGTCTTCTGGTGAGGCATCACGGTTCCTTTCTCCTAGTATTTTGGGTCGCAGTGCTGATAGGCGCAGTGGGAAGCAGCAGTTAGTGTCTTTGCAGGTGCTTTTTGGAGCCTGCCACCCCTTCACTGAGAAGCCACCATGACCAATAAGAACTCCTGGAAAAGTGCACACTACTGTAGTATTTTGTGAGATACAGGTCACAGGAGCGGCTCGTGTAAGAAGCGTTTACGTGGAGTGCTCGCCCAAGCAGTGAAAATGAGGGTGCTTACATCACAAAAACCTGAGGTGGCAAAGCTTTCATTGCCATAGAGCTTGGATAATCAGTAGCTTGAGCTGTAGGATATGAAGTGGTCAGAGTAGCCCACGAATAAAACCAACAGCAGGAAATAAAAACTAGTAGAAATTAAATTAAGAAGTAGTGACTCTGGTCAAAACATGCATTCATGGAGATGGGTGAAAAAAAGCTTTCCTGAAGGGCTTGAGAGTGAAGCTACAGGAGGGTAGGCGACAGGGGCAGCTGCTAAACTCAGTGCCCAAGTTAAAGATCCTGCAGAGGGGCAAAGGGGCCAAGTCCAGAGCTGCAAGAGTGCAAAAAAGTAAGAATAGGACAGTGACAAAGACAAAAAGGGATGGGAAATATTAAATCTGGAACATGCGACGAACGTATCCTCTTTCCTGAAACCTAGTGCAAGAGGATATCAAACTACTTCGAGACCAGGACCCACTCAGATCAAATGGCGATAAACAAACTTGTTCTGTTCCTTCACAACTAGGTACTCTTAATTAACCTGTAAGTTCTTCCTAAACAGTGTTCTGTGAGATGTCTGAGTGAAATGTTCTAGATGTCCTGAATCATCTTTGGTGACTGCTGTATCCTTTTCATGTAGAAACACTCTAACACATTCTTTCCTCTATCCTTTTTTCGTGTAGTTCTTGTATGGGAAATAGTTTATTTGTATTAACAAGAATTATCAAGAATGGCGTGCCCTTGTCATCATAGGAGCTAAAAAGTCTCCTTTAGAAGTATGAAAGGGAGTTTCTAAATGTATTCCGGTCAACATTTAGGGTTTTGTAAATGGTTGCTATGTCTTTATGTATGATTTATGTCAATTTGATATCTTTGTTGAAAAGATCATCTATAGCACAGGAATTACAGAATAAGTGGCACAGGGCTAGATCTGGGCTAGGTTTCCAGGATATTGTCAGAATGTTAATTTACACATATGTTTAATTTAGGTTGAAGTTCAAATATGGCATGGATACAACCATGTTGTATGTTGGATGAGTGTTCTTCTTTTCCAAAAAAAAACAGTTGAAACATTATATGATGCTTGTTCTTCCGTTTCTTAAAAACAGTTGAAGCATTGCATTTTCTCTCTAAATTAGTATAACACAACTGTTGATTCTGTTATTACAAGCCTGCAACCACTGACGACTTAACTCTGGAATAAAATAGGCTAATTCTAATCTAAGTAGAATCTTTTCAACTGAACCTCTAAATGGTCTTGAATAAGAAAAATAAGCCAACTTTGGCTGCAAAGTGGCTATAATGATGGCAATGAAAATACACACACACACATACACAAGGATAACTATAAGATCGCTTTTGAAAAAATGTAATACACCTAAGTTAAAACAAATTAATTACACTTTTTAAAAATCGAAAATAGTCATGTTTTTAAATTAATTAAATGTATAACGTTTAACCAAGTTTACTAATTATTAAATAGAAATGTTGGAGAAGTTGAATATGTTTTACATTAATGTTTAAAATTAATATGCACTAATTAAATATTTTAAAAATAATTTAACATTTAATACACTTAATTAAATTAATTAGTGTGCTGTAAAATATTATTATTTCCAGGTTAACAAATTTAATCATTTAAAATGTATATTATTTATTTGTATTTTTCATTAAAAATATATACTTTATTAAATTTCACTTTACTGTCCTATAGATACATGTCTTTCACCAGATAAAAGTCACTAGAACTTGAAGTTGAATTGAGCCCAATCCAACTCTTGCCTTCTGAAACTGATTGACACCTAAAGCAGTCTTGGTGCACTAAGCATTGACCATTCTGACACTATATGTTTGGCAAAGTGAAGCAGCATATATATAGCAGAATCAACCAGCGAAGCACTGCCCTATATTTTGCATCTGGAAACTTCCAAGCAATGATATGGCTATAGTTTGTATGCTTTATTGACAGCCCTGCATGGCAGGGGTTCCTTTTAATACATCTAATTTGAGCAAGTGTATCCTTTGTGGCCACCTAAGCAAGACACTGTACTTGGATTAAAAAAAATCTAAAGCATTTGTAAATACTCTTCTCTCTAAAATCTCAAGTCAAGTCGGTTGTTATGGAAGACTGTAATGTAGAATCTTGAAACTTGCTGGTCAGTAGAGCTCTGCGCTGTAATTCAGCTTGTTGTGGTGCATCTACACCTCGATGCTCCAACCCAATTATTAAATATTAGGAGTGTAGCCTAAAACCAAATGTAATATATCATTAGATAATCTTACCAGATCTAGTACAAGTAATCTGAATATAAGCAATTGTGGTAGACTTGTACCATCCATCAATGTTTAACCTTTGCTATTGCTAACTGTAAGCTCCTGTATGTTAGGAGGTGTAGAGATCGTCTTTCCAGAAAGATATAGTGAATTGAATATAGTAGCTACCTAAGAACATTCCTTTTACTGCTTTTTTTTATTTTTGCACCCGACAAAATGACTAAGTATGCCACTCATGGATTGTATTATTTTCTATCCTTTTTTCTTGCCATATTACTGGTGATAAGTTGGGGGGGGGGGGGCAGGGGGAGTATGAAACCTCAAAGTCTAACCAACTTTCATTGTTATGATATTTCGACTGACCTGTTGTTTTATAAAGCCTTTCTACTGGAGTGTTAAGTGATGCTCTTTCTTTAAGTATTGAACACATTTAGTGTTGTTGTATTTTATTACTGTGCTTTGGCCCTCTTTTGTGGGGTGTAGTGGTAAGCTGCCCATGTGGGCTCCGCTCTCCATACTGTAAATATGAGATGTAGAGAGTTGCCTTTTACGGTCCAGGATTATATCTCAAGTTGACTTGGATGGAGGAGTTGAAGCACAGGTGGCCTGCAAAACGCAACTTTAGAAATCCATTCACATCTTTAGAGATGCTAAGAAGGAGGGATGTGAACACTAGCAATGGAGTAGCCCTGAAGCAGCCAGGAACCAGCCCCAAATCCTTCATAAGCCAATGAACCTGCTAAAAAAGGGAAGAAATCTAATTCTGCATACTCTGGAATATGAAGAAAGAGGGAGTTGCCATAATTCAGACAGTAGTTGAGCCGCAAATGTTCGACTGGTTTTCTAGTTTACAGGGGAAGAAGAGGAAGGATTTTTCTAAGTGTGTGTAACAAACAGAAACAAGAGCCTGGGAGTAGGCCAATGTGTTTAGAGAAGGAGCACTCATTGTCAAACCAGATGTCCATTTTTTGTACTGCTGGCGATCCTAGGTCGTGGGGCCACCAAGCATGAGATCAGAAGATATCACTTTAATAAAAAATAAAGGAACTCCTTCTTTTCATGTTACGTTTAAGGCCGGGACCGTGCATCCAGAGGGCAGTACTTGCATACATGACCAGAAATTGGCCTGACTAGAGTTGTAGTTTTTGGAAAAGGAGGTGATGATTTGTGTGTTATCAGCATAAGAGAGCGTGTCAAAACCAAAAGAGTGGATCAAACCCCAACATCAAGTAAGTTTAAAGGTGGATGGAATGGGAGACAATGTTGTATGCGACTGACAGATCCAGTAAGGATTATGGCCGCATTCTGATCTCTGTCCAAAAGCACCTTGATGGCATATTAATGACAGCCAGTACAGTTGATTCAGAGTTGTGGAGGGCTCAAATGGCGAACTTGGATGGATCAAGAAGGTCATTAAATTCCAGGAATGGGACAGTTGGAGATGTATATCCTTTTCCTAGATTTTAGTTGGAAAAGGCAGTAGAGATAACGAACAGTAGAGATATCAGACATCCCTTACATAAAGTGTATGGGATGGCTGAAGGTCATTTTAACACAGTAACTTCAAAAGTATTTTTACAAGTGTCTGGAACTGTGGCTGACCGGATAGAGGTGTTGCAGAGGTGGGTCAGGACCAAATAACAGAGATCGGGGGCAAGTTTCTAATCTGGAAAGGGTGGGGGTCACCAGAAGAGCCTCATTTAACCCCAGATAACAGAGTCTATGTCGAGATCAATGAAACAACACTGATATCCAGTCAAAACGTTTTGCGACTTTGTAACAATATTTTTGCGTGTGGTATAATCACTTTACCCATTTGTCTAAAAACTGCACTTAACAATTTGTTTCTGTTATAATGATATTTGCAAGTTTTATTTTCATTTGAATTGATATATACTAAACTTCATCCACCCATTTACAGCAAATAATGACAATTTCAAATGATCCGGACCTTCTACTCCCTGTTCTCTTGGCTGGAGTGGATGCATTTACATTTTTAGATCCTGTTAATATGATTAGGTGTGACAGGCAGTATGGATTGTAATGAGCATACATGCATATTTAGCGGTTCGAGGCTAATTCCCCAACCTAAAAGTACTGGTGAACATATATTCCACATGGACAAAACACTAAGGGCAAGATGAACGACCTGACAAATAGCGCCTTGCATTTGCAGCTCGCAATTTGCAAGGCGCTATTTGCCATGTACATCAGTGTGTTTAACACTGTTTGTGATGTGGGCGCAAATTGAGAGGCTCATGAATATTAATGAGCCTGTGGCATTTTGCGACCCCATTGGGAATGATTGGCCCTCCCAGGGATGGAGGCCTGCTGGACTCAACAGACCTCCATGTCTGAGTTTGCCTTTCAATAAATTATTCTTATTTTTTTTTAATGCAGCCCGTTTTCCTTACAGGAAACAGGCTGCATTTAAAAAAATAATAATTAAATGCTTTCGTTTAATTTTTTAAGGGCAGGTAGTGGTCCCTGGGACCACTGCCTGCCCTTAAAAAATATGTTACTTCCTCCAGTGGTACCATTGTAATAGATTTGGCAGGACAGTCTAGTAGGCATTTAATCGCGATGTGCACTTCATGTAGAGCTTTTACCACCAGACACGTTAAACAAGATATCTGTGACACTGGAAAGTAAATTCGGTGGAATGGTGCATGGGCCCGTTTCCTTTTCATCAACACCTAAAATAGTTTGATGGTGGAACAGGCCTCACTCGCAAAGTAATGAATATACACTGAATACAATTGTAGTATAATGAATGTAGATGATTCTCTTGCATGCATACAGAAAAGTTCCCTTCAGCCCAAAAACAAACAAACTTGGTTTTACAGTGCTCAATCACATGTATCTTGGTGCACACTCCCTTATTTCAAAAGTGCTTCTCCTGTTGCAAAGCTCAATATGTCACACATTTTTAAACTTTTCCCCACAGTTTTGTTTCTTCGGAGATTCAAAACAGATGGGTAAACAATGCACTAAAACTATTCTTTATTTAGTGTTTTAGTCCCAATGCATTCCGAGAGTGCCCTTCCAATGCATTACAAGAGTGCCCTTCATCAGGGGGACAACTTTGCAAAAGGCACGACCTATCCCTGCAACACAGCTCTGCAAAAACCTTTATAGAACTATTTTAAAATGCAAAAAGTAAAGACTGTCATTGCGACATATAGCGATCATAACAATCATATCTCAATAATCGATCACAGTGAGCAAAACTAACAGGAATAGTTGAAATGCAAATCCTCCCGCATAAAGCATACAGAATGATATTACAAAGAAATGAAACGGGACCTGGGTGACAGCGTGCAGATACAGGTACCAGGCCAATATGGTACTGTTTTCTTTGCTTTCGACGTCTCATTTACTCTGCTTACTATTCTGGCTTTTTGAAGCCTACATGGGATTCTCTTTAGCACTTTTTGGTGTATTGTTAGTAATCCTGAGTTTTAACATTGTTGGTTTCACTTTTTACATTTCTTTGGCTCTCTGGTCAATCAGACTCTTTTTCTATTTTCTTTTTTCTGATGTTTCGATACAGCCAACAACACATTTTAAGCTTCTGTGTGATTATTTCTTTCTAATATCATATCTTCCTTCTTCCTAAGGGCAGTTTTCAACCTTAACTATTCCAGCTTAGTTTTGCTCACTATTATTGATTATAGAGTTATGTTTGTTACAATCATTATACATCACTTTTTAGTTCGTTTTGGCCCCTGATGAAGGATGTTCCAGGAATGCAGTGGCCCCTTCAACTAACCCACTGTGATGAGATGCATCAAGTGTTATTTCATTCAAGAAATAAAGGATCGTTTTATGTTAATGATTATCTATTTTTGTTGATTCTGTGAAGCAGCAAAACTGTGGTTCAAAATTTGAATAATGTGTGAAATATTTCTCCGCCTCTTGAGCTAAGGGTGTGCTCACCAAGAATTATGATGTCAAGGCGCATGTGATTAAGCACTGCCAAACAATGGAACTTAAACATGTCAGAAACCCCGTTAATTATAGGAATGATAAATATTGATTCTTGTTAAAGGCATACCGGAAAAATATCCACCGTTAACAGGTTAAGAGAACAATGGCAAGAAATTGGGAAACCGAGGAGCCTGCATCAATCTAAAGATTGTCGTAAAGAGGGTTGAGGGTGCTGTCTGGGGTTAACTAACCCATCACAGTCTGAGAGAGTGCCCATCACTGCTTTATAAATATGACTGGTTTCTGAATTCAGCAAGTGCTCTATGTCTTGGTTTTAAAAGCTAGAAAGAATACTGTGTGAAATAAATGAAAAAAGCGGTGTCTATTTAAAAATCATGAATGATTGCTGCTATCTTTAATACTCACGTAAGATCCCATTGTATTTACAAATACCTAAGTTATATAGTCCTGCAAGCTAGCAGCTAAAAATGTGTCCTATTCCAATAGATGTCCCTGCATTTAGCAGGGCTTCTATTTTGTGTAAACCCATTTTAAACAACCATGCAAGCTAAGTGCCTTATTTGCTATATCTGTTCATTACCTTATGAAGAACAAATACACGTAAATGCCACACCTGTAGGTTCTTGTTAATAAAAAAGCTCTTCTATGAACAGTAAATTAATTCTGTAATTTCAGGAAAGGATTTGTCGTGTCGCAGCGACACCGATATGGCTTGTATATTTGGAAAACGGCCGAACAGTAGAAAGCCGACTGAGGTGAGTCTTCTGGTTTTTTGTTGTTGTTTTTTTTATATGTAGATCAGTAATAAGTAGCTTGTAGTCCTCCACACGTAACAAGCTGTTACAGGCTGAAGGAAGCTTTGTAATATTTCAGTGTAACTGTCATAATTGTGAAAAGTGCTTGTTATCAGCAGCAACATCTAATATTCTATAACTGTATAATGAGTGCGTGGATACCCTTTGAAGAAGCATAGGCACATCTGTCATCACTATGAACTACTAGCATTATTCAGCTGGATGGGACTCCGCAAGTGGGGTGGCCGCATCTCACATATGAAGTAGTTATGATGGGTTTTTAGATCCACCTAATCGTGCACTGTTCACTTGGTGCTCCGCACCTTAATTACTCATAACACCTTTTCTATTGTGCTGTTATGGTTCGGCAACAACAGACACCAGGTATGACTACATTATACAGTCCAGTCACACACCCCCATGAACTACTACAGAAATGAATCTTACACATCTCTATATGTTTTTTATTACAGAGCTGCCCCTGACGAAGGCACCGTAGAGGTGCCGAAATGCATTGGGCTCACTTGTAACTTACTTGTAAACTTATGATTATTGAGTGGATATATATATACTATGCCAAAGAATTGAATATGTAAATATGTACTATTGTTTGTACAATTGAAAATGCATTTTACGTACGCTTGTGTTATGAATAATGAAAATAACAAATGAGTAAAAAAAGATGCAATAACTAGAATAAAAATAAAAAGAACCATAACAGCACAATAGAAAAGGTGTTATGAGTAATCAAGGTGCGGAGCACCAAGTGAACAGTGCACGATTAGGTGGATCTAAAAACCCATCATAACTACTTCATATGCCAGGAACGACTACCCTGATTAATCGTAGCACCAGTGGATAAACAGAATAATTCAACCAAAAATAATGGAGTGCTCCTCACGAACCTCACTTTAACACACGCATCTCACATATGACAGCAGCTGTATTCCTGTGCCCTAAGGAGGTACTGCTAGGGAATGTCACTTCTTTTGTTTGCATTGTGTTGTGTTCAGCTTTGTTTTTGTTTCTTCGACGACTACGTTATCTGTGTAATTTTTGCTAGCACAGTATCCACTGGATTTTTTTTTTGCTCTCATTTTGGCCTCTTAATGTGAATTTTTGTTTGTTTCACTCCTTCTTTCTAATCCCCAATGAACCCCTGCGGTGCAGGAGGGAGATGGGGGCGGGGGTGGGACTGTATCTTAGAGGCTCAAAAATGAATATATTAGTATCTTTTTACAAATACAGTTTGACCTACAGTGTAAATACCCAATAAATCATCATGAGTTAAAAACTGCTGTAGGAACCAGAATGAAGAGACAATATAAGCGGTAAACTCTTGTATTTCGCCTTTTAATAAGAATATTCCTTACTATGGGTTTTAACTTCTACCCTGTAGCAAAAACCTTTTTATTTTGGAAGTCATTTCCAGACTGCACAAATGCAGTGTTGCCCAAACTGTTGCAGCAGTTCATGGCTTAACCTGTTTCACACTTTGGGTGGAAATGTGCCTTTTGCTTACATTTTGTTGACTCTTCTGGGAAGGGAATGTAGATTGGATCGCCTGTCATATCTTGGATTGCCTTCTATTTTATCATCCAACTGATTTCTCGTTTAATGGTTAGAGATGTGCCATATGGTCTAATGTTATGAAATATGGGGTCTTGTAAAAGAAAGTAGTGGTGACTAGGTCATTAATGTCTCTTTCCCCCACGTCATCTGATGATGCAAGCATGAAACGTTGTGCTGCGGTCTGTTGTCTAGTGTGGTGTATTTTGCTAGTGGTAAACTATCCACTAGGGTGAAGAGTACCGGGCTCTAGTATTGAAGGTGGGTAAAACCAGCCAGTAAATTAAAAGTGCTGAAGTCTAATACATGGTGGGAATGTGTAGTGATGTCCGCTCTATGACGGTGGTTTAGAATGATTTTCTGTCATAGGTAAGCATTGAAGAATGGATATTGTTAGTTTTTATATTAAGTTGTGGAGAATGTTCTGGGTTGAGGGGAGGCTCAGCAGGTGTGAGTGCATCTGTGAAGAGGGGAGAGTAATAGGAATGGGATGACATGGAGAGCAGACCTGAGTTGGAAGGGAATGAGGAGAGAATGAGGAGAGAAGCAATAATAGTATTGATACCCAAGATGAGGGGGGTTAGAAGAGAAGAGCTATGAGATAAAAAGTGTTAGGCTGAGGAGGCAAGGGAAGGTTAGAGGCTACCTCGAAGGTTAGGGCAACAGTGAAAAGCCTACAAAAAGGAGTGTTGAAAATCGGAGTGCTGGTGGTAGAAGATGGTTTAGAGAAAGAATATAAGAGTGAGAAGAAGGCCAGGTGAGGCCTGAGATGAAAGGTAAGGGTGAAATGGGACATGTGTAAGGTGTATGATGAGGTGGAGTAGGACATGTAAAAGGTGAGGATCAACTTGAAGAGAGAATTGAATATACAGGTAAAGTTAGAAGTTAAGGTGGAATGTGGCTGAAGAGGAGGAAACAAAATCTAAGGTACAGGTTGAATGAGATGGTGGAGAGGTGAGTTGGTATTTGATGTTCAGATGGTGAGGTTCACAGCAGGTGAGCATGTGAGTGATGACAAAGGAACCAAGTGTGCATCCTTGTGGGATTTAATGTTGTGAGCTTGGTGATGGGCATCTATATGGCATATTAGTCAGTGTAGGTCGGATGTTCTGCCTAATGTGTTCTCTTGGTGATAGTCCACCACATGGCACATCTGTGCTGTGGTTGATTCATCCAGGTTGTTCCATGTAATACCAAGAGGGTGGAATCCTAAAATATAGCTGCTTTTCTAAGGAACAAGATGGTTCAACAAATGTATTATTCAGATAAAAAGATATAAACGTGTTCCATTTAGTGCTGTGCCGTGAGGTGACTAATTATGGCTGCATGCTCATTAAATCAGGGCTTCTTTGATATTTCTCATATTAATCAGGATCGTAGTGATTCAGAGATTGGTTTCTGATTAGGCTTTGGTTATACCACATTTCTAATTGAGCAGGATTCAGAAAACGGCAGCACTCTATTTATGTATTTTGAATATTCTCATGGTCTGCATATGTAGAGGCTCTGTCAATGAATGCATTTATTTAGACCAGCTGTCTGATCACAGTAGGTCTGTAAATATTCCAGCACTTACATTATGCTTAAATTCTGATTATAACGCAGGTCAGCATGCATCATTTTCTAACTATACCATTGTTGTTTTTTAGGTCTCGCCTGTCGATGCGCATGCGCATCGAGCAAGGCGAGAGTATTGCGAGTTATCCACTCTTTATCCACACTGCAAGGAATCGTGGCGATTCCTTGCAGTGCCCGTGACTTTTAAGCTCAATGCGCATGTGCATTGAGCTTAAAAGCGCGTGCACAGCCGCCCGCATTCCTCCGACACCTTTGAAGTGAAGCTTAGCTTCACTTCAAAGGCCCGGCTTCTTCACACCCACATGCCGCTCTGCCCCGCTCCGCCCCCTCCCCTGAGTCATCCTGCCTGCCCCTTCCCGCCGTGTCGCATTTCTCCTCCCCCCTCCCCTCTCTTCCCTCCGTCTTGTTTTTAAAGTTCCGTTGTTTGTAATGTATTTGTTTTAATCATGAGGAACTAGCTTGTATTAATGTCTCCCGAAGACATAGTAACATTGAACCTTGCTTTGTATTTTCTGTTGTTTGTTAAAGTTTAAGGTATTTGTAGTCGTTTTATATTCTTGAATGTATTCAATAGGTATCGCGAGATTTAAACTGATAGCATTCTCTGCTTGTTAGGCTATCATAAATCAGATTATTAAATCAAATAGTTAGTCTTTTAAGAACGTATTTTGTACAATATTTCACTTGCGGCTGCATTTAAGGAATAGCCAGATTGCCTTTTAAATACAGGTAAAATAAGTTCGTTATTCTTTACTGATCCTTTCTCCACGCTTCCTATCTGCTCCTGAAAACATCTTAATTATTTGTTGTAGCAGTGCACTTATGTATTCATTTATGTAGTTGAGTACGTGGTTGAAAGGTCTATTCAAGGACATTCGCTGCATCTGAAGTCAGGCACTTTTAGGCTCTAAACGCGCGTTTCACGGGAAATGAACTTTATCCCGCACAACAGTGGCACGGCCACAGAACAGAAGACACTGCTTTAGGCTTGCTTTAGAGGAGTGAAAATGCATGTCTGTGCTTGGAAAGGGGAAGCGGGGGCAGAAGCAATGAAGATAAAATACCATAATCTGCTAATCATAATAATAACTGCCAAGAGCAGAAATGTAGCCAGTGCTTTCATGAAATGCTTTCTACCTTCCTCAATTACTGGCTAAACAGGATTCTTGAAGGTTCATGTGCTGAAACTTGTTCTTGAACAGAGTTGCTAAGTTCAAGGTGTGCGACCCTGGGTGTAAGAATGTCTGGCATGCGGAGTGATGAGATGTACTTACATCTGACCAGTTTGGTCAAATACAAGAAGCAAAACAAATAAATCCAATACGAAGTAATTAGAACTGTTTGAATGTATGAGACTACTTTTTGCAGGTGATTAGTCAATCGAGAAGCAACACGTCCTTTTAAATTATTTTCTTTCCTAGTCGGTCAAACATTTTTTTTTAAAAACATAGTTTTATTGTTTTTCAAAGTTTATACCTTACATACCGTGGCTTAAGCGTGCACAGTAATTCCAACAAACGTCTTACAATATTACTTGCAACAGGCTCCAACATTTCCTATTCGTCGTCTTGCAGGGACATATTTGAGTGTCGTAAATGTTGTACATTTTACAAGTCCATTACGATGTTACTGTCGGTAGCCCAAATCTGCCAATAAATAACACCCTTTTAACTTTCGCATCTGTACTACACTCCTGTAGTCGGTTATAACAATTCTCATCACAGCAAATAATATGTCAAACCCTCAACGGCCCCTCCCCCTCCCCTTCGTCCTGGGTCCCTACAAAACTTCTAGTGTCAGTCTTCGGCACTTACATGATTGTATCTTATATCATAAACTTTGCATATTACATACTTCCATATACGCTCCCCTCACTCACCCTCACTCACCCTCACTCACCCTCACTCACCCTCACCCACTCTCACCCTCACTCACACTCACTCACCCTCACTCACCCTCACTCACCCTCACTCACCCTCACTCACCCTCAACCCCTCACCCTCACACAGTGCAATAGGTCTCGGAGCATTTGAGTTAGAGCTTTTAGAAATGTTTATGGCTTTTTTTTTTTTAATTCTTTAGCATTGGCTACAGGAAACAAAAATGCTTAAGATTTACAAAAAAACCCATAAACAATTCTAAAAGCACTAACTCTAATGCTGCGAGACCTATTGCATTTCCAATGCTTGTTTCTTTCGTTTCTGATGGATACTTCTAAACGCAGATTCCTCACATTAAAATACTCCCAGGCACCATACTGGAACCAGATAACTTTCCTCTAGCAATGCTCCTAAGTGGCATTGTGTGGCTCTACGTTGAATCTGAATCGTGCTGGAAATGACAGAGTGGAGCAGCATATCAGCGCCACCCCTCTGTGCTGACATTAGTTACTTTCTGCTCTTACCCATCCGGGGCCTGAGCTCTGGACCCAATTTTGTGAGCCTTCCGACAACTCCTGAAAAGCACGCACAATCCGGTAGGCTACGGCACAAGCTCTCATCCTAAGGCTACATGTTTTAAACCACTCTTCGACTGTAGAAAACAGATGTTGGTCACAGACCAGCGCAAGGTGTTTCTCTTGTGCTTGTTCACGGGACACAACTCAGTCATGCAACAAGTGTGCTGTCATGCACCCAAAGGTGATCCAGGACCAAGAGGTGAAGCTACACGTTGCTGAACACAAGAAATAGGTGCAGGTCTCTTATATGTTCCTCTCCAACTCAAGGTTGCAGACTTGCTCCAGCTCTCATGGCTACTCCTGTGAAACGTTTGCTTCGCGGTTGAAGTCCTTTAGTAACCAAGCAAAAGAAAGCACATCTGGACTTGGCCCTACATTGCCATTCTTTATTAAAAGAAAAGACACAAGGGCGTCGCAGTGTTAATTGGTTTTTCTCCTGATCTCTGGTCACAGAGCTAATTCTACAATTGATTCCTCTGCACCCAAAATTTCCCAGGCCATCAGAGACCGCGCAGCAAATAGACACCTTTAAGTAGGTCATGCTAGAGATATTTGCTGTTCTTCCAGCTCCCTGTGGCGCACCTCTGGGCCCAATGATCCCCAGGGGCCTCCAGTCGGGTTACTGCTAGCGAATCTGTCCACAGTCTGGCAGATGCTGATCCTGATTTTCTCATTCTCACTAAACATCCTACTCCAGAGAGTCTGGTTGGTCAGGAGTTGTCCGGAAATATGTACCACAATTCATTCTCACACCACATCCGTATAGGGAGTCCAAGGGGACTGAGGTGTTTGGAAAACAAATGTTCTCCTAGGCTAGCCTAACATTGAGATCAATCAATACAGGCTGTTTATAGGCCCAAAAAAAGCATGCCTCTGGGACTTGACCAGCACGATATTGCCTGTGGTTCCGGGAGATGTTAGAGCCTCACTTGCTCAAACAATGGTCAGATGCGGCCAAATATGTGATTTGTTCTCCCTTGATATTACCGATTTTCTGAGAACAGTGGTTGGCACCAGTGTGGTGCTCCGCTGCTATGCACGGATGCGCTAATCTGGATTCATATTCTAGTACTGGACTCGAGAATAAAAACTTCGTCGAAATAGGACGAATTTGGTATCAGAAGACCGAGAATGACGAGTACATCAAGTACATGTATTTTCGGCATATTCGAGTGACGATTTCACCTCGAAATCGTCTTTTACCTTCTAAACCCTTAGCTGCATGTTGCCCTTTACATAGGCCTTAATCCAGTTGAATTTGATTCCACAAGGACACATACTCCTTAATCGACTTCTCCCTGACCCCAGTACAAGTTAGAACCATTGCTCCAGGCCGAACTCGTTAGGTCAGTTCCCTCCCAGTGGCCGAGCAAGATAGCATCTAGGCCCAACCAGCCATAAAACCATTTCAGCGCGCACACCTGCCATATCTCGCTCACATCTTTCTCCACTCCTTTTCTTCACCTGCTTTATGATGGGGAGGTGACCATTTTTATTAGGGGTCCAGCGATATCTGATGAAATGTTGGGCCTTGCCGGATGATTTGTTATGGGCAGCACGACGTGAAATATGTACATGTCATCATGACTCTGCTTTTCTTTTGTAATCAGTAACCATAAATGAAATACCACGAATCCAAGGAATGTTTTGCCCAAGGCTGAATATTATGTATAAGAAGGGAAGCCTAACTTCTTGAAAGTGTGCAGTCTCCTGAATATACTCGTATCGTACTTCTAGGACCCTGTCACCTTGGTTGCAGCCAATAAACTAATCTTTGACTTCACCTGGAAGACTCCGAGTTTCTGTAGGTCTGACTCAGGAGAACCCAAGGTCTCTGGGTGTTGATCCCCTGGCACCGCTGGGTTACTGGTTCTGTGCCGGTTCTTAAAAACCCAGTACCTCAGTTGGCGCCCAGCGTTTGGGGCGATTCCAGTGGTACCAATCAGCCTGAAGATCGTGAGGAGCTTCGTGTGAAAATTCCGGAGGAGGGCCCACCACCTCATCGACCCCTGCATGTCGACGTGGTCCGAAGGTCTTTACTGCGAGGTTCCCCGCTTCCAGACGGCTACAAGGACTGCTGCCCTGGCTATCGCCCTGATGTTGGACCCTTGAAATTTTCGGTAGAGCGAAACGCTGAGACGAGTCTTCTGGTGAAGCCATCGATATTTTTCAGTTAAGTATAAGTGGAGCGTCTCCCAGTCCTTAGTTGGACTTACTTTGTGGTATCTTGGAGATACAAAAGGTTTTTATTGGTACTTGCAAGCACCATAACCGAAGGACTCGTGTATTCACGAGAAATATCGTAATCGATAAATCCTTTGAAGTTTTGGAACTAGACTAGAGAGCGAGGATGCCTAGTCTTAGACTTGGGAATTGGTTTTGTCTTGGTAGTAATAATAGGGACTCCCGATTGGAGGACTCATGTCCGGTTCCTCCAGTTGGAACTCCGACTTACGAGCTATACGTTAAACATGGGGTAGGCCCCATCGTTTACAACGAGGTATGGATTAAATACACTAGGAAAGATGGTGTTTTAAAATGGCCCCAATATGGTAGCTTTGATTCTGAAATCTTAGACAACCTTGAAGTTAAACTCTTCAAAAAGAAAGCCCGGCCGGCGATGTTTGACTCTTTCCGCTTATGGCGCAAAGAAGCCAAACAAAAAGAAATTAAATTAGCTAAGAAAAATAAGAGAGAAGGGGGACTTTCAGTAATGCAAGCTGCCGTGCAGTTTAAAGATAATGAGGAAGAGCAGATAAATGAGCAGTTGCACAGGCAACGTAAAATGGCAATAGATAAATGTTATCCAGTTTTGCCGTCTCTTCAGCAAGGGACAGCAAAAGAGCGTGAAAAAGACCAATTAATGTCGCAATTATTAACTTCACCACCCCCCTATGCGCAGAATGCCACAGCACCCCCGCAACCTTTAGTTGCACAAGCTGCGCCTCCGGCTCTTCCACAGCACCCACCAGCTGTTCTTCAGCTGGCTCCTACTTTTCCGGTGCAGCCTCCTCCAGGCCCACCGACCACTTCTGTTTCACCTGTGTTTTCTACGTTTTTACCTACTGTATTTTCTACACCTCCTAATGCCCCCTCTATGATTTTGCCTAGTACCACATCTATTATTCCTGATACCTCTTCTGCCATCTCTACCCCCGCCTTATCTCACCCCGTTTTTTCATCTGTTTGTCCTTCAGTTTCACCCTCCCTTCGGCAGAAAATGGCCATCTCTATTACTAATCTTCTTTTACCTCTTTTCGGGTCGCCTGCTACGACCCCTAACATAGGTAGAAGACAGTTGCGAAGTCAACTGCCTGATTATCAAGAGAGAGATTCCCTGAATAGTTTAGCTCGGAAATGGGTCCTGGACACTGCAAAATATGATGTACAGTCTGTCATGGAAGTCTTCCATCAATGGGAAGCAGCGACACAGAGATATGTGTTCGAACAGATGTGTGTCTTTCTTGGCGAAGATTTAGAAGACAATGATCAAGAATGCATCCCGCAAGAGATGTGTCGTATACGATTTAAATTTGGAGAGGGTATGATTGTAGGTCCCGATGTGGAAAAAGCAGTTGAAATGCTATTTTCATATCGAAGTAAGGGAAGCAGTTCTGGGTCACCATCGGAATCCAGTGCATCTAGTAGGAAAAAGGCACGACAATACCCTATGAGAGAAGTTCCCCCACAATGGAGAGAGGGTGACGCGACAGCTGTCCCACCTGTCCTGCCCCACTTTCACCGTGTATGGGTACATGTTCCATGGAAGCGAGCTGAAGTTTTAGCACTCAAACAAACACTACCAGATCCGCGTAAAAATCCTGCAGGGTACTATAAAGAATTGTCGCAAACTGCTGGGTCATGTATAATGAATTTGGCCAATATCGATATGTTATTCGGGAACGTTGTTCCACAGCCTTTATGGGGAAAAATTCGCCATGTAGATCATGACCAGGAATTAGGTGACACGTGGGTTAACATTACTGCTGCAGACGCACGACAAGTTGGTGGTGCCAAGCCTGAGCCTCTGATAGCGGAACTACCTGGTAAAATAGTAGATTACATGAAAACGATAATGCCTGCAATACGCGTAAATTGGGATAAGTTACCTGCATGCAAGCAAAAGAAAGAAGAAACTGTTTCAGATTTCTTCACCAGATTTGAAGAAACATTCATTGACCACAGCGGTCAAGATATGACCACAGAAGGTGGTCGGAGATTGTTTGTCGATAAATTTGTGCACAATCTGCTTCCAGACTTATGTAGGAAATTAAAAGATTCGGAAAGTTCTTGGGCAGTCTCATCGTCAGCCCAGATATTAGCTACCGCACAGTACTACGAGAATAGAGACAAAGATGAGAAAGATAAAGTAGAAAAGAAAACTAGAGAACTCAAAACGAAGGTTTTACTACAGCAAGCCTATCCGCCACGTGGTGGTGGTAATAAAAATAATAATAGTCAGAATAACTACCAGAACACTTTTCAGCAGCCTCAACAATATCAGAGAAACTTGCAAAGATTCGATTACAATCAAAAACCGCGTAGGTCCCAATCAGTGTTTATACTGCAAACAAGAGGGTCATTACAAATATGACTGTCCTGCCCTACCACAACGTGCAAATGGAATTTCTGGCGTAAGAGGTCGTGGTAGTCAGCAAGCGCCTAGAGGTAGAGGGCGTGGAAACGCCCCTCAGGACGCACGTCCCCTTCCACCACAAAACTCTATGAACAGGTTTGACCAGCAAAATAACGTATCTGACAGGACAGCTCAATACTACGTTGACGAGTATTACACCGAAAATGAGCAGTGGGAGAGTAATGACTGCTAGGACAGCCTAAGACAAGGAGAGGGAGTTGTTTCAGTTCCAGTAGATCAGAGTGGACCTTACGTTGAGGTGATTACATCGGGTGTGTCAGAACCTTTTCTGTTGGATACTGGTGCTACAAAGAGTTCTATTATGCACTCCAAACTCCCTGGCGCACCTTTGTCTGGCGAAATGAACGTTTCCGTAGGTTTTTCTGGCGCCCCGGTTAGAAATCCGATTTCTGACCCTTTATCTCTTTCTGTTGGTCCTTGTGAATTCGAAGCACCCCTTATTTTGACAACAGGTTGTGGTGAAAATTTGCTAGGATTAGATTTGCTAAAAAGATTGTATGCGACTTTGTACTGTTCCCCCTCAGGAGTACAACTTACTTTAGGTAAGAAAGTGGTTTCTCCCATGTATTTGTCGAGAAATGCACTTCCAGCAGAATTGGCACTTCTACCAGATATTCTTTGGGCTACTGGTCCGAATGATGTAGGTCTTTTAGAAATTCCACCGTATGTTGTAACATTGAAGTCGAATGTCAAAATGCCACGAATTCCCCAATACAGAATATCCAATGAGGGCGAAAAAGCTTTGCTAGCGATTGTTTACGAATTGATTGAAAAAGACGTAATTGAAGAAACACGAGGCAATGTTTGCAATAGTCCTGTTCTGCCTGTTTTAAAACGAACTGACCCTTCTCAGCCACCTGTGTATAGATTCGTGATTGATCTTAGAGAAGTAAATAAGATAGTGGTGCCACAATTCCCAGTTGTCCCCGACATTACAACATTATTGACTATGATTCCAGCCTCTGCCACCTGGTTTTCGGTGATTGACCTGAAGAATGCTTTCTTTAGTATCCCGATTGCCGAGGAAAGCAGGGATATTTTTTCCTTTAGTTTAGGTGGTCGCAGCTTCCGCTTTAAACGCGCCCCTCAAGGCTACTGTGAAAGCCCCTCAATATACAGTCAAGCTCTGAAAAGTCAGCTTGACACAATGGTTTTGCCCAAAGGTGCCACTCTCGTACAGTACGTGGACGATTTGCTCATAGCTGCGGATACTGAGAAAATATGTAAAATGGCCACGTTGACATTACTGCGTCATCTATGTGATCTGCATAACAAGGTATCACTTTCCAAGCTTCAATATTGCCGACAAGAAGTGACCTACTTAGGTCATCTCTTATCGAAGGAGGGAAGGAAACTGACCCCAGAAAGAATTCAGGCAATAGCTAAATTGAATGTGCCAAGAACGCAGAGAGAAGTACGCGCTTTCTTGGGCATTACATCGTACTGTAGACAGTGGATTCCAAATTTTTCGTTATTAGCCAAACCCTTATTGGCACTAACGTGTACAAATACACCCAATCCCATTCCTTGGTCTGATGAGTGTCAGAAAAGTTTTCTCGAATTACGCACAGCATTATGTTCGGCCCCTGTGTTAGGTAACCCCAACTACAGTAAACCTTTCACATTATATGTCCACCAGAAGGAGGGCTGTGCATTGTCTGTACTGACTCAGTTATACGGAGATAGACAGCGGCCATGCGCCTATTTTTCGTCAACTTTGGATCCGGTAGCACGAGCATTGCCAAGTTGTTTAAGGGCCACAGCAGCAGCAGCTGTTTCTATTCGACAGTCTGCAGGTCTAGTAATGAATAATACACTAATCGTGATGGTCCCGCATGCAGTAGACACGTTGTTAAATAGGACCAAGACACAGCACTTAACTAGCGCTCGACTGTCCAGTTATGAATTGACGCTACTAGCAAGCCATGTGCACATAAAAAGGTGCAGTACCTTGAACATAGCCACATTGTTACCAATTACAGAGGAATCTGATGCTTCAGAACAGCACGATTGTTTCCTCAGAACAGAGGAAGAGACGAAAGGGAGAGTTGATTTATTCGACACTCCTCTTGCTGAATGTGATGGTATATTATGGGTGGATGGTTCATGCTTTAAACTCCCAAATGGTAATGTGACTACAGCATATGCTGTCACAACTTTGCACACAATCATTGAAACTGCGCGAATACCACATGGTTCAGCTCAAGCCGCTGAACTCGTGGCACTGACGAGAGCATGTGTGTTATCCAAAGGAATGAAAGTGACTGTCTATACCGACAGTCAGTATGCTTTTGGAGTAGCTCACAGTTTTGGACGATTGTGGAGAGAACGTGGGTTCCTGACTTCGCATGGAGCTAAGATTCAGCATGGTCAGTTGGTGAATGAGCTTCTTGAATCACTGACGTTTCCCCTGAAAGTAGCGATCGTGAAATGTAGTGCTCACAAGAAAGTGACTGATGATGTTGGTCGTGGAAATGCATTTGCTGATGAAACTGCTAAGGGAACTGCAAAGAATATGATGAGCCGAATGTATGTTGTGAGCCCAGAAAGACGGACTGGTGATGTTGGAATATGTGAAGACACGATAGAAAGTGTGAAGTCCATCCAAGCTGAGGCCACGGAGAAAGAGTTAAGCATGTGGAGAGAAAGTACAGGGAGAATGGATGCGAATGGTTGTTGGATTGAATCGACAAAGCAACAGAGATGGTTGTTACCCGATGCATATGTGCCTGCAGTGGTTACAATGGCTCATGGGATGGCCCATATCAGCGCGAAAGGGATTTGCGAGTTGTTGGCCCCAGTGTGGAAGAATTCAGGGATTCCCAAGTGTGCAGAGAATGTTGTCAAGAATTGCATGGTATGTCTGAAGCACAATCCTGGTAGGGGAACCCCAACTCCAGCTGGTCATTTTGCACCTCCTACGTATCCGTTCGAGGTTTTGCAGCTAGATTTCATACAAATGGAGAGGTGCAACAACTTAAAATACGTGCTCGTGGTTGTTTGTGCCTTCTCAAAATGGGTAGAAGCCTATCCCCTAAGGGACAATACTGCCTTGTCCACAGCGAAAGCCCTTGTGAAAGAGTTCTTCCCCAGGTTCGGAATGTCTAGAATGGTCTGGTCTGACAACGGAAGTGAATTTGTGGGTTGTGTGATGAAAAGAGTGTGTGAAGGGCTAGGCATTAGGCAGAAGTTCCACGCTGCAAATCACCCCCAATCAGCTGGATTAGTGGAATGTTACAATGGCACGCTTAAACTTAAATTGGCCAAAATCCAAGCGAGCACAGGTCTTAAATGGCCTGACGCTCTACCCTTAGCACTCCTATCCACCAGAATGACTGTGCATTCGCGAATGAAACTCAGCCCCTATGACATAATCTTTGGTCGGCCAGCCAACATATGGGGAGTGCCTAGGCCCACGAAGTTTAGCGAGCTGCAACACCCCATTTTGCTTGACTATTTGTATGAATTGACGGCTAAATTGCGTGTTTTATATCAACAGGTCCACAACACCTTGCCTCCGGTCTCTGAGACACCGGGTCACTCCATTGACCCCGGTTCCTGGGTGCTTGTCAGAAACTTCCAAAGAACAAGAAACGACCAGCCCAGATGGACCGGGCCTCACCTCGTCCTCCTGTCTACAAGGTCGGCTGTTAGGGTGGAGGGGAAGGCCAATTGGGTCCACGGGATCCATTGTAAGAAAATACCCTTCCCTCTGCCACATGACCAATGGGTCCGGACAGGAGGCACTGACTCAGAGCGCACAACTGATGAACGTGTAAAAGAAGCTAATCCTGATTGTGAAAGTGGGAACATTTTTCAAGACACTGCGCCACCATCAGAACAATTGAACTTTGTGGAACCTGAGCTACTATTTCTTGACCAGACAGTACCCGGGAAAAGACGCTACAATTTGCGACCAAGAAAAACAGACTAAAGTAAACGTGATTTATTTTATGATCCGAGAGAAAAACCTGTGGACTAATAAAAAATGTGTTTTTTTCCCCAAATCCTATTTTTGAAAGTGCAGATTCTCCCATCTAGGTAACTTGCTTATTTTTGTTTTTTTTGAACCGCCATCCGGGTTCCGCTGCTAGGGTCGCGGTTGATTAAAGACTTTTGGGTGCAGCTAACGACGATAGGTCGCTGGTTCCAGTTGGTCCAAGGGAGCTGCCCTAGACTGACGGAAGCATCCTTTAGCAGAAACAACCTACTGCCGCGGGCAGCACCTTAGAGAGGATGGAGTTTCCTGATGTGGAGAGGCCTGCCAAACAAATGAACTTTAAGCAGAGACTTTTGAAAACAATAAGGAAGAAAATTTTTATAATAATGTGTATTTTTATGCTATTTAGCGTAATGGTCTTTTTGATAAGCTATGTTTTATTCTCTTTTCATGTGACATTTGCGCCCACTACATCACCCATACCTCCTCCTACTGTTTCCTCTCATTCTTTCCACCCTTTGCCTGACCACGAATCAAATAGGAGATTAGAGTTCATTAATAACTCCTTCGTTCAGTTATTACACCAACACCAACTTGTAATGAACACAACCAACTGTTGGGTATGTGGTCTCATGCCCCACACCACGGATAAAGGTATCCCCTATTTGGTCCTGCCATTTAGTCACAATGGGTCAGTATGGGCATATAGGACAATGTTCATATATGCACGAGAAATCCAACCCCTACGTTCTGTAAAAGACAACCTCAAGACTAGCGCCCTAGTCAAGGGTATAGTTGACATGATCAAGGAAGTAACTTCTTACGAAGATACCCCAGATGATGAGATACTTGCATATGTAGGTTGGAATGTGACCGCATATGGCATTACATTAAGTGAGAAACAGCAAGCCAGGAGATCGTCCCCTATCTGGATCGTACCCCATCAAGGTCACCTGTGTCTGCAAGGTATTGGTAGGAATCCCAGAGCTCAGCTAGGGAAGAGTGTCTGTACGGAAACGTACGTTTTTGGATCTCAGACTTCCCCTGCCTTTTTAGCCGCTAAGGGTACTTATTTCATCTGCCATGATAGAGCCTATACATGGTTGCCCCCTGACTTCTCGGGCTCATGTTTTGTTTCATTCCTGTTACCTCCCACCTACACAGCAGCGGCGGATTACCATCGGACAAAGGTAGTTAGAGGTGTTCTGAGTAAAGAAGACACTGCAGGTCAAGAATTTGGTGACTTTGCAATGGGTGTCCTGCCGTTCTGGGGAGCCATGGCTAACAGCAGAAACATAAGGCAATTGACAAGGGTAGTTGAATCCACCGTGATTGAAACTGCTGGTGCCCTTAGTAACCTGACTGCTGAGCTCCAGTCGGATCGACTGATGACCCTTCAGAACCGGGTCGCTTTGGATGTAATACTGGCGGACCGAGGTGGAGTATGCAAATTGATCCAGTCCAGTTGTTGCATTTTTATTCCAGATAATGCTCCGACAGTGTACGGGGCCATCTCCAAACTACATAAGATTTCCGAATCTATTCATGTGGATAAAGGAGATTGGTCGTTAATGGGATGGTTCTGGGAACTGATATCTGCCTGGGGATGGAAAATTCTGATGGTCATTGGGATGGTCTTAGCCATTCTTTTCCTGTTCTGTCTATGCATACAGTGTGCTCCTGCAGTATGTGGCCTCTGTGTTACATCATGTGTAAGGAAACCTGTGTCAAGACATGAGCTCAGCACTAGAATGATGTTGCAGCAACATCTCAATGACTTTAGGAATATAGATCTGGACTCAGATTAACATGAGGATAGATTAATTGCCTATGTAAGGGCAAAAGGAGGGTCTGTGGTTCTGAAAAATCTGTATTCATATTCTAGTACTGGACTCGAGAATAAAAACGTCGTCGAAATAGGACGAATTTGGTATCAGAAGACCGAGAATGACGAGTACATCAAGTACATGTATTTTCGGCATATTCGAGTGACGATTTCACCTCGAAATCGTCTTTTACCTTCTAAACCCTTAGCTGCTTGTTGCCCTTTACATAGGCCTTAATCCAGTTGAATTTGATTCCACAAGGACACATACTCCTTAATCGACTTCTCCCTGACCCCAGTACAAGTTAGAACCATTGCCCCAGGCCGAACTCGTTAGGTCAGTTCCCTCCCAGTGGCCGAGCAAGATAGCATCTAGGCCCAACCAGCCATAAAACCATTTCAGCGCGCACACCTGCCATATCTCGCTCACATCTTTCTCCACTCCTTTTCTTCACCTGCTTTATGATGGGGAGGTGACCATTTTTATTAGGGGTCCAGCGATATCTGATGAAATGTTGGGCCTTGCCGGATGATTTGTTATGGGCAGCACGACGTGAAATATGTACATGTCATCATGACTCTGCTTTTCTTTTGTAATCAGTAACCATAAATGAAATACCACGAATCCAAGGAATGTTTTGCCCAAGGCTGAATATTATGTATAAGAAGGGAAGCCTAACTTCTTGAAAGTGTGCAGTCTCCTGAATATACTCGTATCGTACTTCTAGGACCCTGTCACCTTGGTTGCAGCCAATAAACTAATCTTTGACTTCACCTGGAAGACTCCGAGTTTCTGTAGGTCGGACTCAGGAGAACCTGAGGTCTCTGGGTGTTGATCCCCTGGCACCGCTGGGTTACCGGTTCTGTGCCGGTTCTTAAAAACCCAGTACCTCACCAGGTGAGGCCTGAGATGAAAGGTAAGGGTGAAATGGGACATGTGTAAGGTGTATGATGAGGTGGAGTAGGACATGTGAAAGGTGAGGATCAACTTGAAGAGAGAATTGAATATACAGGTAAAGTTAGAAGTTAAGGTGGAATGTGGCTGAAGAGGAGGAAACAAAATCTAAGGTACAGGTTGAATGAGATGGTGGAGAGGTGAGTTGGTATTTGATGTTCAGATGGTGAGGTTCACAGCAGGTGAGCATGTGAGTGATGACAAAGGAACCAAGTGTGCATCCTTGTGGGATTTAATGTTGTGAGCTTGGTGATGGGCATCTATATGGCATATTAGTCAGTGTAGGTCGGATGTTCTGCCTAATGTGTTCTCTTGGTGATAGTCCACCACATGGCACATCTGTGCTGTGGTTGATTCATCCAGGTTGTTCCATGTAATACCAAGAGGGTGGAATCCTAAAATATAGCTGCTTTTCTAAGGAACAAGATGGTTCAACAAATGTATTATTCAGATAAAAAGATATAAACGTGTTCCATTTAGTGCTGTGCCGTGAGGTGACTAATTATGGCTGCATGCTCATTAAATCAGGGCTTCTTTGATATTTCTCATATTAATCAGGATTGTAGTGATTCAGAGATTGGTTTCTGATTAGGCTTTGGTTATACCACATTTCTAATTGAGCAGGATTCAGAAAACGGCAGCACTCTATTTATGTATTTTGAATATTCTCATGGTCTGCATATGTAGAGGCTCTGTCAATGAATGCATTTATTTAGACCAGCTGTCTGATCACAGTAGGTCTGTAAATATTCCAGCACTTACATTATGCTTAAATTCTGATTATAACGCAGGTCAGCATGCATCATTTTCTAACTATACCATTGTTGTTTTTTTCTTTCGTTTCTGATGGATACTTCTAAACGCAGATTCCTCACATTAAAATACTCCCAGGCACCATACTGGAACCAGATAACTTTCCTCTAGCAATGCTCCTAAGTGGCATTGTGTGGCTCTACGTTGAATCTGAATCGTGCTGGAAATGACAGAGTGGAGCAGCATATCAGCGCCACCCCTCTGTGCTGACATTAGTTACTTTCTGCTCTTACCCATCCGGGGCCTGAGCTCTGGACCCAATTTTGTGAGCCTTCCGACAACTCCTGAAAAGCACGCACAATCCGGTAGGCTACGGCACAAGCTCTCATCCTAAGGCTACATGTTTTAAACCACTCTTCGACTGTAGAAAACAGATGTTGGTCATAGACCAGCGCAAGGTGTTTCTCTTGTGCTTGTTCACGGGACACAACTCAGTCATGCAACAAGTGTGCTGTCATGCACCCAAAGGTGATCCAGGACCAAGAGGTGAAGCTACACGTTGCTGAACACAAGAAATAGGTGCAGGTCTCTTATATGTTCCTCTCCAACTCAAGGTTGCAGACTTGCTCCAGCTCTCATGGCTACTCCTGTGAAACGTCTGCTTCGCGGTTGAAGTCCTTTAGTAACCAAGCAAAAGAAAGCACATCTGGACTTGGCCCTACATTGCCATTCTTTATTAAAAGAAAAGACACAAGGGCGTCGCAGTGTTAATTGGTTTTTCTCCTGATCTCTGGTCACAGAGCTAATTCTACAATTGATTCCTCTGCACCCAAAATTTCCCAGGCCATCAGAGACCGCGCAGCAAATAGACACCTTTAAGTAGGTCATGCTAGAGATATTTGCTGTTCTTCCAGCTCCCTGTGGCGCACCTCTGGGCCCAATGATCCCCAGGGGCCTCCAGTCGGGTTACTGCTAGCGAATCTGTCCACAGTCCACAGTCTGGCAGATGCTGATCCTGATTTTCTCATTCTCACTAAACGTCCTACTCCAGAGAGTCTGGTTGGTCAGGAGTTGTCCGGAAAGATGTACCACAATTCATTCTCACACCACATCCGTATAGGGAGTCCAAGGGGACTGAGGTGTTTGGAAAACAAATGTTCTCCTAGGCTAGCCTAACATTGAGATCAATCAATACAGGCTGTTTATAGGCCCAAAAAAAGCATGCCTCTGGGACTTGACCAGCACGATATTGCCTGTGGTTCCGGGAGATGTTAGAGCCTCACTTGCTCAAACAATGGTCAGATGCGGCCAAATATGTGATTTGTTCTCCCTTGATATTACCGATTTTCTGAGAACAGTGGTTGGCACCAGTGTGGTGCTCCGCTGCTATGCACGGATGCGCTTAACAGGATTTTCTATACGCCTTTCTTATGGATATGCCTTTTCGATGGTTCGTGCCTGTTCGGTAAGAAAGCCGATTTGGCCTTGAGCATTTCAAAGAAAGTAGAAGCACAGTATGCTCTCTGGTATGTTGACCACTGCTAAACAGTTTCTTCACTAGCTAATGAAATTATGAGACTATTCTAGGGGTTGCGTATAGAAAGCGTCAGTCTCCCCAGCCCCTGCTGCATTTATCCCAATCCTTTGAAGGCTGAGGACATGGATCTGCAAGGCAACATGCAGGCCAACAAGGTCACAAGTCCTCCAAGTCTCCTCCACCTTGGTCAACCACCAAGCTGCATTAGCTTCCCATAGATTGTGGAAACCACCACAAGGGAGGCAGGATCCAACATTTTCGCCCAGGATGGCATTCCATGGCATCTGACAAACTGTTTTCAAATAATTCAGCATGGCTATGCCCTATCCTTTGTTTCTGCTCTGCTAAATCTCCCCCTCTCATCAGAGTGTATCTGAAAGGAACACCTGCCCATTCTATTGCAAGAGGTGCAGGTTTTAGTTTTCAAAGGAGCTATCGAGAGAGTTCAGGCCTTGTAAATAGGGATGAGTTTACTTACACTCTTTTCTCATGCCAAAGAAAAATGGGGCCTGATGCAGGTTTTCCCGACCAACACTACTGCCATGTTTTATTGCAACAAACAGGCCCTGGGCGCTGAACTAGGCGACTTTGCACTACTGAATGTTGTTGGAGAGTTAGAGTATCTTCCTGATTGTTAACCACCTGGCAGGGTCCTTAAATGCCTAAGTAGATGAGTTCAACAGACTGCGTCTGGCAGACCATGAATGTAGACTACATCCTGATGTGGCGCAAGGCATCTTCAGCAGTGGGGAAAACGCTGGGTAGCTCTTAGTGCCAACATCAAGAATGCACAGTGTCAAAAGTTGTGCTTGTTCTAGTGAAAATTCACTGGGAGATGCGCTCCAGCTAGAATGAAACTTGGGACTTGTGTAAGCCCTTCTACCTCTGCTTATCTTGCAGAGTTCTGAAACAAGTCAAGAACGACTGGACACAAGTCTTTCTAGTGACTCAGGATTGGGCCAGGAGAGTGTAGTACCCAGAGCTTCTGGTCATGAGCACCTGTTTTCTTATCAGTCTTCTGCTTCAGGAAGATCTTCTGTCTCATCAGCAGGTCAGGTTCCTCCACCCAAATCTACCCAATCTACTCCTCCATGCATGTAGATTCAGCAGTGGCAGTTGATTACGTTTGAGCTGCCACCGGAAGTGGAGGGTGTCCTACTCTCTGCTACACGACCTTCAGTGAATGTCTTTTATGCCAGGCGATGGGACCGTTTCGTGGCTTGGGTCGGTAACCACAACATTGACCTTTTACAATCTAAGCTTTTGGATGTTCTTTGGTTAATCTTGTCCTTGGCCCAAGGCCTTGCAATGGGCACTATTAAAGGTTATTTGACGGCCCTTTTACGTTTACTGGACCATCAGTCCTTGTTTAAATCACTTGTTGTAATAGGGTTTATAAAAGGTTTACCACATTTCCTCTTAAACCAATTATGGTGCCACCGTAGGACCTTAATGTAGTGTAAATATTTCTCATGTGCACGCCCTTTGAGCCTATTCGTAGCTGCATGCTACGTCTCCTCACTTTGAAGACTATCTTCCTCATTGTGCTTCAGCTCGTCGCATGAGTTTCAGGCACTGTCATAGCCCTACACCACTCTTTCAAGACAAACTAGTGTAGAGAACTCAGGTGGCCTTCTTGCCTAAAGTTGTAACTCCTTTCCTCGTTGGGGAATCTATCACCCTACGTGCATTTTTTGCCCCTCTTCACCACTTGAAAGAGGAGGAGAGGCTTCAACGGATGGACCTCAAAAGGGCTGTAAGGTTTTATATTGATTGTACCTAGGAACACCGAATAGATCAGATTTTTGTGGAGTTCTCTGGGCCATAGAAAAGGAACCCTGTGCAGAAGATTACCTCGAAGGTCTGAAAGCCCATTCCTCCAGGGCTAAGGCTGTGACTACTGCATTGGTGCACGGAGAACCACTCTTAAAAATCTGCCAGGCTGCGACTTATGTGCCAGTTCATATGTTCACAAAGCACTACTGCCTTGACAGCCAGGTTCTCTCCACAGTCCATCCACTTGGGAAAATACTTCTTTGCTATTTATTCTGAGCGGACGAATTTGCGGTTAGAAGTATCCCTCCGAAGAACAAGTTACTTGCCTTTCGTAATTCTCTTTCTGGTGGATCTTTTTTTCAGCTTTTAATGAATGTTTTATTGCCATTTTCACATCAGATAGCTGAATTCAGGAACATACTCCTCTCGTTGTACTAAGTCATTGTGTTAGACAGAGCTCTGTCATCCACTACAATAAGCAATCCTATAATTCATTGCATAAGTTACTCCTTACCTTCATGTTACATATCCAATACATTTTGAACTCTAATTATATATAACGATTCCGGGCCCAAAGGAAGTGATAGATCTCAACACAGGATGTTATTGACATATACCTTATTTACTGTTAACGTACACATAGTGTTACAGTACTCTTCTGAATGTCAGGGACCAGTGAAAGGATCTGGGCGTAGGTCCGGGCACATTCCCCTCACTCCCTTCCCGTCCTTCGTATTTAGACATCAACTGAGCCACATACGAGGCCTCTGTATATGCAGATACGTCACTTACTACCTATGGGGGTGTATCATCCGTTTGGCTTGCAATAATACCAGCAGAACAATGTCTTACCCCATAACATCTGTTCCAGTACCTCTCCTACCATTTATTGACTTATTTATTTGAAAGTTTTATATAGCGCGAACATGACCCATCAGGGTATCAAAGCGATGTACAGAGAAGCAAAGTAAAGGTTTAAATAGTGAACATTGTGCATATAAGAGGATTAAAAATGCAAAAAATGTGTTAAAGAACAGCTGGCAGCATGGTGATATAAAGTAACCAAAATGAAAAGTCGAATGGGAGACCGGGATAGTAAAGCACAATACTGCAATTTCAGCCCTAGTCCATTTCTGGTCATCTAGCAGCAACAATTTCACAGTGGGTGCCTGCCTTGCCTTCCACACCATGGCTATATTGCGTTTGGCAAGTACCAGTGCTAAATGTAAAAATCGAAGTATGCATTGGGCGTGCTTTGGTCTCGGTAGTATCCCTGAAATGCAGTATGTTAAGTCTCAGGAGACCTGTCTAGCCAGCAGCTCGGTTAGGGTTGCCAATATCCTAGCTCAAAAATGCCTGATGAGCCCACACTCCTAAACCACGTGCGGAAAATCCGCCATGCAGGGGTGTCGTCTTTGCTAAGGCAGAGGATAGTCGCGCCACTGCCTTTTAGCACAGCAAAAAAGGAAAAATAAAATAATGTGATGTTATAATCCTTTTATTTTTCTGTTCTGGGGCAGTTTTTGGGGCATAGCTAGGCTGCGCAGGAGGGAGGAGTGGTGGCACCCTCCTAAGTGCGCACTTTGCATGTTCTCAACACAGCCTGGGTGGAGAACATGCCCAGGCACCCATTCCCTATCTGAACGCCGATGAACGGCGCTCAGACCAGACCAATCAGAATGCTGCATCGCAACGTTGTGATTGGCTATGGGGAGCCTAGCCTGCTTCCTGTTCGAACAGAAGCTAGGAAGAGGACGAAGAGGATGGAAGAGAGGGGCGGCTGGCCAGCTGGCAAGTGATCTTTATTTATCTTTTTTTACTCCCCTCCCCACTACTGATTCGCAGGAGCAGTCGCGACTGCCGCCATGGGTGCATGATGCTGGGGAAAAGTATCTGCAGATCCTCAATACATTTGTGCTACCCTTTTGGGAGTGAGGTACAAGTGTCGGTAATTAAATGGGGTGTATTTAAAACATGGGTTCCTCATAACAGTCTTGGGGTATTTTATGACCATTTCCCATTCTTGATCTTTTAACCACCTCTCACTGTGTGCAGGTCAGGTCTACGTCTGCAAATATGTAGGAGTGATGGTATTGTAGAGTGATGCAATCCTTTCTCCCCAACGTACGGAAGAAGCATCCTCAAGGCATCATTTGGAGCATATTCGACATCCCCTACTCCCCAAGTGTGTCAGACGGCCGCTAGCAGGGTGTTGTGTAAGGAAATGACTTGTGCCGTAATCCCATCAGTCTGTACGAGTACGGCATTGAAGTAAGAGTTTCTCATCACCAGAAGTGGATGCTCTATCTAAACACAGATCCCTCCCTGCCCGCCCACCTCCCTTTTCCGTGGAGCAGCCTCTTTTTAACATCTAAGAAGATCCCAAGTTAGATATCCTGAGTACTGGTAGTAGGTGCTCAGCATCTGAGGCCGTGGAAAGAGACAAGCTAGAAACTGACATAAGGACGTAGGGGTGGGGCTTGTATGCAAATCTGCTCGCTCACGTCCTGAGCAGTATGGATTCAGCACAGAGCTTCATGGTGTCACCTAGTGACGTGAATTAGAATTGCTTGAAAAAAGTTTTTGGAATCCAGTCTGGTGCCTGGGGAGCATTTGAGGTTGAAGGTCACAACTCAAAATGTTATGGGTCTGATTCTCAATGCTATTTAGGCGCGTTAACTTGGCATACACATACAAGCTGGCTTTGTGTATTTACAAGGCACAAAGATTTTTTTTCAAGCAAATCTACTCACACCCACACTGTCATACTTGCATGCTTAAAAGGTATTCACCAACTCCTCTACAATCCCTTTCTGCCCTAGTAAAGGTCATTTATGTACACTTCACAAAGGCAGGTGTAAAGTTTTTCAATGGTAGGAAAGGGAATCGATGTTTTCTCCAGAGAGTAAGGAGTTAATCTATGAGGTAAAATATTTGTACCCTTGGGAAAAAACTGTTAACAAGAAAAGTCCCACTTACTCCACAGATTATCACACGAGCAAATATAGGTTTGTGTATTTGCACGCACCAAAATAAAACTCACTAATGTTTGCTAGGCGTAGAAATATGCCTGATTTCCAGCCCTACTTCTGTAAACTCTTGTGAATCCCGGACAATCATTTATCTACATTAGTGCAAGGTCACAGACCAAGACCACTTTTGTGAGTTTCTTAAATAATCTTGCTCCTCCTTTTTTTAATTTTTTTTTATTATGTTGCTCATAATCATTTTTTCACTGTTTCTCCCTTGTTAATATTTAATAAATATTGGCATGCATCAAACATTTTTTAAATGATACCTTAGAGAATGGCATATACAGTTGTCCTTAAAAACTGCACCATAGTTTAGCAAAATTGTCTACAACCGTTCTCTGTTTTTCTTTTGCACATTTTTGGGGAAATTTTTGTTTTGAAAATTACCAAATCGCATGATAGTTTAGTAAAAGTCTCTGCAACCATCATCCGATTCTTTCAAGTTGCAATTATTGTTTTGATACATTTTAGTTTGAATGCAGGTGTTTGTATAAAATCAAGAAGCATTCTGGGGGGCAGAACTAACCTACTGGTTGAAGGTAGCTGAGCAAGCCCCAGGCGGAACGCTAGGGGTGAGTGGGACTGGACTTTGCACCAGTAAGTAGGAAGCGATCCTGGTGGTAGCAGGAGTGCCATTTCTGCCCACCAATGGACATTGCAGAGTACGTCAGAAGAGAGCCAGCACCGCCCCGCCGTCACACTGTGCCCTGCTGTAATCCCTCCTGTGCGGAGATTCTGAGCCCACCTAGCTTTAATGGACATCACACATTGTATGGCAGCTCACTGTCATTTACCGACTGCACACTCTCTATTGAAATTGCCCCTAAATTTGCTCAGACATACAGTTTTACTGATAAGACTATATTTCACCCAAAGGATAATGTGTGGAAATCAAGGTTCAGTGTATATTTATCATTTTGCATCACTAATTATAGTGCCTTGATTTGTTTTGATCCTATTGAAACCTTTGTTTCCATCACACTTCAGAATTACAAAAATAATTCTTAATTTTTGCTTCCCTAACTGCGGAATGTGTATAGTTAATTTACAAGTATTTACATGTTATATGTTACAAAAAATTATACCCTACAGCTTTTCATTTCACACACACTGTACCCCAGCAAGATTGCCAGATAATTCACTTTACTTTCTCTGTAATTAAATTAAATTACATAAAATGTATAAAGTTCGCTAAAGCTGAAGTATCAAGGCGCTGAGGCAGAGACTGTTCCCAGAACCAAATGAAGAGGCCCTAGCTGCAAAGTGAGAGGAATTTTAAACATCAATACCCATGTTAAAATAACATAAGCAGCATTTTGTCGGAACACATTTGACCTCTGAAGCACACAAATGTGACCAGATAAATACAGGATTTAAATTCATCTTTATATATTGCTTGGGCTTTCACGATCTACCAAAAATCGACTTGTGATCCACAGTTTCTTAAACACTGCATATCTACCAGTAGACTGGAGCATAAGGATACCATTTGCCAATTGTAACCCTGAAGTGGAGAGCCTGTGGAACTGCAACTTTGAAGGCTTGGGCTCCGTTGTAAGTGACTGGGCCTATTCATACGGCTGTCCTGTGACAGATTAGCCTTTGCGTAGAGCACTCTGGGCTCTATTTTTAGGTTTCGCCTGGCGATCCGCTGCGCAGCAGCGTTCGCGCAGGCGAAATCTTATGTTAGAACAGTTGTTGGCTTTGCCCCGCCTCTCTCTTCCATTGGCTAGCTCCATAAATGGAGGCTAGCCATTGAAAGAGAGATCTGTCCGTCATTGTCCGAGGCGATTCGTGGGCGTTCTGGCGATTTTTTTTCCCTCTCCGCCGCTTTGTTGCCGTCATTGCGGCGGTGGGTGTTGTCTTATTTTTTTTCCCCAGGATGTTTGCGGCCGCCATTTTTTTCTAGGAGCTAGGGCGAGCGGGTTGGTTCACGTAATGCTCCTTTCTCGTCAGGAACCTCCTGCAGCCTCTCCCTGCCAGAGCTGAGGACACGCAGCCGCGGCATTTCTCCCCGTTCCTTCCACCCCCCTCCCAGTCCGATGTCTTCTCGCTGATCTTTTGTCATCAGGTAAGTGCAAAAATGTGTGCTGCGATTGCCCGTCTTGCCACGAAGGACGAGGAAAAGAGCTGAAGCCGGCGCCGCGCCTGACGGTAGGCGGGGCCGGCCGGGACAGAGAGAAGAGCCTCGCAGGCTCCATTTCCGCTTCCCCCGGCTGGGAGGAAGCTATTGGCCAAGAGAAAGGCAGGAAGTCCACGGGAGCCTACCCCGCGCTCCTCCACCACCGGAGTGTAGCCAGCGTCTCTCTCCCCGAGGCTCCCCCAGCGAGAGGCCGGCGAAGGAAGCAGACCGGCAGCCAGAGAGTCCCGCATGCCGGCAGCAGAGTGACCCGATCGGAGCGGGACCGGAGCAAGGAGAGAGGATTCCCCACGGAAGCCGGTGAGTCGAAGCCGGCTGGGGGGGAAAGGGAGTGAGGTGGCACTCCTCCGGTGCCTTCACCCCGAGCGGGCCCCACTTGATAGCGGGCCGCTCCCACGGTTGCGGGGCATTCTTGTTTCTAGAGCCCCGAGAGGCTCAGCGCCGCAGTTGTTTCTTCGGGTCTCCAGGCGGGGGACTCTAGCGCGAGCGAGACTCCAACGAGCGGAAGCATTTGTGCCGGACCCACGAGGGTCCCGGGGGGCATTTTTATTACTGAGCCCAAGAGGCTCCTGGCCCACATTTGTTGCGAGAGCCCACGAGAGGCTCAAGGGGCATACTTGAGTGAGAGCCTGAGAGGCTCCCAGGGGCATTTCTGATTTAAAGCCCACAAAGGCTCCACCTGGGCATTGTTGGTACCGAGTCTCCCGAGGAGGGACTCCAACATCTGGGCATAGTTGCTTTAGAGCCTGCGGGCTCAAACACAAGTAAGGCCCACCTACACCCTAAGCCAATGAAGACTTTTACACTGAAGGGCATCCTGAGGTTCTTTACTCCTCCTTTCGGTACATATGTGATGATGATGTTTTTACAGTCATTAACCAATGACTGGGTGATGGTAACTTTAATTGCAACATGGAATATTTTATTTTTAGTATTTTACTTTTAGTTCCCTGCCCCCTCGCTGTGCTTGCTCTGAGTGTGTGTGTGGCTCTGGGTGGGTGTGTGTGGCTCTGGGTGGGTGTGTGTGGCTCTGGGTGGGTGTGTGTGGCTCTGGGTGGGTGTGTGTGGCTCTGGGTGGGTGTGGGTGTGTGTGGCTCTGGGTGGGTGTGTGTGGCTCTGGGTGGGTGTGTGTGGCTCTGGGTGGGTGTGTGTGGCTCTGGGTGGGTGTGTGGCTCTGGGTGGGTGTGTGTGGCTCTGGGTGGGTGTGTGTGTGTGTGTGGCTCTGGGTGGGTGTGTGTGGCTCTGGGTGGGTGTGTGTGTGTGTGGCTCTGGGTGGGTGTGTGTGGCTCTGGGTGGGTGTTTGTGGCTCTGGGTGGGTGTGTGTGGCTCTGGGTGGGTGTGTGTGGCTCTGGGTGGGTGTGTGTGGCTCTGGGTGGGTGTGTGTGTGTGGCTCTGGGTGGGTGTGTGTGTGTGTGTGGCTCTGGGTGGGTGTGTGTGTGTGTGTGTGTGTGTGTATGTGGCTCTGGGTGGGTGTGGGTGTGTGGCTCTGGGTGGGTGTGGGTGTGTGGCTCTGGGTGGGTGTGTGTGTGTGGCTCTGGGTGGGTGTGTGTGTGTGTGTGTGGCTCTGGGTGTGCGTGTGTGTGTGTGGCTCTGGGTGTGTGTGGCTCTCGGTGTGTGTGTGGCTCTGGGTGTGTGTGTGTGTGTGTGGCTCTGGGTGTGTGTGTGTGGAATATTTTATTTTTAGTATTTTACTTTTAGTTCCCTGCCCCCTCGCTGTGCTTGCTCTGAGTGTGTGTGTGGCTCTGGGTGGGTGTGTGTGGCTCTGGGTGGGTGGGTGTGGCTCTGGGTGGGTGGGTGTGGCTCTGGGTGGGTGTGTGTGGCTCTGGGTGGGTGTGTGTGGCTCTGGGTGGGTGTGTGTGGCTCTGGGTGGGTGTGTGTGGCTCTGGGTGGGTGTGTGGCTCTGGGTGGGTGGGTGTGGCTCTGGGTGTGTGTGTGTGTGGCTCTGGGTGGGTGGGTGTGGCTCTGGGTGTGTGTGTGTGTGGCTCTGGGTGGGTGTGTGTGTGTGGCTCTGGGTGGGTGTGTGTGTGGCTCTGGGTGTGTGTGTGTGGCTCTGGGTGTGTGTGTGTGGCTCTGGGTGTGCGTGTGTGTGTGTGGCTCTGGGTGTGTGTGGCTCTGGGTGTGTGTGTGTGTGGCTCTGGGTGTGTGTGTGTGGCTCTGGGTGTGTGTGGCTCTGGGTTTGTGTGTGTGTGGCTCTGGGTGTGTGTGTGTGTGTGTGTGTGTGGCTCTGGGTGTGTGTGTGGCTCTGGGTGGGTGGCTCTGGGTGTATGTGTGTGTGTGTGTGTGTGTGGCTCTGGGTGTGTGTGTGGTTGGCTCTGGGTGTGTGTGGCTCTGGGTGTGTGTGTGCGTGGCTCTGGGTGTGTGTGTGTGTGTGTGGTAGTAATTGCTGTCTGCTGAGCTCGTCCGTAGGGTACAATAGGTCTCACATTTGCGAGAGATTAAGCTAATGGCAATGTAAATGACAATGCCATTTATTTATCTGTTTTCAAAACCAATACATAAATACAAATTTTGTCATTTACAGTGCCTATAGCTCTAACTTTTCCAAAGGCGAAACCATTGCATTGTAAATGCTTGTTGAGTTTGGGTTAGATGCTTGGTACTGGACTTTTATGGGAGAGGCCTAGCAATGGATCAGCCTTTTCTGCACTTCCGCTGAGTGTGTGCCTCACTGATGCCTCTGGGATTTCATTAGCTGGGCTGTTTGAAGATCCTTGACTGCTTTGTTCAGCCTGACCTACAAATGAAAGCCTAGTCCAGTCCTCTGTACGATTGGTGAGTGCAGAAAGGGAAATGTTCTTGGCCGCACTGCTCCATAGCCTTATCCTCTTTGATCCGGCTTAAATATATTTCGACTCTGGAACTACTAAATGGCCTACTGGTGCATGTTGTATGAAAACTTACAGGAGTGTAATATCTTGTTTGCCACGGTCCCTGAACCTCCAACTATTTGAATCTGGCATGCATTATTATATTGCAACCTCTTGTATTGCTGCTGTATGACTCGAGTGTACACTTTTAGCAAAGCCTCCCATACTGTGAGCCTCCAGAATCCAAGTTCGAACTGGGGCAGGAAATAGGCCTAGGCATCATAATAGAAGTGCCCCACATTAGTGAGTGAGTTAGTTAGTTAAAAAAGTGGCCCATGTTTGGAAATTGGGACAGTTTTGAACTTGTAAAGGCACTCTATACATGTGTTTTGCAAGATATGGAACACTGTATACAAAGATTGCTGCAGGTAATGTTTGTGGTAATATCAAGGAAATTACTACTAAAATCCGGCCCCCTAGACCGTAACACAGGAACACAAAATGGCAGCGAAATAGCCCACATACTGACATGATAGTCCAGACCTTCGGGCACAGCCTGATTGCCTAATAGTCCAGTCTGACCCTTCTAGAATCACAATTTATGTGCCCCCTCTATTCTTTAACAGTCGCACTTGTTAAGTCGTCCTTCAAGTACCTCAGACAACTGCTCTCTACCAAATACCTTTTTGGGTAGCCAATGGCAAACAGCTATGCCATGTGCCAGAGATCATGTTAGAAACCATAATGAAAAAATCACTCCGGAAGATCAATCCCGTAGGGAGAACATTCACTTTTATGGAACTCCAGAAAACCTTGAGAAGGAAGATATGATTGCATACCTACAAGATGTTTTTCCCCAACTGTTGAACATTCATTTTATGTAACCCTTGGTATTTCAAAGGACGCATAGGCTCTGTGCCAGGTGCTCACCGATGCCAGACAGCCTGATACCGGTGATTGCTTGCCTCTTATGTCACCAGCAAATGCGTACAACTCTCCAAGCTTTGGAAAAAAAACTTTCTACACAAAGAATAATGTATTCATATAGTATCAAATTATGTGTACATTACATCCATTAAGAGAAACACATTTCTGGCTATTAGGCTTCGACTAAGACAGAGGGAATTAAGAACGGACTCCGTAACCCAGTAAAGTAAATAAAGAGGGTGGACGCTTTGATCAAGGATAGGGGCAAGTCTAGATAGCCACTAAAGGATCACCTGCTGACCTAACTAGCTTGATTTTGTCTGTACAGTTATTATTTCTATCATTGGATGCCTGAGATTTGATTGTGCATATCTACTCTTTCTGCTGCTTTTCTTGATCAGAGCTCCTCTTTGAAAAAGAGGATCGCATGGATGCATCCACTGATTAGGATTGGTATTCATTCTATTTATCTCTGCAGTGTTATTTTTCGATGGTTGAGTGGGAACATACCTACACCAAAGTGGTTTTGTTTTCTTTCAGTAAGCTAGGTGATTCTGTTCCCATTTCTTTCTTACCCTGCTATGAGTTGCCCCTCCTCACTTCTCCTAACTTGAAATATAATGAAATATGGCTATGAGACTCTTCTTGCCAGCTACAGAGCGAGTGTAGACGGTGCCTGAATTTGGGTTTAGAGCTAGTACTCTTCTTAGTACCACTGTTCAGTGTTTTTTCCCTCCACTCCGCTCCCACTAGAGACTGTTAGTGTCCGATAAATACATCAGATCACTTTCCTTTCAATTTTCATAACAAGACTCAACTAACTTGTACACAATGCTTCTGATACCTTGCTTTTGTGGGTAACTCTTGCAGCTTCCACCTGTCCTTTGTGTAGGTTCGCTTCCCGCACATAGGCTGTAGGAGTCCTCAACTCTTTTTTGGTCTTGTCCACCGGACACCCTTTTTCCTGACGGTTAATGGCTTTACTAACGACAATAAACATAGGAAAATATTTAACTACCTCAACAATTAGAAAGCAGCCATTGCTCTATTTCGGGAAATGTTCATCCATGTCCTCAGACATGGATACATTGAGAAGAGATTGTGTTGGCAGAGTGATTGATAGTTACTGCACTTACACCGAGGACGGTGTGTCTGCTCAGCACTCTGTTTTTACATTGGAAGTGTGTATCAGGAAAACACTGCCACATGATATAGTTTGTCCTAGGATAGACCCAGGTAATAAATATATATTTTTATGAAAATTAAGATAGGACCGACTCTGATATGGCGAATGATATAGGGTTTTATCTTTGTTCCTAATCTGGCTAACTCAGATTTCCTGGCTAAATTAGCCACAGTCTTCGTGGAGTTGGGCAGAATAAAAATGTTGGTTTGAGGAGACTAGAATCTGGCATTTGTCTCCATTCTGAATAGGATTGGAATGATAGATGGGAACAATGAGCAAGACAGAGCTATGCTAGAAGATTTTATTAGAGATCATATAGATGCTTGGCACCTCACACACCCTGCTGACAGGGTGTATATGTTCCTCTCTACATGTCATGGCACTATGTCACATGTGGACTACTATCGGATGCAGGGACACCTACTTTACCTGATGGTACACACACAGATTCTTCAGGGAGGGTATTTCAGGCCATTCTCAGATTCTCCTGGACCTATCAGATGGACATATCCCACCCCCCAGACAATATAGGCATATGCCGATATAGTGTGCTAGAACCTTGGGCAGCAAGGGAAGCAGCTTGGAGGGTACTGGTTGTGAGGGACTGTGCCCTAACAAATCAAAAAAGCAAGTGGAGAAGCAATGCAAAGTTATAAAGTTGCTAACACAGGAATAAAGACAAAACCTTCACTGATCCTTACATGAACGTTTGAGGCAGGAGAACATGTCTTAAATGCCCCGTTTACCTCAGCAGCTGAAAACACTTTGATAAAACTTGAACAACATTGACCACAGAAGGCTGGAGGTTACTTGCTTTGCAGCTTGAGCAAATAGAATTGCAACTGCCCATCCAAAATTTAATGATCACCAGCAGAGAAATTTGCTAACATATCCAGAAGGCATCACAGAAGCCTTTCCATCTTTTTATGAGACACTGACTCAACTCAATTGGATACTAGTGTAGGTATGGACAGATTCTTAGGAACTCTGACTATACCATCACTGACGAATGAGGCTCGTGCTTTCTTGAGCAACAAGATCTCTACTGAGGAGGTAAATAAAGCAATATCAGCCTGCCCACATGCAGATCTCTGGGAGAAGACTGCTGTCCTCTGGAGTTCTGTCAAGATTTGATCGACCGCGAGTGCCCTTGTTCTGCATGCTGCTTTCAAAGAAGCACAGGATACTGCTACATCAGGCCTCATCTCTAATAAAGTTCCCACCCCACTGATACTCAAAGCAGGGAGCAATCTTTTGGAATATCCTAATGACCTACCATCTTCACCAATCACGACTTACGTGGAGAAAGCTTACAGAGGCGTGGTATCAGGCTGACAGAGTCACCTGCTTAGCCATGTTTACTCTGCACCTAAGGCGCCCTCCACTGAAGTCTTCTGGCAAAATGCTCTGCATGCCGAGTGTGACAATAACTGGACGTAGTTATTGAAACCTCAATTTTAAGAGAATCCAAGATAATCTCTTATTTTAGGATTTTACATAATTGATATTAGAACTCATCTCGGCTACACAAAGATGGCCTTCTATTGCATGTAAAATGTACGGGTTCTCTGACTGTAATGAGAAGACAAAATAAGCATGAATGACTGCTGCTCCTGGTCCTAAACAATATGTCCTGGGTGCATGCCCCCCTGAGCTGCATCATGTGCAGAGATTCTGCCCAAAGCCCTGGAGAGCTGCCTCTCAGAAGCTAGAGCTGCTGGGAGGCCCTGCTTTACAGTAGGACGTGCCCCTGTTCTTCCACTCCTAGAGGCATTCTCAGACTGTAGAGCAGAATCCAACTGTTGAGCTTTTGAGTCGGTTTGTCCTCGTGTGTGTGGTGTAGAGGAGGAAACCTGTGTCTGCAGCCACCATGCACTATTCTACTTACCGGCTGGGCTTTTGACTTTTTTTAGGGCTCGGCCTACGTCACCACTTCGTCAGAGGTGGGGCGGAGCTCCGAGCCGTTTTGTTACGGGGCTCAGAATAGTGTAGTAAAAATTCCTCAGTGCGCAAGATTTTTCTGTCGTTTTTTTGCCATCTGCATGGTAATTGGTCCTCGCGGTGCTGTGTTTGTAGTAGCCTTCACGCAATAGGCCATATGGATTTCAGTTTCGGCACTTCCTGCATATCCTGTGCGGTTATGCGCAGGGGACTGTAATACATTTTCAATTACGAGCTGTCAGGGTGCCGCGGTAATAGAATCCAGATGGTCGGGGCGCGTTCACCAGTCTGCAGTGAGTTTGGTGGGCACGCGTTCGTCTGCATCCTTTCATGTGTAAGTGTTGGCACATGTGTTCACTATCTCCAGCACACACACACACACACAAAATCACATGCACCCCACACTCATTCACTGGAACTCACCAGTGCACACACACATGCAAACACGTGTGTTCACTATTTCCAGCACACACTTCACGCACACGGACACACATACACTCTCATGCACTCCCCTGGCTTCTTCCGCCAGACTAGCACACACTGAGCTCAGCAAGAAGCCTCCTTTCAGCTGATCTGCCTCAGACCCGCCTCTGATAGCAGCAAGTGGCCCTCGGGTAGAAGTTCGCGCTTGATTAAGTACTTTTACATTCACATAACTCCGAGATTATGTCTGTGCAATGCCTGGCACTTGAGGCACGTGAGCAGCGCACACAGGGATAGACGCAGTACAACTTTCGCCAGCTATTAAACACATAGGAAATACATTTTTATTTTCATCACACCAACTAAATTAAGGGGGAAAACATGTATCGCTTTTATTGCAAAGACAATGACCGAACATTTGATACACAAAGGCACGGTGTTTTTTGCGTTGATAATACCGTTTTATTTCTTGGGTGTGGGTGAGCGGACCTGGAGATGGGGAAGGTAAATCACACGGCTTTCTCCCCACAGCTTCGCTTTTCTTTTTTTTGTTACAAGAAAAAGCACGCAAGCCCAGATCCATTTAATTATCGTAACAAGACGGCTCGGAGCTCCGCCCCACAGAGTGACAGTGAGTGCAGAGTGACAGTGAGTGCAGAGTGACAGTGAGTGCAGAAGTGAGTGCAGAGTGACAGTGAGTGCAGAGTGACAGTGAGTGCTGAGTGAGTGCAGAGTGACAGTGAGTGCAGAGTGAGGAGTGACAGTGAGTGCAGAGTGACAGTGAGTGCAGAGTGACAGTGAGTGCAGAGTGACAGTGAGTGCAGAGTGACAGTGAGTGCGAGAGTGACAGTGAGTGCGAGAGTGACAGTGAGTGCGAGAGTGACAGTGAGTGCGAGAGTGACAGTGAGTGCGAGAGTGACAGTGAGTGCGAGAGTGACAGTGAGTGCGAGAGTGACAGTGAGTGCGAGAGTGACAGTGAGTGTGAGAGTGACAGTGAGTGTGAGAGTGACAGTGAGTGCGAGAGTGACAGTGAGTGCGAGAGTGACAGTGAGTGCAGAGTGACAGTGCGTGCAGAGTGACAGCGAGAGTGACAGTAAGTGCAAAGTGAGTGCAGAGTGACAGTGAGTGCAGAGTGAGTGCAGAGTGACAGTGAGTGCAGAGTGACAGTGAGTGCAGAGTGACAGTGAGTGCAGAGTGACAGTGAGTGCAGAGTGACAGTGAGTGCAGAGTGACAGTGAGTGCAGAGTGACAGTGAGTGCAGAGTGACAGTGAGTGCAGAGTGAGTGCAGAGTGACAGTGAGTGCAGAGTGACAGTGAGTGCAGAGTGACAGTGAGTGCAGAGTGACAGTGAGTGCGAGAGTGACAGTGAGTGCGAGAGTGACAGTGAGTGCGAGAGTGACAGTGAGTGCGAGAGTGACAGTGAGTGCGAGAGTGACAGTGAGTGCAGAGTGACAGTGAGTGCAGAGTGACAGTGAGTGCAGAGTGACAGCGAGAGTGACAGTAAGTGCAAAGTGAGTGCAGAGTGACAGTGAGTGCAGAGTGACAGTGAGTGCAGAGTGACAGTGAGTGCAGAGTGACAGTGAGTGCAGAGTGACAGTGAGTGCAGAGTGACAGTGAGTGCAGAGTGACAGCGAGAGTGACAGTAAGTGCAAAGTGAGTGCAGAGTGACAGTGAGTGCAGAGTGAGTGCAGAGTGACAGTGAGTGCAGAGTGACAGTGAGTGCAGAGTGACAGTAAGTGCAAAGTGAGTGCAGAGTGACAGTGAGTGCAGAGTGACAGTGAGTGCAGAGTGACAGTGAGTGCAGAGTGACAGTGAGTGCAGAGTGAGTGTAGAGTGACAGTGAGTGCAGAGTGACAGTGAGTGCAGAGTGAGTGTAGAGTGACAGTGAGTGCGAGAGTGACAGTGAGTGCGAGAGTGACAGTGAGTGCGAGAGTGACAGTGAGTGCGAGAGTGACAGTGAGTGCAGAGTGACAGTGAGTGCAGAGTGACAGTGAGTGCAGAGTGACAGTGAGTGCAGAGTGAGTGCGAGAGTGACAGTAAGTGCAAAGTGAGTGCAGAGTGACAGTGAGTGCAGAGTGACAGTGAGTGCAGAGTGACAGTGAGTGCAAAGTGAGTGCAGAGTGACAGTGAGTGCAGAGTGACAGTGAGTGCAGAGTGACAGTGAGTGCAGTGTGACAGTGAGTGCAGTGACAGTGAGTGTAGAGTGACAGTGAGTGCAGAGTGAGTGTAGAGTGACAGTGAGTGCAGAGTGAGTGCAGAGTGACAGTGAGTGCAGAGTGAGTGCGAGAGTGACAGTGAGTGCGAGAGTGACAGTGAGTGCGAGAGTGACAGTGAGTGCGAGAGTGACAGTGAGTGCAGAGTGACAGTGAGTGCAGAGTGAGTGCGAGAGTGACAGTAAGTGCAAAGTGAGTGCAGAGTGACAGTAAGTGCAAAGTGAGTGCAGAGTGACAGTGAGTGCAGAGTGACAGTGAGTGCAGTGACAGTGAGTGTAGAGTGACAGTGAGTGCAGAGTGAGTGCAGAGTGACAGTGAGTGCAGAGTGAGTGCAGAGTGACAGTGAGTGCAGAGTGACAGTGAGTGCAGAGTGACAGTGAGTGCAGAGTGACAGTGAGTGCAGAGTGACAGTGAGTGCAGAGTTACAGTGAGTGCAGAGTGACAGTGAGTGCAGAGTGAGTGCGAGAGTGACAGTAAGTGCAAAGTGGGTGCAGAGTGACAGTGAGTGCAGAGTGAGTGTAGAGTGAAAGTGAGTGCAGAGTGAGTGCGAGAGTGACAGTAAGTGCAAAGTGAGTGCAGAGTGACAGTGAGTGCAGAGTGACAGTGAGTGCAGAGTGACAGTGAGTGCAGAGTGACAGTGAGTGCAGAGTGACAGTGAGTGCAGAGTGACAGTGAGTGCAGAGTGACAGTGAGTGCAGAGTGACAGTGAGTGCAGAGTGACAGTGAGTGCAGAGTGAGTGCAGAGTGACAGTGAGTGCAGAGTGAGTGTAGAGTGACAGTGAGTGCAGAGTGAGTGTAGAGTGACAGTGAGTGCAGAGTGAGTGTAGAGTGACAGTGAGTGCAGAGTGACTGCAGAGACAGTGTGTAAGGGTGCAGGGTGCACATTGTGCGAGTGTGCAGAATGAGTGTGCAGGATAAACAGTGTGTGACTATGCAGGGTGACATTGGGAGTGTGCGGGTGAGCAGTGTGTGAATGTGTAGGGGCAGTGTGTGAAAACACCACACACACATACACCACACACACATACACCACACACACATACACCACACACACATACACCACACACACATACACCACACACACACACCACACACACATACACCACCCACACATAACACACACACAAACCACACACACCTCACTCTCTCAACACCACACACTCGTCACCACTCACCACAACACACTCACCACCACACACTCACCACCACACACTCACCCCCACAGACTCACCCCCACAGACTCACCACTACACACAAAACAACACGACCATGCATCAGTGCCGCTAAACACCCGCGCACACAACAATGTCAGTGCAACTTTCACCAAACACACACACACACACACACCAACAGCTGACAGTGCACCAGCCACTCTTTCAATTGGCACAATCATCAACAGCTGTCAGTGCACCCTTTCACCAACCACACACATTACCATCCAGCTCTGTATGCTTGACAGCCACACTCAGTAACAGCTCTTACTGCAGCTACCACCAGTCATACACCCCTCAAGCCACCACTACACGCTTCCACCAAACACACACACCAACAGCCATCACTGCACAAGTCCTACAGGCACACACATCCACCACCCATCAATGCACACACCAATTGATAACGCATCCACCAATTAATATTGTACCTATCACACTATGCTGCACTTTACCTTTTAAAGATAATGCGTTAAAGTGCAGCATGCCACCATTGATAACATTCCAATCCAACACACATATCTCCAACACACACCACATGCTTCCACTCCAAAACACATGCCCTAAACACATTGCCATTTACAATGCCATTATCTCTAACTCAAACAAACCCGAGCCCTAATGCATTCCTAATGCTTGTATTTTTTTATTGCCAACATGCTTTGGCTGCTTTTCCCAATGTATCATAGCCTTCCAAAATAGCTACCTAAAACAAAAATAATAATAGGAAAAGCAGATGGGGAACTTTAAAGACTTCCTCCTTTGAGGAGAGAAGTTCCAAAGTTTACCCCGTTTGACAACAGATGTCATTTCCTGACACGGATACTTTTGACGTCATCGCGTGGACCTTGCCCGCTGATACCTCCTGCTCCTGGTTTCTTCTTGTTTCCAGTGCAGATGAAAAGCCCCAAGCGAGTCTGCACCGACTCTTGACCATGGTGTGCGGGTTTAACCCTATCCATGCTGATGACGGAACCGGTCCATCATCAGCCGCGGTGGCGCTGTGCTGATGATGGAGCGGTTCCGTCATGGCCCGGTCGCCGCGCCTGCACGGCGCATTCTATTGAGCGGGCGGGGCCATGACGGAACTGCTCCGTCATGAGCACAGCTCAACCGCGGCTGGTGACGGAGCGGTTCCGTCACCAGCATGCGCCCGCCGCGCGGGCCCCCCCCCGCCCTCTTATCGCTGCGGTGGAATAGCCGCCGCAGCGATGTGGGTAAGATCTTAAAACTGAATTATGAGGTGTTCTTCAAAGGGCTTCGATTCCAAGGAATTCTTCGCTGTGAAGCACGTGTTAAGTGCTAAACATTGTACTAAAGAGGAACAGTAGATCTTAGACAGGATTTCTCCTCCAATCGTGAGTTAAAGTGTGTAGCAGGGACGACAAAATTATGGAGTCAGGAAAACACAAATTATCTGGCATAATGTAGTACCATCTGTGACCGAATTATACAGCAATCAGCAAATGAAAGTTCATCAGTAAATCTCCATAATGCACTGTGCTCAACCATACCACCCCTCCAGTGCACTGTGTTCAGCTGTGCCACCCCTCCAGTGCACTGTGTGCTCAACCATACTACCCTCAGTGCACTGTGTGCTCAACCATACGACCCCTCCAATGCAGTTTGCTCAACCATACCACACCTCCAATGCACTGTGTGCTCAACTACACCACCCCTCCAGTGCACTTTGTGCTGTGCCGTACCACCCCTCCAGTGAACTGTGTGCTTAGCCATACCACCCCTCCAGTGCACTGTGTGCGCAAACCCTACCACCACTCAACGCACTGTGTGCTCAGCTGTTAGAAAGGCGACCCCGGGGGAGGCAGAAGAGGTCTGACTGGCCACCCCTAGGTCCACCTCTCCTTCGAGAAGTAGCCGAGCGTTACGGAGGGGCCTCCTGAATGAGGGCCCTCTCCAAGGATCGTACAGCCAAGTAATCACAACACTACAAACGGACACCACACAAGAGATCAAGTTCTTAAGCTTTTATAAGTAGAAAAGGTTGCTGGTTCTTGGCAGTATATACAGATGGATCGAAGGATCCGTAAAGTCTCGGAAAGGGGGGTAGGTAGCGGAACAGTCTAGCTCTGGGCGGAGGAAGGGATACCCTACGCACAGCTCTCAATCCTCGAGCTGGGGGGTTCCGAGGGGTTCGAGCCGCGGCAGCGCCAGCAGGCTTTCCGATGGTTCAGCAAGGTAGGCCGCGGCAGCGCCAGCAGGCTCTCAGATGGTTCAGCAAGGTAGGCCGCGGCAGCGCCAGCAGGCTCTCAGATGGTTCAGCAAGGTGGGCCGCGGCAGCGCCAGCAGGCTCTCAGATGGTTCAGCAAGGTAGGCCGCGGCAGCGCCAGCAGGCTCTCAGATGGTTCAGCAAGGTAGGCCGCGGCAGCGCCAGCAGGCTCTCAGATGGTTCAGCAAGGTAGGCCGCGGCAGCGCCAGCAGGCTCTCAGATGGTTCAGCAAGGTGGGCCGCGGCAGCGCCAGCAGGCTCTCAGATGGTTCAGCAAGGTAGGCCGCGGCAGCGCCAGCAGGCTCTCAGAGGGTTCAGCAAGGTAGGCCGCGGCAGCGCCAGCAGGCTCTCAGATGGTTCAGGTTACCGGGGATGAGTTTGTCTGGTGTCGGCCGTGACAGCGTCAGCAGGGCTTCCAGTCCAGGATACAACTGACGTCCTAATCCAGGGCTGGCCCAGATATAGGACTGGAGTCCTTTGATGTCCGGACCCTCGCGCCTGGGGGTCAGAAGGGCCGGGATGATGGTGTCCAGACACCCAGCAGGGGGGTGGAGCCAGCGCCCAGGGAGGCCGGAGGGCGATCGAAACCAGGCGTCCGGGGACGGCTGGAGGGCCATCGAAACACCCTTTTCTCCGGGATCTGTCGAGTGGCCACTCGACCACCTGGGTGGATCCTGGTGCCTCGATGTCTGGGCTTCGCTGGGGCCTGGGCCGGAGCAGAGGCCACGTGGTCGTGACGTGGTGGGCCCAAGATGGAGTCGGGCGCGGCCTCATGCTTAGGTCGTGAGGGGCCCACGATGGGGCCAGGTCGGTAGTGGGGGTCCGGGATGGTGGCCGGACCAGCAATGTGGGGGCGTGCAGTGTCGGGCAACAGGGCTGCCCGATGCTGGGTGGAGGGCCGATGTCGTTCTGGGCTCGCCATGCGGAAGGAGTAGGACCACGCCATGAGGCCGGGTCCAACATCAGCCATACCACCCCTCCAGTGCACTGTGTCCTCAGCCATACCACCCTTCAAGTGCACTGTGTCCTCCACTTCACCACCCCTCCAGTGCACTGTGTGCTCCACCCTACCACCCCTCCAGTGCAGTGTGCTCCACCATGCCACCCCTCCAGTGCAATGTGTGCTCAGCCATACCACCCCTCCAGTACACTTTGTGCTCAGCCATACCACTCCTCCAGTGCACTGGGTGCGCAACCATACCACTCCTCAATGCACTGTGTGGTCAGCCATACCACCCTCCAGTGCACTGTGTTCTCAGATAAACCACCCTTCAAGTGCACTGTGTGCTCCACTGTACCACCCCTCCAGTGCACTGCGTGCTCAGCCATGCCACCCCTCCAGTGCACTGCGTGCTCAGCTGTGCCACCCCTCCAGTGCACTGCGTGCTCAGCCGTGCCACCCCTCCAGTGCACTGCGTGCTCAGCCGTGCCACCCCTCCAGTGCACTGTGTGCTCAGTAGTGCCACCCTTCCAGTGCACTGTGTGCTCAGGTGTGCCACCCCTCCAGTGCACAGACCTGTGCAGCTCATTCCCTTGTACCATATCCAGCCAGCATGTGCTCGTCAGCCGCCTCTCACTGTATTTTATGCCTCCCACTCTGTTCGGACTGCTGACGCCCGTTTCTAAAATGAGGTGCAACATGTCTGCATGCTCTTTATAAATGCCAGTCCTACCCACAAACAAAGCAAACTTCTGCATATTCTTACGCATACACCTTCATGCACTCTTCCCCCTCACTCTGCCCCGCCTCCCCAGCCCCGTGTTTAGTTTGCGAACAATGGCTGGAGTGCACCTAAATTGGAAACCTCTGCAGTTTTTCATGGAAACAATGAAGCGATCAAGAATATTGAATTAAATCTGACGCCACTCTCCCGGGGGCTCCCGCATGGGGACCCACTGCGGCCAAAGCAGGACAGGTTTTTTTCTATTTTGTCCCATATTCTAACTTGCTTTTTTCCTTGACTGCATGCTGGAGGGAGAGAAAAACACATTCCACTAGTTCCTATCTGCTTTAACTTCCTGGAACGCCCCCTAATTTTTTCCTTTTTTTTTTTGCCCCTTCCTCGGAATTTCCTTCCTCCATCCAGCTGTGTTTCCTGAAGCAGCCTTATCACTGGAGAAAATGCCCGTCATCCGACTGAGGGCTCGGGGAGAAGCTGGCTGACTGGCAGGCCTGCCCACTGAGGCACACGCCTCTGGCACCACTCGGTGAAACACAACAGATGAATGCCACGCAAAGTCGCCCACCGTGGCCTGCCCACCCTTCTGCAGCTGTGAAGAGCCCTGGAATTCCAGTGGCACAACTAGTAGGCTGCCTTTTACACCCTCGCCAGGGTATTGTGACATTTGCCCAGGGGCCACAAAGTATGGTCTGTGGTGTGCCCGAGACCACTGATGCCATCAGGGTGGTGATAGAAGGTGTGGATGATTCAGGGACTGTGTAAGGAGGTCTAAAAAAAAATGTTAAACGGGCAACCATTTATTTGCAGGTTAACTAAAGTTAAGTGGCGCAGGACACCACCGTAGTTACTTCATAACTTAATTTAACCTTTCCCGTTTATTTAATATTTTTTTCTGAATATTAATGCTCAGCAAGTAAACAGCAGCTTGTGCCGCTGTCCACCAGCGCATGTAAAGTTCAAGAGGGCAGCAAGCGGCCCTCGGGGGTACTTCTGAGTATCACTGGTCTAAAGAGCAAGGTGCGTCCAAATGTGTAAGTGAAGATTGTCAGTTGTTTCCACTTACTGCAGTGCTTTAAATGGAAATACAGAAGTGCAGGTACTCCGTCTTTGGATCACCTGTTTGCTCCTGAGAGTGCCAGTACTCGCCCATTACGTGTTGTAGCAGTGGTGAGAAGTGCAGGTACTCTCTCTTTCAAATTGAAGAAGTGTAGGTACTCAGTCTTTAGAGTAACTGTTTACTCCTGAGAAGTGCTAGTTCTCTCCAATTAAATGTTGCTGCAGTGCTGAGAAGTGCAGGTACTCGCTCTTTCAAATAGAGGTGCAGGGACTCAGTCTTTAGAGTAACTGTTTGCTCCTGACAAGTGCTGGTTCTCTCCAATTAAATGTTGCTGCAGTGCACTTTCCAAAACTGTATCTTTGCTGTGATGGAAGGTAATTGTTTGTTACAGCTATAACTGTATCTCTCTTTGTGATTGTCATAATTTAAAGATTTTATATTCATAGAGAAATAAAGAAACAACCAAGTCAGGCAGGTATGAAATGTTAAATATTGAAGGGTTTTAGAATTCCAGGATGAGTGCGTGGTTATCAACATAAAATTAAACATAAGAGAATCAGCAAAATAACTGCAGTGGTCTTTAAAAGGTTAACTTTAATCAGTTGGAAGCCTAGAAAGAAGGTTGCCCAGAAACTTGGTGGTTATGGTGAAAGTTCCTAATGTATGCACACAAATGTAGCTACCCGAGAATTATATTGTTACGTTACAGTGGCCGTCTTAGCACTACTTAATAGAAGTGCTGGACAAATAGAAAAATGAAACTAGTTGTCCTCGCACTGCACTAGGTGTCTTACTTCATCATAGCGGTACAAAAGGGGGTGGTGATGGACGGAGCATCTGAACCAATCAAAGACTCACCCCCAGTCAACAGATCTGGGTTTAATCCATCACCGTTCTTTAGCCCACTCTGCCACCCCAGTTCAGACATGGCCATATGCAAATCAGTCTGAGCATACCCTGCCAATTTATGGCGAACAGAGCCTTTGTTCGGCATAAGTTGGCAGGGTATGCTCAGACGTTAGTCCCTTGCTCACTTTGCCTCTGGATTCAAGCAAGCCTGGCTGAAGACGGCTGAAATGCCAGGAACCCGTCCTAGGAAGCTTGTTTCCGGTCCAGGGAAGGCATGGCTTGGCGGTTCGGGCTGGACTGTTCCCATGAGGCACAGGGTCAGACTGATTTGCATATGGCCATGTCTGAACTGGGGTGGCAGAGTGGGCTAAAGAACGGTGATGGATTAAACCTAGATCTGTTGACTGGGGGTGAGTCTTTGATTGGTTCAGATGCTCCGTCCATCACCACCCCCTTTTGTACCGCTATGATGAAGTAAGACACCTAGTGCAGTGCGAGGACAACCAGTTTCATTTTTCTATTTGTCCAGCACTTCTATTAAGTAGTGCTAAGACGGCCACTGTAACGTAACAATATAATTCTCGGGTAGCTACATTTGTGTGCATACATTAGGAACTTTCACCATAACCACCAAGTTTCTGGGCAACCTTCTTTCTAGGCTTCCAACTGATTAAAGTTAACCTTTTAAAGACCACGTATGAGCATACCCTGCCACACTTATGGCGGCCAAAAGCGGTACAAAAAGGGGGTGGTAATGGACGGAGCATCTGAACCAATCAAACACTCGCACCCAGTCAAAGGATCTGGGTTTAATCCATCACCGTTCTTTAGCCCACTCTGCCACCCCAGTTCAGACATGACTATATGCAAATCAGTCTGACCCTGTGCCTCATGGGAACAGTTCAGCCCGAACTGCCAAGCCATGCCTTCCCTGGACCGGAAACAAGCTTCCGAGGACCGTTTTCTGGCATTACAGCCGTCTTCAGCCCGGCTTGCTTGAATCCAGTGGCAAAGTGAGCAAGGGACTCACGTCTGAGCATACCCTGCCACACTTATGGCGGCCAAAAGCGGTACAAAAGGGGGTGGTAATGGACGGAGCATCTGAACCAATGAAACACTCGCACCCAGTCAAAGGATCTGGGTTTAATCCATCACCGTTCTTTAGCTTTAGTTTCGGGGTTGCCATCGATTTTATTCCCCCCCCCCCCACCCGCACTCTCCATTTGTTCAGCGACTGCTTTCCTAAATATTTGGGCAACTGGACACTCCCAGATAGTGTGGAAGATAGTCACTTCCTGGCGACACTGTCGAAGGCATTAAGGATCAGCCCTCCTGCTCATTGTAACCAATACCCCTGCAGCAAGATAGACTCGGTGCAGGGTCTTGAGTTGACCTAGTCGCAGTCTCATGGGGATGGCCACCTCCCGAGGGAAGGCCAAGGCGTCTCGCCACTCATCCTCCTCCAGCTCACCCAGATCTGCCTCCCATTGCTGCAGCAGGCGCATTAAAAGATCCGGGTGGTTAATTATTAATTTTTTATATGTGGGGGATATGGCATTCTTAACCATGGGGTCAAGTATCAACCTGTCCTCCAGTGGGGAAGCCTCAGGAAGTGGACCCCCCCGGTACCGCAGTTTTAAGCGCATGGCTGATCTGTAGATATCTAAATGTTTCAGATTGTGCAAGGCCATATTCCCTCTGCAGATTGGCAAAGGTGGCCAACCCCTTGGAATTCCACATGCCCCCCCCGTGGAAATACCAATCAGGTCCCATTTATTGAATCTGGGGCAAGCGCTCAAATGTACCAATTGCTCAGTTTCCCAGAGTGGGGTTGACATTTTGTGACGTTTACATTTTTAGACGTGACCAATAGTGTGCTTTGTTTAATTCTTTTTTTTTTGTTATTATTTTTATTTGCATTTTTAACACATACAAAACATATCAAGCATTTCACATAAGGCCTTCCACCATACCCTATGCCCCACCACCCTCCACCCTCCTTTCCCAGAAAGTTTCATAGCAAAACAATACTCGTGGATACAGCGCCTTGCCAATTGTGTCTGCAGAGCACTTAGATGTCCATAACTTCCACCCCTTACGTCGGGACATCATGTAGATCCACCCTTTCTCTATCCCAGTCCCCCGTCTAGGCCATGGTATCTTCTCCATCAATATAACATTTCTGGTCATGGGCACAGGGATTGTAAATAGAGCCGAGATTAAAAAAGAAGGCTTGTTCCCACGAACACGGGCATTCTCCCTTCTGCCATTTGGATCTTTATTAGACGTTGTCTTGCATCACTTGAAGTTTTTACTTATATTGAATATCCCCACACCTATTACATGGCCCTAGGCTTGCTTATGAAAAAGTGCATGGATCAGGGAATGTAACTTTTCCTTCTCTGACTTGATAATACTAGTTGTTTTTCCTCACATCCAAGGTTAATTCTTTGACTTTCATTCCTGGTGTATGAGGTTAGTGTGCGTGTTACGGGCAGAAGCCACATTTGTTGGCAGTTCTCATTATGCAAACCTGGTCACAAGAGCATATTACAAGAGACCCAGGCAATGTTTTTTCGGCCTACAGAGATGAAGTGATTCAAATTGTTGTATAGCCGAGGCTGGGATTTGAAAGTAGTTCCCCATTTGCGAGGGTCGGCAGCGGTTGCCTCTAGAATGCACTAGCTCCTGAGCAAGCTTGGCTCGTTTTGGGTTCAAGGTTCAAAGAGCACCTCGAGCCGAGCCAGAGCCAGGCATCTCGCACTGACTACAGTTGGCTCGTCCACCTTTACCAATAGAGCGCAGTGTATTGTGGTACTGAAAATTGTGGACCCGTGTTATGAACATCATCGTAGCATGACAAATTTGATATCAGAAGACCGAGAATGGTTAGTACACTATGCACAAGCATTTTCGCCATGTTCGAGTAACGATTTCACTCCGAAATCGTAGTTTTCGTCCTGAACCCTCGGGTTCCATTTTGTGTACGGCAGCCATTTTGTGAGTTGCCCTCACATAGGCAAATGATTAAGGCCAAACACGGTCCTGAAGGACACGTACACCCTTCCTGACTTCTCTGTGACCTGGACAAGCTGACTCCACTGCCCAAGGCCAAACCTGTTCGGTCAGTTCCTCTCCCAGTGGCCGAACAAGATAGCATCAAGGCACAACGTGCCATAAACCTTTCATCGCACACAAACCATGCCTAATCTTGCACACACCTGTCCCTGTTTCCTACTTTATGACTCGCTTTACGAGGAGGAGGTGCCCGTTTTTATTGGGGGTCCGTCGATATCTGATGAAATACTGGGTCTTGCCGGGTAATTGATTGTGGGCTGAACAAACTGAAATGTGGGATTGTCATCATGACTGTTTTTCCCTTTGTAGTGAAAATATGTGAATGGTCTACTGTAAACTAAAGAATGTTTGCCTGAAGCATAATATTTCGTATAAAAAGAGAAGGCTGGCTTTGTAAGATTGAGCAGTCTCCTGAGAATATACACCGTGTTGTACTTCTAGGATACCTGTTACTTGGTTGCAGCCAATAAATTCGATCTTTGACTTCACCTAGAAGACTCTGTGTTTCTGTAGTCTGAAACAGGAAGGACCTGAAGTCTTAGGGTGTTGTCCCTGGCACCGCTGGGTTACCGGTTTAGTACCGGTTCCGAAAAACCCAGTACTTCAGTTGGCGCCCAACGTAGGGCGATTTCAGCGGTACCGGTCCAAGCCAGAGGTTCGTGAGGAGCTTCGTGTGGAAATTCTGGAGGAAGGCCGCCACTTTATCGACCCCTGCATGTCGACGTGGTCCGAAAGTCTTTGCTGCGAGGTTCCCCGCTTCCCGACGGCTACGAAGGACTGCTGCCCTGACTATCGCCCTGTTTTGGACCCTTGATGATTGGTAGAGCGAAACGATAGACGAGTCTTCTGTTGCAGTCATCGATACCTCAGTTAAGTATAAGTGGAGCGTCTCCCAGTCCTTAGTTGGTTCTTAGTTTTGAGTATTCCTTCGGGATCTTTGATTTGGAACTTGCAAGTACCAAAGCCGAGGGACTTGTGTATTCACGAGAATATCGTAATCGATAATCCCTTGAAGTTTGAAGCTAGACTAGAGAGCGAAGATGCCTGGTCTTAGCAGACTTGGAAACTTGTTTTGTCTTGGTTGTAATAGGGATTCCCGATCGGAGGACTCGTGTCTGGTTCCTCCGATTGGAACTCCAACTTATGAACTTTATGTGAAACATGGAGTAGGCCCCATCACATACAATGAAGTATGGATCAAATACACCAGAAAGGATGGTGTTCTAAAATGGCCCCAATATGGTAGCTTTGACACAGAAATCCTAGATGATCTAGAAGTTAAACTTTTCAAGAAGAAGAAAGCCCGGCCGGCGATGTTGGACTCTTTCCGCTTATGGCGTAAAGAAGCCAAACAGAAGGAAATTAAATTAGAGAAGAAAAATAAAAGAGAAAAGGGTATTTCGATAATGCAAGCTGCTATGCAGTATAAAGATAACGAAGAAGAACAGAGAAGCGAGCAGTTGCACAGGCAACGTAGAATGGTAATCGATAAATGTTATCCAGTTTTGCCGCCTCTTCAGCAAGATGCAGCAAAAGACCTTGAAAAAGATCCCCTAATGTCGCATTTATTGAGTTCGCCACCCCCTTATGCGCAGAGTGCTACGGCACCTCCGCAGCCTTTAGTCGTGCAACCTTTGGTTGTATTGCCTCCTGCTCCTCCACAACCGCCGGCTGTTCTTCAGTTGGCTCCTACTCTTCCGGTGCAGCCTCCTCAAGGGCCACCGACTTTGACATCTGCTCTGCCTTTACTTCCTACAACTTTGACCACTATATCGACTACCCCTCCTGGTATTCCTCCTGACACTGCCTCTGCACCTGCCTTGCCTCACTTTGCTTCTCTGCCTGTCCTTTCATCAACTTCTCCCTCTGTCCGTCAGAGAATGACTAGCACTGTTGCTAGTCTTCTATATCCTCTCTTTGGAACAACAGGTGTATCTCCTGTCTCAGAGCGTAAACAGTTACGTAGCCAACTGCCTGATTCTAGGGAGAAGGAAACATTGAATTATTTGGCACATAAATGGGTTACCGAACCGACGAGATATGGGCTAGAGTCTGTTATGGATGTCTTCCAGCAGTGGGAAGCACCAAAACAGAGATACGTATTTGAGAATGATTTGGAGCCCAATCCACCTGAGTTATGTCATATACGTTTCGAGTTTGGGAAAGGCGCAATTGTGGGCTCAGATGTTAAGAAAGCAGTTGCGACATTGTTATCGCTCAGGAGTGAGGGTGTTTCTCGATTATTGTTTGAGTCTGATTCCTCCGTTAAAAGGAAAGTAAGACAATATCCCATGAGAGAAGTTCCTCCTGTATTGTCTTCTATATCCTCTCTTTGGAACAACAGGTGTATCTCCTGTCTCAGAGCGTAAACAGTTACGTAGCCAACTGCCTGATTCTAGGGAGAAGGAAACATTGAATTATTTGGCACATAAATGGGTTACCGAACCGACGAGATATGGGCTAGAGTCTGTTATGGATGTCTTCCAGCAGTGGGAAGCACCAAAACAGAGATACGTATTTGAGAATGATTTGGAGCCCAATCCACCTGAGTTATGTCATATACGTTTCGAGTTTGGGAAAGGCGCAATTGTGGGCTCAGATGTTAAGAAAGCAGTTGCGACATTGTTATCGCTCAGGAGTGAGGGTGTTTCTCGATCATTGTTTGAGTCTGATTCCTCCGTTAAAAGGAAAGTAAGACAATATCCCATGAGAGAAGTTCCTCCTGTATGGAAGGAAGCAACTCAGGCTGATGTTGCTAATAATATCGATGCTGTTCCAGCACACTTTCAGCGTGTTTGGGTACATGTTCCTTGGAAGCACGCTGAAGTATTGGCCCTTAAGCAGACTTTACCTGATCCCCGTAAAAATCCTGCAGGATATTACAAGGAATTGTCACAGACTGCAGGCTCTTGCATTATGAATTTAGCGGATATAGACATGTTGTTTGGAAATGTTGTTCCACAGCCTTTATGGGGAAAGATTAGTCATGCAGATCATGATCGAGAGTTAGGTGACACATGGGCTAATATTAGTGCTGCGAATGACAGACAAGTTGGTGGTGCTAAACCCGAGCCTTTGGTAGCAGACCTACCTGGTAGGATTATAGATTACATGAAGACTTTAATGCCCGCGATGCGTGTGAATTGGGACAAATTGTCTGCGTGTAAGCAGAAGAAAGATGAAACAGTGTCTGATTTCTTCACCAGGTTTGAAGAAACGTTTATCGACCACAGTGGTCAAGATATGAGTACAGAAGGTGGTCAACGGTTGTTCGTTGACAAGTTCTTGCATAATTTGCTTCCCGAATTGTGTAAGAAATTAAAAGATTCAGAAAGTTCGTCGGCCGTTTCCTCTTCAGCACAGATATTGGCTACTTCACAGTATTATGAAAATCGAGATAAAGATGAGAAAGATAGAGCAGACAAGAAAACGAAAGAGTTAAAAACAAAGGTTCTTTTACAGCAGGCGTACCCGCCTCGTGGTGGTCAGAGTAATTATCAGCAGCCTCAGCAGTTTCAGAGAGACACGCCAAGGACCGAATATCCTCAACAACGTTTTCCTGTAGGCACTAATCAGTGTGCATATTGTAAAAAGGAGGGCCATTCTAAAAGTAGCTGCCCTGCTTTATTACAGCGTATGAATGGTGTTTCTAGCGCAAGAGGTCGAGGTATTTCACAGGCACCTAGAGGTAGAGGACGTGGAAATTCCCCCCAGAACGCGCGTTCCCTTCCGCCTCAAAATTCAATGAATAGGTTTGATCAGCAGAATAATGCGTCTGGTAGGACAGCTCAGTACTATGCTGATGACTACTATGCAGAAGATGAGCACATGGAAGGTAATGATTGCTAGGACAGCCGTAGACAAAGAGAGGGAGTTGTTTCAGTTCCAGTAGATCAGAGCGGACCTTATGTTGAGGTGATTACATCAGGTGTGTCAGAGCCTTTTCTGTTGGATACTGGTGCTACAAAGAGTTCTATTATGCACTCTAAACTCCCTGGCGCACCTTTGTCTGGCGAAATGAATGTTTCAGTAGGTTTTTCTGGCGCCCCGGTTAGAAACCCAGTTTCTAGTCCTATGTCCCTTTCTGTTGGACCTTGTGAATTCGAAGCACCCCTTATTCTGACGAATGGTTGTGGTGAAAATTTGTTGGGATTGGACCTGTTAAAAAGATTGTATGCGACTCTGTACTGTTCTCCTTCGGGAGTACAACTTACACTGGGTAAAAAGGTGATCTCTCCAATGTATTTGTCAAAGGACAAACTTCCAACAGAATTGTCATTTCTTCCTGATACTCTTTGGGCTACTGGTCCTAATGATGTGGGTCTTTCGGAAATACCGCCATATGTTGTGACATTGAAAGCCAATGTGAAAATGCCACGTATTCCCCAATATAAGATTTCTAGTGAAGGTGAAAAAGCGTTGTTAGCAATCATTTACGATTTGATTTAAAAAAATGTAATTGAAGAGACAAGAGGCAACGTTTGCAATAGTCCTGTTCTGCCTGTTTTAAAGCGTACTGATCCTTCTCAGCCACCTGTTTACAGATTCGTGATTGATCTTAGAGAGGTGAATAAAATAGTTGTGCCACAATTTCCAGTTGTTCCTGATATCACTGCATTATTGACCATGATTTCAGCTTCTGCCACCTGGTTTTCGGTGATTGATTTGAAGAATGCTTTCTTCAGCATCCCGATAGCCGAGGAGAGCAGGGATATTTTCGGATTCAGTTTAAGAGGTCGCAGCTTTCGCTTCAAACGCGCTCCCCAGGGCTACTGTGAAAGTCCATCAATATATAGTCAAGCTTTAAAAGCACAGCTTGACACAATTGTTTTACCTGATGGCGCTACCCTTATTCAGTACGTTGATGATTTGCTAATTGCTGCAGATACTGAGGAGATATGTAAAGAAGCCACGTTGTCATTGTTGCGTCATTTGTCTGAGTTACACCACAAAGTGTCTCTTTCAAAGTTGCAATATTGTCGACAAGAAGTGACTTACTTAGGTCATCTCTTATCGAAGGAGGGAAGGAAACTGACCCCAGAAAGAATTCAGGCAATAGCGAAATTGAGTGTGCCTAGGACACAGAGAGAAGTGCGTGCTTTCTTGGGCATTACATCATATTGCAGACAATGGATACCAAATTTCTCCTTGTTGGCCAAACCTTTGGTAGCATTAACTTGTAAAGATACACCGAATCCCCTTCCATGGTCTGAAGAATGTCAGAAAAGTTTTTCCGAATTGCGCAATGCATTATGTTCGGCTCCTGTGTTGGGTACCCCCGACTACAGTAAGCCTTTTACATTGTATGTCCATGAGAAAGAAGGTTGTGCATTGTCAGTGTTGACACAGTTGTTCGGAGACAAGCAGCGTCCATGCGCGTATTTTTCGTCGACTTTGGACCCGGTCGCTAAAGCAGTGCCAAGTTGTTTAAGAGCCACAGCAGCAGCAGCTGTTTCTATTCGACAGTCTGCTGGTTTAGTGATGAATAATACATTGATTGTGATGGTTCCACATGCAGTGGACACGTTAAACAGAACCAAGACACAGCACTTAACTAGTGCTCGGTTGTCAGGTTACGAGTTGACACTGTTAGCGAGTCATGTGCACATAAAAGATGCAACACGCTTAACCCAGCTGCGTTTTTGCCGATTGAAACGGAGTTAAATACTTCTGAACAGCATGATTGTTTTCTCAGAACAGAAGAAGAAACGAAAGGGAGAATAGACCTTCAGGACATTCCTCTTGTGAAGTGTGATGGTACCTTATGGGTGGATGGTTCATGCTTCAAGCTTCCGAACGGTGACACGACTGCAGCATATGCTGTTACGACTTTGCAGACGATTGTTGAAGCTGCACGTATCCCACATAATTCAGCTCAAGCAGCAGAGTTGATTGCACTTACGAGAGCGTGTGTGTTGTCGAAAGGAATGAAAGTGACCATATATACCGACAGCCAGTATGCATTTGGTGTGGCTCACAGTTTTGGACGATTGTGGAAAGAACGTGGGTTCTTGACTTCGCATGGAACTAAGATTCAGCATGGTCAATTGGTGAATGAGCTCCTTGAGTCACTTACTTTGCCGTTGCAAGTTGCGATTGTAAAATGGAGTGCACACAAGAAGGTAACTGATGATGTTGGTCGTGGAAATGCATTTGCTGACGAAGTCGCAAAAGAAACAGAGAGGGATGTGATGAGTCGAATGTATGTTGCAGGCCCTGCAAGATGGATTGGTGACGTTGGAATGTGTGAAGACACGATAGAGAGTGTAAAGTCCATCCAAGCTGAAGCTACAGAGAAAGAGTTGAGTGTGTGGAGAGAAAGTAAGGGTAAATTGGATGCGAATGGTTGTTGGGTTGAATTGTCGGAGCATCAGAGATGGTTGTTACCCGACGCGTACGTGCTTGCAGTTGTTACAATGGCCCATGGAATGGCTCATATTAGTGTGAAAGGGATTTGTAAGTTGTTGGCTCCAGTATGGCAAAATGCTGGAATTCCCAAGTGTGCAGAGAATGTGGTCAAGAATTGCCTGGTGTGTCTGAAATACAATCCTGGTAGGGGAACCCCAACTCCAGCTGGTCATTTTGCGCCTCCAACGTATCCGTTCGAGGTTTTGCAGCTAGATTTCATCCACATGGAAAGGTGCAACAATTTGAAATACGTACTCGTTGTTGTTTGTGCCTTTTCAAGGTGGATAGAAGCATATCCGCTAAAAGACAACACTGCCTTATCCACAGCTAAAGCCCTTGTGAAAGAGTTCTTCCCTAGGTTTGGAATGCCGAGAATGGTCTGGAGTGACAATGGGAGTGAATTTGTGGGTCGAGTGATGAAGAAGGTATGCGAAGGGCTAGGCATCCATCAGAAAGTTCACGCTGCAAATCACCCCCAATCAGCTGGACTAGTAGAATGCTATAATGGCACGCTAAAACTTAAATTGGCCAAAATTCAAGCGAGCTCTGGTCTTAAATGGCCTGACACTCTGCCCTTAGCACTCCTATCAACCAGAATGACTGTGCATTCGTGAGTGGGACTTAGTCCTTATGAAATAGTTTTCGGCCGCCCGGCCAACATATGGGGAGTGCCAAGGCCCACCAAATTCAGTGAAATCGAACACCCTGTTTTGCTTGATTATTTATACGAATTGACGGCTAAATTGCGTGTTTTACACCAACAGGTTCACGATACTCTGCCTCAGGTCTCTGAAACTCCAGGACATCCGATCAATCCTGGATCCTGGGTGCTGGTCAGGAACTTCCAGCGAACAAAGAATGACCAGCCCCGGTGGACCGGCCCTCACCTAGTTCTTCTCTCAACAAGATCAGCCGTTCGAGTGGAAGGGAAGAAGCACTGGATCCACGGCGTACATTGCAAGAGGGTGCCTTTGCCTCTACCGTACGACCGGTGGGTCCAGGAGGGCGTCGCTGACTCAGAGACTGAAACTGTGCCTCGATTTCTGCCTTTTAGTGATGCACGTATAAAAGGAACAATTACCGAGAAAGAAAGTGACAATCTCTTGCAAGCAGCCGTACCGCCGTCAATTCGATTGGACACTACCGAACCTGAACTCCTTTTCCAAGATCAGACAATACCTGGAAAGAAGAAATATAATCTGAGGCCGAGAACTATGGACAAATAAAGAGATACTTTTCTTTGCTATTTTTGAAGGTGCAGCTCTCCCATCTGAGAAACTTTTTATTTTTGTTTTTCGAACCACCATCCGGGTTCCGCTGTAGGGTCGCGGTTGCCCAAAGTCTTTAGGGTGCAGCTGAAGACGTTAGGTCGACAGTTCTGGTTGGTCTAAGGGAGTTGCCCTGGACTGACAGAAGCATCCTTTAGCATAGAACACCCAACCATCGCGAGCAGCATTTCTAGAGGATGGAGTTTTTCGAGATGGATAGACCTTCCAAAACTACGAACTTTAAAGCCAGAACATGTAGACTAATGACCACGAAACGTTTTTTGATACTGTGTATTTTTATGTTGGAGAAGTGTGGCTCACTGGTTAGAGGAGGCAGACCTGGAAGCAGAGGTCAGCCCGGGACCAGGGTTCAATTCCCGGCTCGGCGGGGTCTTGAGTCCTAAAATGTCCATGGACTCGACAATTCTCGCTCCGGTGCCTACTCGATTCACGGGTTCACACTCTGCGACTCTGGGCAATAGCTTGCTTAATCTCCACAACGGCCCCTCGCGGCGGGATGCCTGGCTTTCACCTTGCGGATACCCTGCCGGGGTTATCTCACAGGGGAATACCAGGACGGGTTCCCTAAGCAAGCGCTTAGAAACCGCTTGGTGATTTGCGCTATATAAATTCCTGTACATTTACATTTACATTTACATGTTATTAAGTGTAATGATGTTCTTTATAGGATATGTTTTATTCTCTTTCCGGGTGACATTTGCACCCACTACATCGCCCATACCTCCTCCTACTGTTTCCTCGCATTGTTTCCACCCTTTTCCTGAACATGAATCCGCTAGGAGGTTAGAGTTTATCAATAACTCCTTTGTTCAGCTGTTGCACCAACACCAACTAGTAATGAACACGACTAACTGTTGGGTGTGTGGGCTTATGCCTCACACAACGGATAAGGGTATCCCTTATTTGGTTCTGCCTTTCAGTCATAATGGTTCTGTGTGGGCATACAGAACAATGTTCATCTATGCACATGAAGTCTACCCCCTACGTTCTATGGAAGACAATCCTAAGAATAGTGTTCTAGTTAAGGGTATAGTAGACATGATTAAGGAAGATATCTCTTATGAGACTATCCCGAGAGACGAGACACTAGTATATATAGGATGGAACGTGACCGGATATGGAGTTACTCTGAGTGAGAAACAGCAAGCTAAGAGATCTTCCCCGATTTGGATTGTACCCCATCAGGGTCACTTATGTCTGCAAGGTATTGGCAAGAATCGCAGAGCTCAGTTAGGGAAGAGTATCTGTACTGAGACGTATGTTTTTGCTTCTCAGACTTCCCCTCCGTTCTTAGCAGCTAAGGGTACCTATTTCATCTGCCATGATAGAGCCTATACATGGTTGCCCCCTGACTTTTCGGGCACATGCTTTGTTTCGTTCCTGTTACCTCCCACCTACACAGCTGCGGCAGATTACCATAAGACAAGGATAGTTAGAGGTGTATTCAGTGAAGAGGACACTGCAGAACAAGAATTTGGAGACTTCGTGAGGGGTTTCCTGCCGTTCTGGGCGCCCATGGTTAACAGCAGGAACATAAGGCAATTAACAAGGGTGGTAGAATCCACCGTGTTTGAAACTGCCGGTGCCCTTAGTAACTTGACTGCTGAGCTCCAGTCGGATCGTCTTATGACCCTTCAGAACAGGGTCGCGTTAGACGTCATACTTGCAGACCGAGGTGGGGTATGTAAAGTGATCCAATCGAGTTGCTGTGTTTTCATTCCAGATAACGCTCCAACAGTGTACCAGGCCATCTCCAAACTACATAAGATTTCCGAATCTATTCATGTAGACAAAGGAGATTGGTCGTTAATGGGATGGTTCTGGGAACTGGTATGCGGCTGGGGATGGAAAATTCTGATGGTCATTGGGATGGTCTTAGCCATCCTTTTCCTGGTCTGTCTGTGCGTACAGTGTGCCCCTGCTATATGTGGCCTCTGTGCTACATCATGTATAAGGAAGCCTGTATCGAGGGACGAGCTAAGTAATAGGATGATGCTACAGCAACATCTCAATGACTTTAGGAATATAGACCTGGACTCAGATTAGCGTGAGTATAGGTTTATTGCCTATGTAAGGGCAAAAGGAGGGTCTGTGGTACTGAAAATTCTGGACCCGTGTTATGAACATCATCGTAGCATAACAAATTTGATATCAGAAGACAGAGAATGGTTAGTACACTATGCACAAGCATTTTCGCCATGTTCGAGTAACGATTTCACTCCGAAATCGTAGTTTTCGTCCTGAACCCTCGGGTTCCATTTTGTGTACGGCAGCCATTTTGTGAGTTGCCCTCACATAGGCAAATGATTAAGGCCAAGGACACGTACACCCTTCCTGACTTCTCTGTGACCTGGACAAGCTGACTCCACTGCCCAAGGCCAAACCTGTTGGGTCAGTTCCTCTCCCAGTGGCCGAACAAGATAGAATCAAGGCACAACGTGCCATAAACCTTTCATCGCACACAAACCATGCCTAATCTTGCACACACCTGTCCCTGTTTCCTACTTTATGACTCGCTTTACGAGGAGGAGGTGCCCGTTTTTATTGGGGGTCCGTCGATATCTGATGAAATACTGGGCCTTGCCGGGTAATTGATTGTGGGCTGAACAAACTGAAATGTGGGATTGTCATCATGACTCTGTTTTTCCCTTTGTAGTGAAAATATGTGAATGGTCTACTGTAAACTAAAGAATGTTTGCCTGAAGCATAATATTTCGTATAAAAAGAGAAGGCTGGCTTTGTAAGATTGAGCAGTCTCCTGAGAATATACACCGTGTTGTACTTCTAGGATACCTGTTACTTGGTTGCAGCCAATAAATTCAATCTTTGACTTCACCTAGAAGACTCTGTGTTTCTGTAGTCTGAAACAGGAAGGACCTGAAGTCTTAGGGTGTTGTCCCTGGCACCGCTGGGTTACCCGTTTAGTACCGGTTCCGAAAAACCCAGTACTTCAGTATTCGCTGCTCCGTTTAACCAAGTAAGCCTGCTTTCTAAGCCCTGCACTTCCACTAAGCACTCTAATGTTGTTAATTTACAATGAGCGCGTTAGCCTACAATAAGGCCCCTTGTGTATGGGTCTGGTGGCTCAGTGGACTAATGCATCTGCTGCAGGGCCCTGTGTTCGACATCATGGTCACAGGTTCAAATCCCGGCGGATCCACTCAGCCTTTCATCCATCTGAGGTTGATAAAATGAATGCCTTTGAGTTGGGTAACAACAGACATCTGTTATGCAGAGCCTTGAGACACATGGGTGATAAGTACGCTTTACAAATAGATGTGTTATGTTATCTTGTGTAGGTAACATTAACGCATTCCATAGAACAGTTGCTACACTCTTGATGCGTTCTCTGGCCCCTTCTGCCCTTCATGTTCTTCCGTCGTCTTTGCCTGCCTTCCATTTTGGGTTTATCCATATGAACTTGTCATTACAAATTCCTTTCCATTCCAATTTCCCCTCCTCCTCGCCTCCATTTTCCTTCTGCTCTTCCACTCTACCCCGTTGTGCTCTTTAGTGCAGCTGCACTTTGCGCTAGTTACATCTAGCCCAGTACCCTGCTCTGTTTCAAAAGACCACTATTAAAGAAATAGTAAACAGACTATTTGAGCATGGATGCTTCTAAAAAGGCCAACTGTCATAGATGTCTTACGTTTCCTTTTTTCTGTAATTTTAAAATGTTAATTTACATTTATCTTCGTCATTTAAGAAACTATAAGTACTTTTAAAAATTAATCAATATCCTGGATTTGATATGATACAATTTGTTTTCTGTTCGTTTATCAACATTTTTGTTAGGATGGTATTTTGGCTATCTGCATATGTGAGAGTTTATCCTGGTCTGTGTTTCATAAAGTTAACAAAACTACTCCTAGAACACCGTTTCTGTTTCGGGGCCCTAGTGGGCAGTTTGTGGTACACACTGCTTTGTGTGAAGGCTGTAGGTGGACGAGTCAACAAATTAACAGGGAGAGCCGAACCAAGGGTATCTCGCTTGGATCTTAGACAGTGGTTAATTTGTGTAAAAGAAATAAAAGTGCTGGGGCTCTTGTCAGGAGGAGTCTGCTTGCACCATCCCATGTGTCCTGCTCGTGCCACCTAAAACAGAACCAGCTGCTAACCATGAAATTTGGATAGGGTGTGGCGTAATGACCAGAGCTGCCGACTTCAGCGCTAGGGAACCAGCTTCGAGTCCCGGCGTCGGCTCAACATCCTATGATTCTGGGCAAATCACTTAATCCACCCTTAGGCAAAAGTGTCTTTAACTGGAGCTGTTGTAAAGGGCGGGTGTTGATGATTAAGTGCCGGGTGTTAAGAACTGAAAACCACAAGCTCAAATTAAGCTCTGATCTTAGAGCCCGTGCATGAGCAGTGCCCTGAAAGTGTGTTATGTAACTCGTACAACACGCCATACAAAATGTGATTGTCTCTTCAAAGTTAAAAAAAAGTGTATTTCTTTAAAATGTCGGAGCTTTGATATTATTAGGGTACATTATCGAACTGCACTGAGAAGTGCTTATTAAAAGTGATCGTTTTGTACAACTGATAGTCTAAACTCACGTATTCGAAAGTGGTTTCATATGCGATAATGAAGAAAAATAGTTTTGGTGGAATAGAATATTTGCCTAAGATTACACTATTCAAGCAGGGAAGCTGGGACATATTCAGATTTTCTGGTTTGACTGTACAAACCAGCCATTGAGTGTGTATCCGTTTTTCTTCCCTTATGTTACAGCTTTGTTTTCACCTTGTAGTGCATTCTTCTGCAGTTTTAAAAATATGCCGCAATCTCGACCCAAAGGGATTGTAACGCTGTACATGAGCATCATTTACATTACACAAGGTCACATGCATTGTTTAAAGGCATGAGGAGATCATGTGATTTTCCCAGAATCCCATGATGTTGAGGCCACACTAAGACTCGAACCTGGTTCCCGAGTTCCATAGTCAGCAGCTCTGGCCGTAACACCACATTCCCGGCAGAAGCCACGTGAAAGCACGGCTCATTATGGATTCAGGTTCCAACAGGACCTCGCGCTGATCTAGAGCCAGAATTCAGGCTCGAGCCTGGCTCGAGCTTTCAGTGACTCGCCCACCTCTAGTGATGTCATCAATAAAGTGTTCAGGGTCAAGAATGCAACACAACCCTTATTTCATGGCGTCGGTTATTTTATGTTAGAACTTTGAGATTACTGGAGTTTAGCTTGAAGTTTGATCACTGGTTGTGCATCTATACATTGCAACCCACTCTAGAACGCGTTCGAGAAAACAGCCTAACGCAGATGAAGTTTTGTTGCAATGAAACAAATTGCCATCAGTTTTTTCTGTGTTGCATTGCGCCATTGCGGGACTAATAAAGTAGAAGTAAATATCGACTCCTTGTTACCAGTCCCACAGCGCCCTGTTCATCAAGCGCGTAGAACTCTCTTCTCGGTGCGAGGAAGTTTGGGCCTCCTCCCCTTCCGTCGCCTGCCTGTAGCTGTTTGCTCCTTGGGGTTTTGTTAGGCCTGGAGTGGAGCTGAGGGCAGCGCCGTTGATTTATCTCTGCTCCTTTCCCTCTGGTCACTTCAGCGGACTGAAAGAGCCGACTTGGCTTTAATGTGCCGCCATCGGAGACCGAGCATTAGCAGGAATAAACCCCGCTGCCTGCCGGTGAAAAATGTCCTCTGATTGGTTAATTAATCAGTCAAAGGGGAATGACATGGCCTCGGCTTCTGGGACTCGGCCGCGCTGGTAAACACCGGCCTTGATGAATGGTTGTCCAAGGAATTCATATATCACGAAAACATAGTCATTTTTTAACTCCTCGCTCCTGAAAGCTTTGCAGCCTTTCTGGACCTTGAAAATGGTTTTAGCTTCTCCTTCTCGAATGTTTTCATTTAATTTAGGGATATCGTGTCTGCGTAGTGTGATAATCAGCAGTGTTCTGTATTCTACTTATTCAATCCGACCTTTAAAACGTGCATTCATTTACTTCGAATTGTAATGTAAAACTAAGGTGCACATGTTTGAATAATCCTAGAAGAATAGCACCCCCGGCAGCAAGTTAGGATTAAGTATGTAAATAAAATAAAATAAAAATCATGCAGAATAGCTTGTTCACACAAATGGTTGCTTTGTGTGGCTGGACTATTTTCGTCCAAGGGAATCGTCACCTGGTTCCATACTGGATGTCGGATGGAAATGCGACAGTTTATTTATTTACCTAATTTTTAGGTCGAGCCTACCAGACAATACAGCCATCTTGTTGCGAAAGACATATTGTAGCTTTACCAAGAACATACAGGGGCATAAAGCCCGTCCATTGCTTACTGTTGGTTAGCTTTACTGTCACTCTCATTTGCATCCTTTCTTTTCGATGGCTTTCCTTATCCCAGCTTGTCCATCTTGTGTTTGACCCTCCCCTGGAGCATGGACTCTTTACCAGCTCACTGGTTGGCTGGTATGCTTCCGCTGCATGTTGCTAGGAAGCTATGTTTTTTAAAATCTCCAAACACTCCATGAGTGTGCAACTGTGTTGCAGCGGACTTCCTCATGCTTTTCTGCCTCGTGTTCCTCACTCTTACTCATGTGGCAAACCTCACGCTCCACATTCCTTTTGCATCTGTGTGCCTCCGTTCCCACCTGCGTGTTCTATCTCTTCCCTCTCCTGATTTGCAACTTCTCCCCAACCCCTGGCCAAACCACGCCTGCAACCTGTTAATCGAATTTTTTTGTCCCAAAATGGCGCTTTTGTTACTTTTAAAAATTTACAAGTCCATCTCTGATAAATAAAAACAAAGAAAAGCCAATATCCCATTGAGGTGCATGCACGTGTGTTAAAACATGCCCTTGCCTCCAAAATGACATTGTCTCTGCATCATTTCTCCTTTTTTACATTTGTATTTGTGAGCCATGCTGCACAGCAACTGCAATGTTCTACAGCAAAACCCAATAGGACTTTGCTAATGCTTGTTTGTACATACGTTTTGTCAAAATTGTCTTCAAACTTCCAGACTTTTTGTTCACCTTATCAGCTATGCCTTGTGACTGAGTCTTTTCCTCAGTGCCACATTACAAGTGGAATCCTCGTGACTCTCAAGGCTTAGCATAGCAAGGGTTGAATTGTAGAAGGTTAGGAACTGCGACACAGGATGGATCATCACATGCAATAAACTCAATGCCCAGTGAGAGCTATATATTTAAAAAGTACTGCTTTATTGCCATAATTCATATGTAGAATCATTAAAGTGATAAATAGCTAAGCAAGCCAAAAAACACTAGCAGCATTTTGGGCCGAAACAAAAAATCGAACTTTCGTAGCACTTACACAATAAATCTTACAACATTTGTTCCTAGACATTGTCAACATACTAGGAAAGGATTGTGAGTTTTTGGTGGTAGTCCGAAATACATCGGTTCCCACCCTATATTTTGATTTTCTTTGCAGTCCCCTGTTAAAAGAACAAAGTTGCCAACCGAGGCTTAGAGTGTATTAAGTAAGCCATGATATACCTGTGCTCATAGTTTACCAGTTGCTCTTGGTGCAAGGGAACACCACTTCTTGGATTTGCACCTTTGCATCCCCGAATCGGGCAAAAAGTTACACATTACAACAAGCATTAAAAATGCAATAGGTCTCGCCCTCGTTTAAGTTAAAGCAATGCTGCTTGTAATTAGGTGGCTTTTTAGCTTTGCTTTTATTAGTGTTTTTCAAACTTTCATGTACATAACATGCATATGTATGCATATATGTATATGTATGCATGCATTTATATTTGTATTTATATAGATACTAGCAGCCCGTCCCGACGTTGTCCGGGTATGAAATAGAATATGTGTGTATTTGGCAAGGGCAATTTATTTTAAAATCTCGCTGTAGACAACATTTTTTGTTTCATTAAAATGGGGACGGAGAAGGGCCAGCTGCAGCCCTGGTTGATGTTAGCAGGCGCGTGTAATTGGTGTAGTGATCCGCTGCCTGAGCCCGACTACAGCCCTGGTTGATGTTAGCAGGCGCGTGTAATGTTGTTGAATGAGAGAGTTATCAGCCGCGGGTAAATCCGTTTAATGAGAGATATGAGTGACAGCGAGTAGGAGAGGCTGCAGTAATTGTCCCCGCAGACACGCTCATTTGCGTGTTCCCCCGCTTGAGGCCCAGATGCAGGCCTGTTTGATGTTATCAGGCGCGTGTTCCCCTGCTTGAGGCCCAGTTGCAGCCCTGGTTGATGTTATCAGGCGCGTGTAATTAGTGTACTGATCCGCCACCTGAGCCCGGCTAGAGCCCTGGTTGATGGTAGCAGGCGCGTGTAATTTCGTTGAATGAGAGAGTTCAGTAACCGCGCGAAGGAGAGGCTGCAGTAACGTTACTTACCAGGCCTCCAGGTGAACGCGTTTGTCACGCCTCCAGCACACGGCCACAGCAGACGATCTTCTGATTAATGTACGACCCATATGGCATGAAGGGCGGAACGTAGCACACGCCCCCTGCGTTTCTCACGCCCCCAGCGTGCCCCTTGATGCGGCGCAATTGCGTTCATATGGCATGAAGGCCAGACACACGCCCCCAGCGTGCCCCTTGATGCTGCGCAACAACGTAATTGGCGCTTGTATGTACGACTCACAAGGCATGAAGGGCGGACACACGCCCCCAGCGTTTGTCACGCCCCCAGCGTTTGTCACGCCCCCAGCACATGCCCACAGCCCACGATGTGATGGCCGTACCACACGCCCCCAGCGTTAGTCACGCCCCCAGCCCACGCCCACAGCACAACACAGACACGCCCACAAGGGACTACTTTGCTGGCATGGTTCTTTTACCTTTTAAATGTATAGAGGAGTTGGCCTAACGGCTAAGGCGTCGACCTCGGACCTGGGGATCTGGGTTCGAGTCTTGGTAACGACGCCAAACATCCTGTGATTCTGGGCAAATCACGTAATCTCCCCGTGCCTAACAAAAATGAATGTGTGTCCTCATGTAACGTAACTGGTGCTATGTAAAGCGCTCTGATACCTGATTCAGTTCGGGCCAAGTTTGCGCTATATAAAACTCTGCAAAAAAAAATATATATATATATGGTGGCCGTCTGCATAGCCTATGTCCTTCTGCTGCAACTGCCCTTTCCAAAGCTGTATTGGGTGTTGTTATTGGTGCTGTGGTTACTAAGATTACCCGCCTCAAAGGTTTGGGCTCTCTCTTTATAATATTAGTATGGATGCAGATGTATATATATGTTTATATATGTATGTGTATATATATATATATATATATATATATATATGTATATATATATATATATATACATGTATACACATACATACATAAATGCATTTATATATGTGCATATGTGTGCGCGTAGGGAGAGGTAGAGAGAGATAGGTAGAGAGTGAGTAGTAGAGAGTGAGTAGTAGAGTAGAAATTAGTGAGTAGTAGAGAGTAGTAGAGAGTGAGTAGTAGAGGAGTAGAGGGTGAGTAGTAGAGGAGTAGAGGGTGAGTAGTAGAGGAGTAGAGGGTGAGTAGTAGAGGAGTAGAGGGTGAGTAGTAGAGGAGTAGAGAGTAAGTAGTAGAGGATTAGAGAGTAAGTAGTAGAGTAGAGAGTGAGTAGTAGAGAATGAGGAGTAGAGAGTGAGTAGAGAGTAAGTAGTAGAGGGAGTAGTAGAGAGGGAGTAGTAGAGGGTGAGGAGTAGAGGGTGAGGGGTAGAGGAGTAGAGGGTGAGGGGTAGAGGAGTAGAGGGTGAGGGGTAGAGGAGTAGAGGGTGAGTGGTAGAGGAGTAGAGGGTGAGTAGTAGATGAGTAGAGGGTGAGTAGTAGATGAGTAGAGGGTGAGTGGTAGATGAGTAGAGGGTGAGTAGTAGATGAGTAGAGGGTGAGTAGTAGATGAGTAGAGGGTGAGTGGTAGATGAGTAGAGGGTGAGTAGTAGAGAGTGAGTGGAGAGAGTGAGGAGTAGAGAGTGAGGAGTAGAGGAGTAGAGAGTGAGGAGTGGAGGAGTGAGGAGTGGAGGAGTAGAGGAGTGGAGGAGTGGGGAGTAGAGGAGTGGAGAGACAGGCTGAAGATGAAACCACGCCTCTATCTCCGAGGGACATCTGTGTCACTGCCCCAGGGCAGCAGCTGTAAAAGAAAATAGCTCCCACAGTGCCACGTCTCTCCAGTGGTGTTCTAAAGCAGCCAGGAGGACCCTGGCTTGACATTCTGAGTCTGCGCAGGATTCACAATGCCCATCTGATAGACGTCCAAGCGCTAGGAAGTGAGTGGGGGGCTTCACTGTCCCGCGTGCCAGCACCCCACATCAGCTTGCTGGCGCGAGATGCAAAGTTGTTTGGGTCAAAGTCTGCTCAGAGCGCTTAGGAGGAGTAAATGAGGTGTGGAGCGGCGAAGGAATTTTAGCGCTATCGGTGAAGTGACATTTCAAACACCCATCTCAACTCTAACCTTGGCATGATCATTTTTAAATGTCCCCTATCCTGGCTCACATACGTTTTTAGGTTAGCCCAGATACTTCCCCCATAAGGCGTAAGCAGATCGGATTAAAGCTTAGACCTGGACGATTGTTTAAAAATTAGTTGCCTTGAGGATTCACAATTTTTAACTCTTGTTCTGGCACTAATTTAATTCCTCATGAGTCACATTAATGATCAGCTTTTATTGCCCCTTCGACCTGGGAATACAGAAAGAGGTTTGTGACTTCCACTTCTCACAAATCAAACCTATTTTAAATCATTTAAGGAGGGGCAACGATGAAATATCTGCAATGTAGTTGAAAGATTCAATGGTCTAAATTTCTTAGCCAATGCGTATTTCCACTTCCCTTTCTCTCCATTCTGGCTAAATCTACAGTTCTCCGTTTGGTCATTGATGCATCTTTTTCTCGGGGAATACCTGTCAATCGCTAATTCTACCGCTTCTTCATTTGAATGGTCATTCAGTATCTGGGTGATTCTTAATTGAGCTTAACTAGATATATTTATTTATATTTATTTTAGAAGCTTATATAGTGCAGGAATCACCCCCAGAGGAGGTATCTCCGTGCTGCGGAAGTGCAATGCCAGGGCTACAGACAATTAAACCACAAAGAGTTCAGTTTTCAAGAGTTTCCTTAAGCGCAAGTCATCATCACAGCTTCGCAGAGTATGGGGTAATGAGTTGCAAAGCCACGGGGCCCTATAAGAGAAGGCTTTGCCTCCTGACCGCGATTTCTTTACACAGGGTATATATAGCAAGAAGATCTTTCATACCCGAGCGTAATACTCTGCTCGGCTGGTAGGGAATGAGTTTCTGAGCTAAGTAGCTAGGTCCTTTGCCATTTAAGGCTTTATGGACAATAGAGCACACTTTGAATATAATTCCCTGGCGGATGGGCAGCCAGTGGAGTTGTTGTAGGAGGGGAAGGGAAGACGTCTGGGAGGCATATTAATGACCAATCGTGCGTCGTATTCTGTACAACCTGTAATCTATTCAGCAGAGATTCGTTGGCTGCGATTTACACATATGCATGGTACCATTTTTGCCTACTTTTAATACCTCCAAATCTTCTTTTTCGGAACCTTTTTATCATGGTATGTTCTGCCTTTTCTGTCTGTTTTATAGTAATTGGATCTACCTCCTTTTTTGAAATGGGAGTGCCGTTTTCCAAATTCCTATTTACTCCCCATCCTTCTTTTGGCCCAGTTGCATACGATTTTTCTATCCCTTTTAGCTTCACCATTGTTCCCTTTCATCTTTTATTATCCCTTTGATATCTGTTGAATACTGCGTAATGCCATCTATAGGATATAAAAATCTCAATTGTTTTGTATTAACTTTGGTCTATGTTATATGTAAACAAACGGTCTTTGAGTTGGATTTACATCTGTATCCAAAGAGTATTGCAGTGTTATTTAATACTAACGCCGCGAAAATCCCATGCATGGTTTCTGCAGTAAAAGTAATACATCCATCAAAGATAAAGATGCAGAGACTGTTGTAACAAAATTAGAAAATGTTGACAGATAGCCATTTTTTTCATCCCTGGGACTAAAAGCTTCTTTGCTCCAGCAAGTCAGAGAGCATGCTCTATCGCATTAAATATACCAACAAAGAAATGGGTCAAAGCTTAAAAATACAGCACCAAACCTCACTACTTGTAATGGCCCACTAATTTTTCACTATACCTCGGTGCATCGGGTCTAGGATGTGACCCACATACATTCCAAAAGGGTGGTATAAAACCACCACTATCAAAAACACAAGATTGACCCTGCACCCGAGAAGAACAAGTGCTTTATGTATGAATATAATAGTGCATCATATTTAAACAGCAGTACAACATATAGGTAAATAGCTTCCCAAATGAAAACAACAGACTGTCGTATTTCATGAATGTAGTAAATAATATCCTTTTATTCAAACACTTCATTCCTTAAAATGCACAACAAAATTGCTTGCCAACGCGTTTCATCCCTCATGGGACTTCTTCAGGGCTCAATGGAAGTCTGTATCGGCAGACAATATTTTTGAAAGTTCAAACCGATATTAAAAATAGCGAAGGAGACACAGTGTATAGATAATCACGTTCATGAAGCCAGACACTTGGGGGGCATAGAGCAGATTGGTGTATCAGGTGTTTGGCCTATTTGCGGTCGTCCGGTTCCCTGTAACTTTGAGGGAACCGGACGACCGCATACATAAAGAGGGATTCACATATTCCCAAATCACTATACTGAAATACCGGTTTATACTGAAATACCGGCTTACACGACATCTTGTTGATTCCTATGGCACATACAGATGTAATAACGACATCATGAACGTGATTATCTATACACTGTGTCTACTTCGCTGTTTTTAATATCAGTTTGAATCTCTATTGCATTAAGGTTGATTCAAGTCCTCAATCACAGGCACCCCCAAATATATTATCAGCACTGACCTCCAGGGTCAGTCGAAGAGGCCACGATAAATGTGGATAATAAATTCCACAACAAAAATCTTCCAATATCTGGGTAAATGAAATACTCATCAAATTAGGCAAGTACATGGCAGGGTTCTCCCTATCATTATCAATCAGAGGCGATTGAAACTGAGATTGCAGCAAGGATTCTAATTGAGTCACTCGAGTTTTTTATTTTTTTAATATTATTATTACCCTTAAAGTGTTTTCCAACTCACAATCTGGAAGTCTAACAGATACTGTAGTATCAGTACAGTGATTCTAACGGGCTGTACAGGATAATACCAAAATGTCACCCTGCAAATAACCAACATAATATACTCATCTAAAAATCACCGTAAACTGCTCAACTCACCACACTCCCAAATTAAATCTGTGAATCCTTCTGGTCGGTCTGTTATTTGTTTAGTGCGTTTACCTCAAGTCTAGAAGATCTTCTGGTGAGCAGCCTCAGTGGACTAATTGGTGGACTTCCCAGAGCACTAACATAAACAGGGCAGGTGTAAGTTCTTGCAACATCCCTTAACATCCACCTTAATAAAACTTCTCTGCTTTATAGCCTTGCAAGATTCCATCAAGTAGGGCAAACACCCGATACACCAATCTGCTCTATGCTCCCCAAGTGTCTGGCTTCTCCTTCATGAGGAAGAGGTTTGTACTGGCTTGTGCTGGCCAAATGCAGCTCTTATGTCACTACAGCCACTCGACTTCTAGAGCTAAAATGAGTGGCAAACTGGACCCCCCCACTGCCAGTGATACTGCAGTCAATGGACTGCTGCCCAAACGAGGTAAACCAAAGTCAATAACTTTCTGGGCTCAAAGTCAACACCCATGCTCAGCCTGTCCAAAAGTTCAGGGTGCATTCCAGCACAATCTCCGTTACGCAGTCTCTATGCCTCAGTCAACGGAAATGGTTCCGCCTACATCTCGGAGTGAGGAGGTCTGGAAAGACATCCTCAAGGGACAAGAGCCAGCTCCTGATACTTGTTGCTGAGAATTGTACAAACAAACTTAATCAGAGGGAGATAAAAGCACCAGTGATCATGGTAAGGTTTGGAGTCACTTTTGCTAGTGCTGAAACTGGGCTCGCGCCTACAGCGCCCCCAGGTACCAAAGATTAGGGGCTCTTATCTGGTGAATAGCTAAGCTTTGTGGTGTTTTTGAATTGCTGTTGAGCTCTCATTGGACATTGGCTATCGAATGGAATGTTTGGTTCCCAGTAATTAGGGAAGGAAGCTTAAGTATTCAGTCCAGTTGTGTCTTTGAACCACAATCTCCAGAACCTACCTCCAGTAACAAGGGTCGACTCTTAGGCGCATAAGCGATGACACAGAGTCACTCAGAGAATTGTATTGGGTGGGTCCGTCCAATGTACACTGCCCATCATTTAATTGTCGGATGTATGTATTTCCACAGCCAGCTCTTGCAAAGCATATGTCTTCAGTTTGGCCCTGCCAGTTGGGGTTGAAAGTGCTAGCACCTTCTCGGTAGTTCACTTCCTCAAAACTCCCTCCTTAGTCCTTGTTCTGGTTATGGGTTAGTTCCCATTTACGCACTGGACAGTACTACTACAGAGCCGTATGTTTCCAGGACTGTTCCGAGTAGCAGGGCCTCCTACAGAGCACCAGGAGCTTGTTCCCAGTACTGTGGGAAAAATAGCAACTCTGAGACTTGTTCCAGGTCCGACATCCCTCTGTATAGATGCAGAAGAGCTTCTCCAGAAATCAAGACACATTCAACCTACTTTCTCAAGGGGGATATTTGTTTAGGAAACTGGAGGCATTGGCAGGGTAAACAATCATAACCCCTATTACCCAAAGTAGTCTGCTTCCTCTGCAAGATTTCCTCCAGGTCTTTCTTCAAGATACGAAAGCAAAAGGTCAAGCAATTGCAGTCTTAAGGAGACACTCCTTAGTGGCCATCCTCAGCAGAGCATAAAGTGGAAGATCACAGAAACAACAGAAGGTGCACTGGGTCAGGAGATGGGCTTGTCTCTGGACAGATCCACATGCATATCTGCCAAGTGGCGATACCAGCTTTGATCAGCCTTTTGACGCAGATCTCTGATAAACAGACATTGCAGCCAGAAACGAACCAATGAGGAAACTGCTCTTTGGTGGCACAGTCCCATGTGCTGTTCCATGAACGGGGAAGCTAGAACGCCCTTACCGTGTCCAAGGAACCACCATGCATCCCTTAGGTCTACACTGCACCCATTAGTGATGCCACATCCAGGCCCCATGCACATGACTCCTTCTCACCAGTGGTGGTTAGCAGTCCAATGGCCTGGGTCCCTGAGCCGCTGTTCCCACTCTGTATCATGAGTGAGGTCTTTTTTTATTCCTTGTATATTCTTCTCCACAGACAGTTTCTTCAGCCCTGCCATGCACACTGTATTTTACACCTATATTGTTTGATGACCACCCATGGGTCACGAATATTGATTAAAGTATGAAATGTGCGCCCTGACGAAGGAATTTTTTATGCCTTTTGGTACTTTCCTAAACACGCGTCTGCGCTTTTCTTCGGTTTGTGTTTTTGTATGGTATATTTGTGAATTGTATATTCTTGTTCTTTGTAATGTCTGATGTTTTTCACTTTTCTACAATTGAATGTGTTTTGGATTTATTGTATGTGTTATATGTATTTGCTTTTTGTTTGTTGGATACATAGTGTGTATGTCTATTTTTGAATATTGTTAATTGTGGGCTGGATTTTTTGTATTTTTTTGTATTTTTTTGTGTTATGAATATTTGTCCAAAGTTTATATGATTATAATGTAATGTGATATATTTTGTGCACCTTCATGAATGAATTTATCTGTTTCGTCTGACTCTTTTTAAAGAAAATGATAAAATATTTAATAATGACAAATAAATAAAAAAATTAGTTGAGCTGTTGTGTGGGTGAATTTTTCAATATTCTGGAGCAATTGCCCTTTAAGTAAGGTGGGGACATTCTTTGATGTTCTTTAGTCTGTTCTTTTCCCTGGTTGGATGATCCCTTAGAATTGGTTTTCTGAGGGTCCCTCATTTGTTTATTTAGTAGTCCTGAGTGAGGTCCACCTTTGCTGAATGACCTGGTACTGGTGCTGTACTGAGAATGTTGAAAGAAATCAGGGAATGTCCTCCGTGTACTGGTAAATGGTCGTGATCACTAAGGCATAAAATACTGGGCTACCCAGAAAAAGTACAAGATGGTACCACGCTGTCAGCACAGTGCAGATGCCTTCATCTATACAATGCCTGAAACGTCTGAGTTTTAACTCTTTTCCTGGTGATCTCTTTCTTATAATGTGGGAACCGAAATAGTGGTTGCAAATTAATGTCTCTGCCCCGTTTCCGAGCACATTATAGTTTTGTAAATCAAAGCATTTGCTTTGAGGTGACCAGCAATGAAATGAATGTCTGTAGAACGTAAAAGCTAGGCCAAGTCTGTGCTTTATTTTATGAGCTAGTTACTGAGGTGGGGTATTTTATGTTCCTTTCTTTTCAGGATTAACAAAATATTTGTCTTTGAAACCATAGCACAGCCATTCACCACCTTCAAACGTGCCTCCTGATGCCCTGCGGACTACTCAAAAATGAATTTCATTCTGTAATGTAATTGCCCTGGGACCATTTTTAAAATTTAGCTTTTTTTGAGTCACACTTGACGGGTTATTGGTCCTATTCTAAGCTGTTAAGACATTATTCAAGGATATGGAGGTTTCATATGTAACAGATTAAGTAAAATGATCGAACATAAGGAGAATCTACATTGGAATAACACTGCAGTAATTTACTCCGTAAGCCCTTTGCACAACAAAGTGCTCGCTGTCCTTTTGTCGATATCGCATCACATGCTTAATTTGAGACAGTGATGTCCGGTGCTCGCCACTCGCACTTAATTGTCAACACTGGCACTGATGACAGTCGGCCACAAGATGGCACTGTCTGATTTATAGATTAGCACAACAACAATTGTTTATTGATTCAATATACATTAAAATGACTTAAAACTGCCACCCAAGCCATTCTTATAATGTTTGGGCCCTGGAATAGCCTTAATTGTCACACTTACATGAGTGTGATGGTTAGTACTTATTTGTTTATTTAAAAGGTTTTATATATAGCGCTGGCTAGACCCAGGGGTATCAGTGCGCTTTACAGGAGTATGAGGAGGGACAGTAATCGATACATTTGGTCAAAAGCGTTGCAATAAGAGCCAATATAAGGAAGGCAGATAAATATGAATGTTATTTACAAAGGACAAATAATAAGCTCACGTGGGTAGCGAGAAGTTAGGTCCGTGAGGGAGAGCAGGGTAAAGATAAAGTAGGGGGAAAGGAGAGTGGGTGATTAAGGGGGAGGGAGATTAGGGGAATGGGAGGGATGGGAGATCAGAGGGAGGCCGTTGGTAGGTTAGATGTCATAGGTAAGGGTGGGGGCAAGGAGGGGTTGCTAGGGGGAGGGGAAGGGAGTAGGATGAGGGAGTGGAGTTAGGAGGGAGAGTGAGGGGGGGTGAAAGAGTTGGATGGCAAGGGGAGCCAGGTGGGGCGCAGAGTAGGATACAGTGTCAAAGGAGGGCATTATTGACTCCAGTATCTGTTGAGGAGAAACATATTGAGGTCTTTTTTGAAGTTGATGTAGGAGGCGTTGCAGCGTAGTTCTTTAGGCAGGGTGTTCCATATGGACAGAGCGTTTCCAGAGAAGGAGCAAGCTTGTGTGCATTTTTTTTTAGCAGAGGGGGATAAGAATGAGGGTGTTGGTGCTCCTTGTTGGTCGAGTGCAGCCTGCTTTGTGGAGCTTATTTGAGAGGTAAAATGGGGTGTTTTGGTGAAGGGCTTTGTGTGTGATACATGCAATCTTATAGGTGGATCTGCCTTCAATGGGAAGCCATTTGAGGGTTTTAAGTGCAGGGGAGATGTGAGTGGTGCAAGATGGACTTTGGGAGTTTCAGCGAGGTGGACTTTGGGAGTTTCAGCGAGGATAGCATTACCATAGTTTACTCTCGACAGGACCAGCGATTGGACAACAGTTTTGAAGTCATCTATCGGGATGAAGGTTTTGATTTTTTTGAGTTCACGAAGAGTGTTCCTTTGGCTGAAGTTTTTATGTGGGCGGTGAAGGAAAGATTGTCAATGGTGAAGCCTAGAGATTTAACTGCATTGGAGGTGTGGTGTGAGAGCAGTTGAGGGCATTAAGGTCAGATATCCAGTTTTGTATGGGGAGTGGGTTGTTTTTAGGGGAGAAGAGAATGATTTCCATTTTTTTAGGGTTGGTTTTGAGATGATTTTGGTGGAACCAAGATTGGATCTTTTTTAGGGTGTCATTGAGGTGTAGCAAAGTACTTGTGGTGTTACTCTCAATGGCAGCGCTTGTAGGGGCAATGGGTGGTGCAAGCCGCAGTGGCCTCTTGATGAGGGCCCTGGCACTTATTATTTATTTGCAAATTAAGCACTGACCCCTCTATAAAAAGACGATGACCATAACATTTATTTTTAATGTAAAAAATGCAGCAGGTAGTATCCAACATCTGCGCACAGATTATGGGACGAAAAAACACGTCATTACCTTAAACACAAAGGGTAGGAGCAAAAACTGAGAATGTTTGCCTCCCTTTTTACTGTAAACTGAACCCTGGCATTTCAAACATTATGTAGCCCACTCCACTCACAACTAAGGGAACCACCCTGGATCTTGTTGTAGCTAACAGGCAAGTTGTTAAAAAAATATTTTTATTGATGATCTCCGAACAACTTTTTTGCAAATTAATAAAGGGATACTTAAGCACAACTGGCATGTTTCTATTCAACAATATGGTATGGAGAGATCGTACGACAGTCCGGTTATATTGAAAACCCATTAACGGTTGAGTGGTCAAATCCCTTACATATTCCATTTGAAGTCCACTTTCCCCCCTCTTCCATTAACCCCCTGGCTGCGGCCGGAATTCTGCGCCTGTGCGGCACATTCCGTTCGCGGGCGTGGACATGACGGCTCCCGGCCGTCATCAGCACACGCCCACCGTAACTGATGACGACCGGGAGCCGCCATCAGCACCGAAGGAGTTAATGGGCAACCCACATGTCTCCTTAAGTGTAGATGTTTGGCTTTCTTCAGTAAGTCCTGGAGAAACTCTTAAGACATCCCATTTCTTCAGACTGCATTTAATGAAAGTTAATACATATATTTATATAAATTTCAGGCAAATTAACTGGATAGGTGTTATTTGACTGCTTAAAATCGCTTAAACAAACGCTTTTTACAAAGAGAAAGATGAAGTAAGAGAGGACAGTGTAACCATATGACATAACATTACGTTAATGTGAAAATAGCATCTGCACCTTTAAGGGTCTAGAGTTCACCAGTATCCCAGCATGCCCAGCAGGCGGCAGTTGCTTCAGTTCTTTTATCCAGTTCCTGGTGACCAGATTTTGAAGCACCTAGCTCTGTTTTTTGGCTTTGTTTTCCTCAAAAATCTCACTAGAAAACTTTTGACAACTGTTTGACTTGACAGATTTCATCTATTCCAGTATTTTTTTGTCATTTCCTGACGGAATATTTTTTCCTTAGTCAAATACAATGCCATCTTTATTTGACAAGTGTACTGCCTGTAGAAGAAAGAAGGCCAACTTAGACCCTCATGATGTCTGCATCATCTGCCTTCCTGAAAGTCACATTCCTGACAGATGTTCACACTGCAAGAAGTTTTCCAGACGCACCCTGAGGGAAAGGGAGGAGCGACGCAGGTTAAATATCAAAGTTACTATGCCATGGAGAATACTGCCTTCTAGTTCTCCCAGACCTCACATCAGCCTTTGGCATAGTTGTCTACAATAATGTACTGCACATTCTCCAGGACAGGATGGGGACGAGAGTTACAGTTCTGAAATAGTGAAAGTCTTACCTTAGGAAGTCTTGCCGTATGGTTTGGTTGGGATCCTTCTGAGATCATTCTCCATCTACTTGGGTTGTACCTCAAAGCTCTGCTCTAGTTCATTCACTCTTTCACATTTATATTGACCCACTCAATAATGCAGTCAGAGAAAGTGCCCTAAGCGTACAGACATGCACTGACAACACTCTGCTATACCTTAAAATGTACTCTGAACAAGAGGCTCATAAAGAAAGGACTTGAAATAATTCAGACTTCGCTTTTCTAACGCTTACTAAAGATCAGTGCAGACAAAACTTGAACTTCTCCTAATTTTACCTAATGACTAATTGACACCTGCCCGAGAATGGATCTAAACTTAATCCAACTCAACTTGAGGAGAGGATGTAGCCTTACGGCTAGAGCGGTCGACCTTGAAGCTGGGGAACCGGGTTCGAGTCTCAGTAACGACGACGCTCAACATCCTGTGATTCTTGGCAAATCAATTAATCTCCCCGTGCCTAACAAAACTGAATGTGTCCTTGTGTAACAAAACTGGTGCTCATGTAAAGCGCTCTGATACCCGACATCTTCGGTTCTAGTTCACGCTATATAAAACTCTATAAAAAAAATCCATTTGAAGAACAGACCACTGATTGTAAATCAATCAAGTCTTTGAGTTCTAAAGTTTTGGACTGTATAACATACCCTCGTTAACTGATCATGGTAACAACATTGCTAAAAATGCGGTTGCGAACACTCTCCAACATGAAAAATATGCTCCCTGAACAGGATTTACAAATGATAGCCCATTCCCTACATTGGACGTGAGACACCCTTACTCATTGGCATAGCTAAATCTAGATTACTGCCCCTAAAAATTGTATGAAACTCTGCAGCGAGGTAAATCACAATCTAGAAACAACTTGGCTGTTGTGAAAACTCTGAACTGGCTTCCCATGGACAAATGTTGCATTCCTAGTGTGGTGTGTATAAGCTATTGGGCTGTACACCAAAAAACAGCGAAAAAGGGGCATATAGAGGGGAATGAATGAAATCCAGTAACAAATAACTCGTGTTTGAAATTCAAAAATTTAGAAATATAAAAACTATTTCAGTACTTCTCTGGTGAAGCACACACGATTTGAAATATCCCGCTGGACTTGAGAAAGCTCCCTTCGCACATCGCGTTCGAGAGAAATAAAAGAACTCCTATTTCTACACTAAATTAGTCATTTTCCTTCACTTGAGAACTTGAACTGGTCTACTTTTCGACTCTACTCCTATCACAACCTAATGAACTCTTTTCTTAGTTGTACATTGAATTCGTGCAGCCCTCTTTTCAACATATTCTCTTTGATAAGTTCTATATGTCCTACTGTCCTTGAAAATGCACACTACAGTCTCTTTCTACAATTCTGCTTATGTATGTGTGTTCGAGCTTAATAACATGAAACAGGGCGGTAGGAGCTCTCAAGCCCTCTTCGCTTGCTGTTGCTTCCAGTCTGCCATTCCCCTGACCCCCAGCAGCAGATCTGAGACAGTTGAGTGTAGGTCATTGGGGTCAAAGGGTGAGTGAAGTATTCCTGCTATGCCTGGTGTTTTGTTGAATGGATGCCCATGCACCATTGAATACTTTTGTGTGTGTGTCTCAACAACTTATTTGTCCCTCACATTCTTGTCGGCTGCAGCGTTGCTATAATTTGCAGCAAGAGGTAAAGTCAAACATTTGTTGAACCCAATAAACCTTGGAAAATAATTGGTGACAAAAAAATTCTCCCGAAGGTGATTTCCGGATTGGAAGCCTTCCCTACAGCACCACTACTTCCCATGAGGACAGGCACTGAAGGCGGATGGCAGTGGCTCTGGAGAGCCGCTGTCCTGGCGGTATAGTGGAACTGGAGCCCACCTTACCCAACTTATGGTTCTCTCTTATGACCCAACATGAGACGGCCCCTCTTGCTTGGTTGCGTTGGGGACCATGGCGCCCTTGCGACGCCATCAGTGGGTGCGTGGCTTCTACACTTGTCTACACGCGTGTGGCTAATAACGCCTGCATACCAAACTAAACGAAAGAGATGCTGCACAAGGCCTCTAAAATGATACTTTGCTTCTGTTGATGGGTTGGCCTAGCATGAGCCTGAGCGGGCCTTCATCACCTGGTAACCTGTCAAACAGCCCAGAGTGTGGAGATAAAATCGCTCTGTGTGGAGCGTGCGCCGGTTCATCTCCCGCTCGTTTTGGTGCCATTGGCAGTAATGGGGTTTTTAGAACCGGTTTTACTGGTTGGAGACACCTGCAGGCCTCCCCGGTGCCCCCTGCTGCTAGGCTGTGCTGAGTTCTGACAAACAGGGACGCCGGAACCGGTGCACGACTGCATTCCACGAGTGCGCTCAGGGATGGGACTGAGGCCTTACCTGTCAACGTGGAGGTGTCGAGGACATGTCCGTCTCCTGACACTGTTGAGACTTATAAACAAAGCCATTCCCTCCTCGAAGAACCACTGCCTGCTGGGAGGAATATTTGTTTAACATGCTTAAAAGATTTCCCCCAAATAAACAATATATTGAGACTGACGGCTGTGGAAGGCAGTATAAGGGACAGTAAATTATTAACGGATTTCAGTGAGGGGCTGTTAGGAAAAAAAACAAGATAATGTAATTTGCAGCTGCCATTAATGTGCGACCTGCAGCACAGCAGCCACAAAAATACAAGAAATATAGGAAGGACCGATCAGATCTGTTTTCTCTGGTTTTCTCTTTTGACTGGTAATAAAATAAGACTGACTCGGTCATGGAGAACATTTTATAATGGAGCCGACCATGTTGTCTAATGTGAATCACTGAAAGTCTCACCAGGCCCTTGTGCTGGTTCAACATAGTGCTGGGTGTGGAACCAGGCAGAGCAGTGCGCCAAGAGATTGCTAGCGCCAAGAATAGGACGAGTATCATAGCAGTGCATTCCACCAAGCACTGTTTGAGCCACATCTAACGGGCTGCATGATGTGGTTTTTAATTATATGAAAGTCAGAGAGGTATGCAAAGGCTTCTGTGGGAATTTACAACTTAAGATGTGACTCCAGCCCTTAGATAAAAAAAAAATCAAACCTAGGCGTTCTAAAAATGCAATGCGGTGGAAAGAAATTAGGTAAATGAAGTCAAGTCAATACTCTTTATTTCAGTGTTGCGCCATATAAGACCATCAAAATGTAGATTTATAACATGATACAATACAAAACGATAAAATGCTATATTCATTACAAAAAATCATAAAAAGAGGAATGTTAAAAACGGCTTTGCACCCATTAACAAACGTTTTACAATTTAAAAATACGTCATTCTTATTGATTCTGTACAAAAAGTGATAGGTCGGTTAGTTCAAAACAAATTGCAATCCTGGGTAGAAGAAAATGAAATTTTGTCGCCTTACCAAGCTGGCTTTCGCCCTTGCACGAGCTCAATTGATCAAGTGTTCTTTTTTATTGCCCTTTATTGGAGGAATGTGACTCTATCTAAGGGGACCCTTTATGCTTTTTTTGTTGACTTAAAGTCAGCTTTTGACTTAGTCCCCCGGAACAAACTTTGGAGGGTTCTTGCTGATGCTGGGATGAGCCCTGAACTGTTAACGTTGATCGTCCGCTTGCATGAGAATAATTACGCGAGGATTAGGTGGGGGGCTCAGGGTGAGGTGACCGACCCATTCCCTGTCGAGCGAGGTGTTCGGCAGGGGTGTGTCTTGGCACCCACACTGTTTTCTATTTACATCAATGGCATAGTAGACCATCTGAGCCAGTCCCCCACCGATGCTCCTGTCTTGGCAGGTGCACGTGTTCCAGTTCTCATGTTTGCGGACGACACGCTGATAGTTTCCCGAACTCCAAGCGGGCTGCAGAAGGCAGTCAACGCATTTGGCGAGTTCTGCCGGATGCGTGGCCTTGAATTAAATGCATCTAAAACTAAGTTTATGTGTCTCAACCAGCGAAAAACCTTTAAAGGGAAAATTAATTTTAATGGGGCTCCTCTAGAGGAAGTAGAGGCCTTCACATACCTCGGAATTTTACTTCAGCGCAATATGGGATGGAAAAACCATATTGATATGGAAGTTTTGAAACTCCATCAAAATGCAGGTGCAATATTAAATAAACATAAAGCTTCAATGACAAAATTAATTAGCCCTGCCCTGGAAATTTATAACATAAAAGCAGTGAGTACCTCTTTGTATGGGTCGGAACTTTGGGGATTCTCAAACCTAAAGCAATTGGCACTAGCAGAGAAGAGGTTCCTGCGCAGTTTAATCGGGGTTCCCCAAAGTACCCCATCCATTCCATTAGCTTATGATCTGGGGAAAAAGAAAATAGAGGATTTGGCACGGCTTCGTCCGCTGTTATATTGGAGGAGGATAATGACGACCCCTGAACTGTCCCATTATGCCACTGCCCTACGGGATATTGTTGAGGCAGACCGTTTTCATTGTATTCCCTGGCTGAAGGAATTAAGGGGCTTGTTAGTTAAAATGGATTTAGGACATTTATGGAACAGCCCCAATGATACAGGGTTCCCTTCTAAGGCATCCTTAAAAAAAATATACTGGGATATGATCTGGTCGCCTGATCATAGCAACGGTTCTATCCCTGGGCTGTCTGAACAATTTTTGGATACCAAGCCTTTACCATTTTACGAGCCGTTTTGGGACATTATTGAACGGCCATTCGATAGGAAATTGTATTTCCAATTTAAAATTGGTACCCTTCCTTTAAATATATTTACTATCAAATGGTCCCAAACCAAAGGTGACAAATGCAATCACTGCAAAACAATGCTCGAGAACATCTCACATTTTATGTTTGTATGCCCCTTGTATGCAAATCCTCGCCGTAGGTTGTTAAGACCTGCGTGTTTAAATTTGGGCACACGTAGTGGTATGGTGGCGCTAAGAATTCTTGAAACAGACTGCACGCCTTGTATTGCTATTGCGGTTGCAAAATTTTTGGGTTGGGCTTGGACTTTACGTGCCCGTGAAATCCAGCGACTCGTTGATGCATAATGAATTAGTGCCATTGAATTTTGTATGATCAAATTTTATCCAATGTTAAATTGACCCGTTTTAATTGGTTTTTTTATGAATTGTTTTAAATTAAATAAGACAGCTTAGTTTAATATGATTTTAATAAGGATTTTTAATTAAAGTGTAGTAGTTATTCATTGTAGGTTGTAATGTGATGCAATGCTTTTATGACATGCTGTCGAATAAAGCTTGAAAAATTGAAAAAAAAAATACGTCTCAGTACCATCAATAGGCATGCACCAAAATAACACAACATTGCATGCTTAATCAATATGTTGTATTTTATTAGCATAGTACAAAACATGGTATTTTTTTATTTTTATTTATTTATAGAGCGCATGAATCACCCCATAAGGGTATCTCCGCACTTTGGACACAACAACAAACCCAGGAGACGTGTTAGAAGAGCGAGGTTTTCAGTCGTTTCCTAAAGGCCAGGTAGTCTGTGCACTGCCATAAGCGAATGGGGAGATCGTTCCATAGGCGCAGGCCGAGATGGTAAAAGGCCTTTCCCCCTTGTCGAGATTTTCTAATGCGTGGAACAGAAATCAAGGCTTTGTCTCCTGAACGTAGTGGTCTAGGAGGCACATTGTTTACAAACTTCTCATTAAGATAGCTAGGGCCTAATCTGTATACAGCTTTATAGGCCATGAAACAGATCTCGAAATTAAACCTTTTTCGTATGGGTAGCCAATGTAACTTCTTAAGCAAAGGAAGGGATGGTGTTCTAGGGGGGGACATCGGCCACAATGCGAGCCGCGGTGTTTAGGACTACCGTTAATCTATTTATGTATGTCCTTTTCATTGGCTGAGATCAACAGCGCATTACAGTAGTTTAAGCGGCTTAAAATTAATGCCTGGATCAAGGTTTTTCTAGAAGACAGAGGTAAGAAAGGGAATACTCTTCTGAGCATGCTGAGGTTGTGGAAGCAGGCTCCCATGGTAGCGGAGACATGTTCTCTCAAGGTGAGTTTTTGGTCCAGGTGGACTCAAAGGTTTTTCACCACTGATTTAGGGCAAGGGGTGGGGCCCAGTTCCCCTGGCCACCACGTAGGAGACCATACCAAGGTGGCCTCGCCAAAAAGCATCATCTCGGACTTGGTCGCATTTAGTTGGAGAAAGTTATTTTTCATCCATTCGGCTACAGATTTCATTCCTTCGCAAAAGATGGCTTGGCAGTTAGGGTTGGATTTGTCAAGTGGCAGGAGTAACTGGGTATCATCCGCATAAGATATGGGGACGAAACCCAGGTTTCTTAAGTCTTTCCAGGGGAGCAACGTAAACGTTGAACAAGGTAGGGCTCAGGCAGGAGCCCTGAGGTACTCCCTTGGTGACCTTAGAGGTCTTGGAGTGGTAGGAGCCTAGGTTCACGGTCTGAGTTCTGTCAGATAGGAAGTTGGTTAGCCATTTCAGAGCTAGCCCTGTGACGCCTATACCGCTTAGTCTTCTGAGTAGGATTTGGTGAGATATAGTGTTGAATGCTGCGGAAAGGTCAAGCAGCACCGAGAGCACCACCTGACCCTTATCCAACAGCATCCTGACGTCGGTAACTGCTACTAGGGATGACTCAGTGCTGTATCGGGGGCGAAATCTGGATTGTGAGGGATCTAAACTGTTGGTGGATTCAATGTAGTTGGAGAGATGTGTATTGATATGTTTTTCTAGGATTTTGGTGTGAAGGGGAAGTTGAAAAATTGGACGGTAATTTGTTACGTCTTCCTTAGGAATTTTAAGATTCTTTTTAATCGGAAGAATCTGAGCAGCTTTCCAGACCGGAGGGAGAACTCCTTCCGTCAGGGAGCTGTTAAGTATATTGCAAATGGGGTTAGCGAGCTGTTTAGCCAGGGTGGCAGTCAGTTTAGCAGGAATCAGGTCCAGTGGGGACCCTGACTTGGCGTTTTTTAAATACACTTCTGTATCTTCGATCGTAAGTTGTGGAAAATATCCTAATGTACTGGTGGCTGATGGGGTGTGTTGGAGCTCAATATCAGATTTAGGTTGGAGATATGTAGTGGAAGTGATTTTGTTATAGATTATCTCTATTTTCTCCGTGAAGTGACTAGCAATGCTATCACTCTGTGTTTGTGATGGTACAGAAGTCGTGTCGCAGGCTAAAGGACTGGTAAAAGTTTTTAACCCGTTGGGTGCTCATGACGAGCTCAGCTAGTCATGAGGCACGGTTCAGCTGCATTCATGACGAGCTGAGCTCATCATGACCGTTGGAACGTTCACACGCGGGGATAATTTACCCGCTGTGCTGAACGTTCCTTCATGAGTGCAGCTCCACTGTGCCTCATGACGAGCTGAGCTCGTCACAAGCACGGCGGTGCTGCGCGCGGCCCCCTTCCCTTGCGCACAGCGGGGGGGAAACACCCCGCAGCGAAGAGGTTAAAATCTGATAGAGGCATTTCTGAGAGCTCCTGGAGAACCGTAGCCTTAAGGCTCAGCGGCGCAGGGTACGCCTGAAATCCCCTGGATTCACCTGCCTTGTCAGAAACAGAGACACGGACTCTTCGTCTGGCGTAGAAGATAGTATTTATTAGCTGCAGCTAGTACAGTGGTCTTAGAAGTCGTTGGTAAAAACGAGGTTCAAAATAGACTGCCACTTAACTCCGTGGCACACAGGTTTATATATGGTACAATACAATGCAAAATGCAATCACACAAGAGAATGAGACATGGGCAAACGTTATAAACAATACTTTAAGTCTAATGTAACTCAAGTTTCCCGGTTATGTTGGTCACTCGACCCCTTGAGTAATTACAAGTGAATCCACACAATCCAATTTACGAGTAGAGAAAACACAGCTGCATGTTGTGGAAGGACAATCGTGAAATGGGAGAATGCAAGAGACATGTTGCGAAGGATAGCAGATAAGATAACTCAGAGGAAAGAATGGTGTGAACCAACAAATAGTCCGGACGGGGACTAATCAGCTCAGACAGGGATTAGTGTACTCGGCCAGACCCTGACACTAGTTAGTAAACACGGGCAAAGAAGCCACCTGACACGTAAATACAGAAACGACAAAAACATTGCGTTCGCCGCGCTGCCTGAGTGAGGGCAACAAAATGGCGGCGACTACAAAATGGAGGCTGAGCACGAACGAATTCGTAATTTACAGAACCTCAGACCCTCCTTTTGCCATTACTCAGGCAAAAACAAATCAACTCATGTTAATCTGAGTCGGAATCAGCATCGATGTTCATAAAATCCTCAAGCTGCTGCTGTACCATCATCCTAATATTCTCTGTCCTCTGAGTTGCAGGATGCGGAACGCATAAAGTAGCCAGCAGGCCACATACTGCGGGATCACACTGAACACACAGACAACAAGAGAATATGACAGCCAAAATAGCTCCAAGGAGCGTTAGGATCTTCCATCCCCAAGTTGACAATAGCCCCCAAAACCATCCCATAAAGGACCAATCCCCTTCGTCTTGATGAATCGACTCGGAGATGGTATGCAATTTGGAAATGGCTTGGTATACTGCCGGAGCGTCGTCTGGAATATAAATGCAGCAACTAGACCGGATCAATTTACAGACGCCTCCTCGGTCCGCTAGGATCACATCTAGCGCAATTCGATTTTGTAACGTCATAAGACGATCAGCCTGAAGCTCTGCGGTAATGTTACCTACCACTCGCACCAATTGCCTGATGTTTCTGCTGTTGACCATCGGGCCCCAAAAGGGAAGGAATCCTTTAAGGAAGTCTCCTCCCTCTTGTTCTGCCGTGTCCTTGACATCAAATATACCTCGGCTATATCTAACTCTGTGGTGGTCTGACGGAGCCGTATATGTAGGGGGAAGAAGGAAAGCTATATAACAAATTCCAGAAAAGTTGGAAGGGAGCCATGTGTAAGCTCTATCTTTACAGACAAAATAATTTCCTGAGACGGAACCAAAAGAGGGAAATCAGGGGACGAGAAAAAGTAGTTGTGCAAACAATTCTGCTTAACGTCAGTTTTCTTACTGTTAATTTGGAGACAAATGTTACCTTGATGGGGTACAGTCCATACAGGAGAAGACTCACCCTTTCTAGTTTTGTCACCAAGGATAGAAACATAGTGGGTAACATTCCATCCTTCATAAGCTTCCTTCTCATCTAACGGAATCTTACTCTTCTCTACAATCTTAGCCATCGTCACTATACCTTTTATCAGAGAGCTATGGCTGAAATCCAATCCATTTCTAGAAGTTTTTACAGGACTTTGAAGTCTGTTGTGGTATGCGGCCGAAAACATAGTCAGGTAAGCCCAAGCTGAACCTTCATATGAGAAGGGAAGAACCAAATATGGCACCCCCTTTCGTGCATTGTGTGGCATAAGACCGCACACCCAGCAGTCAGTCATATTAATTGCCAACTGGTGTTTGTGTAACAATTGGATAAACGTATTATTCATATATTCAGCTCTCCTTATCTGTTCATGAGGGGGTAGAGTATGCATTTTATGTGAAAAGACAGAAAGGCGAGAGGGCAAAGAAGTTGTAGAGTTAGCCACATTTCTCGGGTGTAAATCATGTACTAACCAACCTATGCAGGCTATTAAAATACACAAAAACATGAAAATACACAAAGTCACGCCAAATCGACTACGCAATAATTTACAATATTTCAATCTCATTTCCTGCTTCCTATTTTCCCTACCTATGGTTGTAGTACCATCCATCTTTTATTAAAAAAAATGTCTCGCACGGCAATCTTCCTCAATCACTCAGCTACGTACTTCTGTATATCCTGAGGCACTAGCCACCTACTAAAAATAACAAAAACCAGGTTACAGCCTGAGTCTCCTACCGTGACCCTGCAACGGAGACGGAAGGCACATCTAATACTAAATATCATACAAAAAAAATGTCTCTGATTAATAAGGAGAAAAAAAATGTTCAAAGTGTTCAGTTCCTTTGGCCAGTTCTCGATCTCAGGTTGTAGCGGGTTTTTCTTGGCACCGTCTGATCCTTGAACAAAGTTTTTGGATTCGTAGTGTCTATTCGAAGATGCACAGGCACAGCGGCTTGAAGAATATCGTCATCTGCTTTCCCAGACTGAGTCCCATACATTTGAGCATCACTGAAAGGCACAAAACAAGGTACCGCTGCAGTATCCGATTCCCTTACACCACTGCGAATCCACTGTCCGAAGGGTAATGGCAATGGCACCTTCTTGCAGTGCACACCATGCACCCAGTTTTGTTTGCCGACCACCTTCACAGCTGTGCGGGTGACAAGCAGGACTTGCGTAGGTGTGGACCAACGGGGCTCCAGATTCTTGGTACGTTGAAAATTTTTGACGCAGACCCAGTCACCGGACAAGATGGAGTGACCCGGGTCTGTGGAGGCCCCTGGCAAAGCACTTTGTACCTGTTGACGAATAATACTTAATTTAGTAGTCAAGTCAAGCAAATAATCAATTAACAAAGGATATGGTATGTCAGAGTATTTCTTTGGACGAGGGACACCCCAAATATTGTCTGGGCATCCGAATACCACTTCATATGGGCTAAGTCCCATACGAGAGTGTACAGTAGTTCTGGTTGACAAGAGAGCTAAGGGCAAAGCGTCTGGCCAAGCAAGACCCGTGCTGGCTTGAATCTTAGCTAGTTTAAGCTTGAGTGTACCATTATAATACTCAACCAACCCGCTGACTGTGGATAGTTTGCCGCATGGAACTTCTGTCTAATACCAAGACCAGAACAGACTTTCTGCATGATTTGATCCACAAATTCACTTCCATTGTCACTCCAGACAATTCGTGGCAAACCAAACCTGGGGAAGAACTCCTTAAGCAACACTTTAGCAGTTGACAGAGCAGTGTTATCTTTCAAGGGGTAGGCCTCTATCCAGCGGGAAAAGGCACATACCACCACCAGAACATACTTAAGGTTGTTGCATCGATCCATATGAATGTAATCGATCTGAAACACCTCAAAAGGATATGACAGGGGAGCAAAATGACCTGCCGGAGTTGGGGTACCCTTTCCTGGGTTATGCATTAAACAAACAATACAATGCTTAACCACATTCTCTGCACATTTTGGAATTCCTTCATTCTGCCAGACAGGGGCCAGCAGCTTATAAATGCCTTTCGTACTAATGTGAGCTGGACCATGAGCCATAGTAACAACTGGCAGCACATAAGCATCCGGTAATAATCATCGCTCATGTTCCGACAATTCCGTCCAACAACCCGTCGAGGCTAACATTCCCGTACTTTCTTTCCACGTTTTCAATTCCTTCTCAGTAGCCTCTCCTTGAATTGTTTTCACACTCTCAATCGTATCTTCACACATTCCAATTTCCCTAACCCAGTTTGCAGGACCTGCCACATACATTCGACTAGCAGTATCTGTAGCTGTAGTTCTTGCTACCTTATCTGCAAATGCATTTCCACGACCCACGTCGTCTGTGACTTTCTTATGTGCACTGCACTTTATGATCGCTATCTGTGCAGGTAAGGTAAGTGACTCAAGAAGATCAGTCACTAACTCACCATGTTGGATCTTTGTTCCGTGAGAGATAAAAAATCCTCTCTCCCTCCACAGCTTACCAAAACTATGTGCAACGTCAAAAGCATACTGGCTATCTGTATACACATTCACTCTCTTTCCCTTTGACAACACACACGCTCTAGTCAAGGCTATCAATTCAGCTGCTTGGGCTGAATTATGTCCAATACGTGCTGTCTCAACAATTGTGCATAAGGTGGTAACAGCATAAGCAGAAGTAGTCTCCCCATTTGGAAGCTTGAAACAAGAACCGTCCACCCACAGGATCCCATCCGGGTCCTTGAGCGGAGTGTCCTTTAAATCAATCCTACCCTTCGTTTCTTCTTCCGTTCGGAGAAAACAATCATGCAATTCCTGAGCGTCTTTTTCTTCTGGGAGTGGCAACAATGTAGCTGGATTTAACGTATTACATCTTTTGATATGTACATGACTCGCTAGTAGTGTCAGCTCATATCCAGACAAACGAGCACTTGTAAGGTGCTGTGTTCTTGTCCTATTCAACAGGGTATCCACTGCATGTGGAACCACAACAACGAGTGTGTTATCCAACACTAATCCGGCAGACTGTCTAATAGAAATCGCGGCAGCTGCCGTAGCTCTGAGACAACTGGGCAAAGCTTTAGCTGCTGGGTCTAGTGTAGCGGAGAAATAGGCACACGGCCTCTGCTTATCTCCAAATTTCTGTGTCAAAACGGACAATGCGCAACCCTCTCTCTCGTGAACGTACAGTGTAAAGGACTTGCTATAATCTGGGGTACCCAACACTCGAGAAGAACATAGAGCAGTACGTAGGTCATCAAAGCTTTTCTGACATTCATCCGTCCAAGGAAGCGGATCTTTCAGCGTTAGTACCAACAATGGTTTAGCTAAAAGTGAAAAATTGGGAATCCACTGTCTACAGTAGGAAGTGATACCCAAGAAGGCACGCATTTCTCTCTGCGTGGTGGGTACAGACATCTGTGAAATAGCATGAAAACGTTCTGGGGTCAATCGCCTTCCCTCCTTCGACAAGAGATGACCTAAATAGGTCACTTCTTGGCGGGCATATTGCAGCTTAGAGGGAGACACCTTATGATGTAAAGCAGACAAATGATGCAACAACGCAACGGTCACATTCTTACACACATCTTCCGTATCAGCAGCCACCAGCAAATCATCCACATACTGAATAAGCGTGGCACCTGGGGGCAAAGAGAAAGCATCAAGTTTTAACTTAAGAGGGACTTTCGCAATAGCCTTGGGGTGCTCTTTTAAATCTAAAACTTCGGCCACTTAAAGAGAAACCAAAGATGTCCCTCCTTTCTTCAGCAATAGGAATTGAGAAGAAAGCATTCTTAAGGTCTATGACTGAAAACCAAGCTGCCGAAGCAGGAATCATCGTCAACAAAGTTGTAATGTCTGGAACAACAGGAAACTGTGGTACAACTATTTTGTTAACTTCTCTAAGGTCAATACCAAATCGATAAACAGGAGGCTGTGAAGGATGCGTCCTTTTGAGGATCGGAAGAACGGGGCTGTTACAAACATTGCCTCTCGTTTCTTCAACCACACCCTTCCGAATAAAATCATCGACAATAGTCAAAAGTGCTCTCTCTCCATCAGTAGAGATACGGTATTGGGGAATGCGCAGCATTCTCACATTCTCTTTAATAGTGACAACATATGGTGGAATTGCAAGACAACCCATGTCATTCGGGCCTGTGGCCCAAAGACTTTCAGGAAGAGAAAGCAACTCAGGTGGGAACTGGTCTCGAGATAGATACATGGAAGACATCAATTTCTTCCCCAACGTTAGATACACACCAGAAGGGGAACAACACAATCTTGCATGTAGTCTTTTCAATAAATCCAGACCCAGCAAGTTCTCGCCGCAACCAGTTGTCAGAATAAGTGAAGCATTCAAATCATATGGACCAATCGAAACGGGCAAGGGACAAGAAACCGGATTACGGACTGGGGCGCCAGAAAATCCTACTGAAGTATTTATTAAGCCAGACAAAGGTGCCCCAGGGAGTTTAGTATGCATAATAGAACTTCTCATCGCACCAGTCTCCAAAAGAAACGGTTCTGAAACACCCATAGTATTGATAGTGACATATGGCCCATTTTGATTTACTGGAATCGACAAACTCCCTCACTTCGTCCATGGCTGTCCTATTCGATCTGAAAATCATCAACCCTTTCTTCACAATAATCGTCATTATAATACTGCGTGGACTGAACTCTCTGCTGATCAAAGAAATTCGTAGTAGGTATAGGAAAAGAACGCTGCTCCTGAGAGGACACACCTCGTCCTCTACCTCTACCTCTAGATCCTGTCTGGACAGTACCACGACCCCGTGGAGCAGACATCCCATTATTACGCTGTAATAAAACTGGACAACTATTCTTATAATGTCCCTCTTCCCTACAATACGCACATTGATTAGGACCCAACGAAGGACGTGGTGCGAAGTACTCAGTTTTCTGGAGCACTTTCTGAAACTGTGGGGGTTGAGAAAACTGAGGCTGTGCAGAACTTAGAGGATAAGCTTGCTGTAACAGAACCTTCGTTTTCAAATCTTTATTTTTCTTCTCCTGTTTCTCTTTCTCCTCCTTATCTCTATTCTCATAATACTGTGCGGCAGCCAGTATTTTAGCTGGGGAAGAGACAGCCCACGCACTTTCAGAGCTCTTCAGTTTATTTGACAATTCAGGAAGCAAGTTGTACACAAACTTATCCACAAACAATCGCTGACCACCTTCTACACTCAGATCCTGACCACTATGATCAATGAACGTCTCTTCAAAACGAGTGAAGAAATCTGAGACGCTTTAGTCTTTCTTTTGCTTACATGCAGCCAGCTTATCCCAATTAACTCGCACCGCGGGCATCATAGTTTTCATCAATTCAATTATTCTACCTGGTAGGGCTGTAATCAGATCCTCAGGCTTCGCACCACCCACTTGATTAGCGTCAGCGGCTCTAATAGCAGCCCAATCACCACCTAATTCACCAACATGATTCTCCCTACGAATCCGTGCCCATAATACTTGCGGAACAACATTTCCAAATAACATGTCAATATCGGCTAAATTCATAATACAGGCTTCAACTGTTTGAGACAACTCCTTGTAATATCCAGCTGTTTTTTTACGAGGATTCGGAAGGGTTTGTTTAAGCGCCAATACTTCAGATCTTTTCCAGGGTTCGTGAACCCATATACGCTGAAAGTGAGCAGGGACAGCAGGCGGACCAATCACCGCTTCCCTCCATACTGGGGGAACTTCACGCATCGCATAATTCTTAATGCCTGTGCTTTTGGAAGCATCAATCTCGGAAACGGACAAGGACAAAAACATTGTTCGAAACGCAACGAGTTTATTCACCGCCTCTTCAACTTGTGGTCCTACAATAAAACCTTTATCAAAATCAGCTTGTAATTTCAGTAACTCGGAAGGAACTGTATCCAACTCCATATCTTCCCAACCACTGATAAGAGTCTGACACATGACATTAAAAACATATCTTTGTGTGGGCTCTGCCCATTGATGAAAGGAACTCATAATGTCCCCTGTACTGTATTCTAGTCCATTTGTAATCCATTTACGAACTAGGGAACCCAAAACTACTTTCTCATCCGTAAGAGGAAGTTGACAACGAGATTGCTGTCTAGAGAAAGCAGGAGACAAGTTCAAAGACCCAAGAAGAGGAGAAAAGAAATTCGAAACAGCGTCTGCTAGTCTCCTGTGTGAGGTAGGGGGAATCCCTTGAGAGAACAGGAGTCCTTACAGACATAAAAGGCAACGGGGACTGGAACGTAGACGACTGAGTAACAAGAGCGGGGAATTGGAGAGGGGGTGGGGGCTGAATTACAGGCGGCAAAGACGGAGCAGAGGCAGGCAGGGAAGCATTAATAGGCTGAGCCGGTTGCTGAACAATTGGCAATGGAGCAACCATTGGTTGAGCAATAGGAGGGGGTAACAGAGGTGCATTAGGATTTTGGGCATAGGGCGGGGGTGAATTCAATAAACAAGACATTAGGGAATCTTCTTTCAATGCCTTACTTTTATTTGACGATGAAGTAGGCAGCATCGGATAGCATTTATCTATTGCCATGCGATGTTGTCTCTCTAGTATCTCATTCGTACCATCTACTTCATTATTTTTAAACTGCCGAGCAGCCTCTATAATTGACATATTTTGCGCTTTCTTATCCTTTTTTGCTTGTTTAATTTCCTTCTGTTTGGCTTCCTTACGCCAAAGGCGAAAAGAGTCAAACATTGCCGGCCGGGCTTTTCTTTTAAACAGAATCGTTTCCAAATTATCTAGTATGGCGGGATCAAGACTACCATTTTGGGGCCATCTCAAAACTCCACTATTTTTCGTGTATCGGACCCATGTCTCGTTAAAGGTAATGGGACCAATACCATGTTTCGAATAGAGCTCATAAGTGGGAGTTCCAACTGGAGGGATCGGGCATGATTCCTCCAACTGGGAATCCCTCGTACAACCTAAACAACAAATTCTTTTGAACTTACTCAGTCCAGGCATCGTTACTTCTCTAGACTGTTCACAAACAATAAGGGGTGTAAATCAATAAAACAGTACAAACGTACTTACCCCTTGGCTTCGGGTATTGCAATACCTGAATAAAAACGCAAAAACCAAAACAAAACAAAGTTCGTGGGAGCGACCCACCAAATACTTAACTAAGGATCGTCCTACACCAGTGAAGGTCCGTCTATCGTCTCGCTTTACCAAACATCATCAGAAGGGTCCAAGGCAGGGCGACAGTCAGGGCAGCAGTCGTCAGCAGCCGTCTGAGAGGAGTAGCCGCGCTGTCAAAGACCTTCGGTCCACTTTCAACATACTGGGGTCGATCACGTGGTGCGCTTCCTCTGGAATTTTCTTGCGGGGCTCCTCACGACCCTCGGGCTCAACTGCTACCGTTGAAGTCACCCCACGTTGGGCGCCAGTTGGAGAACCGTAGCCTTAAGGCTCGGCGGCGCAGGGTACGCCTGAAATCCCTTGGATTCACCTGCCTTGTCAGAAACAGAGACACGGACTCTTCGTCTGGCGTAGAAGATAGTATTTATTAGCTGCAGCTAGTACAGTGGACTTAGATGTCGTTGGTAAAAACGAGGTTCAAAAGAGACTGCCACTTAACTTCGTGGCGCACAGGTTTATATATGGTACAATACAATGCAAAATGCAATCACACATGAGAATGAGACATGGGCAAACTTTATAAACAATACTTTAAGTCTAATGCAACTCATGTTTCCCGGTTATGTTTGTCACTCGACCCCCTGAGTAAATTACAAGTGAATCCACACAATCCAATTTACGAGTAGAGAAAACACAGCTGCATGTTGTGGAAGGACAATCGTGAAACGGGAGAATGCAAGAGACATGTTGCAAAGGATAGCAGATAAGATAACTCAGAGGAAAGAATGGTGTGAACCAACAAATAGTCCGGACGGGGATTAATCAGCTCAGACAGGAATTAGTGTACTCGGCCAGACCCTGACACTAGTTAGTAAACACGGGCAAAGAAGCCACCTGACACGTAAATGCAGAAACGACAAAAACATCGCGTTCGCCGCGCTGCCTGAGTGAGGGCAACAAAATGGCGGCGACTACCAAAATGGAGGCTGAGCACGAACAAATTTGTAATTTACAGAACCTCACTCCCAGTTTGTAGGAGGGTGGCTGCGATATGGGTTTTCCTTGCATTTTTTAGATTATGATGGTACTGGTTTAAAGTCTCCTTGTATTTTTCTTTATCGACAGGGTTTTGAGATCGGCGCCAAAGGCGTTCAAGTCATTTACATAAGCCTTTTTCTAGTCGCAGGGGGCCGTGTACCATGGTGCCTGGCGCTGTTTTACAGCAATAGGGCAATGTTTCAGGGGTGCTAAGCTATTTTATTAGCATAGTGCAAAAGTCATAACTATAGGATGGTATCTATAGCAGGCAGCCAAGTGTTTGCGCCTGACACTCCACATTTCAAATAAGACCTTTGAGACTGCACATACAATATTTTGACTGGTTTCTGTTATGAGAAGTCTGTCCACCTCTTCACTCTGGACGGTCCACATATTACTACAAATAGGGATTAACCATTTTGCCCTTGCGAGCCTATACTCTGGGCAGAAGAAGAGGGCATGCACCATAGTTTCATCGGCTAGACCGCAGGACGGGCAGTCCTGCTCTTCTGCTTTATCTGTGCCTCTGCAGGTGTCTGTGCGCAGGGGGAGGGACTTATGTCTAAACTGAACAAAGAGCTTTCTAACCAAACTTGGTTCTGTTTCATTAGGAAACTCTTCTGCTTTGAACTAATCCTTGTGTTGTATAAAGTCATTGGGCAATACACCCAGAGTTGGGCTCGTTAAGAGAGTGCCTAGTTTATAGTTCCTGTAGCTTGCTTTGAGTTCTAATTTAGACATTTGGCTACAGGTCTCCTCAGGATTAACACAGATTCTGTCTTTCCCTATACATCGCAGAATATCCCGGACATGTTTGATCCAAGGTAGATCCCTTGCCCCCTGCATGTCAAGTATCTCTTCCAGCCCACGGCAATAGGACAGCTCCATGGTAACCCAGACTCTTCTACTGTACAATAAGAGCCTATTGGCAATCCCTTCTGAAACTGGTCTGACGCAACGTGAAGAGGGCAGCAGTCTCACCTTGACGAATGTATGACTACAGGGAAACTTTTTCGCTCCTGCACCATTTCGAGCGCACATGACTATCAAACTCGATACGGCTGAAGTGTGTGATTGAATAACCCCTTAATCGAAGGGAATTTCCCCAAACAAACCTACAGAATCAAGGTAGGATAGAATGGGTTTACATGGGATCAGAGGTCCTGAAGAAAGCTGTATAGACCCTTTTGAGGGCAAACATAACCGGCTGAAACGCGTTGGCGAGTTTGCAGAAAGGAGGGGTGAAGGGCTACTAATAAACCCACTCACCACCATCCTATCTTTTCTTTCATACCTGGCCGGGTAGTCCAGGAATAAAGGGTAGCAGCGGATATACCTGAGCTAGTTTTAAGTTCTCAATCTGCACATTTAATTTTTGATCCCTTTATTTTTATTTTTGTATTGTCTTCCCCTTCCATTTGCTCCACCTCAGGCGTTGACTTGCGCGGGGTTGTCAGATAGCAAGCCCTATGGTGAAGCATACCACAATTTGTGGGTGAGGGCAGTTTTTCCACACCCAGCACATGCCACTCTAAATAAAAAGTTAGATTTACATTCCTACCTCTCTTTTGTGTGGATGAGGCCTGCTTAGGGAGGTTGGGGTAGGATGGTGTCCTCTCCCCCCTTGTTTGTGTGTGTTTGACTGGTCTGACCCCCATATGCAACCTTAGTGGGATCAGTGGAGTGCTAACTGGAAGGTTCAACAGGTGTCTCAGAAGTTGGTTCTCTACAAGAACCAATACGTTAGGAGGCTTCTGGCCTCTGAGCTCCGCACTGTAGAGTATGGAAACCAGCGCTTTGAGTGTGTAAATCTGCATTACCGGGGAGACAGGTCTGTACAAGAACCCCCGTAAAACCTTCAGCAACCCACCAACGTTTTGGTCCATTTTAACTCTTTGTTTGGAAATATGTGCTGTCCAATCCATCCGTTCAGTAAGGGAAGCCCCAAGTACTCAGTAGTATGGACCCACTCAAGTGGGGTCCCCATTAAGGTTGTATTAGGTCGTGTTGAGCGGCATGGATTAAATACCATATACTTTCTTTTGTCCATATTTAATTCCAACCCTTTCTCTGCACAGAAATGACTAAATTTGTCTAAGATCTTCTGGATGCCCGTGGGTGACTTGGAAAGAAGGAGAGTGTCGTCTGGGAACATTAGAGCTGGCACCTTCATGTTATCTAATCCTGCGACATCATTGTCACATAGATTCAAGTGGGCGATGAGGTCCTTTATAAACAGCGTGAAGAGTGTTGGTGCAAGGATGCAGTCTTGCCATACACCTCTATTGCCTGAGAATGGCTGTGTTACTTCCCGAAACCTACCACAATGAACCTGAGCGACATTTCGCTCATGGAGTCTTTTGATAATAGAGCGTAGATAGGGTGGAACACCCAGCTCAGCTAGGTAAATCAGTGTATGAATTTCTTACACCACGTGAAGCACCATCTTGGATATTCTGAGTTAAAATACCCAGTGCTTCCTGTGTCTCGTAAAAGTTTTATTCTCATAAACCTAGATTACAGGAATGCAAGAATATGATGGTTTCTACTTATACAGAAGTGTTCTCTGAAAGTGGGCAGTAGTGTTCAAGAGAAGCAGTAGCATTACTCTGGGAACTAATGGGATCACGGGCTCAAGAAAGCTAGATCGTCTTTAGACTATACTGGGTGCGGTCACTGAACTCCACTGTGCAGGCAGCCAAGGGTAAGCTTAGCTTGCTGTCCTTTCTAGTTTTTATGTCTAGCACCTGCATGGAACGTTGCCGTTCATACTAGCTTCCCAACTGGTAAAAGATAGCAATGGGGAAATGGGTGCTATAGTAAAATAAATTCGAAAACTATCTACAAAGAATGAAGGTGATTGCTCATACTGGACTTTTCTCAGGAAATTCCTCACCAGATCATCAACATGAAATGTGAAATATTAATATTTGGAAAATGTGGATCTGTTCAAGCAATAAGCAAGAGTAGATGCCTTGGGCTCAACTTTTATTCACATTGTATTTGATTAAATCGGTCACTTCCCCAAAATACCTCTGCAGTGATCACAAAACGTCTGGCAAGATTCGGGGCCATATGTAACCTCTGCGGAATAATTGATTAGGGCACATTCAAGGTACATCCGAAGTATTACGACCACCACCCCACAATGCCAATTACACTTGTAATTTCCCACCTCAGTTACAATCCTATCATTGATTAATCTTGTTCACCTGTTGGAACTGCATACACAGGTATTCATCAGTACCTTCCTGGTCCTTTTCAGGAGTAGTCATCTTTTGATAGTGCAGTCTCACCTCTGAATTAGCATCACCATCTTGATGAATGCCTAGACAAGTACACTCGTACTCTAGCTAGAGACTGGAAGGATGCCGTCACCGTCTACACTTGGACAACAGCTTCTCTTAGCTAGTGAGTATCTTGGAAATGGATTGAGAACAGAAGACCGCACTGGCAGTTGTATATAACTTATAATAGTGAAGCTTTAGGTTTGAATACAATGTTTCCGACTGTAGCCTATTGTCATTTTGTATACCTTAACGCTCTTATGTAGATATACCTATCCCTATTGTATCATGCCTGTTGCAGAACTAGAACCTGGCCATCCGGTCTTCATAACAGGTCATGGTCTTGTTGGCGAAATAATATTACAGACTTCTTTACTTAGGAGTTAACATTCACATATCTACCAGTGATTGCCGCCCTGAATGTATACAAGAAAGAAGACATGTCCAAACTGATAAAGGATATGAAAAGGAAAACAATTTAGCAATGTTTGTTCTAACTATGTTTGGATATTTGAATGCTTCTTGATATTTGAAATTGCCATATAGCTTTTGGTTTCAACATCACTGGAAACAGCCTCTGCTAAGTTGAGCAAATATGCTTAACAAACTGACTACATTACAATATATTTTTGTAAAAAGGAGTAGTTTGAGTTGTGCATGATTATAGCCAACATTTTTATAGATTGTCATTGGTAGTTTCAATGTTTCTCAATGTTGCTGCTTGCTGTTCTACCTGGTGGTGATTCCTACGGAATACTTCATAGGAGATCTTACATATATTGACACTACCATATTTGGATCTCTCTTTAATCTGCATTGGCTATCAACACTCTAAAAGCAATCCACACAGATTTTTGGAGTCAGGTCCACACTATATAGAATCCCTGATATAATGTTTATCCGCAGATATCTAGAGTCAATATAATCGTATTTGCCTGTGTGGGATAGCCGAAGATTGATGGATGGCCGCAGTATGGTGTGTCATGATAGAATAATAAGTATACGACGTGTGCTTCCGGAACCTTTCATACCCACAGTATATCTGAGGAAGAATCGGCTGTGCGTGCCAAAGAGCAGTATTTACTGGGTTTACTAATCTGTTCTCACAGTTCTTATAAAAAGCCAGGAGTGCTCTTCAGTGGATAAGGAAGTTCTAAAAGAAGTATCAACACGACATGAAAGCGGACACTGGCCCTCATATCTTCTGTAGATTAGCATCATTCTCATTTAAAGCTTAGCGTCTCCCCTCTGAGGTCCTCTTCTAGGCGAGAATATTTCCGGGCAGTATTTTGACCCCGACTTCTGGATTCTGAATGCCTTCCAACTCGTTGAACCTCGATCGCATAAGATCCGTCAGATGTCAAATCACTTTGTGAGATTTCCAACAAGCTTGATGGCTTAAAGGCGTTTCAGCCTTCTGCCAAACCAATTAAAACAGCAGTGAAGATTAATGGGTTTGCTTTCAACAAGTTCCAGCATGCTGTTTACTCGAATATTGCACGTAGCACAGTTAAGGCAGTAGTTGTCACTCATCAGCCGGTTGGAATGACCTCTGCTGTTTGAAGCGCACCTGAAGTAATGCTACTAAACTGCCCTCAAGATATATTTGGTACTTCTGCTTGTCACAAGGTCTGTGACATGGCACGTAAAATAGGTTGCTTCATCTGACTTATCAATACTGTGACTTTTATAATTTCGGTCAATGATCGCTTTGTTAAAGAATACCTTATATAGGTTAGATGTTCTCGAGTAGCATATAGCTACACGCTTTATCACCCTAACTACCCTGGCCCTACCTGCCTTTAATCAGACTAGCCCCTCAGTGACATCTCAGTCTAGGCTGTGAAGGGAAGCAGTAGTGTCTGACCATAGGGACTCCAGCCCCCGCCAAACCCCATTGCCCTAGGCATCCTGGGACTATGGTAATGCACCGTGCATTTTCAGGATATTAGCCAGGCTGGGCTTCGATCTGCTTTTATAGGGAGGGATGTAAGGGGAGGCCCCAGATGTGATATTTTTTTAAATTTTGATTGTTGGTAATGTCAAATATGTTTTTCTTATGTTTATGGTTTCTATTAACAAACTGTTTTTTACTCCTAGATGTTCTTGAGTAGCATGTTTTGTAGGTTTTAAACATGCAAATCTCCCCTGGAATACAAACCATAACTTATTAAGTTTAATTTTGAAGAAGTTGAGGTTCAATATCAATAGTGTGCATCTTATCCTATTCTGAGCGCAATAGATGGTTGATGTTGTGGCAGACACCGGAACTGGTTGAACCTTGAGGGCAGAGGATACCGGAGACATTTGAAAGCAAACTATAATAAATGGTGTACTTCGAGATAGCTAGGGGCAGTTTTCCCTGTGGGAGCCCTGTGGATAGGCGTGGGCGGAGAGAATTTATTTTCTTTCCTTCCAAGGGCGGGATGCTCTTGTTCATTGAGTGCAGGTAGAAACTGGTTGGATCTGGAGGTCCCCAGTTTCTCGTGCCGTGGAAAAAGGACTGAGATGCCTCCTATGGCAGCGAGAGTGGATGCTTTTCATGTCCTTGAACCTCACTCAAGACATCAGCCATATTATTTTGTCAGATTTCCACTGGTAATCAGTTTCCTACAAGCTTAGACCTTCTACTCTTTTTATTTTTTTTATTTAGACCGTTGGATGCCTCACATTTAAGCATAATATTTGCTGCCAAGTCCAGGAGATGTGGCTTTTGTTTTGTGTGTGTTGTGGCAGAGGGTCTGATCACAGAATCTCAAGAGTGACTAGGATGCTGTTCTGTGAAGTCTTACAGGCTGAGAACCTTTTCTTGAGAGCGAAGCACAGCAGTGGAAGCCTCCGTTGCATCTCCTACAGTGACAAAGTGGTTGAGGGTAGAACACCGCTTTCTACCAAAGCTGCTCAGATAAGTTTGGAAAACAGGATTATAAATAAATGCACACAACCCTTTTTGTGGACACAAATGTTTGCAAAATGCCGGAGCAGAAGAAAATGAGCTTCGCTTACAATAGAAGCTGTTTTGAGTTGAGGAGAGAAGACACTCCGAGTCCAGCCCAGGGTATGTGGGGCAGGAGAAATGGCTGCAGTCCAGTTAGGAGCAGAGGTGGGCCTGCTAGTAAGATATTTTAAATATGTATATATCTCTTTTTATATATACACACACACACACATATATATATAGTCATATGTATGCAGGTAGGTGGGAAGCAAAGTACAGGTTTTAAATGAACTAGTTAGAAACTGAAGCGAAATAATTCAGAGTAAAGAAGGCCTCCTCAATTTGGGAGTTGTAAGAGAGGTTATAAAGTTGAAGGCACGGACAGGTAGGAATGGCTTGAGAAATGTGAGAAAAGTGAAGGGGGAAAAAAGAAAAACAATCTGAAAACCTCGACGTTTAGGCCATCTTTTCACGGTTAGTAACTTTGTGTCTTAGTTTCAGTGCTGAAAAATATGTGCTTGGAAGTGTCAATTGGAAGCAAACAGCACATATTAATGTAAGTGCCAAATGAAATGAAGAGCAGTGAGGGTGCGGGAATAAATAATTGGTTTTACGTGGATCGATTGGCACAAGCATTCCTGGAATGAACCCTGTCACTGTAAAGCTGTTCTCCCCCTGGCAGTGTGGACCTGTACATTGACTAGTAAAGCCTGCCTCAAACATTGCCCCACACCCGCCTGTCAGGTCCACTAGCTCCCCCCATCATGTTACAGTTTTTAGGTTTCGCCTAAGTGAAAGCTGCGCACTGCGCAGCTTTTCGTGCAGGCGAAAACCTAATGAGAATAACTATGTGGCTTGGGAATCCGCCCTCTGTTCCATTGGCTAGCTCCATAAATGGAGGCTAGCCATTGGAACAGAAATCTGTCCGTCATGGCCGGACCAGATTCGTGGGCGGTCCCGCGATTTCTTCCCTCTCCACCCTTTTCTGATCGTCATGCGGCCGTGGGCGTTTTTTGTGTGTTTTTTTTCAGGTTTGTTTTGGCCATTCGGCGGCCGACCGCCGCCGGAGGAAGTCCAGGTGAGTGCTGGCCGTTCCCGCCGCCCCCCCTCCCGCTGTCCGTGCCTTTCCCGTCCCCCTCCCGCTGTCCGTGTTTCTTCCGCCCCCCTCCCGCTGTTCGTGTTTCTCCCGCCCCCCTCCCGCTGTCTGTGTTTCTTGACCCTGCCTCACAACGAAAGGGCTGGCGGCTTTAAGGCGCCAACCGCTGAGTGGCTCTCCTAACTCACCACCCACCCAAGACCTGCTTGCACCTACTCGCCAACATATGAAAGTTACAGGTCTGTGTATCCTCATAGCTCCTCCTTGTGTAGCGCCTCGGCGCTAGAGCCGCGCCCTGGGCCTTGTGGCGCTCAGAAAAGCCGCCGCTCTGACACCGACCCTGCTTCCTACCCCAAAGAGCCTGCTCATTCACTTATCTCTGCCAGTCCTGCCAGGCCCTGGGGGGTCCTATTCACGTTCTGCGCTCTGAAGAGGCGCCAGGAAGTTTAAGCGCTATATGAAAGCCACCTTCACCCCTGGAACACACCTGCTGCCCCGTGAGAGCCTTGCCCAGTTGTAAATGTGTGTGTTGTATTTGTATAGCGCGAACAGTAACCCGGAGGCATCCCGGCGCTTGTACTCCTACCACAAGGGAACCCCTCCTGGCTTTTCCTTGTGAGGTGTCCACTCCTGGGCATCCCATGGTGAAACCAGGCATCCCTTGTGCATCGGGGGCCGTTGTGGAGACTAAGCAAGCTATTGCCCAGAGTTGCAGCGTGGGGCCCATGCTTAGATTCGGCACTGAGGCGAGAATATCCGGTCAGAGGAATTTAAGCCCGATCCCGCCGAGGCGGGAATTGAACCCTGGTCCCTGACCAGCGTTCTGCATCAAGGTCTGCCGCTCTAACCATTGAGCCACACTTCTCCACTTCTCCAGTTGTACGATTCTGCCAGGACGCCCAGTGCCAGTCTCTCCCCTCTGCGCCTTTCTTCCTCCTCTCTGCCTCCTCCTTCCTCCTCTCTGCCTCCTCTTCCTCCACCCACTGTCTGTGTACTCCCTCTCCCCACCCCACCCCCCGTACCACACTGCCTCCCCTTCTCCCCCAGCAGGGGGCCTGGGGCTGGGTGGGGTGCAGTTGTAAGGTGCTTCTTACATTATCTAACATTTTGCTGCATCTAGTTATTGTCAGAAGTCTCCAAACTCAAGGTTACAAAGAGGACTCCTGTCACCAAGGCCGACGTCAGGGGTTTTGGTTTAACCACCCAGTGCATGCTGGGATCTGTAGTCCTGGTACACTGGGGTTGATCCATTTCTGCTGTCACCCCTGAAAGCTCTGGTTTGTGAGAGTGAAGCCCAGGGGGCAGCATTGCTACCTTGGGTCCAGGGGGCCCCTGGAGTCCTTGCAGACTGGAAGAGGCCCCTGCCTCTGTGGGCCCTGAGAGGAAGGCCTGTTTGATTCATGGCCCCCTTCCTCTCGTGTAGCTCCCCCTCCCCCATACCCTCACTCTTTTCTCCTTTCCTCCTTTTGCTTTGCGTCCCTTCTCCCTCTCCCATCCCTCGCTCCACTCCATCTTCTGCTCTCTCCCTCCCTCCCCCCCTCCCCTCACACCTTCCTCCCCAGTGAAGGTCACTCGGCCGGGCCTCGAGCAGGTGACGTCACTCCTTCCCTGCATGAGGAGCATCTTAAACGTGCGCCCCCCGCTCCTCATTGGGGGGGGGGGGGGGGTTGTAAAATGTGCATTTCCCGCATTTAGCCAGCAGCCAGCCGAGCGGGCGGAGCGCCTCATCCGGGCGTCGAGGCGCCTTCTAGGAAAGTCTGACCGTGCTATCCAAGAGCCAGCCAGAGAGCGCCCACTCCGACTCTACATGGGCCTCGCGGCGCTTTCTGCGGTCCGAGTGAGCGTCCAACGTGGGCACAAGAGGCCCCCACGGGCCGGAGTCTGATGCAACCGGGGAGGTCTGCTACAGGTAGGGTGATGCTGTGTTACAGGGAGTGATGCTGTGTTACAGGGAGTGATGCTGTGTTACCGGTATTGTGATGCTGTGTTACAGGTAACGTGATGCTTTGTTACGTCACGTGGAGTGTTATGCTTTGTTACGTGGAGTGTGATGCTGTGTTACAGGGAGTGTGATGCTGTGTTACAGGGAGTGTGATGCCGAGGAGGTTGCGCCTCTATGCGTGCAATCCGATGTAGTGGGCAAGCCGACTGGGACCACAGTAATAGGATACCCCAGGCCAGGTGCACCGGAGAGAGGCACAGCCCCTAGCTTGCAGAGAGATGACACACTGTTGAGGGTGTGCGCAGGAAGAGAGGCATTTTGGGGTGGGCTATCCATCAAGACCACGCTATTGTGAGCATGGTCACATTGATCCGTTTGAGTTCCCATTAGGGCTTGTTGCTGGGCACCACGTAGCCGTTTTGTAGACTACAGATTTCCCCTGTAAAGTTAAGGACAAGATTTTAGGGATCCGATTACTTGTCCGTTCTAGAATGCTACAGGGTCTGGGGACTCCGCCCGCTTTAAGTCCTGTTTCGATTGAATGCTTTCTGGAGTTCATATACTGTTGTCTGTGGTGCCCCCTCACGAATTATTAGTCCATAGGTGGTTGACCACCCCGCCATTGGATTTGAGGTTGCTATCAGGGTTACAGGGCTTTTCTTATCAAGTGTCGTTGCTGCGCCCCCTAGTGGCCTTATTAACAAACTAGTTTGATTTTAGTGTGTAACCTTTTCAAACCGTTCATCGGATTAAAGCGGGTATAAACCCCACTTAAACGACATAGCTTATTGCCAGGAGCACAGGGTAGTTTGACTTCTAGTAAAATACTTTTCCAGCTATCTTCAATGAGCTTTGATCTAGGCAGATGACTTGTAGTTTGAATTATCTCGGATGTTTACCATGTTTAGTAAAACCGTGGCTCTGTGTATGTGGCTGGCTCTGTGTATGTATGTGGCTGGCTCTGTGTGTGGCTGGCTCTGTGTGTGTGTGGCTGGCTCTGTGTGTGTGTGTGCGGCTGGCTCTGTGTGTGTGTGTGGCTGGCTCTGTGTGTGTGTGTGTGGCTGGCTCTGTGTGTGTGTGTGGCTGGCTCTGTGTGTGTGTGTGTGTGTGTGTGTGTGTGCGGCTGGCTCTGTGTGTGTGTGTGCGGCTGGCTCTGTGTGTGTGTGTGCGGCTGGCTCTGTGTGTTTATGTATGCGGCTGGCTCTGTGTGTGTGTGTGCACGCGGCTGGCTCTGTGTGTGTGTGTGCAGCTGGCTCTGTGTGTGTGAGTGTGCGGCTGGCTCTGTGTGTGTGTGTGTGCGGCTGGCTCTGTGTGTGTGTGTGCGGCTGGCTCTGTGTGTGTGTGTGTGTGTGTGCGCGCGGCTGGCTGTGTGTGCGTGCGCGGCTGGCTGTGTGTGCGTGCGCGGCTGGCTGTGTGCGTGTGCGGCTGGCTGTGTGTGCGTGCGCGGCTGGCTGTGTGTGTGCGGCTGGCTGTGTGTGTGTGTGCGGCTGTGTGTGTGTGTGTGTGCGGCTGGCTGTGTGTGTGTGTGTGTGCGGCTGGCTGTGTGTGTGTGTGTGTGTGTGTGCGGCTGGCTGTGTGTGTGTGTGTGTGCGGCTGGCTCTGTGTGTACGGATGGCTCTGTGTGTGTGTGTGTGTGTGTATGTGTGTGGCTCTGTGTGTATGTGTGGGTGCAAATGCAATAGGTCTCACATTTGCGAGAGATTAAGCTAATGGCAATGTAAATGACAATGCCATTTATTTATCTGTTTTCAAAACCAACACATAAATACACATTTTGTCATTTACAATGCCAATAGCTCTAACTTTTCCAAAGGCGAAACCATTGTATTGTAAATGCTTGTTTTGCTGTGTTGGAGACTTCTTTGTGCTTCTTCCGGCCTATTCCAAGTATTTACAAGCTCCCTTTTGGCACTATATTGGATTGATGTACAATGAACCGCAGTCTTTTGTCTGATGCATCTATAATTTAGCATTTATGTTATATGTTATATAGAGATTTGTATCGCGCACTACTACTCGGAAGTATCCTGGCGCGGTGTGAGAGGTCATAGACAAAAACAGATAGAAAGGTCAGAGACACAACAGATAGAAAGACTACACAGATTGCTTGAACAGATGGGTTTTGAGGAGCTTTTTAAAGGTAGCTAGTTCCTTGGTGTGTCGCAGAGCATCAGGCAAAGCATTCCACATGGTGGAAGCCTTTACCACAAAAGACTGTCCCCCAGCCTGGCTGCTGGTGATCAATAGCAGTAAAGTAGAGTAGCTGACGTCATTAATATCAGTGACAATTAACACATCCTATTTTGCCAATTCTGTTGTCTTTCCGTGACCTCTAGACACTGCTCACATATTCACACCCTTATGAAGGTTACTTAGACTCTGCTGCAGTTACTGATCAAGCCCTCAGTGCCTAACCTTGACTTAGGTCCTCTTAGTCCAGCTTTGCTTTTAATTACAACCCCTCATGACAATATGGCAAAGCTGGCCACAAGAAAAGTAAGTAAATCTGGTTAGCTGTCTCGGCACCAGTGTGTGGCACATATTTAGCAGGAAACTTTAGAACACCACCTATCCTCTTTATTAACTAGCACATAGCCGCTGGTAAGGCAGGAGTTCCAGTCAAGGCTTCAGTGGCCCCTCAGGGACCAGTGACCCCACCATCAAGTATGGGGGTGTATGACCTGTCTCATGTGCTCTTGTAGCAATGCAGTGTGTGAAACGTAATCTTCATTTGCCAAATCTCACATTGTTCGGTTTGTGAACGGTGTCTGACTGCATGCTTGTTGCTCACTTTGGGAAGATCGACTTATAAAGTTAATACATTTGCACAACAGTGAGTGCCAGTAGTATTCCCCCTTATTGGGAGGGACCTTTCTCCTGCTCTTCAAGGTGTTCACACGGTAGATTACTGTATTGAATTGTACTGTGGCTGTTTTTCCAGGTTCTGGATAACTTCCTTCATGATGTGTTACATTTACATAGCAGTTGAAGCACTTAGTTGCAAGCTTTGCACTGGATGTCCCACGAGCTATTGCTTTGATCTTAATTTCTGTATATGCTATGATCCATCGTTCGCAGCGCTGAAGGCGGAAAGCTGCAGTCAGATCTCTGGTGCACCTTTACATTGAAGAATTTAACTATTTGGAGCAGCAACAAGCTTCCTAGAGATATACTGTTGAAAGTAATGGACAGAAGATTGACCAGAAGAGTTCCAACAGAGCTGTTCTCTCCTCCCAAAGCAGGTCTCTTCGGCAGAAATGGCTTCCATTGGGCACACATGGTGTAGGGCTTCACCCGCTCTGTAGGCACTACCCTCTCTGTATGACCTTTCCCTCTCTGTTCAGGTGGGGACATCTTCCCTTTGTCAGCAGTACTGTAAAAACATTTTTTTCCAGGCCTGTTACAGGGTGTTATTTAACCTTCTGATTTTCTTCTTATCGTTATAAAATAAAACAGCGGCTTCAAACACGTCACTCGTACGAATAAGTGGGCACAGAAGTTTCACATATCTGAATTTCCCCCATGCTGAATTTGTTTGAGTTCAGATATGGTCCTGAGATCTCCATCTTTGTAAAATCCCACTTGCTGGCGATGGGATATTATTAAGGTACACATCCTGAGGGAGTGTTCCTCTCCTGTAGAGTTGCAATCCTGCTGTTCCCCTGCAGCATAAGGTATAAACAAAGGAAAACAGCATCAGCATCTTCTACAAGGACATGTGAGCCCTTTATCTAAATAGTGACAGGATTGCTCTGCTTCCCATCCCCTTCCCATACAATTCCATACATGTGTTTGAGCCTCTACCTGGTGGAAAGACGAAAGTCCTATGCTAGATCCACAAAATCGGAATGTGTTTAAAAAAATGTGTGCGGGCTCTATTGACATTGCACGGATCTGGCATTTTATAGAGCCTATTCGTATTATATGAGGCGCTCTGACAACATGCTATGTTTTACATTAAATAATATGGTGTGGGTTACAGGGACCAGAGTTTGATAGCGAGAGGGGAATCAACATGTAAATGGGGCTGCTAAGGACAGCAGACTAAATAAAGTGTGAGTATGAAAGATATTGAAACATTTGTACCTTGCGCTGCACTTCCAATTTCAGTCCAGGAGCGATTACCTGGTTTGCATATTATCTAAATTGTTGTAGTCTGGTGCAAAAGCAGGCATTTGAATCCGTGTCTTGGGGTTCCAAGGCTAGAGACTTAGTCATTAGACTGTGCTTGGATGGCCAAATCGGATCTGCAGTAAACATTAACATTTCTCAAAAAAGTATTACAGGAGTACAACCAGTGGTCCTGAGGGCAACAGGTGAGCTTGCGATGAAATCTTGGATGCAGACGGTGACTGTGAAATAAAGAATTGTGTGTGGAAACCAGTTCACGGGGAAGCACAGTGATAAGTAATACAAGGCAGCTGGAAAGTAGTGTGGTGAAGCCTTCCGACAAGGGCAGAGCAGGTCTGTCTTGTGCTGTCTTGCGCTCCTTCATCTTCGCAAGCATCATCCGGTAATTTAACAATTTACCCTGTTTTTTTTTTCCTTTTCACTGCAAGGACCTTTTAGAGATTGTTTTGTTCCTCACCCTATTCTGGGCAAGTGGTGGCTTGTTTCCGAGACCCAGAAACGAGGAGTCTTCATTCCAGGAACACTTCGTTCGTTGACGTCCTGTAGCCAAGCCAGGTTTTCAGGTTTTGATGTTATCAGTGATTCATTTACTAGGGCCAGCTTGCTCGTTCCAAGACGAGATCTTTTCAGTGGGTGGCTCTCAGGTGTTCTGCGAGTTTCCCTACTCTTCCTCAAACGTTGCCTGCTTATTCTTCCTCGTAGTGCCTGCTTTGAGATCGATGTGCTAGGAAGGTGTCATTTTAAAAGGGAGTTTGGTGTGAAAAATGGGGTGCTGTCCAGTGACTTGCATTGGAGTCTGGGGATAAGTAAACTAAGAGCACGTAATATCTCTGAACAATGTTCTGTCCAAACATAGTGAGCTTCCTTCCAAATAGGGATTTCTAGGAAATGTGCTTATTGACCATAAGTTAACTCTACATTGAGGTATTTGTGGTGAAGCTTTCAATGCCAGAAATGTGAGTGTATTTTTGTAAGCACTGAAGCCCTAGCATTCAAGATGATTTAGGTCAGCGTGTGTATTGTATGAAAAATGTATTGTACAATATTTTGCTGCATAATATTTCTGCTTTGTGCCCCATAATTTAGAATGCCTAACGCTATGCTGCCCCTACATACAAACCCAAAAGTGGTTTAGGAAACAATTAAAGGCTACCTTAATTTGTAGTTAAGGGGCAGTCGAGTTCCCTAGAACTGACCATGCTAGTGGACCAGATTTCTGATAATAGCACACTTTTTAGCTTCTTGCTAAACTGCTGGTGTCGCGCATAGTGCTTATGGCCTTTGTGCCTACTCTTCCTAGGTTTCCTTATGCGTATTCATGTCTGATCTCTTGATCACACCAAATATATGGATTTGTACATCAGAATCTTCTGCTTCTGACCTCTTAGATCTTTCAGTCTTTCCATGTTTTTCTCCCGGCTCTTCTTTCTTCAGCTTGGTTATCTCATGCCACAGTGGTCTCCTTTTAAGCAGTGTTTTTCGCGTCAGTTGTTTTCAGCAGCTGAACAGCATGACATCTGATGGTGGTTGCGGTCCCTGACTTGCCTGGGGAGTAACTGTGCACATTTCCCACAGGAGACACTGGATTTCTTCTTTGTGATGAAGAGCCAGGTGATGAGTACATGGTATCATTGAGCGCCCTATCTGCCAGTGAGGTAACGAGTCACCCTTCCCAGAGACACATCTATGTGATCATCATCACAAACCTTAAGCCAGGGACATCATAACCCAAGAGAAGATGAAACTAGCTGATCAGAAGACCTTTTTCCTCCTCACCAGACAACTTGTTTCCGGCCGATCCAGCTGGTGAAGGGACGGAGCAGCAAGTGGGCAGAAACAAATACCCTGTGGGGTCCAGACCCTCTTCTGGTCTGGAGAGACTAAGATCCAGCTCCTGGTCTCCCCACAGGCGTGGGACTCTAAACGTTATTCCATCAAAGGATTGGGCAGATGTGACCACCTGGTTGCTGTGCTGTATGCCCATTGTACTGCTTGAGTAATTCCTTCCTTGGGCAAGAACCACTCCAATCTCTGTTAAGAACCCCTCTTGCATTTGAAAGTTAAGTTCTACTGTGCTGTGGCAGTTTTTATCGCAATCCCAGCTCCGGACTCATCCACCCTGTGTTGTAGCCCTGGACCCACTCTGTGGGTGACAGTTGAGAAGAATGGCACCACCAGGTCAGTGAGTACAGAATCGTGCTTCAAGAAAAAGCATTGGATACCTGCCCGCACCCAGTTATTGACCACGTCATAGAGACCATCTGAAATGCAGAAGGTACATCAAAAGCAGACAACCGCTTTTGCGAGCTAGCTTTTCAAGACATAAACTGCAGCAGCCGTACTGAGAAGTTGCCATGACACTGGAGGTGCACCATACCCATGAGTGCAGGACCACACCTCTGTCCCTCTTTCAAATTCTGGAGGAGCAGCCACAGGGCTGTATCTCAGGTAGGGCACTTCACCTCCTCTGGGATCAGTCTCCCCTTAGATTCCCCTTGTCTCTCCCTTCCTTCTCTGTCCTGTTCCCAACACACTCTGTGAAAAGTGTACTCTATGGCGGAGCGATGCAGACTTGTCTGATCATCGAAACAAGAGCAATGGGAAGACCCCCCATATTTTAGACATAGCCATCTCAAAAGGTATCGCTTTCTTCTGTTGCACAAAACATTTGCTCGTTTTTTTGCAAAACTCCTCTTCTTTGGTGAGTCTATTTTATTTGTGAAACTCCCTTTTTAGTAACAAAGGTCTAAACTGCATTTCAGTCTCAGCGTTAGCCTAATATATTTATTTTATTATTTTATTTTAAGGTTTTATAGAGCGCGAACATGACCCGTGAGGGTATCAGAGCGCTTTACAGATACAGTAGAGTAATACAGGGTCATATCACACTATAAACGATAAAACTTGGTACAAAGGAGGGCTTACGGAGAATCACGGGATGAAGGTGGGACAGGGTAGCAGACGGGTACTGTACCTGGGGGATGTGAGAAGCTATACAACAAGGATAAATAAAGTACAATGAATATTATACAAATAATACAAAAAGTCAAATACAGTGATGTACAATGGCGCAGGATAGGGCAACAGTCTCTCAGGTGGCTGACGGAATGAGTTTAGCCAAGGAATTGAGCTAGGACTTGGCCTCTTTTTTGAAGCAAGCAAAGGAAGGGATTTTTCTAATGTCAGGAGGGAGGGGTTCCATATTCTTGGTGCAGCTCCAGTGAAGGCCCGATTGTAGGTTATTTTCCTAAAGCGTGCAGGCCGGAGTAGGAGGGCCTTGGTCGATCTTGAGTGTCTGTTTCCACCAGATAACACAAGCTTCTGAGCAAGATACGCAGGGGATTTAGAGTGAAGGGCCTTGTGCATGATGCATGCCAGCTTGAGGTGGATCCTCGCCTCGAAGGGGAGCCAGTTTAACGCTTTCAAGTGAGGAGTGATGTGATCGAATTTTTTGAGCCTGTAAGTAGTCTGGCGGCTGCGTTGAGGCAGGCTTTTAAGGGAGCCAGCGAGATCTTAGGTAAGCCAGAGAGGGTGGAGCAACCGTATTCCAGTCGAGAGATGACTAATGATTGAACAGCAAGTTTGAGGTCCGGAGCGTCTAGAAAGGGTTTCAATTTCCATAGGTAGCTCAGGTGGAATCTGGCCGATTTCGCCATTGTGTTGATGTGGTCTCGCATATTTAGGTTATAATCCAAGGTGATTCCCAGAGATTTGGCAGATTTCACAATGGTCGGGGAACAGTTTAAGGCTGTGATGGCGTTAATCCATGTTTGGATGTCGGGGTTGTTCATGGGTTGGGAGATTAGAAGGAACTCCGTTTTCTTGGCATTAAGTTTTAGTTGATTGGAGGAGAGCCATCTGACAGTCAGCTTCAGGGTTTCATTCAGGGTGAGGATCTCTGCCAGAGATGAGATTTTTATATAGATCTGAGTGTCATCAGCGTACATATGAAAGGAGATGTTTGCATTGCGCAGGACTTCGGCCAGGGGTTCCAGATAGAGATTGAAGAGGGTAGGGGACAATGTTGATCCCTGAGGGACTCCCACCGTGACATCGGAAGGAGCGGACAGTTCGCCATTGACTAAAAAACTCTGAGATCGGTTTTGGAGGTAGGATTTGAACCAGTCGAGGACTATGCCATCTAGTCCCATCCTGAGTTTAAGGCGTTCGAGTAGCATCGCATGGTTGACCGTGTCGAAGGCCGATGAAAGATCAAGGAGGATCAGGAGACAGGTTTTGTCTTGGTCAAGGGCTTGAAGAGCGTCATCAACGATGTGGAGCGTGGTGGTTTCGGTGCTGTGACCGGGTTGGAAACCTGATTGACAGTCGTCCAGTAGATGGTAGTTGTTGATGTGGTGACTAAGCTGTAGTTGAACACACTTTTCCAGCACTTTCGCCAGGAGCGGAATGTTTGAAATTGGTCTGAAGTTGTCTGGGGAGGCTGGGTCCAGCGACGTTTTTTTCAGAATGGGTATGACTTGGCCTGTTTTCAGCGAGGTCGGTATATATACATATGGTGATCTTGGGTAATTTACACTGTTTGTAGCCCATTCACTGTCAAGCACAGGATATGATCTTTGCAGAAGAAAGAGCCAGCCACATTTGTAACACAATTTAGCAATGCTTGATTTTCACTTTTATGTGTAAAGCATATACTTTATTTATGACATCTGTGGCAAACCGTTTTGAAGAGTTGGTTAAGCTTGAAGGCACTTTTTATGAAGGCTTTTGTGTTTCTTTAGCTACACATCATTATATATTCAGTCTGCAACTGTGCCTTTTTCAGAACACATATATTACAGGATATGAACAATTTCCTCATTTGTCCCTGCAGCCACTAGAGTCAGAATTAGAATGGTGCAGCAGCTGCAGTGGCACAGGGGCGAAAATCTCTAGGAAACCCAGTGAATACTGATTGTTGCTGTATGTTACTACTAAACAAGTAGCCACAAGCGCAGTGACCTTGGAGTCACTAGGGCCACGATTTGAACGGTGCAGCAGGTGCAGCTGCACCGGGGTCTAACGGTCTCGGAAACCCAGTAAACACCAATTATTGCTATATTTGACATCTAGAGGAGCAGTCAGGAGTGCTTTTTTTGGTTCTTTTCTAACCATCACCCCCAAAGTAACACAAAGCCTAAAACATCACTGTAATAAAAGCTGTAATTTATTGGACTCTTCTGTCTACCTACAACTTATGTTACTTACAGCGCATTCTTGTACAGTGGAGGCTCCTCCTCTAAGGCGAAGGAGCGTCGCCCCACTGCTCAAAACGAAAAATAAAAGGATAATAATGTATCGTTATCAATGTATTTTTCCTGTTGAAGTCAGTGGCTCTCTGGGCTGGCTGGGGCTGGCCAGAGCAGGGAGAGGAGTGGTTTGCACTCCTTAAGCGTGCATCACTGCTTGGCTGGCCCTCTGGGGCTGCACGAACAGTCCTGCACACTTTGCATCTTCCCCACCATGCTTGCGTTACACGGCCTGGTGAGGAACGTGCAAAGCGTCCCAGTCCCCATCTGAGCGCCGTGGTTTGGCGCTCAGACCAATCACACACTGCATTGCAGCGTTGTAATTGGCTATGGGGGTGCCTGGGAGCCCGGGTGCCTCCTGTTGCTTCCTGCTGCCGGCAGAGACAGAAAGAAGAGGACGAAGGAGAGGTGGCGATTGGCCGGCCCAGGAAAGTGTTCTTTTTTTTCTTTTTTATATTTTTTTATTCCTTCCCGCCCCTCTCTGGGTGGATCAACTCTGTGGTACAAATCTCTGCTTTTAGCTGCTTAGGCTCTTCTGTTCTCATCAACTGTTAATAGTGTATGCACCGTGCTATATCATTGTTTAGTTTGTACAATGTTAGGCCGTAATAATCTTTTTCTGAACATTGCATTCTTTTATATCTTGAAAGGATTTGAAATGTCTTTCATCACCTCCTGCGTGGTCTACATCGAACTCGGCCAGGTTCCACAGGGATCATGGGGTACTTCAGGGATACTTGGGTCATATTGGTCTTTCAATAGCTGTTTCCATTTATGGTGTGAGCTCAGGTATAGGTATGCTAAGTCATCCCCACCACCCCCATGGCCAGTGACTTAGTCACAGCTTTCACCTCGGCTGCCTAGTGGAGCATCAAACATCTGGAGTACTGAAGGCACTGGAAATGTCAAGGGGCTGTGCATTGCATGCACGCTTAGTTGAAGCCGGCTCTAGAAACAAGTGAGAGGAGTCCTCATCAGCCACTTGTTAGAGCATCTTTCACTTTCCGCATTTTGTTATTGCAAGTGGTCGTTTCTCAGGAGATCTAATGCCCTCATTTGTGATACGCGGAGTATCTTGTAAAGCTGGAGAGAATTCCACTCCCTCTTGACCTAGGTTACATTTCAACAAACCTCAACTAAGAGACAAAGGAGGAAATACCACACTATTTTATTTGAAGTGCAGCCTGTTATTCATCCTCTCTAATGGGTCTTGCCTATTTCACTAAAAGCATTCCTTCTCGGTGATTTCCTCTGCCTATATTATTTTATTGCGTTTTATTTCTTCATATCAACTGGTGATCATACCTCACCTGACACGTTTGTCGCACCTTAGCACTTCTTCTGGCTTGCTATCCAACTTACATCCCTTTGCATGTTCATAGCAGAGTTCGGCAGTTGCTGCTTATGGAAATGGTAATAAATACAATTGTTCTAAATGATATTTTGTAGGCTCGTGCTGTGCAGCGCTGAGGGCTGGGCTTATTTGTGCAATTGTACGATTACTTCAGCCTCTGCCACTTTACCATGTCAAATTGGCCAGCTATCTAGAGCTGGCCAATCTCACATGGGCACTTCAGAGCTAGCAACCTCAGGGCTGAGAAACCGCCAGGAGATTGTAGCAACAGGCCCCAGCCTCAAGATGAGCGCTGGGTCAGCCTGCTCCAACCAATCCTGGAGCTGCAGGCTGCACTCACAGTGCACTAGGGAGGGAGTCCTTCCCTTCCCTTTCCTGCTGGAGTCTCCGCCGAGGAGGGCACCAGGGTGAAGTGAGGACGCAGTCAGAGCCTGTGTGCCAGCACGTTCAACATGTATGGTGAGTTTTTTTTGGGCATTGCACCCTACCATATGTTAAGGTTGTTGGGCGCCACTACTGGGCAGCCCTGGTATTTGGCTCACCTATCAGTCCTTGGCTGCACCTTTCTAAGAAATATTTCAGGCCCTGCAAATTAATATATACATACATGTAACCAAGACCCTCGTGTGTGGTTGAAACGCATAATATTTTTCCTGCCGTATTAAATCAATACCTTGTTACAGCAACCGAGCGGTTCGTGATTTTCTATCGGAGGGGTGGCATTTCTGCATTCTCAAATATATGTATATATACGTAATCAAGACTACAGGCTTGTAGTCGAAAGGCGTCATCCTGACATGCTAAAGCAATAAACCAATTCATTATATCTTCAACTGGAGTCTGTGCCCTTGTTTGGCCCGCTGTGGTACCACCGAGGAAGGCAAATGCCGAAACACGTCTGGTGCGTTTGAGAGTCGAAATAAATCTATGACTCTCCCCCGTGAGTGCTGTGTCTTTCTTAAGAAGCAAGGAGACGAGAAGCGTGATGTTAGCGGGAGCACCCCCCGCATACAGCACCCGTGTGTGAGTGCATGAGAAGGTGCAGGAGGAGCGGTGATATATATATGTATATATATATAAATATATAATTTTTTTTAAAACAAACTTTTGCTATATTCATTTGTTCATGCATTATATCTGACAGTCTGCAAAAGTGTACAAATATTAGTTAGTAGGAAGGGGTGAAAAGTACCAGTGACTCAATAGAAACCAAAGTGAGACATAAAAGTGCAGTTCCACACCCATGTTTCACTTTTTGAGCTACACGGTGTGGCCAGTTCGGTTCCTGTAAGCCAAGCACTGGGTTCCTCAATTATAATTGAACTTTCTGCAAACCCTGCTGCTTGACTGGTTAAGCAAGACTGCAGTAGCTTTTCAGAAGAACTTCACCTTGTACAGCAGTAGGAGAACATGTTTGTGTAAAACTGATCTCTGAGGCAGACAGTTACACCTGCTGGGTTGTTGTTGCCCTTGAAAACGGAGCTCTGACTTGAAGCGAAGAGCCGGCCTGCCTGGAGGAATGTTTGTTTAATCTGTGGCTCCTGGTAAAATGCAGGTAGCTGCCCCAGTTCTGCCTCTGACAGTTAGTACTTAATGCATCACTTGGGCCGCTGCTCTTCTGACATCTATTCATTACCACAGACCTCCTCTGACTGCGTTGGCAGGGCGGAGTGACTTTCTTTCGCTTGTTGTTTCTTGGTTACCAAATTTGAAAGGAATGCAGGAGTCAGTAATCGAGGTGGATGGGATCCAGGTCTAGAAACAGGACGTGGCCACCTTCATTGGGAGGGGATTGATGCTACTGAGCAAGGAGAACTGGGTGTTGTCGCGGGCTTGTAGCAGACTGAGCGAGCTCCTCTGCTCTTACACCCACAGTATTCAACCATGCACTTCTAGATGAAGGCACACAAACGCATCTGGATAAACACTATGCAATTGGACCCTCAGTGTGTTGCACTTTTTTATTTTATGTTCATAAGTCTGTTTAAAAAGCTTAAGCAGGAGAGCATGTGAACTAGTAGCGATTTACTTTGCAAGGTTTGCTAGACAGTGGATATATTTGTTTGGACACAACCGATAAACCAATAGTGTTTTGCACTGTGTGCATTTATCCAAAGAGGTGTCCAAGATTTGAGAGGATAAGGAGAAGCTATTGTTGAAAGTAGCGCACAGGTTTCTGGACGTGGATACTGCGGATGGGGCTAACCAAACGATGGATGCCTAGCTATGGAAAAAGATGGTACTCCTCTGCTGCCCCCCCCCCGGGACGCCACCGCTCACCTGTGGGCCTCAGGACCTCTCCCCCAGATCGCCTCCGCACCTCCACTGTAGCCGGACCAAGCTAGGACGTCGCCGGGTGGGGGAGGGGCCGGCACTCGCACTCAGTTCGCCCAGGGCCGGCGCCGTCCAGGGCCCCCAGACCTCGCCGTCAGATAAAGGCCTCCGCAGCCGTTTGTAGAAGTGGCACCATGCACCCTTCCCCCAGCGCTCGCAGGCCTGTTCCAGTGTGCTCAAGATGGCGGGCACGATGTTCGGCGGAGCAGCCGCGCCGCCCTGCTGCTCCCACTGCTCAGACGAGCCGCCGGTAATTATCCCGCGGGCCTCACCTCAGGACTGCAATCACCGGAGCACCCACAGCGCTCAGGGCCCGGCACCCGGCCGCCACCTCGGCCCGACTGGCACCTCAAAATGGCGGGTCCTCCTCCTCTGACCCGCAGCGGGGACCCAGCACCTCCGGTCGTCCGCAGTACGTCAGGGCCGGAAGAAGGTCAGCCGCAGCTGTACAGCAGAGTGTCCCTCCGGTGGCCCTCCGGGAGCGCCTCACAGGCTCGCGCTCACCTCCCTGTCGACTATGGCGATGCCAACAGCAGGCCAGAGCACCAAGATGGCGGGCACCACTCCGACCCTCCGGTCGGCGCCGTTAAGGAGATCTGTTTCGCCGCTCTCACGCCAGATCTCTCGACCGGACCCCGCTCTGAGGTCAGCAGCCTCCCCGGCAGACTCCGGGGGTGTGTTGAGAGCCCTCCGACTCCGCTTTAATCGCTCATGAAGGCCGGGAACGGCGGGAGCTCCAGCAGCGGACGTCTGCTCACCTCGCCATGTAAGCCACGCCCCTCATGATCACTCTTAAACAGGTCCTCCCACTACTCCAACAAGGCGACTTCCTTGCCACCCTAGACCTCAAGGACGCCTACTTCCATATTCCTATATACTATGCTCACAGCAAATATCTAAGGTTTGTAGTGACGGTCAACACTACCAATTCAAGGTACTCTCATTCTGTGTGACCACAGCACCCATAGTCTTCACAAAATGTCTGGCAGTAGCAACCGCCCACTTGCGAAGACAACAAATTCATGTGTTTCCATACCTGGACCACTGGCTAATAAAAGCCAAGTCATCCACTCAGGGTGTTCACCACACTTACCAAATAATTCACCTGCCTCACAACTTGGAGTTCACAAAAACCTCACCAAATCACATATCCAACGGTCCCACAAACATCAGTAGAGGGGTTGGCCTAACGGCTAAGGCGCTCGACCTCGGACCTGGGGATCTGGGTTCGAGTCTCGGTAACGACGCCAAAAACCTCCTGTGATTCTGGGCAAATCACTTAATCTCCCAATGCCTAAAAAAATGAAAGTGTGTCCTCATGTAACGTAACTGGTGCTATGTAAAGCGCTCTGATACCTGAATCGGTTCGGGTCTAGTTCGCGCTATATAAAACTCTGCAAAATAAAAATAAAAAATAAATTAAAAAAAATGCTTGCCAAGTTGAAATAATTATATGCTAGAAAAGTAGAATCTCTGCTTTGAAGCCATTAAAGCAAAGCAAACACAAGGAGATGATGGACGAGTGCTGAAACTTTACAAAAACTCACCCCCAAGCACAGATATGGGTTTATTCCATCATCATTCTTTAGCTCACTTTGCCACCCCAGTTCAGACACAGCTATATGCAAATCAGTCTTTACCCTGTGCCTCATGGGAACAGTCCAGCCCGAACTGCCAAGCCATGCCTTCCCTGGACCGGAAACAAGCATCCTGGGACCGGTTTCGGGACTGAGCCATGTCTTATCGTCGACGTTTCAACCCCGATAATGCATTAGTGTGGTGTCATAGCGGGTCTTCTTCAGGACTAAAGACAGCCCAGCAACTAAGAGATATCCCTTGGCATCCTTCGCAGAGTGGAGGCTGCCAGAAAGATCTGCACTTGTCAGGATGTCTCAGGTAAGTAGTATCTCTGAGATGAGGTTAAGTGAATAATTCACTTTAAAACAACACAGCAAACTTGTGCCCTATTACGAGTTTGGAATGAATCAGGAATTAGTTCGAAGTAAATCCAGGCAAAAAGTCCGTGGATGTATAGGCTTCTCTTCCAGCAGTCCTCTGGTTATAGGGCACAAGTTTGTTGTGTTGTTTTAAATTTAATTATTCACTTAACCTTATCTCCCAGTTTCTGGGCTGTCTTGAGTCCTGAAGAAGACCCGCTATAACACCACATTAACGCATTATCAGGGTCGAAACGTCAACGATAACACATGGCTCCGTCTTAACAAATCTTCTGGTGAATACTATTGAGCGACCCTGCCACAACCGGAGATATTGTGTTCGTTGTTGTTCTGACCATTCTTCAACTTGTACATATTTGTATATAGCTTCACTCTTTGATATATGCACTGCACTATCAACACTGAGCACCCATTGTCCATTTGAAACACTGTTCACTTTACAATTGTGCCTCACCTTGACAGACCTTGTAAAATGTAATAATTTGTTTAAAAATGTTTTTGAAAAACTCAAAAAATAACAAATAATAATATTTTTTTGCAAGCAATTTGTATTTTCTTGTAGGTACTATTGTGTTCCAATATACTAATAATTAAGCTTTGCGTGCTGTGACTTAGCCCACTTTTACTCTCCAGCATAGTGGTCAAGCTGAGAGTCATATATATATATATATATTTTAGTTATATATACTAAATATTCGTAACAGGATTTGTTTGTTGTTTGCAATGTAATTGCTGACTCCCCGACAGAACCATTGTAGCTTCACCTACGCACAGATAACAGGATCAAGATGAACAAATATGCAGATGATTCACAACTCTACTGAACAGTTCCTCTGCTTCAGCCATCTAACACTTCAAACACAGCTTGCACGTCATCCTGACTTGGATGCTAGCGCCTACCTGAAGCTCAACCCAACCAAGACAGAATTCCTCTCTATTATTTGCCAAGAGCAATAAACCAGATACTGTGCAAACTTGGCTCAGTGACATGGGCCTTCACGGCTTCGAACCCCAACTCTCCCCAAATGCTAAATCACTTGGATTCACCTTGGACTCCAACCTTTCCAATATGGAGCTTATTGCCAAAAAAATAAAGATAACCTGGTACCAGCTACTCTCGCTTAAGAAAGGCAAACCCTTCCTCCCAGAAAGCTACTTTAGAAATCCTGTTCAAGCCATTGTATTCTCGCCTCTGGGTGGTGGTAATGCCCTACTCCAAGGCCTCCCAGACGCCTCACGGGCACCTCTTCTGGACAACTTACAAGCTACAACCTGTCTTACCTGGGGCCTGAAGAAATGTGATCACCTCAGCCCCATCCTGATGGAACCCCATTGGTTACCTTTGCTAGCCCGCACCATCTTCAAAACCAGCTGCAGCATTTCCAAAGTCATCACAACCAGCATCCCTGCTTATCTTGCAGAAAAACTCCCCATCTCTGGTGGAACACAGTACACCCACAGCCTGGACACCATCAGGCTACAGATTAAAAAAGAAAAAAGACCTTAGGCCTTTTCTATTTATGCACTGAGGGTCTGGAACAACATCTCCATATGCATCATGACCTCCCAAACGCTGCTCCAGTTTAGAAACCAGTTGAAGACTTTCCTCCTTAAAGAACACTACACCACAACACATTAACCTCCACAACCCAGCTTCCACTCCTGTTACCTGCTTACCTTTGACCATGTACAATGCTCCACTGCATTTAGTTTAGGTTTGCACTATAGAAATAACATATACATAACATACCTTTATGACTTTGAATAACTCTCTATATGAGCCCCTCTTTGAGCACTGCATACGTATAAAATTGTCAAGCCTCTTTTTGTAAAACCCTAGATGTAACCCGGACTACACAATTGTAATAGAAGATCTCCAGTTTATCATGATTTTACCAGAGATGCAACCTCTGGAACTGGATACAGTACTCTGAATCATTTCTATACAATCCTTTGTGTGAGTCCTTTCTGATCTTATGTGGAGTATTTTTGTTTATAGATGGGTTACAGTGTTGGTTGGTAGTGTAACAATTGCTATTGGGAACATGCTTGTCGGATGTTTTGTAAAGGTAACCAAACTGAGGACAAGCCCTCTGTTACTCTGAGAAGTTCAGAAAGAACAAGCCACTCAAGCTCCAGAACTGATCTTTAGAAAAACTTTTATTTGGAGATGTGTCCAGTTTGTCAGTTGGAATGCTATTTCCTGCTGTCACTCATTTGTGTAATGTACTGTTACCTCGACCATAGTAGTTGTCTTAACATCCTTGGAAAGAATGCCCAGTTGGCTCAAAATGCGGCTCTGGTATCTAGTTCTTAGTGGGAGAGAACACATATCTCTCTTCTGACATTTCATTTGCTCAAATTACAACCCCAGAAAAATCTTAAACTGTCCAAACTGAATGATGCAAATAGAATTTGAGGTCGCCATACCCTTAGAGCCCTGCCTTCATTGCTCACTGGCTCTTTACTCTCGGTCCATGTGTGGGGTCTAAATGTATCCTTGGTTACCCAGTTGTCTTATTGCCCTCTCTATAAAAACACCGAACGGAACAGCAAATACGGACATATACCATACTCTGAACTCAGATAGGTTTGTTGTTCCTTGCTCCAGGCCAATAAGGAGATATTTGGCTTGAAAGAGTTCTCAGTGTGTCTTAGGACATTTTTTTTATTTCCACATTTTAACATGCCTTAACATGATACCTTTCACCACTGTGGATCATTGTAAATCCCACAGATAAAAGGGTGTAGCCGGTCTAGTTAAGTGGATAATTACTGAATATGGCGTTGATCTGGCCTTATAGTTTGATTGGGTGCATCAGAAGTCGCCCCCAAGTTCATAGCCATCAATACCTGTATTCACAAAAAATGATTGAACAGGTAAAGAAAATATGCCAGAGAGCAGCTCTGAAGTTTGCAAAGTGTGGACTCTTAACTTGTGATTCTTGTTGATCAGTGAGAAGTTTTTTTTTTCTTACTGGTTTCTAGCGGTAGCGTTGTAAAGCTGACTGTTTTTAGGATCATGACATCGCATTATATTTCCTGTGTTTTGGGCTGTGTGCTACATTGGCTCTGTTGGAAGCCTTTTATTTCTAGATGATTGTTTGGAACTTTGCCCTGAAGTCTTCAACTGGTTGCCGTTCAGATATAGAATTCCACGTAACTGGTTTCCAATTCGCTAAAGCCTATCACATTTGACAGTATTGGCCACTCCGATTGTTTAAATATAAAATGTGTGTTGATGCTCACACCAGTTGTGTATCTCCTCCTCCCCACCTCTAACTACCAATGACTTAGTGACTGCCCTCCAAAGACACCCAACACACTTTACCGAAATATTGTCGGGTTGGGATTAAAATAGTAAATTCGTTTTTCCTGGCACGCTTAGAGGTGAACTGTTGTCTACCAGTGTGTCTTCTAAGACCTCTTCTCCCTGAGCATTGAGAGGGACTTTGCAGTTTCTCTGGGTACGTCCACATCCATGGGGAATGATAGAGAGAGCGCTTCTTGTCTGATGTACCTGCTGTCCTAACAAGTCATGGATTAAGCACGTTGGTATTGCAGGCTTGGGACTGCCCACATAACCTATATTTCCACTTAATGTATTCACTCAGAATGCTGCCCTGCCTATTTAATGGTTACACTGTGGCTTCTTGCCTCTTCAGAGAAACTTCTTGGTTGCTTATAAAATAAAATTGACTATGGATTGTATAGGTAGGCTTAAATTTTTATTTAAAATTTTCAGGGTGAAAGGAACTGAGAGCAAGCATTGGCAAAGCCAATAAGTGACAACTGTGGGGCCTCCTGACTTTGGCAATACTTTTTGCCGATGCTGTCATGCAGCATCAGCAAAAACAAGCAAAAAAATGTGTCATGATGCAATGCATGTACAGCGAGTACCCATCATGCATTACTGACACCTACATCATCATCATTACGCATGCACTGAATGATGAGGACTCAATTTTATGCATTTGATTTTTATTTGCTGACTCAAAAAGGCAGAAACTACTTGGCTCAGTAAATACAAATAAAATACATTTGGAAATAAAAAAGGAGGGGATGGCAATGCATTGAGAGGTGGGCACAGAGCGGAGCAGAGCGTAGATATAGGAGGGGAAAAACAACACACGGAGTGAGCAGACCGAGCGTGGAGAGCTGGTGGGGAAGTAAAGCGCACAAGGGAGAGAGAAACGTCACACAGACAGTATTTGGTGTGGGGGAGAGTTGGAAAACACACAAACTCTCATGAGGTGCCTAATTTTTTTGGGGGGAAAGTTGTTCTCTCAAAGTGAGCAGTGGAAGGATACAAGTCAGACAATCAAAAGAGTCGGAAAGAGGCTGTGTTGTGGGGGTGCAGGTAGGGGGACAAACATAAGAGGCAGGAAACCCATCGAATAAGAAGCTAGCAAATAAGTGACAATAAAGCCAAATGATGAAAGAATTGGGCAGGCTCTAAGCCAACTGTAAGTTCTTCGTATAACCCACAAAAGACCTTTAGCTAAAACTGTCTGGGCAAAAACTAAAGTGAGTCACATAGCAATGTGTTCCACAGTAGAGAAAGTAGCTCTCGCCAGTCACAGCACAAAGCACGATCCTTTTAAGTTACTTACTCCATAAACAACAGTAAGGCAAAGTCAAACCCTCCATTAGGAAAATATGGAGGGGAGTGAAACGGGAGCATGGAACTAAGGGAGGAGAAATGAGGGTGGTGAGAGAGGGCAAAAAGGGAGTTAGGAAAGAAAGGAGAGAAGGAGACTGCAGGAAGCAGCAAGGAGGGAGAGTACTTGTGGTTTTTAACTCCATTTGAGATGGAGTCCATGAAGTACCCTATTTTTCTTCCCATTTGGCTTCCAAGCCCATTGGAGGGATGAGGCTGTGTTGGTTTCTGTTGCGTTACACCTTGTCCAGCAACCACCAGCTCAGCGTCCGCTTGGGCAAAGTCCAGCTGTACTTGTCGATGTCTAGGAATGTGTATGCTGGCTCAGTGTGGATGAAGATTAAGGTATTGCCTGCCAAGAACAACTTTAAATGAGCAGTGACCCCAATTTATAAGACGTTTCTGATTCGATTCTGTTAGTTTTTCCTCTTTCCTTGTGGCCCTGTTCTTAAGTCAGAAAAGAAGAGATATCTGGCTATCTCCAGTATGCAGAGCGTCCTATAAACATGCCATCTTCTTTAAGATAGGGTCCTTGAGCTCATGATCAGCAACGTTGATGATAATTGTTCCACCCCCGTTAGTGTCCTTGCGCTCCAGAGTTCTTCAGCGCAATCTAAACACCATCTTTTCAAAGCCTCTTCCTTTGTGGCTGGCAGAGAGAGTTGATCCAGGAAGAGTCTGTGTTGCTGTGTTGTTTGGTCTGGAGGTAAGCTCGGCTCCAGCCTCGGTCTCTGGACCACTTGTCTATGGTTCTCTGGAGCCTCCTCTCTGCTGTCCAGCAATAGTGGAAGTCGGCTAGAATTTGCAAGTCAGCCACCACACGCTCCATTCTACCCGCCACCTGTCTAACTGTGGATACCCACTTCTTTAACATAGTCTCTATTCTTGCCATTGTTTGTTTCGGTACAACCCAGACGGGACCCCTCAGTCACTGTTTCTTGTTCTTCAAGGTCTAATTTCTGTAATATTTTGTCCACTGTGACATTACTACTTTAGAGTTCTTCTTCTAGTTCCCCTGAATTTGTTGCAGAGCCCAGATCATCTTCATTTCATTTGTATTCCTAGTTGCTGGCTGACGAATTTTTTTCTTCTCTTTTCTAATTTCACTATGTCATGAGGTCTTTAGTCTACGCCACTCGCTACCTTCAAACTGCAACTCAACCTCATTTGGGTCTGTTACCTCCAGCCGATCTCCATGGGGCATGCTCCCCTTCTTATCCCCGCCCCACAGTACAGATTGGCTTGACTCTCGATCATGCACCAGCCCTGGGTGAGCCAATGCTGGCAGCTAGGTTCCCAATTGGAACCATATGGCTGCATCGCAATGACCAGTTGGCCCTGGGCTCAGACCCCATGCATTGCCAGTCATCACCATCCTGCGCAACGCTAGGTGCCAGAGGAAGCGCCAGCCCGCCTTTAATGCTGCTTCAATGTCAGGTCATCTGCCTCGGCAGTGCCACCACCACCATCCAGAGCACAAATGCTGCTCATGTTACCCTCCTCAGCTGCTGACCTGCAGTGAACGGAGCCTCATGGTCCGGCTCTAAAGCCTAGAAGGCGAGGGCAGCACTCCGAGGGAAAAGTGACAACCACTTTCGCCATCAGGGTCCATCCCCCCATGAGGCATACATTTAGAGGAAACTTTTCATTACCTTTGAGGTAAGAAACTGTTTCCATTTTGGCTCTTATAAAGTGCAGTATACACCGGTGTAAACAAGGTGTCCTAGTCTGTTTTCTACACATTAAGGCTTCCCCGTTACAGCAGAAGCCTTGTTTCTTGGAAGCATAAGCCACTCTCTCTTCAGCATTACTCTTCGAGCCATGCGTACCACTGTTGCTCACCTCTTATATGGACAGTCACTATTGGCTAAAAAAAGCTTATCCCTGTGGCACTAAAAGGGGCTCAGTGTCCCTTGAGCACTCGTAGACTATCCTGGGAATTAGTCTGTGAGAATACATTGTTTGCTAGCTCCCTTTTGGGTGGTTTACAGCTGCCCCTTGTAGTGGTGCTAGTAAGTGTAATTCAGTAAGCTTGCACTGTTTCTGCTTGTTTTGTGTCTGCCCTCTGTAAGGGAATGTGTCAGTATTGCTGCTCCAGTACTTGTAAAAAATATATATCCCTGTGCCAAAAGGCCTTTTTTCACCACAGGGTTATAGTTTATGTGTTGATCACCCCTTCCCTGTCGATCATATAGGGGTACCTTCCTCTTGTTGAGATCATAATGTTCATCAACACCAGCCCCTGTATCCTCGAATCCAGGGGCTCATGATTGATTTAATCAAGACAGGAGAGCCAGCAGGCATGGCTTTTGTTAATCTTGCCCCACGTGACTGCAGTTTAGAATACAATGTTAATTGGGTCTGTGAGGGACTATTGTCTGTTCTGTTGTGGTTATGATCTATAAACCTGTTCCCGCTGTTAAATGTATTTTCCTGTCAGATGTGTATGGCCAGGCGGACAATATTATCAATGAAAGAAATATTGGATGCATCGGATTGGCAGAAGAATAGAATAGGAGAAACAACTAATTGGCTTGCCGACTAATGATGATGTCTGCTGATCCATAGTGAAGGCTGCAGCTCAACAGAGGCCTATCCCGTGCCTAAGTTGCCAGGGTGTTTTGGTCAATGATCCCAACACTAATGGTTCTGCATCAGATTATACATCCAACCACTGCCAGCTTGGAATACCGTAACGAAGAACAAGTCAGCTGCCTCAAGCATGTAGTGGCAGTTTCACCCATTTGCTGCAGCTCCAAGTATGTTCACATGTACTACACATCATGGATGCAGCCCTCTATTCAATTGTGGGTGCATGTTTTATCTAAAATCTAGAAAACAAGCTTTCCAACACTTCTTTCAAGGATCAGTTCCAGAGATCTTAAGTAGCACCCTGTATTTGGCTGAATTAAAGGACCAGTTGAAGCATTAATAAGAATCACCAGATTAGCTCTGCATACCTTACTCATGGGGATTTTCCCAAAAGAGGAGCTTCCCCTGACTCCCAAAATACAGTATTGTTGCTGAAAGGTTTTTCTGTGTTAATGGGGACCCACAGGTGCTTTTTTGTAGGTTTTTTTGTGGATCTACAACATTTTGAATTCCATCAATACAGCTTCCCCTCCCTCGGGTAACAGTGCGGTGACTTGCGTGTAATGCCTTTCCAGTATTGTCCACCCAGTTTTTTACCCCGATCAAATGTAGATCCATGCTTGGTTCATAAAGAAGCTAAGAATACTATCAAATTCTGTTTTTCTGCAAAACAGTTGTACCAAAAAGTGAAAGTAAATCAGAAGACTATAGAAGAGCAAAAAAGAACTTTTACCAGATTATCCCTAGTGGGTTGTCCATAACCACTTGAAACATCTTTAGATGCCAGACACCAGTTCCTACCCCCATGTATAGGACACCCTACTTGGAGAGCAGTGCGGACATGCTGTTGGCAGACACACATGGATTTCCTTGCTACACATCACTGTGTTGGGAGATGGATTGTAAAGCCACCAACCCATGTTTTTGATCCATTTCTGTATCTCTTCTGGCCACGAGAAGCAGAGCCCAAGAGATCCGCAAGAGACCTTGTATGTCTTCCTTTTTCCTCAGTAACTCGAGGTAGCTCTAGAGTGACAGGACTTGTCCACCAGATAAGCACTTTTCTTCCCATGGTGAATCACACATCCCCTATGTAGCCATACTACAAGGCGACATAGATGTCGATATTTTCTTGCTTGTGTCCTATTTTACATTTTCATTGCATAGGTTTCAACTCCGCTTTCTGTATAGAAAAGGTAGGCATATTGCAAGCCTATGCAACAACGCTGTTATATTTTTTTGTATCACCTCAGTAAATTCCCCTTCTATAGTCAACTATGTAGTGAACATAGACTAATACTCTAATTGTCTTTCTTTACTTAACCTGCCAACTAATCACTTTGAAAGAGAAGCTTTGTGTTCCATCTCTTATCAAAAATGTATCTGAGATAAAGAAAAGGTTGCAAAGGGAAACTAGAACATACTATCATTCCCAAACCTAATACTTGGAAAGATGCATAAAACAGCTGAATAATTTCATCGCAAAGTTTTCCCTTGCTAGGTGTTCTGTCTAGTGTTTTGCAGCCATCTAAAGGCAATGTGAAAATAGAGGTGAAACGCTTATGGGACATCAACTTGCGGAACCTTTGCTGGATTCCTCCATCGGTAGGAACTGAAGTGATGTGGGCAGCTGAACAAAGAGGAGTGCACGTTTAATGTTACTTAACAATAGTTTGTGCCAGGCATCAGTAATGAGACAAATGACACTATTTTGACATATATAAAGCTGCTACAGAATACCGTCTGGTACAAGATACTCGAGGGGAGATGCAGCTTATTTCCAAGAGGTTTGTATAGATTGTATTTTGTCAATGTATCCTTTCATCGTTGATGCGGGGATATCTGTTCTACACGTGAAGTAGCTCTGTGATGGTCACACCGTCAAACAATGGCTACCGCAAAACACCTCTGCTCCAGAGGTAGAACTGAGCACCTTTAGAGATGCTACTATCTTGCTTCACGTCTATTCTAAGATGGATAGAGGCAAACATACTCCAGTGCTGGTCTGCTTCAAGATGGCAAACATCCAATCAAACCACCATGATTGCATTATCGTGATAAGGCGGCAAGCCAGTAAATACTACTTGCCGTTTCTTGCTTATGACTGAGCTGGTTTTCAGAGCTTCGGCTGATATCTGTAGATACCCCAATGATAATTCCACTCTACGTAGACCGTGTCATACAGTCCAGATGCAACACTCTGCATTTACAATCCACCATGCTTTGCGTCGTCGGCTTGTTATACAGATATTTCGGGTAATGACTATGTTTACAACTTTCAAAATCTAGTAGGGGCCTTACTGTCTTTAGAATTGGTTATGGACCTCATAACCAAAAGATTGTGTTAATTTAATTTGTGCTGAGGTAATGATTGTTAATCCAAGGCTGAATAGTCTACAAGAATCCACCTACTATCGTAAGGTGCTGATTTGAGGTTGCCTACAAGTAGAAAGGTATCTGACTATCATCAACATAATTATGGAAACAGACTCCTAAAGATAGCAACAACTGATGGAGGTGCTGGAAATACAATTTAAACTGAACGTCTGACGCACATGAGCCCAGTGGAAGACATAATTCACAGGAACCATAAGAATTACATGTATTCTATCCTGCCCATTACCCAGAAATTAACTGAACTACTATCCTGTTTGCACCGTCATCCCAACATTTCCAAAATCTTATTTAATTTAAATTGGAGTGGTCAGGGAAGATGATGCAGCAGTCGAATCCAGTAGCATTAAGATACATGGCAGCGTTTGAGTGTGTTAAAATGGATGTATAGACATCCAGGAATGTTTTTCCTACTGTTCTTCTTGGACACCACCAGGTCTGTTATTTTCCCACAATTTTGTTAGATTTAAGAAATTCTTACTGCTGTGTTTGAGAATGGTTAACTGTATGGGGATGTTTGAGATGGTGCAATGACTTTGGAGCATGCAGCAACAGTACACAGAGTTGATAGAAAACAAGAGGCAATTATTGAAGTCAGGGGCAGTAGTTACCACATGGGGACCCAAGCTCAACTGGTCATAAGCCAAACTGATACAGGTCCATGATGGAATAGTCAAAGGCCTGTGCAAGCACAAATGAATATCCATACAGCACAACCCCCTCCAGTATTTCTTCCATGATATCTCCACGTGGAGAGTCTCATACCTGTTTCAGAAAGTGCAAAGTCACCCCTGTTCCAGATAACCTTGTGATGTATTCCTATAGGTTCTGTATCGATCCCCCTATTCCTGACCCTATTCTGGTTAACAAACTAACAAGTTAACTAGCAGCCATCCCATGAGGCAGAAAACCCCCATGATGCAGGAACCGTTATCTGATAAAGCCACACTACGGCACAGGAACGTGTTATCTGATTAGGTCATAACGCTTGCCATCTAATTAGACAAGCGATATTCCTCCAGCCCCTGATAAGGCATACGGAGTTCTCAAAACAAATCAAACCTATGACAACCTGGGAAAAACCCTGCGGCCATTGTTTTGATTTCACCGAGAACTTCAGCAAAAGAATGTGCTAACGACCTGGTCGTATGACATCCTTATTGACGTATCTATGTCCATCCTTACGTCAATCTCGGCACCTTAAAGGTATAAATATTACCGATATTGCCCTATGCAAACACACGCGGTGGTGACGAGATCGGAGCAGCCAGACTTGCCGAAGCCCAGAGCAGAGCAGACCCCGCTGGCGCAGCCCCGCCTTCCTGACGCGCTGAGAACGAGAAGCTGTCTATTCTCCTGCCGAGAAATCTAGCTCCGGCGCTTCCGGGTAGCCCTCGCAGGCAGCCTGGAATATCGAGGCCAAAGACGAGAGATACCATCCCTCATCCATCCTAGACTCCAGGTACAGAACTGAATAACCCCTCACAGAGAATTCTTTAGTCAGTCACTTGGCAAAACAAACTTAACTTAAACTGTAACTTTCTATTCCCGCCCACGCATTAGACTTATGTCAGGTACACGGGGTAGGCGTAGTTAGAAACACCAGTTGAGTACGAGTAGTCAAATGTATATGTGTATGTAATATATCTTATTCATTTTAAACCTTCATATGGCTTAGAAACCATATCAATGTTTTTACAGTATTATTTTATACTTCTGCTTTTAATGTATGCACTTTACTTAACCATAAGTATTGCAATAATATCGATCCATTTCTCTTGTATGAGAAAAGAGACTGATCAATAAATAACATCTTTTATTGAACACGCCCGTCTCTTCCTTTTCTCTACAATCTGATGAGACTAAGAATGCACGTACTGACTGAGTAAAATAAATTGCCTTTTGTTCACACGACTCTCGAGATACACTCTTGATTAGGAGAGAGCAAAGTTGTCATGTTCTATGGTTGTCAGAAACTAAATCCCTTCTTGTCTATCCAGGGAGGTTCAACTCCTCCTTGCCTATTCGAGAAAGTTTCTAGTGAACTCTGAGCTAGCTGGCAAACCCAAAACTTTAAGTCTAATATCGACAGTAGTAGACCTAGTTAACGTCTGGTCTAGGCCTATACTATTGAAGGTATTATTCCAATGCGCAGAGCCTATTGGGATAATAGGAACTACACTACATGGCGCCCAACGCGTTTGGAAGGGCGATAAAACTAACGTAAGACATTTAGAGTAACTCAGTCGTGCTTTCTCACTCAGACCCCTTTTTCCCATAATACTCCAAAGACGTCTGGAGTGGGTGAAAGGTAATATACGCCAGACCTCGCAGGAGGAAACTCCTATGTATGGTTCTTGGTTTAGTCAACGTTGAAGGATAAACCGTTCCAAAATATTGTGCATCTAATCTTTGTTTCCATAAGAAACCTGATCTGCAAACAAACAAAGTAACCATCCTGTCGGTAAAATGGTAGACAGTGATGATGAAAGAGAGGCAGTTAGATTAGCAACTGAACTCGCAGCAGCTGATACTGCACTGCAAGAAGCAGACCAGGATATAATACTCATCCCGGTCATCAAAAGGAAATCTATAACCTTAAAACTTATAGAAAATGGACTGACACCTAGAGGTGGTACAGTCATATTCGTAATTGAGGCACACGAATATCGGCAGACAGAGGTATACTATTCATGGATACATTTTCCAGAAGCAAATGCTGTAACAAAGTACTTCCACTATTACAAAACAGAGGAACCTCCTGAAGAGTATACTCCTTTCGAGGAGGTGGAAGTACCACTTAAATTTCAAGAGCACCTGCTCTTATTTAATGGCGCCCTAAAACACAATAATCACATCACCAGGCTCGGTCCTTTAGGTAGACCAGGAGCAACGTGGCCGGTCCTAGCCGGATACACACCACATCCAGAGTTCGAAAGAATGCCTGCAGCAGATCTTTTAGTACAACTAAAACAATTAATAAAGATACATAGACAATTAGTCCAATATGTGATGCGGACTTCAACAATTCAGCCAGCAATTAAAATTCCACAGCTGACCCCTCACCAGGGGAACACAAATAAAATTACACCACAGAACATACTATCCTGCCTAGGTAAAGTACCAGCTAAACGGGAACAAATACCATTCTGGTTAGCACAAAAAATCACCCAAATAGAGGCTGTGTTTCCAGACACGACCCCGTTAGAAAAACACAGGATTCTGACTATCTGTCTTCCAATGGGAATCGCACCACACATTGAGGACTGTGACACTTGGGGTACAGTCTTTGCTTCCATATACACAAAAACGCACGGTGTTCCATCCATTTCGGTAATACCAGATGTGCTAAAACAAATTCAAGACGAATATGGTCCAGAACCCGCTTTAACTCTTGGTATGAAATTACTAAAAGACTTCAAGCAGGTCTCGGCTATATTATTAGCCAACATAAAGGGAGAAGCAGCGAACGTGGCGATCCGCCAGAGGCTAAAAGAGACAGATATAGCAGACCAACCAGCTGAAATTGCTAGAATCATAGAAAAATCCTATGAGGAACTAGGTAGAGATAGTTTAGGTGGAATACCAGTAAAACCACAACTGATTGAAAGTCCTGAAAAAATATTTTTTAATAATAACTCAACATCACAAAAAAAGAGCTGGGATGGAAACAAACGATCCAATCCTAAAGAAAAGAAATTCCAGTCCAGAGGAAGGTCTCCTAGGCGAAGAGAAAAATCTCCGAACCAAAGACACAGGTCACCCCAGAGTGACCCCTCTGGGAAAAGATATAACCTTAGAAATAGGGATAATATAAAGAAGCCTGATAGATATCAAGACATTGATACACGTCCCTCTCAATCTTTTCAGACTTCCTCGCAGAAATCGGAAAGAAGAGGACGATCAGAACAAAGAGAAGAGCACGCCAAGTCCAAAGACAAGGAACCTGCTCAGCTAAAAAAGAAATTACAATTTCCAAAAAAGAAGGTAGCCAGTATCAAGGTAGTTAACAATGCCGAGAATACGGAGGACACAACTGAAAAACGTAGAATGGGCTCAGACAATGCTAGACAGCGCAGCAGAAGTGAGCATAGCTCGCAAAGTCCTTATGAATCATCTGGAGACAGTGGACACGAATGAATATCTTCAAGTGGAAACTGCAGACACCAGAGTTAGCAAACCTCACAAAATATATGAAATAACTTTACGTATAGAGGGGGATAAGACTAGAAAAATAAGGGGACTATTTTGGGATAATCTCTCCAAGGGCTATGACATCCTTCTAGCTGAAAAAGACTGGCCACCAGAGTTTGTCAGGGATTGCCCTCATGGCGAAGAAATAATTATGCCTGCCTTCTCAAATCACATCCCAATTCATAAAAAATACACACTTGCTAGGAAGTGGGCAGTAGCCCTAGCTCCTGCTTTATATAAAAATCACGTAGGATGGGATGAGGACTCTCCTCCTCACAAAATCCAGTTAAAATCACAACCTACTGCACAGAGACAGTACCCAATTAAGCAAGAAGCAAAAAAACAGGTAAAAGAAATCCTAGATCAGCTAGAATACCAGGGGGTGATTGAAACTTGCACCTCACAAATGAACAACCCTTTGTTTCCGGTCTCCAAACCAGACAATTCATATCGTCTAGTTTTGGATTACCGACACCTTAACTCATATTGCAAAACTTTTGCTGTGCAAAACTCGCATAGTGCTGCACTAATGAATAACATAGTGCGCAAAAAATACAAAACAACATTAGACATCTCTAATGGATTCTTTTGTCAAAACATAGCACCAGAGAGCAGATATTTGTCTGCATTCTCAATAAATGGCACTCAAAAACAATTCTGTCGGTTAGCCCAGGGGTACAAGAACAGCCCGGGAGTATTCTCAGCGAGAGTAACAGAATTACTACAAACATATGACGACGAAGCATTATCGTATGTCGACGACATATACTTAACAGATGATGACTTGGAGACTCACTTGAAGAGAGTGAACACCATAATACTTGGGTTCGCAGCAGAGGGTTACAAATTCAACTTTAAAAAATCCAGAATTGCCCATCTGACAGTCCTGTTCTTAGGATATGAATTATCAAGTGAAGGCAAAAGCCTGGCTGACAATTTTCTAGAGAAATGTGCCGTACTCCAAGCACCTAGAACACTAAAAAACCTACAGTCAATTCTAGGCTTCCTAAATTTCGGAAGAACATACATTGCAAATTACGCAGAAAGGGTCAAACCCCTTTATGATCTAATAAAACCAGATTTTAAAAGAACCAATTGGACTCAAATACACACAGAAATTCTGAGATCCTTACAAACAGACATGCTAATTAAAACAAAATTAGAAACACGTGATAACACACGCAATCTTGTGATTCGAGTCATCCCAGGAAGATGCGGATTCACATACCTGACCTCTAATGAGGGAGAAAAGGTACCAATTGCATTCAAATCACACTTGTACACAGAAGCTGAACAGAAATTCAGCATTAAAGAAAAAATTGTTCATGCAGTTCAAACCGCAATAGCTAGAGAAAAAGATCAAGCTGACGGTAGACGTATCACAGTCAGAACAGCAGAATCAGCCTTTGAGGCATTAACAACACCGTGTAATTTACCAACAACAACATTGGATCCGGAATGGATACAATGGGTGAATTCCATTACAACGGACAAAGTATACTACTACTTTGATCCAGAAGTAGAGGAACTAAAAAATCTAGAATATGAAAGAACATTCCCTCTGCCAATCGACATTCTGCCCTTACGACAATACGCTTGTGTAATCTATACAGACGGACATGCTCAACCCTCCGTTTGGGGAGAACAAGCATACAACCCAACATGTGAGATTACAAAAGAAGTGTGGCGCGGAGGTAAACTAAGACCTCTATTAACAAAAACACACTCAGTAGAAACTAATTCAGAACAACAGACTGAAATAATAGCATTGAAAATGGCGCTAGATAATGCGGATCGCGAATTCCCGACACTTATAGTGTCCGATTCATATTACTGCGTCAAATCATATAACAACGATTTGCAGACATGGATTCAAAACGGTTACAAAGATGACACAGGTGCAACAATAAAGCATAAAATGCTCTGGGAACAAGTAGTTCTTTTTCAGAAAGAACTACCAAAGACTCACGTGATACATACGCTGAGTCATCAACGTGATGGCGTTCACGTTGCAGGGAATTCATTGGCTGATGAGGCAGCGAAGGCAGCTGTGCAAACGGCTTCCGTAGCTGCCATCACACGGTCAAAAACAAAAATAGACAGCGAAATATTACAGGCTGTCAGCGCTACAGAAAAGGATTCGATAGAAACACTCCCGAAAGGCTTTCCAGTAAAATACTCATACATAACTGATGCAAACAATGTTCCTTTTGCTCGAATCCCTGGAGTGGGGGATAGGGCAATTCCAAACATGGAACATAGGTTAGGACTAATAATAGCGGCACACGAAGGACTTGCTTCTGTACATGCTGGCGTCTCAGCCACAGTATCATTATTAAAACAGAGATACTGGTGGCCACAAATGAGAAGACAAACAAGGAACTATGTTTTAGAATGTGAAATATGTCAAAGAATGAAAGTATCAACGGTGAGACGCCCAGCACAGACGCCCCTTCTAATCTCGGATAAACCATCAGCCTGTGTTTACCTAGACCACTGTGGTCCCTTACAAAGGGATGGTAACTATAAATATATCTTGGTTGCAGTGGACTCATGTACGAGATTCATATGGATGTGGCCCCAGCGAATGGCTGACGCCAGAACTGTTATAAAAGATTTGCGAGTCTTTATCGGCACATACGCAATTGGCATGCTGCATTCGGACCATGGTCCTGCTTTTAGCTCTAGAGCTTATAAGGAGGCCATGGTCAGCATGGGCGTGACATTGCGGTACTCTTGTCCATTTCACCCTGAGGGGAACGGAATTGTTGAAAGAAAAAAACGTGACATAAAGCAATCTATAACAGCAAAGGTATTAGGTTCGGGAGCTGGGTGGGTCAAACATCTAATAAGTGTCCAACGTAGTCTAAATAACCTGCCAAGAAATTCTCTGAAGGGATTCAGTCCGTACGAATTATTATTTGGAACTAGGATGTTAATCTCTGACCTTGACAGTCAGACTTCAGTGGTAAAGGAAAAAAGCTTTGATATCAAAGATCGTTTGGCTATTTTACAGGACTTAAACGAAACAAGAAAAGACCTGAGCAACATAAAGTTGAAACAGCAGCCAACAACCACTGAAGAACCACCACCTGTCCCAGCAAGACCTGTCTGGATTCCAAAAGTCGGGGATCTAGTCAGAGAAAAGATCGCGGTAAAGAAGGAATTTGGGCCTTCTTACAGAAAAGCAGTTCCTGTCTTGTCTGTCAACGGGACAAGATCAGTAGTACTACCGCCGCTTGCTGGTAAAAAGGAGAACCGAGTTGTATCCATCGACCTGGTAAAACCACAATCATGTGGCCGATAACAAATAGTAGGCCAAGTGGACTCCCCATAAGTAGCAGAACACCAAGGTTCGCTACCAGTACAGAGGTCCTAACAAAGAGGCTAATCACATTCGAAACGCCTACAGAAGAACGACAAGGACTATGCAACAATGCAATGGAACTTAGACCTCTGAACACCCAAATAAAAACATTTAGCAGAGACACACCAACCTATAATGAAGTAACAAACGACTATGCAAGAAACAGTAATCCTGAAGCAATTGGAACAATTGACAGAACCGCATCCGGCTACTTCATAAACTTCGATGATTCCTCCGAAGGCTTCACTGAATCAAAAACACAGCCATCAACAAAAACCTTTAAAGATAAAGTTAAAGTACTTTTGAAACAACTGAAAGAAACATATCTGATTTCTCCATGGATTGAATTTTGGGTGGGTTTTGGCGCATTTATCCTCATACTTTGACTCATCATGGTACTAACTTTGGGACGCTTCATTGAGGGAAAATATGCTAAAATGGACACAGCAAGTCGGAAAATCAACTTGATCCTCAAACCACACACATCTTCACACGTCGAGAAAAGAGAACTTTCTTCAGTCAACTTCACAGCCAATCCTATACCGGGTGGGGTAGCATGGGACAACACTGACTACGAAATCTATGGTCCGGTTGAAATCCTGAAATATCCACACCAAATTAAGATCTCGTTGAGTGACTTTGTAAAAACAAGCTCATTTGCTGATGATTGGGACTTTGAAAGTATAAATAACATGATGTCTGACTTAGTAATGTCTGCTAAATTTACCAAACATGATTATTTGCAGGGTTCTACAAATTATGATAGTATGTACTGTTATAACCACTATGGTAACCATTTTCTACATAGATCTGCACAACCTAGAAATGTTTTAAATTATAATCAATGGGAACATTGTGCAACCCCTCCAAAAGGAAGCTCAAGAACCGTTTATGACAAATATTCATACTTTTCAGGTTTTAACATAAGTAATGCTGAAGCATTTTATTTCAAATTGTCAAATAAGACAGGGACAAAGACCATGATAACCAACACAAAATTGATATATTCAGACTCATTCTTTGAACAAATGAATACTTTTGGTTTTGATTATTGGGACAAAAATGTTGAATTGAAAAGTGTTTGGGGCACAAGAGAATGGCAAGTACAGGGTATAGAATCTTTGTTTAGAGCCTGCATGATCCCAGAACAAATTATATTTTTAAATGACACTGTTCAACAAACTACCTGTCTTGGCTTAGCCAAAATCAAAGACTTAAATAAACCGTCTATTCCAAAACCAACAATGAACAGCAATAGCTCTACAGATGAGGAGATAGACGTAAATTATGTATTAAACCAAAACAGAACACATCCTGATTGGAAACAGTGGTTGATCTGGCCCACAGATACTAATAACTGTCAAGACAGATTCCTGAACAAAACACAGGGGTTCAAGTAACACCTAACTTTACTTACTGATGGTGGTGACTTGCGTGATTTCACTATGGGACCACGCAAACAGCGTCAAAAGCGTTTCATAGCAGCCTCTGTATATGCAGCATACAATGAGGCCTGGAAGATTACTCAAATTGAGACAGCAGAAAGGATACGGGAAATTGACTGTATTAATTTGGAAAAATCACTTTCTGTAGTGGACAATGGGTTAATGACTCTGTCCTCCAGAATTTTTTCTCTGGACAGCATTGTGTCTTCAGCAATCGACATAATATCGCAAGACTTACTGTTGTTACAACACGGTCAGTCTCAATTGCGTTCTATTGTACAGCTTGGCTGGACGTTACAAAATCTGCGTTCAGGCTATGTGCCTTGGCGTTTAATCAACACAACGTCACTTTTCAATATCTTTAAACTTACTGATAAACAAATCAGTATGGCCCAGAAAGGTGCTGATTATACAATCCTGAGCATTGAGAAACTCGAAAGATTACCAGTGACAATGTCAGAACGACCTGTCAGTGAATGGATAATACATAGGATAATTAATATTCCAATATCAACCTTCAGGTTTCAATACTGCCAAAAATATATACAGGCTGGCATGTACGAAAAATTGGGAAAAGGGTACATTAAAACAACATGGAACCTGCCCTATTCACATGCATGTGTCAGTAATAAAGGACAGAAAGTGTTTCTTAGTGGCAATAATTGTGCGATGTCACTAAGCGGTACACTTCTGTGTAATGGAATTAGTTTGCATGGAGCCTGTGAAGGGAACTCAAATAACCTTTCATGTCACCAGCTAGGCACACCTGCTACAGAGATAGACCCATTCTTTCAAGACTCTATAATGGGAGTTACATTCTAATTGTGGACCGCAGATGCTGTAGTCTTATGCCCGGGACTCCTTATCTCGTAACTACGACTGCGAAGGTCAAGTGCTGTGGACGCTTATTGTTCCCCAGCTCCTTTCCAGACAGGGAGGCAAGGGCATGGCCCAACTTGAAAATTACTTCTATTCGAATAGATACTTTAAGCAGAATGAAAACAGTGCTTCTTCAGACGCCGACAAGGCTCACGTCATCAAAAGAAACGTATGATCTCCTAGTCGCAAGGACGACTGCAGAGATACATTCATTGTTATCGACTAATTCCCCCATACATTTCGCAGAAATCCTGAATGAAATCTTAAATATTTCTGATACCAGTGGAGTCTCAAAAGTATTTAAGACAGTATTTTCGATGGCATTAACACCATTCAAAGCCATACTGGGTATTTTTCCAGATTTCGTCCATTCGATTTTTGGCGGACTTCCCCTCATTTTAGGACTAATTGCAGGAATCCTATTCTTGGTCCTTATATTTCGTTATGGCAAACCATGTCACAGACAAAACACCTGCGACAAGGGAAGAAACAATCCTAGCCATTGGATACCGGGACCGGATATAAAAAATCCTGGGACTATCCCGGCTTAGAGACCTGAACATGACTTGGTTTCTTTCATTTCGACCAATGTGGCATCGATGTGTTTTACCTGTATTAAGGTGCCTGCTATGCGGAGAAGAATGCGTGTTAGACACCTGTCTGACGCTACAATCGGATGCGCCAATGGATGCAGAAACATTGTTGAGTCCAACAAAGGCTCATGCTTTGTGCTGCCCTCAACGGCTACCAATCCTGATGACGGCATTCGTGGAAGCTTCACCACTACGATTAGGGGGTAGTGAAGTTCAAAATGAAAGCAGCATCGATCAGGTACGACCTTCTGTCAGCAATCCAAATCAGAATGTCAATGGAGACAATCATGCGCACGAATGCATGGTTACACCTATTTCCGAGTTAGTGGAACTCTCCCAGGAAGCTGTTGACAACTTTTTCGAGAGTCTAAATGATATGATGTTCTCACCAGAGCAGAAATAGAGACTTTTGAGCAAGCTCGTACACGGCGTTCCCTGAATTTGGCCTTCAACTAGAAAAGCAAAATACCATGAACATTTTTCCCTCCAGTTCACGGACAGCAATTTTTACAGCAGCCCCAAAATATTTTTGCATATTTTTCGGGACACTATCTTCTGCTTAAAGTAAGAACTATTCTTAGACAACTAAGATTTCTACTTTTTAGATAGCTTATAGACATTAGCTGCCCGCTGGTATGTTCATAATTATTTTATTCTGTGATGGAATGGTCTCGAACTTTTTTCTGTATTAAGAGCCATTTCATGTGTAAATTCTCATATACCATTTAGCAATAATGTATACAAATGCGTGATTACTTTAGCATTATTTCACAGCTTGAGTGCATACAATACATGTAAATGCTTTTTTCCGTATATTTGATAATTTCAAAATGCATTTATGTATTTTGGGGTGGTAAGGTATACACGATACTCTACCGTATGTTTTACTATGCATAGATTAGTAAATATGTCCATAGTTAGCGTGGAGTGGGTGTGATGTATTCCTATAGGTTCTGTATCGATCCCCATATTCCTGACCCTATTCTGGTTAACAAACTAACAAGTTAACTAGCAGCCATCCCATGAGGCAGAAAACCCCCATGATGCAGGAACCGTTATCTGATAAAGCCACACTACGGCACAGGAACGTGTTATCTGATTAGGTCATAACGCTTGCCATCTAATTAGACAAGCAATATTCCTCCAGCCCCTGATAAGGCATACGGAGTTCTCAAAACAAATCAAACCTATGACAACCTGGGAAAAACCCTGCGGCCATTGTTTTGATTTCACCGAGAACTTCAGCAAAAGAATGTGCTAACGACCTGGTCGTATGACATCCTTATTGACGTATCTATGTCCATCCTTACGTCAATCTCGGCACCTTAAAGGTATAAATATTACCGATATTGCCCTATGCAAACACACGCGGTGGTGACGAGATCGGAGCAGCCAGACTTGCCGAAGCCCAGAGCAGAGCAGACCCCGCTGGCGCAGCCCCGCCTTCCTGACGCGCTGAGAACGAGAAGCTGTCTATTCTCCTGCCGAGAAATCCAGCTCCGGCGCTTCCGGGTAGCCCTCGCAGGCAGCCTGGAATATCGAGGCCAAAGACGAGAGATACCATCCCTCATCCATCCTAGACTCCAGGTACAGAACTGAATAACCCCTCACAGAGAATTCTTTAGTCAGTCACTTGGCAAAACAAACTTAACTTAAACTGTAACTTTCTATTCCCGCCCACGCATTAGACTTAGGTCAGGTACACGGGGTAGGCGTAGTTAGAAACACCAGTTGAGTACGAGTAGTCAAATGTATATGTGTATGTAATATATCTTATTCATTTTAAACCTTCATATGGCTTTGAAACCATATCAATGTTTTTACAGTATTATTTTATACTTCTGCTTTTAATGTATGCACTTTACTTAACCATAAGTATTGCAATAATATCGATCCATTTCTCTTGTATGAGAAAAGAGACTGATCAATAAATAACATCTTTTATTGAACACGCCCGTCTCTTCCTTTTCTCTACAATCTGATGAGACTAAGAATGCACGTACTGACTGAGTAAAATAAATTGCCTTTTGTTCACACGACTCTCGAGATACACTCTTGATTAGGGGAGAGCAAAGTTGTCATGTTCTATGGTTGTCAGAAACTAAATCCCTTCTTGTCTATCCAGGGAGGTTCAACTCCTCCTTGCCTATTCGAGAAAGTTTCTAGTGAACTCTGAGCTAGCTGGCAAACCCAAAACTTTAAGTCTAATATCGACAGTAGTAGACCTAGTTAACGTCTGGTCTAGGCCTATACTATTGAAGGTATTATTCCAATGCGCAGAGCCTATTGGGATAATAGGAACTACACTACAACCTATTTATAAAACCCATGAAGATAGGTGCCAGATCCTCGCTGCACCCTTTAGGTACCCTGAAATAGCTTATGTATCTGGGACACAGTCAGACTTGTGTTATTTATAATCCTTTTATCTCCTACACATCAATCTCATAAAAAGAGCAAACAGAACATCTGCCTGTGATGGTTGGCTGGCTGGGGGGAAGGGTGAATTTGGTCTCTTTCAAAGCCTCTCCCCTGTCTGATGGTCCACTAACAAGATTGATATTTCTGGAAGCTGCTGTTGAATGCTTGATATTTTCTGATTTATTTGAGAAATATTTCCGAATGATTAGAAACCAGTTGAGTGGTGTCTCATTGGGGGATTAAACGAGAAGCAGGGCATCTTTCTTTGTTTTGTGGTCTTAAATACCTCCTTTGACAAATTCGTGGTCTCGTGAATTCTTTGTCGTAATTAAGATGGTAAATAGAATGCAATAACATTAGTAAGAGTAGGGTGAATGAGTTCTGCTAATGTTGCATTCAACCAAGTGGATTTCTGTGAGGGTGCACCTCTTGGATTTGATAGGTAAAGTTTGTCGTTGCCCATTGAGTTGATGCAGAGTGAGTCATATGTTGTGGGTGTGAAATACGTTGATGCAATTGAGGACTGAGACATTCAAACAAAATTGCCATTGTTTGTGAAACACTCCAGCAAGATCACCCGAGCCTGGACCTCGTACCTGATGCTCACAGTCTTTTTTCAAACACAGCATTAATGATCATTCTTGTACCCAAGAATATTGGGATCAACCCAGCTACTCAAGACTGGAATTCAGGCAGGATCAACCCAGCTACTCATGACTGGAATTCAGGCAGGATCAACCCAGCTACTCAAGACTGGAATTCAGGCAGGATCAACCCAGCTACTCATGACTGGAATTCAGGCAGGATCAACCCAGCTACTCAAGACTGGAATTCAGGCAGGATCAACCCAGCTACTCAGGACTGGAATTCAGGCAGGATCAACCCAGCTACTCGAGACTGGAATTCAGGCAGGATCAACCCAGCTACTCAAGACTTGAATTCAGGCAGGATCAACCCAGCTACTCAGGACTGGAATTCAGGCAGGACATCGCTTTCAATCTAGGATAAGCCAGTGTTTGATATGAAAAGAGACAGAAGTGTGAAGATATTTGGGCCATGCAGAGCAGTTCCTGCAGCACTTTCAATATTGTATAGCATAAATGTAGACATGCACAATGTCATGCATTTGAAGTAGTTAGTCTAGCATTCATTCTGTAATGACTGCCACTCAGTGGGGCTCTTCAAAAGAGTATTAAGGTCTAACGCAAAATTCCCTCTCCTACAACAAATGGAGACCTACCTCCTTACCCCCTCCCCAACCCTAAATGTAGAACCCTTGTCCCATTTGTTGTCTTTTTGTCCAATCTGGCTTCCAGCTAAATTGTGATAAGACCTCAGGTCTGACACCAAAAAGGTAGCCAAATTGCACCAAACACAATAACATGACAGGCTGATAAGTTTTTTGTAGATTTTGAGGGTTTGATACATCATGCTAAAAAAGTTTACAGTGCTTACTGTAGCCACTATGCTGGAGTAAGCACATGTCACTGCTCCAGTAATGTAAGAGTTGAAGATGAATAAGATGTAAATGTGAAGACTTTGCATTTTTTGCACGTTTTAGCTCTGAGACAAAGTAGGCCAAGCAAGCTTTTTTTATGTGACTGTCTTTGGTAAATGTTCTAAAAGTGGTGAATTTGGGTTTTCTTGAATCCCCATACATAATTACCGAATGAGGTTTGTTGTCCCATCCTCCCTCTAGAGAATTTTGTTGTTTTCCATTATCTGTGTCAAAAGCTAATTTGATCTGTACTTTTTCGGCCCCAGGTGTTTAGGGCCTCATTCAATTTTACAACTGATTTAAGTCTTTCACTTGAAAAAGAGTTTACTCTTTTTCGCTTAACATTCAGTAAATCAGACAAAATTTCACACTTGTCCATTTTTCGCTCCACTATTCGGATGTCCCAAACTAGTCAAATGCTTCATAATTTTTTTTCGGAGAATAGAAGAGTGTGGCATATCCAATATACTCTTTTTGCTTTACCTCTGCTTTCCCCTCCACGTCCTGCCCATCCCCCGGTCTAAAGAAGCAGCTCTTAGCATGAGTAGGAGTAGTAAATGCACAAAAATTAAGTTTTTAAATAATGAGATTTCAACAATGTAACTAATGTGGTGAGTTATCAGTGCTTAAACTTATTGTGCTTATTTCTCTGCAACACCACAACAAATGGGTTTTTCATGTTTGTGAAAAGGGGTCCAAACTCTGAACAGTATGACATTGGTTTGTGTTGGTTTATTTTTTTGGAAGGAGATCAGAGTGTGAGCACTAATGTCAAAAACACTGTAATGGCCTACAGCTCAAGAGTACTTTGAGTCTGCTACGGAAGAAGAACAGACTCTAAAATGTGGCCTCTATGTTTTTTAGGTCTCCCCTAGGCAGCTCTTGCAAGACATGCAGTTTTCAGGATATGGGCATAAAACTCAACCCACTTTCCGCCCATCTTTTTAATTGGTACTGTCCCTGCCCTTTTCAAATGGTGGCTTTTCAATGGTCAATAGGCTTAGTAGTCCCCCCTAGTACCACCTCGTCTCTTCTTGTAACTTCCCATGAGGACCCCCGTTACATGAGTTGTTACCCCCTAGGTTTTAATTACATCCTCATAGCACTATTTTCTTAACCAGATCGATGCTCAGCATATTCCCCTCCTGTGCTGAGATTTGCATATTCCCTTTATTCATGACGAGCTGGGCTCGTCATGAGCGTGCGAGGAGGCTACCTCATGACGAGCCCAGCTCGTCATGAGCGTGGAAGGGGTTAAAGGTCTTCAGGCAGGACACACACTTGGTCCTAAGCAAGGCTGGCAGTGGTTACTTTACTCACAAGCACATCCCACATTTATACGAGACCTTCTAAAAATGTCCCTTCATCAGCTCCACACAGAGTACAAACTAATCTGGAATTAATATAAATAATTCTTTTAACACATTTCAAAGCTACTAATTGTAAATATGGACATAGCTATTTGAATGTACTTGTGGTACTGTCTTGCATGCAATGCATTATGGGTAGGATGGATTTGCCATATCTTCTGCAGGGTGCAGGACCATATGTGGCCAAAAGAAGTCCCACAGAACCTCTTTCTGCCACATATGGTACTGCACCATAGTAAAAAGGTTGGCATTTATAATACCCATAACTCCAACTTCAGCAAATACGAGACCGATTGCATTTCTAATGCAATAGTTCTTGCATTTGATAAAGTTAGAGCTGTTGGTGTTGAAAATGACAATGTTTTTTTCTTTAGCTTTTTTATACCATTGGCTATAGTGCTATGCAAAAATAAAAACTCCACTGCAAATAAAAAAAACAAAAGTAAAAAACATTGTTATTTTCAACACCAACAGCTCTAACTTTAACAAATGCGAGACCTATTGCATTGCAAATGCTTGTAATACCACAGTCATCAGGTGGACGACTGGTGAATACATAGACTCTTTTTTTGCCTAAAAGCGGACCTTTAAACCTTTTATTTAACTGACCCTGTTTCAGCCGAGTACTGTCTGTTTGTGTTAGTTTGTGTTTTGTAACTGGCAGAATCAGTTTATTTGCTTAAATAAAGTATTCCAATATTAATTTGTTTGGGGCACCATCAACAATGAAGTAGCCCAGTCTACAGCATCAGCATGGACTACACACATCATTTATATGTCACCATTGTATTCAGCCCAAAGCATGTGATGGTGTTTTCAGAACCTTTTTTTTTTAACAACTCTCCATGCACCTTCTTTTATTTCATATTTACTAGCATTGGAGCTGCTGCCTGTGAATTTAAATGTCCCTCAGTTATGCCCAAGCCCATCAGTTAAAGAAGGATCGATAAAAATGTATAGGAGTTCCAATGAAGAAGGACTTCATTGAAATCTTATAACCTTGATGTAGTGTTAGGTCATCAATTCATCAACCTTCATCCAAGTAGGTGTCAGCATGTTTGTTGTCAATCATTCTCCAGGGCATTTAACTCTTTATTACCTTGCAGGTTGCATGTGTTTAGCATTTCACTAATGTGGCATCAACGGCAAGTTGAATAGAATCTCCAGAAAGGTTTCCATAGACTGTGAACCTACAACCAACTAAAAGCTCTATAAATGATCCTCTTGGGGAGCACTTTTCATATCTTTGTATCGTGAAAACAAAGTAGCAGTGTTCAATTGGTGGAGGCTGGTGGCTTTCAGAGGTGGACTCTCTTCACTGGTTCATTATTTTTAGGACAAGTTATTCTCAGTCTAGTGTTTGAACCCTGAAACTGAGGGAAATTTGACTGGATCTCAGATCATAATCGTCCTCTCTAAGGAAACTAAGGAGCTGGCTCATTGTAGCTACATGCTGCAGTAAACACAATCTCCTTAGGGGTTAATGGGCGATAAGAAAGAGAGAGGGAAATAGAGTGGAAACATTTCCTCTTTCTGTATACACTGGCTTTATGGTTAGATCAGGGTGGAACTCCCTCGCTCTAGTGCTTCAGGAACTAGAAGGTCTGAGAATGCATACAGGAATGAGGTTAAATTGTATCGTACTGTCTCTCTGCAACAGAGTAAGTACCCCTCCCCATAGATGTATGGGCTCTGAAAGGTCTTACTTAAAGGTGCAGGGCAGTGGGTCTCGACATGTTATCCGTAGACCCCTAGGGTGCTGTGGCCTTTCATAGGTCTGTGGGCCAATAGGACCATCAGCCATTATTTTCTGTCCTTAATCATAGGTATTTTGAGTTAAATAACTATATAAAGATGGTTCTTCCTACAATGGTACGCTTTTTTGAGTAACAATATTGGGGAGAGAATCTGGCCTAACGGCTAGGGCTGTCCATCTCAAATCTGGGTAACCAGGTTCGAGTCTCAGCAATGACGCTCAAAATTCTGTGATTCTGGGCAAAGCTCTTAATCTTTCCTTGCCTAACAAAAATGAATGTGTCCATCTGTAATGCAACTGGTGCTCATGTAAAGCGCTCTGATGCCTTTGGGTCAAGTTTGCGCTATATAAAACTCTGAGAAAAAAAAATAATAATACTTCATAGAAGTCTACTGTATTTCCTCTCCAGTGTATTTGATACATGTACTAATAAAATCAATAAAGATATGTGTTAAACAATCTTAAGATTTTAAAAGCATTTTAGTCATAAACTGATTGGTAGTATAGTACGAAGCAGATGTGAACGCGCAGTCAGGGTTTTCATTCAAACGTGCTCCAACCTGCGCTAGTAATCCGCTTCTGACTAAAAGAAAGTGGAGTTCCTTATGATTTTATAGCTCAGAATCATATACTTGTACATGCTTAAAGGGCCAGTGTTTTTACTTCTCAGTGGTCTATGCATGTTGACCGCAGTGCCAGGAAACCAATCGGTGACAGCGCGCTTAACAAATATCTTAATAACATAACATAACATAACATATGCATGTATGCACAGGTAGAGTGCCCCAAGGCCCTTCCTCTCACCTCCAGGACTTTACATGGTGAGGCACTTACAGACTCCAATCACCTCCACTTATTGTTTTAGAAAGGGGACAAGCCAGAAATGTCATCAAAGCTGAAATACTTCCCAGGCAGAGTACCACTTCCCAGTAAACAGCACGTACGCTGGCATAATGCATGTCTGTTCTTACAGTTTTTATGCAATCTCTGTCTTTGTCACCTTTTGACTCACAGACCATGCATGCCCTCCAGCTTTGTCCACGCCAAGGTTTATTGCGTCTGTCTGCGAACCGTCAATCCAGTTTCTACTTCTGTCCCACCGCTTCTGCGGGGAGGTGTGATTTCACATGCTTACCTATTGGTGTGTAAATACATCCTGGGTCTTCTCCCGTTGAGTAGGCACTCATATCTGAATATGAAGTTGTAAAGGAAAGTAGATATGCTGAGTTAATTTAGTGTGTACTTGTTTGTGTATTCTTTTTGTGTTATTGTTGAGGGTCAAATAATGGAAATGGACCGAGGTTGCCCGTGGCTTCCAGCTGTGGTCCATTGGAGTCTGCTTAAGTCTACAGGTTAAAAACCACTGCGCCAGGAAAAAACCTATTAACTGTACCGGGGACACCAGGAGAGAACTAGCAAGACGACCAGCGAATATTGGGTGTTTAAAAATAACTTGTATAGTAGCAGAGCTCACCACAAAATCACAGCGGGAAGATTACGTAATAATTGAAATTGGGCTAGTAACTTAAGAGGAAGATATAAAAGACATAGGGAAGGGGAGGAAAACAACAAACATGGAGAAACCGGGTCGGTGAGCAAACATAAATGCCAGTGAGAACCGTGCATCTAGGAAAGTTGCGAGGCAACGTGGCTCTACCTTTGGTGCTTATTATGCCACCCTGGAAGTATCCTTTTCTTTGATTCTGACCTTCAGATTGGCCTTGATTCAGAATATGTCCGGAAGGGCCACCCTTCCTACTCCTCAGCTCCTCCTTGATCAAGCTGCTGTTTCTGAGCTGTCTGAAAACATCCCCTCGATGTACTCTATAGTCTAGATTACTTTTGATCTCGCTACCTCTTTTGGCTGGTTTCTGACATCTAGAGGAAGGAGGCTTGGGATGTATAGGCCAATACTAGTTGCAGCAGTGACTAATACCCCTAATCCCTGTAAATCTAGGGATGATAATTTACTAAAAGCCCCAATTGCCTCCTAGGATAAGCTTCATTGATATGGACTGAGTGAAATTAACCTCATCTCACTTGACTTGGGATGTCATTGAGTAGATGTATGGGCTTTAAAATATTTGGCCTGACCAAGCTTTGCTGCACATGTGGGATTTTTTCAAGCTGTTTTTTTTTTATTTGTTTATTGAGAAGAACAGTTAATTACATTTCCACACTATGGCCCATCAGACCTAGTGTGTGAAATCTTTGGCAGTTTTGAACAAACTTATTTGAGGCACTGCGATGGTTTTGTTTCCGTTTTTTAGGTTTCTGGAGTTATTTTTGTGGTTTCTTGTTTATTTCCTCATACATGACTGACTATTCATGCACAGGGACCTGTATTTTTATGCTTTTCTTGTTTGCTTCTATTCAAGCATATTGTGCTGTTTTATGAGATGCGTGTTTTTAATGGGTGTTGCATTCCCTGGTGTCTGTTGTGATGCATTAGAAAGATTCTAACCAGGCACCAAAAAATGTAATGTTTTACCACGGTTGCAGCATAGACCAAATTAGACACTCTTTATCGTGACGTTTGTGAAGTTTTTTTCCCCGGTGTCAATCCTTTTCAACCTTGGAATTTCTCTGTCGATTCTAGTATTGCAAGAGTCACTTTACCATGTGAGAGAAACTGTTTCCCACTGGACCAGGAACAGATGATTCTGTCCTGAGAGGTTGGGCGTCCTTATTTAGATGGACTCAGGGGGTAGTGTCCTCCCAGCTAATTGTTAATCCATTGGTTCTCTGTCTGGTGGATAGATACGTTTTCTTCTGTTTTGTCCTCCACGCTCAATTCCACTATCAATTTTGGAACAGCTTGTACGAGCACCCTGATGAAGGTGTAACCCTTACAGTGGTTGTCGCCGAAATGCGCGCCAACGCAGTTTACAACAGGAGCACCAGCATGTCAATGTTGTATAAAGAAGCCGGTGCTAATTTTCATAATCAGGGAATAAGCAGTGATCGATTAAGGCACTTGATTTATTGCGATCAGATTTATTTAAATACATATAATAATAATTAATGTGCTCAGGCAACTTTGGAAAACTTATGAAGTATTAAGTTGCCTTTCAGTATTTGGATGCACTGTCTTTTGCTCCTAGTATTTGTAACTTTTTTTGTGTACTGTAGTCATTAAATAGAACATAATGCAGTGTGTGACAGGTGAGCGCTATTTGTGGATGGTTTGAGTGATATGGATGGGGAGGATTTTATGCTTTTTGACTGGGGGGACGAAAACTGGTTTGGGTATGTTGTATTTATTTAACGAATTTATGTAAGTAATTCAAATGCAGTGAGAGAATTTTGTATTAAACATTTATAGATTTTTGTATTAGCTTATGCATATTATTTCTATATATGTTGTTTGGTCTTTTTGGGAACATTTGTCCTAGATAAGAGCAAGATATTCCGCTTCCAGTTATCAGTACAGGGTGATAGCCTTTTTTTTTGTTAGACTGTTTCATTCTAACAAAAAATGTAATTCCCTTATTTTTCAACTGCCTGCATTATCCGGGCAGTTCAAACTGCAGGTTCACACTAAGAAGGCCTATTTGAGAAAAGTGGCTTTTTAAACCTTTGAACAAGAAAGGCGAGTGACTGTGAGGTACGATGGAGTAATTGATGAGGAGCAATTATAAGCCCAGTGTGTTTCTCAGAATCCGTGCCCAGGTGCCAATTAGAAGGGCATGTTACTCGGCCCGCGTCAAGCTGCCGGTGAAGCGAGGGGTGCATTCATTTGAAGATCTGCAGTAGCTGCTTTATCATTGTCAATCATGTGCATTCCCTTCTTGGATTGAAAGGGGTGGATTTGCCCTGAATAACTGCATTAGATAAATGGTCTTTCTGTTCCTCAAAGGAATTTGGACCATTTCTCAAGCTTTTGTATGAGCTTTAGAAGAGGGCATGCCTAGTTTAAAAGCTACCTACAGCCAGGAAGCCTCCAAGAGGTTCACAGTAGCCAGGTCATGCTAGGAATGTGTTCCTCAACGTTAACCCAGTAATGATATCTGCAGAGGCTCGACGTGCTGCTGCTGGCCGGGTTGACAGACCGAGAAAGATAACACATCCTTTGGTACCACAGCCCAGATACTTATCCTCCCTCTGTAGCACACAGTCACCAGCAGGAAAAGGATTTACTTGTATCTGCTTGCTTGTTGAAGCGGTCTCTTGCACCATTGCTGCCCTGTGTTTACTGCCACTGTCTGCCATACTTTCTCCATTTAGACTCTGCTACATGTCTTTGGGGAAAATGTGACAATACAAAGCGATCATTTAGATCGCAGTACGTTACATCGCGGTTATTACAGCGCAAGTCGTTACAACGACTTGCGCTGGACTTAGGAATAGTATGATTTACTATTCCAACTCCAGTGTGTGTAACTGTAGGGAAGGTGTTGGAATAGTAAATCATACTATTCCATAGTGTAGCGAGCCATCCAGCGCAAGTCGTTGTAACGACTTGCATTGTTACGACTGCGATGTAACTGCATCGCGGTGTAACGACCACATTGTAAAGGTCGTTCGCCGTCTTTGTGGTGTGCTCAAGGCCCGGAACTCCAAGCCCTTAAGATTTGTGGCCTTATATTGATCCTCACTTCTTGATTACCTTACACATAACTGTTTTTTTACTATACCCCACGATTCCCAATAGGACTGGAGTTGTCATATACTCTTTGGTGGCTGTATTTCCACTTTACCCTCACTGGCACGCTAGTACCATGGAGTAAAGACTGGTAGAAGTTGATGAGCAGAAGCATAATGAGAGTATTGCGCGTTTTTGTTATTCATTTTCTGGGGTATTAGTGAGACCTCAATTATGAATCCCCCTCAGACTCCTCAACTCGGTTGTCCTCAACTAAATGTAAGTGCTGTCCACAGGTCTTCTTTTTCGTCCTCACAAAATATGTTTGCTAGGGCTTTGTATCCCATAGGTTGTGAGTGTTGTACTTGGGCTGTGTTATTGTGACTGTTACCAATGCTTCACTGCCTCACAGAGATTACGTAAGCTGCCAAAGGCCCTGACTGCTCACAGATTGTCTTTCCCAGGATTCTCATTTTCACCTACAAAATCTAAGAATTGCACTAAAGTTAATCACCTCCCAATGATTGAGACTGTTAACACTGTTCCTATGGACCCAACATATTGTATGCATTTTATAGTACTTAAGTGTATGATTATTTACCATAGGATCTACTATCCAATGAGAACTCTTAACACACACAATCTCTCTCTCATATTGCAAGTATTGCCTTTGTCTCTTTTAACATAGAAACACTGTGAGAGTTGCCCAAGACTCCATTACTGGCTTGTTGCCCACAATTCTGTTACAAACCTCAGATTATGAGTGTTGGCCATGGCTTCCTCTCTGCTCAGATTAAATGTTTCCAATTACTCTAATACCTCCCAGCGACCGAGAGTACTCCTGTGGTTCCTGTACAGCCCAGATTGTGAGTGTTGGCTGTAAATCCATTACAGACCGGCTACCTCACATGGTGCCACTGTGCGTCACACAACATCCGCTCTCTTCACATAGTCTCCCAGTATCACATGGTGTGCACACAGTGAGCTGGACACTCCTGCAGAGAGCGGGTTACCAGCTCGTGTTTGGATGCTCTGGGTGGGTAGCTGACGTCCACCAGGGGTCTTACAACCTTCCTGGGACATTGGCTGCAGCCTTTGTTGTTTGGTTTTGGGGAAAGGTCTCTTCGGGCGGTGCAATAACCCCCTCCATTGTTGGCTAGGCGGTGATGAGCTTAAAGACTCTTCCTCCCACTCCACATCACGCCTCTCTCGCATTATAAAAATATTTTCAACGTTGGCAGGTGTGTCTTTACCAGCCACAGACTGAAAGTTCCCTATAAGTCTTTTACCCCCACAGATGTGTTCCCTCGCATCTTCTGTGAAGGGCTTCCTGCTTCACCACGTTAATCGCAGTGGGTCTCTTCAGCCGTGCTCACGGTAGTACTATTGTTGAGTTGTGGAGTAAAGATTGATTGTGTAGCGGTATAAACATCTGATTAATGGGGTGCGCGTGCTTGCAGATGTCTGTAAAACATAAAGATTGCAACAACATGGAAAGGGTGAGTCAACCCAGGGACAAAACTCCTTAAATGGCTCATTTCCTCGGTGAGGTCATGTTTGATCCCGCCTGTGTTGGAATCCTGGCGGGGGGGCTTTCCTGGAAGAGTCACGGTGCCTCCTGTCCCCTTATAAACAGGAAGTTGTCACCCTGTGCGCGGCCAGTAAGTGTGTTGTGCAGGGAACTCGGCCAAACTTTCCAATTCTTTCCACGGGAAAAATTACAAGCAGGAGCGGTTTCACCCTTTATTACATTTATTATTTTTATTTCAGAGTTTTATATAGCGCGAACTAGACCCGAACCGAATCAGGTATCAGAGCGCTTTACACATTTTCCCAGTTACGTTACATGAGGACACACTTTCATTTTAGGCACGGGGAGATTAAGTGGTTTGCCCAGAATCACAGGAGATTTTGGCGTCGTTTGCCGAGACCCAGATCCGAGGTCGAGCGCCCTAGCCGTTAGGCCAACTCCTCTACCCGCATTCTGTAATGTCCTGGTTCCCTAGATTTAGCGCGCCCCTGTGAAGGTCAGTCTGTCGGACCCGGGCCTGAAGGAATCAGCCCTTCTGGTAAGGGCTCGGCTTTCCTCTTCCTGCGGCTGGCACATCAGACTCCCGTGCCCCCGAGCTCACGCATTCTGTAATGTCCTGGTTCCCTAGATTCAGCGCGCCCCTGTGAAGGTCAGTCTGTCGGACCCGGGCCTGAAGGAATCAGCCCTTCTGGTAAGGGCTCGGCTTTCCTCTTCCTGCGGCTGGCACATCAGACTCCCGTGCCCCCGAGCTCCGCTTCCCTTCCAGAGTGGGTGACTCAGAAAGCGGCCGGATTCAGGGGCATTCGGCACGTATCACAATCAAGATTTGTAAAAAGGAAACATGCAGCACTATTGCAGCGAGAGAGAGGGAATTCACTGAAAGTAGCGTTGTCAGAGGAGAAATATGGCTATGTAGAGTACAAACATTTTTTAAAATCTAATTCATTGTTATTTGTATGGGGACCATTTTTCACCCTTGCCATTACATGGCAGTGTATGTTTTATTTCTTTTTTAAGTATTGTATGGTGGTTTTCCACTTAGGACCCGTTATAGTTTTCCATCTTTGTTTAAACAGTGATGTCATTCGTGATTATAAATATCCACAGTGGCTGCTTTGCAGCCTCCAAATATATTTGCTCAGCATTGCTGAAAGCTAGTTTCCATCTTACAACTTATTAAATGAAACCAAAGAGCAGTGGCCTGTAGTGAAAGAGGTGCTAAGGTTATCACCTTCTTGAACACCAAGGTATAGGAACTGCTGCGTGTTTTGCACAATGTATATCAATGCCCAATTCCTCTCTCTCGTGCCAGTATATCGTTTTTGCCCAATTTCTTCCACCCAGAGAAGGGTTTTAAAAAGTAATTTTATTTTTTAAAGTTTATGCCCAGTAGATAATCTTGAAAAGATGCGAAATGATTGTGTGATACATAGGGTGTTTTCGAAAGTAACACAGTTGAGGTTGCAGCTGTGGAGTGCATTTTATAGAAAGCGGTTTTGTTCATAAAGCTAATTGGCGTACCACCTAGATATGTACAGTATGTCCTTGAAGATGTGCTAATACCTACTCTTTTTGTACGGCTCTGAATGAAGGTTTGTCGATGCTCGTAAGCAGCCTTACCATAGGCAAAGATTGTAATCCATGAAATCCTGGAGTATGGGCCTTTGGTCTAAATATCCACCCTTAGGCACACCCTGCACCGAGGCCACTTTCAGAAATTCCAAAATAGGCCCTTAGAACTCCATCAATTTCACCTAGTCCAACAGTAGGTTTAACTGTGTTCTTTGTTTTCTTAGTCAGTTTGGTAGAACAATATTGATTTCTCTTTTTTCATGTTCAATCTAGAGCCTGCTAAAATTAAAATCGCCATTCCAAGAGATGTTGCGTTTTGTAATAGGTTACTATTGTTAGTTTTGAATTACTCTGCCTTATATTGGTTCTAGTGATGTCGACGATGATGGTTTTCATCAGTGATTCGAACCATGGCATTTGTGGTGATATCTATGACCACATATTAGGTCATGCGTTATGGCGTTAGGCAAATTATACAATGCTTGCCAAATTTGATGAATTTTAATGGGATTTGTAACCATTACATCCCTTTAACTGAAGCAATGTAAAGGAATTTTTGCCCCAGTATTGGAACTTTCATAGATTCCCATGCTTTGTATCATTCCCCGTCGTCGGAATGGGAGCCTCTGTAAATAAAAAATACCATAGTAGTAAGCACAAAGTGAAAAAATAGGCCTCATCTCATTTTGTAGCTTATCCACCTCTTTTTGTAAAAGAGACCAAATTCTTGCAATAGCCAATCAGAGCAGCCTCACCCCATAGACCTTCCTGAGAGAGCCTCAGAGCCTCAGATTTTCTACCGCACGTTGTGCAAGGGAGTCTCCATTGAGCTCTGCTCAATTTTCTTCACTTCTAAGTATATTTCTACAACTTTTTGCCTGTTTTTTCGTCATGTCTGACGAAGAGAAGAAAGCACTTTTTAGAGCCTGTGCTACTTGCTCAAAAAGAGGTTGTTTGTTGAAGACAAACACGAAGACTGCATATACTGATTATATCCGGACCATAAGGCCACAAGATTTGCAGAACCTTCTCCACCAAGATCTTGAGGGACAGAGAAGGCCGCCTGCTGACTTGGTTGCAAAAAATGAAGGATCGCAAGGGAGTCTTCGGACAGTGAGGGCTCGTCTTCTGTGGTGTCATCAAGAAGATCAAAGAAGAGGGGTAGGTCTCCCCCTTCACCATCTAATGAGCCTCATGTGAAGGCCTTGCCTGGGACCTCTGATAGGCCTGCTTCCCTAAAATCTCCTCGCCACGGTGAAAAGGAGAAGCAGGGACAGCCTGAGGAGTTGCAACCTACAAAAAAGGCTAAGAAGATCATCTCTGTGACTTCACCACCTTCAGAGAAAGAAAGAGGGGTGAAAAAGCCTTCATCTACGCCTCAGGACATTGCTTCTGACAAGAAACAGCGTTCATCGATGTTGAAAACCACAGGTACGTCGACGATTCCTGTCAAGAAAGATTTGTCTCAAAAACTGCCCTCTTCGACGGGCTCGTCGACGATGGCTACGACGACGGGCATCTACACCGTCGACGATGTTTAAGACACCAGATTCCTGTTCGTCGTCGACGAAGCTGACTTTTTCCACGACGATGGCGACGAGGGTAGTGTCGACGGCGATGACGACGACGAGAACAACGTCGTCGACGCCGACTACCATGATTCTGACGACGAGTTCGTCGACGAGTTCGTCGACGGCTCCGTCAACGATCCACCATCGTCGACGATAACCATCTCACCGTCGACGACTCAGCCTTCGACGACGAGCACAGTCTCTTCGTCGGCGCTTCCGTCGACGAAACAGTCGACGAAGATTCAACCGTCGACGACGATCCCGTCGACGACGACTGGGAAAATCTGCATTTCTCAAAGAAAGAGGCGTATAACACCAGAAATGACATCTCTACGGCGGGTTACGCTGTTGCCTCCATCATTATTACTTGATGATGACTCTGAGGAGGAAAATTATAGCAATTATGGGCCAGCTTATAGCTCATCTGACTTGCAAGTCAAATTACAGGAGGTCAGTTCTGAAGAAGGCGAAACGGAGCACACCAATATGCTCCGCAAGACTATTATGACCAGCAAGAGAGGCCTTGCATGCAGGTTCATTTACAGAGATCTCCACGTCGGTCTCAACAGGAGATGGTAGCGATGCCGTCCTCTCTCATTTCTGACCTACAATTAATATTGCAGGACTATCGGAGGCGGTTTCCTACTCAACAGGAGATTCAACAAATACGTCCTCCCACACCTCCGCCTCAGTTATCACAATCAATGGCAGACGCCTCTTTGCCTTTAAGGGTGCATGACCCAGAGCCCGTAGAACATCCTCAAGAGGTTGTTACCATTCGGGATGATGATGATGCCTCATCAGATGCGGATCAGCAGGGGGAACCTGACCAAGATCAGAATATGGACTGGAATCAGGATGGCCTTCAAGATCCAGATGTAACAGGGCCTGATACCGCAACCTCTCCACCAGCAGATATTGGAGGTTTTCACAACCTAATGGAACGAGCGTCCAAGAGATTTGGTCTTCCAGTTACCACAGTTCAATCTGACTGTTTTTTGTATAACTTCAAAGAACCATTCCGGAAGTCAGTTCGTTCAATCCCCATCATTGAACATGTTTGGTCAGAAGGAATAAAGGCTATGCAAAATCCAGCCACGGTCCTCCCAGTACTTCCCAGACTGGAGAAAAAATATAAGGCGCCGGACGGCAGCCCGGCATGTCTTATAGGTCAACCAAAACCGGACTCTGTTATCTCCCAGGCCGTACAGAGTAAATCCAAAAATCCATCCACGCCGCTAACGACTCCACCTGATAAAGAGGGGAGGCGTCTGGACAATGTCGGAAAAAGATTCTCCGCAATGGCCAGCCTCCTCGTTAGGGCGGCTAATGCTCTGGCGATTCTGGGGAGATATGATCTCCAGATGTGGTGTGACCTCTCCCCGTTTGTGGAAGAACTTCAGGATGGGTCTAAGGACGAGGTCAGGAAAATCTTGATGGAAGGGGAGCGTGCCTCTTCGGAGGTAATCGACAGCGCTATGGATATAGCAACTACGGCCTTCCGAGCGCTAGCAGGCTCGGCTGTTTTAAGACGCCAGGGTTGGCTGCGAGCCACGTGGTTTAGACAGGAAGTACAGAACAAAATTCTGGACCTACCTTATGACGGAGAGATGTTATTCGGTAAACACGTGGATGACGCCCTACAAGGCATAAAGAAAGATACAGACACAGCTAAGTCCTTGGGAACATTACAATACCGCAAAGTTCCCTTTAAGGGGGCAAGAGGAAGAGGTTTCTCATCCTACAGAGGCGGCAATCAGCACCGCTACTCTTCCTACTCCCAACCTGGCCAGTCATACAAACCCCAATATTCACAGAGGGGGTCTTTCTCTCGCCAGCCGCCGAGGGGAGGTCAGGGGCAACAGAGGAGAGACAATGCTAAGAGACAATAGCGGCCATGTGGCTCTTTCTACTGTTCCTGTACCCTCGTTAACACCAGTGGGGGGCAGGATTGCCCATTGCCTAAACAGCTGGAGGGTCATAACAACAGACCAGTGGGTCCTGAACATCATCATGGGAAGACACACGTTGGAGTTTCAAAATCTTCCTCCAACGAGAGCTCCAGACGCCATTACGCCCAAACATCTAGGACTTCTTCCTCTCGAGGCCCACCAACTCTTCATCAAGGGGGCAATAGAGCCTGTACCTCACTCCCAGAAGGGGAAAGGGTTCTATTCCAGGTTCTTCCTGGTTCGGAAAACGAAGGAGAAGTGGCGTCCGATTTTAGATCTACGAGAGCTCAACACTTATCTCATCAAGTTGTCCTTCAGGTTAGTCACCCTTCAGGACATTTTCCGCCTTCTCAATCCAGGGGACTACATGGCAACCCTAGATTTGGAGGATGCATATTTCCATGTGCCCATTCATCCAGCTCACAGGCAATATCTTCGATTCACAGTAGGCAAGAGCCATTTTCAATTCAGAGTACTACCTTTTGGTTTCCGGTCCGCACCGAGGATCTTTACAAAGGTACTGGCTCCTGTGGCAGCTTTTCTCAGGAAGCAGTCTTTCGAAGTCTTCCCATATCTGGACGATTGGCTGGTAAAGGCTCCTTCGTTCCAAGAAGCGTCCAGGGCAGTCGCGAGCTGCAGTCAACTGTTCGAGCAGCTGGGCCTTCGGCTCAACAAGGAGAAATCAATTTTGCGCCCCTCCAAGACAGCGAGGTTTTTGGGTGCAATCCTAGACACGGAATGCTGCATGGCTTTCCCTTCAGAAGAGCACCAGACCAAACTGATTCTCTCAGCTCGCCTCCTGCAAACAAGAAAGTTTCTGTCAGTTCGCCAATACAAATCGCTTCTCGGATCAATATCATCCTACATACCATTGATACCACACTGCAGGCTTCGAATGCGTCCGCTGCAGGAACAGCTGGACAAGCAATGGCTTCAGGTGACAGGCTCCTTCGACGACAAGATAGTGATCACACCGGGAATGCGATAAGCAAGCAGCTGGTGGTTGCTAAAAGAGAATCTTTCAGTAGGTTTGCCATTCCAACTTCCACCATCTCCCATGGTGTTGACAACAGATGCTTCCATGGAGGGGTGGGGAGCGGTCCTCCAAGAACTGAAAGTCAGTGGTCATTGGAGCACAGTCCAAGGCAAGTTCCACATCAATCTACTGGAACTTATGGCCATTCGTCTAGCCTTACAGGCTTTCCTTCCAAGGATCCGCAACCGTTCAGTGCTGGTTCGTACAGACAACACCACGGCCATGCACTACATAAACAAGCAGGGCGGGACGAGATGCTGCACCCTTTCGAAGGAAGCCCAGAGTCTTTGGAATTGGGTGATCCAACACAATATCACTCTTTCAGCGGAACATCTTGCGGGCACACTCAATGCCACAGCGGACGCTTTGAGTCGCCAAAAGACTATCAGCCACGAATGGGAACTGGATCAGACCATTCTGGAGGAACTGTTTTCACGTTGGGGGACCCCAACCATCGATCTGTTTGCGACTCCACAGAACGCCAAATGCCAGTCCTATGCAAGCAGGGATCACCATCAGGGATCCTAGGGGAATGCGCTTTTGATTGTCAGGTACGGCACATTTGTTTACGCCTTTCCACCTATTCCGCTGATCCCGAGACTGATCCGCAAGCTCAAGGCGGAGCCGTGCAGAATGATTCTGATTGCACCAGAATGGCCCAGGCAGTTTTGGTACACAGAACTTCTTCTTCTCTCCCAAGATCAACCGATTCTCCTGCGGCCTGTTCCATCTCTATTAACAATGGCTCATGGTCAGGTTCTGCATCCAGACCGGAGGTCACTCCGATTGACAGCGTGGCTCCTGAGTTCAGAGAGTATCGGGCGAAGTGGAAGAGATTCTGCCTTTGGTGTGAGAGACAAGGTCTACATCCATATACTTCTGCACCGCACCAACTCTTGCCTTACATCCTTTCTTTTGCAAAATCTGGATTGGCTCATTCTTCTGTAAAGGTACATCCGGCGGCCATTTCTAGATTTAGATGATCATCATGAGGTCCTTCCCTTTGGTCTGCGAGGATCATTAAACAGTTCCTGAAAGGTTTGTTAAGGATTTTTCCTCCAGTCCGGCCTCCACCACCAGCCTGACATCTTAATTTGGTTCTGTCACATCTAATGAAGGACCCGTTTGAGCTTATTCACAGGGCCGACATGAAGTTTGTATCATGGAAACTGGCTCTTCTCTTGGCCCTGACATCGGCTAGAAGAGTTAGTGAGCTCCAGGCTTTCACAATTGAGGAACCCGTTCTACAATTTAAGAATGATGTTCTCATCCTGCGGACAAATCCTAAATTTATTCCAAAGGTCCCCTCAGAATTTCATCTGAATGAGCCGGTGATCTTAAAGTCCTTCTTTCCGCGGCCCTCCACGCCAGCAGAGTGGGCGTTACATTCTTTGGACATTCATAGATGTCTCAAGTTCTACTTGGAGCGGAAAAAACTGTTCAGGAAGTCTTCCCAGCTTTTTGTTTCATACAGTGCTCCGCGAAAGGGTTGTCCAATTTCTAAACCCTGCATTTCCCGCTGGATATCAAGTGCAATCCAGTTTTGCCATCGAGAAGCGGGAAAGCCACTTCAGCGAGCAGTTCGTGCTCATTCTACGAGGTCAATGGCTTTATCGGTGGCTCTATTCTCAGGTGTCCCGATCAAGGACATATGTAGAGCGGCGACATGGAGCAGTGTCCACACCTTCACTCGCCACTACTGTTTGGATTCTTCTGTGAAAGAGGATGCGGCAGTGGGCCAAGCGGTCTTGAGGAACCTTTTCCAATAAGTCGGTGAGCTTTCCTTTCTATCCCGCCTTCCTGTATGGCATATTTTGTATTACTTGTCGTTGTTCTGCTTTGTGATGCCAATGTGTATCTGTTTTCTTATCAGGATTATGTATGACATTTACAGATATACAAATGACAAAATAGGCTTTCTCTTTACTGCTAGCTATTCTGATACAAAGCATGGGAATCTATGAAAGTTCCAATACTGGGGCAAGAAAACAAGTTACTCACCTGTAACTTTGGTTCCCCAGTATTGGTAACTTTCATAGATTCCGATGCGCCCACCCTCCTCCCCTGGGAAAGCTCAGCCTTATTGTCCAATGATGTTGCTGTTCACAACGGCTACGAAAATCTGAGGCTCTGAGGCTCTCTCAGGAAGGTTCTATGGGGTGAGGCTGCTCTGATTGGCTATCGCAAGAATTTGGTCTCTTTTACAAAAAGAGGTGGATAAGCTACAAAATGAGATGAGGCCTAGGCCTATTTTTTCACTTTGTGCTTACTACTATGGTATTTTTTATTTACCGAGGCTCCCATTCCGACTACGGGGAATGATACAAAGCATGGGAATCTATGAAAGTTACCAATACTGGGGAACCAAAGTTACAGGTAAGTAACTTGTTTTCGTTATGAATTTTCTTAACATTCTTTCTTCCGAGTTCTTAGCCATGACTCTCCTGTAATTAAAAAAAAATCCGATGGGTTTTTAGAGAAATGTAGTAAAATACGTTATCTCCTTGACTGTAGAAAGCCACTGCATATGAACTCCACGTGTGCTGCCAGGGTTGGCTTGGCATAAGGATAGAACTTTACGCACACAGCCATTTTCAGGTCTGGGTTGACAGCTTAGTTGTCAGACAAACATTTTGCACACTATTCTTAATGTGGGCCTTATGTCCGCTCCTTTCAAACATTGACTTTAGTTTAGCTATTTGGCTTCACACTTTATCAATCAGCTCTCGGCTCAGACCAGGTGACTTTTTCTCTCTCTCCTGATGATCTTGACTGTTAGAGTGTATCTTTATACCTTCATTGCAATGCTTGTATTGAATTCCATGAAACTATTTCCCAGCCTTTTTACACCCCTGCTGGCCTATTCCATCCTCTTGCCTGTCTCATACTTTTCCCTCTGTATTTCTGCTATTCGTTCACCACCCCATCTGCATCCCTGCTCCTTCATCTCACTCCTTGTTCTGTCCTCGCCCTCCCACGCCTGCCCCTCTCATTGCTCCCTTTTGCCCTTTCCTTCCTGCCATGTGTGCTCCATGCTTCTCTCTCCCACCACCCCAACTTGTTCCCCTGCCCACCACCCCTTCCATCAGGTTCTCAGAAGTGCTGAAAGGACTGAGAATTGTTCTGTTTTTTCTTCATTTTTTTCAAAAGAAAGCTGGTCCACACTGCATTCATTATTGACCTATTTTTGTTTCTGTGGCAAAAGAAGCTCGGGTGGCAGGAAGCATTCATAACATAAAACCTTTCTATGTCAAAAACTAAAGGTAGCGTGCAGCTGTTAATTCCATACATTTTATCCTAGGGTTATTAATGTATCTTACATGTATTTATTTTTTAAACACATTTTATTGGGTTTTGGTGTGAACGTCACTGAATGCCCCAAACCGGCTACTTGTTGCCTAAACACTGTAGGCTCTAACTTTGTTCGTTCAACATACACCATGTCTGGAGTAGCAAACAGTCTGAGTTACTCTCAGTCTACCATTGCCTGGCATTCGATTGGCCTAATGGTCTCATCACACCCCAGTCATGCAACTCTCCTCCCCCCCATACTCCCCACCTAACTCCCACCGGTTCCCCTTCTAGATGCACTTTCGCACAGAATCGGCGAAGGTCCTAGGATGTGGTCAGTGAGCCCTAGCAGTGTCCACCCTGTTAATGTATCCTCCATAAAACTAAATCTGTACTTCCAATAAAAGCTGGTCATCTTCTGGCATGCAGTGAGCATGTGAAGCAGAGCTGGTGATAACTGAAGAGGATAGTAAGACTCTTCCTTGGCACACAGTTGTGCTGCAGGGAAAGGACTGATGAGTTATGATCCTGCTCTAGTCCAGTCCCTCCACTAGCACTGCTCGGGGCCATTGCTTTATCCACCCATAAAGCAAGGAATGGTTACCTTGAGAGTTCAATTAAACATGGAGGTCTTGATTGGGTTTGGTATAGTTTACCCTTTCATATTGTACTATTTGTTTCATGTCTGCCTGTCCTCTAGTTCTATGTTTTGTATAAGTCTAAACACGGATCGGTTTTACCTTTGACACAAATGAATATAAGCACCTGTGTTAAATAAACCACCATGGCGATACCAAATAAGTAAAGTGTATGTTCTGTAGTAGATGCGTTTGTTCCTACCTTCTTCATGGGATCATATTTGTTCATAGTTTTTAGATGCTTGTTACTAAGAAGACATCGCTTTGTTAAAATCTTTAAATGATCTGTATAGTGTGCCATATTTTCGTACTGTTTACTCATGGTAATGTTTCGAACAAAGCCTCTCGAAAGATATTGTCTTTAATTGAGAAATAGGTCTATTGGCGAAGTTTCAGCGTTTTGCATTTTGTTATACAAATGTTTTTACAATTCTATATGAATATAGGCACGTGACTTGTGAATGTAAAGTCGTCCCTGGAAAAACCAGTTACATTCCGTCATTACAGATTAACGAAATATTCATTCCGTGTCTTGTTCAAGCTTGTTTAACATGGCCCGGCGACAGTAATGCAACCCTTCAGACAGGCTATTTTGAGCACGGGAGATTTTCATAAGCCTCTTTGCAAAACTTAAGAAACTACATTGTCAAGCTTGATCCGTGAGAACCTGTCTGTTTATAGACGTCTAAAATAAATTTCCTAAGAGGACTTTCTTCAAAACTTAATTAAATCTCTCTTCCATTGCGCATCTTTTTAAAAACATTTTCTGTCAGTCTTGCACTGTCACATTCTTTGATTATTTCCAGAAAGTGAAAATGCTTTACTATATTTCAAGACCACTGGTTTGGGGACCAGGCTGCCAAGTGAGTTATTGAGGGATGTTTTAAGCTATCATTCTTTTTGGCTCTTGGTGTTAAGTGATGGAATGAAATTGAGTTTGAAATTGAATTCATTTGAAAGTGATTGAGGGATGGTTTACATGTGTATAGTCACCTTGAAGTATTGTATGGATAAAAATGGTTTTGTCAGTTGGAACCCAGTTTAAAAGACGCAATGGCAAAGCAAATATGCCTGGGTTTGGAACTCAGACTTTTCTTTGGCTTTGCCAATGCTTGTTTTGTTTCATTGCAAAATGTAATTGTTAGTGAAGCAGCTAAGCCCGTGGAAAAATAAATAAAAATGCATAAAAGAAATATATATTTTTGGGGTCTTAAACGCGCATTTCCATTGTATTAACCCCTTCGCTGCAAGGCCTTTCCATTGTATTAACCCCTTCGCTGCAAGGCCTTTTCCCCCCCTGTGCTAAGCCTTTTTTTGGAGATTTGGGGTAGTGCGCGCTTAGGCCCCTTTAACTTTCTGACCACATAAGGTATCCACGCCAAATTTGCGTCCTTTTCTTCCAACATCATGTGGATTCTAAAGGTGCCCAGGGTTTGTGGATTCCCTTGGAGGGGTCCCAGAAATTAAGCAAAATACAGTGAAAGTTTAGTTTTCTTCAGAAAAATGGGAAAAACGGGCTGGAACTGAAAGCCTCTGGGTTTTTCCCTGCAAATGTTATCAGAAAAGGGTTTGTGGGGCTGAAATCTCGATTTTCTCAGCTTTTAGGGAATGACAGTCTTTTGTCGGAGAACCAACATTTTTCACACAGTTTTGGCATTTTTCTGGGACAAAGCCTATTTTTGCTATTTTTAGAGCTTTCAACCTCCTTCCAGTTAATGGTAGAAATGAGTTTGAAAGCAATAATGGATCGTGGAAAGCTATACATTTTCGAAAAGTAGACACAATTCTGAATTCAGGAAGGGGTCATTTGTCTAAATCCATGAAGGTTTCTTTATAGAAACTAACAGTTAAATATTGGAATAATTGAAATTTTGTTGTAATTTTGACAGCTCTTGGAAAGCAATATACCATTACAGCCGTTGGACCTTCCTGGTTGTGGGGATATATAGGACTTGTAGTTTCACCAAGAACCCGACGAACCCAGAGCCAAAAACTGAGCAGCAACTTGCAATGGTATTTTATTATTTACTGGGTATAGAGCACTTATTCTTGGAAAATGTATACATGGAAAAATCGGTATGAAAGACACCTATGTATTTCTGAATTGGGTTCAAATTATAGTGTTTAGAAACAGTATATATTTGCACATTTTCAAAATTGGGAATACTCATACTAGCATGAGAATTATTGGTCATTTTTCAAAAAGATTTTTTTTTACACAATGTCTTTCATTGGGAAGGGAGAAATGCATGAAAACTCAATGGGTAATAACAGTTGATTTACAAATCTGAATTACCCTAAGTCTCCCGATAAAAACGGTACCTCACTTGTGTGGGTCGGCCTTGTCCCTGCGACAGGAAACGGCGCAAAATGCAACGTGGTCGCACCTCAATTTTGCAGTTAAAAATTGACCCTTTTATGGCAAGTGCCTAGCTGTAGTTTTTGCACCCTAGCAAACCTATACATTTTTGAAAACTACACACCCAGGGGAATTCAGGATGGGGTGACTCGACTGCCTCCCACCAGGTTCTGTTACCCAGAATCCCTTGCAAAGCTAAAAAATTGACACAAAAAACGCATTTTCCTCACATTTCTGTGGTGGAAAGTTCTGGAATCTGCGTGGATCAACAAATTTCCACCCACCCAGCGTTTCCCCAGGTCTCCCGAAAAAAATGGTACCACACTTGCCTGGTTCTGCCTAGTGCCTGCGACAGGAAACAGCGCAAAACGCAACGTGGTCGCACCTCAATTTTGCAGTGAAAACGTGCCCTTTTTTGGCAAAGAGCCTACGTTTTGTTTTTGAACCCTAGCTCTGCCGGCACCTAGGGAAACCTAGCAAACCTATACATTTTTGAAAACTAGACACCCAGGGAAATTCAGGATGGGGTGACTCGACTGCCTACCACCAGGTTCTGTTACCCAGAATCCCTTGCAAAGCTAAGAAATTGACAAAAAAATGCATTTTCCTGACATTTCTGTGGTGGAAAGTTCTGGAATCTGCGTGGATCAACAAATTTCCACCCACCCAGCGTTCCCCCAGGTCTCCCGAAAAAAAATGGTACCTCACTTGCCTGGGTCTGCCTAGTGCCTGCGACAGGAAACAGCGCAAAACGTAACATGTTTGCACCTCAATTTCGCAGTGAAATTGTGCCCTTTTTTGGCAAAGAGCCTACCTTTTGTTTTTGAACCCTAGCTCTGCCGGCACCTAGGTAAACCTAGCAAACCTATACATTTTTGAAAACCAGACACCCAGGGGAATTCAGGATCTGGTGACTCGACTGTCTACCACCAGGTTCTGTTACCCAGAATCCCTTGCAAAGCTAAGAAATTGACAAAAAAACGCATTTTCCTGACATTTCTGTGGTGGAAAGTTCTGGAATCTGCGTGGATCAACAAATTTCCACCCACCCAGCGTTCCTCCAGGCCTCCGAAAAAAATGGTACCTCACTTGCCTGGGTCTGCCTACTGCCTGCGACAGGAAACAGCGCAAAACGTAACATGTTTGCACCTCAATTTCGCAGTGAAATCATGCCCTTTTTTGGCAAAGAGCCTACCTTTTGTTTTTGAACCCTAGCTCTGCCGGCACCTAGGGAAACCTAGCAAATCTATGCATTTTTGAAAACTAGACACCCAGGGGAATTTAGGATGGGGTGACTCGACTGCCTACCACCAAGTTCTGTTACCCAGAATCCCTTGCAAAGCTAATAAATTGACAAAAAAAACGCATTTTCCTCACATTTCTGTGGTGGAAAGTTCTGGAATCTGCGTGGATCAACAAATTTCCACCCACCCAGCGTTCCCCCAGGTCTCCCGAAAAAAATGGTACCTCACTTTCGTGGGTAGGCATAGTGGCTGCAACAAGAAAAGGCCCAAATCGTACGGTTGGATTTGGCACGTGATGGTTCAGTATATATAATTTTATTAACAAGAGATTTCACAAAAATGAAATGCACTGTCAATTACATGGCCAAAAAAACTGAACCAATGACTCGCAGCTCGTGAGCTGTAAAGCCACTTCAAGGCACCAACCGCTTTACAGGCCATTCACACACCTTTCATACCTTTCATACCTGACACACAGAAGACCATTCACACCACCAGGCACGAAAGCAAGACATCGCAACATTTACAAAACAAGCATTAGGAATGCATTCGGGCTCGGGTTTGTTTGAGATTGAGATAATGACATTGTAAATGGCAATGTGTTTTAGGCATGTGTTTTGGAGTGGAAGCATGTGGTGTGTGTTGGAGATATGTGTGTTGTATTGGAATGTTATCAATGGTGGCATGCTGAACTTTAACGCATTATCTTTAAAAGGTAAAGTGCAGCATAGTGCGATAGGTACAATATTAATTGGTGGATGCGTTGTCAATTGGTATGTGCATTGATGTGTGGTGGATGTGTGTGCCTGTAGGAATTGTGCAGTGATGGCTGTTGGTGTGTGTGGTTGGTGGAAGCGTGTATGGACTGCTCACCCTGCATACTCTTACTGATCACCCTGCATACTCTCACTCAGCTCACCCGCCATTGTGGAGTAGTGTGGCTCACTGGTTTGAGGCAGCAGGCCTGAGAGCAGAAGTCAGCCCGGGACCAGGGTTCAATTCCTGACGCGGCAGGGTTGTGGACCTTGGTCAGCGGACTCGATAATTCTCGCTTCGGTGCTTACTCTAATCAGGGGTTCCACTCGGCAACTCTGGGCATTAGCTTGCCTAATCTCCACAACGGCCCCACCAATTCCGGGGATGCCTGGCTCCACCTTGGGGACTCCCAGCAAGGGACCATCCCACAGGGAAAGCCAGGACGGGTTCCCCAGAGTTATACAGCGCCGGGACGCCCCGTTGCTGGGGCAGCTGTGCGCTTTACAAGTGTACTACATTTACATTTATATACTCACACTCTGCTCACCCTGCATAGTCATACTGATCACCCTGCTTACTCACACTCTGCTCACCCTGCATACTCACACTCTGCTCACCCTGCATACTCTTACTGCTCACCCTGCATACTCTTACTGCTCACCCTGCATACTCTTACTGCTCACCCTGCATACTCTTACTGCTCACCCTGCATACTCATACTGCTCACCCTGCATACTCATACTGCTCACCCTGCATACTCATACTGCTCACCCTGCATACTCGTACTGATCACCCTGCATACTGATCACCCTGCATACTCAGTGTGCTCACCCTGCATACTCAGTGTGCTCACCCTGCATGCTCAGTGTGCTCACCCTGCATGCTCAGTGTGCTCACCCTGCATGCTCAGTGTGCTCACCCTGCATGCTCAGTGTGCTCACCCTGCATGCTCAGTGTGCTCACCCTGCATGCTCAGTGTGCTCACCCTGCATGCTCAGTGTGCTCACCCTGCATGCTCAGTGTGCTCACCCTGCATACTCAGTGTGCTCACCCTGCATACTCAGTCTGCTCACCCTGCATACTCAGTCTGCTCACCCTGCATACTCACAGTCTGCTCACCCTGCATACTCACAGTCTGCTCACCCTGCATACTCACAGTCTGCTCACCCTGCATACTCACAGTCTGCTCACCCTGCATACTCAGTCTGCTCACCCTGCATACTCAGTCTGCTCACCCTGCATGCTCAGTCTGCTCACCCTGCATACTCAGTCTGCTCACCCTGCATACGCAGTCTGCTCACCCTGCATACTCACAGTCTGCTCACCCTGCATACTCACAGTCTGCTCACCCTGCATACTCACAGTCTGCTCACCCTGCATACTCACAGTCTGCTCACCCTGCATACTCACAGTCTGCTCACCCTGCATACTCAGTCTGCTTACCCTGCATACTCTTACTGATCGTGTATAATCAAAGGAGGGGGGAGGCAGAGTAAGGATCCTTTCAGTCTCCGTAGTATAATCTCTTAATCAGGAAGGGGAAAGGATCACTGGTCCTGCTTAAACCATGGTTTTGCAGGTCGGAAGTTGGTATCTCCCAAAATATAACCCTCATACACGTGTATGTTGGAAACTTCTCTGAGCGGTATATACTGTGTCCCCGCTTTTCTTTACACGTGCGTGCGTAATCATTGGGTCATTTTTTGTGTGTGCACCCTCCACCAGGAGGTTTTACCTTAGGTTTAAGGCAGTAGTGATCGTGGAGCAGTGGAGGAGGTGGGTGATAGTTCTTAAAAAGTCCGGACAGCCAGAGAGAAAATTTTTAATGAATCTGGATTCGGACTATAGATAAAATTGTATGTGCAACCTATGAATTGATAAGGAATTCAAGTGCACTTCATATAGAAATTTAAAAAGAGGTCAACATGTTTCAGCCTTGGGTAGTCAGAAGATCAATAGGCTTTCGTCAGGACCAATAGGAGTGAAATAGTGAAAAAAGTGTGAAGAATAAAAGGTTTATTGACCTGATCCTTCATGAGATAAAGGCTTCATTGTACCTTAATTAAATCAAGAAATTGCTTCTTCGGGGAGTTAGGCTGGACGAGAGAGGTCTCACTTAGTTCCTTCTACTCGGTCCCGGCAGCTTGTGCTGACTCTGCCTTTCGTCACCCGGAATATATTTTGGGAGATACCAACTTCCGACCTGCAAAACCATGGTTTAAGCAGGACCAGTGATCCTTTCCCCTTCCTGATTAAGAGATTACTCTTACTGATCACCCTGCATACTCTTACTGATCACCCTGCATACTCTTACTGATCACCCTGCATACTTATACTGATCACCCTGCATACTCAGTGTGCTCACCCTGCATACTCAGTGTGCTCACCCTGCATACTCAGTGTGCTCAGCCTGCATACTCAGTGTGTTGTGATGCTTGTGCATGTGTTTCCCACATGCTGTTTTCAGTATTAGACTGCCAGGATAGGCTACTTAATGTTTGTCGAACATTTTAGCTGCAGTGAATTGACAACAAAATAAATATTAAAGAGCACTGCGATACACATATACACTGACAGGGACAGCTGCGCCACAAAGTTGTTGTGATGCTTGTGCATGTGTTTCCCACATGCTGTTTTCAGTATTACACTGCCAGGATAGGCTACTTAATGTTTGTTGAACATTTTAGCTGCAGTAAATGGACAACAAAATAAATGTTAAAGAGCACTGCGATACACATATACACTGACAGGGAGAGCTGCGCCACAAAGTTGTTGTGATGCTTGTGCATGTGTTTCCCACATGCTGTTTTCAGTATTAGACTGACCTATGTCTATAGATGGTTATAAGAACACACTAATGTAAGTCTTAAGACAACAAATGTTTCATTTTAAAAACATGTGAAGTTAGTAACTGAAATGCAGAAACGAAACTATATTGACAGAAACAAAAGCCCTCCTGCCCTCATAAAACTGAAGGGAACATCCGTTTCGTCTTAATTACTTCTTATCGCACGACCAAGCCAGCTCTTCAAAGGCCAACACTTACACATGAAAGAATGCAGACGAACGCGCGCCCACCAAACTCACTGCAGACTGGTGAACGCGCCCCGACCATCTGGATTCTATTACCGCGGCACCCTGACAGCTCGTAATTGAAAATTTATTACACTCCCCTGCGCATAACCGCACAGAAAATGCAGGAAGTGCCGAACATAAAATATATATGGCCTATTGCGTCAAGGCTACTACAAACACAGCACCGCGAGGACCAATTACCATGCAGATGGCAAAAATAACTACTGAAAAATCTCGCGCACTGAGGAATTTTTGCTACACTATTCGGAGCCCCATAACAAAACGGCTCGGAGCTCCGCCCAACTTCTGACGAAGTGGTGACGTAGGCCGAGCCCTAAAAAGTGAGAAGGTGCGTCCTGCTTCAAAAAAAAAAAAAACACTGAAAACAAGTTTTCAAACACATACTGGTTGGATTTGGCACGAGGGTGAGTGATGGTTTAGTATATACCATTGTATTAGCAAGTGATTTCACAAAAAATGAAATACACTGTTAATAATGGAAAGGACAAGAAACTGAACCATTGACTCACAGCTCGTAAGCTGTAAAGCCACGACAAGGCACCAACCGCTTTACAGGCCATTCATACACCTTTCATACATGTGACACTTACAAAACATTCACACCGCCAGCCGCAGGCCCATCACATTAAAACACTCACACCAGCAGACAGCGCCATTTAAGGGCCCATCACTTTCACACGCCCACATTCCTGACACTGCAACTACACAAAATGATGGACTGTGTGGAGTGGCACTCAGCTAGCACTGTGTGTAGTGACCAACAGAAAGCAAATACTCACACACCGCCAGCCGAGCGCCAGTCCACCCACACCACCATCCAAGCACCAGTCCACACACACCGCCAGCCAAGCACCAATCCACACACACCGCCAACCACACACCAATCCTTGCACTCTGCCAGCCAAGCACCAGCCTACACTCACCACCAGTCAAGTGCCAGTCCACGCACAGCACCAGCCAAGCACCAATCCACACACACCGCCAACCACACACCAATCCTTGCACTCTGCCAGCCAAGCACCAGTCTACACACACCACCAGTCAAATGCCAGTCCACGCACACCACCAGCCAAGCACCAGTCCACACACACCGCAAGGCAAGCACCAATCCACACACACCGCCAACCACACACCAATCCTTGCACTCTGCCAGCCAAACACCAGTCTACACACCACCAGTCAAGTGCCAGTCTACGCACACCACCAGCCAAGCACCAGTCCACGAACACAACCAGCCAAGCGCCAGTCAACGCAGCCCGCCAGCCACCCACCAGTGCACGCACACCACCAGCCAAGCACCAATCCTTGCACTCCACCAGCCAAGCACCATCCACTCACACCGCCAGCCAAGCACCTAACCATGCACTCCGCCAGCCAAACAAAAATCCACACACACCACCCGCAAAACACCAATCCATGCACTCTGCCAGCCAGGCACCAGTCCACGCACACCACCAGCCAAGCGCCAGTACACGCACACCGCCATCCAAGCACCAGCCTGCACACACCACAATCACATTTAGATTTTTTTTTCTTCAAAATAACACTAAACAAATGGAAATACCTACAAATCAGCTAACACAAATTCTAAAACTAAACACATTGCACTAATGCCAATCCTTGAAACAAACTAAAAATGTTTACAGAATACAGACCAGGCAATTCACTTTACAGCTCATTAAAACTCCCAAAACTTCTTTTGCGTGTGGTACGATTTAAAACAAGCTGACACACACAATCCAGGCTTAGAAGGACAGTCAGGGCAGTACATACGAGACTCCTTCCGCACGCCTCTTCGCCAACAGACTCTGCATCATCTAGTCGGAAAGTCTCTTGCGGATGTGGGAGGAATGTATTCAGGAAAGTGGCGATCTTTCAATCTAGCCACATCCTCCACCACTCCAAATCTAGGAACACTTGCCTGTTCCGCTAGTACAAGGCTGCCTATTATAGACTCCTGAAACTTAACAAAAGGCATCTTCGACTCAGGACAAGACTTCTGGAACACAACAAAAGCATTAAAGGATTCCAAGTGGAAAAGATGGATAGCCAACTTCTTGTACCAAATGTAAGCCTTTCGAAGAGCAGCATAAGGTTCCAACCTCTGATCTACTCTGTCAACACCACCCATGTACTTATTGTAATCTAAAATGCACACAGGTTTGCGCACTTCAGCACCCTAACCCCCAACAGGTACAGTGCTTTCATCATTGATAGTAGTCAGCATGTACACATCTCTTCTGTCTGAAAACTTCACAGCTAGAAGCTCCCCACATCGCAATGCACTAGACTGTCCACGCACAAGCCTTTTGCAAACAAGTTCCTTTGGGAAACCTTTACGGTTACAGCGCATTGTGCCACAAGCAACAGTGCCCACTTTGGCCAATTCCTTGAACAACTGCACACCAGGGTAGAAGTTATCTACATATAAATGGTGGCCTTTATTAAAAAATCCTCTACCTAGTTCCCACACAATTTTCTCAGTCACTCCAAAAGTGGAAGGACAACCAGGAGGGTTAATGCTGGACTCCTTACCAGTGTACACCCTGAAATTGTAGACATATCCAGTCCCACTGTCACACAGCATATACAGTTTGATTCCATAGCGTGCCCTCTTACTAGGAATGTATTGCCTAAAAACCAAGCGGCCCTTGAACAATAGCAAAGACTCATCCACTGCAATTTCTTTACCAGGAGCAAAGATCTCAGAAAAACGATCAACAAAGTGATCAAGGACAGGCCGAATCTTAAACAGACGGTCACAATCAGGGTGATCGCGTGGCAACGCTAAACCATTATCAACTAAATGCAGCATCCGAAGAGGAAGCATATACCGATCACGACTCATGACTGCTGGAAATATAGCTGTTGCCATCAAGGGACTAGTGGACCAATATGAAGACCTTGATGGCTTCCTTAGCAAGCCCATCAAAAAAGTTAATCCCAAAAACTTCTTCATCTCTTCAACATTTGTGGGAGTCCACCGGGTAGCTCTAGAATGGGGCTTAAGGCTGGCACTGTTGTCCCTCAAATACTGCAAAAAACACATCGTCAAAAAACAACTGAAAAGAAATTATTGGCAGAAAATTCTCAGTATTCACTCTACTCCCAGGAACACCAGAGAAATCTGGCAATGCCGGCTGCACCATGCCAGGGGGAACCCAGAGGCCATCCCTATCAACGGGAGGAGCAGCCACCCCAGCCTGCAGCCCAGAAGCCTCTTGCTGCTGTACACCAACGGGAAGCCTAACAGCCACAGATACTTCTGGCTGCACGACACCAACAGAAAACATAGCATCCCCAGAGGGCTCTTGCTGCACTACACCAACGGGAAGCCTAGCAGCCTGAGATGCTTCTTGCTGCACTACTCCACCAGGAAACCAAGCAGCCCCAGATGCCTCTTGCCGCTCTACACCAATGGGAAGCCTAACAGCCCCAGATGCCTCTTGCTGCACTACACCAACAGGAAGACGAACAGCACCAGATGCCTCCTGGCGCACCACAGCAATGTGAAGCCTTTTGGGCGCAGGCTGCAGCCCGCATGCCTCTTGCCGACGTAAAAAAAGGGAAACCTTGCAGCCCTAGGCAGCAGCCCAGATGCCTCTTGGCCCACTACCGGCACATCAATGTCCTCCTCTACCATAGGCACTTCATCAGCACTAGAAGAAGATTCATCATCCAATGATTCCATGCGAGGAGAAAACTCACTGCCTGAATCTTCTGCCCCTACCTCTGGGTCCGAATCGGAGTCAGTCTCTGAACCATGGTCAGAGGAAGACTCAAAAAGCAAACCAAGAACCTGCTGAGCAGTAATTCTGCGACTAGCCATTATCCTTACAAAGCAGGAAAACTGCACACACAAGTGAACAACAACCTACACTGTGCAAAGTAAGAAGTAAACAAGGTAAGGCTTTCACACAAAGATCTATACAATCCAAAACAATTTCACTCTTACCAAATATAGCTATACTCACCAGCACCTACTCTGCTGAGACACAGCAAAAAGAAATGATATCCCACTAGAAAGAAAAAAAATTAAAGTGCACATCAAGCACTAATGCTGAAAAAAAAAAATAAACAAACAAAAAACACAGAGCCACACAAACTGCTATAAGTACACCTTTTTCAAAAACACAATCATCTAGGGAAAGTCGTACAAAATACATTCACTTACCAAGCACATGCAACTACACAAGCTGCAAAACCAGCAGTAACAGAACCGCAACCTACAACAATCCAAACAGCAAAAGCCTGGAACAAGACAAAAATAGAGAAGAAAAATAATTACTACCACATTTCACAAACAATATAACAATTAAAAAAACAACACACAAATTTGCCCCCCAAATTTACATTCGCCCAGATGGGCCATCAAATAGGGCTTAGACCAATGGGGATTAGGTGAAGTTTTCCATCAAGACACTGGTTAATTTTTTGAAAGTTTTTACTGCCTGACCCCTTTGGTGCCAGTCGGTCTTTTGGTCCTAACAGTACCCCCCTCACACGGGGGCAGTAAAGACAAAAAAAGACCAACTGGCACCAAGGGAGGCGGGCAGTAAAAAACAACCAAAATTATAACCACCTTTGGAAGCAAGCCTTGCCCAAGGGCTCACTTCCACAACTACAAAACTCAATTCCTAGGGCCTAGTGGGCCAAAAAACAGAAAAGAAAAGGGCCAATTCGCCCCCAGGGGGGTGGGGGTGAAGCAGAAAAACAATCCTAAAACAAGTTCCCTTAAGAAGCAAACCTTGCCCAAGGGGTAGCCGCCATTACAAACAAAAAAATCCCTAGTGTCTAGTGGCGTATTTCTGCCCCCCCTGCCCCCCCCCCACGGGGCACAAAGGCTGAAAAAAACAGACCTAAATGCACCCGGGGGGGACAGAAAATGTAAATCTACATTTCACCCCCACCTGGAAGTGACCCTTGCCCAAGGGGTCACTTCCATTGCAAAATAAACAATCCTTGGTGCCTAGTGGCATTTTCTGCCTCCCCCCCCCCCCCGAGGGCAAAAGGGGCCTATTTGTCCCGGGGGGGGGCCGAAAATATACATAAAAAATTAAGCCCCCTCCAGGAAGTGACCATTGCACAAGGGGTCAATACTAACCTTGCAAAAAAAATAACCCTGGTGCTAGTGGCAATTTTCTGCCCCCCCCCCCCCACCCCCTGGAGGCAAAACGGCAAAAAAAACGGGCCGATTTGTCCCAAGGGGGGGCCGAAAATCTAAACCATAATTATTTGCCACCAGGAAGCGACCCTTGCCCAAGGGGTCGCTTCCAAATACAAAAATATTAGCCCCAACACATATCCCTGGCTCTAGTGGAATTTCTGTCCCACATGGGGGCAAAACGGCCAAAAAAACGGGCTGATTTGCCCCCAGGGGGGCAGAAAATCAAAAAGATAATCACAGCCCACCTGGAAACGACCCTTGCCCAAGGGGTCGCTTCCTATAACCTAAATTTAAAATCCCTGGTGCTAGTGGGGGCATTTCCACCGCACGATCGCGGCGCTGTGCGCGGTCGTGCTGCAAAGAGACATCAGGGGAGAGGAAAATCTCTTTCCTCTCCCCGATGCCTCTTTGCGGCCCCAAACCCCCCAGACACGAAAAACCTACCTTCCTCCTCGGCGCTCAGGAAGCAAATGGCTTCCCGAGCGCCTGGGAATCCCTGATGATGTCAGCACGCGCTGTGCGCGCTGACGTCATCAGGGATTCCCATGGGTAAGGGCGGGGGGGCAGCGGAAACTCTTCCGCTGCCATCCCCGTACTTGCCTGCAAGATCGGACACCCTCGGGGGGAGCGCCAGCGCTTCCCCCAAGGGTGGGGCTCATGACGAGCTGGGCTCGTCATCAGCGCACGACCAGTGTGCACCAGCCTCGAAGGGGTTAAGGAAACAACATTGTTTTTCAGATGATCTCCTTGTGAAAGTAGAATCCGGTCCGCCTCGGTGAAGCTAGCCGATGGCTGAAGTGGGCTTACCGATTGAGCCATACAGTGTTCTCAAGTGGGTTGAATTAAAATGTAATGACACAGCAGTAGGCAGAGCCCTCAGGATATTGTGGCATGGATTAACAAATGTTGTGGCACAAATAGGGACATTTTGAGGCAATTTAGCTGCACTTTATTTTGCAATTTTTTCAGCACCAACTGCAGCGATCTTATTTTTAGGAGGTATTTTTCAACATGAATGCTTACACCAAAGTATTGTGTAGAGTATTTATGCTGTCAGATTTATCTACCGTGTGTATCATGTCCTAGATTAAAACATCGCTCCCCTGGGCCCTCTGGATACCCGTGGCCAGCAGACCCTTGCCATGTTAAACAGGCATTTACAAGGCAATGGTCTCGGCATTCTTAAAGTTAGAGCTATTGGCATTGCTCATGACATTATTTTTATTTCTTTTTTTTGTTTTTAACACATAAATAAATGGCATTGTCATTTGCAATGCCAATAGCAGGGCAGGAGAGCAAGCACAACGAACGAGGGGGCAGGACAGCAAGCACAACCAACTAGGGGGCAGGAGAGCAAGCACAAGCAACAAGGGGGCAGGACAGCAAGCACAAGCAACGAGGGGGGGCAGGAGAGCAAACATAACCAATGGGGGGGGGCAGGAGAGCAAGTACAACAAGCGAGGGGGGCAGGAGAGCAAGCACAACCAGCAAGGGGGGGGGCAGGAGAGCAAGCACAAGCAACGAGGGGGGGCAGGAGAGCAAGCACAAGCAACAAGGGGGGGGCAGGAGAGCAAGCACAAGCAAAAAGGGGGGGCAGGAGAGCAAGCACAACCAGCGAGGGGGGGGGCAAGAACACGGGCTCAATCAGGGAAGATAGGCAAGAAAAGCGAGCACTCACCGGAGGACTCGGCAGCTTCTCAACTTCTTCCGGCTGCTGCAGGAAATGATACCGTTCTGCCTATTGCAAGATACTAGCCTTTATAAAAACAAGCGCCGGGGAGCTTCATTAAAAGTAGCTGTGTACTGGGATTGAAAATCTGGAATCCCTTAATTGAGTGGTCTCAAACCCAAGGTAACTCCCTGTAACATGAGGCTATAACCAGCGTGATTTTAAAAACTGCAAAAAAAAATTAATTTGTTATGGCTGTAAATTGTTTGAAATCTATAACCACTCAGATGCTGCTTGTATCTCCTCAAATAGAAGGGAAATGTTTTGATTGACTGTTTGATTAACTTGTTTTTGCTATTAATGTATGATTTATTAATTCAAATTTTCTAAAATTATCTATGCTTATATGCGAGGTATTCTTTGTTGAACTTGTCTGACCGGGGGGTGGGGGGGCTTTGTAATTTAAAAAACCCAATAAAGATATTTAAAAAAAAAAAAAAAAGTAGCTGTGTACCGTAAAGGGTTATTTTCACACACACTGTGCCCAATGAGAATGGATCCTCCCTCCAGTGCTCGGGATCTCTGTGTGTCTCTGAGAGGGGGGGGGAGGTGGCGGGACAGCCGAATTTTTGCGGTTACATTTCCTGGAAGTGTAACCGGCAGTCACATTCAGGCCCTGGTCTTCCTCCGCCTCCCACGGGCAGTCTGTGGCTTTATAGACAACAAAACACGACGTGGGGAGAAAAACGCGCCGCTGAAGAAAATAAAACAGGACGCTGGAGGCTGGATGAGTCAAAATGGAGCGCACGGGCTGCCTGGGAACCGCAGCGCCTGTCTTCTGGTCATGGTTACCGAGGCACTTTGGGGGGTGCCGAAGGGGGCAGACAGAGGCAGAGGGGAGCGGGGTAGGCCTAGTGCTGCACGTTGTGAGTGCATGTTTAACCCCTTCCATGCTGATGACGGCCCCCAGCCGTCATGCACTACAGTGCTCGTGTGCTGATGACGGCTGGGGGCCGTCATGACCACACCCACGCTTGGAATGTCCAGCACAGGAGGAGAATCGCAGCAGCATGGAAGGGGTTAACAGAGCACACAGCCGTCGGCGATTAGTCACATAGTGAGGGGCGAGGGGCTGGGACGCGGACCACGACTTCTGAGTGAATGGCACAGCGCCTCGGACTGCACGCCCACTCATTCTATGTGTAGCGCTACAAAACCCTTCCATAAACCCTTCACATGCATAATACTTTGCCCCCTCAGGGAAGGTTAAAGTTGGCAATTTCCTCGTTTCCTCGCTACTCCCCAACACAGCGCAGTTTATCCCTTGCCCACAAATGCACAATTTCAGGGGAGAAGATCGAGGGAATGAACTGGGGGGAGAGGAGGCGATGTGCCTGCTCACGCTGCTGCATGCCCAAGTCGGCCCTCTGATTGGTTAATAAGGAACACCAATCAGAGAGCTGACTTGGGCGTGCAGGCAGCCTGATGAGGGGCTGCTCTCTCCCGATGACGTCAGGGAGACAAAGAACAGCAAAAACACACCCCTCTATCCCAAAAAGACAGGGCTTGAACGGAGTGATGCCCCTCTCCTCCAATGGCTGGCCTCCGTTTATGAAGCCAGCCAATGGAGAAGAGGGGCGGGTTCAAGCCCCACTCTAGGAAAAACATTAAATCTCGGCTGCGCGACACTGCTGCGCAGTGTACGCTAGGCCGAGACCTAAAAATGCATGCCCTCTGGGACCACCAGGAGCCCCTTTGGGCGGCGGCTCCAGGAGGCATTTATCTTTGTAAATGATTAGCACCTGCTGACCTCGGGGCACGTGGGGGCCCAGTGGGCATATATTTTTTATCAAGTTTCAGGGAACTTGATAAAATAAATGCCTCCTGCCCCATGTGTGACTGCCAGCAGGTTTAGGGTGTAGAACTTAATGGGATCACGGGAAACTGTAATTCCCAGATATCAGAAGGTGTCTTCTGCCAATTTGTATTGATGGATAGACCTCTGGAACCTCTTTGGTGGGCTGTCTTTTACTAAATGGAATAAACAGTAAAAAAATATTAAATAATAGTTGGATACAATCATAAAGATCACATTTTTTGGGGTCTCCTAACACATCTTCCATATGTGCTTCTTTTAATATTTCTATCTCCAACATAAATCGAATCAGTTCTTCTGACTTTGGAGTATGCATATCATCCAAATTGGTACAATCACTCTGGAAAGTTAACCACCAAACATTTCTTGCTGGTCTGAGATCATAGCTAGTAGTTTGCTCTGCACATTCATTACACTATTTAGCTAAAGTGATGCAACTCATATAGCAAGTGCTTCCATCCTCTAACTCCAAGGTATTGTTGGTTACTCTAACAACTTTCCTAGGAGAGCTAAATTTACTCTTAACTTTGGCAACTTTTCCGACCGATTTAACTCTGACCAGTTGTCCAAATTTAAGATCTACCTCATGTACACCATGTTTGGCGTCAAAATATATCTTGTTCTTACTTTAGAAAGCTAATATGCGATATCTTCTTCTATATCCCAACTCACTAATTTACCTATATTCATCCATCCAGGATTAACTTTAGAATGTGGATTCCGTCCTCTCATAAAAACAAATGGACTTTCATCAATAGAATCATGTGGGGTTACTCTGTAATCCAAATGCATTCTCTTCAACTCCATATCGCAGTTTTTAACACCATTATTTGTCAATTTTACAATACCTTTATTCACTGTTTAATCTCTCAACCACACCATTACCACTTGGATGATAACCACACCATTACCACTGGGATGATGAAGTGCAGTGAACCTTTGTTCAATACCAGCACATTTCAAGAACTCCTCCAACTTGAATTGAACCCCATTGTCCATTAAACATGGACGCGTCATGCAGTGTTGACTAAATTGCTCCTTTATTCAGAACTACCTCTGTTCACAGCATGTCTACTCAACTGCTCCTGGACACCCCAGCACTACAGCTGCCCGAAACATTCAAATTAATTCACAGAAAGCTTCAGAATAGAGAACTTTAACCATTCTATTTAACACGTTCTACTTACATAATGCTACACCAATGTCGGAGCAGCTTCTTACATAAATGTGTTTATGCTGTTGCTCCCATCCAGATTCTGTCAGCTAATACCACCATTTTCCATTGTATGGAAATGATGGCGTGGATTTGTGGGTCCTATTTTGGAAGGTGATTCATCATGGTCAGTGGACTCAACAACAGCATTTTCTTGGTAGCGCTCACCTAGCAGGCTCCCTGAATGTGATGTTGATGCACTGTCGCCTCTCATTATAGGACCACGAGTGGGAGCTACACCCCAAAGTGAAGGAGGTGATCCTCTCCAGATTCAAGTTTCTATTTGTGGATCTCTTCACCACAGCCCAGAACCGGAAGTGTCCTCTGTTTTGTCCCCTACACGTCCCTCAGAATAGTTCCCTGGGGGATGCCTTCAGGTTAAACTGGTCTCAGGGGAGCTGTATGTATTTCAGCCAATCCTGCTTCTGTCAAAAGTGCTGCAGAAGTTGTGGGAGGATCGAGAACAGCTGATTGTAATCTGGATGTGGAGGATCTGCCACATGATCGGTTGGACCTCAATACTCTGCAGTCCCTTCCTCTCATGTGCAGACCAGATCTGCTGTCATAGCAACATGGCCAGGACCTTCACCCCAGTGTTGGAATGCTGCGGCTGCACACCTGGAATTTGAGCGGTGCCAGCAAGAATGTTCTTTCCTGATAAAGTAGCGCATGTCATTTTGGTGGCCAGAAAGCCCAGACACAACTACAATGTAATTGTATTTGTATAGCGCTCACTTCCTCTGGTGAGGCGTCAAAGCGCTTTTCGGCAAGTAGCACGCTATTCCGGAACCCAAAAGGATTAGTGGTGGATTAGTATAGAGAAATAGGAGTTAATTTGTAGCAGTGGATATGCGTCTGTTAGCTTGATTGAACAGGATAAAAAGCGTCTGAAAGAGAGGGGGCCAAAAAAACAGCAAAGAGAACAAATAACAGCAGATACAACAGATAACAAAGCATCGGGTAAAGTCCACAGTTAGTGGGTTAAGTTTGTTGACGGAAGCAAGTCAGAAAGCATCAAAAATGTTAAATTTTGACTTTCAAACATCTTGAGATTTCCGTTGCACAGAAGAGTCTAAATGTGCATATTCAGGTTCATGGCCTAGTGGTGGCTAGAGTTAAGGACTAAAGGGTGAACACATTATTTTTCTATTGTATTTGCTCCCCTTGCCTTTATGCTCTTTCCTGTGTGTATAGTCCCCATTTGACTCTCGTCCTGATGATACCTCATTCCCTCAATTGTGAAGCGCTCTGATATCCTTTGGGATCAAGTTTGCGCTATATAAAACTTTATAAATAAATAAATAAATAAATTGTCTTCGAGTGCTGGTGTCCAAGTACTATCTGAAAGTGACTGATGGGGAACTGGGGGAACCTTGAAACCTCTCTGTAAGCAGACCTCTTTAAGGACCAATCAGCTGAGGGGCAGCTTGCAGAGTCTGAAGGCCATGCCCAATCCTAAGTATAGGACTCTTCAAATTGTAGCAGGTTTGACAAATGGATTGTGTCTACCTGTATGCCGACAATTGCCCTTTGCTGCTCTGGGACATGCTCACCAGTTTTCCGTCCATCCACTTGCAGAACACCACGAGTATATTGTATATAATGTTGAATTCCGCTTCCACTCCGGCAAGGCTGACTACCGCACTGAGGCACGGCATTCGAACGCGTTATTGAGGTGGACCCTAGATTCAGATATGTGGAGAGGAGCGTGATAAGTCTTCTACACATAAGGACATCTATTTGCACCTTGCTGTCTTTATGGTTACTATTTAACGAAAAAAATGCCAATACTGTTCTACAATTTGGACATGACCAAGCAAGTCAACGCCATCTCGTCATCATGTTTTAACACCCTGCCCATGCTCCGAAAGATCTTCCGGTGGATCCCCACCGACACCAGAAAGGCGTTCACCCAGGCCCTCGTCACCAGTCGACTGGACTACGGGAACGCCCTCTACGCTGGAACCACCGCCAAACTACAAACAAGCATTTGCAATGCAATAGGTCTCGCATTAGGAAAGTTTGATGTTTTGGTATTGTAAATGATATTTATTTTTATTTGTTTTTTAATAGTGAAAATATAGGAATTAATAGTTTTGTATTTTACAATGCCAATAGTTTTAACTTTTTTAAATGTGACACCTTTTGCAATTGTAATACAATGTGTTGTTTGTATGTGACTTATATGTATTGATATTACAAATAACAATGTCTTCTAATGAAATGTATGAATTAATTTTTAAATAAAAGTTATTGTAATGTATAATGGTAATTGGTAAAACCTTTGCAAATAACTTTGTGGACTTGTATTTGGAAGGTGGAGTTTGATTGTGGTTTTGTTTTTTGAGTGTTTGATGGTGGATTTGGAGGGTGGATTTGTAGGGTGGAGTTGGAGGGTGGAGTGCTGAGTAGTTTTGTGGTGGTTCTGAGTTGTGCTGTGGTGGTGCTGACTGATGCTGTGTGGTGCTTCGTGGTGCTGTGGTGGTGCTGAGTGATACTGTGGTGGTTCTGAGTGATAATGTGGTGGTGATGAGTGGTGCTGTGGTGGTGCTGGGTGGTGTTGATTGAATTTGTTGTGGTTGTGCGTGGTGCTGTGGTGGTCCTGAGTGATGCTGTGGTGGTGCTGAGTGGTGCTGTGGTGGTGCTGAGTGGTGCTGTGGTGGTGCTGAGTGGTGCTGTGGTGGTTTTGAGTGAAGCTGTGGTTATTTTGAGTGGTGCTGTTGTGGTCCGGAGTGATGCTGTGGTGGTGCTGAGTGGTGCTGATTGGTGCTGTGGTGGTTTAGAGTGAAGCTGTGGTGGTTATGAGTGATGCAGTGGTGGTGTTGTGGTGGTTCTGGGTGGTGTTGTGGTGGTTCTGGGTGGTGTTGAGTGGTGCAGGGCTTGTGCTGAGTGGTGCTGTGGTGTTGCAGAGTGATAATGTGGTGGTGCTAAGTGGCGCTGTGGTGGTGATGATTGATAATGTGGTGGTGCTGATTGATAATGTGGTGCTGAGTGATGCTTGGGTAGCGCTGAGTGATGATGTGGTGATGCTGAGTGGTGCTGTGGTGGTGTTGAGAGGTGCTGTGGTGGTGCTGAGTGGTGCTGTGGTGGTGCTGAGTGGTGCTGTGGTGGTGCTGAGTGGTGCTGTGGTGGTGCTGAGTGGTGCTGTGGTGGTGCTGAGTGATAATGTGGTGGTGCTGATTGATGCTGGGGTTGCGCCGAGTGATGCCGGGGTTGCGCCGAGTGATGCTGGGGTTGCGCCGAGTGATGCTGGGGTTGCGCCGAGTGATGCTGGGGTTGCGCTGAGTGATGCTGGGGTTGCGCTGAGTGATGCTGGGGTTGCGCTGAGTGATGCTGGGGTTGCGCTGAGTGATGCTGGGGTTGCGCTGAGTGATGCAGGGGTTGCGCTGAGTGATGCAGGGGTTGCGCTGAGTGATGCAGGGGTTGCGCTGAGTGATGCTGGGGTTGCGCTGAGTGATGCTGGGGTTGCGCTGAGTGATGCTGGGGTTGCGCTGAGTGATGCAGGGGTTGCGCTGAGTGATGCAGGGGTTGCGCTGAGTGATGCAGGGGTTGCGCTGAGTGATGCAGGGTTTGCGCTGAGTGATGCTGGGGTTGCGCTGAGTGATGCTGGGGTTGCGCTGAGTGATGCTGGGGTTGCAAGTGGAAAAAAACGAGTGTAACAGAGGGCAGAAGGGCAAAAAAAGCAAGTCTAACAGAGGGCAGAAGGGCAGAAAAACAAGGGAAAAAACGAGTCTAACAGGGGCAGAAAGGCACAAAAAACGAGTCTAACCGGGGCAGAAGGGCACAAAAAACGGGTCTAACAGAGGGCAGAAGGGCACAAAAAACGAGTCTAATAGGGGCAGAAGGGCAGAAAAACAAGGGAAAAAACGAGTCTAATAGGGGCAGAAGGGCACAAAAAACGGGTCTAACGGGCAGAAGGGCACAAAAAACGAGTCTAATAGGGGCAGAAGGGCAGAAAAACAAGGGACAAACGAGTCTAACAGGGGGCAGAAGGGCACAAAAGAGCGAGTCTAACAGAGGGCAGAAAAACGTGAAAAAACGAGTCTAATAGGGGCAGAAAGGCACAAAAAATGAGCCTAACAGGGGCAGAAGGGCACAAAAAAGCGAGTCTAGCAGAGGGCAAAAGGGCAGAAAAACTGGAAAAAATGAGTCTAATAGGGGCAGAAGGGCACAAAAAACGGGTCTAACAGGGGCAGAAGGGCACAAAAAACGGGTCTAACAGGGGCAGAAGGGCACAAAAAAGGCAGTCTAACAGAGGGCAGAAGGGCAGAAAAACGTGAAAAAACGAGTCTAATAGGGGCAGAAAGGCACAAACAATTAGCCTAACAGGGGCAGAAAGGCACAAAAAGCGAGTCTAACAGGGGCAGAAAGGCACAAAAAGCGAGTCTAACAGAGGGCAGAAGGGCAGAAAAACAAGGGAAAAAACAACTCTAATAGGGGCAGAAGGGCACAAAAAACGGGTCTAACAGGGGCAGAAGGGCACAAAAAAGGCAGTCTAACAGAGGGCAGAAGGGCAGAAAAACGTGAAAAAACGAGTCTAATAGGGGCAGAAAGGCACAAAAAATGAGCCTACCAGGGGCAGAAGGGCACAAAAAAGCGAGTCTAACAGAGGGCAAAAGGGCAGAAAAACGGGAAAAAACGAGTCTAACTGAGGGCAGAAAGGCACAAAAAACAAGTCTAAATGGGGCAGAAAGGCACAAAAAACGAGCCGAACAGGGGCAGAAAAAACGCGGCCGCGAAATGAAAGTAAATAAACGCGGCCGCGAAATGAAAGCCTTTGATGCAGCAGGGGGCGGAGCGGATCCCTTTGAAGTGAAGCTGCTGGCGGCACCACGCTGGGGAAGCAACAGATGGCTGGCTTTGATGTGGTGATGCGAGGCAGGCAGGCAGGCGGATAGAAGCGCGTGCACGGGACACATGCACTTCTGGAAATCCGCATTTTTTTAGAGCTTAGTTTAGCTCTTAGTTTAGCCCCAATAGTCTCGTCCTATTCATTCCTGGCGGAATGGAATAGGACGAGACCTAAAAAGACTCCAACGCATACAGAACGCTTCGGCACGACTCATCCTAGACATCCCCCGTCACAGCCACATCTCCGCCCACCTGAAAGACCTGCACTGGCTCCCCGTCAGCAAGAGGATCACGTTCAGGCTCTTCACGACATGGGTCCCAAATACCTCAACAACCGCATCACGTTCTACACGCCCACCCGCCGGCTCTGCCAGCCTCACCCTCGTCCCACGTATTCCCAGGACCACCACCGGAGGAAGATCTTTCTCCTACCTGGCGGCCAAGACATGGAACTCCCTCCCCACCCACCTACGGCTGACCCAGGACCATCTCTCCTTCAGGAAGCAACTCAAGACCTGGCTCTTCGAGCAGTAGCAACACCCCCCCCCAGCACCTTGGGACCCTAGCGGGTGAGTAGCGCGCTTTATAAATGTGATTGATTGATTGATTGATAAGATAAAAACAAATAATTCATAATTGTTCTATGGCATTCTGTGAATATTGTTATTCCAGTGTAAATATATGAATGTGTGATGTCTGTGGATGCATGAGAGGGAACGTTTGAATGAATGAATGAATGAATGTTGGGTAATGTATATAAGGTAATGTGTCAAGAGAATTTTATGTCAAAATGTATATGTTGTGTACAGATGATTTCTTGAAATGTGAAAATTGGTGAAATAATAACCAAATTAATGAAGAAAAAACCTGTTGTAAAATAATAAAAAGATTTATTCATAGAAAAACGTGAATACAAAGCATATTGTTTAACTCCTTCGCTGCGGTGGCTATTCCGCCGCAGCGCTAAGGCGGCGGGGCGGCCGCATGCTGGTGACGGAACCGCTCCGTCACCAGCCGCGGTTGAGCTGTGCTGATGACGGAGCGGTTCCGTCATGGCCCGCCCCGCTCAATAGAACGCTCAGTGCAGGCGCGGAATCCGCGCTGCGCAGGCATGCCGAGCGGGCCATGACGGAACACACCGTAAGGATGCTCCGTCATCAGCACAGCGCCACCGCAGCTGATGACGGAGCGGTTCCGTCATCAGCATCGAAGGAGTTAAATTGTATGTTTTGAGCTGATTTATGTCCAAATTGTTGAACAGTATTGGCATTTTTTTCGTTAAATAGTAGTCAGTGGCTAAGCCTTGCTGTTGGGAGCCCAGACCCAGTGGAGGTTTTCCGTCTTTATGGTTAGTCAAAATAATGTATCACAGTGTTGTGTGTTTGAATTACTAACTTATATCAAGCATTGGCAAAGTCAAATGGTCTCACCGTTTGGCTTTAGGTTTTTTGCCGATGCGGACAAGCGGCACCAAAAAGAAAATAAATGACTATTGCCATTGTTTAACAGCACCTGCATAAAAAACAGACTGAAGATGTATAGGTGGCCGAGTCATCAAGCACACGCATGTATGCATCATAATGCACCAGTGACCCGAGCTTGGTGATATACTCACGCATGGACCGCCAGGCATGTGTACATTTGTTACAACTGAAATTTTTTCCCCCTTTTTTTAATGCACCGTTCCAAGATGGCGTTCGGTCATCTTGGACCGCTAAAGTAAACAAGCATTTACAATGCAATGGTTTCACCTTTGGAAAAGTTAGAGCTATTGGCATTGTAAATGACAAAATTTGTATTTATGTGTTGGTTTTGAAAACAGATAAATAAATGGCATTGTCATTTACATTGCCATTAGCTTAATCTTTCGCAAATGTGAGGCCTATTGTAGGGCTTTAAGTGGGCCGGGTCTCACCAGATCTGAGCAGCGACAGTTTTTTTAAGGGGTCCTCAAAGTGGGTCTTTGCCAAGTTAGGTAAATATGATGAAAATATTAATCAAGTTTGGTTCGATGTGTAATAAACGTGGTCTGAGAACTGTTTATTTTCGAAGCCAGTAATTAGTCAAGTTCAGGCTGTTCATTTTGCTTATGTTGACTATTGGTTTTGAAGAGTTAATTGTGTTTGACGGCTCTTGACACCCCTAACCCCCACCAGCCTGGGTGGATCCTCCATCTGTTATCAAAGGGTCGATACTTGCCCCAAAAAGTGTAACCACTTAGGCGATGTGCTGAAGCACAGTGTGCTGGGCCCAGCAGGGAATTTCAATGGCTCCATTGAATAATTGCAGCCCTGCTGTGCCTGCAGATCGGTGGGGGAGGGGCTGGGGAGTGGGGGCTGATGACGTTGATCTACTCTGAGTCTGCTAACAGTGAGCTGGCGTGGGACGGGCATCCAGTTGTAGAACTGAAGACTTACTTTTGTTGCATTAAAGTTCTACTTAGCTAGTAAAAGATTTACCAGAGATGGAAGGGCAAGGCAAAGAAAAACCACACCTAGCACTGTCTCCAATTGTCATTAAATCACAAGAGAACACTTAAGAGAAAGCGGGTCCACCGGGGAATCAGTCCCTAATCCTAAACTAAATAATACTACTCTGTGTACGAATCTGACATAAATATATACCATATCGAGGACCCCTTCGTATTAAACAGTGCTCAACATTCATCCTAATTTAAAGAAATCAGAATAGGTCCATAATCCAATTCGTATCCAATGTTTTTATTAGTTCATTCCTTAATTAAAATGTATTTCATTGTGGCCAGATTAAACATCTATCAGGAAAGCCAACACGGTTCGTTCTCATTGAGCTTCTTCAGGGCTCTTTGGTCCATAAGGACAGTCATAGTCTCAAAGATGCGGCCATCACACTGCATGCATGTCCAATGAGCTGGCGTTTTTGTGATTTACCTCAACTGCTTCGCTAGTAGCGTTGACTAGTTAAATTGTTAAAAGCATCGCTGTGTGAAAATAACTTCTCCCACCACCCACCGTCTCACGCCCCCTCACCCGTCCCGTCCCCTTTAACACAGCAAATTGTAAGCCTGTACTTTACACACGTGCATTATATTTAGAGCGAAATGCAAGGTGGCGTGTTTACTTAATATTTCTGTTGCATTAAGGGGAAAAACGTTTTAAATAAGGTTTCAAGCAGTTAGATGAGTGTGCTGCGCAAGGCCTGATATTCCTTGCATGTAATGCAGTTCAGAAAAAGACAAACGCTTCATCTAGAGGGCTATTGCCTCGACCACATTTGTTTCACTCAGCAGAAATGATAAATGCGATAATGCAAATATGAACATTTACGTCCAGAGCGCTCCCTGCATAACAAGTACACACATAGGGGTATGAAAGGATTCCCGGAAACGTTTGCACTTTATCGAAGAGTCTAGGTTGCCTCTCCGCAGTGAGGGCGCTTGAGACATCACCCGAGGGTTTATGTTATGAGTTTTCGTTGGAGCCGTTTTCAAGCGACATGAAAGGGTGGTGTCGAAATCCAGGGGTTTCTCCAAACGTTTCTGGCCCAGCACTGGAATCAGTAGCGAGAATCAGATGCTTATACCAAATGTAAACAGACTTCCGGATACCTCAGTACCTCACGTCTACCTAAATATTCGATTTTATTCCACGTCATATTTTACCGATGATATGCGTGCACTTGCCTTTTATCATTTTGCCGGTTAAACCAAACCAGGAAAAGGAGACTCGGAAACAGGATGTATTAGGTGGGACACACATGGGGCTTTCACACAAGAGGTACACAGCAATCTATTGGACTAGTTTCTCATTTTTACGTCCCCAATGAAAGGTGTACTTTTATTGTGGCGCGTCTCTGTTTTTATATTAAATATTCTGTCTGCGTTCCTTGTTTACATTTGTTTCCGCGATTGTTGTTCATGTGGATTAATTGACTACTATTTCCTGTGTCTTTCAAAGCTGTGAGGGGTGAAGGTATCTGTTGTTAATGTAACCATATTAGTTATGAGGTAGGAGTTTACGCCAGTTTGTTTACACGAGGGTTCGCCTCACGCGCCCTTTTGTTTACACGAGGCTTCCCTGCATGCTCCCTTTTGTTTACACGTCTGTATTCAGAGTTTTAAATAAGGAATAGCAATTAATCCCGGTGGCATCCAGTATAATACAGGCACGGAACAGCGTATTATGCTTAATTTGATATGGCTAAGTCAGTGCTGGTGCCCAAAATGTGCTCAGAAGCCCACGGCCGGCACCGGCGCACAACCCACCGAGGCCGCGTAGTCTGGAATCAGCCTCTTGCCTTTAACCGGCTACCAGACACCCCTGCCCCGTTAGATCTCCGTTGCAGATTCCTGCTTTCTCCCGTTGTGGCGGGGTTTCCGCCTTTCTCTTCCTTTCGCCATTGTGCGTTTTCCTTCGCTCACTCTTGGGAAGTGTCAGAGGAGAAAAAATAAATTGAAGTCCTAAACAAGCACCTACGAGGACACGGACAGCAGGAGGGGGGGGGGAGCACACGGACAGCGGGAGGGGGGCAGGAAAGACACGGACAGCAGGAGGGGGGGAGGAACGCACTCACCTGGACTTTTTCCGGCGGCCGTGGTCGGCATGAAATGAGGAAAACAAACACCAAAAAAAAAATGAAACTCCGCCCACCGCCCAATGACGATGCAAAAAGGGTGGAGAGGGAAAAAAAATGCAGGAACGCCCACGAATCTGGTCCGGCCATGACGGGCAGATCTCTGTTCCAATGGCTAGCCTCCATTTATGGAGCTAGCCAATGGAACAGAGGGCGTATTCAAGTCCCCCATACTGAAAACTAAAGATTTCTCCTGGGGGCGGAGCTAGCTCCGTGCCCCAGGCGAAACCTAAAAATAATATGAAACGCTGCTGAGAGGAGCAGCCCAGCAGCAAATTGCAGCTGCTGGGACGTCCGAAATATAATAAAATAGGGAGGGGTGGGGGAGCAACAGATTGCTGTTGCTCAGCGAGCGTAGAGGAACGGTAAATAGAGAGGGATGGGGAAGCAGAGGAGATATGAGTGGGAAAAAAAGTGTAACCTGACAGGGTGGAAGCAACGTGTGAGCTGAGCAAGAGTGAGTGCAACAGGTAAAGTGCATGGCGAGGAGAGGGGAGAGCAAGGAAAAGTAGAAGGAAAAAAATAAAGCCCTGGGCGCAGGGGCGGCTGGTGACATTTGAAAGTGGTGCGGCGTAAACTAATTTGCATATTGCACCGCAGCGAGCGCAGCGAGCGAGCGAGCCCGAACCACCTTGCATCCATCCATACATCATTCATGCATCCACCCACCCACCCATCCATCCACCAATTCTGCATCCATCCTGCATTCATCATTCATTCATGCATCCACCCATCCATCCAGCATCCATCATTCATTCATGCATTCACCCATCCATCCATCCTGCATCCATCATTCATTCATTCATGCATCCACCCATCCATCCATCCACCCATCCATCCTGCATCCATCCATTCATGCATCCACCCATCCATCCATCCATCATCCATCCATCATTCATTCATGCATCCATCCATCCATCCATCCATCCATCCACCCATCCATCCATCCACCCATCCATCCTGCATCCATTCCTGCATCCATTCATGTGTCCACCCATCCATCCACCCATCCTGCATCCATCATTCATGCACCCATCCACCCATCCATCCTGCATCCATCATTCATTCATCCACCCATCCATCCATCCTTCATTCATGCATCCATCCATCCATCCACCCATCCATCCACCCATCCATCATCCATTCCTGCATCCATTCCTGCATCCATTCATGCATCCACCCATCCATCCATCCTGCATCCATCATTCATTCATGCACCCATCCATCCACCCTGCATCCATCATTCATTCATCCATTCATCCACCCATCCTGCATCCATCATTCATTCATGCATCCACCCATCCATTCATCCACCCATCATTCATCCTGCATCCATTCATGTGTCCACCCATCCACCCATTCATCCACCCATCCTGCATCCATCATTCATGCACCCATCATTCATTCATGCACCCATCCATCCATCCTGCATCCACCATTCATTCATGCACCCATCCATCCATCCACCCATCCATCCTGCATCCATCATTCATTCATCCACTCATCCATCCATCCACCCATCCATCCAGCATCCATCATTCATTCATTCATGCATCCATCCACCCACCCATCATCCATCCTGCATCCATTCCTGCATCCACCCATCCATCCATCATTCATTCATGCACCCATCCATCCACCCTGCATCCATCATTCATTCATCCACCCATCCTGCATCCATCCTGCATCCATCATTCATTCATGCATCCACCCATCCATTCATCCACCCATCATTCATCCTGCATCCATTCATGCATCCACCCATCCTGCATCCATCATTCATGTATTTTTATGACCATATAACTTGCACACAGCTTGTCAGTGTTTAATACCAGTCTCGAACCTTGTACTCCAGCACCAATGATACATGATTAATATTAATTGTTTTTAAAAACATGTATTTATTCGACACCAATTTCACACCTTAGTCGGAACATCATTTTTATTTGTTTTTTAAAATATCTATTTATTTAACACCAACGTAAGTCATGTATACATTTTTATGGTTCGATAAGAGGCTCGAGCCTGGTTTCCCAGCACCAAAGTCGGCCGTGCTATCCGTCAGGGGTTATGTAACCGGGCTATGTAGTGACCAGCCAATCCTGCGCCAGGATTGGCTGGGGGGGCACCATGACTCCTCGCCCAGTCGCCCTGTGTAACCCCGGGGGCTGCGGCCCGCCCCCTGGTCCTCTCTCTAAGGGGGAATTCACAAGAAAATGATCTGCGCATGCGCGGGCATGTTTGTGCCCAAAAATACACTTGCGCAGCTGCAGCAGCCCGATCCTTCCCCCCCACCCCCCCTTGCGCACTCCGGGAAGGTCGGGTGTCTCCCGGTTTCCCGGCCGGCAGATAGCGCGATTTTTAAAAATAATTGTGTTTGGCTTCTAGTGAGGACGTGGTGGGTCCATGGGGCTTAGTGGGGCTTCGCCCCTACGCCCCAATGGACGCACCGCGCCTGCCTGGGCGTAAGTCACCAATTCAAAAGGATGGTAAGAGGCAGAAACACAAGTGGAGGAAAGAAAGCTATTGGTTAAGAAGCCAGCAAATGAGATCGGCAAGAGAGCCAAGCAATGATAATGGGCTGACGCTGTAAACATTGGTAGTGGCTATATGTGGGCGAGATATGAAAACATCATTTCCCTATCTTAATTCTTAGCCTTTTTGTGCTGGTAGGAGCAGTGTTGTTCTGTCATTTTATACAAAATTATGTTTGTGGGATGGAAAAAATAGATTTTTCGCCCGAGTCAGGTACTGTGCTGCTGCAGACTTCACGCTTATGGGGCGTGGCTGTCTGTGCCTGGGTGTCTCCTGGTACATCCGCCCTATGTACGGGTGCACCTGGGCAAATATTACGTCGAAGGGGGAAATTCATCCGTTGGCCTATAACAATTCGTTGAATAATACAAACGAAACGGCCTTTGCTCTGCAGAAGGAATAGTCCCCGCGTCACCTTGTGGAGTGGCGTTATGTGCGCGGTGGGTGTTTCGGGGTGCCATGGAATAGGGGTCCACGGCGGCTGCTCCGCCTCGGAGGAGGCCCCGGTCCCTGCCGCCGAGGCCAGGTGAGGCCAGGTCTGCCCAGCGCCGAAGCAGGAAGGCCTGATAAGGCTGGAGCACTGAAAGCCGTGTCTTATCTCGGGCCGCACATGGCCCGAGAGTGCATCCTTTTCCTGTGCTGGACGGGAGACGTAAACTGGCCGTCTCCTGACAGCCAGGGGCCTCGGGCGCCGCCCCCGCTCTGCGCAGGCCGGAGGGGCCAGGGCTCGCCGAAGGAATGGCAAGTCAATAGTAATGGAAGCCTGAACGTGGCCTAGATTATTATAGATGGAGCATCCTTACGGTCTGTTAATTCAAATATAAAAGGTGCGTGTGCAGCGCACACCATGAACTAATAAAGAAAAAGGAGGCCGTGTGAAATAAAATATGTTCCTAGGATTACACAATTTAAACAAGCATGGAAGCTGGTGTAGATTACAAGTTACCTTGTTTCACATTTTGAAACTCGTATCTCTGTCTCTCACAAATTCTCCCGTTTACATCTTAAGGTCACAGTTTCGTCTTTCTTGGCTTGTGACCAGAAAAACCACACCGAGATTGCACCCAACTCTGGCCCCCAAGACCCAACTACAAAATGAAGAATGCATATGTTCTGGGGTTATTCTATCCCAAACAACCCCCTTCCCCGAAGCCAACCCCCTTCCCCGAAGCTACGCGACAGCTTATACTCCAAATTGATGCTGAATGTACATTTTATGCAAAAAGTTGATGGACAGATGGACAGAATGCTGAACAATGTCATACATTTACCCATTACATTGATCTGGGCCTAAATCCATTGTTTTTTCCCTCACCATGCCATTCCAGTTTGGACCCAGCCATATGCAACTCAGTCTTGACTCTGCGCCCAATGCGAACAGTCCAGCCCGAACTGTCAGACCCTCCCTGGACTGGAAACAAGCATCCTAGGACCGGTTTCGGGCTTTCAGCCCTCATTAGCCAGGATAGCTTAACTCCAATGGCATGGAGAGCACGGGATCCACGTCTGGGCATACCCGTCCCACTCGGGTTGACAAAATGCAAAAAGAACAATTGATGGACAGAATGCTGAACAATGTCATACATTCACCCCAGTACAGAGATCTGTGCCTAAATCTATAGTTGTTTTGCTCACCATGCCATTCCAGTTTGTACCCAGCCATATGCAAATCAGTCTTGACCCTGCACCCAATGGGAACAGTCCAGCTCGAACTGCTAGGCCAGATCCTCCCTGGCCTGGAGGACCGGTTTCAGGTCCAGAGTGATTTCCATATGGCTGGGTCCAAACTGGGCTGGTGTGGTGAGCAAAGAAATTATGGATTAAACCCAGATCCTTGTGACTGGGGGTGAATGTTTGCATTGTCCAGCATTCCGGCTATAAATTGTTTCTTTTGCATGTGTCGCCCTAAGTGGGAAGGGTATGCCCAGACGTGGGTCCTGTGCTCATTATACCACTGGATTCAAGGTAGCCTGGCTGATGAAGGGTGATGCCCTGAAACCAGTCCCAGGATGCTTGTTTCCGGTCCAGGGTGGACCTGGCTTGGCAGTTCGGGCTGGGCTGTTCCTACAAGGAACAGGGTGAAGATGGATTTGCATATGGGTGGGTCCAAACTGGGGTGGTGCGGTGAGCAAAATAATTATGGATTAAACCCAGATCCTTGTGACTGGGGATGAATGTTTGCATTGTCCAGCATTCCGTCTATCAATTGTTTCTTTTGCATGTGTCGCCCTAAGTGGGAAGGGTATGCCCAGACGTGGGTCCCGTGCTCACTACACCACTGGATTCAAGCTAGCCTGGCTGATAAAGTGTGAATCCCTGAAACTGGTCCAAGGATGCTTGTTTCCAGTCCAGGGAGGACCTGGCTTGGCAGTTTGGGGGGGACTGTTCCCACACGGAACAGGGTCAAGACTGATTTGCACATAGCTGAGTCCAAACTGGGGTGGTGTGGTGAGCAAAAGAATGATGGATTAAACCCAAATCCTTGTAACTGGGGGTGAATGTTTGCATTTTCCAGCATTCCGTCCATCAATTGTTTCTTTTGAATGTACATTTTAATCACATTGTCACGGTTTCACAAGAGGTTCTCGAGATCTAGTGAAATCTTAGAATGCTGCATGGTATGCTGTGGGATCTTGCCTATTGCCAGAGATTTTCGAAGGGGTTATGAAACGATCATACTAAAACAAAATGCAGCCAAATGGATGCATGTACTGCATTTCAGGCGTACAAGCCTAAGATTTTAGTAGCAGCTCTGAATGGTAACCCGGGAAATACCTTCACAACTCGTGGTCTATCTCAACTCTAAGCACAATGAAGCTGTCCCTTCGTTTGTAGAACTTAAAGACCTTGAATTGTCTTATGGTTTTTTAGACGTTGTCATCGGTTTTGTCAAAATATCTTTCTTTGCTGCTCACCGTTTTTTTGCTCCAATACCCTTTCGCAACCCATATTTGGATTTCACTCTCTGCTCCTTGGCAGTGTCGAAGAGGCCAGTTTCAGACATGTTCCATTGATCCCTGCCTGATGCATAGCTCATGAACTGTGCCTTCTGAGGAGCTTGTGCTTCGGGCTGACAGCCGCTGCGATTTTGCCCCAGCAGGAGTTGCATCCTGTAGATGCAGAGGAGAAGACTGAGCCTGTCGGAAGTGCCCTGAGCTAAAACTCTACAGGCCAGGCATCTGCATGGTCAACTTCAGGCCCAGAGTACTTCCAGGAACCATCCTATCCCCCTTTCCTTCCTTTATCCGGATCTTGTCATCTTCCTGTATACAAGATAGTTTCTAGGGATTACGGGAAAAGCATTAATAATGTAGCTGCAAGAAATGATGTGGGGTGTTAGTCACTCTGTTTGCACCACACCTGAGTGAACATTTGTTCCGCCCAGCGGGAGCAATTACTGACGGTGATGTTTTATAGTTTTTTACGTTATAGATCAATTTTTTGCTATAATAACCAGATTTTTCAGAGGAGGAATACTTTCTTTATACTGCAACTAAATGAAATGTTTGTATTCGGAATGAAGCATTCATCCCCCTTACATATTATCTTTCCCGTCTGCAAGTCTGTTTTTTCCATAAATGACCTGCATTAAAGTTTTCAGTTTATATATGCGAAGATGAGCTCTTGTTTCATCTGGATAACTTGATGATGGGCTTCACCCATCGTCTCCCCACCAACTTCTGTAACCCACTTACTTGGGAGGACTGGTCTGCTATGCACTTAAACTGTGTAGACGAGTGCAATAAAAACAGAAAAACACAAACATTGAAACCGTGGACGAGACCACCAAAACACTGCTTAAAATCCCAAGGCTGTTTGTTACATTTATGTGGCAATAGCTCACTACTTCCCCATTAACGGTATTCATACCTATACTACACAGAAGGTTGGTTATACAGAAGAAAGGTGAGGTAAACACACTGCTGTGCATCAGAAGCAGTAGATCTGAGATGGAAAACCAACTTAATGTCTACTGGAGACAGATGGAAGCTTTATTAAAGGTGGACTTGGCGCATCTTTAGCCAGAAAAACAGCACTCGGCAGCAGAGCTGAAGCCAGACATGGTCACCATACTAGCAATAGAGAACCCAGCCGCTGTTACCCCCTCATCTCAATGAAACAGCACCTCAACCTGACCACAATTCTGGTCATTTAGCCATAGCGCGATCCTTACTTCCTGCTAAAGTGGTCTTCAGTTGTCCTTGAAATGTGCTTGATTAGAATCATCATTCTTCCTTTTATCATCCAATAATCTATTTCATCAAATCACGAGTGTATTCTGAATCATTCCCTTTTAGATCAGAATCTAAGGATTCTCCTGATTGTATGCTCAAAGTAATGTGAAGAACTGGTGCATCACAGAAGTTGTCTCAAAAGGCTGTCTTTGATTGGTCTGTACTGCTATTTTAACTAGCGACAGAAAATAAACAATCAAAATACCTTTTTTTATATCCCTTCAGATTTCCCCAATTTTCCTCGACCTGCTGCTAATTTGCCCAAAAACAATACATATATGAAAGTGTACGGCCCATCTCTGTTGTCAGAACGCCACGTTTGGACGGCAGGTTCCCATTTTCTTTATTTTAAACAGTAGGTTTGGTGTTGCTAGGCCTAAACTTGCAGGGTTTTCTTCATAAACCACAACAAACTGACTCCTGCAGAAGAATTGAAGACAATTCAGCGCATTACGTTTCCACGGTCTGGCTGACTATTCGTCAGTCAAGTAGAGCTTTCCTGGAGTTTAAACAACGTTTTATTGATTGTACAGGCGTTACAACAGTCCACATCTAAATGGACAGAAGGGAACCCCCTTGGGCCACATAGTGGAAAGAAGACCTTTTTTTGGGCCATATAAGTGGAATGAAGCGAGCCCCTTTGGGTCACATTGGGGATCCAAAGTATTTTTGGACCACATAAGTGGATAGGACAAAGTCTCTTTAGGCCACATATGCGGTTAGAAGGAAGTCTTCATGGACCACTTAAGTGAATATGGAAGTAATTCCTTTGGGCCCCGTACATAAGTCCATAGAAGAAAATCCTTTGAACATGTAAGGGAATAGGAGGACGTTCTTTTGGGCCTAATAAGTTGATAGAAGGAAGTTTTTTGTGTGCCATAGAATGATAGAAGGAAACTAGTTTGGGCCACATAAGTGAATATAAATATGCTAACTTGGGTCACGTAAGTGAATAGAAGGAAGCCCCTTTGGGCCGCATGAGTAGATAGAAAGAATTGCCTTTGGGCCGGAGAAGTGGATAGAAAGAAGTCCCTAAGAGCTGGAAAAGTGGATAGAAGGAAGTCCCTTCGAGCTGGAGAAGAAGTGGACAGAAGGAAGTCAGAAAAAACAAAAGAGAGAGCAAGGACTGTTAAGTGGGACCGTCCCTGTCCCAACGTATATATATCAAAACCAACTTAGACGAACCCAGAACTGGTGGCTCTGTAATGCTTTCATGCCAGTCACCACTAGGGTTTGTTAGAAGAACCCTCACCCACCAACCTAGTTGGTGGCATGCTTCCTCATCGGGTTCCCAGCTGAGTAGCCGAATGCTACCCAGCTGTGTTTCAACGCCTGATTACAGCGGAGCAGGATTTTTGGTGGATGTGATGAAGTGGTGAGAATTAAAAATACCTCTTGGAATTCATACTGATTGATTATTTATTCCCAGCGACCCAGGCTATACTGAAAACAAAGATGTGGATAATCAATGAAGACTGATAATTGGTCTTTATTATCCTGTTGGTCAACATGTTTCAGCCTTATTAAAATAATTATAAGGCTTTCTTCAGGACCACATTAAAGTGAAAGGGTAATAAAAACAGTGAAAGTGGTAAAAATTATGCCACGTGTTTTTGATTTTTCAGCACACGCCCTAAGGTATGCTGTGCATGCTGTGGTGCGACCGTACTTACGGGTCCACTGCTAGAAATTACTTGAGCTACAACAATTGAGCAGCTATTCTGGTCCCGGGAGGGGCGTCTCCCTGTAGTCAAACATTCTTCAAGGGAGAGCGCCCGCGAATCCACCTACTCCGGTCTCCTCTGGATCAGGATAGAAGGAAGTCCCTTCCTGCCGGAGAAGTGGATCGAAGGAAGTCCTTTGGTCCGTATAAGTAGATAGAAGGAAGTCCCTTTGGGCAGGAGAAGTGGATAGAAGGAAGTCCCTTCGAGCTGGAGAAGTGGATAGAAGGAAGTCCCTTCGAGCTGGAGAGGTGGATAAAAGGAAGTCCCTTTGGGCAAGAGAAGTGGATAGAAGGAAGTCCCTTTGGGCAAGAGAAGTGGATAGAAGGAAGTCCCTTTGAGCTGGAGAAGTGGATGGAAGGAAGTCTCTTTGGGCCGGAGAAGTGGATAGAAGGAAGTGCCTTTGGGGTGCATAAAAAGATAGAAGGAAGTAACTTTGGGCCGGAGAAGTGGATAGAAGGAAGTCCCTTCGAGCTGGAGAAGTAGATAGAAGGAATTCCCTTTGGGCCGCATAAGTAGATAGAAGGAAGTGCCTTTGGGCCGGAGAAGTGGATAGAAGGAAGTCCTTTCGAGCTGGAGAAGTGGATAGAAGAAAGTCTCTTCGAGGTGGAGAAGTGGATAGAAGGAAGTCCCTTCCTGCCGGAGAAGTGGGTTGAAGGAAGTTCCTTTGGGCCGGAGAAGTGGATAGAAGGAAGCCCATTAGGCCATATATGCAGATGTAAATGAATTGAAGAAAGTTCTGTTGGGAACGTAAATGGATGGAAAGAAGTTCCATTGGGCCACGTAATTGAAGAGATAGAAATCCTTTTTGTAACTTAAAAGGATAGACAAAAGTGTCTTAAGCAACATAATCGTCGTGTAAGGAGTGGCAGCAAACATTACTATTAGTACTTTATGGGTGTTCGTCCAGTCGCAAGCATTCTTATTCGCCTTCTTTAGTTAAAATTCAGCCATATTGACTACAATGCGAGAGTGCTCCTAGAGTGTTATGTTTGATTGACACAATAATGAATAGTAAGCACGTGCTGCACAACATACACGTACTCCACCGCACTGAGCAGTCCTACTTGATGTCTGCTGCCCCTCCCCCTCCGCGGGGAGCCGTCAATCACTCCGGTGAGAGGCTGCTGCTGCTTTTCAAGTGTTGCTGGCTGCGGGGGGCGGTGCCCCGGGCCATGGCGGGAAGTGGAGCCGGCCTGCGTGACTCGTGCCGCTAATTCGTGGTTGCCCAGAAGCCGTTGCCATAGAAAAGGCCCCTTTCGGCGTGTTTGCATTCTGCTCTGTGCTGACTGGGCAGAAGGCAGGCATTTGGAGTGCTTCTGAGGTACTTGAGTGTTCACTGGAAGAGTTCACTTCCTCTCAGTGGATGGACGGAAACATTGACCTGCGGGCTTCTCCCCGCACTCTACACCACGTGTTCTTAAGATGGGAATCTTTATTTTTTGATCAAGGGAATACTTTTTGGTACAACTCTCACCATTGGGTGTTGTAAAGATTTCGGCCTCAGCCAATCGACGCTTTTATTAAACATGCCGAGTCGTGCGTCTGTGTTTCTGTTGCACCGACTTGTAGGACAGGAAAGGTGACTTGCCAGCAGTGGGTCTGAGTTCAGCGCTGATACCCTTCGTTTCCTCCTGCCAAACCATGTGCTTTCTCTCACACTGCGCCGAGACGGCTTCCTACTTTCTAAAATGCTTATTAAGAAGTGACTGGGATGATGGTATTTTATATTTCTTTTTAGGTTGTAGGGCCTTATGTTTGAAACGCTCAGCTTAAATACAATAGGAAACATTCAAATCCCGTGCAGAAAAAAACAACCCTGCTTTACAAATAATTACCTCTTATTTTCCTCCCTTATGAATGTTCATCACTAAATGTTTCGCTTTGTTCAAGAAACTTTGCCATCATGACTGTCCTCATTTGATGTTTAATTGACCACGTATTCATACGTTTAAACATTGCATATTTCATAATGTAAGTATGCCATCCTTGGCACAGTCTGCAATCATGGCTGTTAAAATATATGTTGAGCAATCTCACATATCCTACAATTCCGATCCCCCCTTTTCCAGCCAATACGGTGAGCTTATTCTAACCTGTTTTCAGTGGTTTTTAAACATCACTGTCTTCTTTACTTCAAGTTTTGGAGTGATAGTTAAACGGTTGTGTTCTCTTGTAGTTCTAAGTTTATATTTTGGGTGTAAGGTGCAGTGTCACCTCCTCCCCGCCAATCACTGCGGGTTCTAAAGAGAGACTACAACACTAAGATGAAAAACGCACACACAAAATCAACTCTGATAAATGATGGCCAACGTGTCATGACGTGTACATGTAATAAATACATCGTGCCGCGCTCATGCATGAGGGAGATCTTGAAAAGGATTCTCGCTTATAACAAACCCATTCATTCCAAAATTACTGGCTTGACATGCATGTGCTTGTGGGCACATGCTTTTGCATGCTTGTAAAAACGTTTCCAAATGCAGTTGCTCAGCATCTTAAAGCCCAGATTTATTGGCTTTGCCAGTGTTTGTGCTCTGTGCAGATGATGCAGTTCTGTCATCAAGAACTGTAATTAATTTCTAAGACGAAATGAATAGATACATGTCCTGAATGGATCCCTTGTCGTTAAAGGATACCATGGGACTCGGTACTATGTTATGGCTTTAGATGCAAGAAATATTACATCGTACTCCACGAGTATTAAGAGACATCCGTAAAGATTGTTCACCGTATTACATATTTAAGAGTCATAATTTTGTCCTCTCTACCAATTTATTGTAAAGCGCTCTGATATCCTTCGGGATCTTTTTCACGCTATATAAAACTTTATAAATAAAATAAACTTTAGCCTAAGTAAGGCGTGAGAGTTGTTCACATAAATTTAAGAAACAGACACACATACGCACTCCCAGACCACACCTCCTTCAACACTGTCACTTTAGTGGCACAAGGCATATCTCCTGTCAGCACAACTGAATAAATAGTTTGGTGACTGTCTGCAAGAATGAATCCATCTGAAGTTCTTCTTCATGTTCCTCTCTTGTCCTGGAGAGGAATCCGCCATCACGCCTGACCTAAACAGTGGCTGGTGGTAGAAAGAAAAGCAAATGCCCTACCTGTGAATCCTATGGTGAGAACCCTGAACTAGAAGTTATACAGAAGGCAGATTAAAAGCACACTGAGACGGAGAGCAGAAACGCCCAACTTCCCAACACGTTTGGTAGAGAAGGAGCATAAGACATTGTAAGAAAACAATGTCAGGAGACAGAATGCAATCTAAGGGTAGAAACAAATACAAACAGGCTGAGGTTTTACAAAACTTTACCCTCAACAGATGCACCCTCCATTATGGGCAGCACCTGGCTCTAGCTGATGTAAAAGTAATAAAGGTGCACTTACTTTTTCAAACAAGACTATTGAACGTTGGCTGTTTTTGGTTTAATGAATGATTGTAAAGTGAAATTTGTGTGAGTTGTCACACGAGTCTAGAATTATGTGCTGTTAGGGCTTCGTGAGGACTAGATGAATGTTAGCTAGTCCTGTGTAAAACCATAGAATCTTGAGTGCGTGTACTTTTTGTTTCACTTCACTCAAGGTGAGTTGGCTGCTAGGATTGAAACCCATGGCCTGTGGGTCACTGCAGATGTCTACGACGGGCGTTTAACTTACAGAGCGTTGTTTCTGCCAAGCATTGTAGTGTTTATTGCACGTCTCCTAAAGGCTTTCAGACACTAAGTGGACATCTTGTATAAACTTAATCTCAAGTTTAGGAATGCTTATGCAATTTTTAACACAACATTTTTTGTTTGACAGACAGTGCATTGCTGCCGCTCCTGCACGTCCTGTCAGGGCAGTCTGCTTATTCTCTGGTCTTAAAGTGTATTCATTGTTCAGGTTTCCTTGTTAAATAACTTGATGTAATTTACTTGTTGGCCATGTCCATTCAATGACAGTTCTCATAGCTTGAAAAACAGGAAACTCATTTACCATAATTATTCCCCAGAGCTAATAAATTCATTCTACATTTATCCCAAACATTTCAGCTACATTTCCTGTGCAGCCATGACCATTCCAGTCTATTGGTAGTGGTGTCCCCTCCACGGTGATGAAAGAGCCTATTAATATGTACTGTTGGATTCTTGACACCAAGGATAGTTTTATCCTTCGCTTCCGTAAGATCGTTTTGTGCAAGAATTAGATTGTGCTCCCAACGCCTTAGCTCTGTAACCTTAAATCTACTGTGCTTTGCTGGCAGACGCTTGAAGCCACTGGACAAACACAACAGGATTCGGTGTATACCTAATCAATATCTGATTTCCTGCCCAAGCGCGCTTTTAAAAGCGTGTCTGCTTGTTCGTGCAGTACCCTGAATATAACTCTTATTTCCCCAGGTTTTACAACCCGATGAGCCACCTCTAATTTGGAAGTCACTCCTGCCTAATGGATGCTGTTATTGTCTACTTACATTTTAACGAGAACTCTAAAAGTAGCCATTCCTGTAGCATTACTGCCTGTCAGAAATATTCATTTCCCTTGCTCACAAGTATTCCAGAACCGGCTGCCCCAGATTTGGCATTTAGCATAAGAAAGCCCAGAGATGAGGGTAACCTCCCAGTTGGCCGAACATCATATACCCCCCTCCCACTAAGGACATGGAACACTGTATATTTGCAAATGCTTTGTCCTGATGAAATGTCTAAAATTGACCCCAGTAGCATCTTCCTTGACAAAACAACCTGAGGTGTTCCAGCAGGTCAGTGGCCGCCTACCAGGTCCCAACCCAAACAGTCAACTTCCGCTCTCAATTTATTGGTTTTGATGATGATGGTCTTTGAGAAAGAAATGTTTATCCTAAATATTTTTATCAGCAAAACTATTTGGCATTTGTCTGTGCTATCAAACAGCCTTATCTCTACAAGTGTAGAATCAACACGTGTGACAGCTGCTTGGGATCCATGTCAGAGAAAAAAATGACTTTTACAGAAAGGGACACGTTCGCCTTGTGATGTATTTATATAATGGCTGAATATAAAAAGGGAAATGTTCACCATGGTGAATTTTGCAATGTGGGCACATCTGTCATGAATCCATTTGAATAAAAAACAATTGAGTAAAATAAAGGATATATTTGCACTACAATTCATTAAATAATGTTTTTTCTCCATTTCTTCTTGGCACTCTCATTACCAGTACCTCATTTCATTGTTAATGTTTCCTTGCCCTATGGCTACTTGTGACTGTCCCGTACACAGCCCGTAGAATGAGGTTTGGCATTCGATTCAGTTCATCCGTGGATGGATTGCAACTAAAGTACTACTAATTAACTGTAGCGAAATAGCATGCCTTTAGTCATTCTCTTTACAGCCTTGTATTAGGAATACATTGAAGGAACATCCAAAGATTGAGATAGAGCAGTGGAAGACACAGAGACTACATCTCTTAAGGGTTTACAGTGGTAAGCCAACGCTTTGTTGATGTTGGGTGTGATGGAGGTCACAGCGATTCTATCTCTTGCTTGGGATGTGACGTGAGCTTGTGTAAGCCACTGAGACTTCATCTTTTAAGGATTTACAGTGGCAAGCCAACGCTCTGTTGATAGGTGCAATGGAGGTCACAGCTATTCTATCTCTTGCTTGGGATTGGACGTGGGGCTAGTGTAAGGCCGAAGACTTTATCTCATATGGGTTTACAGTGGTAAGCCAGCGCTCTGTTGATGTTAGGTGTGATGGAGGTCACGGCGATTCTATCTCTTGCTTGGGATGTGACGTGGGGCTAGAGTAAGGCCCGAGACTTTATCTTGTGTGGGTTTACAGTGGTAATTAGGCGCTCTGTTGATGTTAGGTGCAATGGAGGTCACTGCGACTCCAGGTCTTGCTTGGGATGTGATGTGCTGCTGGTGGAAGGCACCAAAACTACATCTCTTAAGAGTGGCAACCCAATGCTCTGTAATGTTAGGTTTGGTGGAGGTCACAGCGACTCCAGCTCGTGCTTGGGATGTGGTGCGGTGCTAGTGTAAGGCTCTTTTGGGTTTGCAGTGGTAAGCCAACGCTTCGTTGATGTTGGGTGCAATGGAGGTCACGGCAACTCCAGGTCTTGCTTGGGATGGGATTTGCTGTTGGTGGAAGGCACCAAGACTACATCTCTTAAGGGTTTACAGTGGAAAGCCAACGCTCTGTGATGTTACGTGTGGTGGTGATCACGGCGACCCCAGCTTGTGCTTGGGATGTGACGCGTGCTGGTGGAAGACACAGAGACTATATCTCTTAAGGGTTAACAGTGGTAAGCCAACGCTCTGTTGATGTTAGGTGCGATGGAGGTCACGGTGATTCCATCTTGTTCTTGGGATACGACATGCTGCTGGTGGAAGGCACCAAGGCTACATCTCTTAGGAGTTCACAGTGGTAAGCGAACGCTCTGTAATGTTAGGTGTGGTGGACGTCACAGGCACTCCAGCTCGTGCTTGGGAGGTGGTGTGGTGCTTGTGTAAGGCCCGAGACATCATCTCTTATGGGTTTGCAGTGGTAAGCCAAAGCTTTGTTGATGTTGGGTGCAATAGAAGTCACGGCAACTCCAGGTCTTGCTTGGGATGTGATTTGCTGCTAGTGGAAGGCACCAAGACTACATCTCTCAAGGGTTTACAGTGGTAAGCCAACGTTCTGTAATTTGTGTTGCAATAGAGGTCACGGTGACTCCAGCTCGTAGTTGGGATGTGATGTGGTGCTGGTGGAAGGCATCAACACTTCATCTCTTAAGAGTTTACAGTGGTAAGCCAACACTATGATAATTATAGATGTGATGGAGGTCACTGTGATTCTATCTCTTGCTTGGGATTTGACGTGGGGCTAGTGTAAGGCCAGAGATTTTATCTCGTATGGGTTTACAGTGGTAAGACAATGCTCTGTTGATGATAGGTGCTATTGAGGTCATGGCGACTCCAGTTCGTGGTTGGGATCTGATGTGGGCTGGTGAAAGACATCAAGACTACATCTCTTAAGGGTTTACAGTGGTAAGTCAACGCTCTGTTGATGTTAGGTGCGATGGAAGTCACAGCGACTCCAGCTTGTGCTTGGGATGTGACGTGGTGTTTGTGGAAGGTACCAGGACTGCATCTCTTAAGGTATTACATTGGTAAGCCAACGCTCTGTTGATGTTAGGTGTGGTGAGGTTACGGCGATTCTATCTCTTGCTTGGGATGTGACGTGGGGCAAGTGTAAGGCCTGAGACTTTATCTCATAACGGTTTATAGTGGTAATCCAACGCTTTGTTGATGATAGGTGTGATGGAGATCACAGTGACTCCGGCTCATGGTTGGTATGTGACATGGTGCTAGTGGAAGGCACAAAGTCTTCATCTCTTAAGGGTTTACAGTGGTAAGCCAACGCTCTGTAATGTTAGGAGCAATGGAGGTCACATCGACTCCATCTCGTGCTTGGGATGTGGCGTGCTGCTGGTAGAAAGCACCAAGACTACATCTTTGAAGGGTTTACCGGTAATGCTCTGTTGATGTTAGGTGTGATGGAGGTCACAACAATTCTATCTCTTGCTTGGGATGTGACGTGGGGCTAGTGTAAGGCCCAAGACTTTCTCTCTTGAAGGTTTACAGTGGTAAACCAACGCTCTGTTGATGTTAGGTGTGATGGAGGTCACAGCGAATCCAGCCTGTGCTTGGGATGTGATGTTGTGCTGGTGGAAAGTAACAAGACTTCATCTCTAAAGGGTTTACAGTGGTAAGCCAACGCTCTGTTGATGTTAGGTGCAATGGCGGTCATGGCGACTCAAGCTCATGCTTGGGATGTGACGTGGTGCTGGTTAAGCCACTGAGTCTTCATCTCTTATGGGTTTACAGAGGTAAGCAAACACTCTGTTGATGTTAGAATCGCTGTGCCCTCCATTACGCCTAACATCAACAGAGCATTGGTTTACCACTGTAAACCCTTGAGATTAAGTCTCAGTGGCTTACACCAGCACCACGTCACATTCCAAGCACGAGCTGGAGTTGCTGTGACCTCTATCACACCTATATCTTGCTTTGGATGTGACGTGGGGCTAGAGTAAGGCCCGAGACTTTATCTCGTATGGGTTTACAGTGGTAAGACAATGCTCTGTTGATGTTAGGTGCAATGGAGGTCACAGCGACTCCAGCTCATGGTTGGGATGTGACTGAGACTTCGTCTCTTCCAACTTGAACGACTTGATTCTTGTACAAACACTCTTGGCAGAGAGCGGTATTATGCCAGCTTCCGACCTCCCCACGGCGACTGCTGCCAGGATTTACCGACTGCTTGGCAACACCGAGGTCTGCCCCACCGTGCAGGCTCTGGTGTCGGAGAGTAGTCGTAGAGCAGGTTTGTCTGAATGTCACCGCTTCAGCCATAAAACAAAGTGACAGCCCGGACACGGCGCATCTCCGATCTTAATGCTACAGGTTTCAGCACGTGTCACGTGAGTGGCAGCTGCACGTGTGGAAAGGGCATGTGTGCGCAGGTGAAAGGGTCAGTCGCCTAAAATGGCATCATGACGTGCCTTAAGGTAAAAAGGTATAGAAACCTTTGTACCTAGCACGAACACGAAATGTCGTAATGAGAATTTCTACACTGATTGGCAAGAAAATGTGCAAACAGAGACGTACTGCGATAAAGTGAACACAGTAACTTAAATTGATCAAAATGATTTCATAAATGTAATGTTTCCCTTAATTCGTCGTTTCCTTTAAAATATTTCTCTTCTGCCCCCCTTGCTGAATTAGCTTACTGCAGTGTGAATCAGCGTTGCAAGCCACATCTGTGTACTTTACAGAACTGTCCCATCAAATGAACGTGTGCTGTCCCCTGTCCTATGGAAACCATGTGTTCTTTCGTCCAGTCTCATGTGACTGAAAAGGGATTCAGGAACTTTTTTTAAAGGCGCCCCAATGGTACATGCTCCTCTAGCTCGAACCGTGGAACCCCCCTCGCAGACCATGCTCCCTGGTGACGCAATGGAATCAACATTGGCAATGGCCAGATGGCTATGTGTACAAGTTTGGGGGTTCCATCTAAAGAAGCATTGTGAGTGAGCAGATTTACCTAAAACAACTCGTGGCTTTCCAGCAATTTGGGAAATATTTTGGGATAGCAAAGGGAAGAGAAGTTTTCTACCTAATGTACCTAATGGAGACGTCAGCCAGGCCTTTCGTTCTAGGATGCACCCAACTAAAAACCACCATGGAATCTAAAAGTGAACGCTTCATTTGAAGAGTTTGTTAATCCAGAATTGTTCAACAGAAAAGCCTACGTTGTTTATGTATGAAATGGTAACAGTGTGGACGGCACGCTCTCATTCTGCTCTACGTTGTGGATAGCGCTGGTATTTTACACCTAAAGGATTGAAAACCATGCCAGGGCACATCTTTTGTAGGCCTATCAGGATTGCAATTCCAGTATTGATTACTAATTGCTCCTGAATTGCAGAAGGTTACGAAAGCTTTTTAACTTCATCATGGCCAAAGTAACATTAAATCTGCGATGCTTCTAAAGCTGTGGCTGCATTGGATTGTATGTCTCCTGAGATTATGTTAGTCCTGTAACAGCCGACAAACAAAAAGAGCCCGTCTGTCACTCATGAACTTGCCTTCCACTTTTAGTTGGAAAACAGAATGTTTTCTTTAAATAACCCTCACCCACCAGGGTTTCCCCTTGGCGGCATGCTTCATCATTGGGGCAGGTATTTTGCAGCTAGATATTTTACAGAAGTGTTATCAGGGAGTAGAAATCCTTGGTCCTGATGAAAAGCCTTGGAGTAGGGCTTGAAACATGTCAACCGTTTGAAACCCAGGAACATTATTCCATGGAGTTTTCATTTCTTCCTCGTTTTTAATCATACCGAATAAAAAATGTTTTCCTACTAAAAAGGTATTTTTAATTCTAAACCTTCACCCCCCCTCCTAGTCTTGACATCTTAATTCATTGAGTATGCATCAATAAGTGCTTCCACGTAACTTGCAGGTCGCAGCAGCGGAACGGGAAGGACCCAATGATGAAGCATGCCACCAAGGGTCACATGCGTAACAAAACTTGAGGGGGCCCCCCAGCATGGTACATGGGGGTGGGGGCTCCGCTCTGGATTTAATCCAGAGCTCTCAGGCCAGAATACTGTGTTGAGGCGTGGCCCCCGCTCGCTGCAAGGCCTGTTACGCCACTACAAAGGGGAAACCCTGGTGGGTGAAGGTTATTTAAAAAAATATTCTGTTTTCCAACTAAAAGTGGAAGGCAAATCCATGAGTGATGGATGGGCTCTTTTTGTCTGTTGACATTATCTGATAGGAGGACGAATCCCTGTGTCTTTCTCCTCTTCCTCCCCCCTTAATTTTGATATACTCGTGTTACAGTGAAATGAAGGTGTGGAAATCAAAAGAAGAAAGTGACAAGAGTGATTGTGGCCTTTTCCCATGACCGTGCAAAGGCTTGCTACCAGGTCTGTGGTAAATGGCCACCATAGGCGTCACTGTGGGGTACTGGCGTGGCCAATGGAAGGGGTCTTGTCCCTGTAGATGAAGACATCTCTGCTTCCTGTTGTGTATCCGAGAACAGGTGATTCACTCTTCTGTGTGGTGGAGTCTCACCCACGGGAGGCAGAACGCTGGCACCAAGTGTGCCCTCTGGGTGATTGATGGCTTTGCATTAGCTTTCCTTGAACTGTGTAGGTTTGTAAGGTTGGCACCACCTCGCCTGTCTCCATGCCCTGCTGGTTCCATGTGCAGTGGCCCATGCTTATTAAAATTCTTATCAATATAGGAGTTTGCTACCAGGCTTCTTGTTTCTGGCGTCATCCAACTAACCAAACAAGAGCTTATGCCCAGCAACATGGCATTTAGAAGCACTTTAGAATATTTGCAGTTAGTAAGAGTAATTACACTGTCAGACTAGGAATTTATATAAAAAATTACAAGGGAGAGACGTTTTTTCCTGTAACCTGTATGAGGCAAGTTGTAGGAATTGGAATGCTCTTTCTTAATGGGAGAAACGGCGCGCTTTTTAACTTGCTGCTCACAGATCAAGGGGCTGGATGGGTCAGAGGTTTTGCAGAGTATGGTCGAGCTTTCATCTTGAGGTCAGGCATTCGATTGAAGCACAGGCCAGCTGGGACTGACATGAACAGGTGGCCGCAGTACTTGCTAAAGGGTGCTCGTTGAAGTCGTGAGGTATATCAGTCGTTGCCGTTTTGTGCATTTCCTGAATTACCTTGCAGTTTCTCGACTGGGGTAAAATGTGAGTTGCTAAGTGGCAGTGTGATGCACTGAAAAGCGTGTTGCAGGAAGACTAACTAATCTGTTGAAGTATAACCGGTTCCACACAAAAGCAAACTTCGAATTTGTATTCAGTATCATATTTCATGTAAGACTATTCCGCATACAGAATTTATTTTCGCAGTTTCTCTTGTAACGCCATGGACTACTGTGCTGCCTGCAAATTGCTTTCCATTGCTGATAAGAAAGTAATACAATAGAACAGTGAAGATTAGCTATGACATCAGATTTATTCCATATTAGACACACTCGTGTTCACACAGCCGTTTTCTGCTTCACGTTTCAAAGATGAAAGTGCCTTAGCACAGTGGGCTATCAAGAAATGGAGAATTTGGTTGTCAAAAGTACTGAGACTTACTTTGTGACCGAAGTTAGTACTAAAAGTAGCACTCGAGAACGTATTAAAGTGCCTCTAAATATTAGAAAACGGCAAACTTAAAGCGCAAATGCAATCTGCTCTGGATTCCAAATGAAGTGGTTCGCGAAACAGCAGATTCACTGTTAACATATTTTCCAGATCGCTGCATGGTCTTTCCTGCTTTGTTTCAAAAGGTTCTTTCATAAATATGTTTCAAGTAGAACTCGTATGTGCTTTTACCTGGCATCAATAAACTGGTTCAGTTAGTCTTGTGATTTTCAATATTTGCTACAAACTCGTTTCTTTATCATTGTTTGCTGTTCATTAATTACTCCTATGGGAAAAAAATTATGGACAGAATGCTGAACAAATTAAACACTAAATCCCAGTCAAGAGATCTGATTTAAATTCATAGCCCCTTTGCCCACCCTGCCAGCCGTAACTGCCAAGCCAGGTCCTCCCTGGACCGGAAACATTAATCATGGGACCAGTTTCAGGGTATCACCCCTCATCAGCCAGGCTAGATTGAATCCATTGGCACAGCGAGCAAGGGACACACGTCGGGGCATACCTATCCCACTTAGGGTGAAAATTGCTATGCAAACTAATGATGGCTGGAATGCTGAACAAATCAAACATTCACCCCCAGTCGATCGATCTGGGTTAAATCCAATGATGGACGGAATGCTGAACAAATCAAACATTCACCCTCAGTCAATAGATCTGGGGTGAATCCATTGTTCTTTTGCTCACCTTGCTACCCCAGTTTGGACCCAGCAATATGCAAATCAGTCTTGACCCTGTTCCTCATGGGAACAGTCCAGCCAGAACTGCCAAGCCAGGTCCTCCAGTTGGTTGTGTTGTCTATGCCAGTGTAGAATGAAGCGTGCTTCTCGACAGCCTCAATCGACTCTGTGGATGCAGATCAATGGTTGGTGTGGAGACCATTACAGAACTCGAAGCCATACATGATGATTATTTTTCTTCTTTCAGTTATCCAAATAGGTGTCCAAGACTTGAGAGCATAAGGTGAAGCTATTGTTGAAAGTGGCGAACAAGGTTTCTGGCCTTGTATAGTCGTTCCAAGTGGGAAGGGTATGCCCAGACGTGGGTCCCATGCTCATTATGCCATTGGATTCAAACTAGCCTGGCTGATAAGGGGTGATACCCCAAAACTGGTTCCAGGATGCGTGTTTCTGGTCCATGGAAGACACAGCCTTGCAGTTCGGGCTGGACTGTTCTCATGGTGAGCAGGGTCAAGACTGATTTGCAGATGGCTGGGTCTCAACTGGAATGACATGTGAAGCACAAAACCGATGGATTTAATCCATATCTGTGACGGGGTGAATGTTTGATTAGTTCCTCATTCCATCCATCATTTGTTCTTTTTGCATTTATTAGTTACTAGCAAAGGTTTGCACTGTGAGTACATTCCATGTTGTTCAACGTATGACACAGCCTGGAACTTCCTAAAATTGTCCATATTTTCTTGCATTTCTCAGCGCTTGCAACTATAAACGTATGCGCCCACTCTTCAATCTTTCTTCATGATACTCCATCGATTTGGACATTCTTATGATTCAGTGTCCTCTAAGCCATCTCACATATTTGCTACGTGCCCCACTCTAAACTCCTTTAGGAATTAACAAGTCACAGGATCAAAGTGGTAATGGAAACCAGGTTTGTAGTGAGGGAAAAGAACATATTTTCAACAATATCCTGTCTCAACTGATGGGAAAGTCAGGCGCCCGAGTCCATGTATGCAAGTTAACCGCATCTGGAAATGTAAAACAAATGTATATATTCTAGTGGGTTTAAGAAAGGCATTGGTTGGAAACAATTGACAGCCTTCATTACGTTTTTAAAGGCTTACGTTTAATAGAATAGGGACATATTTTGTCAGACTACAATCCTCGCACCCACACTAGGTCCAGAGCGATAGTTTGCTCTTACACTTTGTTTTATATGTATTAAAATGTCATCTTCCAGTTAGTATATTCACTTTGGTGTGTGAGTTTTAATGCTGGCTCTTCCTCTTAGTTTTTTTGAAATGTTATTGTTTCTTTTCTTGAAATATAGTGGTTTCATTATTTTAAATATACCAATGCAAAGCATTAATAGTAAAAGGAATTCGCATCATGTCAGTCTGATATGAAAAGTGCATTGAAAGAGGAGACAAATTTGGACTTTAAGTGATCTTCTTTGCCATCTCAAGATTATGGCTTCTTAACAGTTCGGTATATGTCAGCCTTGGAGATGTGTTCGGTATATTAATCATCCATTTTTAAAAGAGAGTTCCAGTAATGGTTATAGTTTGTGTGCTTGTCTCCGGTAACCTACTTCTGCTTAAAGTAAAAATGCACATTACATAATTTGGAGACAAATCAACAAACGAATATATAAAATGTTATTTATATATAACAATCAGTTTACTGCCTTCAACCTCCACAAGGCGATGAAGCACCAGCACGAACACCACTTCAGGTTGGCAAGAGATGTTTTTATTAATCACCTGGAACCGTCACAACGTGTTTCTGCTGACTTAGCAGCCTTGATATATATATATATATATATATATATATATATATATATTGCAAATAGCAATCTAGGAATTTCAAATAAGTATATATAAAAGCAATTCATAATCATTTACTTCGATCAGTAAAACCATGGCAATTAAAAGAAACCCAATACTTGATCAAGAAGATAAAAAGAAAAAGGGACACTAGATAACCTACTGGAGCTTTTTCTAACAGTTTGGCTATCAAGATTGGCAGTTATCTAGGGACTTCTTTCTTTGGTTCCAAGCGCAATGCAAGTAACGAGATACCGCGAAGGCTAGTTGTTCTCTGGTATCGCTCTTGATAAGCCTTGCAGCTTCCAAAAGTGTCTCACTCCCATAAGTTTACATGCAGCTAACAACCATTTCTTGTGCACATTCCTATCTAGGGGATATAAAAACATACAATGCTCCTCTGATTCCTCAATATTAGGACAGCTTGGACAGAATTTAGAATTGGAAGATTCATTAATCCATGTCGAGGTGTGAGCTCTCAAAGGAAGTAGTCCACATTTAAATTGCATGTATAGACGTTTGGGCTGGAATGGATACATCCTGTCTATATAGGACTCGAATCTTGGTGCACACTTATGGTTCAAAAACTGGCCAGTTAATCTACTGTCCTGATAAACTTTCCATTTTCGCATCAAAACTGCCTCCCAGTAGAGCTGTTTTACTTTCTGTTCAATCGGCTCTGGGGACGTACATAGTTCGCCCATTCCTATTCTATATGAAGTTTTATTAAGGCCTTCAGCCAAGGAGTACTCTGGTCCCTATCAAGATACAGCAGATCTTTTACACACTCCCTATATATTGCTAGTTCTTGGGTGGGCCAGAATCTGACCCAGTGTAGCAGAAGTTTTATTAAAACGGTTAAATGTATTGGGTTAAGAGCCAAGTTTAATCTCAATGGTGAAATAGGCGAGCTTGGGGGAAGTTTGAAAAGGGCCTTCATAAACTTGTTTTCAATTTTAGTTAGTGTCTCTCTTGTAACATAGCCCCACATCTCAGCTCCATATATCGCTGATGTTACTGCTGAGGATCTGTGTACGGTAATAACTGGGGACACAGCTCCTCCCGAGGCGGCCCTATATTTCCTCCCTATTGCAGAGGCTTTCTGTTGAAGGATGCTTTCTTTTTTCCAACTGGGGACCCATGTTTGATTATCACTTAGCCTCACTCCAAGGTACTCAAAATATTAAACTTTTTCAAGGGGGACCTCCTCTACAGTCACATTACCTCTATATTTGCAATGAGAATTTATGGTCCTGGTTTTAGATTTAGTTGGATTTAATTTTAGTCCTCTTTCCTCGAAAAATGTAACAAAGGCATTCATTTCTGATTGTAGCCCCATAGGTGTTCTCGAAATTAGCAGAGTATCGTCCGCAAACATCAGGATTGGAGTAGGCACTCCCGCTAGTTTAGGGGCATTGTGTTTGCTTTCCTACAATTTCCTCACTGCTCCGTTTATGTATAGGTTAAAGAGTGTTGGGGCAAGGACACACCCTTGTCTAACCCCTTGCTTGATCTCAATCCTGTCCGTCAGGTCCCCTGCACTATTCCATTTCACCTTTGCATATGTGTTTGCGTGGAGAACTTTCTATATTCTTAATAGATCTAAAGGGATACTATACCCATCCAAAACTTCCCATAATGTTTCCCTTGGACCTGGTCAAATGCTTCTCTCAAATCGATGAAAGCAACATATAGATGGTCACGCTGCAAGGCGACATATTTCCAGGTTATCACCTTGATGCGGAGGACCTGGTCCAGTGTACTGATCTTAGTTCTAAACCCTGCTTGCGCCTCTTCTAGAATGTTGTTCTGTTCTATCCATTCATTAAGCCTAAACAGCACCTGCCTCCAGAAGATTTTGTTTGTGTGTTATCTAACAAGCTTATAGGTCTATAGTTAGAGGGGTTCGTTCTTTCACTTTTTTTATAGATTGGTATGATAACAGCTCATGCCATGTTGGAGGAATTCGGGTACTTTTTAAAATGCTTCCAAGTGCGTCCAAATATGGGGACCAAATATCTGGTTGGGAGATGAAGAGATCACCTGGTATTCCATCCATTCCTGGGGCCTTTTGTTTGTTTGTTTTACTGCTTGATAAGTTTCGGCTAGGGTAAAGCGAAGATGGGCTACAGTTGTGACAAATTCACTGTTCCCACATGGCCACAATTTCCATCTGAAAGAGGATTTTGTAGGTTATTTTGACGCTGTTCACCATTATACAGACCACTAAAATGGGTGACCCATGTATTAGGTTTTATTACTGGGTCTAGATGTTTGGCAGAAGAGGGATTATAGTAATTTCCAAAAACTTTTGTGGTTTCCCTTTTCTAAAACTTCAGCAATTAACAGCCATTGGTCCTCTTCCCATTCCCTTCTAGCTCTGAATAATACAGTTTGCCTTTGTGATTTTGGGTCTTGAGCCATTTTTAATAGCTCTCAGTAAGCGGGGTTTTTCTAATCAGCAAGTTTTAGTATACCAGGAGGAAATGTTTTGGGGGGTAGCACCTCTTCTCTGTTCCCTCACAAAATGTGGCCTTAGTGCATCAATGAGTTTGCAATGTGTAGAAACAAAGTTAATATTGAGAATATTTGGAAGTCTACCTGGGAAAGTTTATGCACAAAAAGATTGTATAAGTATTTCATTTTCTTTACATCCATCATCGGAGCTGGCCATTTAACGTTTCTTAAATTATTTGTTGAGACTATTGAGGGTGTAGTTAGGAGGGTTTCCAATTTTACATCTCTAAAAGGGGCCATAGAGAGAGTTGCACTCAGTGCCTGATGATCACTATCCAGTCCAGGGACAGACTGCATATCATGTGGGTCTGGCCATAGGTCATTGTCCACTAATATATAATCAATTATTGATGTGCTTAAGCCTCTTTCAAAAGTAGGGTGTGGCGGACAGTCAGATGTCGGACCGTTTGCAATTTTCAAGCCGTAATTGACAAGTTCTACAATTTGGGCACCTACTTTTGATATTTTTGTTCTTTTCTTATAGTCATGTGCAGATGTCGTTTCCAAAGGGTTACACCTGGCAGTTGGCGTAATACTAGTATTGATATGTCCCACTATAATTTTTAAAGCTTTCTGATTGAACTGTACCATCAGGGCATCTATATTGTTTACAGTAGTGGATTGAACATTTGGAGGGACTGATCTCATATATATATTCACCTTGGCTATATATCTTAGACCTGTTCGGGTTGTAATTTTAATTTGGAGGGCAAGTAAATCTCTAGAGTTGGTAAGGAGCATTCTTACTACTGGGAACAAGTCGACACTTAACCAGATCAGGAGTCCTCCTGATGTGCGCCCTGCCGGAGAGGGAACCGCATTTTTGCTAAAGATCAATGATACCTATGCGGAGTATTGGATTAATAGCCCATGTTTCTTGGGGAAATATAATATAATGAGAGTCAACAAACATACCCCACTCTGGATCTTGGAGTTTGGACTGGATTCCTGCAACGATTCACGATTAAAATTGTAAGCAATCAGCCTCTATTAAGCCTTGAAACTTAAGGGTGGAACGTGTGAGTTCTCCCTTTGGTGTCAAGTGTTCTTCTGTACCATTACAGCTATCCACTCTGTCGCTGCAACTTCAGGAAACAAACAAATATAATCTTGAGCTACCATTTGAATGAGACAGGTTGAAGGACATTATTGGAGAAACTCATTAGAACTCCTCAACAGCACTAGATGGGGCAGTATGATTACATTCCCACCCCCTGGATATCATAATATAAAGTCCAAATAACACCTGTAGTATATCCTGAGGACCTTTGGTGGCATCGCAAAGACTTATTCTGCCCAAGCTGCACTTAGATTTCAGTTGGACCGACGTGAGCAGTGATGCAGATCAGTATACACTGGACTAGACTAGACTCACATCTAATAATAATAATAATAATAATAATAATAATAATGTATCTGACTCTCAAGCAAATCAAGGCACTTCCCAAATACTAATGCAGCGTATGGAACTGCCATGGACCTTGTGAAGTAACACCAGTGCTGAGATGGCAGTGGTCATACACAGCCACTCTTTCCTGTCTCTTCGCAAGCTGTGCCAACCTGAGCAGCAACAGACTATTAATGTCTTACACTGACTGCAGAGTTCGAGAATCTATCTTCTTAGGAAGGTGGGTGCGGTGGACTTCGGTTCCAGCACCACCCCTGCTTTCTTCCACAACCTAGTACTGCCTCTCTATGAATCCCAGATATACAAGCCCACTTGGGGCTGAGCCGCCGCCTCAGCTGTCCTAAGGATTGGAAATGGCTGTAGCACCGGTAGACATTTTCACTACTTTGATCTCAATTCTTCTTAAAATTATCCTAATTGCCCCACTTCCTAGCATCTCGGGTGGTTTGTGTTCTGTATAAATTCCCTTTCATTTGCTTTCATGCAGGGAACGGCCTACCCGAGTGGATGAGAAGCAGAATCCGTGGTTGTGCAGGCCCCCTGCGAACTGCATCTTAATCACCGTGTTCAGCATGTCCTTGTCTTGTGGATCTGATCAATCCTGTGCTCGGGGATTCACAGATATGTCAGCAAGGGCCAATCAGTCCTGCTGTCTCCACAGGATTTCCTTAAGCAGACCCTGCCCCCTCCTGTAGTGGCTCCGACGTCCTGTTCTGCAGATGGGAAGTCATCAAGCATTGGCCAGTCCTTTAAGGTCCGGGGGCTGCTTGCTCTTACATATCCTGTCCCTTGAAGCCGCTGCCATCTCCAGCCGCCGGTGGCTCACGGGGGTCAACTGTCCAGCTGCTGCTGGATGCCATCTCTGTGTCTACCATGCGGCATATGCCGCAGATCTCAAATCGCACATCACTATTTTACCATATCTGATTACCTCCATGAATGCAGAGCCTTCTGCTCACAGCTTCCTTTCCATGAGGATATTCTGAAAAAAAGCCTGTAGATTTTCATCGCTATCCTCCTTCCACGGGGACTCGCGCTTCCTGACGGCCATCTGAGCCTCTGGTTATTTTTTCCTGCCACCTTGCACTCTTGCAGCCTCCTGGCTTATGCTTAGAGTCCAGGCAGGAAGAGGAGCTCGCTGTAATATTTGCTCAACTTTTGGAAGAGTGGCACAAGTTAAAAATAACACCCAGGGCTTTAAGTGGGATGAAAAATGGAGGGGGGGGGGGGTGTGGGGGTCTCTCAATGGGGTGTGACCGATATAATTAAAAGCGGGGCGTACAAACACATAAACTGAAAATCTGTGCTTAGCATAGTGTGCCACCTGACTGGTATTTTGCTGCTTCAGTCATTACTTCCAGATGTATAATACAAGTAACATTATTCCTACAACAAGCCAGGACTATTGGCTTTGTCAATGGTTGTTAGTTGCATAAGATAAACAAGCAACAGCTATGTCTTCTTTGTATATAAGATCGAAAATGCTTCAGTTCTGAAATGATGAGACTGTGAAAGAAGTATAACGAGTGCCTTTGAAGTTACCTCAAAGGCAGTGTAGGGTGGTACTGCTGCAGAGGTAAGATTTATTTTTTCACCGAGGGTGAGGGCAAAAATAGAGAGCCCGCTAGGGACCCGACTCAGCACTTGCTTTGTAGAACTGTCGGTGGCTGGCACCGGCAGGACCGGCCCACTTAAAGCCCAGATTACACCAGAGTGTTAGTGATGGCGCTGGAGATTACCATTTGATGATGCTGCCATAAGTGGCTGATTAACAGCCATGTTATTGGTAGCAGCTGATGGATGGCGCTGTCAGTCTTTGGGTGTAAAATTACCCAATTCGTTTTCTTCTTTTTAATCTATATTAGCGTTATTATTATTAGTTTTTTAATGTATTAGAAAGACATTTTTTAATTAACGCCGGTAACAGTTACAATTCGCAGCCATCTTGCATTCCTCACCTCTGTCAGCCACGTTTATTTATGCTTTTTCTCTGGTCTGTGTATTCTGCTTGGTTGGGCAGAAACCTTTCGATAATTTCAGACTTCTGAAAAGAAGGTACCACGAAGTCGCATCGAACAATTTGCACACAATAGCTCAGTAGCACAGTTCAAGGGGCGCTGATGTGTGCATGCAAGAAAGGACTGTACAAGAGGCTACTGGTGAAAACAAGCATTGGCAAAGCCAGTAGGTCTCGCCTATGCAAGACCTGTTGGCTTAGCCAATATGGTTACCCATGTTGTACACCAGCTTGGCAGCTGTTCATCATGGCTAAAAATGAGTGGCCAAAAAGAGAGTGGTGTGGAGTGCAGTGTCGTAAAGTGCTGTGGAGAAGAGTGGGGTGTAATGGTGTGCCCTAGAGAGTCAAGGTGTGATGTAGAGTGGAGTGTCATGGAAGGATATAGAGTATAGTGGCATAGTGTTGTGGCGTGGCATAGAGGATGTTGAGTGTTGTAGAGTGGAGTAGATTGTTGTAGAGTGGAGCAGCATAGAGAGGAGTAGAGTAGAATGGCGTAGAGTGGCGTAGAATGGAGTAGTAGAGTGGAGTGCTGTGTAATAGAATGGAGTAAAGTGGCAAGAAGTGTTGTAGAGGGAGTTAGAGTTTCGTGGAGTAGATTCGAGAAGCGTAGAATGTAGCAGTGTAGAGTGCATTGGCGTAGAGATGAGTGGTGCAAAGTAGAGTGCAGTGGCATAGAGTGCAATGGTGCAGAGTAGCGTAGAGTTCAGTGGCGGAGAGTGCAGTCTTGCAGAGTGTCTTAGAGTGCAGTGGTGTAGAGTGCATTGCTGTAGAGTTGCAGAGAGCAGTGGCATACAGTACAGTGGTGCAGAGTAGAATAGAGCGGTGTAGAGCGCAAGAGTGGTGCAGTGGCAAAGAGTATTGTAGAGTATAGTGGTGTAGAGTTCAGTGATGCAGAGTAGTCTACACTCCCCCAAGTTCTTGAAGGACCTCAAGTCCAGGCTCTTCGACGAAACTCCGGAATCATCCAGGAGCTGTGCGCCCCTCTCCCCCCCCCACCCCTTACCCCCTCAGCGCTTTGAGACGCATTCAGGTGAGTAGTTGCGCTTTACCAACCCATGATTGCTTGATTGGCGTTGAGTGCATTAGTTTTGAGTAAAGTGGTGTACAGGACATTGGGTAGAGTGCAGTAGTTTGGAGCACGGCGACGCAGAGTGCAGTGGCTTAGAGTGGCGCAGCACAAAGTAGAGTGGCATAGAGTGCAGCGGTGTAGAGTAGATTGTTTCTGAGTAGAGGGAATTTGCATAGAGTGAAGGGGTGCAGAATGTGGTGGAGTGGGATAGACTGGAGTGGTGTAGAGTGCAGTGGTGCATAGTACAGTAGAGTGCATTGGCATAGAGTAGTGCAGAGTAAAGTACAGAAGTGTAGAGTGCATTGGAGTAGAGTGGCATGGAGTTCAGTGGCGGAGTGTGCAGAGTTACAGAGTATAGTAGCTTGCAGTGCAGTGACATAGAATGCAGTGGTGCAGAGTAGAATAGAGTGACTTACGAGTGCAGTGGCATAGAGTAGAGTGTTGCAGAGTAGTATATGGTGGCGTGCAGTGTAGTGGCGTAGAGTTATTGGTTTCTAGTAAAGTGGCGTATTGAGGAGTGGCGTTGAGAGGAATACTGTGGCATAGAGTGCAGCGGTGTAGAGTAGATTGTTTCTGAGTAGAGTGAATTGGCATAGAGTGAAGTGGTGCAGAATGTAGTGGAGTGGGCTAGACTGGAGTGGTGTAGAGTGCAGTGGTGCATAGTAAAGTAGAGTGCATTGGCATAGAGTAGTGCAGAGTAAAGTACAGAAGTGTAGAGTGCATTGGAGTAGTGTGGCACGGAGTTCAGTGGCGGAGAGTGCAGAGTTGCAGAGTATAGTAGCTTACAGTGCAGTGACATAGAATGCAGTGGTGCAGAGTAGAATAGTGTGACTTACGAGTGCAGGGGCATAGAGTAGAGTGTTGCAGAGTAGTATATGGTGGCGTGCAGTGTAGTGTCATAGAGGTATTGGTTTCTAGTAAAGTGGCGTATTCAGGTGTGGCGTTGAGAGGAATACTGTGACATAGAGTGCAGTGGTGTAGAGTGACTTAGAGTGCAGCGGTGGCTTAGAGTGCAGTAGCGTAGAGTGTTGCGGAGTAGTGCATAGTGGCGTACAGTGGCATAGAGTGTATAGGTTTTGAGTGCAGTGGCAATAAGGTGTGGAATACAGTGGAGTAGAGTGCAGTGGCATAGAGTTGATTGTTTCAGAGTAGAGTGAAGCAGGGTAGAGTGGAGTTGCACAGATTAAAGTGCAGAGTAGATTAGAGTGCAGTGGCGTTGAGTGGAGTGATGCAAAGTAGAGTGGCGTAAAGAGTGGTGCAGAGTAGACTACAGTGGCATATACAGTACAGTGGCAGAGAGTGCAGTGTTGCAGAGTAGACTGTCATAGAGTGCACTGGTGTATAGTAGAGAGGCGTACAGTACAGCAGTGCAGAGTAGAACAGAGCGGCATAGAGTGCAGTGGAGTAGAGTTTTGTAGAGTGTGGTGGCGTAGAGTGCAGTGATGCAGAATAGATTGGCATAGAGGGCAGTGGCGTAGAGTGCATTGTTTTTGAGTAAAGTGGTGTAGAGCGCATTGCCATAGAGTGCAGTGGTTATAGTCGGGGCCATTTAAATTAAGCGGCAGGGGAGGGCGCAGCAGAGTTGAATAAATTATGGGGCAAGAAAAGGCAAATTATGCGGTGTAATCCTGTAAAAATGTTTATAGTATTACTTTATTATGTTGTACTTTTTACACTTGTTAACACTGTCTGGGCATTGGGTGCACCTTATTAGTACCAGTTCAACACACACATATAGCAATAGGCAACATGAAGGTAACCAGTCAAGCTTTGCAAAGGGCCTTCCACTGAATGGCAACACTTTGTTGTGTTTTAGTAACCTTGGAACCGTTTGAGCTAGAAACAACATTTGTTTATTTCTTTTTGTTAAAATCTGCTGATTATGCTGCAGATGATGGATTATGTGGCAACTGCGGCAAATCTATAATTATGCAAAAATCTCAGCGGCCGCACAATCGCATAATTCCAGTGGCCCTGATTATAGTAGAGTGCATTGGTGTAGAGTGGTACAGAGTAAAGTGGCGCAGAGTGAAGTGGTGCAGCGTAGATTGCAGTGGCGTGGAGTGGCACAGATCAGATTGTTTCAGAGTAGAGTGAAGCGACGTACAGTGGAATGGTGAACAATAGATTTGAGTGGGTCAGAGTAGATTTGAGTGGCATAGTGCAGATGGCATATAGTGCACTGGCGCAGAGTGGAGTGATACAGAGTAAAGTAAATTGGCATAGAGTACAGGGTTGTAGAGTGGCATAAAGTGGAGTGGTGTAGAGTGCAGTGGTACATAGTACAGTAGAGTGGGTTAGCATGCATAGGCGTTTAGTGATGAAGAGTAGAGAGGCATAGACTAAAGTGGTGTAGGGTGCAGTGACTCAGTGTGAGTGGGTGGTGCAGAGTAGAGTGGAGTATGCATGGTGTGGTAGCGCATTGACATTCCAGACAACACATTTTCAATTGAAGTGACTATTACATTTGTACAAACATACTGTTTTACTGTTTTACTGATATATTTGTTTCCACCACACTTCAGAATTACCCTTAGTAGCCAACATGTTTGTCACATAAATCCTCTCACTTTGAAGTCAGAGAAAGTAAAGTGGACTCCACGCCCCCACGAAGTTAAAGCCTGACACTTATAATAATAATAATAATACCAGCATTTGTAAAGAGCCTGAGGTGTCCCGGCGCTGCGGACGTTGGGAAGATTAAGCAAGCTATTGCCCAGAGTCACAAGGTGCTAGGCTAACCTGACGCCGGCGCCAGGGATCGAACCCCCGGGTTCCGTAGTCAGCCTCCCTGGCCGCTGCACCACACCTCCTCCCTTTGAATGCACAGCAAATGTGGCAAGATAACAACAAGGTTAAAGGCCTGTTTACAGAAAGGGAGCAGTCGAAAGGATACTGTGAATAAGGTTTGGGCAACGGGAGGGACAAACTCAAGCTGGACAGCCTTAAACAAAGTCAGCTAATAGAAAGCCAGAACATGTGAGTTACAAACCACAAGGCCAGTGGTAAGCAATGGGCAGAATTCATTCCTGGGTCAACTTTCTCAATATCCTCAATATCTCTTTAGCAAGCCAGACAGCGGCCCTGCCTGGTAGGTTGTGGCCTAAAAATGCCCAGGAGCGTGAATGGAATGTGGAGAGTCGCGTATTTTTGTTCCGCTCGAGAGGTTGTTTGTCGTCTTTGCGGGCGCACCGGGAAAGTGCCAAGTCACTATGGCCTCGCACTGGACTCCCTTTGAGGTTACACGAGACAATTTGTACCCAAGCTACGAGTCAGAAGTGCATGGACGTGTGTGTTGCTTCAATAATAAAAAGGTGAAGTTTGGGTAGGGTGAGGGGAATGTAAAAGGCAGTAAAATCTGTGTGAAGCTGTGCACGGCAACAAAGAAAGCATCATTGAAATCCTTGTAGATGTGCATGAACAGCATGGGATGTCCTTGCAGCGTGCAGTGCACACAGCACGTGGATCTGTCATCTGTAGGGTTGAGAACAAGCCTGCGCCCCTGCTGTAGCAGGCTTCAACTGGGCCGGGTCAAAAACTTTCATTGAAACGAGTCCCTATCAGGACCTATGTTCATGTCCTTAACTTTACTGGCAAAAACACGGATTGATTTCTGAACAACGAATGTAAAAACTGTTAAGGTAATAACAGTAATTTAGACTATATTTCGCATGTTTAAAATTCTGAGGGAATGAAAGATTAAGTAAGCTTGTTCCAGGATGCTGTGATGCATTATAATTTTTAGTGTAGCCTGTTACTCTTGTATAGTGCATACTTTGAACTCGGTCGCCTCCAGTTGTTTATAATGGGCTAAGATGGAGCTCGAAGTTGAAGTTGAAGGCAATGCGAGTTCATCACAGTGCCTGTCAGTGGGTCAAAAAAGGTGTTGAGAATATATGGCCATTCAATCCTTGGCGTCTCAGAGCACACAGCGCAATGGTCAGATATTTCAGTTGTAATTTTGATTTTGTGCAAATGTGTACATTGTTGTCAAAATATTGACAAGACACAAGTAAAAGAAACCACGGTGCTTACAGACGAGTGGGTGTGTTGTATGTTTGGGGGTGGTGAAGGTAAGGAGATGCTGGGAAGTGCATTAAGGAGAGAGTGAAAATAGGGTGATGAAGAGATCGGAGATGCAGTGTAAGATAGCAGATGGAGGAGACGTGGAGAGAAAAAGGGGTTTCTTGCAAATGACGTGAGCGATTAAAACACTGAAGACCACTACCCCCTCTCTTCCCCCCACTCCCACACGGCTCAGTAATATATCATTCACAGTCTGAATTTCAGAATTGAAACAGTTTTAATATTATTTGCAACAAAATCATTGTTACTTATCTGTCTTAATCAGCTAACATACACTTACAAAACCAATAGCCCTGGTTGGTTTTATCACTTGTATTAATATATCTGGATCTAATTACAAAAAGCTCGGGGCAGCAAGGCACCAAAACACCAGTCAGGTGGCACACTATGGGAATCACAGAAATCGTTTGTGTTTAAGCCATGTCCTTAACTACATAGGTCACACCCCTTTTAGAGATCCCCCCACACACTTTTTTCGTCCCACTTAAAGTTCTTTGCTGTAGTGAATGTTGTGAGCAGCACTGATGACAATGGAAGGAGAGAACCATGTATGTATTTGCTGACAGTACATGGATCGCTGCTTCTTCTTTTTCCCCCCAGTCCATTTCCATTATTTCCTATGGGACTTGTCACCTTCCTTGCCTCACTTTACCCTCACCAGTGGCATGAAGCGCAACATAAATGCTACACTGCAATGTAATGCTAATAGCATTATAACCCTGCTGCCTCGAGCTGGTCGTTTAAAGGCCCTTTCATTCTAAGAGGAGGTATTTGCCAACCTCTCTAGTCCTTTTAAGAGAGCTGTTATGAGGGCCCACCTATTATTTTATTTTATTTATTTATTAATTAAGCTTTTAAAGCGCGACAGCTACCCGAAAGGGTTTCCTGGCGCTAAGATAATGCAACTAGTAGAATATCAAAAAGGCCACTCAGTTATTGATTAAAAAACCAGGTCTTAACGGCCTTACGAAAGCGAGCATAGCAGTCCTCAAAACGAATGTCAAGAGGAAGGGAGTTCCACAGCTTGGGCCCCAGAAAGGTGAAGGATCTCCCGCCCATTTTGGAGAGTCTGAACTTCGGGACAGAGAAAAGAATTTGAGAGGAGGAACGGAGAGAACGGGAAGGAGAATACATATTGACCAGGGTGTGCAAGTAGCTAGGAGCCAGCTTACTTTTGATCTTATGCATGTAACAGAGCGCCTTGAACTTCACTCGACTGTCCACCTTCAGCCAATGAAGGTCACGAAGACGACTCGTTATGTGATCAGTTTTGCGGCAGCCACTGAGCAGGCGAGCCGCAGCATTTTGTACAAGTTGGAGGCGTCGAATGACTGCCTTGGTCGCTCCCAGGTAGAGTATGTTACCATAGTCCAACCGAGAGATGACCAAGGCATTCACCACAGATCTCTGGGTGTCACTGGGCAGCATCCATAAGATCTTCTTCAGCCAGCGCAAGATGGTGAAGCAGGTAGACGAGACCTTGTTGGCCTGACAATGCATTATCAGACCCCTGTCAATGACCACCCCCAGGTTGCGCACATGCTCCGCAGGAGAAGGAAGCGGGCCTAACTCAGCGGGCCAGTGCCTGGAGGTCCAAAGGTCTTGCTTGTGCCCGAGGACAAGGACTTCCGTCTTCCCTCCATTCAGTTTGAGGAGATCATCCACCTGGCGATTTCCCCCAGTCCAGACTGAAGGAGGGAGGTAGCAGCCATGTCAGATTTAGAAAGGGCGAAGACAACCTGCGAATTGTCGGCGTACATGGACAAAGTTAGTCCAGCGCTAACCGCATGTGGGCCAAAAGGGTAACATAAAGATAAAAAGTAGGGGACTAAGAATAGAGCCCTGAGGAACACCGTGAGGTTGGGAATAAATGTTGGAGGTGGCTGTGTTAGAGAAAAGTGCGATCAGAAAGGAAGGCACAGGACGTTATGTGGCACAGGACGACCAAATATTGTGGCAGGGTTTACTAAGTTATGTGACAAGAAAAGGCAAGGTATGTGGCATAATGTGGCACATTTTGTGATGGTATTACCTCGTTATTTTTGCATTTTTGCATGTTCACGCTATCTAGGCAAATGTTTCACCTCGTTTTACGGGTCTGATGCCAAAATACAGAAATAAGCAACAGAGATGAGCAATCTTTGCGATCGGCATGCCACTGTGCAACACCACGTGTTGCTGCATTTTTAGTAACTTTTGATCTATTATGTACACATATTATTAAAAGTCTACGGATCCGTTCCGTTCAGGTATGAAAGATTGGTGCTATGTTCTGTGATGCCAGAATCGTTATGGAGAGCACTTTTTTAATATAAAAAAAAACAGTAACAGAAGTATAAATGAATACAAAAATGGGTACCTTAAGTTTCTGAAGTTAAGCAAAACATTAATACTGTAACACAAATATTAACAAACCTTAAACTTACCATGTGTGTTTTAAAAGATGAAGTATTTGATGCCATTTTTCACTGCCCAAATTCAATATTTTAACAATTCTTCATCAGGTGGATACACGTGCTGATTCTCAGGATGATGATGATGAAAAGCAAAATGGCAGTCCACTCAATGACAAAGTCCCAGAAGCCATTGTGAACACCGTGACCAGCACACTGTCCGTGTCCGAGTACTTTGCCAAGCGTATGGCACAGCTGAAAAAGTCACAGATGAAAGAAGGGGCCGAGCCAGCAGGGGAAGTACAAGACAACACCACAGGGGCACTGCCCTTTGATGAACCCTCTTCGAAATCCAAAAAGAAACGAAAAAGGAATGAAGAGCAGAGTTCTTACTGCAAAGAACAACCGGAGGATGACAATAATGTAGAACAGCCCAGTTATGAAGACCACACACAGAAAAAGAAAAAGAAACAAAAAAGGACTGAAGAGCAGAGTTCTTACTGCAAAGAAGAGCCAGAGAATAATCATAATGTAGAACAGCTCAGTTATGAAGACCAAACAGAGAATAAGAAACGACAAAGGAATGAAGAGCAGAGTTCTTACTGCAAAGAAGAACTGGAGGTTGACAATAATGTAGAACTGCCCAATAATGAAGTCCACACACAGAAAAAGAAAAAGAAACAAAAAAGGAATGAAGAGCAAAGTTCTTACTGCAAAGAAGAACTGGAGGTTGACAATAATGTAGAGCTGCCCAATAATGAAGTCCACACACAGAAAAAGAAAAAGAAACAAAAAAGGACTGAAGAGCAGAGTTCTTACTGCAAAGAAGATCCAGAGAATAATAATAATGTAGAACAGCTCAGTTATGAAGACCACACACAGAAAAAGAAAAAGAAACGAAAAAGGAATAAAGAGCGGAGTTCTGACTGCAAGGATGAACCGGAGAATGACAATGTAGAACTGCCCAATAATGAAGACCACAAACAGAAAAAGAAACGAAAAAGAAATAAAGAGCTGAGTTCTTACTGCAAAGAAGAACCGGAGGATGACAATAATGTAGAACTGCCCAGTTATGAAGACCACACACAGAAAAAGAAACGAAAAGAGAAACACTTGAGAAGAGAAGCTGGGCTCAAGGCCCCTGAAAACTTGGCATGTGATGAAATGGCTGTTGAAGAATATGATTTTACAGAAACACGACCCAAGCAAAAGAAGAAGAAAGCAAAAAAGTCTAAAAACTAAGGAACAATCGGTATCAAGGAATGATCCACAGGGCGCTCGCTATCTTGGGGAATGTGAAACCATTAAAAAGAAATAATGAATTGGCCAGCATCAGTCCTACCATTGTCCTGTATAATTCGCACATATGACCAGTTGGGCACAAGCTTCATTTCAGTAGGACCTAAAGGTTTGTTTAACGGCGGCAGTGGCACCAATCGTGCGACTGATACCTTCAAGCCCCACATTTACCACAAAGCTTGATCATCTTACAAGATTTGATTTGTTTAAAGGTGGTGAGAGGTGGAAATACTGCACAACACATCCCCACTACTGGGCCCTGGCCTTATGTTGAAATTCCTTACTGGTTTTAGCCCATTCTCTCCTTTTATATTATCACCATTTTCTTTGGTACCAAAGTTTTATCGTCCAAAGTTTCAATTGACCTGTTGTATTTTGGAAACTGACTTCCTTACACTGTTTCACTTCACATTTGTTAAAGTAAATTCTCTGTCAACAACATGTGTTTTATACAAGAGCAGTTGAACAATAAAACAGGTTATGTTTCTTTCATTTTGTGATGTTTGCTGTTCAAATATTTTCTAACAAGTGTCAGTTCATCTCTGCAGTGTTCTGACCTCCAGGTACAACTTTAATGTGGGGTTTTAAAATGATGTAGCTAAAGTGGTTTTGTAGTGTAGTTCCTATAATACCCCTGCAGGACCTGCGCTTTTGGATAACATACACTATGGGCCTGGTGGCAGACTGACTCTGAGCACCCCCACCGCGTATGTTAGCCTTGTTTGCATTAGCTAGCTCACAGTGCCACAAGAATCTCCTTTTTATCAGAGATATTTGTTTTTGGCAACCTCAGAACACAACAACCCTAATTCATCACTCGTGGAAACAATGTACTACTTTTCGCCCAGTCACTCATGCTTGCTCATTTGGTCTCAGATAGTTACACAGAAGAAACAGTCGAGCGTGTTTACAATAAGAATTTATTGTACAGTTCTAGTGTGCAATATATGTGCTGCGACAACTGTTAAACGGTAGCAAAGATATCTGATCAGCAGTACAGTGAATAAAAAGGAATAGTACAGTTCTACCATTTTGCAATAGCCATGAACATATACGTGAATATGAAATGCATTTATAAAATGAAGCGCGTACTCCTACGATGCCTGTCTAGATGTACGCAAGTGTACCTAGCACGTGATTGAGTGCTAAAGAGCCAAGAATCCCGCTAGGATTTAGTCAAAGCACATTACCTGAATGATGAGAGTGTGGGACCTCATCCTGGTCTCGATTTGGACACCCAGTAAGGGATGGTTAGACCACTGTCAGCTGGAGCGACTGCATGCAGTAGCCTCAGCGTCTCTGGTCAGTATGTCGGCCTGGAAATCTTGGTTCCCTCTAACTACTGATAGCAGGAGGTGCTGTATTTATACAGAAAATTATAGATACTGTCTTGTGTTAACCATTGTTGGGTATGAAGATGACGTATGGGATGAACCGTTTACGTAGATGTTTGTGGATTCTAGCCCCTGCCTGGTTTCCTAGAACTCTTATGAATACTGGATGAGCACATCAAAGCTGGTACAGGAGGCAATTGTTCGGGAAAATAAGGTTCAGCCCTCAGCGCCCGTTATTATGAAGAATAGGGAACTAATGTAGGTGAAAGATTATGCCTATATTAGGGCATCTCAAACCATGCTTTTAAAAAAAAAATCTTAATTTATGACATTTTTCAGACAGGAACAAAGTTACAGAACTATGCATCGTGACATGTATAGCAGAAATTACTATATCCAGTGACGTTGTATTTATATCCTCAACACAGTTACATTAGACGCTTCACACCATGCCCAAACTGCTCATCTGTAATTGGAACACTTCTCATTATACAGTGCGTCATTACTTATATCACTGTCAGAGGGACCTGGGGACATAAGGGAGAGCAGAAATTATTACGTAGGTAACCATCACATAAATACATTATAGCTCATCAGTGAGATAGACACATATATGTCCTGCCCAGGTACATAGTCAGTATAGGTAATGAATAAACAGTATGGAGCCACTAAGGTACTCAAAGGGTCTATTTCCAGCAGTTACTCACCATTCACTGAGGATGAGTCGGAGCTTCCCTCCTCCCCTCGCATGAGATATGCTTGTATTGGACCCCACACATCCCTTGGTCTAGAGGCCATCGGTAGCGTTTCAGCATATATGGAGGTTTGCCCCTGACAATAACATCTCGTAACCACTCCTTAAATTTTGGTGCCCTCCCCCTACCCCAGTGGCATGCCACTTACATTTGGCCATTAATAGCACAATATCTAGGAATTTTCTGCTGTGATTGGGTATTTGTGCAGTATAGCCCAGCAGCATGATCAGTGGATCTCTCTCCAAGGTAGCACCCAGCATGTGTTCGAGGGCCTCATGTACCTGCGTCCAGTATTACCACACCATCGGACATTCCCACGCCAGAAGCATGAAGCCAGCTCCAGCCCCATTACATCTTTCACATCTGTCATTATCTGAAAGCTGATACTTCTATTTTTTGGCAGGGGTGTAGTAGAGACGCTGTAAGAACCTATAATGTATGATCTTGAATCGACAACTAGCCGATACAGATTCTGTGATATTACAGCAATACTTTCATTGGTCATCAGTTATTTCCTGTCCCATATCTTGGCTCCAATTCTTGCGAGCTGAGCCTTCCACCCCCCTTTGTTGTGCCCATATACTACGATACATACCCGACACCAAGTGCTTCCCTTCAGGAGAGCTAAGAGTGAGGTGTAGTAGAATGAAAGTTTCTGGTTCATGAGGAAAGTCGGGAAGTTACGCAATCGTACATATGGAAAAACTTCCAATGGCGTGGGCAGCATAACTTGGAATAGGTGCTCTAAAGAGCGAAACAACCCCTCATGAAACAGATCACCCCATGTAGTGACATGAAGACACTTACACAAAGCTTGAAATCCCGTTTCTCGGAGGAGTACCATATTTGGGTGGTATGCGAGTGGAAGTCGCGGTGAATACAATAGGTGAGACCCCAGCATAGTGCAAGTTATGGTAGTGAGTGGTGTCTCTATAGCACTAATAGAACCATGTATAAGACCGTTCAGAGGCTGGGGGTGTGCCAGACAATCCTCAGTTGCTAGCTGTGGCATATATGGCGTAGGTACCATCCAGGGATATGCGTAATAGGCTTGCGCACTGATATAGTAGGTTTCAAAGTCAGGATTGTCGAATCCACCCCTATCATAAGGTTGTGCGAGGATCGCCCATCTAAGTCGTGGCTGTTTACCGCCCCACAATAATCGTATTAATTCCGTACACAGAGTTTTGAAGAAAAAAGCTCCAGGGTAATAGGGAATGTTAAGAAATAAATATAGGAATTGGGGGAGAACCACCATCTTTATAAGGGAAGCTCGTCCTGCCAAAGACAATGGCAGGGAGATCCAGCGTGTGACATCGTTTCAATCTCGTGATCTCTGCGCCATAGTTTAATCTGAGTGTTTCCTCCCTATCCCTAGATATTTGTATACCTAAATACCTGGGGTTGGAAGCGCACCATTCTAGAGGAAAATCCAGCGGGAATTCGGACACAGCAGGTGTAAGTGGGAAGAATTGCGATTTTCCCCAATTAATGTTGACACCCAAAAGCTGTCCAGACACCAGAAATTCTCTCAATAGGGGGTTAATATTTTGCTGAGGCTCCCTAACATATAGCGTGACGTCATCAGCGTATAGTGACACCAGAATTTGACGCTGAAAACACTGAAACGCCCTTTTCCGGTGGAACTGACGCAGTCTGGACGCTAATGGCTCAATCGCTATGGCAAAAAGTAACGGGGAAAGCGGGCACCCCTGCCGGATACCCCGCGATATGGAGAAAGCGGTAGTTAGATGGCCATTAATCAGTACTTTGGCAGAGGGTCGATGGTACAACTGCTGCACCCAGGAGATAAATAGTGGAGGAAACCCCATCCGCTCCAGGACTCTGAACAGATAACTCCACAGAGTCAAATGCCTTAGAGGCATCTAGGAAAACAGCCGCAACCGGGAATTCCAGTGCCACGGTCTGTATCAGAGAGAACAGAGTCTGTAAGTTGTGAGTAAGTAGCCCTACCAGGGACAAATCCCGATTGGCCGGGGAGAATAATCCTGTCAATAAGATGCGTCAGACGCTTAGCTAAAACCTTGGCTAATATTTTGGTGTCACAGTTGATGAGTGAGAGCGGTCTATAAGAGTTGCAGACTCTGGGAGGTTTACCAGGCTTTAGCAAAGAGGTGATGACCACTTCACGCATCGTGGGTGGAAGTATCCCCACTTCCAGGGACTCTTCAAATATTTCCAGTAAAACTAGTGCCATAACATCGATGTAACATTTATAGAACTCAGCAGGCAGGCCTTCCAAGCCCGGTGCCTTACCGTTCTTCACGGATATGATAGCCTATCCGATCTAATCTACCTCCAGTGGAGCGCTAAGAAACTGTCTTTGGACATCACTAAGCCAACATAGTGCCACATCCCCCATAAATTCGTCAAGCTCTATTTCTCCATGCCTCTGCATGGTGTATAAGGTAGTATAGTGAGAAATGAAGGTGTCCATGATACTCACAGTGTCCTGACATATCTCAACCCCGATTTCTCTATCTCCAATATACTGTTGCTAAAACACGGGCAGCGTGTAAGTTCTGATAATGCTTCCCCGGGCGCTCCCCCTCTCCATATCTCCACGCCACCCAATACCACCCTCTCAAATTAACTTCCCTGGCCGCTTCTTCCTCATAGGTATGTGAAAAACAAGGACCCCCTGGGTAGTGTTGAAAAAGAACTCCTAGGGCAAGGTAAACCAAATATATGCAAAAAACTCCTAGGCAGACTTAAAGTTAGACAACAGGATAGGGGACCCAATTATGGATAGGAACAGGCAAGGAAAAAATATATGGGAATAATCATATATGCAGAACAGACATGTTTTTAATATACACAGTTAAAATCATACAAAAAGTATTACATAATTCAATTTAAATGACATTACACAATTGGGATTATTAAATACGAAAAATTCATACAATAACACAATATATACATTGACAACACTAATTAAAAAGACACCATGAATGATTATTACAGGGTGTCCAGAACTTAATGAAGAAGAGATTACTCGCTTCTTCCTCATATGCAGGTAACTTGGCCCTAAACCCCTTCTGTACCTGCCCGGTGTCCCCCGCCATCAACCGACCCTCCAACCTCTTCAGATCCTGCTCCAAGGTCCGCGATGTGCGTTGTATGTCTCTCAATTCCCCGAAGCTTTTGGAGATATAATACCCCCGTATAGTGACTTTAAAGGCTTCCCATATTAACTCCACACTATCCACAAAGCCTTTATTTTGTATAAAGAAGTCCTTTATTTCCTCCCCTAGTTCAGTCAGAAAGACTAAATCCAACAAGGCATTCGGTTGCATTCGCTATGTCGGCCTGGGCCTATCATAACCAGGTACCTTAATCGTAAGTCTTACAGGGCAATGATCAGAATATGTCCTAGCGAGATGTCTAGCATCACTTAAGCCTATACCTAACCCCTTGGAAAGTAGGCAATAGTCTAACCGTGCCCATGTCCTCGTGTGTGACGTACAGTGAGTCCCTTCCCGCTGCAGCGGGTGTAGTCGAAACCAGCTATCTTTCAGACCACCCTCCTCCACTATGCCAGCCAGCACCTCACAAAATTTGTTGTTATAATGTACTGCAGTATCAGCTCTATCCTGAGCGAGGACCAATGCGACGTTGATTCCCCCGCAAGATTTTACCCCAAAGGGACGTGAAAAATTCAGGCGTATCAACATTAGGGGCATAACAATTTGTTACAGAATCCCTACCCATTCTCCCCCATACAATAACATATCTCCCCTGTGGAGAAGTGTGGCTCAGGGGTTAGAGGCAGCAGACCCGGAAGCTGAGATCGGTCCTGGACCAGGGTTCAATTCCCCGCCTCGGCGGGTCTTGGGCTAAAAATTCCACGGACTCGATAATTCTCGCCCCGGTGCCTCCTCGACTCACGGGTTCACACTCTGCGACTCTGGGCAATAGCTTGCTTAATCTCCACAACGGCCCCTCGCGGCGGGATGCCTGACTTTCACCTTGTGGATACCCTGCTATCTCACAGGGGAATACCAGGAAGGGTTCCCTAAGCAAGCGCCGGGAAACCCACTGCGGGTAGCTGTGCGCTATATAAGCTCAACTACATTTACATTTACATTTACATTTGAAATCGTACCTGCAAGTGCAAAGGAGACACGATTCTTAATCAATATGGCAGTTCCTCGCGCATATGAGAAATAAGAAAATGCTCTTATGCTTGCCCATCTATTGGTGAATGTATTGCTAGACTGAGGGGTGTATATGTGCCTCCTGCAGCAATGCCACCTGTATCTGCTGCCTATCTAGATAAGCAAGGACCTGCCTGCACTTCCTTGCATCATTCAGCCCTCTAATATTCCAGGATATCCCCCTCCTCAGTCATACTGTTCCATGCTATCACCCTGGACGCCCAGCAGCATGAAGTGATACGACGCGCCTCTTGAGTATATGTCACTTGTCATAACTGCAAACAACATTCATCGATGCTGTAAACTCCCCGTCCCCGACCTCCCCCTCCCACTGAAACATCCCAATTACGCCAGTATCAATCGATCTCGCCCCCCTACCCCCCAACAGCCATGAAAAACAATACAACAGGGGTACTCGCATTGGAGGAATCTGACCAGGTAGCTCACGAGTACCTCACACCTCTAAGGGAGACCTACAACAAGTGGTCCGTCCCCCCTTTAGGCAGCAAGGGTGTCTGGCTGTTCATATCGCTCATGTTCCGCTCTCCTGCGCTATCCCCATGCAAAGACTCTTGCCGCTGGATAAGTCCAAAGCAGATGTCAGGCAGTACTATGCTCTCCATGGGAGTCACCTGTGTGCAGAGTAGAAACACCCTCTGTCTCGAAGATCATTCCACATCTGAGAGGTGCGCCTCTGATGAGTCACCCTGTTCAGGAGTCACGGCCTTTCTCCGCTTTATTTTCTTGAGGAAGTCCTCCACCTGCTGCGACTTCATGTAGATTGTCTGAGTGCCCTGATACGTTACTCTAAGACGCGCCGGGTACAACAAGGCATAGTCCAGCTGTGCCTGTCGTAGTTTCTGCTTCACAACATTAAACTTGCGCCTCTCCTCTTGTACATGTGCCATAAAATCTGGAAATATAGTGAAGGAGACACCATCATAGTCCAGCTGTTTCTTTTCCCTGGCAATCCATAATACAGTGTCCCTATCCCTGTAATTGAGGAGGCGTGCTATGATGGGTCTTGGTGTGCTTCCGGGAGGTTGTCTGGGGCCGAGGGAATCTATGGGCCCTTTCCACTACAAACTGAGGGGAGAGTGCATCAGTGGTAAGCATCTTTTCGACATACCCCTCAAGCCTTCCCGTGTTTGTGCTCTCTGGCACGCCTAAAATGTGAATGTTATTATGCCTGTTCCGGGCTTCAATGTCCTCATTTTTAGCGTTTATAATTTTCATCAGTTTATCCATCTGGGACAGAGCAGTTTTCAGTTGCGCCGTGACACCCTCTGTGTCTGATATTCTGTGCTCCGCTTCTTTGATGCGTGTATCATGCCCGTCTAATTTGTGGGCAATGGCATCCACACATGTAGCAAGGGTATCCATTTTGTCTGCTATCGTCGCGAGCCCCCGACACACCTCCGACAATATCGCGTGCATGTCATTGCTTGTTCCAGCACTCTGCTCAGGGGCAGTCTCCATTGCCCCACTCTCCGCCTCCATGGCTTGTTGGCGCGCGTTCTTTTCAGTTTTAAGGTGAGGCGCGCATCCGTTCTCCCCATCATGCAGTACACACACTAACCAGAGCGCTGTCCAGAATCACTAGGTGGGCAGAAGCCAGAGCCAGCAATTAGAATTATAGCCTCTCAGCTTCCTAAAGTGTGAAAAGGGAACCGTATCCAATGACAAATGATAAAGTCCAGTGTCACGTCAAGCTGCCTTCTCGCCCAGCATCACTTCAATAAAGCTGGTCTGCTCTGGCGTCTCGCTGCACATCCGTGTACTGCTGCACAATACCAGAACCAGATCAAAGTCAATTCAACACGCCTGGGGCACACATGAACAGTCTGGCCCCGGTGGATTTCGCGCATCCAACCCACAGGGCACCGCTCTCCTGAGCACAGTCGCGACACACTCCGGCAGTGCAGTTATAGAAGCACCCCTCTTCGGGGCACGATGGTCACTCACCTGTAGTGCTTCACGCATCCCACCGTAGGCTGCACAGCGAGGCGGTCAATCCGCATACCCCATTCGGTGACAGCTGGCAGCCCGGGAGAGCCGTTAGAACACCACAAACCAAATAGTACCGCAGCAGGCACAGTATTCAAGACCTCCCCACTTCTGGCCCACAGTGTTGTCCCTTGTTATGCTCTTACGCCCTCTGGCAGCCCACACTCCCGCTGTGTCTACATCTACGCAGCCCTTCAGTGACGGCCGCCATGTTGACATGTACAGGGCACCATGGTAGGCGACATTCACCCGTTCTACCACTCCCGTGTGGTAGTGGCTTACAGAAGGATTCCGCTGCAGGAACACTGTCTCCGCAGCATGCAGGCATCCTGATATGCCTACCGGTGCTAGCAATGCTCGTCGTCAGAGCATATATGCATGGGAAGCCGTCCGGCCCACCCGCCACGTGGCCGCCACGGCTCTCACGTAGCGCCGCACTCCCAGGCACGGTTCCAATCCTCTCCAGGGGGTCACACCGCTCGGCAATTCTCACCAGCCGATAAGCGTTTCTATGCGTCCGTGGGTGATAGGATGAACACCGCTTGCACCACAAATGACAGTCGCCTCTGCTACGCGTTTTGAAAGCTTTCAGCTCAATCAGGAACACAGGATAATTGCAGAAGTAATGACGGGACTGCGGGAGCCTCACGAAATCGCGGCCATTCCGCTCGTGCGCCACCTAGCGCCCCTCTCAAACCATGCTTTTATTAGGGCATCTATATGAAACATAACACTTCATCTGAATTCATATTTGTTATATAAAGATATCATATTTGTGAGCTTCTCAAAGCGTTAAACAAAATAAATGCTACAGTTTCAGTAATTCAAGAAGTAAATTTGGGAAAACCATGACTGTCCTACCTGAGATCCATGATTTCTGGAAAATCTTATGTGTTGGCGAGGCAATGAAATGGAAAATGTAGGCGAGCTTGTTGTGGCCTTATTCCGCTGCCGGTATCAACCAATGATACAAACAAAGAAATATGAAGCAGGCAGCAGTTTTGTGGCAGGAATTGAATGCAAATTGGCAGGTAGATGAAAATAACCAAGACATAATCTAAAGTCAGAGGTAAAATTTAATGTAATGAACTGCGACTTAGTCAAAGATGTTAATACATTGCGTACGTATGATAAGCCTCCAATGCAATGAAATAAAGGTATATAGCTAAACCCTTCCTAATATCTATAAGTGCATGGGCAGGTGACTTAAAATATCCCATTGAGTTCCACAATACCTCTGTCCTGTGGAAACCCTGTTTTTTAAGTTACACAACATCAGTATCATCTCAAAATATCATCTGACACAAGTATTGGCAAAGAAATACCAGGGTGGCAAGAATCACGTAACACAGAATATTTCAGGTAAGGATATTATTTTTATCAGTGTTTAATACTGTTTTTCTTAAATAAAGTTGTATATACTATAGATTTTGTATCATTTGGTAATGTTTTATGATTTTGTGTTTTAAATTACTGTATTGTTATGCAACATTTATACAGAGCCCACTTACCCACATTTGGGGGCGCTAAAACGTTTGCCTGCATAGGTAGCACCCTACACTGTACAGGGTGTGTAGTTGGAGGACCAACGACCTCTGTTGGAGATCGGACCACTTATTGCTCCCTGGCTCCATCTGCCGGTGTCTGACTCCATCACCACTTCTGGAATGCTGCCAAAAATGGCTCTGCCTTTCAATCCCTCCGTGTGTTCCAGGCAACATGAAATCTCCACTCTGGCTTTCTGGGACAAGGCTACTTGTTCCACATAGGACACCCCCTTTCAAAGATCTTTAGGTTTGGAAAGGGACCGGTAATGGAGAGGACCTTGAAAGATTGACTCAATGGAAGAGGCCAAAAGCCCCACCAGTCTGGCAAGGGAACTCAGAGACCATTGAAGATGATAGCGCACGTCACAATTCTTTCTTGAAAGAAACAACCTTCTGAGATGGGACATAAGTGTGCTGGAATCAAGTCTACATGAAAACCCAGAAACTCTGTAATTTGAGAAGGAACCAGACTCAACTTTAGGACGTTTATTATAAATCCCAAATCCTGCATCAATTGCAGTGTCTAGTGAAGGTGCAAAAGAACCTCGTCTCAACCATGCACCATAATAATCAGGTCGTCCAGGTAGATAAGACAAACCCCCTTGAATCTAAGCGTCTCCAGTACCAGTTTCATTAACTTGGTGAGTCACCAATGGACTGAGGACAGCTGAAGGGAAGGGTGGCAAATTCGTATCACTGATAGCCCCACTGAAATTGTAGAAAACTTCTGTGTGTGGGAAACATAGGGACGGTGAGGTATGCATCCTTTCAGTCCAGTTAAACTAGCTAGTCGTTCACCTAGAGAAGATCCCTGAGCATGTGAATGCCCTCCTTCTTAAAGTGGCGGTAAATTGCCCTGGAGCGGAACTCTTTGAGATTGAGGAGCAGCCGGGGCCCACCCCCTTTCTTTTGTACCAAAAACGCGTGCTTATGAAACACCTGGGATGATATGATGTCAGCACATTTGCCTCTTTCCACAAAAGTTCCAAAATCCCGGTCAAAGAAGTTTGCTTTTTGTTGGGAAAAAGACTGGGGCACTTGTCTATAAAACATAAGGGTCACTTGTAATCTGATGCCAATTGGCAATAAAGGGCTGAATCCAGCACCCAAGATAACTTGTAAAAGAGGAATCCATGTTACATGTGGAATCTGCTGATCCTGACTCTCAACCATGATAGTCGGATCATCTATATCCCCCTCAACCTTATTGAGTCCTGCCAGGATAGAAGGTCCCTTGGTTAGAGGTGAAGATCCAACCTCCTCCTCCTCTGGCTTGATACCCTTTGTGGGAACCCTGCTAGTACCCACGGCCTGATGCTTGGCCTCTGAAGGGTCCAGAGCTGCCAAAAAAGAAACCAGTGAAAGAATTTCTTGAGGGAGGATTGGGCTTGTAGCCAAAAACTTGCCAAGATCTTTAACAAAATGTATGCTGAATAATTGGCCATTGGCCAAAGGATCTGCTTTGGCTGTAGCTAGCTCAGCTTGCTTGGGGTTAATGGCCCTAATAGGTCAAGCACCTTGTCCTAACACCCCGGCCAGGCGCAGTATTTGCCCTTCTTAAGGTCCTTGGATTACTTCCGCATGTATTCTGCCACGCTCTGGTCCATCTAGGGGCTTTCAGCTACTTTATCAGATAGGGAAGGAAAGAGGGCATTTATTTCAGAGTTTTGCCCTGACTTCTTTTTTGAAGTTTTTACGTAACTGGGATTGGACATACTCCACTACCTCGGAAGTGTGGTACTTCTCCGATGATCTCGGTTGTATTATATCATTGTGATTGAAACCAAAGAGTCTCTCTTGCTGGTTCTGGGGTTCGAGGAAGTACGACTTCCGTGTACGCTATGTAGACATGGGGATGTGTCTTCAGGAGAGCTATCAGATGAGGACAGGGAAGAGGCGTCGTCCGATGCCTGATCAGGGGTCGTCACAGTTGTAGATGTCCCCGGGGGCTTAACAACCGCATATGTGTGGTCAATACGCACAACCTCCCACTGCTTTTCTAACCCTCTATTTTCCTACTCTCCCTGTCTCCTTCATCCCTTCTCTCTCACCCTCTCCCACCTACCCCAAAAATAGTTTGAACCTCCCAAGTTAACTAATTTGGATTTCTCTTGTAAATAACATTCTTATTTTTCTGCTTTATTGGCTAAATGGACTCTTTTGCAATGTTTATTATTAAGTGTTCTTGTATACTGTATCTCCTCACATTCCTGTAAAGCGCTCTGATACCTCTGGGTCTAGCCAGCACTATAGAAAACCTTTAAAATAAATAAATGAATTGTCTTTTTGTTTGGCCAAGGTTGGTCCACCAGGGGAGGTGTCATGATAGAAGGGGCAGGTCCTGTATCCTGAAAACCTTGGCCCATTTCTAGAAGGGCATAGTGCTTCATTTGGCGCCTAAAGGGTTGCAATGCAACTGCCAAGGCTTTGTTGACCGACTCTTGGACAGCTATCAATGGCCTCCAGCAATTGTTCACCAACCTGTTACTCAGCTGGGTCTTCATAATCATAGTAGCCCTCAAATTCCTCCTGTGAATAAAATACCTTGCCATGCTATAAGTTTTGAAAATTGCTGAAGAACAAGGTTTTTGGGGTTAAAGGGCTTCAAACAGGTTCAAGTCAGTAGAGGTGAACAGGGGGGTATCCCCACTCAGGCACAAGTGGCAGTGAGCTTGCAGAACAAGCCTGTCCACAAGATAAATGGCAGAATTTTCTTGGAGTGTGTTGGAGGGTGTTTCCTGACCCATAGTGCAAAGCTCCTATATGTTTATTGCAGCCCCTTGGTGGAGTAAAGGAGCACAAACTTAAAAGTGTGGGTCTCTGAGCGCTCTTTTGAGCTGATCATTCTAAAAAACGCACTTCCACCTCGCCGGCTCCTCGCATGAGCTATTGGCTACCTACTTATAAAAAGAGGACTGCCCATAGAATAACTAGCACTGGTACTTCCTCCTCTCTCCACTCCAGCTGGCCGTTTGTGAAGGCCACGGCTGTGAACACTAAATTTGAGGAAAATACAATCGGAGTGTAACTTTCCCACAATGCGGCACAACAAACAGTATCAGATCATTAAACCCTTATCAGGGATGATCCCCACGATCGCTGTGACTGAATGAAAGTGGGTTTCTGTAGTAGGGGATCTCTGTGTATAGTCATAATCTAGTGAATAGTCCCACCCATGTGTGTGGATCCCGGAGCAATCAAAAATAATCTCTTAAATTGTCAAAAAATGCATACCTGCACAGACACTTAAGAGAGAAATTAAAGACACATAATGCAGCCTATATCCACGGGCTACACTGTCCAGTACTTCAACTAGAAATTCCACCAAAAACCCACAAACAGCACAGCCTGTCCAGATTTCTCCACAGAGAAAAACTTTCCTTTTCCAGCGAAACCCTCTGGAATGATAGAGAGGAAGGAGTGGACAGACAAGCCCCATAGGCTGCCATTATGTGACTCAGAACAGGATACTGTGCCTTTAAGAGAACTTTCCAGAAGCCTCACAGTATCCCAGAATGCACTGCAGGTCCCTTTTACTTTCAGTTCTTTTTGAAGGCGTACCACGCCAGACCTGTAGCATTTCTTACATGAATATCTCTCTCCACCGGGGAGGAGGGCAGGCGCTTATGACTATAACAGAGATACCCCTACTACAGAACTGGAGTTACAGGACAGAAACTACTCCTTCTGTAGTAGGGGATCTCTGTGTATAGTCATAATCTAGTGAATAGAATGGCAAGCCCATCCCCACACCAAAGTGGCGGTGGAGAACAGAGAAATAACACCACTACTGTGCGAACAGATTTCCAGCGAAGCCTGCCCAACCTGAGCATCTGCCCTGGCATCAGTGTCCAGACAGTAATGCTTAACAAAGGTATGGACCGACGTCCAAGTGGCCGCCTTGCAGATTTCTGCAATTGGAACATTACGGAGCAAAGCAGTCGTGGCAGCTTTGCCCCTGGTGGAATGAGCCTTAGGTTTACCCCTAAAGGTCTTATTAGCCTTTTGGTAACACAATTGTATACAGGACACAATCCACCTCGAGATGGACTGTTTAGAGGTAGCGAGACCGGTCCTGACTGATCCATAATTGATAAACAATTGGTCTGACCTACGAATATCCTTGGTTTTATCCAGATAAAATTTCAACACCCTCCTAACATCCAGGGAATGCAGAGATCTTTCTGCTGGAGATGAAGGATTCTGAAAAAACGTAGGTAAAGTTATAGTCTGGTTAACATGGAAATCAGATATAACTAGGCTGTCCTGTTTTCAGTTTCTATTTTTGGCAAATTCTGGTGGGGTTTTGTCAGTGTTTTCAATATCTTAAAAAACAGTTATCAGTGGTTACACATTTTCACGCCACTAAAAACAACAGAAAAAGTGTTTTTCCGGTGTTTATGGAACGTTTTGCTTTTATCATTGCTTGCTTTCTGCACTGAAAGAACATGGTATATAGACAGTGTACGTATAGTGTAGATATGGTCCAAAGAGATTTTTTGCAAATTAATCTTATTGTAGTACATCATACAATACTCCTTCAGTGAGTCTTTGGTCATGTGCGCTCGCGCTTTCCTTCCTTAACTTCTGTGAAAAGGCCCTCTCAGCATTCATAGCCCCTTGGGCTGAGAACCGTCAGCTAAGGGGCACAGTTTGGATGACTCTTTCTTTGATGCCACATAAAGCACGAAATGATAAATATTTGCGTTTTAGTTCCTGGGCATAAGAAAACAGTGCACCAGAATGGACTAAAAAGTCAATAGCATCCCTCATGAACTCTGAAGATTGTAAAGATGCTTTCAGCATACCATCTAACACGTGGCAAGGATCTCCTACAGTTAATCACTTCAGCTCTGGTATCAATTTTGACAGGTCATCACACAAATTCTTTATATACATAGCTGAATCACTACAAATACAAACAATATCACTCCAATCTTTGTTGAACTTGGAAAGAACCTTTTTTGCAGAGCATAACAAGTGACACTGCGTTCCATGTTTTCCAAAAGTCTGGTGTCACGTTTTCACCACTATCCCAGATGCTTGGTAATATATATACTTGTCACTATACCTTAGATTTAATGTTTAAAGCCTGAGGTATTGGCAATTCACCTACTATCAATACTGTCCCACTAGAAACTATGGTCTGATGTATTAAGGGTTTTTACCAATTCTCTGTGGGCAACTGTGATGACACATATTAGGAAAGATTTTTATGAAACTAGCCATTTTACCTATCAGTGAAAGAATCAAATGCAGCCAAAATATCAAATGTGAGTTTGATATGTTCTGATTCTCTACAGTTTATAAAATAATTAAACTAAACCTAAAACATGAAACTAAACCCTGCATCTTTAGACCAAAGGCCATAAAACTGAAAAAAGTAAAAGGAAGAAGAAACAATATTTTAGTGGCATCCCTAAATAACAAAACTCAAGCAGAATAATGTTAGCCAGTCTTTCTTGCTGCTAGCTTGTATAACAAAGTTACATTTTATTGACCCCTTCAGTAAGAACAAAATTACTATTTCACTTTCTTTTTCCTTTCTTTAAATGGCATTTAGTTTGTGGTTGTGCAGGTGTTTTTTCAGTGTTTATATGTTTTCACCGGTGAGGGCTATTTTTCTTTCAGTGGGGTTTTATCAGTTATTATAGGTTTAAACCTAAAACCCCACAGCCTAGATATAACCTTTGGAAGAAATTTAGGGTGAGTACGCATAACAACCTTAGCAGCATGAAATACAGTATAAGGTTCTTGGCAATACAACGCCTGAATTTCCCTCACCCTGCGGGCCGATGTGATGGCCACGAGGAACGTCGCCTTCCAGGACAGGTGCTGCAACAAAGCCTTATGAAAAGGTTCAAAAGGCTCCTTCATCAATCTGGACGGCACCACGTTCAATTCCCATGAATGCGAAGGAAGCCGGACAGGAGGGAACACTTTCTTCAAGCCTTCCAAAATACCTTTGATCACAGGGATCTGAAAGAAGGAAGTCTGTGAAGGCCATTTCCTGTAGGCAGTCAGCGCAGCAAGATGAACCTTAATGGAATGGACATTAAGGCCAGACTGCACCAGGTGTAGAAGATACGGAAGGACGACATCTTCCTACACGTCGTTGGGTCATAATCCTTGGACTTGCACCAGATGTAAAACCTCTTCCACTTGTAAGCATAAGAAGTCCTAGTGGAAGGTCGCTTAGCCTCCTTCAGTAAGTCCATACAATCTTCTGGTAGATTCAAATGGCCATATTGCACTATCTCAGGAGCCATGCCGCCAAACTCAAAGACGAGAGGTTGGGGTGCAACATCTGCCCCCCGAACTTCGTGAGAAGGTCCGGCCTGCACGGCAGTGGTATGTGAGGAAGGAGAGACCAGTGAAGCAGGTCCGTGAACCACCACTGTCTGGGCCATTCCGGGGCAATCAGGATCATCCGCGCCCTGGACTGGGACAGTTTGATGAGCACCGCCGGAATCAGGGGAATGGGTGGAAAAGCGTACAGAAAGCTGTTCGACCAGTTGATCCATAACGCATTCCCCAGCATCCCTGGCTGGTAGTACCTGGAGGCGAAGTCTCGGCATTTGCTGTTTTTGGCGGTGGCGAACAGATCTACGTCTGGAGTCCCCCACCTTGCGAAGACTTCTCCTAGTACTTCGTCGTTTATGACCCATTCATGGTTTTCCTGAATCAGTCTGCTCAGTGCGTCTGCCTGAACATTCTGCACACCTGGTAGATGAGTGGCCGTTATCGTCAGTCCTCTGGCCAGAAGCCAGTGCCAGATCGCCTGCACCTCCTGCGACAGAGTGCGCGATCTCGACCCCCCCCTGCTTGTTGAGGTAATACATCGTGGTCGTATTGTCCGTCTGAACAAGCAAAGAGTTGGTCCGGAAGGACGGATGAAAGGCCTCTCAGTATCCCAGAATGCACAGCAGGTCCCTTTTACTTTCAGTTCTTTTTTCCGGCTCCTGCAAGCAGGACCCTGGAGCATTGAGCTCTCCCTTTCAAGGGTTTAATTTGAGATTGTCACTTTTTTCAAGTGTTTGAGTGCTTTCCTTTGAAGTACTTTGGTGTTTCTTCCTTGTGTGTGTCTTTTGCACTCATTTATTTGTCAAAATGCCTGGATTGTTTGACAAATGCCCAGAGTGTCCAAGGAAGAAGTCCAAGTCGGACCCACATGAGGTGTGCATCGTCTGCCTTCCCTCATCTCATGTCCCAGAGGAGTGTGGCATTTGCCAGACCTTATCCACCAGGACCCTGAGAGAGAGGATGAAGATCACGCTCCAAGGCCTGGAAGATAGAAGACTGCAGGCACAAGGTGGGTCTGGGCATACTCCATCTGCCCATGCCGAGTCCTCTGGGGGGCTCCCCAGGGGCAGGAAGACCAGCAAACGTCCTAGTTCTCCGCCGACGTCAATAGCATCGATGATGGCGTCGAGAGGGATCACAGCAGTCTGTTCCCCGTCTCCCCAGGGCTCTGGGTCGAAGCGGCGTCGAGGGGACTGACTAGACCGCCGTCGAGATCGCCGTCGTCGTCGAGTCATTGACGTCGCGGGAGTTCGGCCCGGCGTCGGCGCTCGCGGTCGAGGTGACACCGCCGTTCGCCGTCGCCGAATCGGCATTGAGGGGACCCACGACGTCGAAGGCTCACCGGCGTTCGACGTCTAGGAGACGCTCGGCGTCCAGAAGGCGTTAGTCGTCGAGGAGATGGCATTCCACGTCGAGAGGATGACGGTCACCGTCGAGGAGGAGACGTTCGCCGTCCAGGCGAGAATCAACGTTGAGCCGATGGCGCCGGTCGACGTCGAGTCGGCGTTCGTCGACGTCGAGACGACGTTCTTCGTCGCCAAAGAAGAGCAGAAGGAGTTCTGGCGCCAGGAGTCCCTCTGGGTCCGCTAGGGCGCGACGGCGATGTTCGCCAATAGGAGACACTGCCTCTCCATTGCCTCCGCCTAAGAAGAATAAGGAGTCACGGGCTCAGTGTAGTCCGAGGTATATACACCTTCTAAGCTGAGGTCGCCTTCCCCGCCGCCTCCCTTGCTCAAGGAACCTCACCGTGGAATCCCACTCCGCCTCCGCTTCCACCACCGATTCCTCCTCATGCTCATCCTCTGCTTCCTCCTCATGGTCTGCCTACGGCTCCGCCGAGGACCGCTTCACTGCCACGGTACCCAACGCCGCCTAAAGGGACTCCTCAACCGAGCCTCCCGGTCAGGCCGCAGTCTCCTGCTCCTTTGAGACCTGCAGAGCATCCGAAGAGATCGCGCTCTCGCTCCGGCCGGAGGGGGAGATCGCGGAGTCGTCACCGATCATCGACAAGATTAAGGCGACGCCACAGGAGGCGCAGATCAAGATCCCACACGGACTCTTCTGAGACCAGGGACTACTTGCCGACTTTGTCGGACTCCCCTGGAACGAGGGTGTCGCCAGTTGACGACATTGTCTCTTTCCAAGATGTTCTACTGAGGGGTGCGGCTAAGTTGGGCATTACAGTGGCGGTGCCCACTGTAGGAGAGTGGGGTCTGCAATCCTATGGTCACCCCAGATTTTTGCTTTTTGCTTCACTGGTTTACGACTTTCCCTGGCTGTGGGCCTGCTAATCAGACCCACAGCCTAGCTGTTCTCTCTCTAAATTGACATCCATGTACTTTAGGTGCATTTACCAATTGGTACTGGGCCATCTTATCAGTCCCTGTACAGTATACCTTAGGTATCCAGGGCATAGGTGTACCAGGGGACTACCAGGGGCTGAAGCATGTATTATGCCACCCCTGGCTGGCCATCTAAAACTGACACAACTGGCTGCATGACAGCTGGGGCAAGGTGGTGTAATCACCCTTTGCTATAGATATAGTATACCTATATCTAACCCTAAAATGGACACATATCCTCCTATCAGTCACTCCTATGGCAGGCCTTATCAATCCTGAAGGCAGAGTGCTTGGAATTATGTGAGATGGTGCTCTAGCATGAGCTGAGCCTGTCTACAGCGTTCGGAACCAAGTCCTTTAGCTGTTTCCATGATAACGCTATACCATATACTCTTAAGTGCATTATCAACCTTGCGGTTAAATGCTAACTCTGGTATAACATTATCAAAACATGTCGAGTAAGGTGTCATATGAATTGGAATACTACCCCCTCACCAATTCTGGCGACGGGGGTAGCATTCCACCCTTCTAGAGGGACACGACATGTATGTAACTGAGAACCCCGGTTAAAGTTACCTCGAGCCTTGGCATCACAAAATGGATGCTGCCACCACAGACACAAGTCTGACCTCCTGCTGCTGGGAGTCCTTCCAGCGAGGGAGGCTTGGACAAAGGGTTTCCTGCCTGGGGAGGTGCTAGCAACACCCCAGACAGGATTTTGTGTATTGGGTAGGACGGGCCTGAAAGGACTGAGACATGCCTGGGGCACACAAGGTGCCCTGTGCATACACCGGTTCAAACCAGTTGCTGGGGCACTCCAGCCCCAGCTCTGGCGGGAAACCGGACAAAGGATAGGGGGTGTAGCCACCCTCCTTCCTGGTCCCACCCAGGGGAGGGACCTAGTCAGTAGTGCAGCCCCCTTTAGGAGAATAAAGGTAGGAGCTGGTCCCATTCCAAATTAGATTATCCTGAACAATTCTACAAGAAGAAACTCTGGACTTCGACGTTCTGCTCCACAGAAGACTGAAGAATCTCCCTTGTGGACAAGGAGTGTCCACCCTGCAACTGCAGGCACCATCAAGCGTCCAGCGGCTTCACTTTGTCGTCTTCCCTCGAGGATCCAGACTTCAGAGCCCGACGAGACCCGGATTCCCAGACCTCTCCGACCTCAACTCACCTCTGCAGCAAAGCTGAGACCCGTGGGTGCGACGAGACACGTGGGACCGGCCATCTTGAACGAACCTGCGCTTTGCTTCCAGCACGACTCCCGAGGTAAACTCGACCAAGTGCTTTGGGGATTGAGAAGCCCCAGCCCCGAGCAGCCCCTGCACCGTAGATCAGCCCTCCAGCTTCCACGAGATCTGCGTGGGGCCCTTCTGCTTGTTTGCTGCTCGACGCGTTGTCTGGTCACTTGCCGGCTGGCTAGTGGCCTCCTAGACGACGAACCTTTGAATCTTCACTGCTGGTCTGGTTGCTCCAGACTGGCCCTTGCTCCCTTCCAAAAGAGGGGCACCCCGGACTCTCCTAGTCCGCACCAAACGTCTTTTCCACTCACCGCGTGGGTTGCCTTTGCCAAGGCCTGTTGACTCCAATTCCGGATCCGACACCGCCGACAGCGAGAGCCTGCGTGGGACAGCTCGTGCCTCCATCCTGGTCGTCGAAGACACCTCCTGGTCCACGTGGCTGCAGAGTCAAGCGTCCACTCTTCACCTGATCGCGACAACAGCCTCTGGTTCCTTCCTGGTTCCACACCGGTCACTGGCTAGTGACTTTGAACACTGTCCCCTCTGCTTTCAGGTCCTCTTCTTCACCGATCCACCCTCGGATCGCACCGGACATCTTCCTCCTGGTCGCCTGCAGCATCTTTTCTTCCAGGCTCCATAGACTTCAACGCGAGAACCCGACACACTTTGCCACCTATGCACCCGCAGCCCGTGGGTGAGGTAACGCGAGCATTTTGGTGCTCAAGGGTAGTTTAACTGTCCTAGTGTCCAGTTCCACAGTCATTTTAGTCCTAAATAGTCAGGATTGTCCGTACTCACCTTTAACTTGAACTGTACTGTCCATAGACGTTGTTACGCATCTCGCGTGTGAGTGCACACGCGTCCCGTGGGCCTCCTATTACTTACCTAGAGTTAGTGTAGCGTGGTCCCATCGATCCTACAGCCTCTGGACAGCTCCATTCCTTCTATCGACTTTCACATTCCACTTACTTAGTATATGGTTTGTCGTGCCCCTAGGGCACCATTGTAATTTTGTGCAACTTGTCGTATTTTTCTTAAGAGATTGTCATGTGCTTAGCCCTCTGACCTCATAAAGAGTTCAGAGGTGTTATTAATAAATATACTGTTTATTTTCATAACAACCTGTGTGGTGTCCTTTCATCTGGTATTCAAGGGGTTATATTGTGGTAAAACAGCTGGCTTCACATGCCAAAAGAGTTTAGCCTAAGACTGCTTTGTCCATGCTACCATTAGGATAGCTGGTCTATAAGGTTGACTTACAACCAATCACCATAAGGGTTGTTTGGACTGATACAAGGTGATCACTAGAACTAGTGGGCATCATATATCAGGCCAACTTCTCACATTGGTGTGCAGCGGTTGGGATTTGAGCTTGCTGTTGTTTTTACCACGTATATTCTTGAAATATCATTTGAAAGATCACATAAGGTACTCTAGGTACATATAACAAGCTTAGAAATACTCTGAGTTCTACTGAACCAGCTGTTGTAGTAGAAAGGGCCTAGCACACCCTGACTACAACTCTTAGCAAGGGATCAGTAGGAAAACCCATAGTGTGGGTAGGTGCATCACTTACACCGCACTAGAAAGCATGTCTACCCATGGAGAGTCTTCAGAGACTCCCCTAGTGGTTAGTGACCCTCCACAGGTCCTTTCCAGATATGCAGCTCTCAGTTTCCAGGAGATGAGACAATTGTGTACCTCCAGGAAATTGAAGCGGGGTTCTAACCCTACCACTCCTTTTCTGTTAGGTCTGTTAGAGACATATGATGCCAGAAGGGCTGCTACTGCAGGCCCCTCTAATCCAGATGGGAGTATGCCCCCCTTAGAAGGTACTCCTGGAGATCCAGACCTCCCTGAAACAGAGAATGTAGATGAGGAGGAGGAAGAAGAAGAACCATCTGGGGATGAGGCAGACAAAGGCTCTGTGATAGTCAGCAGACTCACAAGGGCCAACTTAGACCTACATAGGGAAGGAACTGGGGGACCCCCAGTGCTGAACCTAAGCAGGCCTAACTATGGAGTTGGAAGAGATATATCTTATTCTAGGGACTCCAATAGATCTGTGCACTCTTGTGCCTCTCATGCATCTGCTCAGAGGAGGATGACTTCCCCTCAGAGGAGAGAGCATGAGGCAAAGATGAAGGAGGCTAATCTGAGGATCCAAAGGGAAGAACTTGCCCTGGCCAAAGAGAAGCTTGCCTTTGCTAGAGAGTAACAGTTGAGTGGGGTAGTCCCCACTGGTGGCAGCAATATCCCTAGGGATAGAGAAAGAGGTTTTGATACTAGAAACCTGAGTAAAATAGTGCCCTCCTATAATACAGGAGATGATATCCACAAGTGGATAACTGCTTTGGAGAGAGCCTGCAAAGTACAGCAGGTACCCCAGAGTCAGTGGGCAGCTATATTGTGGCTCTCCTTTGAAGGTAAAGGTAGAGATAAGCTCCTCACTGTTAGAGAGGAGGATGCTAATGATTACCAAGTCTTGAAAAATGCACGGATTGATGGGTTTGGCTTAACCACTGAACAGTACAGGTTAATGTTCAGAGACACCCAGAAAACTCAGGCTCAAGATTGGACTGACTTTGTTGATTGTGCCACTAAGGCTTTGGAAGGCTGGTTACTGGGAAGTAAAGTTACTGATTACACAGGATTGTATAATCTAATTATGAGAGAGCAAATCTTAAATAATTGTCAGAACCAGTTGTTGCATTAGCACTTGATTGACTCAGATCTGACCTCTCCCCAAGAATTGGGAAAGAAGGCAGACAGATGGGTCAGGACAAGGGTCAAGCAGCAGAACCAGAACCAGGGTGGTGGCCAGAAGAAAGCAGACCAGAAGGGTAATGAGAATAAGCAAAATGACCAGAAGTCTTCAACAGGGTCCCAACAACCTAAGGAGGGTGGGTCCCAAAATTCCCAAAAGAAGAAGAATGATGGTCCTAAGAAACCATGGTGCCAATACTGTAAAAGTAAGACTCACTGGTTTAGTGAGTGCACCAAGAAAGGCCAAACTCCTACCACTACTGTCCCTAAAACACCTGCACCCCCTAGTACAGTTAGTAGTGGTAGTGCACCTCCCAAGGCTATAGTTGGGTTAACCCTGGGAACTGAGGTGGGTTCTGACTTAGTCAGCATTCCTACTCAGGCAGTTCTTGTTTGTACTGGGGACATGGATGTGACCCCTACTATAAGTCCTAGTACTCTAGGCAAATACAGACAAACTCCTTTAATCAATGGAAAGATGGCTCAGGCCTACAGGGACACATGTGCCAGTGTCACCATGGTGACACCAACATTTGTGGACCCTGACCAGATCATGCTAGGTTCAGATTACCTAGTGACCAATGCTAGCAATGTCACTACCAATCACAGTATGGCAGTTGTTAATTTCTCCTGGGGAGGGGTAACTGGCCTCAAAAGGGTTGTAGTTAGTTCAGACCTCCCAGTAGATTGTCTTTTGGGCAATGATTTGGAATCCTCACTGTGGTCAGATGTGGAGTACAGGACTCATTTAGAAATGCTAGGTCTCTCCTCACATGTCCTTGCTGTGACCAGGTCACAGGCCAAGAAATGCCCAGCTGAACAAGTGCTGGATCCTGGAAGAATGGACCAGACACTACCCAAGAGAAGGAATGGTAGGGTTAAGGCAGAGCCTTCCCCCCTGCCCCAGGTTGAGGATCAGCCCTCTCAGGAGGCTGACCCAGAGACCCCAGAAGGAACTGCCCTAGAAGAGCTTGAACCTGATCAGGTTGAGTTTCTTGGGACAGGGGGACCTTCCAGGGCAGACTTGAGACAGGCCCAATTAGACTGTTCCTCTCTTGAACCCCTCCGACAGCAGACTGCTGCTGAGGCTGCAGGGAATGCTACAGGTGCCCATAAGGTATATTGGGATGATGGACTCCTATACTCTGAGGCAAGATACCCCAAACCTGGTGCTACCAGGAGGTTGGTCATCCCCTTGTCTCTTAGAGGTTTCCTTCTCACCTTAGCCCATGAGATTCCCCTTGCAGGTCACTTAGGCCAGAACAAGACTTGGGACAGGCTTGCCCCACACTTTCACTGGCCTCATATGTCTGAGGACACTAAAGAGTTTTGTCGCTCATGTGTCACCTGTCAAGCCAGTGGCAAATCAGGTGGCACAACAAAGGCCCTCCTCATACCACCTCCTGTGGTAGGGGTACCCTTTGAAAGAGCGGGGATAGACATTGTTGGACCAATGGACCCCCGAAAAGCATCTGGGCACAGATTTATACTGGTGGTAGTGGATCATGCCACCAGGTATCCAGAAGCTATTCCCCTTAGGACCACTACAGCTCCTGTTGTGGCCAGGGTCCTACTTGGAGTTTTCTCCAGAGTGGGGTTTCCTAAGGAGGTTGTCTCTGACAGAGGTGCAAACGTCATGTCAGGATACTTGACTGCAATGTGGAAGGAGTGTGGAGTAAATTACAAATTTACCACGCCCTATCACACACAGTGCAATGGGCTTGTTGAGAGATTCAACAAGACCCTCAAAGGGATGATAAAAGGTTTACCTGAAAAGCTTAGGCGAAGATGGGACATCCTTTTACCCTGCCTCCTGTTTGCTTACAGAGAGGTCCCACAGAAGGGGGTTGGTTACAGTCCTTTTGAGCTTCTGTTTGGGCATCCTGTAAGAGGACCCCTATGTCTGGTGAAGGAAGGATGGGAGTTACCTCTCAAAAAGCCTAAGCTTGACATAGTGGACTATGTACTTGGTCTCCGCTCCAGGATGGCAGAGTACATGGAGAAGGCATCCAAAAACCTTAAGGCCAGCCAAGAACTTCAAAAAGCTTGGCATGACCAGAAGGCTGTCCTAACAGTTTACCATTCAGGACAGAAGGTGTGGGTGTTGGAGCCAGTGGCCCCAGCATCTCTCCAAGACAAATGGTCTGGACCCATACCGTCATTGAGCAAAAGGGAGAAGTCACCTACTTGGTGGACATGGGAACTCGTAGGAGCCCCCACAGGGTTCTACATGTAAACAGGCTCAAGGCATTTGTTAACAGGGAGGACATGTGCTTGCTCATGGCCACAGATGAGGGACAGGAGGAAGTGTAGCAGGGTTTCCGTTCTCCCACAGAACTGTGCATAGAGATTTGGAACCTCGGCGAATTAGGGTGACCCAAAACTCACCTCAGTACCCAAAATCCCCTTACCAAGCTAGCTACAGTGTCTCATTGGTCATCACAAACTTCCAATGATTAGACAAACCAGAACATGAACTTACGATACCTCAGGTCACGTGGAACACATGAGCACTCTTTCGTTATACAATAATTTCAAACCAGAACGTGGAGTAAATGAGGACACGTGCACATTTGAAATATTTATTTACTAATGCCATTTTCTCAAACGCAGTATCTTAGATAATACAAGGAAACATATTATCAGAAGCAAAGTTATCAGCATAGTTACTAGTCCATAAAAAGCAAAAGGTGACAGCATACTAAACTGCTGTAATGAATAAGGGTTAACCGTACCTAATTCTCACCCTCCCTAACTAACATATTATATTAATATCTAAGAAGGTATCTTTGGGTTTTAGCAGGGTGTCCCCATACCTCAAGATCCTAGTATGAAGAGATCACATCAGCTTCCACCAGCTCTCTCTGCATGCGAACCGCATCAAGTGTGTATGTGTGCTCTAAGCAAAGCAATATAAAACGCGCCTAAAGCCAGAATTTGGCAGGAGCTGCACTTATGTTATGTCTATGAAGGTGCGGAGATCAGACCTCACAACAATTCTGTGTCGAGTTATCCTTGAAGCTTCAGCACTCTCTGTACAGACATAGTTTACTAAGCAAAGCTGATATCAGAGCAATAACATATTATTCTCATGTAAATCCCAACGCTCTTGTAGGTTGAAAGCTAAATCAACAATTAAGTGTCGTGTGCAGAAGCAGCAAACGGAAAAAATGGCGTTTATACATTTAATAAGCTTGTGCTAACTTAACACAATATATAGATAAGCAGTAACTATATGACCCCCCCCATGATCCGAGCACGGATAAGATAAGATAAGGGCCTCCTCATGAAAGCAGAGTTCAAGAACAATGAGCAATGTTACAATTTAAAAAGTGATGGAAAAAATTGTCATCCAAAACACCCAAAATGTCAATACAGTGTTTATTTGTACAAGCCAATAGTTCGGGAAGGTGAAAAATGTAAGCAAAATTTGCAAAAAGTATTTCAGTAGAAATTAAGGGGCCGTGATCTGAAACTCGGAAAGCTTTTAGGGCAAGACCGAACATGCAAAATTTGCAGCAACAGCCTCCAAAATGAAATCACCGTCTTCATCCGAAAACAGTTCAGCCATCCAATTTAATAATGGGAAAGAACATACGTGCTCTTCTAGGACCGGAGCCTCCAGTACCATCAGAGGACAACTCGGTGGGTTCTCAAGAAAGCTATGCTCCAAGAAGTCAAGCGCTGCCTCGAGAATGTTCCAATGACCCATTAGTCCATGCATCGCTGCCAAAGCCATAATCCTTTCGCCAGAACAAACCAACTCGTGAGTAACGACGGGACTCATCAGCTGATTAAAATCGACGTCAGGAGATACCGTCTTGCAGAGACACAAATCAAGGGCCCAGTCAAAGTCACAGCTCAGGCAATGAAACACAGGCTGGACACAGGTGAAATAGGAAAATCGAAACGATAATCCATATGCCGTGCTTAAAGTCGCAAGCGGCAGTGTGCCATAGTACTCAAGCATCCGGTTGCGAAACAGTGCCAGGAGGGGGTGCGCGGCTTCTTGCACAGGAAGGGCATCCATGTTTAACGAAACAAAAGATCACCAGAACGCCTGCCGCTAGTGCCAGTAAAACGGGAAATCCACCAAACAGGCTTGAAAAAATAGAATGGAAGAAAGCAGGAATGACTCCAAATATTTTCTCAAATGAAGTCACTAGACCGCTGCTAACTATTTTGAAAAAATGAGCCAGTCCAGTCGTGGGGGATGCGTTAAAGTTTGAATGGACCAGCTCGCTGAAATGCAACGGCAAGTCAGTATTTAAAAGTGCCTGAACTTCTGTGCGCGTGTTGGCAATGTGAAGCACAAATGTTTCTCGAGCCGAACTCAAGGCCACTTCTTTTTGGGACAAAAGAGCTCTTATTCTACTCATGCCATTGAACTCTGCTGTCAAGGTTGGGATGCGCGGCCAGATGGAAACATCCCCGTTCCCATGTGTGGGTGGGTAAAGCACATTTTTGCAGCAAACCACACGTTCAGATACGGTTACCACATAAGCAACACCTTTAATTAACCCACAACAATCCTCATTATTCAAAAGTAAATAACTTCCGTTCGCCAGCAAGGTAAAAGTGGGAACGATAGTGGGAACTGGTGTGCCTTTCAAAACACAGGCTAAATTTAGCCGGTCCTGATTACAAGAACCGTGCAATTGAATGTGTCTACACATTAAGGAGTGATCCGGAGTCTCAGTACACTCCTCGCCATTCAGATAAACTTCTTGTCCGTCTTTTAAACATCTATAAGTAAATGGGAGGGACCAGATTTCATGAAGAAAAGCATTACCTAATGGTTCATATCGACCTATAGCAACATATCGCATACAATTTGTGAACTTATATAAAGCAAACGGTAATGTTATCAAACCGTGGATAAGCCACGTTGCAGCAGTGGCTTCTGCCACAGAGAAAGGCAAGGATTCCAACCTCTCAATGTGTAACATTGAAAAAGACGCATCGCGCATGGAAAGCAAGCGCTGCTTGTCAGTTAAATTAAAGGGGGCAAAGAGAGGGGAGACATTCATGTAGGTCCATGGCACCTTGCCAGACTTAAGTGTTTGTAGGGTCCACGCAAATTGCATGATAGAACGCAATTGATTTTGACCATGGTACAACACAGATACTTCATCCTGCACAATATCCACGACAGAGGACACAATATTATCTAACGTGTAAATGCGGGAAGAAAGCATGTTAATACTATTATCTACCACTGCAAGCACTTTTTCTAGATTAGCTTGATCAATAGCTCTAAGGCGTGTCGCCGCCTCAATCTGTGATGTCTTCCAGATTTCATTGTAAATAGCATATATCCATCTTTTAGATCTACCACTAGCCGGGCCTTTTATGAAATCATTTAAATCCACATCTTCATTCAGCCTGGACAGATGTAATTTAACCGCAGCCAATGTAGAATGTTTCAGCCAATTTTGACATAATTTCCCTACTGAGTAAGTCGTGACAGAATGGTCAGAGTCAAAACGTGGATCAGGTCTGACCTGCTTAAAGCCATCAGATAAACCCAAAAACCGGTGCTGGCATGAATCAGCACTTTTGTGCCACATCAGCCAACCTTTTGGATCCAAACTGGATATGTTAAAGGAAGAGTTAAGCAAAAGGGTCTGCAAGTCCCTAATTGAAAACTGAGTATAATTACTCCAGCCAGCATATTCCTCCAACTCAGGGATGGTAGGTGTATTTAATTTTTTAGAAGTAGCCAATCCAAAGCATGTTGTCTGTGAAATAGAGGAATTCAAAAACAACATTTGATTCGGGATGAGACATGCTGGGTGCAAAGCCTCTGTGCCTTGTACCTGCCAGCTTTTAGAACCCCAAACTGATTTAAGGTCAATAGATTCCTTCCATAATTCGTAGCCGCCAATTGCCAGCTGATCAAGAAAGGTCTTCAAGTACAATAATTTAGTATCGGTAAGTCTAACCTTGGACATTGGCTTTTGTGTCATTTTAAAATAAAAGGACCCGGGATTGGACTGATTGAAGTCAGTAAAGTAAGTGTACTTTTTTAAAAAAGTACTGGAACTGCCTTGTTTAGGAGCTGGGCAATGCTCCCCTTGCGTACAATTAACACTATTCCTTCTGGAAGTAGTTTTATGTAAGAAGTGATTGCCAAAATGTTGAAAGCAAAACAAATCACCATAATTAGCGGATTCTAAGTACAAATCTTCCGCATCAAAGGCAGCATAGTATTTCAAATCAGAAAACAAAGCCTCTACGGCCTGAACATCCCAATCATCAGAACGTATGTTTTGTTTCACTACATCCCCCATGTTAACTCTAAGCACATTAGGGACTTTAACAACCTTGGACGCTATTGCACCTACTAAGGCCCTTAAAGAAAAAACTAAATCCAAGGACTCCCCCTGGTACACCCCTCATCTTAAAGAACTAAAAAGGGCGTGCAGAAAATTTGAAAGAAATTGGAGGATCTCTTGTAGTAAGGTAGATAAAACTACACATCTCGAAGCCATCAAAAAGTATAAATTAGAAATTAGACGAGCCAAAACTTTATACTTCGAGGAATTTTTTTTAACTGCCTCTAACTCCTCTAGAGAAATCTTTCAAATAGTAAAATCCCTGATTGATATCCCCCTGGTTCCCGCTGACCCTAGTAAAGCTCAGGCTCGATGTGAGAGTCAAGCTGAGTACTTTTTCAGGAAAATACAAAAAATTGCCTCCGCCTTTCAATCACCTAATCTATCCCAGGACATGGGAACCAGTCCACCTAACGTCACAACTCCAAAATTAGATGAGTTTCCATTGTTGGATGAGAACTCACTTGTGGCTATCATGACTAAAATAAAATCAGGATCTCCTACAGACCCTGCCCCTCCCTGTCAGATAGTAAAAATTGAGAATACAGTCAAACCTGTTATCCTCAACATACTAAACACTTCCATTTCCACAAGCTCAGTACCCACTGCATGGAAATGTGCACAGGTTAAGGCTTTGCTGAAAAAACCCACACTGGACCCGGAAAACATGGCCAACTACCGGCCTATTTCCCTCCTTCCGTGGATCAGCAAACTCCTAGAAAAACATGTCAACTCGACTATTACTCAATTTTTAGAGAATAACTATCTCCTTCATGATTCCCAAGCTGGCTTTCGTCCAAAATTGGGAACCGAGGCAGCCCTCCTGGCGGTAACTGAGCTGGCCAGGAAGCAAATGGATCAAGGCGGCACCACAGCAATTATGTTGCTTGACCTTAGTGCCGCCTTCGATACCGTCAACACCAGCATTCTCCTTCATCGCCTCAACAAGATGGGAATCTCGGGGAAGGCCATGCTCTGGCTCCAGTCATTCCTGGAGAATCGCTCCTTTAGGGTAGTTGAGGGTACTACCTACTCAAAAGTCTGGCCCCTGGATCAAGGTGTACCTCAGGGCTCTTCATTGAGCCCTACTCTTTTTAACATTTATATGCAGCCGTTAGCTGATATAGTGCACTCTTTCGGTCTGGATATAATAACCTACGCCGATGATACGCAATTAGTCGTATCTATGAATCAGGCAGACTCTTCCCCTTCCAATCTAAGTAACTGCCTGGTAGCAGTGGCTCAGTGGATGGCAACCTCGCATTTAAAATTAAATGGCGAGAAAACTGAGCTCATGGTGTTAGGTAACTCAACCATTCCCACTCCTTTGTTAGACTGGCCACCATGCATGGGCCCTACGCCTCAACCAAAATGCCATATAAAGAGCTTAGGCATTTGGCTGGACTCCAACCTCAGCTTCATGCAGCAAGCTACCACTCTTTCTGCCATATGCTTTGGGCTAATGCGTATGCTGAGAAAAGTGCTGCCTCTTCTCCCTTTTGAAGCCCGCAGAATAACGGTTCAAGCCATCATTTTGTCCCGCCTAGATTACGGGAACTCCTTATACTTAGGTGCCCCCGCTTTTACAATCAAAAAGCTACAGGTGACTCAAAATGCTGCAGCTCGCCTCCTGTTAGGCCTCAATAAACGAGACTCAGCCACCATTGCCTTAAGGAAGCTGCACTGGCTTCCGGTTAAGGCCAGAGTGTTGTTTAAATCTCTCTGCTTTATGCACAAAGCCATGTGGAAGAATGCCCCAACTATGATCTGTTCCCTGGCAAAACCCTACCTTCCTCACAGGCCCCTAAGATCCAGTACTGCCTTCCTGGCCACTGTCAACAAAATCAGACGGACCAGATGGGGCGGACGTTCCTTCTCCTGGAACGCCGCAAAAGAATGGAACTCTCTGCCCTCCTCCCTTCGCAGTGAACCTAACCTTTTAAAATTCCGGAAGGATTTGAAAACCCACCTGTTCAGTTAACCTCTCTTTCCTTTTAGTATGACGGTACTTAGCGCTACGAGGCCTCCGGGTTGTTTGCGCTCTATAAAACCCGATTAATAATAATTAATAATAATAATAACAACCTCAGTAGGGCCATGAATTTGAAATCTAACTGCATCCCACACAATCCCATCAAGGACAGGCCAAGCAGTGATATTAACAAAAGTCTCTTTTCAGTCTGTGGGCAGAATGCGATGAGGAAAGCGGGGCCAAAGTTCCATTGAGATGTCGAATGCATGTTCTTTCCTCGACATAGTGTCCATTCACAATCCGGAAAAAATAAAACACAAACCCAATTGACATAAAAAGGTAAATTGAAAAAAGCACCAGCCAAATATATGTCCATGGGGGAATCAAAAAATGTTTTTTAAACAAACTAGCATGGATTGCAAACCGTGAGGGTCTCTTCGAGGCATTGGAAACAGAGTCAAATGAAAATCTGGATTCCGTAGCCAAACGTGTCTGCAGATCTGGCATAGATAAGTCAGTGGGGTAAGTGTAGTCAATTTCATCATGGTCTGTACCAGGCAAAGTACTTAATAAAGGACTGGAAATTGCAGGCAATTCGATGGCCACTACAGGTTCAGGATTAGAAGTAGTGGTCAAAACAGAATTTCTCACAATGGAAGGACAGGAAACTGCCGGAGTCATACTAAGAAGAATCGGCCACTCTGTGTATCTTGACATTGTCAATTGAGATAAACCTGTTTTCCTTACGACCTGGAAGCGGAGGTAAAATTACTGTTCTTGTGCCCTTCACTCCAAGGACCGGAACCGGAGCTTGATAGGAAGGTCCAAATTCTTTCTTGTTATCGATCTTCTCCCGAACCAATTCTCCAACTTGGGGTAGCCAGCCAACTACCGGGATCTGCAACGCATCATCCGATGTGGAGGGCAAATGTTCCTTTGCAAGACTGTCTCTGGTCTTTTGTAGATCCTGTAAAACATTGCAATGTTCATCTACGTCAAAGGTTGTGGCGCGAACCACGCAGTCTAGACCATCAAGGTCAGGGACGTACATCTTGATGCCAAAGAGCATTTCGTATGGGGTCCGCCCACCCAGAGACCTTCTAGGGAGATTATTAAGAGCACGCTGCACGCCATTGAGGTGGGCCAGCCAGTTTCTGCCAGTGCCTATAACTCGAGCTGTCAAAGATTGCTTTAAGTCACGGTTCATTCGCTCCACTACACTATTACCCTCAGGTCTGTAGGGAGACGAAAACTTGACTTGGACCCCCATCGAAGTCATGGCATCCTTATACGCCTTAGAGGCGAAAGCCGGACCCTGATCCGAATGGAAGGTACCACAGGCAAAAATCCCTACAAAGACACACAAATCTCTAATGACAGTTCGTGAATCAGCGCTGCGATGGGGCCAAACCCATACAAAGCGTGTGCATGAATCCACTGCTACTAAGATGTACTTATACGCAGTATCAGAGGAAAAAGGACCGCAGTGATCTAAATAAACACAACCTAGCGGTCTATTAGAAATGTACAACTGTGTCTGTGGCGGACGCGCAGCAGTCGAAGGTTTAATCTGCTGGCAAATGTCACATTGAAGGACATAATCTCGCGTCTGTTTGTACAGTCCCCGCCACCAGAAACGTTGTTGTAATTGAGTTACAGTGGCCGAGACGCCCGCATGCGCAGACGCAACACCTTCATGTGCCGCTGTAATCAACGTAGCCCTGGGATCCGAGTTGGGAATCAAACGTTCTCCAACTTCAGGAATTTTCACAAAAGGAACCTTTTCGGGACTTAAGTGGTATGTGTACTTCGAAGGGAACCCCGTAGGATGTTTACCTCCCTTCTCAGTGGCTGCAACAGCCGCCATGATGTCATCATCAATCTTACTTTTAGACCGTGTAACTGCTGCAACTAAATACGTAGACACCGCTGATTTCGCTGCTTCATCAGCAAGCGAGTTACCAACAGCGTGGACTCCCACACGCTGATGGCCGAGAGTATAAGTCACAAAAACGAGTGGCAACGTAGCCTTAAGCTCAGCCACTCGAACCCAGATCATCTTGTGTTTTATTGTGCTACCCTTGGAATCACGAAAATCATTCTGAATCCAAAAGAACAAGTTTTCATTGTAAGACTGGACACAGTAATAAGAATCACTCACAATAAGAGTAGTCACACTAGGATCTGCGTACTCCAACGCCAGTAATAGAGCACGAAGCTCTGCTAATTGTGCGGTGCAGTCCCCTAGAGTCTGCGTGTGCACTACTCTGGACTTGAACTCATCATTCACTATGGCACCGACCACAATGGCGCATGCGGAAACGTAGGCGTGTTTAGAGCCATGCGCAACCTGCGCCGAACCATCAGTGTAAATGATGCAATGGAAGTCCTCCAAAGGTCGCATAGCCAGAGGAGCAGGGTGAACGAATTCATACTGCAAGTACTCTTGCAACCGTAAAGAGGCGTCAAAAATAAACGTGACATCCGTGGACGTCAAGGAAGCAGCACATTGAATCCACCGAGGGTGCAAAGCTTTAGAATTTGGTACACTGGCTTTCGTAACTGCCTCCAAATGAAGACAGGGTGTAACAACCAACATGCGTTTTCCCTGTGACAGAGCATGTTCCTTAAGAATCGCCATCTGTACAGCCGTTAAAACTTTCTCCACAGTGGAAAACCGCATTTCAGCCGAAGTGTACAAGTGTGACTTGTAAGCAATAGGTACCGTGTCTCCTTCATTAAAACTCAGGTTTCGTGAAACCCACCGTCCCAGGAATAATTCTTATCACCAGGTTAGTGTGGTTATCACGAGTCAGCAGAAATTTAGAAGCGAGCAGATCAGCCTGCAAGGATTGCAAGATGGCTGAGTGCTCAGGCAGCCAGCATGATTTGGAAAAAGTTGGTTGTATCAAAGCATACAAAGGCTTGATACGCTGGGCATATTCCGGAATGTATGTCCTCCCGAAATTTAAAAAGCCCAGTAAAGACTGTAATTTTTTGAGTGTTGTAGGAGCGCGCAATTGTGCGCATTTCTCCAAGAAGTGAGGAGCCAAACCTCTACCTTCATTGTTGAGCTCATAGCCCAGGAACAACACTGTGTATTCCGCAATGTGCGATTTTGCAAAGTTAAATTTGTAACCCATGTCCGCAAAGGTACAAATTATGGAATTCACTCGACACAGAGGCTCCCAAATTTCGTCGTCTGTGAGATATATGTCATCCACATACGAGCAAGCATCAGGGTCGATCCTCTCCAAAAGAGAGACTATGCGGGCGGTAAAAATACCAGGACTATTCTTATAGCCCATTGGGAGATGCCGAAATTGTTTTTGGACCCCAGCGCTTGTAAAACTGGTCCATTGGGAGCTAAAGCTATCCAATCTGTGGGCATAGAAACCGTTGGAAATGTCAAGCGTGGTTTTAAAACGCTTACGCACTAGACTATCCACTAGGGCAGAGCCGTGAGTATTCTGTACTGCACAGTTACGGCAATGCGAGTTTAAATGCCGGTAATCCAATACCAAACGATATGACTTGTCAGGCTTGGTTACAGTAAAAAGAGGGTTATTCATCGGTGACACACATGTTTCAATAACTCCATGATATTCCAATTGTTCAAGGATTGCCGCGACGGAAGCCTTGGCTTCACGCCGTATGGGATATTGAGGTTGAGGCTGCGGCTGAGACCGCAAAGGAATCTCGTGGCATGGGGACAATTTATCCCAACCACATTGGTTGCGGTACAGAGCCGGCCCTAGCCCACTCTTCTGCAAAATGCTGCGCATGCTCTTTCGAGACAGTGTTCGCGAAACTCGGGAGGATTACCTCCTCCCCTCGCGGCGCCGCGAGCACAAAAGGTGGGGGCCAGTCAGCCTCCGAAAGCAAAATGTCATACGTAGACGAAAGATTTTCCCAAAATACCCCTTTGATGGTACGTTGTATGTCACCTTCTATTAACAGGACAATTTCATAAAGTCTATCAGGGGGAGCAACTCTTGTATCTGCTGTTTCTATCACAACATAAATATCAGTCGCTGTCACCTTCAGTAGTGGACGCAGGGCCTCTCTCACAATGGTAATCTCCGCCGCGCTGTCCAGCAAAGTCAGAGCCCATGTCAGATTCCGAAGCCGCATTCTCACTATCTGTGGCATATCGATGCGCTGTTAAAGCCGCAACTTTCTTTTTGGCAAACTGCGGTCTCTTCGGCGTTGAGCCGTCCTGCTGTCCTGTGCCTTCTGTCTGGCGGGGCTGGTCACGTCCTTGCTGACCACCCCGACCCCTTCCGCCTCCTCCACCACCGGTCTTCGGGGCCGATGAGTCCTGAAAGGAATGAGGAGAGCGTTGATCAGAAACCTGAAATCGATCAGGAGATTTAATCGTCGCGCGATCGCGCAAGTCATAAACACGTTCTGTTTGCACAGGCAACTGAGAGGCAGGATGAGACTCCTGTTTTTGTTGCTGTTGCTGTTGCTTACCCTGTTTCTGTTTCTTAGGCCAATTTTGTTTTTTGGACTGGGGCTGAACTTCTGTTTCTGAAGTCTGCCCTTGGGGTTGCTTCTTCTCTTTTACAGAAAAAGGCTTTAGACCCTTGCTATTGCGACCCACTTTTCTATAAGCAGCCACATTAATCCTCGCCAACTGCCTGGGTTTATCGGCATCGGGAATCGCCTCCAAAGCATTAGCTACTTGAAAGTTCACTGCATACCCCTTGACATTAGCAAGAATGAGATCGCAAACTATATCAAAGGAGCCACACAGGCGCATACCCAATTCAACCACTGCCTCCGGTCCGTGATCATCCTGAACACGTTTAATGATCGCAGGCAGGACAGCCATAGACGGAGTGCCGAAACACCTTGCATAGACCGCCGCAAATGTCCTCCCCCAGTTTTCACAGTCAACGAGTTCGGGGGCCAAATCCTTTGGTAAACTAATCGTTAAGATTCTATGTTTATCACCAGGAGTTGTATTAGGAAATACTGCTTCCAGCTGGTCAAATTTCTCGGCAAGCCAGAAAGGAAAATCATCCTTCTCCTGGGGACGCTTACCCATCACTGCATTGACCATCACAGGACTGAGATTCAAACCGCCCTGTCCCGCTGGAAGAGCCGGACCCCCCGTGAGCCCACCCGGGAGATGACAACCTATGTATTGCACTAATGCACGAATCACGGCAATAGAAACTACATGTAGTCTACGAACCTCCGCTAAGGTACAATTGCTGTGTTGAGGATGAGGAGTAAATCCAGCCAAAACAGGCCAATTTGCGCCTGGAATGGACAAAGGACCTAACCTCGGAGCGGTTAAAGAGTGGGGTAGGGCGCCACCAAACCAAACGCGATGCTGCCAATGATCAATAGGTACTTCCAGTGCCCTGTACGGAGTATATTCATTCGGCACAGGTGAGGGAGTGTAAGTATGGAACACACCAGAATTAGCGTCCACAGCCGGAAACGTCACCCACGAATAAAAGAGTTCGTATGGGTAAGCTGCTTCCGCACTCACCACCAAAATCACAGCCAAGCCATCAACGGGCACATTGTAAGTTTGCAAATGATTGCGCACAGCAATTCGACTATGCTGCGGAATGTCCACAGGCTGGGCCATGACTGCACAGGAATCTTAGAAAAACAAAGGAAACTTTATAGCACAACTGGGTAGTAATTCAAGGAAACCGTTTTAGAGAGATTCAAGCTTGAAAAGACCTATTTCAAAAATAGGTAGGTTTTTCCGACACCACCGTTTTCTGGAAACGACAGTGAAGGGGTTAAGGTTTGAATGATATACTACTCGAGTGTCATGATATAAGACCACCAACGTATGGGCGCCATGTAGCAGGGTTTCCGTTCTCCCACAGAACTGTGCATAGAGATTTGGAACCTCGGCGAATTAAGGTGACCCAAAACTCACCTCAGTACCCAAAATCCCTTTACCTAGCTAGCTACAGTGTCTCATTGGTCATCACAAACTGCCAATGATGAGACAAACCAGAACATGAACTTACGATACCTCAGGTCATGTGGAACACATGAGCACTCCTTCGTTATACAATCATTTCAAACCAGAACGAGGAGTAAATGAGGACACGTGCACATTTGAAATATTTATTTACTAATGCCGTTTTCTCAAACGCAGTATCTTAGATAATACAAGGAAACATATTATCAGAAGCAAAGTTATCAGCATAGTTACTAGTCCATAAAAAGCAAATGGTGACAGCATACTAAAATGCTGTAATGAATAAGGGTTAACAACACCTAATTCTCACCCTCCCTAACTAACATATTATATTAATATCTAAGAAGGTCTCTTTGGGTTTTAGCAGGGCGTCCCCATACCTCAAGATCCTAGTATGAAGAGATCACATCAGCTTCCACCAGCTCTCTCTGCATGCGAACCGCATCAAGTGTGTATGTGTGCTCTAAGCAAAGCAATATAAAACGCGCCTAAAGCCAGAATTTGGCAGGAGCTGCACTTATGTTATGTCTATGAAGGTGCGGAGATCAGACCTCACAACAATTCTGTGTCGAGTTATCCTTGAAGCTTCAGCACTCTCTGTACAGACATAGTTTACTAAGCAAAGCTGATATCAGAGCAATAACATATTATTCTCATGTAAATCCCAACGCTCTTGTAGGTTGAAAGCTAAATCAACAATTAAGTGTCGTGTGCAGAAGCAGCAAAAGGAAAAAATGGCGTTTACACATTTAATAAGCTCGTGCTAACTTAACACAGTATATAGATAAGCAGTAACTATATGACAGAAGAGAGTGACCCTCTTCCAGACCTGCTCACTCAGAACCCTGATGATGGGTCAGTAGATGGTGTAGTCTTTTCTGACAGCCTCTCTGAACATCAACAAGAGGATTGTAAACAGGTTCTTCAATCCTTTAGACAAATGTTCTCACTGACCCCCAGTCAGACAAACTGGTGCACCCATGAGGTGGACACTGGTGACAGTCTGCCTGTCAAGAGTAAAATATACAGGCAACCTGACCACGTCAGACTGCATAAAGAAAGAAGTCCAAAAGATGTTGGAATTGGGAGTCATTGAACCCTCAGAGAGCCCTTGGGCTAGTCCTGTAGTTCTAGTGCCAAAACCTCACACCCAGGATGGTAAGAGAGAGATGAGGTTTTGTGTAGACTACAGGGTTCTCAATGCTGTCACTAAGACAGATGGCCATCCAATACCTAGGGCAGATGAACTGATAGACAAGTTGGCTTCTGCACATTTCTTAAGTACATTTGACCTAACAGCTGGTTATTGGCAGATCAGGTTAGCTGAGGATGCCAAGGCCAAAACAGCATTTTCTACCCCAGGAGGTCATGACCAATTTGTGGTGATGTCCTTTGGTTTGAAAAATGCACCTGCCACTTTTCAAAGGTTGGTGAACCAAGTTCTCACTGGGTTGGATGACTTCTGTGCAGCATATCTAGATGATATTGCTGTCTTTAGCTCCACCTGGGAGGATCACCTGATCCCCCTGAGGAAAGTTTTGGAGGCCCTGCAAAAGGCAGGCCTCACTATCAAGGCCACCAACTGCCAGATAGGGCAGAGTCAGGTTGTGTACCTGGGCCACCTTGTGGGTGGAGGCCAGGTTCAACCATTGGAGAGCAAGATACAGGCCATAAAGGACTGGGCTCCTCCAACCACCCAGACACAGGTCAGAGCTTTCTTGGGCCTGTCTGGTTACTATAGGAAGTTTGTCAAGAATTATGGGTCCATTGTGACACCACTTAATGACCTGACAAGCAAGAAAATGCCAAAGAAAGTTCAGTGGACAGTTAGCTGTCAGAAGGCATTTGATGACCTAAAGCAGGCCATGTGTACTGCACCTATTCTCAAGAGTCCTGACTACTCCAAAACCTTCATTGTCCAAACAGATGCATCTGAGTTGGGTGTGGGAGCTGTTCTATCTCAACTGAATATTGATGGTCATGACCAGCCCATTGCTTTTATAAGCAGAAGGCTGACCCCTAGAGAGAAACGTTGGTCAGCTATTGAGAGGGAGGCCTTTGCTGTGGTTTGGGCCCTGAAGAAGTTGAGGCCATACTTGTTTGGAACTCACTTCAAGATTCAGACCGACCATAAGCCCCTCTTATGGCTAAATCAGATGAAGGGTGAAAACCCCAAACTTCTTAGGTGGTCCATTTCCCTACAGGGGATGGACTTTACAGTGGAGCACAGACCAGGGACTGACCATGGCAATGCAGATGGTCTCTCCAGGTATTTCCACTTAGAACAGGAAGACTCACCTGGTCAAGGTTAGTTTAATGTCCCTAGGTTTGGGGGGGGGGTTATGTAGGAGAGTGGGGTCTGCAATCCTATGGTCACCCCAGATTTTTGCTTTTTGCTTCACTGGTTTACGACTTTCCCTGGCTGTGGGCCTGCTAATCAGACCCACAGCCTAGCTGTTCTCTCTCTAAATTGACATCCATGTACTTTAGGTGCATTTACCAATTGGTACTGGGCCACCTTATCATTCCCTGTACAGTATACCTTAGGTATCCAGGGCATAGGTGTACCCAGGGCCTACCAGGGGCTGAAGCATGTATTATGCCACCCCTGGCTGGCCATCTAAAACTGACACAACTGGCTGCATGACAGCTGGGGCAAGGTGCTGTAATCACCCTTTGCTATAGATATAGTATACCTATATCTAACCCTAAAATGGACACATATATTCCTATCAGTCACTCCTATGGCAGGCCTTATCAATCCTGAAGGCAGAGTGCTTGGAATTATGTGAGATGGTGCTCTAGCATGAGCTGACCCTGTCTACAGCGTTCGGAACCAAGTCCTTTAGCTGATTCCATGATAACGCTATACCATATACTCTTAAGTGCATTATCAACCTCGCGGTTAAATGCTAACTCTGGTATAACATTTCCAAAACATGTCGAGTAAGGTGTCATACGATTTGGAATACTACCCCCTCGCCAATTCTGGACACGACATGTATGTAACTGAGAACCCCGGTTAAAGTTAACTCGAGCCATGGCATCACAAAATGGATGCTGCCACCACAGACACAAGTCTGACCTCCTACTGCTGGGAGTCCTTCAGCGAGGGAGGCTTGGACAAAAGGTTTCCTGCCTGGGGAGGTGCTAGCACCACCCCAGACAGGATTTTGTGTATTGGGTAGGACAGGCCTGAAAGGAATGAGACATGCCTGGGGCACACAAGGTGCCCTGTGCATACACCGGTTCAAACCAGTTGCTGGGGCACTCCAGCCCCAGCGGGAAACCGGACAAAGGATAGGGGGTGTAGCCACCCCCCTTCCTGGTCCCCTAGTCAGTAGTGCAGCCCCCTTTAGGAGAATAAAGGTAGGAGCTGGTCCCATTCCAAATTAGATTATCCTGAACAATTCTACAAGAAGAAACTCTGGACTTCGACGTTCTGCTCCACAGAAGACTGAAGAATCTCCCTTGTGGACAAGGAGTGTCCACCCTGCAACTTCAGGCACCATCAAGCGTCCAGCGGCTTCACTTTGTCGTCTTCCCTCGAGGATCCAGACTTCAGAGCCCGACGAGACCCGGATTCCCAGACCTCTCCGGCCTCAACTCACCTCTACAGCAAAGCTGAGACCCGTGAGTGCGACGAGACACGTGGGACCGGCCATCTTGAACGAACCTGCGAATCGCTTCCAGCACGACTCCCGAGGTAAACTCGACCAAGTGCTTTGGGGATTGAGAAGCCCCAGCCCCGAGCAGCCCCTGCACCGAAGATCAGCCCTCCAGCTTCCACGAGATCTGCGTGGGGCCCTTCTGCTTGTTTGCTGCTCGACGCGTTGTCTGGTCACTTGCCGGCTGGCTAGTGGCCTCCTAGACGACGAACCTTTGAATCTTCACTGCTGGTCTGGTTGCTCCAGACTGGCCCATGCTCCCTTCCAAAAGAGGGGCACCCCGGACTCTCCTAGTCCGCACCAAACGTCTTTTCCACTCACCGCGTGGGTTGCCTTTGCCAAGGCCTGTTGACTCCAATTCCGGATCCGACACCGCCGACAGCGAGAGCCTGCGTGGGACAGCTCGTGCCTCCATCCTGGTCGTCGAAGACACCTCCTGGTCCACGTGGCTGCAGAGTCAAGCATCCACTCTTCACCTGATCGCGACGACAGCCTCTGGTTCCGTCCTGGTTCGACACCGGTCACTGGCTAGTGACTTTGAACACTGTCCCCTCTGCTCTCAGGTCCTCTTCTTCACCGATCCACCCTCGGATCACACCGGACATCTTCCTCCTGGTCGCCTGCAGCATCTTTTCTTCCAGGCTCCATAGACTTCAACGCGAGAACCCGACACACTTTGACACCTATGCACCCGCAGCCCGTGGGTGAGGTAACGCGAGCATTTCGGTGCTCAAGGGTAGTTTAACTGTCCTAGTGTCCAGTTCCACAGTCGTTTTAGTCCTAACTAGTCAGGATTGTCCGTACTCACCTTTAACTTGAACTGTACTGTCCATAGACGTTGTTACGCATCTCGCGTGTGAGTTCACACTCTGCACACGCGTCCCGTGGGCCTCCTATTACTTACCTAGAGTTAGTGTAGCGTGGTCCTATCGATCCTACAGCCTCTGGACAGCTCCATTCCTTCTATCGACTTTCACATTCCACTTACTTAGTATATGGTTTGTCGTGCCCCTAGGGCACCATTGTAATTTTGTGCAACTTGTCGTATTTTTCGTAAGAGATTGTCATGTGCTTAGCCCTCTGACCTCATAAAGAGTTCAGAGGTGTTGTTATTAATAAATATACTGTTTATTTTCATACAAACCTGTGTGGTGTCCTTTCATCTGGTATTCAAGGGGTTATATTGTGGTAAAACAGCTGGCTTCACATGCCAAAAGAGTTTAGCCTAAGACTGCTTTGTCCATGCTACCATTAGGATAGCTGGTCTATAAGGTTGACTTACAACCAATCACCATAAGGGTTGTTTGGACTGATACAAGGTGATCACTAGAACTAGTGAGCATCATATATCAGGCCAACTTCTCACACTCACGACGTCCGTGAGTTTCGAGACATTACATAAGAAGCATCTGTCTCGACCATTGCTGCCTGTGGTACCAGGATTGGTAGAGCCCGCCATGGAGTTGTTTCTCACTCCGGCGGTGACGAAGGTGGCTCCCTCCAGACTCCTCAAGAAGTACCGGGCACCGGATTCTGACCCGGCTTTTCTCAGGATGGACCCCACACCGGACTCAGTCATAGTGACGGCGGCTAGAAAGCAGCATGCCACCACCCCGTCGTGTACAGTTCCTCCTGATAAGGAGAGCCGCTGGTCAGACTCGGCAGGAAGGAAGGTCTGTGGGACGGCGTCTACTGCAATGAAGGCTGCAAGTGCTGCGGCTTTGCTAGGGCGAAACGATCGAGCCCTATGGGAGTCCCTCCAGCAATTCGCGGAACTCTTTCCTCGAGAGAAGAAAGAGGACTTTCAGGAGATTCTGAATGAGGAGATGTTGGTATCGAACCAACTCATCAGCGCGGCTGCTGATGTCTCTTCTGGCGGCACATGGGTACTGCCATGGTGTCAACCAGCGGCGCCACGCTTGGCTTCGACTTGCGTCTCTCAAGCCAGAGGCTCAACAATGGGTGGCCAACTTGCCGTTCTCGGGGGAAACCCTGTTTGGCAAGCATGCGGACGACGAGATGGCCCACATGAAGGCGGAGGCCGAGACCCTGACGGCTGGCGGGTTGGAGAAGCCCAAGGAGAAGAAGACCGACCAACCCGTTCCAGAGACGGTTCGGGGCGCAAGGCAGAGGGCGAGGGCAGGCTTCGGGACAGCAGCAACAACAGCAGCAGCAGTTCCGGAGGCCCTTCCAGAAACACCAGAAGGGCAGAGGTGGCCAGCAGTCCGCCGCGGCGAGCAAAGGCCCGGCTGGGTCTAGGCCATGAGCGGTTACTTCCCCTGCATCCGTTACCCACTCCGGTGGGGGGGAGCGTTCAACTTTTTCTGGCAGAGTGGAGAAAAATTACTCAGGACAAGTGGGTGCTGAATATTGTTTGCAATGGATACAGCGATTCCATCGGTTAGCTCGCAGTTTCAGCTGCGCGAGCTCCAGGCGGAGGCCGATACCCTGTTACGGAAAAGGGCGATAGAAGACGTACCTCTGTCTCAAAGGGGAAGAGGTCTGTACTCCCGGTTCTTTCTGGTTCGCAAGAAGGACAAGAGCAAGTTCAGGCCCATTCTGGATTTGCGACAAGCAAACAAGTGGATTCGCAGAGAGAAATTTCGCATGCTGTCATTGCATCAGATTTATCCTCAGCTGCAACAGGGAGACTAGCTATGTGCTATAGACCTACAGGATGCGTACTTCCATGTGCCCATTGCACAGAAACACAGGAAGTTCCTGCGATTCCAAGTCGGCGCCAATCATTATCAGTACACAGTACTACCATTCGGGCTGAAGTCTGCACCCAGAACGTTCTTGAAGTGCATGGCAGTGGTAGCTGCACACCTGAGGAAGAACAAGGTGTTTGTCTACCCGTACCTGGACGATTGGTTGATCAAGGCATCCTCCTTCTCGGAAGCTCAAGCGTACTTCCGGAAGGCGTGCGTTCTCTTGAACAAGCTGGGGCTGCACATCAACATGTCCAAGTCTGTCCCGACTCCGGTCCAGTGCATACAGTACTTGGGAGCCTCCATCAATACGCTGTCAGCAAGCGTGTCTCCTTCGGAGGAGAGACGGTTATCACTCCTTCGGAAGGCTCAGGCTCTTATGACCGCTCCATCTACAACAGTGAGGACGGTGTCTCCTCTACTGGGGTCGATGGCCTCTTGTATCTTCCACACGCACGGCTGCACATGAGACCGTTGCAGGAGTGCTTGGAGGATCAGTGGGATCAGAGGAAAGGGTCTTGGGACGACAAGATACGACTGTCTCTGCATGCTCTTCAGTCTCTGAAGAGGTGGTGTTCAGCGGAGAATCTCCTCAGAGGGGTTCGCTTCCACAAGGACATTCCCACGCAGACTATCGTGACGGATGCGTCTCTCCACGGCTGGGGGGCGCACTCCGGAGACTTACAGATACAAGGAACGTGGTCCCCGACGGAGTCCACGTATCGCATCAATTTCCTGGAACTCAGAGCTGTTCACTTGGCACTGAAGGCCTTTCATCCGTCCTTCCAGACCAGCTCTTTGCTTGTACAGACGGACAATACGACCACGATGTATTACCTCAACAAGCAGGGGGGCTCGAGATCGCGCTCTCTGTCGCAGGAGGCGCAGGCAATCTGGCGCTGGCTTCTAGCCAGAGGACTGGCGATAACGGCTACCCATCTACCAGGTGTGCAGAATGTTCAGGCGGACGCACTGAGCAGACTGATTCAGGAAAACCACGAATGGGTCATAAACGGCGAAGTACTAGGAGAAGTCTTCGCAAGGTGGGGAACTCCAGACGTAGATCTGTTCACCACTGCCGAAAACAGCAAATGCCGAGACTTCGCTTCCAGGTACTACCAGCAGGGGACGCTGGGGAATGCGCTATGGATCGACTGGTCGAACAGCTTTCTGTACGCTTTTCCACCCATTCCCCTGATTCCGGCGGTGCTCATCAAGCTGTCCCAGTCCAGGGGGCGGATGATCCTGATTGCCCCGGAATGGCCCAGGCAGTGGTGGTTCACGGACCAACTTCACCGGTCTCTCCTTCCTCACATACGGCTGCCGTGCCGGCCGGACCTTCTCACGAAGTTCGGGGGGCAGATGATGCACCCCAACCTCTCGTCTTTGAGTTTGGCGGCATGGCTCCTGAGTTAGTGCAATATGGCCATTTGAATCTACCAGAAGATTGTATGGACATACTGAAGGAGGCTAAGAGACCTTCCACTAGGACTTCCTATGCGTACAAATGGAAGAGATTCTGCATCTGGTGCAAGTCCAAGAACTATGATCCAACGACATGTAAGGAAGATGTCATCCTTCCGTATCTTCTACATTTGGCGCAGTCTGGCCTTAATTTCCATTCCATTAAGGTTCATCTCGCTGCGCTGACTGCCTACAGGAAATGCCCTTCACAGACTTCCTTCTTCCAGATCCCGTGTTAACCAGACCATAACTTTACCTAAGTTTTTTCAGAATCCTTCATCTCTAGCGGAAAGGTCTCTGCATTCCCTGGATGTTAGGAGGGTGTTGAAGTTTTATCTGGATAAAACCAAGGATATTCGTAGGTCAGACCAATTGTTCATCAATTGTGGATCAGTCGGGGAGGAGCCAAGCTCGCGAGCGTAATGGTCGCCTTGTAGCACGGCTCCGTCAGCCCTCTGGCCTGACTCGCATATCCTGTTGTATATCCTGCCCAGAGACGACACAATTTCGAAGAAATAGCAACGCAACGTTTCGCTCTAACTCACCGTTTGGCCTGGAGACTCCGGCGTGCTGCGGTTCCGAAGTTGTGCCCCCCGAAGGGACCTGGGCCTTCGTGGTGTTGAGACCGGGGCCTCGCCTATCGGATCCGGCATGGCGCTGTGGTGACCGTCGGCCCCGGCCGAGAGACTGCGCCACTGGTGAGAGCCGTTGTGGGAACATCCCGGTGATCCTGATCCGGGCCCGCCTTGACGGTCGTGAGGCTGGTGCGGAACGCGGTGCTCCGTGGACTGATCGTGTGAAGGGGTCCCCCCGCCGCTGCTCCGTCCATCGACCCTGGACCCTCGTCCTCGGACTCTGTTCGAGTGGAGCGCCAGCGATATTGCAGACGGCCCCTCGCCTTGGGCGAAACTCCTTTTTTCACCGAGGCTGCCATTGCTGGGACCCCCCGGAAATCTGTAAAGGCCCGCATTTGTGAACTGTTTCGAGCATCGCGGAGGGTGGTGAGGAGGCTGAATTCACAAAATGGCTACCGACGACCTGTGCTGTGGGTCTCCTCGTGATGACGGGCTTGAGTTGCTGGACGGCACGGGGGCCTGGACGTGTGTGCGTGAGCCTACGATTGGAGACGTTCTTGATGCCTTACGATCCTTACGCGCGGCCCTGGCCCCCGGTGCTCTGGGAGACTCGATTCGTTCTACCGCCATCCTGGGTGAACGCTCCTTCATGGTCCCCTCTTGTCTCAGTGATGCCACCGCCTCGCCTCCCCCGGTCGCTACGAGAGTTACTGTCGCTATCCATCGACGGATTTGCTGGCCGGTGGATTTGGAACCTCCTGCTCTTCGATGTTTGGAGTTTGGGGACTTGGATGTCGTGCGGGGATCCGATCCTCCCCGGGTGCCTGAGAACAATGGTGGACCGCTGCCTGTTTTTGCCTTGATGAGGTCGTGTTTCTATTTTGCAGGGAAACCCCCGCTTTTCCTGGCGGCAAGACTGAACTCCTGTCTATTATTGCCCTTGTTGTTATTGCTGAGACATTTGAACTGCCTATTTGAACTTTTGCCCACTTGCTTATTGATTGCCCTCCCTGGCCTACGTTTTGCTCGTACTCTCTTTCAATTGTGTGCTTGCCTCGCATCGTGTTGCTTACTTCACGCTGTCCTGTGGTGGGTGGTAACTGGTGTTAGAAAAGGGATGGGGTGAGATGCACGGCTCCCGGTGGTTTATTGACGTACAGATCTGTGGCGAAGTTGCTCATATTTCTAGTGCTGTGGGAGACCCCCCTGTACGTTTTTGGGCGCTCGAGATTGTGTCGTTCTGGTTCACATATAATATGTTCCTATGGTTGGGTGGAGGGCTGTTGCCGACCGTATTTGTTTCTGCTCTTTTGCTCCTCCCTCCCATTTATTTCTTTTGTCTTGATGTCCTTTTTTTGTCTCTATATTCTTCTTTTCTCTTGTCTCTACTACATTTCGGGTTCTGGTTTAGGGCGACAGGCGCGCTGTTTGGAGGGTAGGCCATAGCCTTCTGCAGGGGTGCTGGGTGGGATGGGTGGGTTGGGTCTTATTTGATGTTTTATTTTCCTCAGTTCTATGGCCCTTTTGTATCTCTTTATTGGAGTGCCGCGTCTGTCCTTGCCTTCCGTGGTATGTTTGGGGTGGGGTCTGTAATGTTGCTGTTCTTCTTTTTGTAGTTCTGCTGCTTTCCATTGCGACTCCCATGCCCTCCTCGTTGTTGATATTATCGCTCTTTTATGTGTTCTTTGCTACGGGACGCTTGTTTAGGCGCGGCATTCTTTTCTTTCAGGCTGTGTTTTTATTTCCCTCTCTTCTTTCCTCTTTCCCCCCCCCCCTCCCTCCCTTTTTCCTTCTCTCCCAAGGTTAGTATGACGGGTTAGTTTGGGTGTTGTCGCTATTCCGGCCCCCTTTGTTTTGTTTCCGATGTGTTATTGGGTGGTGGGGATACAAAGTCGTTCTTACTTATATACTGACTTGTGTTCACGGCCCTGTTTTTTTATTCTGATATATACAGTGCTGACATTCCTGCATGGCTGCCCTTCAGCCCTTCTGTTACCAATAGTTTGATTTGGGAATCCGGATTCTTCTATATTGTCGCCCTGCCTGTCATGCTCCTTCTTGCCCTATTATAAAAAATAACCTTCATTGCTCCTGTTTGCTGGCCGTTTGGATCCTCTCTCCTCCCCCCCCTTTTTTTTTAAGATTGTATTGCTTACGTTCCTCTATGATTGATTCTGTAACTTCATTCTGGACTTCTTGACTGCTTTCACGTGTTGTGGCCGGCCAATTTGGTTGTAGGCCCAGATTTGTATATCCTGTCTATACCAATAAAGGTTTACACAAAAAAAAATAATAATTATGGATCAGTCGGGACCGGTCGTGCTACCTCAAAACAGTTCATCTCGAGGTGGATTGTGTCCTGTATACAATTGTGTTACCAGAAGGCTAATAAGACCTTAGGAGGTAAGCCTAAGGCTAATTCCACCAGGGGCAAAGCGGCCACGACGGCTGTGCTACGTAATGTTCCAATTGCAGAAATCTGCAAGGCGGCCACTTGGAAGTCAGTCCATACCTTTGCTCAGCATTACTGTCTGGACACTGATGCCAAGACAGACACTCAGGTTGGACAGGCTTCGCTGCGAAATCTGTTCGCACAGTAGTGGTGTTATTTCTATTCTCTCCACCGCCGCTTTGGTGTGGGGATGGGCTTGCCATTCTATTCACTAGATTATGACTATACAAAGAGATCCCCTACTACAGAAGAAGTAGTTTCTGTCCTGTAACTCCAGTTCTGTTGTAGGGGTATCTCTGTTATTGTCATAAGCGCCTGCCCTCCTCCCCGGTGGAGAAAGATATTATGTACGGAATGCTACAGATCTGGCGTGTTATAAAGAACTGAAAATAAAAGGGACCTGCTGTACATTCTGGGATACTGAGAGAGTTCTGGAAAGTTCTCTTAAAGGCACAGTATCCTGTTCTGAGCCACATAATGGCAGCCTATGGGGCTTGTCTGTCCACTCCTTCCTCTCTATCATTCCAGAGGGTTTTGCTGGAAAAGGAAAGTTTTTCTCTGCGGAGAAATCTGGACAGGCTGTGCTGTTTGTGGGTTTTTGGTGGAATTTCTAGTTTAAGTACTGGACAGTGTAGCCTGTGGATATAGGCTGCATTATCTGTCTTTAAATTCTCTCTTAAGTGTCTGTGCAGTTCTGCATTTTTTGACAATTTAAGAGATTATTTTTGATTGCTCCGGGGTCAACGCCCATGGGCGGGACTATTCACTAGATTATGACTATAACAGAGATACCCCTACTACAGAACTGGAGTTACAGGACAGAAACTACTCCTAATCAAGCCACGATTCATGGGTCAGCAACAAGCACAGGTGTAGCGCGATAGAAGGCGCCCATAGTCATGTAAATAATATAGTTTATCGACAATAAATGAAAGTACACTTCGCTTATGGCTTCTGAGCAGCAAAGAGTCAGCAGGTAATATAGACATGATTGGTGGAAGAGGATTGATGTTGTGGACTGCTCATGGGAAATGTAGTTTTTGCTTGACTTTTGAAATGTTATGATTTTATCGGCTGCTGTGGTTTCGTAGTAAGGAACAGAGAAGCATAATCCGAAGCCTCTGGTCTTGACATAGAATTATAGGGATTAATGCACACATGCTTGTGAGTTACAGTAGGTCTTTGTCAGAGAGAGGAGGTATGCAGATGGTGGAAAAGGAAGGGAGAATCAACAACTGGAAGTTTTCAATGCAGGGCTTTACGAATATTGTGGAGGCATTTTGAAATTGCTTGCAAAACTGTAGAAAGAAACCACCTTATTTATATGTGGTGCAATATCACTGTAGGCTTTGAGAACACCAGCTCGTGCACGCACCATCACCCACAGGTTACCTTCAATTATAGGACAGAGGACTGAAGAATGAGGTTAGACTAGGCTCAGTTTTGACCCCTTTGCTCTGGAGACTTGCACTTGCCCCTGCAGGTCAATACCCCCGCTTCTGCTTGCCTTGTTTCTTTTCTATCTCTCCTCTCCTTCGCTTCTTTTCTCCCCCTGCCTGATTTTCTCTTCTCTGCCCTCCTCCCCGGACTCACAGATTCTCACACCCCTCTCCCCAAGTTTCTCCTTTTTCTCCTGCCCTACACCAGCTAGGTCACCTGTTGCTGACCACCCTGTGCGGTGGTGACGTAGCTGCGTGGGTGCACCCTGGATGTGTCCATATTGCGCCCATGTGTACACTGGTCCCGGTGGGTTGCCACATGTCTTGTACTTCTTGATACACTAGCTTTGTACTGCTGGATGAACCATGTCCCCACCCCTGTCCCTTTCATTTATTTCCATTTTGCACCAAAACCTTAATAAAGAAAGGTGAAATAGATTAACTTCAATTATAATAAATAAGGTTTCATATTCCCCTAAAATCTGATGACCGGGAAATGCAGAACAGAAATGGTGTAATTTAAATCTATGGCCTAAAGATGCTACTCTCCCCTGATGATCAGGATGGGATGAAGGAGAACAGAGTCTGTTCGGTCATGTTTTAACAGTTTCATTGTTTTAGTAATAATTTTAGCATCTTGTTTTTTAGTTTATTTGAATTATTTTGAAATACTGGCAAGTTGTTTGGTTTGTAGGAGAGAAAAGGTGAGAAGATATTTAAATATATTAATTTTTCATATATTGTTTACAGTGTGTTAATTGTTTAATGATATTAATAATTATGTACTTTTGTTAAATGTTTTCATATTACAAATTGTTATTTCTTTTTTCAGTTGGTTGAATTAGATTATTAGTTAATGTAGTAATTTTTTTAACATTAATTATTTGTTTATTTCAACTGGATAATAAGGTTATTATATTTGTAAATCATTTAGTCAATTAAGTTTTATAAGAATTACTGTTTTTTATGAGACTCATTTTTCTATCATTTCACATTTTTGTGGATTGTAGGTGAATCAGGGCTTTTTTCACTGCATAGGTTTAGTGTTTTTAATTGACAAATGTTAAATTGGTAATCAAGTACATGATTTAGACTATTTCTTTAAAGTAAGTGTTTAGAATGTTTGGCTATTTATAGAAATTTTGTTTTATGCAACCTTTGAGTTTTAAAATATTGTTATATTATTTTATATATATATATTCCCCAACACGTCTCTACTGTTGCCTACGGTGGAGTGGGAATTGTAAGACTGACCATTAACTGTATAAACTTGATATTTAGTTTTAAATATTTTGTAGACAATATTTTTGTAATTTACTTTGAAATTATGTAAACTTAATATTTAACTCCACAATTGTTTGCTGCAATATGTTTGTATCATAATAGTATTGATACATATATTATGTCATAAAAGCCATTTAAGAGCTGTTGCGTGCATTTTGGTACTAACATAAAAATGCAGCAATTCCATTTTGCACAATGTCCCCTGCTTCTGTAATGGAATGAGCAAGTGTTGTTTAGAGACCATATTATTGAACTATTTTTCACCACAGCAAAAAAATATTTCTGCTAATTATAAGAAAGTGAGCACAATTGTTTTTGCCTCACACATCGGTTTATATTTAACATTTTTAAAAAGTGAAGTACAACCTGCTTGTTTTGCTTTCTGTTACACAAGCAATGCAAAAAATGGTCTTCATTTATATTAGTAACCGTGCAAAACATTTAAATATGGTTGTGTATGTGTAACCTCTCAGCTGCTCATCATTTCCCACCTCTTCCTTCTAAATCAATGCCTTTCCTGAGCTAATCAAGTTGACCCTTCAACTGCCTCAACATACATATTTGCTCCTTTGCTAGAATATTAATCGTAATTGATTGTGAAAAACACCCTCTAAAATAAGCTTATTGTTGGAAGCTTGATGTTCCAGATCTTGAAGTTGAAGTGAATTCCCAGCAGTATCAAAGGTGCGACTTTATCCGTGTCCTACTGATTAGAAGCTGGTACTTGGTCTACGATATAAAGTTGAGGCTGCAAAACCTTCTTCCCTTTCTTGGTTAAGCAGTCAAAACCTAGTACATGGTAGGTGATGTGAAGGTTCAGGCAGAAGCGGAATAGCACAATTATTTATCTTTTTTGTTCTTTTAGTCCTGGCCCCTTTATATACCTCTGTAAATGAAATTATCAAGAGATTTAACATTTTTGATTTGTGTTTTTGTATCATTAGAGAAGTAATTTAGCTTGGATAGACATTACTAATCGGGGCCAAATTATTCTGGACGACATTTTTTAAAATGGTGCATGTCTTGCAGTGACGCTGTAATATTCCAGGAACCATGAGACCTATATACTTCATTTTGGTGCCAAAACGTAGGTTTTGGGTGTCAAGTAGTTTTATAGAGACAGAAAATAACTCTTCAGAGCAACTTTCCGCCATCTTCCAAAATGGTGGTTCTATAATGATGTGTTTTAGCCATCATATTGGTAATTTATTTTAATATTGTTTTTGTTTCAGGTTTTCTGCAGTTTCAAATTTGGAACGTGATCAAAGCAGATGGTAGCAGGGGATCTTTACCTCCGGACAGAGTGATACTAACTACAAAATCTGAGGACTTCATCAACAAAGACTAATCTGAACGTATCCGAAAAAAAGCTGACATCCACTGCGGCTGGGCAGAAGAGAGCTTGAGATGCTATAGAAATACGGCAAGACGAAGTTTACAAAAGACTGAAACTGATGGGTGAAGAAGATCAAATATTTTATCATTGTAACAAGGGCTACAAGTCACATACAATGGAAAAAAGACTGGAAAAAATTAGTCAAAATATAGCAGAAACCACTAAATCACAACAAAAGTCTGAGATTTCTGAGAAAGCGACCACAACTAAGCCCAGTACCCATTCACTTAGAAGATCGATGTCTATCCCTTGTTCACCTCCAACAACTGATCAAAAAGCAAAGCATCTTCAATGTGTTATCTGTAGTTTAGCCAGAACAAGGGCCACATTGATGGATGACAAAACAAAGTATGTGAGCCTCAAATGATAAACATGATTTTGTTTACAGTTAGTTTCTTCCAGGATGAAGTGTTCAGCAGAGTAGCTGATCTAAATAGCGAGGTGAATGTATTTGCAGCGGATCTGCATGCCCACCAAAACTGCATGCGAGCATAATTAGAAAATATAATTGTACAATGAGCTCCCAACAGCAATGTAACTGCCAGCCTTCAGTTAAATTTGCACTCTTTGAAAAAGCAAATGAAGTTTTAAAGCTACTCTTGAGTGCTGGTTACGGGTTCACACTCTGTGAGATCAGAGAAATAATGGTCAACATTGATGAAACTATTGATTTATTATAATGAAATTAAGTTTTTTTCGTGAGAATGTACAATGACAGAATTAGTTTTTGTCAGTTAAACAAAAACAGTGAGCCACTTATGATGTTCACAGCTGATTTGAATCCTGAAGTTCTTGCTGCCGAAATAAGATCACAGAATGCAGTAAAATCAGCAGGAAACATTTTAAGAAATGTCCTGAAAGATTTAGATTTTGGACTTAATGCCAAATTTTGTGATGCCCCAGACCTCCGAAAAATCATAGGAGTAAACAAGAATGCCTGATATTGCCTTAACATTTTTTATATCATTGTTTAATATCAGCAAAAGAAAAATGTTATAAACTAAAGTTCTTGAGTTCGTACAACAATGATTATAGCTTTGAAGCTATAAGCTAAGAAGTGGAAGACAAGCTCATGAATTGACAGGTTTATGCTGTGCTAATGTACTGTATTTTCCAAATCATGTTTTATGAAATGCATCACAGCAAAAAGAAAAAAAACTGCTTCGCATGACTGCCCACGCAATCTATGACAAGTGCAAAAGACATAGTACGTAGTAGGATCTTGTTAGCAGTTCATGCTGTAAAGTTATGTGAATCAGAAAGCTCAACACTTCCAAGTCACTTTACCAGGAAAGGATTTACAATTGATAATTTTGATTTTGAAGACCGCTCTTCTTTGTCTGGAACATCAAGCACACACGATACTGCCATGGTGCTTTTTTCAAGACTGTACCAATGAAGTTGCTTCTGAAAAAAAGCTGTGTGAGCTATAGTCCTAAACAAACGAAGCTACAAACTTCTAACCCAACTGCCCTGCCAAAGTGTTCAAAATCACTACAAGCCATAAACACATTCCAGTCTACCAGAAAGTTTCAAAATGGCTTAGCATATGGATCTTCTTCTACCTGATGCTGTGGTCTGCAAAGCTGATTTAACTGAATTAGTTATATCGCTTATTCAGTGCGGACTGAACGATGAAGAAAAGCCAGTTTCTCCGTGGGCTGGAATTCATGCTCTGATCTTCCAGAATACCGTCCCACTGAAGAAGGCTGGGATTCTACTAATACCATCTCCACTCACAAACTACGAAGCATTATGCACAGCTCTAACAAAAATTTCAAAATGTGTGTGCTCAGCATGAAGACCAGCCTATCCTGTCCGTTTTCTGCGATGAAGGTGTTTTCTGAATCATAGCTGACATTTATATGAGCAATTCAGTAGAATTTGATGCTCTTTATCCAATGATGGGCATTTTCCTCATGACAAAGTTTGCATTGCCATGTGCGGGAAGTTATCTCAGTCGATGTAGCATAGACAATGCACTTATTGAGGCTGAAGTCTTTGGAAGCAAAACTGTCCAGTCAGTATTGAGCGGAACTCATTATGTTTGTTTATTACAAGGTATGCTCATCATATCTGAGGCTATATAAACATTGCGTTGGAATGCTTTCTGGAACAAGAATGACAAATTAGGTTTTGCATATCTTATCTCAGAAGAGAACAAGGCAAAGGGTGCACTTCATTCAAAAGACATAATGCAAAGCCAGGCAATGTTCAATACACTCAGTTCAAAATCAGAAAACCTAATAAAAAGTTTGTAGAGTTTATCAAAGAATGTGACAAAAAATCAGAACTCTGCGAGTACAGGGGAAATGTTTTAAACATGATATCACTCGTGAAATACTTGGTACATGCTGATCGTGAAGGTAACTGTGAGATGCATGTGAAGACTGTGGAGTCACTGATTACTGTGTTTTGCAAATTCAGTTGCATAAACTACCTGAGATATGGGTCCTGGTATTTGGAAAGAGCGAAGAAGCTAGAGGTGGAAAAACTGTACCACTACAGAAAATTATTCCAAAGACTTTTTGTGGTGAAAGACAGAGAGGGAAGGTTCAATGCTGTGGCTCAAGATATGAAACTGGAACAGACGATCCAGAGATCACAGAAAAGCTGTGAGAGAATCAGACGAATGTCTACAAGTGGAACAGTTGACCTTTCCTGCATCAAAAATTTGACACCTATACCAGTGCAACTTGATAAATTCTGGTCTTCCGCATCAAACATCATGAACCAGGAGATGTTAACTCGCCAAAACATTGCTGATGCTTCAGTAAACACTGAATTCCCAATTATTGCAAGTGGAATGGTTGTCAATAAGGAGTTGGTGCCTACAGAGATATTCAAAAGGAACATGCCATATTGTTCAAGAACTCAACAGCAAATTGGAGGAGGCTGCTGTTCATGTTGTGCCACATGTTGAGTGGGCTGTTAGAAATGGTTCAAATTGAGTAATTGTACTGTCAAATTGTATTATTGTGCTTCTCAGATTGGTTGCAATGTTCATAATTCAAGGATTCTCAGAGATATGGGTACACTTTGGAACAGGCAAGAAAGGACAATCTCATAGAGACTACTAGCCGCATATTCCTTAACGTAGAATTATCCCCTGGTGTGAGACTGGATCCGGAAAAATTTTGCCACAGCATCTTTGCGCTCCGTTTGTGGCACCACGTGACTACGCCCTGATGCCATCTGCGGACATGCCGGCAGCGAGGTCACATAAGTCCCACCCTGGCGCGCCAACGCCAGTTTCCTTCTTTTCTGCTTGCAACGCGAATCCGGAGTGAGTTCCCATGACCTGTTTTCAGGCCTCTTTTAACTCCTTTGCATTGGGAACAGTGTCCAATGCCTTCGGGTTTTCAAGACGTGTGCTTCTTGTATGCGTCGGATGTCGGCGACGGACCCTCACCCTATTTGTATGTGGTGTTTGGGCGAGCGCCATGATTCCACTGACTGCAACGCTTGTCAGCATCTCAAGCCGAAGTCCCGGCGGGAGTGCCGGATGAAATTGCTTTCAGCCAGCTTGTCCAGATCGGTCTTGTTACAGCGTCTGTCCCCTAGCTCAGAAGGGTCCAGAAGCCATTGATTCCGGCTGCGACATCGTACTTAACGAGGCCCCACGGGCGTCGCTCGCCCGCTGGTGAGTCCTGCAGCTTGCCACCGAGGCCCTGTCCTCATTCTGCAGAGTATACTAAACAAAAAGATGGCTGGTCAGGTTTTACTTATTTTTTATTTTTGTTTTGGCACACCCAGCCTCAGAGTGCCGAGCGGTCAATGTATTATTTTTGTCAATTTTCTAGTATTCAAAAAAACTTTTTACATTTCATTTTCATATGTCATAGAAAAGAAAAACAGTCATCAAGCAATGTGCACAATATATATAGTCGGACTCGGAGCCAGGGGTAAAGAAGAAGGGTGCCACTAGAGACTTAAATTAAACTACACTCTCTGTCTCCAGTTGAGCAACCATCTCAACATCTAATCTCTGGCCCTATAAGACTAGCAGGCATTTGTTTATGAAATGTGTTGTCCGCTGGTCTTCTGTTATAAACTTTGAAGGACTGGTGCCTATCTTTCTGAAATAGTGCATGTAGGCATTGTATTTACGTAATTTGTTTACTGCTATCCAATTTCTGGTGTGTTTGCAAACTTTGCATTGTTCATGTACATATTGACCACTTGTATATATTGTGCACATTGCGTTTTTGAATGTATTCTTTATTGCTTGATGACTGTTTTTCTTTTCTATGACATATGAAAATGAAATTTAAAAAGTTTTTTTGAATACTAGAAAATTGACAAAAATAATACATTGACCGCTCGGCACTCTGAGGCTGTGTGAGCCAAAACAAAAATAAAAAATAAGTAAAACCTGACCAGCCATCTTTTTGTTTAGTATAGTTGAGTGGTCCAAGTTGGTCAGTGACAGGACCCAAACCTTTCTCCTTGCCCTCTCATTCTGCAGAGGGCGCGGGTTCCTCTCGGGATGTGCGCCCACACCCGTCGCCACCTATCTGCCGTTTCCTGGCCTAGGGCCCAAATGAAGGCCTACGCTACGGCTCTGCAGGCTTCTTTGGGCCCTCTCCTCTTCCTGATACGTCCGCGGCTCCCTCGCCATGGGCGCAGCCTTCCGCGGACTCGCCGGATGTTTCGTCCCTGGCGCCGACGACTTCGGCTTCAGGTTTTGGAGGTGTGGTGTCGTCGAGGTGCGGCCCCCACGGTGTTTCCCTCTTCGACCCACTGCGTCCCTGCCAAGCCGCAAAACCCTGTGGGATTCCCTGTGGTGTCGCAGGAGGCCACCGTGACTCCCGACTCGTCCCCGAGTACCCCTCGGTCCTCTGGGCAGGTGGCTGTCTTACGGGAGGCCGAGCCAACGCCTTTCCGGTGCCGACGGCTTTCCTACCTGGCCCTGGTGGCGCAGCGGGTGGAGGTCGGGACCCGGGGCGCCTCCCAGAGTCCCTCTCGGTCCTCGGCGCAGGCGGCTGCCTCGTTGGAGGTCGAGCCAGCGCCTTTTCGGTGCTGTTCATTGGCCGCTTCGGCTCCGACCCCGCCCCTTTCTCCTATGAGGCACGTGGTGGTGGAGGTTGACTCGGCACCCGTGGCATACTCCCCGGCGCCGTCCCGACGTCGGATCGTCGACTCTTCTCCGGATGTTCCTTCCTCTCCGGAGGATTGTCGTCTCCTTGTCTCCTCTTCACCGGAGACTGGATGCCGGGTTGTTGCCTTTTCCCCGGCGGCTTCCACTGCGGGTTCTACGCCGTCTCCGAGTCCACAGCCCCCGAACCCGCTCTTCCGCTCCTTGCAGTTGATTGCCCCGCAGGCTTCTCTGCCTTCTCCGGAGTCCCCTCATGCCCCTCACTCATCCACGGGTCTTCCATCCTACAGGGGCTGGCCGTTTCTTCCTCCAGTAGGGCATGGGGACGTGCGGCGTAGTTAGCAGCCTTCACACACGGAAGAATTGCTCTCCTCCCCACGACGCCCTACAGAGGCGAGTGTAGCCTTTGTCCGGGCCATTTCCACAGCCACCAGCATTTTGCAAATGGGCAACGCGGTCGCTCCGCTCCCAATGGACCACTTGTTGGAGGTTCTCCACCAGTCCTTGTGAAGGGGAGCCGCTTCTTCCATTTGAAGCTTTGCTCTACAACTCTTTTTTGAGGGCCTTGGGGCGTCCTGCAACAGGGGATCCGGTGCGTCAGCCACTCCTCCACCGCCACCGTCCTCCCCTGATCAAGCCTGCCTTTTTTCCCACCCGTGTGCCCGGGGCCCTGTCCTGCAGACTGCTTTTCCTTCCTTGCCTTCAATTTGCTCCCTCCGTCATGGGAGGCCCGGTGGTTTGACTCCTGGGGGCGTAACATTTTCGCTTCCACTGGTGCTGCTCTGCGCGCGCGCAACACACTTTGTGTGTTGGCTAGGGCTACCTCTGGTCTATGGGATTCCGTGGAGTCCCTTCTGTCGCGCACTTCCCACGACGCTGTCCGCGCTGATCTGCAACACCATGTTCTGGATGGTTGGGAGTTAGCTGCATTTATTCTCCGTTCGGCCTTGGATGTCTCTGATTCTCTGGCCCGCTCTATGGCGAGTTCTGTGGCCCTCCGCCGTCATGCTTGGTTGCGGGATATCGTATTTCCGGAGAATGTTCGGGATCGTCTTGTTGACCTGCCTTTTGATGGGATTCTTTTCTTTCACACCCGCGCGGACTCTGCTATTCAGCGACTTCTTGCGGGGCTCTGTCCTCCTCCCCCCTCCATACGCTTCGGCTTGTCGTTGCTCAGGTGTCTTATAGGAGGCGTTCCTCTCACCTTTCTCTTTGGGCCTAGTGTTTTGGTTGGCTCGTCTGTGTGTCCTGTGTTTGGCTTGGCATGCCTTCGGGGTCCTTACGTTGGCCCTGCTGTACTTTTGGCTGCTGGTTCAGCCTTTCAGCTTTTGTGGTGTGAGTTTTTGGGCTGTTAGTGAAGCCATATAGGTCCTCGGGATGGACCATGTGTGTATTTTATGGCTGCTTGGTAAGCCGCCTGTGGTGATACCCACAGGTCTTTTATGTTCTTGACCTCTGCTGCAAGTTTCCCTAAGAGGTGTTCCCCTGTTTAGTTTTGGGGACGTGTCATACCCTAGGTGGGGTACTTGTCGGCTATTGTATAGCTCTGTCCTAAGCTGGGCAGGTGTGCATACCTTCTCGGGTTCCTCGCTTTTCCTGGCGTCACTGTATACCGCTTGGTGCGGTGTTTTTTCTTCTGCCTTAGTGCAGCTTGCGCTGCTTCAGGTTCTGTCCTGCTCAGTGTCCGATGGTGTTTCTATCCTTCTCTTCTAGCTGGGCCGGGTAGTACCACTGGGACGGTCCTTCGCTGGGGCTTGTTCTGGGGTTCCCTTGCCTTTGTCTTCGTCTTCTGCACGGCTTGTTATGGGCACATTACTTCATAGTCTTTACCAACTGCCTGCTGCACACGCCTGGTGGTTATGGTCCACCTCCGTGGGCCTCGATGTGTACCAGTGTGCTCCTGTCCCTTGCTCTGCTGGAGCTTTGCGCGACTGTGTCTTCCTTCTCATGTATGCGCTTCTCGGCTGTGGGCTGTTCCTGCCTTGTCCCCTGCCTCGGAGCTGATGCCCTTCGCTGTATGTGTTCTCCTGAGGCGGGCTCTGCCTCAGTTTCCACCTCTTCTCCTTGAATTTTGCGGGTGGTTCTTTTCTTCCTTTGGTACTCTCTTGGTGCCATCTGTCCCTCCGGGTTTTCTGGCAAACGCCTCTGCCCGCGGGTAGGCTTGTGGTATCCTGGCCTTCCCTTCTCCTTGTTCTTGCTTACTTCTGCTTAATGGGGGCTGGGCCGTCTTCCGGTCCTCATGACACATACCCTATTGGGGCCCTGTGTTCTTCCAAGCTGGTGAGGTTCTCTCGCAGACCCTCCTCCCCTCTGGGTATGGCTAGGGTATCTATTCTACGTTAAGGAATCTGCGGCTAGTAGTCTCTATCAGATGTACGAGTTACTTACCTTCGGTAACGATGTATCTGGTAGAGACTATTCTAGCCGCAGATTCCTTCACGGCCTGCCCTTCCTCCCCGTTCTGCGAGGACTTTCAGTTTGGTCTTCTGCACTCGCCTCCCTATGGGTGGCTTTGTCCTCTGTCAGTGCCCTCTTTCACTTTCTCCCTGGCAGGATGCTTCGTTCTGTTTATTTGTTCCTCTCCTTCCTTTCTGCTAATTGGACGGTAGGTTCATGTGTACTTCTGCATCCCTACACCCTGGTTTTTCTACTGTGGGGCCCGCTCATACTTTTCTCCCTTTTTCATTGCTTGGGGTTTCTGACATCTCTGCAGTCCTCTGGGTTGGGGTCTCTTGGCTGTGCCATAGCTCTTTACAGGGGATATGACACTCCTTGATGTTGTTGTCTTGGGGTGATTTGTTGTTACTCATCTGTTCCGGACTTGCTGTCCTTCACAGTTATAGATTGTGGTTGAAGACCATCTGTCATCTGCTATGACATTTTCACATATTTTTCTGTCTCCAGGGAGGATACCGCCTTCGCTTTACAAGGTTGCTTCTCAGAGCGGTGCTCTGCTCTTTTCCTTCCATGACTTTCAGTAGCACAGTGCCTGGCACTGTCCCTAATGGTGCTGTTCCTCCCCATTCGCTCCTTCCCTTTCTGTTTTACTGATTTTTTCACACACTGTTCCCATACTCTCATAGTTTTGTTTGTGAAGGCTCCGAGTTGTGGCGCGGTAAAGTTCGCCGAAGAAAAGTGACGGCGCGTCGGGGTGGGACTTATGTGACCTCACTGATGTCACGTCCACGGACGGTGTGGTGCCGCCCCCGGCGCGCAGAGATGCTGTGGCAAACATTTGCCAGATCCAGTCTCACGCCTGGGGATAATTCTAAGTTAAGGAATCTGCAGCTAGAATCGTCTCTACCAGATACATCGTTACCGAAGATAAGTTACTTGTACTTTAATCCCTCTTCATATTCTGTACAAGAAAATTGACCCAGAGATGCCCAGTTTTTTTAATCAAGGCAAATATATTTATGGGTGATGATACTATGAGCAAAATTGGAACAAAGCTTGGAGGTTTAACTGCTGGACCTGTGAAGATTCTAAAAGGATTTGCTGAGACAGAAGAAGAATGTGACTTTAAAGACGTAGAAAAATACCTTGTGCATGTGTGGAAAATGAGGTCCGACAGTCACACATTTGACAATCTTAAGTACAGTGAGTTCAAGAGATCAGTCCTGCTGAGTGACCTTCCACTGGTCATATTCTGTGCGTGGACAAATTAAAAGCGCGTTCTACTTGATCAGATGATGTGCAAATGTTTTGGATCGTGATATGTAGAGAAAGATCTGCGTGAATTTGGTTGGAAAGATATTGATTGGGCGCTAAAACATACGAAATTTCTAAAGCCTCTACCCACAGAACGTACATGTACTTACAAAACATTTGCTATAAACAGATGACCCTGTCGATATGCTCTTCTCAAATGTTCAACATTCTCCAAATCTACCCCAAGCAATGCCTAAACAAAAAAATAAAGTGAACTATGAAAATGTGTCTAAAACAGGAGTGATAGACGTGGTGGTGATGGACGTGGTGGTGGTGATGGACGTGGTGGTGGTGATGGACGTGGTTTTTGAAGTAATATAAGGAGTAATACGTACCAAAGTAGCATGTATATTCTGCAACATTGAAACAATGCAAATAGGACACTGCACCTTTAAGGGCCTTCGGGCCTTCAGTCCTTCAGTGTCCCATCATGCCCTTTAGGTAGCAGTTTAGCAGTATAGAGTTATACATATATTATCCGTCAGGGCGGAGAGAGCGTTGCTTAAAATTTCAAAGGAGATTCCCCTGAGAGAGGAACCATTCATTCTCTTTCAGGGGATCACCATTGATAATCATAAGCATTGAATAGATCAACTAGCTTATTCCTCTAAAATCCTGCAAAGGAAGAGATCTAAAAGGAGAATAGAATAATTAGGCAAACAAATTCTTTAGAGATGCTTGTTCCACTTGGGAAACAGCCTTAGCATCTGTATCAAGACAATAGTGTCTCGTAAAGGAACTGATCTCAAAGTTGCAGCTTTGCAAATCTCGGCTATTGGGATCTTCCTAAGCAAAGCAGCAGTAGCTGATCTACCTTTGGTGGAGTGGCCCCAAGAGTTTTTTTTTTTGCTTTTTAATAATAAAGGATTATTCAGGAGACTATATAAATAGGGATTGTTTGAAAGTAGCATATCTGGTACATAGAGGACCATAGTTGACAAAGACGTGTCTTGATTTTTATTTTTTAAGATTTTGTCCTAGCTAGATAAAACTTCAAAACACTTCTAACATCGAGAGTGTGGAGATACTTCTCTGCAGGAGAAGGATTCTGAAATAATATAGGTAAAGTAATAGACTGGTTGCCATGGTAATCCAAAACTACCTTAGGGAGGAATTTAGGATGGGTCCTCCTCAATATCCTATTGAAATGGAATAATGTGTAAGGTTAATGTGAACAGAGTCTGTCTCTCGCTAACTCTGCAAGCTGAAGAAATGGCTACCAAGAAGGAAACCTTCCAAGATAGATGTTGGGCAGAAGCCTTATGAATGGGCTCGAAGGGAGAACCCATAATGCAAGAAAGCACAATGGTTAACTCCCGTGGATGAGGTGGTTTCCTGAGGGGATAATATAGATTCTTATTGCATTCTGAAAAAAAGGACAATTTTGAAGGACATTTTTCGTAAGCTATGATTGCTGTGAGTTGTACTCTAATTGAGGAGTATTGCAATTTTGCTTTAATGAGATGGGGAAGGTATGAAAGAACAGCCTCTCTCTGACAAGTTAGAGGGTTGAAATTGTTCGGAGAAAACCAGATGCAGAATCTCTTCCATTTTAAGGAATTGAAAGTCGTAGTGGATGTTCTCTTGGGTTCTCTCAACACATCCGTACATTCCTGAGGACGGTTTGGGTGGCCATATTGTATAAGTTCAGGAGCCATGCAGCCAAGTTCAGAGAGTGAAAGTTAGGATACTGAATCTGGCCTCCGAACTTCTGTAGAAAACCCGATCTGCACTGTAGCTTCTTGTGTGGATACTCTGAGAGATGGAGATCAATGTACCACCACTGTCGAGGCCACTCAAGAACAATGAGAATCATTCTGGCTGTCAAGTGGGAGAACTTGATGATCATTGCTCAGGCCGCATGAAGAGACGGGAATGCAAAACCAGAAAGATGCATGACCCCATTGAACCCAAGAGGGAGGAGACTTGTCTCAATGTTGGATGGGATGTTTTCTTAAATAGCGATATTTCTGAAGGATAGATAATCATCTCTCCTCCGAAGGAAAAACTTTTTTGGGTACGGTGTCTAGAACTGTACCCAAGTAATGCAATGATTGAACAGGTGTTGAGATAGACTTGTCATGATTCACTTGTGGACCTAGTCAATTGAAAGTCATTACAGTTAGATGATAATGAGGCAAATGTCCAGCTATGGATAGATGCAGATTCTCATTTTTTTGTGGTGGGCCGCTACAACTACCATACATTTGGAGAAAGTTTTCAGTGCAGATTTGGGAAATACCTTGTATTGACAGTGGTCTTTTCCTTTCATGAACCTCAGGAATGTGTGATTTTCTTTGGCTATTGTTATATGAAAATAGGCATCGTGCAGGTCTATCGAGCATAACCAGTCCCCTTGATGGAGTGGGGGGTAGATCTGATGAACAGCCAATATCCTTAATTTTTCTTTGCAAACCCATTTGTTTGCTTTCTTGAGGTCCAAAATGGGTCTGTATTTGTTTTTGGGTCCTTTCTTCTTCTTCATCAGAAAATAACAGGAATTAATTTCCATTCCCCTCAGCTGAGAAGGTACCTTGTCCATCCTGTGTTCCTGCAAGAGGATGGATACTTCTTGTTGCAAAAACAGCCCTGTAACAAAAACGTCCCCCAGGGGCCCAAAACCGGCCCCCACCCGTGCGGCGCACTGGGGGATTACCTGGTGCCCGCTATGGCCAGTCCGGCCCTGTTTCTATCACTCCACAGCCCCCCTGGGGGTAGCACCCCACAGTTTGAATACCCCTGCTCTAGTGCCTTTCTTGCCACCTGATTCCGCCCTCCCCAGGCTAAACTTAATGATGCCTTCTCTTTCTCACCACGCTGGAAGCAAATGGCTTCCAGCATGTCGCTGGTGAATAATGATGACGTTGGCGTGCTGTGTGCATGCTGACATCATGATCACACCAGGGTTAGGGTCGGGGATGGCAGCAGAAGCGCCTCTGCTGTGATCCCTAGTAGAGGTATGTGGTGGGTGATGTGCATGGTGAGCACCAGCACTTACCCTGCGAGCAGGTACTAGGACATGCTGGACACATCCTTAGCAACGGAAAAGCAGCGCTAAAAATGTGATCAGCATATCCATAGCACCCAAAGAGTTGCAGTAATTTTTTGGGAGATTTGTTTTTCTGATTGATTTGATATCGAAGATAATACATGGGTGTCTTTGTTGTCTTCGATTTCTTAATTTAAATCACTGTACACTGCAGTTCTGTGTAAATAAGTGTGAGCTCCTAAGCTTCTTTATGGTTAATTCCACACCGCCTGTCCTGCTTGCATCTTTCCCAGGCTGGGCACAGGCAACCAGTTTGGACTATGGATGGATGTGTCTTCATGCCTCTGGCTGAAACTAATAATTGTTATAGGCAGTTCTTTCTGTTGAAGGACAGCTCAGTAGACTTATTACTGAACATGCCATAGGGACCTACCAAGGGTCAAATTCACTATTCTTCTACAAGAAGGTGTCAATTAGTCTTGACTTATTCATGAGTTTACAGGAGAATGTCATATCTACTCAAACCTTGGTGAGACCGCATTTTTCTCTTAGTACAAATGGAAAAAAAAGTGGCAACGAGGCTGGAGCAATGGTTGCAAGACGTTTGAGGGCAGGGTCTTCATCCAAGAGTCTGGAGCTCCCTCGAGTAGGAGGTAAGTTCTATGTTTAATGTTATGCCCTTAGGTTACAGCACCAGCAGGTAGGTCCCGTCAAGCTCCATTCTCCCTCCAGCTTTCCCCATCTCCTAGATTCAACTGTAGGCCACACACCAACCTTCAATTACATCATTCATTCTTGGAATTCCTGACACCAAGACAGCCATAAAGGAAATTGGAACCCCATATACTAAACCTATTGCTTTCTGACAAACAAGAAAACAGAGATCAGCCATTACCTTGCATATAAAGTGCAGGTGAAGTCCTTCACAATTACTCAATCTCTAACATGTCTAGCTTGCACATTCATTGAAAACAACCTGCTAAACTCTCCAAGATCCATGCAGACACATAAAGACAGTAAACATAGTCACAGAAACTCTGCAACGGATCAAGACATGAGGCTTCCCATACATCATGTAAAAAAACCAAAAAACAAGACAACACCTAAGTTGTGACTACCATTACAGAATGGTCCAATACATATACGTCTTGCACCCTTTTCGAACATGAGGCCCTGCCACCATATGTGTGCACACTCACCATGGCACCATACAATATTTATGAATGCAGGACATAGTCACGGACACTCAGTCACGCAACGGCCAGGAATTGGGAACCCACCCGCTTCCTTTGACAAACTGTTTCTCCATCATCCCCAAGTCTATATATTCAAGGCACAAACAACAAAAAAATGGAAAGTTTAACTATACATCACCTTACCTCAAAACTCCCTCGACATGACTCCAGCACAAGCCAGACATCACAACTACACTTGACACATTGTCCCCAGACATCCACCTTACATTATATACGATGCAGGTGACCCATACAGAATTCTCACACTTTCTCCATCTTCCACAAGCAACACACAAACTCAGAAGGACAACACATACCACCATCTGCACACCTAGTCACACAAGCTGGCGAAACCAAAATGGCCAAGGCCAGGCTGAAGAAATCACTTAAATTACACCCAGTACAACATCCTCTCGAAACTGCACCAGAAAACGTATGAATGTCTGTTTAACACAATGATGAAAGCCTCCAATAGGTGCATACCGAAAAATTGACAGCACAACAATCGAACACTAGAGCACTCCATCGCTAACATTATTAACACCACACAACGTTTGTAGGTACGCAATACTCACCTACAAAACACTTAACTACATTAACTGCATCGCTGCGGCAGCTATTCCGCCGCAGCGCTAAGGGGGCGGGGCGGCCGCGCGGCGGCCGCATGCTGGTGACGGAACCGCTCCGCCGTCACCAGCCGCGGTTGGGCTGTCCTGATGACGGAGCGGTTCCGTCATGGCCCCGCCCGCTCAATAGAACGCCCAGCGCAGGCGCGTAATCCGCGCCGCGCAGGCGCGGCAGCCTGGCAATGACGGAACCGCTCCGTCATCAGCATAGCGCCACCGCAGCTGATGACGGAGCGGTTCCGTCATCAGCATAGAAAGGGTTAAACTCTACCATTCAAACACAACACTACTCCATTGTGCCCAAGCTGAATAAAGTGCACCACAAAACAATTACAAATGTACTCGACCTCCTGTTCAAAACATTTGTCAAACCTTCCATTCGTACATAATGACATCACACAAGTGTACTACACTCTTATTTATCTTGTCAGGGTACTGCTCTTCCCCTCCTCCATGATACTAGGACACACACAACCAGTATGTATCTACACAACAACCCATAGATAGGTACTTTTCCCTCTTTCCACAATTACTAACTAGACTCTATATGGAGTTGGAAAGAAGATGCCCACAGAGCACTCCCAAAACAACCTACAGATGCATAATTTAAACGTCTCAAACCGGCCATGCAGTACTAACCATTCAGTACACCCCAACCATGAACCTAAGCTGCAGTTTCCAAACAACAGAAGTCAAACTACAGAGAAACGTATTAACTTGATACATGCATTATCAATATTATTTATATAACGCATGTTAATACGCAAGAATCACATACCAAATTGATGCTCAACATAATGACCATGACAGCTAGTGGAAAACATTGCACATTGTTTAAGAATGCAAACTAATATGAACTCCTTAATTGCCAAATAACCGTACTGGTTAGTTAACTGGATGTTATATTTCAACATCACAACTGGAAAAATGCCAGACAGGCTATGTTTCCCTCAAGTCTTCCCAACAGTCTCATTTCTAGCTCCTTGTCCCAGGAGATGACCCTGCTTCTCTTTCTAAATTAACCAGGAGGCCTTTGTATTGTTTCTTTTATGCCCTCAGACCTGTCTTAACCAAACATCAGTTTACTACCCTTCTTCATGAGGTTAACATTTATAGAGTCATTATCTCCACCCTGACATCCAGGTTTTGGAATCCAATGCATTGTTGAGGCTCTCTCACAAGCACGTTGCCATCCTATGGTTGTAAACACCACACCATCTTCTAGCACTGTCTGACTCATGCTGGAAAGGAAACTTCCCATTTACCTGGTGGTGTGCAATATCACAAAACCTCTGTCCATTGCCTTGACCGCAGTGCTAGCAGAAGCTGCGCCATCCCCTCTGGTCACTATGTACTGGGTGCTATAATATAAGTGGAATGCCTCCAGCCAGCGCTCATTTACACCATTATTATTATTATTATAATTACATTTATTAAGCGCGCAGCTACCCGGAGGTTTCCCGGCGCTAAGGCAAACAGAACGATATACAGGGTAAGGGGAGCGTCAGACCCACAGTTTAGGTATTGAAGAGCCATGTCTTGATTCCTTTACGGAAAGTCAGAAAGCACATTTCAGATCGCAGAGGAGGGGGAAGGGAGTTCCAAAGAGAAGGTGCTAACAGGGAGAACGAACGGCCTCCCATTTTGGCTCTCTTGACACATAGGCTGCCCTCCTCAAACTTGGTCAGGTCTCATGGGTTCACTTGAGTTCTTGCCTGTCATGTGGCACACATTGTGCTGGCGAATGTAATAGAGAACATTTTGATTATACTCCCATTATCTTGTTTTGGGTTAAAAAAGAAAAGGAATCCAACCTATTTTTAACATGGCGGTATTGAGACAATCGGAAGAGTATTCCGTTAACTTCTGGGTCTGACCCCACTGTCGCTAATTTGGCAGGCCAAGGGCTCACTATAAAAAGGATAAACAAAATGGCGGCTCATATTTATGAAACTTGTAATCAATCACGGACGATGACTGGTTTTTGATGGGGAAGATCAAAATATGGAGCAATAATTTTGGTCAAACTGAAATAGAAAGCAATGACTAAGTAGCACCCTATTAAATACATCGAAATGAGCTAAAATATTTTTCCATATATTTTTATGCAATATGCATATATATTTTTCCTTATATACTTTATGCAATATCATATCATGAGTGAATGAAACCTGTAGTAAAAAAAACTTGCAGATAATAAAAGATTACATTCCAGTATGGTTCACATTACTTTTGAAGAGTTAGACAAACAACTTGCTTTGATAATTTAAGCCCATTTAAATTTATCAGATAATTACGTTATTGGAATTTATTTCCAGATACCCTGACTTGGGGGTTCAGTGATTTAATTTCCACAGATAGAAAAGATCCAAGAAACCCATTTGTATCTATATCTATGTTGTCCTGTGAATGTCAAATAAATGAATCGATATGGAAGGGTATAATTTGCCCCAAAGTGAGGGATTTATTTTCTCGGTAGAACACCTGGCCAGAGGAATTGTGCTAATGAGTATGATATGGGATAATTATCATGAATCCATACTACAGATAAACCTAAATGTAACGAGATAATTGGGAGCCACATAATAAATTCGACACTGCTATATCTGAGCTCAAATGAACTATGGGGTTATCTGCATGGTTTAAATGAATAATTCGAATTGTTTTGAAAATCATTCATGAAGAACAGAATAAACTTGTTAGATTACCAGGTCAAGGCCTGTTGGAATATGAAGGTATGTGTTTTATATTGAGTCATGATGGGTTTAATAGAGTGATCATAAATTATGTTTGGGGACACTATTGTATGAATAGCAATTTAATCACTGAAAACATGAGATCAAAATGTTATTTTTGAATTCGATTAAGCTTATGACAAGAAGGAAATGCACAATGTACATAGTATTTATATATTGAATGTGTTGAATGTGCTAGTATACCTTGTGTGCTTGTTTTATAAGATTTGTGCCATTAGGTGGTTATGATATAATTGTGCACATGTATATCATTTTTCAGTTAACAGCCCTGAAGAAGCAACATAGTTGCAAAATATGATAGCTGTTTAAGTATTGCCTGTGGATATCAATGAAAATGTGTGAAGTGATTGCAAAAATGAAAATCAAGATTTAAAAAAATAAAGCCACCAGATGAATAAAAAGGACTTATAATTCAAAAAAAGGAAGAACAAGACTTAGTAATATGTACCTCTCAACGAACTATTGATGAGTTGGTTAATTTACTTCTATGTAAACTAGAAGATAACTTGTGATTTTGGGAGGATTTGTGCCAGGCAATAATCCTGTGTATCTGTTGTGTATATATGTTTCAAGACATCTTTTCCCATTATATGGATATTAGGAGGCCCAGCTAATTTGCAGTGAAAGGTATGACATGAGAATTCATATGAGGCAGAGAAAGTCTAGTATGAAAACTGCATAGGTATAAACAGCCTAAATTTAAAATCAAACCTTCAAAGGGTATTTTCATCTAGCTCTATGATGTAGTCATCCAACCCATTATGCGGTGTAAAGAAAGATTCACTGTACATTGAACTCATTCACTAAAGCTTTTTCTCCCCGCAGTGCAAGAGTGTATAGCACCATTTCCCACATGACAATAATATTACCTTTTGAGAAGCTCTGAATCCTGGATAGGTACGGGAGGTCCTTCTTTCTCATAACCGGCTGCTAAACAATGGAATTATCTTCCAAAACAACAATTTTCAGTTACGAAAGTCATAAAAACGGACTATTTTCTAATGAATCTATCCTTATCTGATCATGTTTTTCCATCTTTTTGACTCATAGTCTTGCCATCAGAACTTAGGACCTGGATGCCCTTATGGGTCATTGCACACTTCACATGTATTGGTGTGGTATAAATTGCAGCTGTGCATTCTGGGCATGTGCAGCTTGGCCTTGGCAGAAGACCACACAGTGGGCGGTGACGAACTCTGTTACATGTTGTCCCACTTTGCAATGATCCAACTTCCACAATGGACAGGGTAGTAGCATTAGCTTTTGAATGACTTTGCATAATATGAAAACAACTATGCACAACACAAACAAGAGAAACCTGGGCATTGTGACCCAAGAGCGTTGCACTGAGGCACTAGGGAGGTACTGGGATGTCGCATCTATATATATAAAGACTATATTGAGTGCTCACGTGATTTTTAAAGTCTTTATTTAGAGGGGAGGAGTTTAATCTGAAAACGGCTACAGCAACAAGCAGCAATGTGATTGATACATGCTTTACATGGGCTGTGCTTCCCAAAGAAATCCTAATGGATACAGACCGACTACTCGTTTATAAGCTGGTGAATCACATTTCTACGACCCTTTGCAAAAAGGATATTAGAACCCCTTGATTTATTTATTCTTTTTTATCAGTGTATTCAATTTGTAAGCATGCTATTGTGAGGGAGGTCATGCTTTCTCTATTGCTCCTGGCGCTGGGACGAAGAGAAGAGAAGAATCACATAGAATGTGCTAAGTTTGAAGAAACAAAACGATTGGAGGTTTTGTGGAGAAACCGTACAGAACAAAACGGCCATCTTGGCGAGCTTTATGAATCTTGGGCATCACTAGTACTCTGTCTGAAACTGATTTCCTGGGCACTTTGCTGTCAACAGTCTTCTGGACATTGCTCTTGTTGGCTCTCTCACCTCTGGTGATCACTGCGCTTGTGTCTCCCTCCGAGCTTCCTGTTACTGATGTTGTGCTTGTTCGTTGCTGGAGTTCTCTGCTTAAGTTCTGTTGGCATTGAACAGTCACCCATGGCATACCTGGTATATAGTGTGTCCTCGGTGTGCAGCTCTTGTGCAGGGGTTGCTGCTCTTGATGGACATTTTCTATCCGTTGAGTGGTTGATGCTGCAAGTTAATAAGTATTGTGGCTACATTTCCCCCACTTTCATACCATACTTCTAACTTCTGCTGCTGATAGCAGCTGACTAATGTAGTGATTTTAGGGCCAAATTTAGTTAGGACTTGTATTGTCCTTGTGAAATGCAAGTCCTTCAATGGTATTTACAAACCCATGCAAAAGGCAATGGATATTGTTACATTACAGTTGTGTTTAGCATTCATGGGTGGAGAATGGGCGTTCCCATGCAGCCCCCCCCCCCCAACTTGGAATTTGACACAACCCAGATTTACTAAAGGTAGTAAACCTGGGATTGCGCCAAAATTGCGTGCCTGTCACAGAGAGGTGTAACGTTATTTCCTCTTTCTAATTGTGCTGCTACTGTAGCACACATGGAAAGAGGCAATCGCCTCTAAGGATTGTTTTTGTACAAGGGTGTATTTTTGTACAAGAGTGTATTTCTTCCTGCCCAGGCACATCTGGAGCATGGTGCAAAGGTACCTGCGTTGGAGCTAGGCAGCACACTGTGCCTGCACTAGGAGGGAGCAGAAGAGTATCTTAGTAGATTTGGCGCATTTCTGCTCTCTCCGTTTCACACAGCCTCTGCCCTGCGTTGATTTAAATATTAGTAAATAAGCCGCTTAGATTTTAAAGCACCATTTGTGTAGGAGTGCTATCTGTGAAGGGCTATTCCAGCCTGTTCCAACCTGTCTTAGAGTTATATCGGTAAGAAAGTCTCTCGAAAAAGAGGAGGTGAATCAACAAAAGTAGTAGGTCCAAAGTGGATGGTGAAAGTGTCGAGGTTTTCACCACTGCACTTTTCTGCTCTTGGAGGGAGGGGTTAAGAAGCAGGTGTCATGGTGTAATTGGAGAGCGCACGTAACTTCCTTCTGTTTGGTGATCTCAAAAAAAGAAAGCGTTCGATTATATTCGAAACTAATGAGATATTCTAAGCCATATAACACCACAGGTTTATTTAGCTGGGAAAGTATTTTTTGATTCTTTAACGCCTTAACGGCGGCCGCAATTTTGCGGAAGTGCGGCACTTCCGCAAAACGGGCGGGGCCGCGTCGGCCATTGGCCGACGGCAGCACTGGGGAGGTAGTGCTGCCGTCGGCCAATGGCCGACAGCAGCACGGAACGGGTTAAAGATTGCATGGCTGGGGGGAGGAGCCAAGCTGGCGACCGAGATGGCTGCATAGACGCTCGGCTCCGTGAGCCTTCTCACCCCACGCATACATCCTGGCAAATATCCTGAGCCGTAACGGCATATTTCAATAGGCGAAGGACAACTTTTACTGACCGTTTGCTCCTGAAGCTTTTACGTGCGGCAGACCCGTTGAAATGTCCCCGACTGTTTTGCGGCCTTCACGGAGCTGGGACCGGGGTGTCGAGTGAGGAGAGTAGCCGGCCGCGACTGTGACAACAGCGGCCTCTGGTGGAGGTGGGGAGTCGGCCGGATGGTACCGAAGTTCTGATGGGCCGATGGCGACGGTGCCGACCCAGTCCATCTAGCGGAGTGCCTTGTGGGATGTGCGGTAAAGCAGAGTCGAGGGGAGTGCACTATACTTGGCCCCCTTTCCAGTGTTGTGTCCGGGCATGACTAATGACTTCTCCCGGACTCGGCGGGCGGCTCCCAGGGAGCGGCGGAGATTTTGTTTAGCCTTTTGGTGACCCTTCGCTGAGAAGCCTGCCTTGACCTTCGGGGTCCTCGTGGTGAATCCTGTTGCGCCCTGGTGTATGGCCCGGTCCCGAGGTGAGGCGGAGAAGGACGAGGCCGGATCAGCTAAGATGGCGGATGACACCCTCTTACGCAGACCACATCCAGGCACAGAAGCCGCTGTGCGGGAGAGTCCTGTGGTCTGGCGACACGAGATGGAGCCCACGTCCAGAGATATACTGGCTGCGCTAACAACCCTGCATATGACCCTGATCCGGGACGCCCGGGATCTGGGAAGAAGGATGGCCGCCATTGTTGTCCCACCGTTCCACACGGACATAGTTCGATCTCAAGGAAGCGCCGATGTGCCCGCCTCTGCGTCAGTGATGAGTGCTCCAGCTACGCCTATGTTCGTGGAGATGCTGGAAGACCCGATTCATGAGATCGCTTTGGACAGATCTGTTGTACATGTGAGTGACTCGTCGGGGCACTTATCTATTCGGCGGCTGGGGAAACAACGTCGATCTATGGTTTGGGCTGCCCCGGCGGTGTTTCAGCGCTTACCGGATGGTGTGACTCTCTTTCCCTGGCTGGTGAGACTGTGTTCGGACTGGAGGATGTTTTCGGGGTCAATACTGACACAGTTGGATTTCCGCCATACATATTCGGCTGGGTTTTGGTGGCTGAAGTCCCATGGAGTAACAACACTGCCTGGTCCGCCCGGATCTTTTGGACCTTCTGCGCTGCTCTGTATGCCGATTGATACGTGGATGTATGTTGGTACTACTGATAGAAAAGGCCAGGGGTGAGACCGTCTAGGACATAGTGGACCTTATTGTTGGCTGACGGTGATTTGGGGGACACTTAGCGGGGATATTATTGATTGTGCTATCGGTGATTAATGTTCTCCATGGCTATTCTGATCTTGCTTTTAGGATGTTTACTGTGCGCGGTGGTGGGGGGGGGGGCGGGTGGCCAGATCGATGGCTCTTTCCCACATTTTTTCTCTTTTTCTTCTTTTTCTCTTTTTCTATATTTCGGGTCTCTTATTTAGGGCGACAGGCACGCTGCTGGGGGGGGATAGGCCGTAGCCTTCTGCAGGGGTGCAGGGTGGGGTGCTAGGGGGATGGGTTTGTTAATTTGTCCTTTCTTTGTTTCTATGGCCCTTTGTCTTTCTTCCTTTTTGGTGTCGTCGTTTTTCATGTTTCCTACAGTATGTTTCGTTTTGAGGGGTGTGGTGCAGCTCTGTTATGAAAAGTGTTTGTTTTTACACTTATCCTGAATTGTATGCCTTACCCCCAATACTTCAAACGTATTTGCACTATTTGCGGATTTCCTGCTTTATGCTTGCTACTGTAGGACCTTGTCTGATCGTGTGGCATTGATTCTGAGTTTTTCTTTATTGTAAAATGAACCTTCTCGAATCCTGAATCTTGCATTGTACGCTTGAATACAAGTTATATCCTGGACACTTATTAGACCCCGATTTTTGGGCTGCTGTATTCTTCTATATTGATTTGCTGTACTTACGACTTGACTAGCGGCCGGCCAGGGTGGTTGTAGGCCAGTGCGTGTATTTACTTGAAGTAACAATAAAGGTTCTAAAAAAAAAAAAGATTGCATGGCTATAACGTTTATTATCTTTACCACCTATTCCGTGGAGCAAGCAATCCAGTTGCAAGTAAAATTATCTCATGGCATCATGAGACTGTGTTACAGTTTTGGCAGAAACTATCTTTGTCAAACCAAATTACAGTACCCATGTATTGCTTGAAGAACATTTTCACTAATGAATTAAAATTGGCTATGGATATAATGAAGCAGGTTGCCATTGTAAGGAGGTTATTTTCTCAAGATTCCATTAAAGTAGCAACTCCATTAAATCTATCTCAAGCGGAATTGAGAGTAGCTATTTGTCAATTGTCAAAATAAAATGATATGATATATTTAGATCAACGGAACAAATAACATCCTCTTGGGCGGATTATAGGTTTTAAACCTATGCCAAATGTCTTCTAAATCATATTATAAAGGAATTTTAGAATTCACAATAGGTTTGAATCTTTATTATTTAATTCCAACTGCAACAAAGATTCCACAACAAAATAATGGGTATTGTTGGTGCGTTGTTGGAGGTAAATGTTAAGTGCTAATATCCTTTTATATTGTCATCATGCATAGTTTTTCAGGTGTTGTTTTCTTAAACCTGTCTTTTAAAAATATGATAATAGTTGCTGTGAAGCTTCAAAAAACGTTCTGACATTTATTTAGACCTTGCATGTGCATTGGCTCGTAATGTAATAGGGATAAAGAAAAACTGTAATTTTTAGCAAGGTATTTTAAAATTCTATAGTGCTACTTATTGAGATTTGCAGGAAACCAAAATCTTTACATGTTTGATAAACTAAGCTCTGAATAAATGTATTTTTGAATCTGGGAAAGGCTTCTGAAGAAAACACTTCGTGCCCATACCACAAATGGTTTTGTGACAGATATACCAGCGTTTGTGTCATCCTCTGACTGATGTTTTGTTAGAACATTATACCCAACCCATGAATAATATCTTAATGGGGCAAGGTTGTTGTATAGTATTTTAGGACCCTACTGCAATTTTCCCGATTCATGCCCTTATATTGGTATAAATCACCATATCCTTATATAGGCATAGAAATCATAACCATACTTAGGCATAGCTCATGCAGTCCAAATACGGCAGGGCTACTTCCACTAGTTCCGAAAATGCACAACGATATCTTGGAAAACTCGGCTTCAGCAGTTAGGGACTTTCCCTTGCTTGAATATTGATTTGTCTAAGAACTCATGGAGTTTTCAAAGAACTGAGACCCTTTGATGACATTATTCTGTCCACCTTTACGTCAAACTCGGCACCTTCAAGGTATAAATATGCCCACACTTGCCATAGCAAACACACGGTGGTTTGGAGCAGTTCAACTATCTACTTGCCCGATGCATCCTGCTACAGCAAGTGCCAAAGGAAGCCGACGCACAGAGAGGCTCTGTCTTTTCTCTGCCGAGAAATCCAGCTCCAGTGTTTCCAAGCTACCCTTGCGGGTTGTTGGGAAATCGAGTCCTGAGATTGACCTTCTTCATTCAAAACCAAGGTACGGAGCTGATTAGACCCTAAGAGAAATCTTGGATAGATTCTTGGCAAAGAATACTAAATTTATGCTACATCTCACTTACTTCTTCCCTCGTACTAAGCTTAGGTTAGATACATTGCGGTAGGCGTATTTTAGAAGCACCAGTTGAGTACTTTTTATCCTCTGTTATTTATGTATGTATTTATCTATGGTCTAGGAACCATACAATGCTCTTACAGTATTATTTTATTCTACTCTTTTTACTGTATGCACTATATTTTGCAACCAGTATTACGATTGTAGCAGTTCATTTCTTATGCTTAAGAAAGTAGACTGTTCAATAAATCCTTTTATTGAAAACGCCCGTCTATCTATGTCTCTGCACCTCTGGTGAAACGAAGCATGCACGAGTGACTGAGTAAAATATCTATCTATTGTTTCCACGACTCTGAAGATCAGTTTTATCTTGGGGAAACAAAGTTGTCATGTTTATGCGGTTGTCAGAAACTAAATCCCTTCTTGTGAACTCGAGAAAGTTTCTAGTGACCCCTGAGCTAGCTGGCACTTACAATTAAGTCTAATATATTTCGATAGAGACCTAGTAGACATAAGTTCTACGTCACATCTATAGGATATATTATTCCAAAGCGCAGAGCCTATTGGGAATATAGGAACTACACTACATGGCGCCCAACGTTTGGTAAGGCACTAATTTAACGCTAGATACTAGAGTAACTCTGTCGTGCTTTTCACAGAGACCCCTTTATCCCATAAAATACTTCAATAGACGTCTGGAGTGGGTTAAAGGATAAAATATCCACCTTAAACTGAGTAGGACGAAAAATCCTATTTATTAGTTTTTGGTTTTGTTCAACTTTGAAGGATACAGTGTTCCAAAATATTGTGCACCTTATCTTTATTTCCTTGAAATTTACTCTGCAAGACTTTCAACAGAACGTCGGATACCGACGAAGATAATCCCAGGGGTAAATGGAACTGCAGTAAATGCAAACCAACCAGGTCTTGACACTACAGGTTTCCGACAAGACGATGCGGATGCTATAATCATCCCGGAAAATGTAAAGCTTATAGAAAATGGCCTATCAGCAAGAGGTGGTAGGGAAATTTTTGTCATAAAGGCACATGAATATCGGCAGACAGAGGTATTCTATTCATGAATTATCTTTCCACAAGCAAATCCAACAACACATGTGTTCCACTTCTATAAGATAGAAGAACACCCAGTGGAATACGTTCCTTTCGAGGACATTGAAATTCCACTAACTTACCAAGCGCATCAGCTTTGGTTTAAAGGTGCCCTACAACATCAAAATCACATTACCAGGCTCGGTCCACTAGGTAGACCAGGTGCAACATGGCCGGTACTAGCCAGCTATACACCACATTTTGCCATTGAACAAATGACGGGTCTAGAACAATTAGCTCAGCTAAAACAATTAATTAAAATCCATAGACAATTGGTACAATATGTCATGCGGACTCTAACAGTCCAACCTGCTATAAGAATTACACAGCAAACCCTTCATCAAGGGAAAACAAACAAAATCACACCAGAGACTATTCAATCAGTCATCGGTAAATTACCCACAAAAAGGGAACAAATTCCATTCTGGTTAGCTCAAAAGATTACTCAGATTGAGGCAGTATTTCCCGATAGTACACCTCATGAGAAACACAGGATTCTTACAATCTGTTTACCAATGGGGATCGCACCACACCTGGATGACTGTGACACTTGGGGTACAGTCTTTGCTGCAATCTACACAAAAACACATGGTGTTCCGTCCATGGCGGTAATACCAGACGTCCTGAAACAGATTCAAAATGAATACGGGGCAGCGCCTGCTTTAAATCTTGGTATGAAGTTACTGAAGGATTTTAAACAGGTCTCAGCTATAATATTAGCTAATATTAAAGGTGAAGCAGCATCCGTGGCAATCCGCCAAAAACTAAAAGAACTTGATGTAACTGAGCAACCATATGAACTTGCCAGAATAATAGAAAAATCCTATGAAGAACTAGGAAGAGATAGTTTGGGAGGGAAACCAGTAAAGCCCAAACTAACAGAAAATCCTGAAAAGGTATTTATTAAAAACACCCTCACTACTCCTAAAAAGAAGTGTGAAAATACTAGACAGACACTTCCTAAAGAGAAGCGTTCTCAATCAAGAAGTAGGTGTCCTCAAAAGGAGCCCTCTGAAAAGAGGTATAACCTCAGAAACAGGGATAATTTGAGAAAACCTGATAGATATCAAGATACTGATACACATTCCTCTCGTACCTTTCAGACTTCCTCACAGAAATCCGAAAGAAGTGGACGATCAGAACACAAGGAAGAACGCGTGAAGTCCAAAGACGATCAACACGTTCCAAAAAATAAGAAAACTCAATTTACCAAAAAGAAGTTAGCAAGTCTAAAAATCAGACATGCCGAGGATCTTGAGGACACAACTCAAGAACGGGGAGTGGGTCCAGACAATGCTGGGCAGCACAGCAGAGGTTACCATAGCTCGCAAGATCCTGAAGGATCATCTGGAGACAGTGGACCTGAATTAATGCATTCAGATTGAAACTTCAGATACCAGGGTTAGTGTACCACATAAGTTATATGAAGTCACACTCCGAATAGAGGGGGACATAACTAGGAAAATAAAAGCACTCTTTTGGGAAAAACTATCTAAGGGTGATGACATTCTTCTGGCTGAAAAAGACTGGCCACCTGAATTTGTCAGGGAGAGCCCACATGTCAAAGAGATCATTATGACAGTCTTCTCAAATCATATTCCTATTCATAAAAATTACACCTATGCCAGAAAATGGTCTGTGGCCCAGGCACCAGCATTATATAAAAATCATGTGGGATGGGATGAGGATTCTCCTCACCATAAGATCCAGTTAAAAAATCAACCAGCTGCTCAGAAGCAGTATCCAGTTAAACAAGAATCTAAAAAGCAGGTGTGGGAGATCCTAGATCAACTTGAATACCAAGGGGTGATTGAAACATGCACCTCGTCCATGAACAATCCTTTGTTTCCTGTCTCCAAACCAGACAATACATATCGTCTAGTTTTGGACTACAGACATTTAAATTCCTGTTGCCTAACGTTTGCAGTACAAAATGCACACAGTGCAGCACTGATGAATAACATTGTGTGAAAAAATATAAAACGACATTAGATATTTGAAACGGTTTCTTCTGTCAAAACATTGCACCTGAAAGCAGGTATTTGACCGCTTTCTCGATAATGGGGACACAACGACACTTTTGTCGTCTTCCTCAGGGATTCGAGAACATTCCTGGATTATTTTCAGCCAGAGTAACAGAGTTACTACAAACGTACAATGATGAGGCATTATCTTATGTCGAAGACATGTAGACACTCCATGGCACCGACACAGCTCAGAAGCTGCCAATACTGCTTATTTAAGGGAAGTCTGAAAGATAGGAAGCTGCTTCTGGGAGGATTACTGAACTGCAGATCCCTCAGTAAGCATTGCGTTGAAATTTCGGAGCTTCTTAAAGATGAGAAGCTTGACATATTGTTTCTGACGGAGACCTGGTTAGAGGCCAACTCGGAACCTGATGTAATTGAGGCTCTCCCACTTGGATACAACATAGCCAGAATAGATAGAGGAATCGGCAGGGGGGGGATTGCAGTCCTCACGAAAGCACCTTACGAATGCATCCTGGACCCCTTACCGGTGAATAACAGCGAGGCTGGATACTTTGTGTTAAAATTAGGCCCTAAGTTCTCGATAACGGGGATCCTCATTTATAGACCTCCCGGACCTCCCGGAGCCCTTGGGAATTTTAGGATGAGGCTTCAAGAGGGCATTGCCCATTTGGCGATCAGGCGGAACAAACTCCTTGTACTAGGTGACCTAAACTTACATTTTGAGGATCCTTTACACAGGGAGGCAACGGAGCTGCGTCAGGATCTACAGTCCATGAGTCTGGAACTTAAATCTTGCGCCCCCACTCATTTGCTAGGCCACTTGTTGGATCCAGTGTTTGCCAGCAGGGAGAGGGTGGAGGTAGGGACGCCGCTCCCAGTTCCCTGGTCGGACCACTTCTTGGTGCCGTTTAGTATTGATATAACTATGGAGAATATGCTGAAGGAGGGGAACAACAACTATCCCTGTAGAAGGTGGAAGAACTTCTCGCAGGATACCTTCAGTAGGGAACTAAGGGAAGGGGGCCCCCCTGGAGGGTCTGACAGTGAACGTGCTAGTGAAAATTTGAATAGGTGCATTCTGAAGGCCCTTAATAAAGTGGCACCATTACTCCTGAAGAAACCTGATAATAAAGCTAGAAGGTCCGCTCCCTGGTTTACCCCCGCCTTACAGGAGGCTAAAGCAGACTGCAACCGACTGGAGAGAAGTTGGAGAAGGGGTTTTAGAGCACAGAAGAGGAGGCAGTACAGAGAAGGACAGAGGAGATACCAAGTCCTACTGAGAGGAGCAAAGGCCGCCCACTATAAAATCAGAATTGGAAAGGCTGAGAACTCCTCAAAGGAACTTTTTCGAATATATAAGGAGATCTCCACGGTGGCTTACTTGAACGCTCCCAGTAATGACTCAGTGGAGGAGTGCAACAGGGTAGCGGAATATTTCACTCAGAAGGTGAGGAATATTTATTCTTCATTTACCGACAGCCCGAGGAGTGGACTGGCTTTTGAAGAAACGCTGGCAGATAGTAAGATAGGACAGAGCCTGGATCATTTTTCAGTCCCCCCTCCTGAGACCCTACGAAGTATCTGTCTGAGCATTAAATCTGGTTCCCCCAGGGATCCAGCCCCTCCGAAGGTGTTAGGAGAGAGTCTGGAGGTCCTTGAGCCCTACATCAGGCATGTTTTGGAGATCTCTTTTGCATCTCAGATGTTACCAGCGGACTGGAAAAGAGCTATGGTTTTACCCATTAGGAAAAAACCCACAATCAGCCATGACATTCTGGAAAATCTTAGACCCATCTCACTACTGCCTTATTTAGCGAAGGTAGCGGAGAAAGTGGTCAATACTCAACTGATGGCGCACTTGGAGGTGGCTAATCTTTTGCATCCCTCTCAAGCTGGGTTTCGGGCGGGATACTCCATGGAAACCGCTCTGTTAAGAGCCACGGAGACCATCAGGCAAGGAGCGGACGCAGGGCACACCATTGCACTGATAGTGTTAGACCTAAGTGCAGCATTCGACACTGTAGCACATTTCACCTTGCTGCAGTGTTTGAACAGAGGTGGTGTCTCGGGTTCTGCTCTGGGCTGGCTGAAATCTTTTCTGACAGGGCGTAGTTTCCAGGTTCAACGTGGGGCAATGCAGTCCAAAGAGGTCGCATTGGAGCAGGGGATGCCTCAGGGCTCTGCCCTGAGCCCCACACTCTGTTCAATCTGTACATGTCTCCCTTGGCAGAGGTGGTACAAGCGTTTGGGGTGGAATTAGTCTCCTACGCAGATGACACTCAGTTACTGATCTCCCTATCCCAGGCTCCCGAGGCCGAGGCTTCCAACTTTAAGGCATGCATGCAGGAGCTTGCCTCCTGGATGAATAAGAACTGCTTAAAGTTGAATGAAGGCAAGACCGAGTTGCTGGTGGTAGGCAGAGACAAATCCAGCTGGTCTGCAGAATGGTGGCCACAGTGTTTGGGTCCTACACCTATACCCTGTACGGAGGCGAAGAATCTGGGGGTATCGGTAGATCCCGCCCTTTCTTATGATGGTCATATTCGGCGACTAGTGGGGAAATGTTTTGGTGTTTTAAAAACTTTACACAAAACACTGGATTTGCTACCATTAGAAGCCAGACCGACGATGACGCAGGCTCTTATTATTTCTCGTTTGGATTACGGGAACGTATTATATCTGGGAGCATCTGAAAAGAATCTTGGCCGACTACAAGTCCTCCAGATTGCGGCAGCACGGCTGATTTTGAGGCTGCCTAGAAGGGCGGCGTCTAAGCCAGCCCTCGAGGCTCTTCACTGGCTACCTGTCAGGAAGAGGGTGTTGTTTAAATCCCTTCTCATTTGCCATCGTATCCTCTGGCAAAAGGCTCCGCTGTACCTGCGGAACTTGGTCACCAGGTATGTGCCAGGTAGAACTCTGAGGTCTGGTGGGACTGGGCAGCTAGAAATCTCCAGGATCAAGAAAGCTAGAATGGGCGGCCGCTCATTTTGCTTCCTAGCGGCACAAAACTGGAACAAATTCCCAGCTTGTCTTAGACTGGAAAGGTCGGAGACTAGGTTCAGGAGCCTTCTTAAAACCCATCTGTTTACCAACTAGTTCCTGTGGTAAGTTGATAGTGTATCTACTCTTCTGACAGGTTTCCGGTCTCCACAGCGCGGGGACACGCCGGGAAGGCGTAACCAGGCGCTCTATAAATATCCTTATTATTATTATTATTATGACATCTATCTTACAGATGATGTCTTGGACAGGCACTTGAACAGGGTGAACACCATAATACTTGGTTTCGCCTCTGAAGGGTACAAATTAAATTTTAAAAAATCAAGAATTGCCCACCTCAACGTCCTATTTTTGGGATACAAACTCTCAAGTGACCGCAAAGCCTGGCAGCAAACTTTTTAGAAAAATGTGCGCTGCTCCAACCTCCAAAAACACTGAAAAACGTGCAATCAGTTCTAGGATTCCTGAATTTCGGAAGAACTTACATTCTAAACTACGCAGAAAGGGTTAAATCTCTCTACGAACTAATCAAACCTGATTTCAAACCTACTAATTGGACTCAAAAACACACAGAAATTTTGCATTCAGTGCAAACAAACATGTTAGCAACAACATATTTACAGACATGCGTAAATGAACGCAACCTTGTAATCCGAATCATCCCATGGAGATGCGGATTCACATACCTAACCTTTAATGAAGGTGAAAAGGTACCAATAGCTTACAAATCACACTTGTACACTCAAGCTGAAATGAAATTCACTTCAACAGAAAAAATTCTGACAGCGGTTCAAACTGCAGTAGCAAAAGAAAGAGCCCTCGCGCAGGGAAAACGAATAAAAGTGGTTACACCTGTACCTGCCTTAGAGGCAGTGACAAAGGCAAGCATTCCAAATGCAAAAGCTTTACATCCCAGATGGATACATTGGGTTAATTCTCTTGATGCTGCAGACGTTGAATATGTTTTTGATCCCCTACTTGAAGACACAAGAATTTCTCCAATACGAACAAGAATGTCCTCTGCCCACTGAAATTCTGCCTCTAGAGCATTACGGCTGTATAATATATACAGACGGATCAGCACAGCCCGCAATTGGGGGAAAACAAGCTTATAGTGCTGCGTGCGCGATTGTTAAAGGTCGCTGGCGCAATGGTAAATTCCGACCTATGGTAACAAAAACTCAATCCCTAGGAGACTTTACAGCTCAGCGAGCTGAACAACAGGCTTTCAAGATGGCGCTTGAAAATACCAATCGCGAATTCCCCACACTCATAGTGTGCGATTCGTATTACTCCGTCCAGTCTTATAATGAATATCTGCAGAACTGTGTTCAAAATGGTTTTAAAGATGCAAAAGGTGGCACAATCAAGCATTAAATGCTTTGGGAACAAGTAGTTCTTTTGCAGAAAGAACTACAAAAGACTCATGTGATCCATACACTGAGTCATCAGCGTGATGGCGTTCACGTTGAAGGGAATTCATTGGCTGATGAAGCCGTGAAGGCAGCTGTGCTTCAACAAAAATAGACGGTGAAACGATGCTCGCTGTCATTGCCACAATCAAAGGCAGCGGAGCTGCGTTACCTCTAAATTATCCACTCGAATATACATACATAATTTATGCAAACTCCGTTCCTTTTTGCTCGAATCCCTGGAGTGGGGGATAGAGTAATCCCAAACAGGAATCGGAGAGGTGCTTTGATTCAAGAAGCACATATGGGAGAGGGTCTGATACATCAAGGGATCTCAAAATCTCTAATAGAATTAAAGGAGATGTACTGGTGGCCAGGGATGAGGGCCCACATTTACGAATTTGGAATTCATTGCGATGTCTGCTACAGAGATCACAGCTTAGAGCGCCACCAGACTCCTGACTACAGTGTAGCCAGCCCAGTACAGACACCATTGTTAGATAGCATTAGACTATCCACGCTCAGACGTCCCTATGGACAAAAGCGGTCCCACAAATATTAGGACGAGATTCATTTGGATGTGGCCTCAGCGCCCGGCTGACGCCTAAACTGTTATAAAAGATTTGCAAGTCTTTATCTGCACATACGCAATCGGCACGCTACATTCTGACCAGGGTCCTGCTTTTAGCTCTAGGCCCTACAAGGAGGCCATGGCCAGCTTGGGCGTTGCATTGTGGTACTCAAGTCCATTCCATCCTTGAGGGAAATTCGGCTGTGGAAAGAAAAAACCGTGACATAAAGCAATCTATAACAGCTAGGGTATTCGGTTCGGGTGGCGGGTGGGTCAAACATCTAATAAGTGTCCAACGTAGTCTTAATAACCTGCCAAGAAATTCTCTGGGTGGAATCACTACATATGAAATCCTTTTTGGTACTAGAATGATGGTTGAAGACCTCGATCTTCATACTTCAGTGGTGGAACAAAAACCCTTTGATATCAAAGATCGTTTGGCTGTTTTACAGGGCTTAAATGAAACAAGAAGAAGTCTAAGCAACACCATACCAAATCCAATGATCACTGAAGAAAAACCACCTGTCCCAGCAAGACCTGTCTGGATTCCAAAGATTGGGGATCTGGTCAGAGAGAAAATAGCGGATAAGAAGGAATTTGGGCCTTCTTACAGAAAACCATCACCTGTACTAGCAGTCCACGGATCAAGAACAGGGTTACTGTCGCCCCTTGCTGGAAGAAAGGAGAACCGGTCTGTATCAATTGATCTGGTAAAACCACATCATGTGGCCGATAATAAGTAGTAGGCCCAGTGGACTCCAAAGATGTAGCAGACGACCAAATCTTGCTACTATCCAAGAGGTTCAAACTGAAAGCCTCATCACCTTTGAAGAATCTGCAGTGAGAAAAGAAGGACTATGCAACAAAGCCATGGAACGTGTGCCTCTTGAAACCCAAATAACAGTTTGTCAAGAAACTCCCATCTACAATGATGTAGCATCTGACTATACTAATATGTCAAGGGAACAAGCAGCTCCGGCAATTTCAAATAATCTGGATGCGATACCAACTATTGACAGAACTGCCTCTAGCTATTTCATCAACTTTGATACCTTTTCTGAGGATCCCAGTGAACCTGAAACTACGCCAACAAACAAGACTTTCAAGGAACAAGTAACAGAATTTTTTCACCAGCTTGCAAATACATATCTGACTTCACCATGGGTTGAATTTTGGATTGTGTTAGGTGTACTTTTTCTCACACTATGGCTCATTCTTGTTTTAAGTTTGGGAAAGCTGATAGATGGGAAATATAATAAAATGGACACAGCAAGTAAGAACATCAACTTGCTCCTGAAACCACACAAATCTTCTCATCGTGAACAAAGAGACCTGTCATCTGTGAACATCACAGCCGTTCTTCTACCTGGTAGAATAACATGGAATAGAACTGATTATGACATTTATGGCCCTGTCGAGCTGCTGAAGATTCCACACCAATTTAAGGTTTCCTTGTGTGATTTTGTTTCACCGAGTACATTTTCTGATGATTGGGACTTTGAGACTGTTAATAACATGATGGCAGACTTAGAAATATCGGAGAAATTTGCAAAACATGAATACTTAGAAGGTTCATCAAATTATGAAGAAATGTATTGTTTTAATCATTTTGGTCATCATTATTTGCACAAATCTGCAAACCCTAGAAATGTTTTAACTTATAATCAATGGGAACATTGTCCAACACCTCCAAAAGGTAGCTCTAAATCATTCTATAGAAAATGTCCATACTTTACAGGTTTTAATGTCACAAATCCAGAAAGCTTTTACTTTACAAATGTTAATAAGACAGGCATGAAAAGTATGTTAACAAATACTAAACAAATTTATTCTGCAACCTTGTATGCTCAATTGTCCACATTAGGCTTTGACTTTTGGAAAGACAACATTGAGACAAAAACTGTTTGGGGCACAAAAGACTGGCAGGTACAAGGTTTAGAAGCATTATTCAGAGCCTGTATCACCCCAGAACAAATACTGTTCTTAAATGAAACTGTTCAACAGACATATTGTCTTGTCTTGGCCTGGCTAAGATAAAAGATTTAAACAAACCGTCCATACCTAAGCCCACACCTGCTAGTAATAGAACTACAGATGAGGACGTAGACGTAAATTATATTTTACAACAAAACAGAAGTAATCCTGAATGGAAAAAATGGTTAATCTGGCCCACAGCCATGAATAACTGTCAAGATAGATTCCTGAACAAGACACAAGGGTTTACAGTAACTAGGTCAGATGCAAGATATGTCCAGAGACAACATCGAGGGATAATAACTTACAGTGTAGGAAAACTGCTCCTTGAATGGCTATAAAAATCCACACTCCCAGATATAAAACAGCACTTAACTTTACTTAAAGATGGCGTTGACTTGCGAGAATTCTACATGGACCTCGCAAACCACGTCATAAGCGTTTTATATACGCCAGTATTTACGCTGCTTACAATGAAGCTTGGAAAGTCACGCAAATGGAAACTGCAGAACGAATACGAGAAATTGATCGTATTAATTTAGAGAAAGCACTCTCTGTAGTTGACAATGGATTAACAACTCTGTCGTCCCGAATTTATTCTTTGGACAGCATCATATCCTCTGCCATAGACATAATGGAACAAGACTTGCTAATGTTACAACATGGCCAGTTTCAATCACGTTCTATAATGCTGCTAGGCTGGACGTTACAAAACCTTCGTTCTGGCTATGTGCCTTGGCGTCTAAGCAACACTACGTCATTATTTACTGTATTTAACCTTACAGATGAACAAATCTCTTTGGCACAGAGGGGAGCAGACTATACGGTGCTGAGCATAGAAAAACTGGAGAGATTACCATTAACCGTTTTTGAGAAACCAGCCATTGAATGGATAATACATGGGACCATCACGATACCAGTGACGATTTTCCAGTTTCAGTATTGCTTAAAACACATACCAGCAGGCCTGTATGAAAGGTTGGGTAAAGAGTACATAAAGTCGACCTGGGATTTACCATACACACACAAATGTTGGAGTGGGGGAAAAGAGGTATTTCTTAGTGGTGAAAACTGTAAAACCACATTAAGCGGTACACTTCTGTGCCAAGGCATTAATTTACAAGGAGCCTGTGATGGTTCTTCAAACAACTTATCATGCCACCTGCAGGGTTCCCCGGCAGCAGTGATAGATCCAATTTTTAGGCAGCTTTCCACTGGAAGCTACATAGTGCTGAATGATCACAACCGTTGTGGAAGGATGCCAGGGACAGCCTATCTGGTTAGTGTGTGAGCCAGGGTCACTTGTTGTATGCAAGTATTGTTTCCAAAAACTAAGACAGACGGGGAGTCTCCACTATTGCCTTCACTGAACATCTCTTCTGTATGAATTGATACTTTAAGCAGAATGAAAGCCATTCTTTTTCCATTTTTCCATTTATAAACTTTATTTTGGCCGTAAAAGCCATAAAAGTCACATAATAACACATCGCCAAGATAAAAAATACGTTAAAAATAACACTACATAAAAGTTTAAAAAGTAGTTATTTACAGATTGCATCGACTAACAGCAGCGTTCTTTTAAAAAAAACTGTGCCACTGACCTCGTCCAGAGAGATGTATGATCTGCAAGTTGCAAGGTCCTCTGCAGCGATACATGCATTATTATCAACAAACTGCCCCATAAATTTCGCAGAAATGTTAGGTCATATCTTAAACATGTCTGATACCAGTGGTATTGTACATGTATTTAAGACGATTTTTTCGGGACTGTTAGCACCCTTTGAAGCAGTCCTGGGCATTTTTCCTAACTTAGTGCATTCTGTGTTCAGCGGCCTTCCTATCATCTTGGGACTCGTAGCAGGGATACTATTTTTATTTCTTCTGCTTCGTTATGGCAAGTCCAGTCACCAGCGATACCCAAATTACCATGGAGAATGCTCTTCTGGCAATGCAGTATCGTGAAACAATAACACAGATCCTTGGCTTGGCTCGTTTGAGAGATCTGAATACCACATGGTTCCTGTCATTCAGACCAATCTGCATCTTACCTGTTCTACGATGCCTGCTTTGTGGAGAGGAATGCCTGTTAGATATCTGTCTAACACTTCCATCGGCAATGCCAACGGATGTTGACGCTTTACTGGGTCCGGTAATGGCTCGTGTATTGTATTGCCCCCAAAGGCTACCAATCCTGATGACGGCATTCATTGAGATCTCACCAGCAATTCCAGCTGAAGGTGTGATACGCGGATCAACAGGCACACAGGTACCATCTACTACGAACATTGCTAATGTGACTGACGCTGACTGCGATTCTTCTCATCTGTGTACGATTGATCTACTTAATGAAGTGGTTCAACTTTCATCGACTGTGGTAGACGATTTCTTTGCCAGCCTAGACGACTTAATGTTTTCTCCTGACACCGAGAATAACTTTTGAAGTTAGCACACAGCGTTCTTTCAACTCTGAAATTCGACCTTCACTTTTTTCAAAACAAAAGCTTCTAACTTTGGAACTCTATTTTTCTACAATTTGATTTGACTTTTTTCCAAAACACAATGAACTTTGGCACAAAGCAATTTGCTTAAAGTAGAACTATTCTTAGAGAACAAGAATTCTTTGAATACTTCCTAGAAACAATATTGACCAAAACAACTTGTATATTCTGCTATGGGATGGTCTCGACCTTTTTTTCTGTAACTAAGAGCCATTTCATAAATGTAATTTCATGATTCATTCAGTTAGCATTTCCAATATCATATTATAGGCTTACAATGAAATCATTGCTTTTAAATGCGTCCAGTACAAATTCTCATTTTTCGTGTGCAAACATTTCAAAAGCATTTTATATGTATTTTTGGGTGGGATTGTAAACACATGCTATATTTTTTAGTGCTTGAACTTAGTTGAACATGATAACGTCGAGTGGGTGTTGTATAGTATTTTAGGACCCTACTGTAATTTTCCTGATTCATGCCCTTAAATAGGTATAAATCACCATATCCTTATATAGGCATAGAAATCATAACCATATTTAGACATAGCTCATGCAGTCCAAATATGGCGGGGCTACTTCCACTAGTTCCGAAAATCCACAACGATTTCTTGGAAAACTCGGCTTCAGCGGTTAGGGACTTCCCCTTGCTTGAATATTGATTTGTCCAAGAACTCATGGAGTTTTCAAAGAACTGAGACTCTTTGATGACTTTATTATGTCCACCTTTACGTCAAACTCTGCACCTTCAAGGTATAAATATGCCCACACTTGCCATAGCAAACACACGGTGGTGGGGAGCAGTTAGACTATCTACTTGCCCGACACATCCTGCTACCGACCCTCCAGCAGACGCACTGAGAGAGACGCTGTCTTTTCTCCTGCCGAGAAATCCAGATCCAGTGTTTCCAAGCTACCCTTGCGGGTTGTTGGGAAACCGAGTCCTGAGATTTACCTTCTTCATTCTAAACCAAGGTACGGAGCTGATTAGACCCTAAGAGAAATCTTGGATAGATTCTTGGCAAAGAATACTAAATTTATGCTATACCGCACTTACTTCTTCCATCGTACTAAGCTTAGGTTAGGTACATCGGGGTAGGCGTATTTTAGAAGCACCAGTTGAGTACTTTTTGGCCTCTGTTATTTATGTATGTATTTATCTATGTTCTAGGAACCATACAATGCTCTTACAGTATTATTTTATTCTACTCTTTTTACTGTATGCACTATATTTTGCACCCAGTATTACGATTGTAGCAGTTCATTTCTTATGCTTGAGAAAGAAGACTGTTCAGTAAATCCTTTTATTGAAAACGCCCGTCTATCTATGTCTCTGCACCTCTGGTGAAAATAAGCATGCATGAATGACTTTGTGAAATATCTATCTATTGTTTCCACGACTCTTAAGATCAGTTTTATCTTGGGGAAACAAAGTTGTCATGTTTATGTGGTTGTCAGAAACTAAATCCCTTCTTGTGAACTCAAGAAAGTTTCTAGTGACCTCTGAGCTAGCTGGCACTCACAATTAAGTCTAATATATTTCGATAGAGACCTAGTAGACATAAGTCTTACGTCACATCTATAGGATATATTATTCCAATGCGCAGACCCTATTGGGAATATAGGAACTACACTACAAGGTGACTCTGAACTGAGCAAGACAGATGCTGTGGGGGAGGCGAAGAGAAGATGATGATGAGAACGCGCAGTGAGTGCAGCAGGAATTACTGGTGCGATCACTCACCGTAAATGGACTGGACCGTTGAATTCTGTGTTGAGGAAAGGAATGTTTAGAGTTCTTAACAGCCCTCCCATTGCCTTTTTTTCCTCCCTTCAAGTATCCTTCAAAAATACTTGCTTGCTATTGGTTAATCCTTCCTCTTTGTGTTTTGTTTGCTCCGACAGAGCACTGCCCAACTACTGATAAGGTTCTTATCGGTACATGTCTGGGACTATGTCTTTTGTTCCTTTCCTGCTTGTCTTTGTCGTGGTAGCTTAAAGGCATCCAGCCGCTACCATACCCCCTCATCCCTGCAGGACTCACTCCAGGCTTCCTCCGTTAATGGCTATAATTATTGTTCTTATTGCCTCACATAGAATATTTTTTTTAAGTTGGCTTAGATTGGTGCGAGTGTGCGTGTTATGGTGTTAGTTACTATTACTGCGTTCTTAAAAAAAAAAAAGGATTTATCACTGTAGCTCTTACTGGAACTGCTTGATGCAAACTCGCCCCATAATGCTTTGCGGGGCCTCACCTTTAAAATGCCTTTTTGTCCTTATCTCAGCCCGTGGTGATCCCAGGGCTACAGGACCACCACCACCAAATTGTTCAGTACAACATGGCCTTGCTTTTCTTGTCAACTTCCAGAACCTCACACTAAGTTGGGGGGGGGTGCGCAAACATCATCACCTTCTTAGCCTTCCAATGCATTTTCAAGCTCTCTGGAGCTTCTGTTCTATAGCCAGGAGTAGTTTGATCTCTAGGAGACTTGTGCATAGTACCATTGTACATGGCCTGGAAGGATGAAAAACGCATAATGCGCTGTTCATGAGGTTATGCCCTCTAGGGACTGTCTATATGGTTGTAATTCAATTCTCTTTCACAATGGTGTTGTTCTGTGATGTCTTGTCTCCCTTGATCTCTCTTAATTGTGTTTGATTCTATGTTTAGTTACCCACTCCCTAAAACTAAAGATGCAGTACAGTTCTTTCTGCAGAACACAATACTTAAACTGTGCGGTAAAAGATAGTTATTTGTATTACAAGACAGCAGATACAGTTGTTTTGTAATAAACATACATGCCTTCACCCACATTGTTTTCATTCTGTTACCCTTTTCAGATGAGAAAATTTTTTTTTTCACTCATATTACATTAAGCCTAGCATATTATTTTCAGAGCTACAGCTTGAAAAGTTTGTTTCTAGGGAAGCACATGGGGCCACATGCATCAAAGTGGGTGAATGCGATTTCTTATTTGCGATTTTTAAGGAATCGCAAATAAGAAATCGCAAAATGGTATGCATGATTATTTTCTCATATTTTTTGCGATTCGCAAAAAATCGCAATTTTATGCGAATCGCGCTTTTTCCCTCATTTTGCGAATTCGCATAACGCAAATTCGCATTTTGCGATTTCGCAAAATGCGAAAAAAGCACAGTTGATGAATTGATGCACTCTGATTACTGGAAAGCCAAAGAAGGCAATCAGGGACACCTGAGGTTTCTTTTGAATGTAGCTCTGGCAGTTGATCTCAGAGCCTGCTGAGGAAGGTTGCTTTTGCTGCAGTCTGTGCTTTTCACAAGGAAGGAGATGGAAAACCAAGAGGCAGAGGGGCCCTCCAGGAAAAGGAAAGTGAAATTTTCAGAAAAAGAGCTTGAAATTCTCATTGAGGAGGTGACTGACAGGCATGAACAGTTATTTGGAAAGCTGTCTCATAAAGTGCCTGATGCTGTGAAAAGGAATGTGTGGCTCAACATTCAGTCCAAGGTGAATGCAGTTGGTGTGGCTCACCGGGAAATCTGCAATTTACAGAAGAGGTGGTATGACTTGCGCAGTCGCGCTAAGGAGAAGATTGCGGCAAGAGTGAAATCTGCCAACAAAACTGGAGGTGGTCCCCCCAAGGACATACCAACAACCCCTTTGGAAGACCTTGTGGAAGGGACACTTTTGACTGAGGCAGTTGTTGTGTGGAAAAGTAAATTTTGCCATGTTCTGTGTCCCTACGTGTCCCCCATCCTATTTTATACGTGCATGATTAATATGCATATGTATTCCCCATGATCGATTAAAGACGCAATCACAGTTGTGTCCAACTCTAGTATGCCAGTTTCCAGTTCTCGTGAAAGCTACGAGTATTAGGCTTATGTAAAGTTACGTTGCCACGTTTCTCAGTGTGCACGTTAATTCAGTAAAAGTCCCCGTTTCTAGGCCTCAAAAGGGCCCGGACTCAGATTCAGCTCCTGTCTCCTGAACCCTCGCTGAGGAGCGATACAGCCCCCACCTGTATCCCTGACCCTTCACTTACTTCCTGCCTTACAGTGCCCGGCTCGGCCTGGCTCTGCCTCTCAGTCTGCCAAGAGTATGTTATGATTCTAGGTATCTGTCCAGCTCTCCTTCCCTGCATTCCTAAGCTACTGAATCGCATCAATAGTTTCCGTCATGGTCTAGCCTTTACGTCTCCATTTGAGAGAAATACTGTATTAACGGTCATTTAATATTCCTCAACACGCACTACATGTAGAATTATGTATGCACCAGTCTTAGAGTCTGTTAGCCTTTACCCTGATAACTTTTGGATTCTATCAACATGTTCTCTAAACATCAGATACTAGATAGTGTTTAGGTACATGTCGCTCCGACTCTCCAGACTTTAGTCTCTCCTTCTAGCGCAGAAGTCATAGCCCCCAGTTCCTTCTAGTAACACGTCATTGCCAGCTTGCGCGCACCACTAGGTTAGAGGTCCCGGCTCCTTAGGTAGCCCCCTCCATGTTTCCGCCCCATTTATGACATATTCTGTTACGTTTACATCACATGTCTATGTACACGCCTCTTGTTACACCCACTTCAGCCTTATCTTTCGCGACTGCTACGAATCCCGCCCACTGCTACGCCTACTGTATGAACTCTAATGCAATTGTTTTAGTATATATATGTTGTGCACTGTTATTAAAGTTAGCGCGCTCATCCCAGATCCTGCCCCGGCAGCTGCCGGGCCCTGCCATCCTATTCCCGTGCAGGTTGTCCTGTTCCTGTCCTTTATGCTGTATTAAAACCTGCAAACTCCAGCTACCTCGAATCTTGACTCTTATTTATTGAGCTATCTGTTATTGTATATCTAGTCAAAAATAGAGGTATTATTTATTTATTTACCACATAATGGCGCCCGAATAGGGACTTGCCCTTTCCCCACGCGCCGGTGAAGCCACGCAAGCCCCCTGATCCTCTGCAGCCGTGACGGAACCATACCGTGCACGTGCAGATATTTCTGCTTCAAGTATCCCTCAGGCCCACGGAGGAGACGGAGGTTGCGGTCCAGCATCCAGACGAGGCGGTGGAGGAACGCGGCGAGTCCCGACCAGAGCCCAAGCCGAGAGTCCAAGGTCCGAGGTATCCGGAGGCCCACCCGTAACAGAAGTCCGAAGTTCGTCCGTCCGTCGTCGTAGCAGTCCAGTCCAGTCCGAGGCCTTCCGTTCTTGCTGCCCGGTGAGTACCGTTGCTGGGGTAGTATCTAGACAGGGTCAATTGCATTGTCTCTGGTCCGTGGGTTTGGGTACACAGATCCAACACGAAGTGTCCACTTAGGTGGATGCGGGTCCTGACGTGTCTCTTTATGAGACCGGTAAGTTTCGTACTGTTTTAGCAGTGCATCTAGTTTCTGTTCTAGTCCGTTCTGTTCTCGAGAAATTCATGTATTCTGTTTTCAGTATTCCAGGTAGTATTTTGTCCGAACTGTTATCTTAAATGTCATTCATGTATTTCAATGTCGTGGTATGAGTGTGTTGTTCTTCAGTAATTATCGTGTTCATTGTGTATTGTATTGTGTCTAGACTCCAGCCCGGTCATGCCTCTATTCTCCAAATTACGTCAGTTAAGAACTAGAAAAGGTCTGTTAGAAGAAGCAGTTCCTGTCCCGCCTAGGGACAGTCCAGGTCATTTTATGTATCAAAAGCATGGCATAAGTGCCATATTATATCTAGATTTGTGGGTGGAGTACACCAAACAGTTAGAAGAAAAGTATAGATGGCCCGTGTCGGGTACATGGGATGCCGAGTGCATCATGCGAGTAGAAGAAGCATTATGGAAAAAGAAAGCCAGACAGTCACAGAAAGATGCCATCGAGTTATGGCGCAAAGAATCTCATAAAAGAACCGAAAAAGAAATCAGAAAGTCAGAATTAAGTAGAGAATCCTTAGAAAGAGCCCAAGAAAGGGAACTAATCGAAATAGGTGAACGAGTTAAAACCAAACAGTCAGACAGACAGAGAAATGCCCTCATTAAGGGTATGTATCCTCTTCTTGCCGAGGGCTTGCCAAAAGCAACCCCGGAGGCATCCAGTAATTTCCCGCCACCCTTAGTTCCGACCAAGCTACGTCACAAACCGACCGCAGCTGATATTTTTCTCTCGTCCTATTTGGTCGACACAGTCCCAGAATATGCAAATCCTGTTCCACCAGCTCCTGTAAATAATGTAATTCATGGACCCCCAGTCACCGGGGCACCTGTTGCAGTACCTGTTACGGTACCCCCGGTCCAGCCCACATTACAAGTACCCACTACATCAGTCACTCTGCCAGCACGAAGAGTATCAGTCGACGATTCCAGTATAGGGGCCGCGGGAGGAGGTCCTCCTGGTACCCCGCCGCCAAATAGACGTCTAGGGCCAGTCGAGTTACATGAACGTGCGTTACAGCGTACGCCGAAATATCAGTCCATTGCAGAAATCAGGCGAGCTCTTACTGAATGCTGTTATGATCCAGTCCCAGGCGAGGATAGTATGGTTATATATTCCGTACGTATAAGGCAGGTGTCCGAGTATTTGGTCACCCTACCGAATATGAAAGAAGATCTAGACAGAATGTATCGTTTCATCCGTACAGGACAAGATCCAGAAAGTATTGGTGAAGTCATGTCTCTCAGGAAAGCTGAGATCCAGTTCATGTTATTAAAGTTTCTGATCAATTGTTTAATACGGGAACAAGATTCCCCGACTAAAGATCCGAACGAAATGAAAATTCTGACAAGGTGGAGTGATAATATAGCCGAGGGCAAGCACAAGACACTCAATAGTATAGAGAGTATGTACAAGAAAATACGTAAAGAAATAATAAGGTTACACGAACAACGCAAAGAAGCTCTAGGAAGCGAGAAAGAAAATGACTCTCCTACTGAAGAGGTAGACGACGAGAATCCCGCCAGAATAGCGTATGTAGGTAAATCTAGATTTCCAGACCGACATTTACGCCTAGAACACAAGAAAGTCTTTCATCTTCCAGCACCAGAACAAGGCTCTCTTGAACAAATATTTCAAGCTACCGATCAAATTCTGAAATCACGAATCGGTTATAGTGAGCTAAGTACCATGCATGAACAAGAACTAGCCCGATCAGCAGTCCGATGGATTACTGATTCTACCTTTTTTCCAGACGAAATAGTGGCACAAATGTTTCTGAAACTGCTCGCAGACGAGCAGCGACTGGTGGGTATGTATATGATCCAGTACCTCATTACATTGTATGAGGGTCAGCATTCTGATCCAGGTCCGTTACATGATGTCCTGAACGAGTTACTCCAGTATAAATGGAAAGGTTTAGGTACCGATTTAATTAGTGTCATTCTAGAACAGCGCCACAAATATAGAACGTTTCTGAACCCGCATTTTGTTCATGTCTCACCTCCAGAAAGTAAACCGTTTTACATAGACAGACAGCATCCACTACGAGAAGTACACCCAGTTAGGACAGCGGGTGGTGAAATGCAACGAGTATTTGTTTACACCCCAGTTACCAAGATGGAACTCTTAGAAATGAAGAAGTTAATTCCCTGTCACGACAAAGATCCAGCAGGGTTCCACCGTGAATTAAAAGACATGCTCCGTATGGGAGAATACACGTATCCAGATATTATTAAAATGCTAAAGGTCCTGTTGCCTGCGGGCATATATGAAAAACTCAAGGAAAAAGATTGGGAGGTGGGAGAGAAAAAGATTGATTGGACAGCTCTAGAAGCTGAAGATAAGATACGAGTACCAGGTACCGGTCTTGGAGATAAATGTAAAGAATTACCAGAATTATTGATACAGGTTTTGCCTAGGTTATTAGCCACTAAAAAGGAAGACTGGGACGCAATCTCAGCATGTAAACAGAAACAAGACGAAGATACTAGTGATTTTTATTCCAGATTCGAGAAATGTTTTATCATAAACAGTGGTTTAAAGACGAGTAGTGAGTCATACCCTCATCTTTTTGTTACTAAATTAGTCGAGAATTCAAGTCCACAAGTTAAGAATCGAGTTTTGAAAGTCGAAAGTACATGGCAAGCTAGTACTCCGTCCCAGATGTTACAGATGCTCCAGTACCACCAGAATAGAATCAGAGAAGAGCAAGAACACGAGAGAAGACGTATGAAAGACACGAAAATGAAAGTACTAGTTGCACAATCTGTTCCTCAAGACAGTCAGAAGAGGGGTCCGAATCAAGCCAGTCATCCTGCAGCTCCCGTTAAAGGGACATGCAATTATTGTAAACAGCCAGGTCATTTCATAAACGAGTGTGCAGTTCTGAAACACAATATAGCCACTGGTAAAACTAAAGAAAGACCACGTCCGCCTAGACAAGAACAAGTTTCACAGACTTCTCAGCCACAGAATGCACAACAGACAGTTCCAGCACCGCAGCCTATCGCTGCAACACAGCATGTTACACAGCAGATGTACCAGTATGCACAGTCCGAGTATCCAGAGTATCAAGCGTATTCAAGAAACAGCCTAGAGAGGGAGGTAGGCTTGCCTCTCATCGAGATTCCTGTAGATCAAGAAGGTCCCTATGTTCATAGTCAAGTATTGGGGAAAGACAGAAAGTTTTTGATTGATACAGGGGCAAGTAGGACTACCATCAGTCATGACGAGGTTCCAGGGGCTCCGCTCTCAGGCTCTAGAAATGTTTCCCTTGGATTTTCAGGAAAGCCTATTGTAAACGAGATATCAAAGCCAGTTACTCTAGAAGTTGGTCCATTGTCCCGAACTACTGATCTATTGCTTACGAAGTCATGTCCAGAAAATTTGTTAGGTATTAAGACACTGAAAGAATTAGGTGCAGTTATTTGCTGCTCCCCAGAAGGAATACGTTTGTTTTTACGTGACTTCAAGGGTCACTATGTATTACGAGATTTCGATCCGAGATTGTCTAATGTTCCGCAGCATCTATGGGCACAAGGTCCAACTGATGTTGGTTTTATGCAAATCACACCCCATCGTGTGACTCTCAAACAAGGTGTAGTGTTACCACGAATTAGACAGTACAGATTGCCACCTGAGGCTGTAGCAGCCTTATCCAAAATTATTGATGAGCTCATGGCTCAAGGAGTAGTTGTAGAAACTGACTCCAATGTATGTAATTCTCCTATCATTCCAGTCATGAAACGTACTGATCCAAATGCACCCCCAGTATATCGATTAGTGATTGACCTTCGAGAACTCAATAAATGTATCATTCCCCAGTATCCAGTTGTTCCAGATATCTCATCTCTGTTGACAGCTATTGATTCTGAGGCAATATTTTTCACAGTAATAGACCTCAAGAACGCATTTTTCAGTGTTCCAATTCATCCAGACAGCCAGTACCTTTTCGGTTTTTGTTTAAATGGAAGGAGCTATAAATTCACACGAGCTCCTCAAGGTTTCACAGAAAGTCCTAGTATTTACAGTCAAGCACTTAAGAGACAACTAGACAATATTCACATGCCAACTGACACTGCCCTACTCCAATATGTCGATGATCTACTGATCACAGCCCGTTCTGAACGTGACTGCGAGCGAGCGTCACTTACAGTTCTGTATTTCCTAGCCGAGATGGGGCACAAGGTGTCCCCTTCGAAGCTTCAATTCTGTGTCCAGCAAGTGATCTACTTAGGCCACTTACTGTCCAAGTGGGGTAGGCAGTTGACACCCGATCGTATCCAGTTAATAGCGAGTCTTCCACAGCCCAAGACACAGAAGGAGGTACGAGCTTTTATTGGCCTTACTTCTTATTGCAGACAATGGATTCCTCAGTATGCATTTCTAGCTAAACCACTGATACAGTTAACGACACAGGAGGCAGCCGTATCGACTGTTCTCCCTTGGACATCTGAACATACACTTAGTTTTAATGAATTAAAGAAAGCCTTATGCCAAGCACCTGTTCTAGCTACACCGAACTACAGTAAGCCTTTTACACTTTTCGTCACGGAACGTGATGGTACAGCATTATCTGTTCTCACACAAGATCAAGCCGGACAATACAAGCCCTGTGCTTATTTTTCGAGCACACTAGATCCAGTAGCCCAGGCTCTGCCTGCGTGCCTCAAGTCAGTTGCAGCCACAGCACTAGCTATCAGACAAAGTGATTCCATAGTATTAGGACACTCCTTGACAGTACAAGTTCCACACTCCGTGGAAGTTCTTTTAAACCGAACACAGACCCAACACTTGACAATTGCACGTTTAACAGGTTATGAACTGACACTGTTCCAGCCACACATAGAAATCAGACGCTGCAACGTTCTAAATCCTGCTACACTGTTACCGTCAGTTACTTCAAATCCTGCCACACATGATTGTGTGGAAGTTGTTAACACTATGACTAAGCCAAGACAAGATCTGACAGACATTGCCTTACCAGATCCCGACCTGACACTTTATGTGGATGGTTCATGTATGAGAACAAGTACAGGAGACCTAGTAGCCGCGTATGCAGTGACTACTGACACTGAAGTTATTGAAACACACCGTATTGACACCCTGTCTGCTCAAGCAGCAGAGCTAGTCGCTCTGACACAAGCCTGCATACATGCCAAGAACCTGAAAGTTAATATTTACACAGATTCACGCTACGCATTCGGAGTCGTACACGACTTTGGAGTGCTCTGGCAAGAGAGAGGTTTCATGACTTCTCATGGAACCAAGATTCAGCATGGTTTCCTTATTCAGGCTCTGTTAGATGCAATACATTTACCGACAGCTATCGCTATCATGAAGTGCAAAGCACATACGAAAGTTACTGACATTATTTCTCAAGGTAATGATCTAGCAGATCGAACAGCCAAGCTTACAGCACAGACACCAGATATACCAGTTAACAAGACACCGTCATCCACTCTAGAACAGACTACTTGTATGACAGTTAAGGACCCTACACAAGATGTCATAGATATACAGTTACATGCTACTCCTGAAGAAATCAAGAAATGGTCCGAACAAGGAGGGGTCCAGACAGATCAGGGATGGGTGACGAAGGGAAAAGCCACATGGTTTCTCCCCGACTCTATGGTTCAAGTCATTATCAACACCGCACATAGTCCAGCACACTTAGGAGAAAAAGCCATGATAGACAGTATCCAGAACCTTTGGTTCAACAAGCACTTACGAGCTGCAGCTAAGCAGAAAGTCCGTACCTGTATGATATGTTGCCAGTTCAATCCAGGTAAAAGTGTCCCGGTGGAACACGGTGGGTTCCAGCCCCCTGACCACCCTTTTGAGGTCCTCCAGATGGATTATATTCAGATGGAGCGATGTCGAGGTTTCAAGTATGTCCTTGTAGTTGTATGCGCTTTGTCCAGGTGGACAGAAGCATATCCAGTCCCAGATTACACAGCCGCGACCACTGCCAAGCAGTTGGTTCGTGAATTCTTCCCCCGCTATGGACTCCCTAGGGTCGTGTATTCTGATAACGGCCAGCCATTTTCATCTGAACTTATGAAGCACGTTTCCCTTTTGTTAGGGTACCAGTGGAAGTTCCATTGTGTACGCCATCCAGAAGCAGCCGGTCTCGTAGAGAGACATAATCAAACCTTGAAAATACGTATTGCCAAGGTCTGTAAAGAAAAAGGTGTAGACTGGTTAGTTGCCCTGCCAGTTGCTTTGTTTTATATGCGCATGGTCGCACACTCCAGATCAGGTCTGTCCCCTTATGAGGTCGTATTCGGCCGCCCCCGAACATGTGGGGTACACCTAGACCCCGCAGTATTACAGATGTTTCCAGTAATATGCTGACAGATTACCTAGCTTCCTTGATGTCTGCCCTACACTCTTGTCGTTCACAGGTTGCCGCTGCATTTCCTGACAATACTGAAGTCAAGCCACACGAGGTCCTTCCTGGCACCCTGGTCTTAATCAGGAATTTTGATCGTTCAAGTCCGCTGGAACCTCGCTGGAAGGAGCCGAAGTTAGTCCTTCTGACCACCCGCACGGCCGTGAAGTTGGAAGGCAGAAAAGGCTGGGTGCATCTGTGTCATGTCAAGAAATTTCACGGATTAAGAACTAAAACATTCAATGATACTTCTACAGACACTTCCGAGTCTAAAAACTGCCCTATTCTCAAGGACTGTCCCGCTATTGACTTTGATTCAAAGCCCTCCCTGTTAGAGAAAACTCCGCAGCAGGAGTATAAACAGAAGCTTCGGTCTAGTAAAATAAGTCAGCCAGTTTAATTGTCTAAGTCCCCCTCGGGTGAAACGGTTAGACAGGTATCTGACATGTATGAGATAGACCCCCATAGTGAGAGAGTTAGTCAAAACTCAATCCGATGTATCATTTTTCTAAGTTTTATATTGTTTTTGAGTTTGATGGTTACCTGCACAAGTTATGCATTTCATTTATGTTTCCCAATTTCTCATGTACATATGTTTTCTAATGCTACAGTAGAGCACACATTTAGTGATCTGCCTCCTCACGAACTATCCTATCGTCTTGCTATGCGCAACAATACATTTATCCGTATGTTACATTATTCACACCAGACCAGCAATGCCACTAATTGTTGGGTGTGTGGTCGACTCCCCCCTTTCCAGACACCGAAGGGAGTTCTGCCACTGTTTCCTTATCCGTTTTCACATAATGGTTCATGTGGAGCCTGGTCCATGTTAACGTCATCTTCAAATGATATGTCCCTTCTGAACAGTACATGTTTTCCAGACAAGCAAGGTCTTCCCCACAGAACAGGGTTAGATCTAGAAAATGAAGTTTATAATTTAGGTAATTATTCTTCGAATTTCATGGTCCTGAATGTTCAGTCTGATCCTACTCCAGACTTACCTGCTATTTCAGTACTACCAGTCAAAGGCGAATTATGTGTCAGAAAGAATGGTTCCGCACATGTAGGACATAGTGATTGTACTACTATTGTCAAGTATAGTGACAGTGGGAAATCTATTTTCAAAGCCTCACGTCATTCTTATTTTGTTTGTGGTCAGACCGCATATGTTCGTCTGCCCCTCGATTGGGAGGGAACCTGTTACATTGCCTTCCTACTGCCACCAGTTTTCCTAGCCCCATCCGATTATCATAGAAACACACATCTAGTACACATTAGACATAGAAGGGAGATCGAGTCCCCGATTGTCGATCAAACTGAAACTGCTCTAGAACAGTATACAGACTTCAATAAAGGTTTCTTTTTCTTTATAGGACCTATCCAGAATAGTAAGTTAATACGTAGATTGACCAGAACCCTTGAAGCAGTAGTGAATGAGACTGCCTCTGCTCTAGGTAACTTAACGGAAGAGCAATCTGCTATGAGATTTGTCGTGCTCCAAAATCGTCTCGTTCTTGACGTCATACTGGCCGATAGAGGAGGAGCATGTAGAGTCATCGGATCTAGTTGCTGCATTTTCATTCCTAATAACGCGCCGTCTGTTTATTCAGCTATAACCAGACTTCATAAAATTGCCCATCAGTTACACCAGAATCCAGGCACCTGGACATGGTCCGGTTGGTTTTGGAGTATAATTTCTGCCTGGGGATGGAAAGTATTGTCCTTTCTAGGTATTGCAGTAGCGATCATATTCAGTTGATGCCTCTGTATACAATGTGGCCCTGCGATTTGCGGCATTTGTGCTACCTCTTGTATTCCTAGTCCCAAGTCCCGTCCTAGATCCCGTTCCAAGACAATTCGAGACGAGCAAATGATACTGTATGAAATGATAGATGGTATCATGAATATTGATGTTTCCTGATGGAAACGTAGTGACAAGGAGGGAATGTGGAAAAGTAAATTTTGCCATGTTCTGTGTCCCTACGTGTCCCCCATCCTATGTTATACTTGCATGATTAATATGCATATGTATTCCCCATGATCGATTAAAGACGCAATCACAGTTGTGTCCAACTCTAGTATGCCAGTTTCCAGTTCTCGTGAAAGCTACGAGTATTAGGCTTATGTAAAGTTACGTTGCCACGTTTCTCAGTGTGCACGTTAATTCAGTAAAAGTCCCCGTTTCTAGGCCTCAAAAGGGCCCGGACTCAGATTCAGCTCCTGTCTCCTGAACCCTCGCTGAGGAGCGATACAGCCCCCACCTGTATCCCTGACCCTTCACTTACTTCCTGCCTTACAGTGCCCGGCTCGGCCTGGCTCTGCCTCTCAGTCTGCCAAGAGAATGTTATGATTCTAGTTATCTGTCCAGCTCTCCTTCCCTGCATTCCTAAGCTACTGAATCGCATCAATAGTTTCCGTCATGGTCTAGCCTTTACGTCTCCATTTGAGAGAAATACTGTATTAACGGTCATTTAATATTCCTCAACACGCACTACATGTAAAATTATGTATGCACCAGTCTTAGAGTCTGTTAGCCTTTACCCTGATAACTTTTGGATTCTATCAACATGTTCTCTAAACATCAGATACTAGATAGTGTTTAGGTACATGTCGCTCCGACTCTCCAGACTTTAGTCTCTCCTTCTAGCGCAGAAGTCATAGCCCCCAGTTCCTTCTAGTAACACGTCATTGCCAGCTTGCGCGCACCACTAGGTTAGAGGTCCCGGCTCCTTAGGTAGCCCCCTCCATGTTTCCGCCCCATTTATGACATATTCTGTTACGTTTACATCACATGTCTATGTACACGCCTCTTGTTACACCCACTTCAGCCTTATCTTTCGCGACTGCTACGAATCCCGCCCATTGCTACGCCTACTGTATGAACTCTAATGCAATTGTTTTAGTATATATATGTTGTGCACTGTTATTAAAGTTAGCGCGCTCATCCCAGATCCTGCCCCGGCAGCTGCCGGGCCCTGCCATCCTATTCCCGTGCAGGTTGTCCTGTTCCTGTCCTTTATGCTGTATTAAAACCTGCAAACTCCAGCTACCTCGAATCTTGACTCTTATTTATTGAGCTATCTGTTATTGTATATCTAGTCAAAAATAGAGGTATTATTTATTTATTTACCACAGTTGGTGTCATGAACATAGACACGTCTGATCTCATCACTCCCTCTGAAGGTAAGTTAACATGTGTTTGAAAATGTAGGAGGGTTTATTAATAACATGGTTGTCATGTAACATAGTGAAGGCATGAGATGGAAGATTCTTCCAACATTACAAAGCATGGAAAATTACATGTAGAGCACTACTTGCCTCATTAAAGGGAACTTAGCATGCTCAGAGCAATGCATCATGGTTAATGTAGTTCTTTGGTGACATTTTATGAAAGTAAAAAGATTTTTTTCTCAAATTAAAAACAGAAACACAGATATGTTAGTAAATATTCAAAATGTATTTATACAATAACCATCAAACAAAATTAATTTCTTTGTAAATCACAGCAAAACATTTTCCACTCTAAATATCTGTTTCCACTTTTCAAACAGAATTGCTTCAAGAATTAATTGAGCAAGATTTAAGAGATTTCAGTAAGTTGGACATTCAAATAAATGAGGATGCAAACATTCCAAGTACATCTACAGCAAATGTGACAGTAAATGAAAGGCAAAGAGTTCGCCAATTACTGCAAACTGAATCAGAGGAGGAAAGTACTCAAACAAATGCAGTTTCAAGACCAGACCCCACACCAACAGCCACCAATGCCAGGCCTAGTAGGCGAAGGAGGCAAAGTCAATTTTATAGAAGGCGTCCTAGAACCTCAACAGGGTCCATGTTAGAGGAGGGGTCCACCACTGGAAGTCTTGTAGAGGACAAAATATTAAAGATACAGCGTCTGCAAGGAAAAGACATTAGAATTATGAAAGGAAAAATGATGTCTATGTGCAAAAACATAGCAGGCATGCACAGCACTATGAATAAGATGGCTGATGATTTCAAACATAGCCAAGAGGCTACTGTTGGAAAACTGGACAGTATAGCAAAGTCTCTGGAATCAATTTGCACAGTCATGAAATTGCAACATAAGCAAAGTGTTCATAGGCACCTTAGGCAACAGACAAGCTCACATGCTCAGAACAGACTATTAACAAGAATTTCAAATTCTGCAACCAAAATTTGCAAGCAAAATGCAGAAATACATGAAAAAATTAATGCATCTTTTGTTGCAATAACAAGGGGAATGGTGAGAGAGCTTTCCTTAGAGCATGCTTCCAACAGTGGTAATATAACTGCAATAACTTTACCAAAGGATGACAGTGCTATGGGTGGGAAAAATGTAAATCCACCAGAAGGGACCATTGCTGGGTCAAGAAGGAGTATTAGATTTGTTAAGGAAGGATGCCAGATGGTGATGGATGAAGGAAATAAAGGTTCAAAGGCTTTGGGTGTTTGTGGGCGTAAAAAATAGTATGAAAGCAAGTTAATTCTCAATGGAGCTTTTCCAGTAAAAATGTTTTCATTTAATCATTGACTGAGAGCAAGATCATTTTTTGAGACAGAGGTCTGGTACATTTTTTGAATAATGAAAGACATTTACTTTGAAAAATCCTTACTTGTTTTTGGTTACATTCAACAGAATTTCATTATGTATGGAGAAATAAAAATAAAGCATGTTACCTTCTCAGAAATAATTCTGTGTAATTTCTGCTCTCCTTATCCGTCCTTCTGCTGCCTCTGGTCCATGTTGTCTTGCTGGGGGTTGCTGTGGATCATTGTCATTTGGTGGTAACATGTCTTCTTCTTCCAAAGGTATGCCTCTCTCTGTTGCCATGTTGTGTAGCATAGCGCAGACTGCAACAATTTTACAGCATGTTTTTGGATTATACTGCAAACTACCACCAGTCTTATGTAGTATGCGAAACCTTGATTTAAGCACACCAAAAGTTCTCTCAATTACATTACGCGTTGATTTATGCGATTGGTTGTAATGTTGTTCCTTTCTACTTGCTGGGTTCAGGTATGGAGTCAATATGTATGACCTCACTCCATAGGCACTATCACCTATAACCAAAAGAAAACGACACTTACTTTAGATATGTATTACTTGCTAAGTGTGGTAGATGGGAAAGTTGTAAATTTAAAAGGGAAGAAATAAAACATTTACCAAGCAAATAGCCATCTCCAAACTGTCCTGCTAGAAGTCTGGCATGTATTGCACTATGTTTGAAAATGTAAGAATCATGGGCACTCCCTGGGTAACTTGCCACTATGTCAGTTATGATGGTCTTGGAGTTACATATCACTTGAATATTCAGAGAATGAAAACTTTTCCTATTACGGTATATGTACTCATTTTCTGAGGGAGGACAAATAGGTACATGAGTCCCATCCACACATCCAATCACATGTGGAAATTGTGCCATACCATAAAAATCCACTTTAGTTCTCTGTAAATCATGTTGAGAAGAAGGAAACTTTATGTAATGACTAATTCTACTTAACATTGCATCCAAAAAAGAATTGAAAAATCTGGACAGTGAGCTCTGGGATACACCACCAGCAATAGCAACCACCCCCTGAAAAGAACCAGACGCTAACAGGTGTAGACAACACAGGACTTGAACATGAGTAGGGATAGCATTTGTCCTGCGAGTCTCCCTTTGCAACATGGGATCCAAATCATTAATTAAATCAATTATTAAGTCACCAGTAAGCCGGTACCTATCATAAATTTGATCTTCAGTTTGACCAAGCAAGGTAATCCTAACTCTAAAAATTCTCTCTTCTATCTGCCTTCCCCTCAAACCTGCACCTATTCTCAATCTATGGCGGCGCGCAAGGAAGAAAAGTGCTGCCATTGTGAAAGGCTCCTGTTTGTTCTCTGACAGACAGCAACAGTGGAAGCAGCAAAACCCTGCCTTATGTAGTGGACCAGGCAATCAGCAAGGCCTTCACAACATGTGGTCTGCAATGAAAAACAGTGCAGACTAATATGGGTTTCCTAAATTATTGCACAATATTATGTGGACACACAACATTCCAAATGTTATCTACACACTTATAGAAATAAAAAAGATTTTTCTTACAGCAGCAAACATCCAAAATTGATTGTGCACAACATCCACCGACATACAATTAAGAAATCACACATATGTGTGCAAATGATGATTTCTCTAAGAAATAACACAATTTTCATGTAACTTGACCAAAAGGTCAGAGGTCGCAAAAAAACAGCCCATGATATGACATGTCACATCATTTACTCTGTTTGAAAAAGCAATCTGTCCCTTGGAATTGCTTTCCCAACTTCCCTAACGCCCACAGCATAAGATTTCCTATGGCAGCGAAAAAATTACACCATCTCTGACTTGTTCTTATTTTTAGAAATGCTAACTGCGTTTTCTACAGCTTTTGCATCTTCCTAACTATGATGCATGGGGACTTTTCCTTCTCAGATACGAATCGCATCCATTGCGACTCATTTTAGAACTCGCAGATTCATTTACGAATTCTTAATTACCGAAAATGCCCAAAAAAAATGATGCATCTCAGACTGGTAGATTGCATTCGCAAACGGCCGTTTTCTTAGAAAAATACCGATTGCAAATGCAATCTACTTTGATGCATGTGGGCCATGAAGCTTGCCTTTCTACTGTGAATCACTCTGTGTTGGCGTCATCAAGTCCCATTGCTCAAAAGCCAGCAACACCCTATCTTGTTCCTTTCAGTGGAAGCGGAGTGGGCTTACGCTATGTCATGAGATACAAGCTTAGCACATGTACACTTAATGTTTTTTTCTTTTGCCTATGCTGCACAGTATCTTGCTACGGTAAGGCTTTTTTGAACTCTTTGTGCCTTTTCTGCAGTTTTTATATAGCGCAACTCGACCCGCTTTACAAGAGGACCAGTAAATTACAGTGCTCTGTAACATCACCCTCCTGTGGTCACTCTTTGTAGCTGAAGCAACTGAACATGTCAGAAATCATGTAAGGAAAGCCTGGCTGCTGGCACGTCTTTTCCCAAGCAGAAAACCAGTTCTTTAGTGTGCATTCAGGAACTGCTTAGTGAAATATTGCTGTGGTTTGAGCGCTAGTGCCGTACTGAAGTTGACATGTAATGATATAGTAGATATCAAGTAAAACTATAATAGTCCTTTTATTGAAAAATAGGTTATTTGTTCAGTGATTTTGGTAATAGTTTTTTAAAGATGAACTTTTCCCCACAAGCAGTCAGCTGGTGACACTGCATAAACCAAGAGATGTTAGTTTGTCATGTGCGCTGTGTTTAGGGCAAATATTTTCACTATTTGTGGAGCAACATTTATTACCTATGAAACTATGCACATTAGTTTTTTTTTAAGTTCAAATAATTTTATTGAAAAGAAAACAAAGTGATCATACACAGTATATGTTCTAAAACTTACAACATCATATTCCAATCTTTTTGCTTAGAAAGTAAAGGAATTGGATGGATACTACAGAAGTGAAACATAAGAATACATTGCATATTAAATGAAACATATATGTATTATAAAAAGAATGAAAGAAACTTAAGGAACTTTTAGGAAAGTTAGGGTGGTTTAGAAACCTCTTGTTGAGACGGTTGTGGTAAAGAACACCTCTGGGCACTAACATCAATAAATGTTGTAACAGGTGACCACATATCAGCACTTTTTGTTGCCATGTGAGATGGAAATACAAAGGCCATTGTCCAACCTATGATTATGACAAACTGTGTACCACCAAGCTCTGTATGAAATTTTCGAGAAGTTTTTCCAATTGATAGTAATTTGTTGAAAAGCAATTGCTAACAATAAATCGATAATCTTGGTATTAAATGAAATCCCGTCCCATACAGAAGAGAGACTGCCTAAGAAGATGTGAATGACAGAAAAAGGAAATGTAATATGATATATCAGATTAACTTGTGACCAAACTTGCTTCCAAAAAATGTGTACTTGTGGACAAATGAATTACATATGAAACAAGTCAGCGTTAGGGGAAGAGCAGGTCCAACGCGTGTCTGGAGTAGCTGAGAAGCGCTTACATAAAGTGGCTGGCATTATTAAAAGTCTGTTATAAACAAAAAATAAAGTTTGTGTGGAGTTTGCTGCTCTAGAGGCTTTACGTATTCTAGACCAGATGTCTTTGCAAAGGGAGAGGGGCCAGCATACCACAAAGTCTTTTTGCCAAGCCTCTTCAGTTTTTGTTTTCTGTCTATGAGTGTCGATACCTTGTAGGTGCTTGTAAATAGAAGAGGCTTTAGGTTTGGTCGTTAACAGGGCATGAAGTCGTAAAGAAGGTTCTGAATTATTAGAAGTAGTGGATGTATCAGGAAGATGGGAATAGACTTCTAATACAGCTTGTATTGTATTTATGAAGTATTTATTATATTGTATTTATGAAGAAAGGAATTTGATAAGTTGAAAACCTGCATGAGCGTAGCGAAAGGCAAAAAATTTGAATTTAAGAATTGATGAATCCATATCAAACCCCTATCTCTCCAAGTTCTCCTATAAAAGGGTCTGCTATGGATCAGTAAATCTTTAATATGCCAAATTGTGGAGTTCAAAAAGGAATCTTTAGAATCAAGAGTGGAGTGAAAAGGTAAGTCAAGTAATTTGGAAGTATACTTCAGTACAGGAGTAGAAATAGATTGTGTCTTGCGTGAGAAGGAAAGATATTCACAGAATGAGAATGGAGATATAAACAGATGCTCAATTGAGGTCCAGATAGGGCATTCGTCTACAGAGTCAAGCAACTACAGAAAGGCTTGACGCAGTAAGAAAGCTTTGTGATAAACCTAGAAAACTGGAAAGTTAACTCCACCCTCTGTTTTGGGTCGGATTAGTTTTAATAAAGACATTAGAGATTTCTTATTATTCCATAAGAAAGCAGAAAGGACAGAGTTAATTTTTTTTAATTAATTTGGAAGAAATGGGGATTGGAATATTCGAGATAGTGTATAATACTATGGGCGATAACATCATCTTTATGGTGTCTAAACAGCCCCACCAAGATAAAAAGAGGGGATGCCACTTAGAAGTCAGTTCTGTGATCTTTTGAAGGCACATAATGTTACAGTTTCTGAAATTGAGGGTGTAAATTGTAAACCCAAATATTCAATATGATCTGGACTCCATTTAAATTGAGAAGCTTGAAATTGTGAACTAAAAGTATGTTTTGTTAGCGGTAGCATTTCGCACTTATCATTATATAATTTGTATCCAGAGATAAGTGAATAAGATTTCACCTTAGCTAAGAAAGCTGGAATTGATTCTTCGGGATTGGATTAAAAAAAGGAGAATATCATCAGCATATGCTGCGAGTTTGACATGAACATTTGGTGTTTGGAATCCAGAAATGGTCGAGTTTTGAAGTAATTTGGCTAAAAAGGGATATAGGGCCAAGTTAAAAAGGAAAGGAGAGACAGGACAACCTTGGCGTACTCCTCTGCCCAAGTCAAAAAATGAGGAAATCAAACCATTGGCACATATTGCTGCGCGAGGATTAGAGTAAAGAAGAGACAATAAATGTATAAAGTTGGGGCCAAATCCAAACCATTTTAGGGTAGAAAATAAATATTTCCACTCAACTCTGTCAACTCTGTCAAAAGCCTTTTCGTCATCCAGGGCGATTGCCGCCAAAGGATGGTCCAGATGCAAGGATTTGGATAGGATATCAAAAAAGAGTTGTTTGTTGTCTGTGATGACTCTTCCTTTGACAAAGCCAGATTGTTCCTTACCTAGTAACTGTGGGAGATAAGAATCAAGACGAATAGCTAAGGCTTTAGAAAAAAATTTGTAGTCAATATTGACCAGTGAAATAGGTCTGTAGTTTTTACAATAGTTAGGGTCTTTGCCTTCTTTATGGATACGACATATGTGAGCTTCGGATATAGATCCAGAAGAATTTTTTGAGGTGCAAAAGAAATTTATAAGTGAGTGTAGTTTGAGTATTAAAATGGTAGAAAAATGGGTATAAAATTCAACTGTAAACATCCAGGCCGGGAGCGTTGTCTTTTTTGAGATTCTGAAGGGCTTTTAGAAGTTCATGCTGGGAGAGGTTCGATTCTAAGGAGGACAGATCCAAAAGGGCTTGTTGAGGCTTTTGTTTGTTAGAGAAGAACTGCGATAGTGATTGCTCTGTAGGTTGGGTTTCTGATGAGTATAAAGATTTGTAAAATAGAGAGAATGTGTGTAAAATGTCAGTATCTTTTAATTTTAAAACTGAGTGTTCATCAAAGACAGATTCAATGTTTAGTTTGTTTTGACGAATCTTTAAGTAATTGGCTAAGATTTTTCCTGCCTTGTTTTTACCTCCATAACATTTGGCACTGGATTTTAATAAATAAAGTGAAGCATCCTCTGTAGTTTTTTGTTGAACTTCAACATAGCATTGATGAGGGTCTTTAAGCATTCTTCTGAATGTGATGTGTAATATAAATGTTCTAGTTCCTTAATGTCTTTAATAAGGTCATTAGTCATTTTACACCCAAGTTTTCATTTTTTGCCTCCAAATCTATATAAAACCCTTTGCTGATGCCTTAAAGGCATCCTAAATGACTACCGGCAATAGGGAATCTGTACTATTTCTTTCAAAATACTCCTTAGAGAATGAAGCAAAAGCTGTAGTGAATTTGGGGTCTAAAAGGAGGGCATAATTAAAACACCATCATCTAGGAGCATTACTTCTGGGAGTATATCAAAGTTAAAGAGAATAGGACCAATGTCTGCATATGTAAGGGACTGTGAAATGTTATGCGATACAAAGACATAATCAATTCTTGATTGGGTATGATGGGTTGAGAAATAGAAGGAATATTCTCTGGTAGTTGGGTTACAAAGGCGCCAAGCAATTTATGCTGATGTATAGTATGAGTGAAAGATTTATGTGATTTGTTGGGTATAAAGGATACTTTTGAGTTTCTATCCAAAAAGAGGTCCAACACCTGGTTACAGTCTCTAGCTAAAATAAAATTATCTTTAATACATTGCGAAATATGCTTTGCCAAAGCAGGCCAAAAGGAGGCATCCCCACCTGTAGGAGCATAAACATTGAGAAGAGAGACTGGAACATCTTTTAGTGATAGTTTAACAAAGAGCCACCTCCCTTCATCATCTGATTATCGTGAAACTAATGTGACTGAGAGGGATTTATGACATAGTATCACCACTCCATTACGTTTGCCATCTCCTGGTGAAAAATAAGTCTCACCCACCCAGCCCCTTTTCAATTTTAAGGATTCAGTATCTGTAAGGTGGGTTTCCTGTAAGAAAACAATATCCGCATTCAACTTCGCCAAGTGTGTGAGAATCCTTTGTCTCTTGATGGGAGAATTGAGAACCCTAACATTCCATGAAACTAACTTAAGTGACATGGGATATTAAAATGGAGTGATAAAAACAACAGAAAGTAATGATCCAATTCGATAGGGGAAGAGAGAATAAAAAAAAAACAAGAGAATAATCCAAACTTGCAATGCAAAAGTCTAACACATTGTAAAAAACATTGTATATCATTGGAATAGATAAAAAAGAAGAGAGATTGAAATAGAGTTAGGACAGTGAAGAATATAAAAAGTAATTGAGCAGAGATTAGAAAAGATGACAGAGTAAAATATGGAAAGATCCAAATTTTAAGAAACTAGATCTAATTCTTTACAGAAACGTTGGTTAGTGTTTGTTGTAAGAAATACTAATGACTGAAAGGAGGGAAGAAAGAGCACAATATTGAGAAATGAACACCGTAGATAAGCAGATATAGAAATGGAGAGAGAATGATCACATGAGAGGGAATAAGTGAAGAGATGAGATGGTGAAAGAACAAAATAGAAATATATAATACAGCATATAGAATAAAAGCTATATGAGAAACAAACCGAAGTACGTGGAATATGATCATGTCAGAGAAGATGATCAAGAAATAAATCAGCAGAAGGTGACGGAACATGAGAAGATAGAGAAAAAGACGAGAAAAAACCAAGAAAAACATACCTACATATAGGGAACATTGAGGTGGGGAGGGAAGGAACCACTTGGAGCTGGCATCACATCCGGGAGAAACTGAATGGGACCAGGTAAAGATCATGTCATTACGTTGAAAGGAAGCTGTGAAAGCGAAAAACATCATATGAAATGTAAAGTAACGATTTGGACAATAAACAGAAGAAACAGAAGAACCATTGAGAACCAGCAAATATAACTAAAAGAATGCAACAACATCATAGAGCTTATGCCTGAGGATAAGAGAAAGAACATTATGAAGAAACTAAAATGCATCCATTAGTTTCCGATTACGAAGAGTAAGTATGACTAAGGAGGAAAGTCAAGGAGGACCATTTGACTACCTGAAGGAGGATCCAGAAGACTCCATCTGACTAGTGTTGTGCGAGTTGATGAAGCTTTGAAAACGTACTGGGTCCTCGTAGGTAGTTGTTTTGTTGTTGTACGTAACTATAAAAAGACAAGGGTGAAAAAGACCATATCTGGCTCCCATTGAACGGAGGTCTGGTCACATATTCAAGAAGGCTTTGCGTCTGGCTGCTGTTGCTTTGGCATAGTCTTGGGCAAAAAACAGAGTTGAGCCAGACCAGGAGATCCGTTGTGCGCTTTTAACTGCTGCTAGTACCCTTAAGAGATCTGTGTATTCTAGGAAATAAAGGATGACTCCTCTCGGCCTTTGCGATGGTGAGGTACCTGAGGGAAGACAACCCAGTCTATGTGTGCGTTGTATATTGAGTACAGTGTCTTCTGACAGGTGTAACATTTTTGGAAGAAAGAATTTGAAGAAGCTGAGGGGCTCCGTGCCTTCTGCCCCCTCCACCAGACCATAAATGCGTAAATTGTTCCTTCTATTTCAATTTTCGAGATTCTCAACCTGTTGAAGGAGTGTTGACATTTGGGACAGTCTTAGTAGTATCGCTGAATGAGGAAAGACTTTGCTCCACTGCTGTAAGTCTTGTATCCAGTTGAGACCAGCTATCTGAGAGGAGTTGTAATTTAGAACTCGGCGACCAGGCTGCTTACTGGCACTTCGCGTAGATCTTCAACCAAACCTGCACTCGGAGCCCTTCACTGGCTGCCAATACGTGAAAGGATTAAATTCAAGTCCCTATGCATTGCCCATAAGTCCTTACAGGGGAAGGGACCCACCATTTTGGGGAGTATGGTCCGTCCATATAAGGCCACTAGGTCCCTTTGTTCAGATCACGGAAATTTGGCCATAATTCAGAGAGTCAAGAAAGCTCGAACTGGAGGGCGCTGATTCTCAGTGAACGCGGCCACCCTATGGAATGCTCTCCCGGTTAGGATTCGAGCTGAACCTAGTTATCTGAGGTTTCGCAAGCTCCTAAAAACGTTTTTGTTTCCTCTGGACTCCTAAACTCTAGTGCCCTCCTTAGTTGTTCTTGTTGTATAGCGCTGGGACGCTCTCGGGCAGACATGCGCTCTATAAATCTATTTTCATTTCATTTCATTTCAGAGTTAGTTTCCTTGAGGAAGGGCCGAAACGCTCTTATTTCCTGTAACAATAATTCCATGGAAACAGGTGCGGTTGGTTTAGGTGGCGAAGGTGGATCCTTTTTTAGTCGTTTCACGTTAGACTTATTAGGTAAAGCCTGGGCTGCCTCCATTGTTGCGTTAATATCCTCAGCTAGAGGTGAGTCTGAGCCTTCCAGCTTGGAAAATTCAGTAAAGAGTTTGGAATTTTTGACATAGGAACGTTTTTGTTTAGATGCACTGAAAAAAGAACCTTTCAATCTGCCCATTAATCCTGAGGTAAAAATGAAATAAAGAGTCTTAAGAGGCAGACTGCACTGTGACAAATGGTAGAGACTAAATTGAAAAGCTAGCGTAAGCGAATGAGGGACAAAACTTAAGCACGTTTGTGTTGACAAAAAAAGTGCTTGTGTTAACAAGGGTCTTCAGAATTATGAAATGAGTGAGTCTTCAAAATACAAAGTCCAGGTCTATGCTATAGGAGTGCAGTTAAGAGCTTAGGAAAAATGTCAGTAAAATATTGTGATGGAAGACACACAAAATGGCGGTCATAAACACATCGCCTCATAAGTTTGAGCAGAATGAGGGGAAACTGGTTCAGAGGACCATGTTAAACCGAATAAGCTCAAAAATCACCATAGCTATACTCGGAAACAAAATTCGGGATCAATTGAGGCAAAAACTCTTATCACTGCATTTGTGGTGGTCGATTCGCAGAAAATTGCGCAATCAAAATGGCGGCCGCAATGTTGTCACAGCTACTGAGGATTTAAATAGTAAAATTTCAGGCATACAGCGGCATTGTTGTAGAGTGTAATTGAACTCAACCTAATCCGCCTATGTTCTGACGTTCATTCTTCTGTTTTGTCTGCTTTCATCCGCTTTCAAGACGAGGATAAGTGGGACCTTCGCTCTGGTCCGAGGAGCTTCATCGGAGAGCCGCCATATCCAGCGCGCGCCAAGCCATTCCCCTCACATTAGTTCTTTTTTTAATATAGCTCACACCATGAACTAAATTCTGTCACTGGGCCTCACATTTGGTGCTCAGTTATAGTAAGGCACAATAAAGTAAGGATGCTGTACACTGGGTCACTCAAGTTGGTCAAGTTGGAATTTGAATCCAGTTTTCCTGGTCTCGCTCACTTTTGCCACCCAGGATTTATGGTTTATGTTCAATTGACTACTACATATTGGCCGCTGCCATCTAAAGACTTTTTAACACAAAAAACAATGGTCCTTGACCTGTATTTTTAGAAATAAATAAATCATCTCCTTGTAGGAATAATCATAAATTGTTTCCAGAGCTAATAGAGTTAATTATGTAAGCTCCTGGGTATTTAATACAACATCTTGAAAGAAAGAGGGAATGTGCAACAACCTGTAATTCAAAACACCATATATTTTATTTCAAAAATGGTGAAACCGTTATTTTATCACGTCATATTTTCTAAGGTAGGTTGCTCAAAGGGGTATAGAGCGTGCAAAGGAGGGAGAGAAGTGCTCAAGTGAAAATGTGGTATAGAACTTCCTCCACCCTACATGGTATGGAGAACATCAGTATTAGAAAAAAGTGCTGCAGAATACTTTCTTCCTTCTATCACAAACCTTTATAAGTTCGTAAAATCTGCCTCCCTAAAGAAAAAACACTTTTTTACCCTGAATAGGATTTATTACACCCCTTATAAAGTTGCTAAATTTGTAGACAACCCAACCCCCAGATGCCCTAAATGTGGTATGCTTAAAGCAGACGATCTGCATATGTTTTATGAATGTCCCCAACTTATAGGGTACTGGCAGAACGTAGAACAGGCACTATCAGGTATATTTGGAAAAAAGATCAACTTAGACCCAGCACTAGTTATTTTTGGTTTAAATTCTTCACTTGGAAATTCCATGTCTAGAGCACAGATTGGCCTATTTTTCAATTTAATCCTGTTGGCCCGTAGGGAACTATGTATATTATGGAAAGATCCAGCTGCCCCCCTATATGAGAATGGAGATATAAACAGATGCTCAATTGAGGTCCAGAGAGGGCATTCGTCTACAGAGTCAAGCAACTACAGAAAGGCTTGACGCAGTAAGAAAGCTTTGTGATAAGCCTAGAAAACTGGAAAGTTAACTCCACCCTCTGTTTTGGGTCGGATTAGTTTTAATAAAGACATTCGAGATTTCTTATTATTCCATAAGAAAGCAGAAAGGACAGAGTTAATTTTTTTTAATTAATTTGGAAGAAATGGGGATTGGAATATTCGAGATAGTGTATAATACTATGGGCGATAACATCATCTTTATGGTGTCTAAGCAGCCCCACCAAGATAAAAAGAGGGGATGCCACTTAGAAGTCAGTTCTGTGATCTTTTGAAGGCACATAATGTAACAGTTTCTGAAATTGAGGGTGTAAATTGTAAAACCAAATATTCAATATGATCTGGACTCCATTTAAATTGAGAAGCTTGAAATTGTGAACTATAAGTATGTTTTGTTAGCGGTAGCATTTCGCACTTATCATTATTTAATTTGTATCCAGAGATAAGTGAATAAGATTTCACCTTAGCTAAGAAAGCTGGAATTGATTCTTCGGGATTGGATAAAAAAAGGAGAATATCATCAACATATGCTGCGAGTTTGACATGAACATTTGGTGTTTGGAATCCAGAAATGTTCGAGTTTTGAAGTAATTTGGCTAAAAAGGGCTCTAGGGCCAAGTTAAAAAGGAAAGGAGAGACAGGACAACCTTGGCGTACTCCTCTGCCCAAGTAAAAAAATTAGGAAATCAAACCATTGGCACATATTGCTGCTCGAGGATTAGAGTAAAGAAGAGATAATAAATGTATAAAGTTGGGGCCAAATCCAAACACTCTGTCAAAAGCCTTTTCGGCATCCAGGGCGATTAGGGAAGAGGAGCTTCGCGCGTAACCAAGATGGTCGCGTGAGCACAGGGCCACCGTCTATCCTGACTTCTATCCTGATTTGGACGATGGGTTGTTACTGGCACAGCCCTGCTGATCAATTATCAGTTTCCAGAATTTGATTTGGACTTTGGGAGCCGAAGATACGGATCTCTGACTTTTTCAGGCCTGCTCCTTGGCATTGCCCCGGGCTCTGTTTCTTTGCCAGCCGGACAGTAATTGAACAACAACGGACCACCCGAGTCCTGTCGGCTCGGTTGTTTACTTTCGGTTTCGTTTCTCGCCCGAGGACCTCCTTGATTCAGCCCGAGTGGCCTGCCCTGATCGTCTTCCACTCTACTACTTCTCGGAATTGTGACATTGGCCTACTTCGGTTCACTGGCTGGCGAGAGGTGCTTCTCCCACTCTTTTCATTGTCGCTGGAGACTTGGTTGTAGCCATTTTTACCCGGTACCAGGCTTCCCTCCGGGGCTTCAGATCTGAAATGGCCACCAAGCCTGAGGGTGAAAAACGCAAGACCAAGCCGGGTGTCCGAGGGACTTCCGTGCAAACAAACGTCATGGATAGATATACCCTCGCTAAGGGCTCACCGGGAGGACCGACTAAGTCCCCAACTACTGCTACAGATGACTCCTCGACTGGTGAGGACCTGTCGCTGCGGGACGTTATGGGCGCCATTTCTGCAATGAAGACGACGTTGGGGCAACAATATGAGGCCCTGTCTCACAAGTTAGACACGGTCGCTATAGATGTTAATCTGATCAGGGCAGATCTCGCGAAGACCAACGAGAGGGTTAAGTCCCTTGATCTCAAGACATCTAGCCTCACGACCGATGTCTCTGACTTGCAGGCCGAGGTCGGTAACCTACGATCCGCCCAGGATTATTTCTCGAGACGCCTGGAGGACTTCGAGTGCCGTGCCCGGCGGAATAACATCCGTCTGATTGGTGTCCCGGAAACATCCGGGGCCTCTTCGGTGGACCTACTGGTGGAGGATCTTGTATTGAACCATCTCGCACCCAAGGGCCTTAGCAAGTTCTTTGCTGTGAAACGTGCGCACAGGATCCCTGGAGGCCCGCCGAAATCAGGTGCCACTCCGCGTCCTATCATCGCTAGGATTTTCAACTTTCGGGACAGGGATGCGATTCTACAGGCGTCACGCCAGTCTGGCCCGACTGCTTTCGAGAATACTACGGTCAGTTTTTACCCGGACTTCACCCAGCAGGTCCAGAAACAGAGACTTGGTTTCCAGGGGGTAAAAAAGAGGCTGAGAGACAGAGAAATGAAGTACGCTATGCTCTTTCCGGCCAGACTGCGTGTGGTCTACAACGAACGGACATTTTTCTTCGACCATCCTGGGGCCGTAAGTGACTGGCTGGACTCGCTGCCTATGGGGCAGGATCACTCTGAGAACTTTTGACCTTCCGGAGGTGCGGAGGGCGGCCCGGCGGAACAGGAATAGGGATCGTGGCCGGCCCCTTGTCCATCGAATTGACTTTTAACTTTGGTTTGATGCCATGATTATTGCTGCTGACACCTGGTCACTTTTGGGGGTGGGTGGGGGGTGGGTGCCTCTTCCTCCTCCGGGGTTCTTTTCGTAGATTAGTTGGGTATTAGGGCGACAGGCACACTGCAAGTTGGGGTGGCTTTTTAGTCTCACGCAGGGGTGCGGGGAGGGGGGTGTGATGTACGGGGTTTTTTCTTGGGGGGTTGGGTGGTTGGAGTTCATGTTTCACAGTTCTTTACAAGGCACAGTAATGATGAGCTTCTGTTGTACGTTGTTGCACTGGGTGTGGAGTGGGGGCGGGTTTCACTATTGGGATGGGGGTAGGGGACTTCGATTGTTGTGTTGGAACGTTAACGGGTTGGGGGGATAGGATTAAACGGGGTGTGGTGTTGCAGCTTTTGCGACGTCTATCCCCTGATGTGGCTCTGCTCCAGGAGACGCACTTGCTTGGCAATACGTGTCACGCGCTGAATAGGCGTGGTTATCGTCTCCTGGCACACTCGGGTTTCACTTCTGGATCCAGGGGGGTGGGCATATTGGTCCGTAACTCCCTCCCTCTCGCTATTGACGAGATCATCCTTGATGATAGGGGACGGTACGCCGCCATTGTTGGGCGCTGGGAGGGGAAGGTCATAACTATGGTCTCTGTGTACATACCACCCGGCCTCCAGACTACTACTTATGCTGATCTGGCAAGGGTGCTCCTGGGAGTCCCGGAGGGTCTGCTTGTGGTGGGCGGGGACTTTAATTCTGTAGTTTCGGGGATGTGTGATCGTTATCCTCCCCGGGAACTTTCCAAAGCTCAGTCCTGGTTGGGCGAATTCCTTGATACTCTGGGGCTCACCGATTGTTGGCGCTTGCTTCACCCGGGGAAATCACAGTATACCTTCCACTCTGGGGCACACGGCAGTCTTTCGAGATTGGACTACGTGCTGATGCCCTCTTCCCAGGCCTCCGCTATACGGGAGGTAAGACATCTCGCTAGAGGTATATCGGATCATTCCCCGGTGTGGTTGGTTGTGGATGCGCAGCTGGGGACGGAGGGTCGTGTGGCCCCGATTAACTCCTGGTACCTCCGTGATCCCAAGGTTAGAGTTGAATTGATTAAGACACTTGACCACTACTTTGCTGACAACGTTGGCTCCGTCTCCTCCTCGGTGCCGTTGTGGGAAGCATATAAAACTGTTATCCGAGGCCAGGCCCTCTCTCTGATTAGTAACATTAAGAGGAGTAACCGAGCAGAAATTGTCCGTATCGAGGGCGAAATTACTGCTCTGGAGGGGGCACTGGAGTCCGAGGTTACCCCGGACGAACTACACCTGTTGGGTCTCAAGCAATTTGATTATAGAGCGCTGGTCACAGATGCTGCGAAAGTAATGAGCAGGGAACAGCAGGGACGCCTGTATGATGTTGGTGACAAAGCTGGGAAGTTGCTTGCCTGGCTGGATAAGAGGGAGAGTGCGAGTCGGGTGGTCCCTGTGATTGTGGATGTGAATGAAGTGCTTCTTACTGATCCTGTTGAAATAGTTGAATGTTTCGCTGATTATTTCCGGGGAGTATATTCCCCTGTGTCTGATAGATCTGAGCAGGACTCCCACTTGCTTTTGCGTGACATTGCGCTGCCCTGTTTGTCTGCTACTGAGAGGGAACTCCTCGAAGCGCTGCCCACGGTGGAGGAGGTTTCGATTGCCATTGGTTCGGTTCGCTCCGGGAAGGCCGCGGGTCCTAATGGGCTTCCTATTGAGCTCTACAAACTCCGTCCGGACACGATAGCCCCGTATTTACGATTGATGTTTCTGGAATCGCTAGAGATGGGTACCCTCCCTCCTGATCAGAGACTAGCCTCTATAGTAGTGATTCCTAAGGAAGGCAAGCCCCGCGACCGCTGCGCCTCCTATAGGCCGATATCGCTGATTAACGCTGAACCGAAGATCCTGGCCAAATTGCTTGCCAATCGCTTGGTTACTGTTATCGGCGACCTGGTTCATCCGGACCAATCCAGCTTTATACCACACCGCAATACTGCGCTTAATCTCCGGCGATTACATGGCGTCCTTGCGCGGGCGGAAACGTTGCGGGAACCGGCCGTCTTGGCGTCCGTGGACGCCACTATGGCGTTTGACACGATAGAGTGGCCATACCTGTGGGCGGTCCTTGCTAAATTTGGTTTTGGTTCGGTTTTCATTAACTGGGTGAAGCTGCTTTACACTGACCCCTTGGCTCAAGTGGTCGTTAATGGTCGTGTCTCTGCTTCCTTTGCGTTGGGAAGAGGTACGCGACAGGGTTGTCCTTTGTCTCCCCTTTTGTTTGCCCTCGCCTTGGAGCCGCTCCCGGCTTGGCTGAGGTGGGAGCCGTCCTTGAGGGGCATTAGATGGACTCCGGAGTTTGAGGACCGCGTATCCTTATATGCGTATGATATCCTGTTATACCTTACATCGCCGCGAAAATCGCTAATCGTCCTATTTGACGTGTTGACCTCCTTCCGTAAGAATTCTGGCCTTGTCATTAATTGGTCGAAGTCTTGTGTTTATGTTCTTTCGGGAGACGCTCCTCTTTTGCCCCGTGGCTGTCCTATTGCGGTAGTGCGGGAGGGATTTAAATACCTGGGAATCTTTGTTACCCTAGACCCGAGGCTTCGTTATGAACGTAATTTGTTGCCCCCTCTCCGGCGCCTCCGCGCTGATGTCCTTGCTTGGGGTAGGCTCCCTCTCTCTCCCCTGGGAAGGGCGGCGCTGTTTAAGATGATGTCGCTACCCCGGTTCCTTTATGCGCTGCAAAACACACTTGACGCTGTACCTGCTAGTTATTTCCGAGAGATTGAAAGTTTGCAGAGACAACTGTTGTGGGGGGGCGCTCTCGTATTGCTATCGCTAAGATGACGCTCCCGTGGTACGACGGTGGCATCGCGCTCCCTGATATCCGCCGCTACTACTGGGCCTCGCAGTTAGGAGCTATTAATCATTGTACCTACGGGCCCTCGCCGAATCCGGCCTTTGAGATGAATAGGTGGCTGCTGTCCGGTGGGAGCTAAGATAGAGCTCTCTATGCAAAGCCTCCTGGTGGGACTCTCACGGGCCCTACCAGGACGGCAGTCCAGGTTTGGCATCGTGCTACGGTGGCTTTGGGCTGGGCGGGCAGGTTGACTCGTGCGACCCCGTTGTACGCCTCGGACAAACTTGGCTCCCTTTGGCGGTCGAAGGGATTTGATAAGTGGGACGTCATCGGTATCAGCAAGGTGAATGACGTGTGGATCAAGGGCAGGGTCAAGACGTTTGATGAGCTGAAAGCTGAATATGAGTTGAATGATAGAGAATTCTTCCGGTATGCGCAAATTCGACACGCGGTGCTGTCTGTCTTTCCCTTGGGCACGGATATACCGGAGGCCTCCCCGCTTGAGGATAGGATATTAGATGGGTACGTCCCTGACAGCACGATCTCGCTTATATATAAAAAGTTGATCAACTCTAGGACCGACCTATTGTGTCGCCTTCGTGAGGCGTGGACTAGCGACGGGCTGGAACTTGATGACGAAGATTGGCAGGCTGCGATCTCTTCCCCTCGGGAAGTGGCGATCCCGGCACGCCTCCGGTTTGTCCAGCTTAAAATTCTCCATAGGATATACGTGACCGGCCCCCGTCTTGTACGCATGGGATTTTCTGAGGATGGACTGTGCAGGCGTGGCTGTGGTTTCGTGGGAACGTTTCTCCATATCATTTGGGAGTGTCCTGTAGTGATGCGATTTTGGTCGCGTGTGCATGAAGTTATGAATGAGGTCACGGGTGTGCGGTCGATGCCCGAGGAGATGTTTGCTGAACGTTTGGGAGCCGAATGATTATAATGTGGCGCAGCTTCGATGGGTGACCTTAGGTAATATGATTGCCAAACGAGATATCGCACAACTATGGGGTGCCCAGAGACCGCCGACAGTTCTGCAATGGAAACAGAATTTGGATTGGTGCATGTTCAGGGAAAAAACAGTATATGTTTCTCGAGGTACGCCTCGCAAATGGGGGAAGATATGGTCTCAATGGAATGTCTATCGTGGTGAGATATGTGCACCTCCCCTCCTGGATTTGGATACGGAACTGACGTCTCCCCGGCCCAACGCTTCCCCCACGACGAATTAGACGTCTTGATTGCTTCTTGTCCCTCTGCCCCCCCCACTCATATGATGTGTTTTTAAACTCGCTTTGTAGTGCACCTCCCGCCCCCCCGCACGATGCGACACTGTATTGTAAAGTAATGCCTTGTTTGTGTTTTTGTTTTTGTTTCTGTATTTTGTCGTTTTATCTTTAATAAAAAGTTTTTTTTTTAAAAAGAGTTGTGTGTTGTCTGTGATGACTCTTCCTTTGACAAAGCCAGATTGTTCCTTACCTAGTAACTGTGGGAGATAAGAATCAAGACGAATAGCTAAGGCTTTAGAAACAAATTTGTAGTCCATATTGACCAGTGAAATAGGTCTGTAGTTTTTACAATAGTTAGGGTCTTTGCCTTCTTTATGGATAAGACATATGTGAGCTTCAGATAATGATCCAGAAGAATTTTTTGAGGTGCAAAAGAAATTTATAAGTGAGTGTAGTTTGGGTATTAAAATGGTAGAAAAATGGGTATAAAATTCAACTGTAAACATCCAGGCCGGGAGCGTTGTCTTTTTGAGATTCTGAAGGGCTTTTAGAAGTTCATGCTGGGAGAGGTTCGATTCTAAGGAGGACAGATCCAAATGGGCTTGTTGAGGCTTTTGTTTGTTAGAGAAGAACTGCGATAGTGATTGCTCTGTAGGTTGGGTTTCTGATGAGTATAAAGATTTGTAAAATAGAGAGAATGTGTGTAAAATGTCAGTATCTTTTAATTTTAAAACTGAGTGTTCATCAAAGACAGATTCAATGTTTAGTTTGTTTTGACGTATCTTTAAGTAATTGGCTAAGATTTTTCCTGCCTTGTTTTTACCTCCATAACATTTGGCACTGGATTTTAATAAATAAAGTGAAGCATCCTTTGTAGTTTTTTGTTGAACTTCAACATAGCATTGATGAGGGTCTTTAAGCAATCTTCTGAATGTGATGTGTAATATAAATGTTCTAGTTCCTTAATGTCTTTAATAAGGTCATTAGTAATTTTACACCCAAGTTTTCATTTTTTTGCCTCCAAATCTAAATAAAACCCCTTGCTGATGCCTTAAAGGCATCCTAAATGACTACCGGCAATAGGGAATCTGTATTATTTCTTTCAAAATACTCCTTAGAGAATGAAGCAAAAGCTGTAGTGAATTTGGGGTCTAAAAGGAGCGCATAATTAAAACACCATCATCTAGGAGCATTACCTCTGGGAGTATATCAAAGTTAAAGAGAATAGGACCAATGTCTGCATATGTAAGGGACTGTGAAATGTTATGAGATACAAAGACATAATAATTCTTGATTGGGTATGATGGGTTGAGAAATAGAAGGAATATTCTCTGGTAGTTGGATTACAAAGGCGCCAAGCGTCAAGCAATTTATGTTGATGTATAGTATGAGTGAAAGATTTATGTGATTTGTTGGGTATAAAGGATACTTTTGAGTTTCTATCCAAAAAGAGGTCAAACACCTGGTTACAGTCTCTAGCTAAAATAAAATTATCTTTAATACATTGCGAAATATGCTTTGCCAAAGCAGGCCAAAAGGAGGCATCCCCACCTGTAGGAGCATAAACATTGAAAAGAGAGACTGGAACATCTTTTAGTGATAGTTTAACAAAGAGCCACCTCCCTTCATCATCTGATTCTCGTGAAACTAATGTGACTGAGAGGGATTTATGACATAGTATCACCACTCCATTACGTTTGCCATCTCCTGGTGAAAAATAAGTCTCACCCACCCAGCCCCTTTTCAATTTTAAGGATTCAGTATCTGTAAGGTGGGTTTCCTGTAAGAAAACAATATCCGCATTCAACTTCGCCAAGTGTGTGAGAATCCTTTGTCTCTTGATGGGAGAAATGAGAACCCTAACATTCCATGAAACTAACTTAAGTGACATGGGATATTAAAATGGAGTGATAAAAACAACAGAAAGTAATGATCCAATTCGATAGGGGAAGAGAGAATACAAAATAAAAAAACAAGAGAATAATCCAAACTTGCAATGCAAAAGTCTAACACATTGTAAAAAACATTGTATATCATTGGAATAGATAAAAAAGAAGAGAGATTGAAATAGAGTTAGGACAGTGAAGAATATAAAAAGTAATTGAGCAGAGATTAGAAAAGATGACAGAGTAAAATATGGAAAGATCCAAATTTTAAGAAACTAGATCTAATTCTTTACAGAAACGTTGGTTAGTGTTGTAAGAAATACTAATGACTGAAAGGAGGGAAGAAAGAGCACAATATTGAGAAATGAACACCGTAGATAAGCAGATATAGAAATGGAGAGAGAATGATCACATGAGAGGGAATAAGTGAAGAGATGAGATGGTGAAAGAACAAAATAGAAATATATAATACAGCATATAGAATAAAAGATATATGAGAAACAAACCGAAGTACGTGGAATATGATCATGTCAGAGAAGATGATCAAGAAATAAATCAGCAGAAGGTGAAGGAACATGAGAAGATAGAGAAAAAAACGAGAAAAAACCAGAAAAACATAACTACATATAGGGAACATTGAGGTGGGGAGGGAAGGAACCCTTTGGAGCTGGCATCACATCCGGGAGAAACTGAATGGGACCAGGTAAAGATCATGTCATTACGTTGAAAGGAAGCTATGAAAGCGAAAAACATCATAAATAATGTAAAGTAACGATTTGAATAATAAACGGAAGAAACAGAAGAACCATTGAGAACCAGCAATTATAACTAAAAGAATGCAACAACATCATAGAGCTTATGCCTGAGGATAAGAGAAAGAACATTATGAAGAAACTAAAATGCATCCATTAGTTTCCGATTACGAAGGGTAAGTATGACTAAGGAGGAAAGTCAAGGAGGACCATTTGACTACCTGAAGGAGGATCCAGAAGACTCCATCTGACTAGTGTTGTGCGAGTTGATGAAGCTTTGAAAACGTACTAGGTCCTCGTAGGTAGTTGTTTTGTTGTTGTACGTAACTATAAAAAGACAAGGGTGAAAAAGACCATATCTGGCTCCCATTGAACGGAGGTCTGGTCTCATATTCAAGAAGGCTTTGCGTCTGGCTGCTGTTGCTTTGGCATAGTCTTGGGCACAAAACAGAGTTGAGCCAGACCAGGAGATCCGTTGTGCGCTTTTAACTGCTGCTAGTACCCTTAAGAGATCTGTGTATTCTAGGAAATAAAGGATGACTCCTCTCTGCCTTTGCGATGGTGAGGTACCCGAGGGAAGACAACCCAGTCTATTGGGCGTTGTATATTGAGTACAGTGTCTTCTGACAGGTGTAACATTTTTGGAAGAAAGAATTTGAAGAAGCTGAGGGGCTCCGTGCCTTCTGCCCCCTCCACCAGACCATAAATGCGTAAATTGTTCCTTCTATTTCGATTTTCGAGATTCTCAACCTGTTGAAGGAGTGTTGACATTTGGGACAGTCTTAGTAGTATCGCTGAATGAGGAAACACTTTGCTCCACTGCTGTAAGTCTTATATCCAGTTGAGACCAGCTATCTGAGAGGAGTTGTAATTTAGAACTCGGCGGCCAGGCTGCTTACTGGCACTTCGCGTAGATCTTCAACCAAACCTGCACTCGGAGCCCTTCACTGGCTGCCAATACGTGAAAGGATTAAATTCAAGTCCCTATGCATTGCCCATAAGTCCTTACAGGGGAAGGGACCCACCATTTCGGGGAGTATGGTCCGTCCATATAAGGCCACTAGGTCCCTTCGTTCAGATCACGGAAATTTGGCCATAGTTCAGAGAGTCAAGAAAGCTCGTACTGGAGGGCGCTGATTCTCAGTGAACGCGGCCACCCTATGGAATGCTCTCCCGGTTAGGATTCGAGCTGAACCTAGTTATCTGAGGTTTCGCAAGCTCCTAAAAACTTTTTTGTTTCCTCTGGACTCCTAAACTCTAGCGCCCTCCTCAGTTGTTCTTGTTCTATAGCGCTGGGACGCTCTCGGGCAGCCATGCGCTCTATAAATCTATTTTCATTTCATTTCATTTCAGAGTTAGTTTCCTTGAGGAAGGGCCGAAACGCTCTTATTTCCTGTAACAATAATTCCATGGAAACAGGTGCGGTTGGTTTAGGTGGCGAAGGTGCATCCTTTTTTAGTTGTTTCTCGTTAGACTTATTAGGTAAAGCCTGGGCTGCCTCCATTGTTGCGTTAATATCCTCAGCTAGAGGTGAGTCTGAGCCTTCCAGCTTGGAAAATTCAGTAAAGAGTTTGGAATTTTTGACATAGGAACGTTTTTGTTTAGATGCACTGAAAAAAGAACCTTTCAATCTGCCCATTAATCCTGAGGTAAAAATGAAATAAAGAGTCTTAAGAGGCAGACCGCACTGTGACAAATGGTAGAGACTAAATTGAAAAGCTAGCATAAGCGAATGAGGGACAAAACTTAAGCACGTTTGCGTTAACAAAAAAAGTGCTTGTGTTAACAAGGGTCTTCAGAATTATGAAATGAATGAGTCTTCAAAATACAAAGTCCAGGTCTATGCTATAGGAGTGCAGTTAAGAGCTTAGGAAAAATGTCAGTAAAATATTGTGATGGAAGACACACAAAATGGCGGTCATAAACACATCGCCTCATAAGTTTGAGCAGAATGAGGGGAAACTGGTTCAGAGGACCATGTTAAACCGAATAAGCTCAAAAATCACCATAGCTATACTCAGAAACAAAATTCGGGATCAATTGAGGCAAAAACTCTTATCACTGCATTTGTGGTGGTCGATTCACAGCAAATTGCGCAATCAAAATGGCGGCCACAATGTTGTCACAGCTACTGAGGATTTAAATAGTAAAATTTCAGGCATACAGCAGCATTGTTGTAGAGTGTAATTAAACTCAACCTAATCCGCCTATGTTCTGACGTTCATTCTTCTGTTTTTGTCTGCTTTCATCCGCTTTCAAGACGCGGATAAGTGGGACCTTCGCTCTTGTCCGAGGAGCTTCATCGGAGAGCCGCCATATCCAGCGAGCGCCAAGCCATTCCCCTCACATTAGTTCTTTTTTTAATATAGCTCACAACCTGAACTAAATTTTGTCACTGGGCCTCACATTTGGTGCTCAGTCATAGTAAGGCACAATAAAGTAAGGATGCTGTACACTGGGTCACTCAAGTTGGTCAAGTTGGAATTTGAATCCAGTTTTCCTGGTCTCGCTCACTTTTGCCACCCAGGATTTATGGTTTATGTTCAATTGACTACTACATATTGGCCGCTGCCATCTAAAGACTTTTTAACACAAAAAACAATGGTCCTTGACCTGTATTTTTAGAAAGAAATAAATCAGCTCTTTTGTAGGAATAATCATAAATTGTTTCCAGAGCTAATAGAGTTAATTATGTAAGCTCCTGGGTATTTAATACAACATCTTGAAAGAAAGAGGGAATGTGCAACAACCTGTAATTCAAAACACCATATATTTTATTTCAAAAATGGTGAAACCGTTATTTTATCACGTCATATTTTCGAAGGTAAGTTGCTCCAAGGGGTATAGAGCGTGCAAAGGAGGGAGAGAAGTGCTCAAGTGAAAATGTGGTATAGAACTTCCTCCACCCTACATGGTATGGAGAACATCAGTATTAGAAAAAAGTGCTGCAGAATACTTTCTTCCTTCTATCACAAACCTTTATAAGTTCGTAAAATCTGCCTCCCTAAAGAAAAACCACTTTTTTACCCTGAATAGGATTTATTACACCCCGTATAAAGTTGCTAAATTTGTAGACAACCCAACCCCCAGATGCCCTAAATGTGGTATGCTTAAAGCAGACGATCTGCATATGTTTTATGAATGTCCCCAACGTATAGGGTACTGGCAGAACGTAGAACAGGCACTATCAGGTATATTTGGAAAAAAGATCAACTTAGACCCAGCACTAGTTATTTTTGGTTTAAATTCTTCACTTGGAAATTCCATGTCTAGAGCACAGATTGGCCTATTTTTAAATGTAATCCTGTTTGCCCGTAGGGAACTATGTATATTATGGAAAGGTCCAGCTGCCCCCCTATATTAGAAGTGGCTTAGAGCCGCACTTGCAACCGCAAGGCTAGACCGTACGGAAGGTAACATTTGCGCGCCCTTGGTGTGCTGGGGAAAGGCACTAAGGTTGGTTTAAGATCGTCCAAGGATTACACCAAGCCTCGTACAAAGAAGCAGGCCTGGCGGCCCGTAGTGTATGCAGGAACATGGACCATGGGCGTTCAGGATTAAAGGGGTCTAATGTAACGATTGCAGACGCTTACGGTGGTATGAGGACAATCAAAAAAAAACATTAAAATGTGGTAGGAAGGAAACTCAAAGTAGGTGACATAGGAGAAAGTAATTCATACAATTTATATACATCAGGATCGGTTGCAAGTCACCGTCCAAAACGAGCCTAGCCAAGTTCAATACATATGCCGTTTTTCAATAGTTTCAATATACATTAAATGTATCGTTCATAAAGCATGTGGGGGGGTGTAAGAGGTCCAGGCCCTTAGCTGGGTAGGGTATTGACGAATACCCTACCCAGCTATGGGCCTGGACCTCTTACACCCCCCCACGTGCTTTATGAACGATACATTTAATGTATATTGAAACTATTGAAAAACGGCATATGTATTGAACTTGGCCAGGCTCATTTTGGACGGTGACTTGCAACTGATCCTGATGTATATAAATTGTATGAATTTCTTTCTCCTATGTCACCTACTTTGAGTTTCCTTCCTTTTACATTTTCACTTGAGCACTTCTCTCCCTCCTTTGCACGCTCTATACCCCTTGGAGCAACCTACCTTCGAAAATATGACGTGATGAAATAATGGTTTCACAATTTTTGAAATAAAATATATGGTGTTCTGAATTACAGGTTGTTGCACATTCCCTCTTTCTTTCAATATGTTGTATTAAATACCCAGGAGCTCACATAATTAACTCTATTAGCTCTGGAAACAATTTATGATTATTCCTACAAATGAGCTGATTTCTTTCTTTCTAAAAATACAGGTCAAGGACCATTGTTCTTTGTATTAAACTGTACCCAGGTCCCTGACCATTATTGGGCTACCCCAGTCTTTGTAATGGCCATCTAAAGACTTGACACCTCTTCCCTTTTGCACACCGTATGTTACTTTACATTCAGAGCAGAGACATGGCGGCGACCAGATGGAGCTCTCATGTCCTCAGTACGGTGTTGAGACATGAAGTATTAAGAGCATCTCTTGCCCTACATGCATGTTTTTTAATATCTGTTTTTTTTAGTTGTTGTTGCACCATTTGTAATATGTTGTCATGTGTGCCGCACATCAGATTACATACCTTGTATATGCAAGCCCAAGGTTCCTGCTGCCAATGACATGCACATCTGGGGATTTTAAGGTGCATTTGATATTAGGTGCTTCATGAGATGGCAATACTCTGTTCCATATTCTGAAGCCCATCCCATGTGAGTACGTCTTTTGCTTCTTTAATGTGCTGCATTTCCTTGTTCTGGGTTGCCTTTTCTTCCACCTCCCCAGCTTATAATTAAATGTGCACTCATGCACAACATGGCACTTTTTTCTGCTGATGCTGAACAATATCGGCACAAAACAATAACAAAACTACTAGTAGGTCTACATTCACATCCCAAAAGGTGATACGTATTGGCAATGCCAATGTTTGTTTATAACTACCATACTGGCAGATTCAAAGAAAGCGATGAGATTCCTGGCTGGCAGAGATCTTATAACACAGCATGCAGTCTTCTTCCTATATAACCTTCACTGTTCTAGTGAGCGACCTGCCTGGGTTTCTGTGATCCGCGAGTCTTTAGAGCCGGCGTCTGAGGCAGAGAAGCTCAAAGGAATAAACGCTACACTGATAGGAGAATGTGGCATGGGTTGCGGGTACCACTCGTGGCTGTCGCGGGGCAGCACCTGCAGCATGTGCTGCATTTGTTCTGAGAAATGTGGTCTTCTCTGAAGTTGTGCTGATGCAATCTAGAAAGCACGCCACAGCCTCAGAGAATGCCACATTGCTCTTAGGATCATTTCTGGTGCCAGAAACACTACAATTTCTCCCTTTGTTTCCTCTCCCTCTGCCAATTAACGTTTCCAATTGACTGGGGCGGGAGCAAAGGACGGATGGAGACTTTGATATGGTACCATTGAGACCTTAGAGGCTAATGGGAATACATTCACTCCATTTCCATCAATGTCTTCTAGGTCAAGTTTGTTCCTGTCTCCAGGGGAGCAGCAGAGGATTGAGGTTCGCTGGAGCAGTGTAGCAAAGCAGCATGTCAGGGTATGTGATATCTCACATGGGATGTCACCTTTCCCAAATTATAATTTCATTCATTTGTTCACTTTTTAACTTTCTGCAAAGGCCCAAACATGATACTAAAATAGAACGTTAAATAAAATTGTCTGTTTACATTTTTAACAGAGTACCTCTTTATGTACTTTAATTATCAGTCAGGGGTCATTAAGGCAGTTCTAGAACACATTTTAATGCGCTTTCTTGTTTTAATTACCGTTTTAAGTTTGTACAAACAAGGGGAGAAATATCACCTAAAATACTAGTGATACCTTTGAAAAACAGCCACTTAACAAATCTTTGTGACCTCACCCAATGATGTTCATGTGTGTTCTCCCCCCTGTGGTATTTTGTGTGCTGGGCTGCCGAAGCAGCAGGTTTGGGGGGGGGAGAAATATGCTGAGGCGGTGGTGTTTCGGAATACCCTGCAGAGACCTTTGTAAGCCCAGCCTTTTTTCAGGGGATTACAATAACAGCAACATGGGTCTGGTGGTTAATGCAAGTGACGGAGATATGTGATTTGTCTAGTTCTAGTTCTGGTTAATGTTCCTGCAGCAAAGCACCAAATGTAACATGCAGATCATACATTTGTGTTGTATGGAGATAGCCCAGAGGGTGACTTCTTCTGTCACTTTTTTACTTTCAATTCATAAATTGCAATCCTTCCAATACAGCAAAGAAAACAATGAGCCAGCACCACAGAGCTGCCTGCAAATCGCAAGGCATAGGTTTAGAACCTTATTACTTTTTCACAATGTTTTATTATTCTAAAGTTGCTAAAAAAGAGGTCCTTTGGGTAGTAAATTCTTATTAGTATAGACAACTCCAAACACTGAGTTGCATTTTAAATATTGACTTTGTTGGGCAGATTTACTAACACTTTGTGCTGGGTTTACATCCTGTCACAAACTGTTTTGGGGTTTACCTTTTAGCGCAAATCCTGCTTTGCATTGGAAAATAATGGTATGCACTACTTTACATCAAGGAGGCATACACGGGGTGGCATATAGGCATTCCCATGCAACCATCAATGGATTTTTTTTCAATAATCCCCATCTACATAAATTGGTGTAAAGGAATTTGCATTAAAAATTCTGGCACCTCAAGGTAGGCGTAACATTGGGAAAAAAATACTTTCACCTAACGATTCCGACTTTGGGTGTGCTGCACTGTACAGCACACATACAAAGTGAGAAAAGACTTAAAGTTTCTCAAAGCATACAATTTTGTACTGGAGTATACCCTTCTAATACAAAGCCCATGAGTGACAACACACCCACCCTTTACCATGGTGTAAGGGTGTGTGGTGTGGTGCAGGTTGTACCTAAAGTATACCAGCACTGAGGGGAAAGAAAGCAACAACGCCATATCTTAGTAGATATGGTGCTCTTATCCTCTCTCCCTTTCACGCAATGCAGTTTAGCCACTTCGATTACTGCATTTCATCACAACTTACTAAATATGCACCTTTGTTTCTATAGACTAAACACTCTTAACATATAATGGCTACCCAGATGGATAATATGTGATCTCTACATATTGTAGTCCTCATGGGTGGAACTCTATAATGAGATACCATGGAGTCAGCTGCAACTACCAAGGAAACAAGTTATTTGCAAACAAATTAACTATTAACTATGTCATCATCTTTTTATGTATGACCACAGATTGGGGCCAGGTATCCAATCAATGTATCATATGGCTTCCCCATCACAGTGAGTTAACTTGCACTGTCAGAGAAAGTCACCCACTAAGATTCCTGTCAAACTACTAGTACACCACACATGAGAATATACATCAGTAATTATACTCTTGAATTATATACCAGTAGGTTATAAGTATTCTCTCATATGTAGGATACACTTATAAAAGGAATCTGTAATTAACATGCAGTACTGCTTGTTTGAGTACATGAACTGGATTCACGTTCATAATTCTTGTTACGTCCTTGATTATCAAAAATATGAGTACTATTACGAGTATCTGTATCTTTTTAGAGCACAACAGATTCAGTAAGATATGCATTTCAAAATGGCAGCCATGGGATGTACCATGAATGATATAAAATTTGACACTGTTCTTCAAAATCATAAAGCTTCTGCTCGTGCCAATAACACGAACAGCTCAAAAAACACTCTGAATTAACTTATTCAAACAATGCCCTCTGTTATATTTGACAATTTAAAGGAAAGATTCACTAAGATGTGCAGGGTCAGCATTATGCTAGATGAGAATTGTGATTGTTGCCATTATAAACAAGTTGCAGAACTCGTCAGATACTGTGATGAATCTTTGTAAATCCACGAGACTTTTATCTCTTTCCAGTAGGCTGAGAAACTTGATTCTGCATCTTCAATGGCTGTTCAGTGAAGAGGTCTGGCTGTAATAGGCATTCAGAAGGATAAAATCATAGCTCTGTTCTATGATGGTTCTGCAGCAATGAAATGGTACATATGGGAGACCAGGCTCTTCTGAAGGAATGGTGCCAGCGGCGCACACCCTATTTACATTACTATGCCCACTTCTTGAACCTTGCGCTAGTGGATTCAATGTAGTGCACAACGGCTGCATTCTCCTTCTTTTAACACTTTGAGACCTTGTATGCTTGCATGGAAGACAATCGTGCTTGCCCTACTATTTTTGAACATATTCTGAAACTCCTTGGACTACCAGTTGTGCCACCAAAAGAAATGTGTCTGACACTGGGTGGTCTTTTAAAGCCGAGGCTGTTAATACTGGGGCAGCCAATATTAAGAGACTTTGAGGCTGCTCTGAAAGAGATCAAAGACACTAGAATCAGCAGTAAAACATACGTTCACGCAGCAAGCTTGTTGCAAACGCTGCAGTAGTTTTATTTGTTACTCCGGATGTCCATCCTGAGGCCTCTCCTTAACTCCATTAATGCAGTGAGTAAGCACTTACAGATGGTAATGGTACTTTGATAAACAACTTCGGAAAGCAATGTGAAGAAGCAGGAATCATGATACCAGAGACAAGGAACTGTAAGTCAGTGACAGGAATGATAGCAACCCAACCAATGAACATTCCTTATCAAATGTAAGAGAAAATCTGAAGAAGGAGTTTTAGGAAGAACTTGGCAATACTCTATTGGCTCTCGGTGACAGGTTCACGAAGAGCACTGTCTCTCTTGTACAATCATTTACAAATATTCTTCTCAAGCAGTCTGCTTCAACAGAGGAAATACAGCTGGTTGCAAGGTTTTGTGATGTTTCTCATGATGGGCTGGCTACAGAGATGGTGTTAATGAATATTGATAGTTTTTTCCATGAGGGAGCCCTAAATTCAATTGAGGAAGTTATTGTGTGCTTAAACAAACCTTCTTCTGCAGCATACAGCATAATGAGAACAGGGATGGCAGTATATCTAACACTGCCTGGTGTTAGAAATGCAAGTGTAGAAAGATCATTTTCCAAAGCAGTGCAAGTTTTGAAAGATCATTTTCCAAAGCAGGGCAAGTTTTGAAAGATCATTTTCCAAAGCTGGGCAAGTTTTGAAAGATCATTTTTTAAAGCTGGGCAAGTTTTGAAAGATCATTTTCCAAAGCAGGGCAAGTTTTGAAAGATCATTTTCCAAAGCTGGGCAAGTTTTGAAAGATCATTTTTTAAAGCTGGGCAAGTTTTGAAAGATCATTTTCCAAACCAGTGCAAGTTTTGAAAGATCATTTTCCAAAGCTGGGCAAGTTTTGAAAGATCATTTTCCAAACCAGTGCAAGTTTTGAAAGATCATTTTCCAAAGCTGGGCAAGTTTTGAAAGATCATTTTCCAAAGCTGGGCAAGTTTTGAAAGATCATTTTCCAAAGCTGGGCAAGTTTTGAAAGATCATTTTCCAAACCAGTGCAAGTTTTGAAAGATCATTTTCCAAAGCAGGGCAAGTTTTGAAAGATCATTTTCCAAACCAGTGCAAGTTTTGAAAGATCATTTTCCAAAGCTGGGCAAGTTTTGAAAGATCATTTTCCAAAGCTGGGCAAGTTTTGAAAGATCATTTTCCAAACCAGTGCAAGTTTTGAAAGATCATTTTCCAAAGCAGGGCAAGTTTTGAAAGATCATTTTCCAAACCAGTGCAAGTTTTGAAAGATCATTTTCCAAACCAGTGCAAGTTTTGAAAGATCATTTTCCAAAGCTGGGCAAGTTTTGAAAGATCATTTTCCAAACCAGTGCAAGTTTTGAAAGATCATTTTCCAAAGCTGGGCAAGTTTTGAAAGATCATTTTCCAAAGCTGGGCAAGTTTTGAAAGATCATTTTCCAAAGCTGGGCAAGTTTTGAAAGATCATTTTCCAAACCAGTGCAAGTTTTGAAAGATCATTTTCCAAAGCTGGGCAAGTTTTGAAAGATCATTTTCCAAACCAGTGCAAGTTTTGAAAGATCATTTTCCAAAGCTGGGCAAGTTTTGAAAGATCATTTTCCAAAGCTGGGCAAGTTTTGAAAGATCATTTTCCAAACCAGTGCAAGTTTTGAAAGATCATTTTCCAAAGCAGGGCAAGTTTTGAAAGATCATTTTCCAAACCAGTGCAAGTTTTGAAAGATCATTTTCCAAACCAGTGCAAGTTTTGAAAGATCATTTTCCAAAGCAGGGCAAGTTTTGAAAGATCATTTTCCAAAGCTGGGCAAGTTTTGAAAGATCATTTTCCAAACCAGTGCAAGTTTTGAAAGATCATTTTCCAAAGCAGGGCAAGTTTTGAAAGATCATTTTCCAAACCAGTGCAAGTTTTGAAAGATCATTTTCCAAAGCAGGGCAAGTTTTGAAAGATCATTTTCCAAAGCAGGGCAAGTTTTGAAAGATCATTTTCCAAACCAGTGCAAGTTTTGAAAGATCATTTTCCAAAGCTGGGCAAGTTTTGAAAGATCATTTTCCAAACCAGTGCAAGTTTTGAAAGATCATTTTCCAAACCAGTGCAAGTTTTGAAAGATCATTTTCCAAAGCAGGGCAAGTTTTGAAAGATCATTTTCCAAACCAGTGCAAGTTTTGAAAGATCATTTTCCAAAGCTGGGCAAGTTTTGAAAGATCATTTTCCAAAGCTGGGCAAGTTTTGAAAGATCATTTTCCAAACCAGTGCAAGTTTTGAAAGATCATTTTCCAAAGCTGGGCAAGCTTTGAAAGATCATTTTCCAATCTTGAATTAGTGAAAACTTAGCTGCGTTCCACAAAGAAGCAATTCTGATTAGAGGCCCTACTACTTATGTTGCTTTTTGATCAAACCTGGTTCAGGTCTGTGGACTTAGATCAATGCAAGGACGTTTTCAAGATTAAAAATGACCGTTATATGAATATTTCATTGTGTGTGGCATACTGAATGCTTCGTTGGGCGGGAGCTGAAAGAGCAGCGCTGCGTAGAGAGTAGGCCCATGGTCTAAGGGACCATCCAATCTCCTTGGACTGGGATACAATGGTGGAAGCATATAGAAACATAAACCTGGATGCTGCCTCAGACGTCCCAAACACTCAATAGTAACTGCGAACACAGAATAAGGCATGTATCAGCTCCCATAGGCAATAGGCGAAGCAGTGAGATCAGACATTAGATACAGGAAAATCCACCTACCTGGAGACGCTCAAAAGATTTACACACTCAATAGAGTTTGTGCAAGTACCAGATACAACAATTACACAATGAAAGAATTCTAAACGTTTTCCTGGAACACTCTATCGAGGTCAAAGTAACCTGCCTTCCAAAAATGAATCACTTAACATCATCAAGGAAACCCAAATACAATACTGTTCCGTACTACATTTCAACACTCAGCAACTACACTTCCTATAAATCTTTAATGTGCAAAATACAAGTATAATTTATGATCCCAGGGTGTAAACAAGATTTCCTGTGCCACTGAATACATTTTGTTAGAGTCGTGACTCGTGAGGCAATCCCTATAGGTCTTGAGTCCCCGAAGCTGGTTGCAGGGCAGTATTGTTGCATTGCATGTCCCTGAGGGAGGAAATTGAAATACAAGTTGTGAATAGGCTCGGGTCTACAGGAAGGTGTGCGCCAAGAAGGGAAGGAGAAAGGCCTGCATCCAGCTTCAGAGACTTTTGGAACAGTAAATGCATGTAGTTAGCACCGAGGAATTCCATGTCGGTTCATAGGTTCTTATATTCGGCTTCAAGTTCAAGACCTAGACAAGCCAAGGCAGAGGTGGGTTATGATATATGAAACACTGGGAGCCACCCACAGGGATGAATCAAGAAACTATTGATGCTTACGTCCGAAACTGTGTATTGAAAGCTTGAGAATCGGGACATCAAGTGCTAAGGAGCCAAACAAGATGTACCAGGTGGAGTAACAACTTTAAAACAGACCTTTTATATCATCTCCTTAGGGGGAGAGTAAGAGTGTGCCGCAAAGAAGGGAAACATATTTATATATATTCACTGAGAAAACCAAAGGTTAAAGTAACGTTATAGTTAGGTGTGATTAAAAGATCTGTTTTTTTAAACAAAAAAAACCTTAGAAATTCACTGAAAAAAACCAAATGTTATAGTTAGGTGACTGTCAGTGACAACATTAATATTTTGAACTCAAGAAAACAGACATTCACCAGTTACAGTTAGTACAGCTAATTATAACTTACACCACCGCCGTGCACTGCTTATGACCTCATATATTACATCACTCATGACATGTTCTATGACATAATTTATTTTACTTAGTTTAAAAGGGGGGAGGCAGCTGCCTGAGCCTTCTCAGTTCCCGGGAAACCCATCCCCCGGGACCACCTTTTTAATGGGTAGAGCGGCCACACTGCCCCCCTCGCCAAGCCTGTTTGTGACCCGGGGACCCCATCCCCCTGGGCCTCCTTTTTAAATAGATGGGTGCCCCGGTTCACACCCAGGGCACCCACCATGCACATGTTGAGAGCTAGGGGGAGCCCCAGGACCCGCAGCACCAGCTGGCTCCCCGCATGCAGTCGGAGTCAACATTGCTCCTGCTTGCAAGGAGCAGCTATTTATTTGCTCCATCCAGGCAGGAACAATCTGTTGATCTGTTTCCCTGCATGTACTGATGTGGGAAGAGAAACATCTCAAATCCCAGCCAGAAGGAGCATTTTTAAAGCTCCCAACCACCGGGAGCAGACTTTGTTTGCTCCTGTTTGGCAAGAGTTTTAAATGTGCTCCCACTAGGTGGGATCAAGCACAAGTTTGCCTACCCAAGCTGGTGCAGGCAGAAAAACTGCTTTGTCTCGGTAGTAGGCTCCCGGGACACTGCAAGTGAGATGACCCCGGGGAAGGGGTTCCAGAGGTATTAAAGGCTCAGGGAAGGGGCAGCGGCGGGACCCTCCTCCCTTTTTGTAAAAGTGATGGCCCTGGGGGATGGAGACCCCAGGGCCATTTACAGGCTGAGGGAGGGGAGCCATGGGGCTACTCTCCCCTTAATCAATACTTTGGGATTCGGGGGATGGGGTCCCCGGGGCCCAATACAGCTCAGAGGGGTGGGGGGGGGGGCATGCGCCCCTCCTCATGTTAATAATTTAATAAATATAATTTTTGCCATGTGGATGGGGTACCCTGGGCCGAAAATAGCTTGGGGATGGGGCTTGCTCGCTTCCACCTCAAATTCATTAAATAGGGCCCTGGGAGTTGGGATCCCGGGTGATAAACGGCTTGGGGAGGGTGGGTGCGCGCCTGCTCCCCTTAATTAAAAAATGAGGCCCTGAGGCACCATATATATATATTTTTTTTTTTGCTTCGGTCCCGGGAAATCACAGCAAAAAATTTAGTTTTTTATGGGGCCTACGTTGCAGGGTTTCCCTACCCTGCCACCTTCTTTCATTTTTTCAAAAACAGGTTCAGGGCAGGGGACTAAGTCTCCGAATCCTGTAATGGCTGCCAGCAAAATTTTTCTCATGCTGGCAGCCAGTCAGAGTGCTTGGTAGATAATCCAAGGGAAAAAAGCTCCCTGGGCAAATTAGAAAGCTCTATTGTTTAAAATTGAGTTTGAGGAACCCTCGCAAGAGCCCCTCGAACCCAGCCGTCCAGATATACAAATATGTGTAACCTTAATTTCTCAAAAACTACTGAATGGATCTACACCAAATCACAAAAAGCACAATCTGTGGACTGAGGCCTTGCTTACTGCCAAATTTGGTGTAATTCTGTTCAGTGATTGTTTTCTGTTTCCAGCCTAAAGAAGTGTATGGAAAATGTATGGGAATTTTGTGTTATTGGACCCTCCTTTTTTTTCAGCCCCGCTTGACAGATCACATTGAAACTTTCCATGCACACACTAATAAAAAAGTAGCACCTTTTCGAAAGTTTTGTAGAGATTTGGGGCAAACCGGGCCAAAGTTATCAGAAAAATAAACAAGCATTTGCAATGCAATAGGTCTCGCATTATAAAAGTTTGAGCAGTTGGCATTGCTAATAATAATGCAACACTAGCACCTGACTGCCTCAAACTAACTTCACAACATAAAATAGACCACAGTTCTTGAAATCAGCCACAATACCTGAAACTGATCACAGTACGTAAAACTAACTGCAGTACGATATCTTAAACTGACCACAACCTTTGAAACAAGCATATGTGGTACTAGGTGGTATTATGTTGAGTTGAGTGTAAATATGTGTTGTAAAGATGTGTTGTGTAATTATGTGGTATTGAGTGTTATGATGTGGAGATTATGTATGTTGCATTGATTAGTGTGTAAATATGTGGTTTGTAATTGTATGGTACTGAGTGCTATGTGGAGTGTATTATTTTTAACTGGTCTAGTGCCAGGAGTGTTAAGGGTGAGTGGCAGGGAGGTGAGTAGTGAATGCCAGGAGGGACAAGGGTGACTGTCAGGCCATGAGGGTGAATGGTGAGTGCTAGAGAGCTGAGGAGTGCCAGGGAGATGAGACGTAAGAGTTAGGAGGTTAACGGGTGAGTTCCAGGGAGGGGAAGGGTGAGTGCCGAGAGGGGAAGATGGTGTGTCAGGGGTGAGGGGTAGCTGCCAGGCCATGGGGGTGAAGGGCTAGTGCCACGGAGGTGAAGGTTGAGTGCCAGGTCAGGTGGATGAAGGATGAGTGCCAGGGAGATAAAGGTTGAGTGCCATGCAGGTGAGACGTAAGAGTCAGGAGGGTCAATTGTGAGTGCCAGGGAGGGGAAGGGTGAGTGCAAGGGGTGAAGGGTAGCTGCCAGGCCAGGGGGATGAAGGGCTAGTGGCATGGAAATGAAGGTTGAGTGCCAAGGGGGCGATTAGTGAATGCTAGGAGGGACACAGGTGATTTTTTGGGAGGTGAAGGATATGTGCCAGGGAGGGGATGTTTGAGTACCTGGAGGGTTGAGGGTGAGTGTTATGGAGGTGACAGTTGAGTGTTACAGAGAGTTAATGCTGAGTGCCAGAGAGGGAAAAGGGTGAGTGCCAGGTGCGAGGAGTGACTGCAGGCCTGATGTGTGAAGGGTGAGTGCCAGGGATGTGAGGGGTGAGTGACAGACTGCACTGGGTGTTGTTGTGGGTGCGGTTGTGTGTGTGTTTGTGTGTTGTGTGTGGTTGTGCCTGTGGTTGTGTGTGTGTTTGTGTGTGTGTTTGTGTGTGGTTGTGCGTGTGTGGTTGTTGTGGGTGTGGTTGTGGGTAAGGGTGTGGTTGTGTGTGTGGTTGAGTGTGTACTTGTGTGTGTGGTTGTGTGTGGTTGTGTGTGTTTGTGGTGGTGTGTGAGTGTGGTTGTGTGTGTGGAAGTGTGGTTGGGTGTTGTTGGGTTTTGGTGTGTGTTTGGTTGTGTGTGTTTGTGGGTGGTTTTTGTGGGTGTGATTGTGGGTGAGGTTGTGGGTGTGGGTGTGTGGGTGGTTGTGTGTGTGTGTGGTGTGTTGTTGGGTTTGGTTGGTTGTGTGTGGTTGTGTGTGTGTGGTTGTGTGTATGGTTGTGAGTGTGTTTGTGTGTGTGTGGTTGTGGGTGTGGTTGTTGTAGTGTGTGGTGTGTGTGTGTGGTTGTGTGTGGGTGTTGTTATGGTTGTGTGTGTGGGTGTGTGTTGTGGTTTTTTGTGTAGTTGTGATGGTGTGTGGTTGTGTGATTGTGTTTGTGGTTGATGTAGTGTGTGGTTGTGGGTGTGGTTGTGTGTGTGGGTGTGTTTGTGTGTGGTTGTGTGTTGGTGTGTGTGTGTGGTTGTGGGTGTAGTTGTGTGTGTGTGTTTGGGTGGTTGGGTTACGATGCTAGTTACAGAGTACAGACTCTCTCCTCTAGTTCAGGCACAAAGCTGACCAAATTGGAGAAATGCACTCTGATTAAAGGAATGGATAGTCTCAAGGCAAGTATACATCAGCCGTACTATTTCACTTTTTATTTTTTATGGTATGGAACTCAACAGAGATCCACATAAAGAATGCAATGCATCCTCCTCATCAGTACAACGACAATAAAAGCATACACCAGAAAAACATTTAAAAGAAAAATGCAAAACAAAATGCATATCCATACCATAATACAATTATTTCATCCATTCAAAATTAACATACACAAATCCATAGGCATAACTAGCAAATGGTCTGTGTAAGTGACAATTCTAGGCCAAAGCTCCATCGCAGAGAATATACAAACCTTAATAAGTACAAATATGTAATGTCAATACTAAAGGCAGTACTCTATAATTCAGTGCCAAGATCTGAAATAATGCAGATATGCAAGACAGCCAACGTAGGCAGTAATGTTCGAAACAACGCAAAATACAATGCACCTTGGATTAAAATACAAGAAATTAAAAAGTGCAGATGAGCAAGTAAAGCACCATGGGGCAAGTAACAAGCCGTTTAGTCCACACACAATAAAGCGCAATCATTTTGTTACATCTGTCGAGCAACCACCTTAACACACAGCATATAAAGTGCTAATAGGGGGAGAGGGTGTGGTGCAGTGGCCAGAGTTGCAGACTCAGGATTTGGGATCCGGGTCCGCATCTTGGCATCTGCTCAATAGCCCTTAAAGTGCTTGCCTGGGTCATGTACACGCAGGGAACCTTTGAACGAGATCATAGGGGCGCCGCAAAAGTGATCGCGGGCAAAAGTGAAAGGGAAGTGATCGCGGGGGCTTAATGAGCATGACAAGGTTTGCCATATGGTGCCTCTGCTCCTAAGCTTGCGCCCGCACACATGCACTGTAGCTCTAGGCTGGGCATGCTAGCATTTTTGAGCCCTCACTAAAAGTCTTGCCAGCCCAGCGCATGCGCTGGGTCAGGCGAGACCTAAAAAGGCATTTCCTATGGAAATGCTGACCTAACTATAACCCGCTGGCTAATATGAACAATTGTTACTTACCTGTAAACAGGTGGTTCTCCAGTATTGGTGTCTTTCATAGATTCACATGCTTGAATATTCCCCGTCGTCGGAGTGGGAGTCCCACGGTAAATAAAATAGCAATAATAGACTAATAATATGTAAATATAAAACATTAGAAAACAGGCAGTAAATGCCTAGACATAATTCCTCATAGGAATACATGAATAGAGAAAAAACACTTATAGCCTAATCCTGTCATTATGTTAGTCCAAACTGTAGCCAATCAGGCGCCAGCAGGCCTCCAGAACCTTCTCCTCAGAGCTCAGCACCTCAGATTTTCGTAGCACAAGAGTGACCACAGAATCTATGAGGAGAAGAGAGCCTCTGAGGGGAGGAGGGTGGGTCGCATGTGAATCTATGAAAGACACCAATACTGGAGAACCACCTGTTTACAGGTAAGTAACAATTGTTCTTCTCCAGTATTAGGGTGTCTTTCATAGATTCACATGCTTGAATATAGAATAGAAAGCAGTAATATCCGAAGAAAAAACTTCCCAGTCATGATACACATGCACATATTTGTAATACCAATATGTATATAGTCATGCAAGACATGCAGTAATAAGGAAGAACCAAAATGGAGGAGGGAAGACTGAGGCTCACCTTATAGAAAAAGATTACGAAGCACAGCCTGTCCCACCACAGTATCTGCTGAGTTGATGGCACTCAGGCAGTAGTGTTTCGTAAACGTGTGCCTGCTTGACCACGTGGCTGCTCTGCAGATCTGATGCAGCGGCACACCGGCGAACAGGGCAGTTGAAGAAGACATCGCCCTGGTGGAATGGGCCCTCACAGTAGTTTGTAGAGGCTTGCCTGCCTGCTGATGGCAGAAAGCGATAGCCGAGGAAACCCAACGAGCAATTGTAGGTTTGGATACTGGACGCCCCTTGTGAAAACGTCCATAAGCTATGAACAGTTGATCAGCTTTGCGAAAAGGGGCTGTTCTGCTGATGTAAAACTTCAAACATCTTTTAATGTCCAAAGAATGGATCCGCTGCTCCGCTGGAGACTGTGGATTTGCAAAGAAAGACTTCAAGAAAACAGGCTCGTTGATGTGGAAATCTGAAGGCACCTTTGGTAGAAAGGTGGGGTTAGTACGAAGCACTTCACAGTCAGGTTGAAACTGCAAAAATGGAGGATTTATAGTGAAAGCATGAATATCGCTTACGCGACGAGAAGATGTCAGCGCAAGGAGAAGAGCAACCTTCCACGTGAGATATTTCATGTCTGCCTTGTGTATTGGTTCGAAAGGTGCTTTCATAAGTTGAGACAACACGATGTTAAGGTGCCAAGTAGGAGGAGGGCGCCGATTCGGTGGAAATTTGCGAAATAATCCTTTGAAAAATTGGCGTATTATCCTGGAAGAACAGAGAGAAGTGACGCCATCCTGGCGGAAGCCGGAAATTGCTGCCAGAAAAACTCTCAAAGTTGAATGTGATAGTCCAGACTGAGCAAGTTGCAAAAAGAAAGGAAGGAGCTGTGCAGGCGTGGAATGAATGGGATGTACCCCAGCAGCTGCGCACCAATGGCAGAACCTCTTCCATTTAAGTTTATAGGTTTTAACAATAGATGGAGCTCTGGCTTGAGCAAGAATGTCTCTACAGTCTGGCAGGATGGCTAGGTGAGCAAATTCAAGGTGCTCAGGTTCCAAGCTGTGAAAATTCAGAGAGGAGGGGTCTGGATGGCAAATTTGACCCTTGTCCATCGTGAGAAGGTCCACCCGAGGATGAGTCGGATGGGCTCGCACTGGGACAGGAGAAGTAGCTCTGAAAACCATGCCTGACTAGGCCATCTGGGGCGATGAGAAGAATGTGGCAAGGCTGCCTCCGCATCTTCCACAACACCCGAGGCACCAGAGGAATTGGAGGAAAAGCGTAAGCAAACAGATTGCACCAATTCATCAAAAGGGCATTGCCCTGTGACCCTCGGTGGGGATGCCAGCTTGCATAAGAGGGGCATTTCCGGTTCTGTGGTGTGGCAAAGAGATCCAGCGGTGGATGCCCCCATCTCCGAAAAATCAGCTGAAGCGATTGTTGGTGCAACTCCCACTCGTGGGTCGATGACGTGGACCTGCTGAGTGAATCCGCTAGGATGTTGGAAACTCCTGGTAGATGGACTGCAGTGAGATTGACTTGGTGACTTAGAGCCCAGTCCCAGATTGATTGAGCCAGATGCGACAAGACTGGAGACTTTGTTCCGCCCTGCTTGTTTATATAATGCATGCTGGTTTCGTTGTCCGTCTGAATAAGGACTGACTCCCCTTGGATCAAGAGATGAAAGGACTTGAGCGCCAGGAAAATGGCCATCAGCTCCAGCCTGTTGATGTGCCAGGCTCTCTGAGGCAAGGTCCATTTGCCCTTTATGGACAAGCCTTGAAGATGAGCACCCCATCCTTCCAACGATGCGTCCGTTGTCAGAGTAAGTTCCGGGGTGATGGAAAGGAACGACGATCCTGTCGAAAGATTGGATGGCTGAGCCCACCATTTGAGGGCTGCTCTCATGCGGGTGGTGGTAGGTAATAATGGGGTAAACCCTTACCTCATCGACCTGGGTCAGTACAATGTTATAAGAAAAGGGGTGGTCGATTACAAAACAGTTAAACATATCATTACTTAAACATAAAGGTACATCCACCAAGTAAATGTGATTTAAATTGCATTTAATCCAACTATTCGCAGTGATTTTCTGCCGTTACGCATATACTATATTTCATATTCATACAATACATGGTTAATTACGTATAATTCTTCAATCAGTGCTCGGTGATTGTCAGATAAGAAAAGGGATTTTAAAGGAGGGTAGGGTGTGTTTGGAAAAGAATGAGGGACAAAGAAAAGGAATTGTGTCCTATAAACAATTCTGTCTTAATTCAACAGAACATTTCCAGTCATATTACAGATCACAGTTGTTCCCAAGAGGTACACTATACACAGGAGTTGAGTTTATCAAGTTTTCGGCAGGGCGTGTATGTGTTGGTGGTGATGTCGACGTTTCGACCCCCAAGTTAAGGGCGGGTGAGTCCTCAGTTTGGGGTCTTCCTCAGGACAATTAAAAACAGTGACATTGAGCACCTAGGGAAACAGAAATGTGTATCACTAGATGGAATCCATTAAAATCTAAAAAACAGGGCAAAAGTCAAGGTGTACCTACATGCGCAGGCGATCGAGTAGTATCCCGTCTGAATTGGGACTCGCGCCTGTGGAGTTATTCTCTAGGAGGAAATAGATTGCGGTTAGGAAGGATACAGAGGGCAGGTCAGGGTAAGTTAGACCAAGCAAGTAAAACACGACTTACTAGGTACGCCCGTTCATTGAAGAGCAAACGTCGTGGATGACGATACTAGGAACGGTCTATCCGTGGGTGAGGCAAGCGTCCTACATCCAGCGGGCGGTAGAGTACAGCGTGTAGATAAGTTACACAATCTGGAAGGACATAGAGATACTGTAATGCTTCGCATGTCAACTCATCGTGGTAGACAAAATTCTATAGGGGTGTAATGGAGGTTCTCAGTCCGTCCATCGTAAGGGTGGACCAGAGCTACTACCGGTCGACCACAGGACCAAAGCAAAATATGGGGGACCCGGAACGGGCCGCTACCCCGTGTGATTAGTAACCAAACAGTTCGGAATGGAAAACAGTCATCCATAATTAATGGTAAATAGGCCAGCCACAATACTGGTTGGTCTCCGACTCAGGAGGACAGATGGGGCGCCCAAACTCTAAAAGGCGTGTGGTCCCATGCTAGTTGAAAGAAAAGACGATTTAAAAGGTAAAGGCTACATTTACTACATGACTAGAAGAGTCGCGCTGCCTGGGTTAGCCAGGGTCGTGAGCGCTTCTCCTCGGTATCTGGTAGGACGGGCCGCTACCCCGTGTGATTTGTAACCAAACAAATCGGAATGGCAAACAATCATCCATAATTAATGGTAAGTAGGCCAGCAACAATACTGGTTGACCTCCGACTCCGGGGGACAAACGGGGAAACCCAATCTCTAAAAGGCGTGTTATCCCAGGTTGGTTGAAAGAAAAGACGATTTAGAAGGTTAAGGCAACATTTACTACATAACTATACGAGTCGCGCTGCCTGGGTTAGCCAGGGTCGTGAGCGCTTCTCCTCGGTATCTGTTAAAACTGCCCTAGTATTTTCGCAGAACAACGCGGAGCGAGCATACCTGCATGACTGCTGCCGACTCTTTCACAGTGACAGCTCGCAGGCGCCCGTCAACCCGTACATGTAACAGGCGTAACTAAGGAGCGTCTCTAGGGGGCGTGTCCCGGCACCTCGCGGTGCTGCCGCTGGCTGCTGCGCGGCTGGAGGGCTGCGTGGGGCGCATGCGCTGGGCTTGAAACACTGACCCCCATCAGGACGCGGGAGGACTATCTGAGTTAATATACTGTACCAAAGGCCAAAACAGTAGCGAGCGTTAGAACTCTGCTCTATTCACATCGGTGTCTCGGACATCCAAAAGGGGATGTTGACACATAGCTCCTCTGGTGAGAAACACAGTAAAGGTTATGGATGGAATCACTCTTGTCACATCTGTGTGTATACACACGGAGCCACGGGCATTGGCTAAATGTAGTTAAAGGGCCGGTGGTGGAAATTGTTCTATCGGTAACCTCATATGCAACGGGGCTCAATGTGCATGGGTACTACGGAGCAAGAAAGCATTTGTACATGTATTTCGGGACCCCTGTTGATATTATACCAGTATTCGTGTTAGTGCACATGTATATGTCAATCCTCAACAAGGGAGAAGATCATTTGAAGATAAAACACGTTATTCTCTCAGTGTGGATCGCTCATCGCATTATCGTCAACATATTGATACAAATATACAGTTCAACACAGAGTCCCTGTCCTGGATATTACACACATTATGTTTTACCATCTTACTGGTCGGGTACAAGTCCAGCTAATTGCGAGTAGGTGGCATCAAGTTCATTCAGGCCATTGTCAACAGTGTCCAAAGTGTACATCCATTTGCACTCCCTAACATTTAGTAGTGAATTCAAATTCCCACCCCTGGGTCCCACCGTGATTTTTTCAATCACCAGCCATTTGAAGGATTCAGGGGTGTGTGATTTCAACATGAAGTGTTCAACCAAAGGGGAGCCCGGTGTTTGGCACCTAATCCTGCTGCAATGTTGTAAAATCCGCTTTTTGACATGTTGTTTAGTTTGTCCGATGTATACCAGATCACAAGGACATATGATGGCGTAGATAACGTCACTTGTGTTGCAGTTAGTCATTGTTTTCAAGGTGACTGTGTTGTTTCGATAGTTCCAAACCTTGGTTTCCATTGCTTGTGGGCACGCTTTGCACTTCGTACATTTGAAATGTCCGACAACTTGGGGAAGGTTCCATATGCTTTGCAGAGTGGGGGGTGCCGGGGTTCCTAGGTATGAAGAGACCACTTTGTCCCTGATGTTTTTAGCTTTCTTGAACGCATGCATCGGCAGTTGTTCATGGTTGATCACATCCGATACCATAGTCCAGTGTTTGTTTACCGTCTTCTTAATCAAGTTACTCTTCGTGCAGAAAGTGGTAACGCAGATAATCCTTTCGGGGGCAGCCTTTGCTCCTGACCTAGCTATACTGTATATGGCGGAATTCGAACGGGACCATATCCTGACTGTGACTAATCCATATGAGACCAACATTTGGATGTGGCGCAGGTATATTGATGATGTGCTGATGCTATGGACTGGAAGTGAAGTGGAACTCAACGGATTCTTCACATGGCTGAATAACCAGTCTAAGGACATTCAGTTCACCATGAGTATGAGTAAGACCTCCGTGGACTTCTTAGACATCAGCATCAAGGTCCAGAGTGGTCACCTCCACACCACCCTCTTTCGAAAACCCACCGAACGGAACAGCCTCCTACGATACACGAGTCACCATACAAGAAGCCTACGGGACAATCTACCGTTTGGTCAGTTTCTCCGGATAAGGAGGAACTGTTCACTCAAAGAAGACTACTTCCGAGAATCTGATCTCCTGATCAGGAGACTAATGGAAAGAGGTTACCCAAGACGACTGGTTACAAGAGCAAGAAAGAGAGCTTGGTACAGCCCGAGGGAGGACCTGTTGAAGCCCAGAGAACGTCCCGTGGATCCCGAAAGGATTATCTGCGTTACCACTTTCTGCACGAAGAGTAACTTGATTAAGAAGACGGTAAACAAACACTGGACTATGGTATCGGATGTGATCAACCATGAACAACTGCCGATGCATGCGTTCAAGAAAGCTAAAAACATCAGGGACAAAGTGGTCTCTTCATACCTAGGAACCCCGGCACCCCCCACTCTGCAAAGCATATGGAACCTTCCCCAAGTTGTCGGACATTTCAAATGTACGAAGTGCAAAGCGTGCCCACAAGCAATGGAAACCAAGGTTTGGAACTATCGAAACAACACAGTCACCTTGAAAACAATGACTAACTGCAACACAAGTGACGTTATCTACGCCATCATATGTCCTTGTGATCTGGTATACATCGGACAAACTAAACAACATGTCAAAAAGCGGATTTTACAACATTGCAGCAGGATTAGGTGCCAAACACCGGGCTCCCCTTTGGTTGAACACTTCATGTTGAAATCACACACCCCTGAATCCTTCAAATGGCTGGTGATTGAAAAAATCACGGTGGGACCCAGGGGTGGGAATTTGAATTCACTACTAAATGTTAGGGAGTGCAAATGGATGTACACTTTGGACACTGTTGACAATGGCCTGAATGAACTTGATGCCACCTACTCGCAATTAGCTGGACTTGTACCCGACCAGTAAGATGGTAAAACATAATGTGTGTAATATCCAGGACAGGGACTCTGTGTTGAACTGTATATTTGTATCAATATGTTGACGATAATGCGATGAGCGATCCACACTGAGAGAATAACGTGTTTTATCTTCAAATGATCTTCTCCCTTGTTGAGGATTGACATATACATGTGCACTAACACGAATACTGGTATAATATCAACAGGGGTCCCGAAATACATGTACAAATGCTTTCTTGCTCCGTAGTACCCATGCACATTGAGCCCCGTTGCATATGAGGTTACCGATAGAACAATTTCCACCACCGGCCCTTTAACTACATTTAGCCAATGCCCGTGGCTCCGTGTGTATACACACAGATGTGACAAGAGTGATTCCATCCATAACCTTTACTGTGTTTCTCACCAGAGGAGCTATGTGTCAACATCCCCTTTTGGATGTCCGAGACACCGATGTGAATAGAGCAGAGTCCTAACGCTCGCTACTGTTTTGGCCTTTGGTACAGTATATTAACTCAGATAGTCCTCCCGCGTCCTGATGGGGGTCAGTGTTTCAAGCCCAGCGCATGCGCCCCACGCAGCCCTCCAGCCGCGCAGCAGCCAGCGGCAGCACCGCGAGGTGCCGGGACACGCCCCCTAGAGACGCTCCTTAGTTACGCCTGTTACATGTACGGGTTGACGGGCGCCTGCGAGCTGTCACTGTGAAAGAGTCGGCAGCAGTCATGCAGGTATGCTCGCTCCGCGTTGTTCTGCGAAAATACTAGGGCAGTTTTAACAGATACCGAGGAGAAGCGCTCACGACCCTGGCTAACCCAGGCAGCGCGACTCGTATAGTTATGTAGTAAATGTTGCCTTAACCTTCTAAATCGTCTTTTCTTTCAACCAACCTGGGATAACACGCCTTTTAGAGATTGGGTTTCCCCGTTTGTCCCCCGGAGTCGGAGGTCAACCAGTATTGTTGCTGGCCTACTTACCATTAATTATGGATGATTGTTTGCCATTCCGATTTGTTTGGTTACAAATCACACGGGGTAGCGGCCCGTCCTACCAGATACCGAGGAGAAGCGCTCACGACCCTGGCTAACCCAGGCAGCGCGACTCTTCTAGTCATGTAGTAAATGTAGCCTTTACCTTTTAAATCGTCTTTTCTTTCAACTAGCATGGGACCACACGCCTTTTAGAGTTTGGGCGCCCCATCTGTCCTCCTGAGTCGGAGACCAACCAGTATTGTGGCTGGCCTATTTACCATTAATTATGGATGACTGTTTTCCATTCCGAACTGTTTGGTTACTAATCACACGGGGTAGCGGCCCGTTCCGGGTCCCCCATATTTTGCTTTGGTCCTGTGGTCGACCGGTAGTAGCTCTGGTCCACCCTTACGATGGACGGACTGAGAACCTCCATTACACCCCTATAGAATTTTGTCTACCACGATGAGTTGACATGCGAAGCATTACAGTATCTCTATGTCCTTCCAGATTGTGTAACTTATCTACACGCTGTACTCTACCGCCCGCTGGATGTAGGACGCTTGCCTCACCCACGGATAGACCGTTCCTAGTACCGTCATCCACGACGTTTGCTCTTCAATGAACGGGCGTACCTAGTAAGTCGTGTTTTACTTGCTTGGTCTAACTTACCCTGACCTGCCCTCTGTATCCTTCCTAACCGCAATCTATTTCCTCCTAGAGAATAACTCCACAGGCGCGAGTCCCAATTCAGACGGGATACTACTCGATCGCCTGCGCATGTAGGTACACCTTGACTTTTGCCCTGTTTTTTAGATTTTAATGGATTCCATCTAGTGATACACATTTCTGTTTCCCTAGGTGCTCAATGTCACTGTTTTTAATTGTCCTGAGGAAGACCCCAAACTGAGGACTCACCCGCCCTTAACTTGGGGGTCGAAACGTCGACATCACCACCAACACATACACGCCCTGCCGAAAACTTGATAAACTCAACTCCTGTGTATAGTGTACCTCTTGGGAACAACTGTGATCTGTAATATGACTGGAAATGTTCTGTTGAATTAAGACAGAATTGTTTATAGGACACAATTCCTTTTCTTTGTCCCTCATTCTTTTCCAAACACACCCTACCCTCCTTTAAAATCCCTTTTCTTATCTGACAATCACCGAGCACTGATTGAAGAATTATACGTAATTAACCATGTATTGTATGAATATGAAATATAGTATATGCGTAACGGCAGAAAATCACTGCGAATAGTTGGATTAAATGCAATTTAAATCACATTTACTTGGTGGATGTACCTTTATGTTTAAGTAATGATATGTTTAACTGTTTTGTAATCGACCACCCCTTTTCTTACCTCATGCGGGTGGTGACACAGATTATGTAGTTGAAGGAACTGGTGACCTGACGCCACTGTCCATCCAGTTCCTCTTGAATGGGTCGTGTCCGTAGTCTGCAATTTGGGATCAATGCAATGCACGATGACGCCATTCCTAGAAATGATTTCAACAGTCGGACTAAAATGGACTGTCTTGTCCGCAAAAGGGTCACCAATTGAAGAATCTTTTGTTGTCGCTCCTGAGACACAAATGCTTTTGCAAGAGTCGTATTTAACGTTGCCCCTAAAAAGTTCTTGCAGTTTGCTGGATGCAATTGGGATTTGGCCATGTTGATGGATAGACCCAGGGAGCGAAACACATCCTGACAAAGGCGAGTGTCCTGAAGTAGCTGTGTACGAGAATGTGATTTTAGGAGACAGTCGTCCAGGTAAGGAAAAATCTGTACACCCTGAAGACGTAGATAAGCTACTACAGGAGCCAACACCTTCGTAAAGACACGAGGGGCTGAACGGAGGCCGAAAGGTAGTAATCGGAACTGGAAATCCCTCCGTCCTACGCGAAAGCGTAAATACTTCCGATGTCGCGGGAGAATAGGGACATGGAAGTAGGCGTCCTGGAGGTCGATAGTTGCCATGAAATCTCCCATTGAGAGCAGTCGCAAGATCTCCACCAGCGTAAACATGCGGAAGGATTGGCACTTGAGATATTTGTTGAGTGCTCGTAAATCCAATATCGGTCGCCAATCCAGCGTCTTCTTTATGACTAGGAAAAAACGGGAATAAAATCCCTTTCCCCTTTGAGATTTGGGTACCACTTCGACGGCACCTTTCTGTATAATAAGGCGAACTTGATGTAATAGTTCCCTGATGTGTGCTGGTGGCGGGCCGGAAGGTGGAGTGGGAGGAGGAAGTTTGATAAACTCCAGAGCATGGCCTTTCTTTACGATGTCCAGAACCCAACGGTCCGAGGTGATGGAGGACCATTGAGAACAAAACAGGGAGATTCGACCTCCAACTTGTTGGGGCAAAGGCAAGTCATTGCCGTTTTGGAGTAGATCCTCTGTAAGATGATATCCCTGTATAGGTCTTTGAAGTCTGCTGACGGGAAGACTGCTGCTGGGTGTTAGAATAGCGTTGGTTGCCTTGGTTGTAGGAACGGTGCTGATTGTTTCCTCCTCGAAAAGTAGACGAGGTGCCGCGTCCACGTGCACCCCCAAAGGGCTGTTTCCGAAATTGAAAAGTTCCTAGAGAGCGAGCAGTGTCAGTGTCTTTTTTGATGGACTGTAAAGCTTCATCAACATGAGCCCCAAACAAAGACTCGCCGTCATACGGCATATCCAGGATCTTTGCCTGCACCTCTTGCCGGAAAGACGTAGAACGTAACCAGCCCTGCCTGCGTAGAACAGCCGCACCAGCGAGTTGCCGGAAACCAGTACAGGCGATGTCAACGGCACAATCAATTATCTCCTCTGATGTTCTCTCGCCTTCTTGGAGATGTTGCAAAGCTTCTGCCTTTGAAGCATCCGGAATTAAGGCCACATAAGCTGTCATTTCTGCTCACATCTGGCGGTCGTAACGCCCCAAAATGGCCAAAGCATTGGCCGCTCTCACTGCGGTGGAAGCCATCATTGAAAACTTGCGGCCTATAGCATCTGGTGGAGCAGTCACAACAGATGCGGGTTTTGGCTGTCCGATGAGGCGCGCTGGAGTGCCGACTGGTGCTTTGTATTTCTTTTCCAACCTAGGCATCTGAGCCGGAATTGTATTTGGGGTCTGCATCAGCTTCACTCCTTCAGCCCAGATAAAGTCAATAATGGGTACAGTATGAATCTGTTTGAGTGTTTGATTTTTAAAATCATAGAGAAAACAATCCTCCTCTCTTTGGACTCTAGGCAACTTGAAGCGTTGGGCTGCTCTATCCATCAGTTGATGGAAACCCGCAATATCTACAGGAGGAGAATCCCCTGGCGTGACCGGAGATGGGGACGGTGTTTGAACTTGGTAGCTATCCCACTCCGCCATATCCACATTATCATCATCATCATCTCGAACCTCACCATCTTCGCGGTCTGGAGAACCTTCATCCTCTTCATCGGCTTACACAGTCGTGTGTATCCGCACAGATGTTTGCACCTGAGGTGCAGAAGTAGGCAGAGGTTTGAGAGGAACCGGAGCCGGCACAGTAACAGGTGGCACCATCGAAGGGGCTGCTGCCACTTGTGGAGATGACGGAAAACGTCTATTGTAGTCGTCCAACATATGTTGGAGATTAGAGATGAGCGACAAGGGTAACTTTGCCATAGGAACCTGAACCGGCGTATTTTCCTGTTGGAAATATTGGTCCTCATCATCGTTACTGTAATCCTGGCACTTGATGACCAAATCTGATGGACTACGTGCTGCCCTAAAAGACTCGTGGACATCTTCATCTGAATCCTGATCCGAGTCTGTGGCAAACAAGGGCGAGGGAGGCTGTGGATCACTGGTGATGGAAATCTGGTCCACAGGCACCTTGCGGCGTTGATTAAGAGATTCTACATCGGCAGATCCAGTGGACGGCAATGGCAACAATGGCAGAGAGGCAAACGAAGTTGCCGACGGAGTCACACTGCTAGAACCCTGTATGTTCGACGGTACCACCGTAGACGGTAATGGCGTCGACGGTACCTTCGTCGACGGAGTCGACGACGAAATTGACTTCTTTTTCGTCGACGGAGCGGTCGTCGACGGTGCATCCCGTCAACGGGGTCATCGTCGAATGTAGTTTCTTCGCACTCTTCGTCGACGATGACTTGGTCGTCGACGGGGGAGGTTTCTTCGTCGACGACGATGAAATCGGAATGACAGATGGTACAGTCTTGAAACTCAATGTTACCTTCATCGATGACGAAGACGTCGACGAGACGATCGTCGACGATCCAGATGCAAACGTCGTCGTCACTGTCGTCGTCGACAAACCGGAGACGGCAGATTTCGTCGTCGGAACGACTGTCGACGCTCCCGTCGACGCCAAAGCATGTTTCTTCACGAAAACATGAGCAGAAGATGCAGTAGACGCCTGAGAGCCAGGTCTCGTGGGCGTGGACGTAGTAGGCAATGGTGAGGACACCGCAGGGGCCAGAGAGAGGGACATCTTTTTCTTTTTGATGAAAGGAGAAGGCAACTCCTGCACACTACTACGTTTTGACACTACTTGGGAACGACCAGATGTTACACTTTCGGCATCAGAAAGCACTCCATCCTTGTCTCGAAGTCTCTGAAGCCCCAACAGAAGACGGCCTTCTCTGTCCTTTAGAGTTTTTGTGGAGAAAGTTCTACAGAACTTACACTTTCCCACATCATGGTCGGGGTAAAGACAGTAAATACACTTACTGTGTGGATCTTCTGAATAAAGACGCAGCTTTCCACAAGAAGAGCAAGGTCTGAAGAGAGATTTCTTAGTAGACATTCTGAAAATTACAGGAAAACCTGAAGAAAAACTGAGAAAACTGAGCAGAGCTCAGGGAGACTCCCTTCACACGACGTGCGATAGAAAATATGAGGTGCTGAGCTCTGAGGAGAAGGTTCTGAAGGGCTGCTGGCGCCTGATTGGCTACAGTTTGGACTAACATAATGACAGGAATAGGCTACAAGTGTTTTTTCTCTATGCATGTATTCGTATGAGGAATTATGTCTAGGCATTTACTGCCTGTTTTCTAATGTTTTATATTTACATATTATTAGTATATTATTGCTATTTTATTTACCGTGGGACTCCCACTCCGACGACGGGGAATATTCAAGCATGTGAATCTATGAAAGACACCCTAATACTGGAGAAATATATTTTCACTGACAAAACAAAGGTTATAAGGCTGTTATAGTTAGGAAATAGAATTTACAATAACATTTGAAATTCACTGGGAAAAAAACAAAGGTTACAGGGGCGTTATAGTTGGGCTCAGATTTCACGCACACAACCATAGAAATTCAGCAGTTATAGTTACCTGAGCTAACTGTAACTTACACTCCCGCAATGCATTGCACATTTACATTGCTCATGGCATGGTCAGTGAAATCACTGATGACATCTTAAATGACATTTGTGTTGACCTTCTCCAGTGTGTGTTAGTGCTTCATAAAAGCTTCTGAGACTTAAAGATATATACTAAGCTACTTCATTAGTAAAATACTATTCTTGATATATTACTAAAGAATTACACCATTTCTATCATGTCATCTGAGCTATAATCCTGTTCTTAAAGCTGGTGTACTATACATCAGTGAACTAGCCTCTACACTGACACATGTCCCCTGCTGATGTATGTGTATAGTAGTACTTTGCAACAGTCTAAGCTGTTCATTGAGAATTCACTCCAAATGATGGCTGAGTATAGTTCTGTTTTAAGACATACTGACCAGTTTCCTTAAACCTCTCTCCTTTGTGTTGAATGACTGTGTAGTTGTAATTTGCAATACATTCATCTGTTTACTAAGACCCTTCTCTAGGGTGATGGCTCAGTATAGTAGACATTTACAATCGACTGAACTCTCTGCTCACACCTTTCTCCAGAATGAAGAATAATTTTACTAGTGCTTTGTGACACAATGGCATGTCCTCTAAGACCTCTACTGGTTGTATGTTGTAGTGGTTTGTGTAAATCTGACTGATTGCACTAAAACTTCTTTCCAGATTCATAAATGGTGATGTGGTTTGCAACAGACTAGTCTGTATGGTTAGACATTTTACTTTGGTGATTAGAGTAGTGGTTTATAAGAGACAGGACTGTCGGCTGGGAACTGTCTCTTAAGTGATAAGTGAGTGCAGTAGTTGAAAAGATTACAGCGAGCTCTATGCTGTATGTCTCTTAACTGTATCTACTTATTTTTACAAAAATTAAATGGTATTTTATGAAGTATATTGAAGTTTACTTTGTTGGATGATGTCATGAGTGATGTCACTGACCATGTCATGAGTGATGTAATATGTGAGGTCAGAAGCAGTGAATTGCAGGGGCATTAGTTATAGTTACCTCAGGCAACCAAAGCGGCTATATGTCTATGGTTTTGTGTGTGTAAAATTTGAGCCTAACTAAAACATCCCTGTAACCTTTGGTTTTTCAGTGAATATCTACTTTTTTTAATGCTATTTCCTAACTATAACATCCCTGCAACCTTTGGTTTTTTGGTGAATGTCAATTTTTTTTAATATAAAGTGTAATATAATTTTACCTATAAATTCAATTTAGTAATATACATTTTTACAAGTTTATAAATACATTTTATTCACACATTTATTCTTATTATACATTTTAAAAGTAACAATTAACCAATCAAGGTAAGGTAATATATGTAGTCTTTCTATAAATGCAATACACCAAGTTTTTTTCTTTTGATTTATTCATTTTCTGGATTGACAGCAAATTTGAGGAGGAAGCCCATATTAGTACTCTATGGTTACTAGTTCTTGTGATGAATTTGCAGTAGATCCATGGATTCAATAAAATGTTTAAAAATATATAAATATATCGACCCCACAAATTTTAACATTTACATCAGAGAAACCATATCCATGCATTAATATTTGGAAGCCTATCTGTGTTCCACTAAATACTTATTTATTTTATGAGTTTGTTAAATTGCGGATCTGCCGTGAAGCCACCGCGGATCCACTGCAATTCTAGGAACACACCCAAACCTGAACTTCTCATTGGATACACTAAGTCTCCACCCATGCACATAGCAAACCACACCCTAAAATCAGTTATTTGGGTTTCACATCTCTCTGGAGACAGACTGAAAACCACAGCTTTTACCCCTTTTTTTGGCTTTCCTTCACATGCACACAGTCTTAAAGTCAGGATGTCTTCTGCTGAAGATAGAAGAGAAGGGCGAAGAAGAAGACCGTCTACCTCCAAAGAAGTCCTCCGACATTTGGAAATATTTCATCCATTCCGCCAGGAGAAAATAAAGTTTATAAATGGGTATGTTTGGCTGTATGCGTGGGTGACTGGATGTGTGAGTGGGTGTATTTATCAGTGCCTCTGTGGTTGTGTCACTGGATGTGTAAGTAGCTGTGTGACTGGGTGTGTTAGTGACTGCATGGGTGTCTAAATGGGCAAGTAAGCGGCTGTATGGATTGGTAACTGGTTGTGTTAGTGGGTGTTTGAGTGTGTAACTGTGTGCAAGTGGCTCTGTTAGTGGTGGATACATAAGTGCTGTATGCGAATGGATGTGTAAGTGCCTCTTTCGATGTAGAAGTGGCTAACCATATTTTTTGTTAATGTTCTCATCTAACCTCCTTTCAAGTTTGCCTTATCCAGTAATTTCTAGAAGCTACACATTTTCTTTCAGCTTATATACACTCATAGTTCTTTTTAATATTTTTTCATAGTTCAACCTAATTAATATACCTGTATAATCTCTTTGAAGGGTGTCCAACTTTCATTTTAATATCTGCTTTCCACTGCAAATCTCAAGTCAGAAATATGGCAATTTTCCTCCATTCTCAGTACAAAAGTACTAATAATGTCTACCCTTCCCACTATGCTTTCACTGGCAAATCACAGACCTCCTTTGATCTTTTATTTTTGCTTTACCACTTCTAAATGGTCACTATTTTTGAGCCCTGTCCATGTTTCCTGTAAAGAAGCCCAATTTGGTGGTGGAGGGTGTTCCTCAACAACTTAACAGATTGCATCCTGTTCTATGTATATGTATCATCTACACATCATAAACACAAAGGCTCTTTTCAGAGCCAACCCTTTTCCCAAACACTAGTTCTCTTTGTTTTGCAAATCCTTTTTTTTAATAATTTGATACTCGAATTCACGGATCCGCCACTGATCCTTGGCCAAAGAAAGAGTCTGCTGGCTATGTTGCTGGCTGATCCATGGCAGATCTGCGAATCCGGTCCCAACCAAAAGCACACATTCAATACAAAACAACAACACATTCAATACAACCATGTCCAATTACAATTTATATAACTATAATACTGCATTTGTGTGAGTAGCTGTATAAGTAACTGTGTGGGTGTGTGAGGGGCTATATATGGGTGTGTGAGTGAGAGTTTTAGTGTCTGTGTGGATGTTGAACTTGGTGTGAGAGTGACTTTGGGTGCCTGTGCAGATGGTTTTATGGATCTGTGAGTGGGTGTGTAAGTGGCTGTATGGGATGTGAGTAGTTGTGTGGGTGTTTAAGTGGTTCTGTGAATGGGTCTCTGACAGGCTATGGGGGTCTGTAAGTGACTGTATAAGTGGGTGTATGAGTGGGTGTCTGAGTGGTTGTATGATCGTATAACTGGGTATGCGAGTGTGTGGAGGGTGTGTTAGTGCGGTCTGGGAATCAGTTTGTGAGTGGTTGTATGGGTGTGTGAATGGGTGTCTGAGTAATTTCATGGGTCTCTAAATGGGTGTGTGAGTGGTTGTGTATTGAGGTGTGTGTGTGTGTGTAAGAGGCTGTGTGGGGCTGTGAGTCAGTGTGTGACTGACTGCATAGGTGTTTGTGTGTGTGTGTGAGAGAGAGTCTGTATGGGTCTGTGAGTGAATGTGAGAGTGGTTCTCTGGGTCTGTAAGTGGGTGTTTGAGTGGCGGTATGGGCATGCAAGTGGTTTTCTGGGTCTCTGAAAGGGTGTGTGACTAACTGTATGGGATTCAGTGAGTGTGTGCGTGTGTAAGTGAGTGTAAGTATGGGATGGTTGTGAGTGGGTGTGTAGGTGGCTGTGTGGGTCTGTGAGCGGGCGTATCGTGTAGCTGTATGAGTGTATACATGAGTGTGTGAGTGTCTTAGTGTGTGTGTGAGTGCCTGTGTGGGTCTGTGGGTAGATGTACGAGTGGTTCTCTGACCTCGTAAGTGGGTGTGTGAGTGGCAGTTTTACTGTATACATGGGTGTGTGAGTAGTTTTCTGGATCTCTGACTGGGTGGCTGTATGTGTGTGTGAGTGGATGTGTGAGTGCCTGTGAGGGTCTGTGAGTTGGTGTGTGATTGGGTCTCTGGGTCTCTGAGTGGATGTATCCATGACAGTTTGGGTGTGTGTGAGTGATTGGGTGTGTGAGTCTGTGCATGGATGTGTGAGTGGATGTGTGAGAAAACATATGAGTGGGTATTTAAGTAGGTGTATGTGTTTTTTAGATTGGGGTCTTGATCCACAGATCCGCCATGGATTCACACAGGGGACGCGCTGATCACAGTGGTGGATCCACAGATCCTTGCACATCCAGAGAAAGGATTTTTGGACAATGTTATGCCCATGAGGGGTCCCTCACAGACCCCTCTATCAGTCTTATGGGGTCTGGATACCTCCATCCTGACCCCTTATATCCTATTTCTACTTGATCTCCCACCCCAGGGAAATGTGTCCCGATTAACAAAATGGCAGCCGCAACTTTTCTGTCAGGTTGTGGCCAGCCAATCACAGCATTGCTGTTGGAGCATGGCTCCGCGTCTCTAGATATACATAAATCTTTTTTCTTTAATAACTCCAAAATGACACCAAATTACAGAAAGCAATCTTTCTGGACCAAGATCTAGCTTTCCGCCAAATTTTGTGTAATTCCATTCAGCGGTTCGGGCTGTAGTCATGTCTACAATCCTGATGGGATATAGCCAGGGGAAAATATGTTTAGGGAACCCCCCTGCTTTTTATCAGCCCCCGCTTCATGAATCACCCAGACACTTACCAGACAGCAGCTGAAGTGACAGTTGCTGGTTGTGAAGATTCGTCAAGAAGCACCAAAGTTACTGGCAAAACAAACCATGCTCTTTCTATGGATATTAGGTCCTAACCATGACTGGCAGTATATTTATATATATGTGTGTATGTATGTATATATATATATATATATATATATATATAGAAACAGGGGACAGCGATGGGGACATCTTTTGCGCCCACGTATGCGAACATCCTGATGGGGCAATGGGAAAGTGAGGTGCTGAAGAGAGATGAGGAGAACCCGGATGGACCAAAAATTAAATTTTGGTGTCGTTTCATAGACGACTTGTTCGTCATATGGGACGGAGATGAGAACTCATTGAAATCCTTTACTGGATCTCTGAACCACAACCGATTCAGCTTAAATTTTACATCGACAATCAACCCTCATTCTCTAATATTCCTCGATGTAGAAATTTTTGTCAAGAACAACAAACTCTGCTCGAAAATCCACAGAAAACCAACAGCATGCAATAGCATTTTGCATGCCAACAGTGGACATCCGACAAGACTGAAGTGGAGCATCCCTTATGGCCAGATGCTAAGGGCAAAAAGAAATTGCTCCGAGGGAGATGATTTGAATACAGAAATAGAGAACATGGGTTTCAGATTCCTTGAGAGAGGATACCCAATGGAAGTCATTACCACTGCAAAAAGCCGGATGCACATGAAGAAAAGAGAAGACCTCTTGTCCCCAAAGAATAAGAAACTAAAAAGAAACCAAGACCAAGAAATTGATCAGGGCAGAGAGACAACCAGACTAATAATTGACTTTGATAATCAAAGTCCACAAATGAGAAAAGCCTACAACAAACATTGGCAAGTTCTTCGTCTGGATGACACTCTAAATGAGAGCTTGACAAAACATCCCAGCATAACATATAGGAAAACCTCCTCCTTGAGAGACATACTAACACAAAGCCATTTAGTAGTGCGGGAGGAGAAAAAACAGAGATGGCTTACAACACCTGGCTTCTGGAAATGCCATAAATGTAAGGCCTGTGAACATGGGGTGAACATCAAATCTTATTCCCTACAAGATGGCAGAAAAGAAACCATTTATGACCATATCACATGTGACTCAAAGTGTGTGATTTACAGGCTTCAATGCCCTTGTGGCAAATACTACATTGGGAGCACTGTAAATAAACTTAAGTTGAGAATACTACAACATTTGAGGGCGATAAAAAACAAGGACCCGTGTTACCCAATGGCCACACACTTTGCCCAACATCACCAGAGTGACACCACCCTCTTGAAATATTCTGGAATAAAATTGTGTAAACTTCCAGAACGAGGTGGTGATCAGTTACAACTACTGAGACGCTTAGAATCGAGAATGATACTAAATATGGGAACTGAAGCACCGTTTGGTCATAATTTGGATGCCGAACTATATGTACATTTGTGATTTGATTTTTCAATGAGACTTTGATTTCAAACCTGTGGAACTTCACAGAATGTGGAGAATGTTATCCCTTTGATACTGGAATGAGTACATGTTATGAATAATTGATTTTGAACTGATGAATCATTTAAGATCCCTAATATCCCTTCCTGAGTAGTTAATGAATGAAGGACATGATGGTTTATAGTTTATTAATAGTTTGATGTTTAGAAGAAAAGGAGCTGACAACATAAGTACCTCATACAAATTATGGTTGTTTGCATAAGAAGGCTGGTCAAGATGGTATATAGAACTATACACGATAGGTCATGTAGTACCTTGATAATGACATTGTATACTGTTTTGGATTTAACACCTTGGACATATTGTATATACTTTATTTTGAATCATGCAACAACTTATTTAGATTAATGACCACAGTATTCTTTTCGTAAAAACTTAGAAACTGACCGTTTCTCTACAAGGTATAACCATCTCAAATTAATTAATCCTCAAACTTTAATAATCTTTAGGGGGTGATTGGAAATGTAGATAATGATCCTTTGTACATACTTTAAAATTATATAAAGAATCTTCGGTTCCATATAGGGGTATTGCACATTCCAATTGCGCATTTTGAAGTGGAATAAGAGACCATGAAACCTGATAGTACTTCACTCTGAGTGTATGGTCACAGAACTTTACTTTTTGGTACTTTACAATGATTGAACATAATTATGTATAGACTATGAGACTTGATAATACTTTATTTTGAATGTATTGTCATAGAATTTTGCTTAAGGTACTTTACGTTGATTATACATATTTATGTACATACCTTTACATTAATCTGCGCATTGATATGTAAAATAGACCATGAAACCCTATAATACTTTATTGTGTATGGTCATGGAAATTGACTAATGTACTTTACATCGATTATTCTTATTTATGTATATACCTTTTAACATGTACTGGCCATGTATATAAACTTTGCTGGGTTGGGTTGGTCTAGATGACCATGGAAATGGTAGAGGGTACTTACACGAAATGCACTATATAAGTAAGGTCTAGACCCAGGGACTCTATGGTCCAGTGGAAGGCAGGAGCCGAAACGCGTAGACCGTCCATTTGATGCACGTTATTCTTTGCACTGGTGTGTAAATAAACGCTGAAACTCATCTGTTGCTGTGCCGTGGTCTTTACTCTACTTAACGTGGGAAGAAGAAAGCTGTGGCTATATATATATATATATATATATATTATTATTATTTTTTTTGATTGAAAAAGCCGTGAAGGCGAAACGCGTCTGTCGAACTGGAGGGGAGAGGGACTGAAAGCACCGAATAAAGCATTTTTAAGCTTTGTATCCTGACTCCGAGTGTGCCTCTCAATTTATTGCAAACCACCCTGCTTGCTAAGTGAAGGAATATATATATATATATATATATACATATATATATATATATATATATGTGTATATGTATACATATATTAGATTAGATATATTACGTACTGGTGGTCGCCAGTTAGTAGTCATAGATAGGACATAGTTTCCATGGGAAAAGTGTTTATTGACTTGCCTATATCTTTGGCATTGTTTGACAAACCTCCACGAAATTTTCAAAAAAAGTGTCATATAAGTCTCGTTCAGGGGAAGTTTTGGGTGATCTGTTAAGTGGGGGCCGAGTAAAAGCGCGCTGAAAAAAGTGTTTTTCCCCATAGGACACGTAGTCAAACCTACAGCCCGAACCGCTGGACAGAATTACACCAAATTTGAAAGGTAGATGTTGTTACCCAGAGGGTGCTTTTTTGATTTGGTGCAAATCCGTTCAGTAGTCCTTGAGCAATTTAAGTTAAAAAAGATAGTGATATCTGTGGCCGGGTATGTTCTGCGGCGGTTTCGCAGTTAATCGCAAATGCGCACACCAACAGGAATGCTGTGATTGGCTAGACGCAACCTGAACAGAAAGTTGCGACTCCCATTTTATCAATTGGGAATGGTTCCAGTGGAGGAAACTTTCTGTTAAAGCTAATACAACACCTTATTATAAGGGAATTAAAAAAGAAAGATTCAGTGTCTAATGCTAGATGTGTTTCAGCTATGCAAAGGCATTCAAAGGCATTTCTCAAAGGCATTTCTCCCTCTCTCTGTCTCCCTCCGCCTCCCTCCCTCTGACTCCCTCCCTCTGACTCCCTCCCTCTGTCTGTCTCCCTCTGTCTCCCTGACTCCCTTCCTCTGTCTCCCTCTGCTTCCCTCTGTCTCCCTCCCTCTGTCTTCCTCTCTCTCGTTCTCCCTCCCTCCGTCTGTCTCCCTCTCTCTGTCTCCCTCTATCTGCCTCCCTCTGTCTCACTCTGTCTGTCTCCCTCTATCCGTCTCCCTCTGTCTGTCTCCCTCACCCTCCATCTCCCTCTCTCTAAGTCTTCCTCTCTTTCCGTCTCCCTCTCTCTCGGTCTCCCTCTCTCTCTGTCTCCCTCTCTGTCTCCCTCCCTCTGTCTCCCTCTTGTCTCCCCCTGACTCCATCCCTCTGTCTCCCCCTGACTCCCTCCCATTGTCTCCCTCCCTCACTCTCTCTCTCCCTCTCTCTCCCTCCGTCTCTCTCCCTCCATCTCTCTCCCTCGGTCTCTCTCCCTCGGTCTCTTTCCCTCCCTCTCTCTTCCTCCCTCTCTCTCCCTCCGTCTCCCTCCCTCCGTCTCCCTCAGTCTGTCTCCCTCCGTCTCCCTCCGTCTGTCTCCCTCTCCCTCCCTCGGTCTCCCCCAGACTCCCTCTGTCTCCCCCTGACTCCCTCTGTCTCCCTCCCTCAGTCTCATTCTCTCTCTGACTCCCTCTCTCTGTCGCCCTCTCTCTGTCCCCCTCCCTCTCCCTCCCTCCCTCTACCTCCCTCTACCTCCCTCTGTCTTCCTCCCTCTGTCTCCCTCCCTCTGTTGCCCTCCTCCCTCTGTCTGTCTCCCTCTCTCTGTCTGTCTCCCTCTGTCTTCCTCTCTGTCTCTGTCCCTCTGTCTCAGTCCCTCTGTCTCCCTCCCTCTCTCTCTCCGTCTGCCTCCCTCTGTCTGTCTCACTCTGTCTCTGTTTCCCTCTCTCTCTGTCTGTCTCTGTCTCCCTCCCTCTGTCTGTCTCCCTCCGTCTCCCTCCCTCCCTGTCTTCCTCTCTCTCTGTCTCTATCCCTCCCTCCCTCTTTCTCTGTCTCCCTCTCTCTCTGTCTCCCTCCGTCTCTCTCCCTCCGTCTCTCTCCCTCCCTCTGTTTCCCCCTCTGCCTCCCTCTCTGCCTCCCTATCTCTGTCTCCCTCCGCCTCCCTCTGTCTGTCTCCCTCTATCTCCCTGACTCCCTCCCTCTGTCTCCCTCTGCTTCCCTCTGTCTCCCCCTCTGTCTCCCTCTGTCTCCCTCTCTCTCGTTCTCCCTCCCTCCGTCTGTATCCCTCTCTCTGTCTCCCTCTATCCGTCTCCCTCTGTCTGTCTCCCTCTCCCTCCATCTCCCTCTCTCTAAGACTTCCTCTCTTTCCGTCTCGCTCTCTCTCTGTCTCCCTCTCTCTCTGTCTCCCTCCCTCTGTCTCCCCCTGACTCCTTCCCTCTGTCCCCCCCTGACTCCCTCCCACTGTCTCCCTCCCTCACTCTCTCTCTCCGTCTCTCTCCCTCCGTCTCTCTCCCTCCATCTCTCTCCCTCGGTCTCTCTCCCTCGGTCTCTTTCCCTCCCTCTCTCTTCCTCCCTCTCTCTCCCTCCGTCTCTCTCCCTCCGTCTCCCTCCCTCCCTCTCCCTACCTCGGTCTCCCCCAGACTCCCTCTGTCTTCCCCTGACTCCCTCTGTCTCCCTCCCTCAGTCTCAATCTCTCTCTGACTCCCTCTCTGTCGCCCTCTCTCTGTCTTCCTCCCTCTACCTCCCTCTGTCTCTGTCTGTCTTCCTCCCTCTGTCTCCCTCCCTCTGTTGCCCTCCTCCCTCTGTCTGTCTCCCTCTCTCTGTCTGTCTCCCTCTCTCTGTCTGTCTCTCTCTGTCTCTGTCCCTCTGTCTCAGTCCCTCTGTCTCCCTCCCTCTCTCTCTCCGGCTGTCTCCCTCTGTCTGTCTCACTTTGTCTCTGTTTCCCTCTCTCTCTGTCTGTCCCTGTCTCCCTCCCTCTGTCTGTCTCCCTCTGTCTGTCTCCCTCTGTCTGGCACCCTCTGTCACCTCACCCTATGTGTGTGGCAGCCTGGGCTGAGAGCTTCCCGGGTACACACACAGCGGCACCCGAGCACTTCACAGGTCTTTAAAAAGACAATTTTTCTTGTTAATGAGGCATTGTTGGATTTCACCTCTTCTTAGCGCCCCTGCATCTCCACTCTGACTATCACTGGAATCGCCCGGCCCCGGCAAGTATTGTCAAGACCCTGAGGGTATAAGAAATATTAAAAGACAGTGACCACCCGGCGCCGGAGTGTGTTAAGGCTCAGAGAGAGCCTCGAGGTGCCAGTGTATCTCTTGTAAGGAGGATCATTCCTGCCTTTCCAACTATAGAAAGATTTGGCGGGGAAGAAGATATCACACAAATGTGGCCTTGAAATTATTTTAATGGATTACCCATACTAAAAGTACCATACCTACAAAAGCAAACACTTTATTATCAAGATATACATGGTGTCGGGATAATTAAAGGAAACGTACAGGTCATGATAATTAAATACAAGACATTTGGGGATATCATGGATGGAAGCGTTTAATATGAGATAAGGAAACTAAGTAAAGTGGCAACCAACCAGTGCCCACTGTAAGAGAGACATATATAATTGTCTTGATAAAGATGGCCTATCATTTTTAACCATCGAAACGCGTCAACGCCTTTTTGCACACAATCAAGGGACACAGCCTATCCTGTAGACATGAAAGATTGAGGGTGTCTTGGATGAGCTAAGAAGTATTTTTATTCCTGATGTGTGATTTTATGTCAAAAAATACTGTCTGTTGTCTGTCTCTCTCTTGTGGTATAGTGCCTATGAGTATTTAGTTTGGGCAATTTTATTGTTAGTTTGCATGAAAAAAAAACTTTGGTTTTTCCCTTTCTTATCAAATGTTTGTATTAGATTGATGAAATACAGCTGGATACAAATGCACATGTTTTTAATGGGAATGTATTTTGTTAGAATTAATTGTTGTAATACCTAGGATGTTGTTTTTAATCAAAAAATAAAAAGAAATTCTAGTATCTACCCATCTTGTAATCTATGGTGTTAGTATTAGGTACTGATAGAGCGCGCGAGGTCACCCAACCAATAATTTCGCCGCTTCCGGCTTCGGGCCCATATATTTCAATTCACCATATACATTGACCGGGTGACTTCACGGGCTGCTACCAATTTGTGTGAATTCCCTACTGTTATTCCTCAGCGTACCCGACTTACCATCGACCGACACGGGTACCTATGACCACAATGGATCAGGGAGCTAGCTGTAAAGTAAAGGCAGCAAAATACAACTCAAAATGACATTCAATACCTTTGTAAAATGACCACGGACAACTGGAAGTTTTAAAGTCTTTATCTAAAGTTCGTTCTCAGTAAGCATTAGATTTACAAGGATAAGACAATCGATAATCAAGATAATGAAAAGTACATAACTATAGAGAAATAAAGTCAGGGTAATCATGGAAATGCTAATATGGGATGCAACATGAAACGCTATGCATTTAGGGCAAAAGTTCTTTGGACAGTTTAAGAAAGGCCGTTCTAGACCATATCAGAAAATGACAAGCTGCAATGCAAATTATGATTTCTAACAGGTAGGGTAACATGGGAAACGTTATGAGTGGGTGTCTGAGTGGTTGTATGAGTGTATGAGTGTATAACTGGGTATGCGAGTGTGTGGAGGGTGTGTTAGTGCGGTCTGGGAATCAGTTTGTGAGTGGTTGTATGGGTGTGTGAATGGGTGTCTGAGTAATTTCATGGGTCTCTAAATGGGTGTGTGAGTGGTTGTGTATTGAGATGTGTGTGTGTGTGTGTAAGAGGCTGTGTGGGGCTGTGAGTCAGTGTGTGACTGACTGCATAGGTGTGTGTGTGTGTGTGTTTGAGAGAGTCTGTATGGGTCTGTGAGTGAATGTGAGAGTGGTTCTCTGGGTCTGTAAGTGGGTGTTTGAGTGGCGGTATGGGCATGCAAGTGGTTTTCTGGGTCTCTGAAAGGGTGTGTGACTAACTGTATGGGATTCAGTGAGTGTGTGCGTGTGTAAGTGAGTGTAAGTATGGGATGGTTGTGAGTGGGTGTGTAGGTGGCTGTGTGGGTCTGTGAGCGGGCGTATCATGTAGCTGTATGAGTGTATACATGAGTGTGTGAGTGTCTTAGTGTGTGTGTGAGTGCCTGTGTGGGTCTGTGGGTAGATGTACGAGTGGTTCTCTGACCTCGTAAGTGGGTGTGTGAGTGGCAGTTTTACTGTATACATGGGTGTGTGAGTAGTTTTCTGGATCTCTGACTGGGTGGCTGTATGTGTGTGTGAGTGGATGTGTGAGTGCCTGTGAGGGTCTGTGAGTTGGTGTGTGATTGGGTCTCTGGGTCTCTGAGTGGATGTATCCATGACAGTTTGGGTGTGTGTGAGTGATTGGGTGTGTGAGTCTGTGCATGGATGTGTGAGTGGATGTGTGAGAAAACATATGAGTGGGTATTTAAGTAGGTGTATGTGTTTTTTAGATTGGGGTCTTGATCCGCAGATCCGCCATGGATTCACACAGGGGACGCGCTGATCACAGTGGTGGATCCACAGATCCTTGCACATCCAGAGAAAGGATTTTTGGACAATGTTATGCCCATGAGGGGTCCCTCACAGACCCCTCTATCAGTCTTATGGGGTCTGGATACCTCCATCCTGACCCCTTATATCCTATTTCTACTTGATCTCCCACCCCAGGGAAATGTGTCCCGATTAACAAAATGGCAGCCACAACTTTTCTGTCAGGTTGTGGCCAGCCAATCACAGCATTGCTGTTGGAGCATGGCTCCGCGTCTCTAGATATACATAAATCTTTTTTCTTTAATAACTCCAAAATGACACCAAATTACAGAAAGCAATCTTTCTGGACCAAGATCTAGCTTTCCGCCAAATTTTGTGTAATTCCATTCAGCGGTTCGGGCTGTAGTCATGTCTACAATCATGATGGGATATAGCCAGGGGAAAATATGTTTAGGGAACCCCCCTGCTTTTTATCAGCCCCCGCTTCATGAATCACCCAGACACTTACCAGACAGCAGCTGAAGTGACAGTTGCTGGTTGTGAAGATTCGTCAAGAAGCACCAAAGTTACTGGCAAAACAAACCATGCTTTTTCTATGGATATTAGGTCCTAACCATGACTGGCAGTATATTTATATATATGTGTGTATGTATGTATATATATATATATATATATATATATATATTATTATTTTTTTTGATTGAAAAAGCCGTGAAGGCGAAACGCGTCTGTCGAACTGGAGGGGAGAGGGACTGAAAGCACCGAATAAAGCATTTTTAAGCTTTGTATCCTGACTCCGAGTGTGCCTCTCAATTTATTGCAAACCACCCTGCTTGCTAAGTGAAGGAATATATATATATATATATATATATATATATATATATATACATATATATATATATATATATATATGTGTATATGTATACATATATTAGATTAGATATATTACGTACTGGTGGTCGCCAGTTAGTAGTCATAGATAGGACATAGTTTCCATGGGAAAAGTGTTTATTGACTTGCCTATATCTTTGGCATTGTTTGACGAACCTCCACGAAATTTTCAAAAAAAGTGTCATATAAGTCTCGTTCAGGGGAAGTTTTGGGTGATCTGTTAAGTGGGGGCCGAGTAAAAGCGCGCTGAAAAAAGTGTTTTTCCCCATAGGACACGTAGTCAAACCTACAGCCCGAACCGCTGGACAGAATTACACCAAATTTGAAAGGTAGATGTTGTTACCCAGAGGGTGCTTTTTTGATTTGGTGCAAATCCGTTCAGTAGTCCTTGAGCAATTTAAGTTAAAAAAGATAGTGATATCTGTGGCCGGGTATGTTCTGCGGCGGTTTCGCAGTTAATCGCAAATGCGCACACCAACAGGAATGCTGTGATTGGATAGACGCAACCTGAACAGAAAGTTGCGACTCCCATTTTATCAATTGGGAATGGTTCCAGTGGAGGAAACTTTCTGTTAAAGCTAATACAACACCTTATTATAAGGGAATTAAAAAAGAAAGATTCAGTGTCTAATGCTAGATGTGTTTCAGCTATGCAAAGGCATTCAAAGGCATTTCTCAAAGGCATTTCTCCCTCTCTCTGTCTCCCTCCGCCTCCCTCCCTCTGACTCCGTCCCTCTGACTCCCTCCCTCTGTCTGTCTCCCTCTGTCTCCCTGACTCCCTTCCTCTGTCTCCCTCTGCTTCCCTCTGTCTCCCTCCCTCTGTCTTCCTCTCTCTCGTTCTCCCTCCCTCCGTCTGTCTCCCTCTCTCTGTCTCCCTCTATCTGCCTCCCTCTGTCTCACTCTGTCTGTCTCCCTCTATCCGTCTCCCTCTGTCTGTCTCCCTCACCCTCCATCTCCCTCTCTCTAAGTCTTCCTCTCTTTCCGTCTCCCTCTCTCTCGGTCTCCCTCTCTCTCTGTCTCCCTCTCTGTCTCCCTCCCTCTGTCTCCCTCTTGTCTCCCCCTGACTCCATCCCTCTGTCTCCCCCTGACTCCCTCCCATTGTCCCCCTCCCTCACTCTCTCTCTCCCTCTCTCTCCCTCCGTCTCTCTCCCTCCATCTCTCTCCCTCGGTCTCTCTCCCTCGGTCTCTTTCCCTCCCTCTCTCTTCCTCCCTCTTTCTCCCTCCGTCTCCCTCCCTCCGTCTCCCTCAGTCTGTCTCCCTCCGTCTCCCTCCGTCTGTCTCCCTCTCCCTCCCTCGGTCTCCCCCAGACTCCCTCTGTCTCCCCCTGACTCCCTCTGTCTCCCTCCCTCAGTCTCATTCTCTCTCTGACTCCCTCTCTCTGTCGCCCTCTCTCTGTCTCCCTCCCTCTCCCTCCCTCCCTCTACCTCCCTCTACCTCCCTCTGTCTTCCTCCCTCTGTCTCCCTCCCTCTGTTGCCCTCCTCCCTCTGTCTGTCTCCCTCTCTCTGTCTGTCTCCCTCTGTCTTCCTCTCTGTCTCTGTCCCTCTGTCTCAGTCCCTCTGTCTCCCTCCCTCTCTCTCTCCGTCTGCCTCCCTCTGTCTGTCTCACTCTGTCTCTGTTTCCCTCTCTCTCTGTCTGTCTCTGTCTCCCTCCCTCTGTCTGTCTCCCTCCGTCTCCCTCCCTCCCTGTCTTCCTCTCTCTCTGTCTCTATCCCTCCCTCCCTCTTTCTCTGTCTCCCTCTCTCTCTGTCTCCCTCCGTCTCTCTCCCTCCGTCTCTCTCCCTCCCTCTGTTTCCCCCTCTGCCTCCCTCTCTGCCTCCCTATCTCTGTCTCCCTCCGCCTCCCTCTGTCTGTCTCCCTCTATCTCCCTGACTCCCTCCCTCTGTCTCCCTCTGCTTCCCTCTGTCTCCCCCCTCTGTCTCCCTCTCTCTCGTTCTCCCTCCCTCCGTCTGTATCCCTCTCTCTGTCTCCCTCTATCCGTCTCCCTCTGTCTGTCTCCCTCTCCCTCCATCTCCCTCTCTCTAAGACTTCCTCTCTTTCCGTCTCGCTCTCTCTCTGTCTCCCTCTCTCTCTGTCTCCCTCTCTCTCTGTCTCCCTCCCTCTGTCTCCCCCTGACTCCTTCCCTCTGTCCCCCCCTGACTCCCTCCCACTGTCTCCCTCCCTCACTCTCTCTCTCCGTCTCTCTCCCTCCGTCTCTCTCCCTCCATCTCTCTCCCTCGGTCTCTCTCCCTCGGTCTCTTTCCCTCCCTCTCTCTTCCTCCCTCTCTCTCCCTCCGTCTCTCTCCCTCCGTCTCCCTCCCTCCCTCTCCCTACCTCGGTCTCCCCCAGACTCCCTCTGTCTTCCCCTGACTCCCTCTGTCTCCCTCCCTCAGTCTCAATCTCTCTCTGACTCCCTCTCTGTCGCCCTCTCTCTGTCTTCCTCCCTCTACCTCCCTCTGTCTCTGTCTGTCTTCCTCCCTCTGTCTCCCTCCCTCTGTTGCCCTCCTCCCTCTGTCTGTCTCCCTCTCTCTGTCTGTCTCCCTCTCTCTGTCTGTCTCTCTCTGTCTCTGTCCCTCTGTCTCAGTCCCTCTGTCTCCCTCCCTCTCTCTCTCCGTCTGTCTCCCTCTGTCTGTCTCACTTTGTCTCTGTTTCCCTCTCTCTCTGTCTGTCCCTGTCTCCCTCCCTCTGTCTGTCTCCCTCTGTCTGTCTCCCTCTGTCTGGCACCCTCTGTCACCTCACCCTATGTGTGTGGCAGCCTGGGCTGAGAGCTTCCCGGGTACACACACAGCGGCACCCGAGCACTTCACAGGTCTTTAAAAAGACAATTTTTCTTGTTAATGAGGCATTGTTGGATTTCACCTCTTCTTAGCGCCCCTGCATCTCCACTCTGACTATCACTGGAATCGCCCGGCCCCGGCAAGTATTGTCAAGACCCTGAGGGTATAAGAAATATTAAAAGACAGTGACCACCCGGCGCCGGAGTGTGTTAAGGCTCAGAGAGAGCCTCGAGGTGCCAGTGTATCTCTTGTAAGGAGGATCATTCCTGCCTTTCCAACTATAGAAAGATTTGGCGGGGAAGAAGATATCACACAAATGTGGCCTTGAAATTATTTTAATGGATTACCCATACTAAAAGTACCATACCTACAAAAGCAAACACTTTATTATCAAGATATGCATGGTGTCGGGATAATTAAAGGAAACGTACAGGTCATGATAATTAAATACAAGACATTTGGGGATATCATGGATGGAAGCGTTTAATATGAGATAAGGAAACTAAGTAAAGTGGCAACCAACCAGTGCCCACTGTAAGAGAGACATATATAATTGTCTTGATAAAGATGGCCTATCATTTTTAACCATCGAAACGCGTCGACGCCTTTTTGCACACAATCAAGGGACACAGCCTATCCTGTAGACATGAAAGATTGAGGGTGTCTTGGATGAGCTAAGAAGTATTTTTATTCCTGATGTGTGATTTTATGTCAAAAAATACTGTCTGTTGTCTGTCTCTCTCTTGTGGTATAGTGCCTATGAGTATTTAGTTTGGGCAATTTTATTGTTAGTTTGCATGAAAAAAAAACTTTGGTTTTTCCCTTTCTTATCAAATGTTTGTATTAGATTGATGAAATACAGCTGGATACAAATGCACATGTTTTTAATGGGAATGTATTTTGTTAGAATTAATTGTTGTAATACCTAGGATGTTGTTTTTAATCAAAAAATAAAAAGAAATTCTAGTATCTACCCATCTTGTAATCTATGGTGTTAGTATTAGGTACTGATAGAGCGCGCGAGGTCACCCAACCAATAATTTCGCCGCTTCCGGCTTCGGGCCCATATATTTCAATTCACCATATACATTGACCGGGTGACTTCACGGGCTCCTACCAATTTGTGTGAATTCCCTACTGTTATTCCTCAGCGTACCCGACTTACCATCGACCGACACGGGTACCTATGACCACAATGGATCAGGGAGCTAGCTGTAAAGTAAAGGCAGCAAAATACAACTCAAAATGACATTCAATACCTTTGTAAAATGACCACGGACAACTGGAAGTTTTAAAGTCTTTATCTAAAGTTCGTTCTCAGTAAGCATTAGATTTACAAGGATAAGACAATCGATAATCAAGATAATGAAAAGTACATAACTATAGAGAAATAAAGTCAGGGTAATCATGGAAATGCTAATATGGGATGCAACAGGAAACGCTATGCATTTAGGGCAAAAGTTCTTTGGACAGTTTAAGAAAGGCCGTTCTAGACCATATCAGAAAATGACAAGCTGCAATGCAAATTATGATTTCTAACAGGTAGGGTAACATGGGAAACGTTATGAAAATATGTAATGACTTTACGTTTCAATAATTTGCGGCAAAAACATGGAAAAATCAACATATGCAAAGGTGTGTCTTTATTGAAGCAAAAGACAGAAAAATAGAAAGGTGCAAGTTTAAAAGATTTCAGAGCAATATTTACCTAGACTGGTGTGGAAACCAAACCCTGGCCACGGGTCAGTTAAGGACAGGAAACCCTCAAGGAAGGATACCCCTCATAGGACAGCAGGTGCAGAATGGACACCCAGGACAGGACAGGAAACCCTCAGGACAGGACCTCAGGACAGGAAACCCCTCAGGACAGGACCGCACCCGCAGTTTGGAAGCAACGCCTGCGCTCCACCCTCTCTGCAGCTATCGATCAAGACCCCGATTGGGTCAGCGAACTCCCAGCCAAGTGCTCCGCCAGCACTTTAAGGTTCAGTAAAACCTTAGTCTATGGTCAATTTCGGACAGAGTACTCCGCAGTGCTCTGTATCTTCAGTCACCTATTGAGTGCGTTGGGTCAGTGACAGGTCAGCTAAACCAGACAAGTCGGACAATTTCCCTAGGTGAACCCAGGGTAGATATACAGTTTGGGGACGGTGTACCACCCCCCAATGTTGCAAAGTGTCAGAATCCCTCAATTTGGATTGGTCCTAAGATAGGATTTGGGTAACACACCAATCAGAACACACTATTTCGATGCCTACTTTGCATCTCTGGGTACCGCCTAGCGAGATTGGGGTTCTCATGAGAAAGTCCAGGGAAATACAATGACAAATTAACATTGTTTCAGAATAGGGACACATGACTCCGTCCTGCTGAGTTCGCAGGTCAGTTTCTCAGGAGCATCTTGCCCATCCCTGCCAGCTGGCTGAGTTCCACCAGCCAAGGTTGACTTCTCCCCAGGCGGACGGTCCTGCTCAGAAAGGACCTCCAAGATGGCTTTCGGCTCAGTCAGACCCCCATTTCCCGCGGTACATGAAAAGTAAGCGAGAACAAATTAATGCATAGAAATAACGTTATGAAAACACATCATTGGTTTTGTACTTTCAACTTATCATAAAATTATACTCATGCAGTCTAAATGTTAGCTACATATACACAGGCACAAGAGCAATGGCACGAGCAGTACCACGTTATTGCCAAAGCTATGTATTACGCATGCGCAACTATTTCCCTCCAAACCTGCAAACACGTCAGGACACGTGAGTGTGACTGACGCATGCGCAGAAGCTATTTCAAAGCAGCGGCCATTTTATTGACTCGAATTAATCGTATTAGAAATACACATGTGCAAGCTTCATTTACCTCGTTCAAACATGAAATAAAGGTTAGTAAGACGTACAAATTATTACTTGGTTACACATGAGCGAGGTTCATGACTACAGCACGTCGCAAATGCGAAGCTTTGCTTCATCAATCCCCTCTTTGATGATATTTACTATCATCACAAAATAAAATGGAACCAGATGCCAACTTCTCACACCTTATACAGCTCTATCTCTTCCAGCAAGCTATTCAGCTTTTCTCTTTCATTTTTGGTAGGGTGAGAATTCTTCACCCTTTTGTATATCTGATTATTCATTTCCTCTAATTCAAGTTCATCCACACTTCGTTTCACTCCTCTCGCATTCACTTGATGTTTTCCGGTGTGTTTACGACACTTGCAACAGACAAATATGAAAAATAGGATAAGACCTATAATTCCAATTGGCATCAGTACCTTAAACAATAAGCTTTTACCTAAGCTAGCAAACCAATGACCTACATTTGAGAGACCATCTACCAGTCTCTTCCAGGCACTGTCAACCTCGAGTGGTTTGAGTTCCTTTTCCAAATTAGTAATGTTTTTCACATATCTTTTGAGCTGCACACTTTTGTCCGGAATATAAGTGCAACAATGTTGCGCCTTCAACATCCGGCAGACTCCGCCCTCTTTTGCTAATAAGGTATCAAGAGCAAGTCTGTTCTGCAAAACCATTGATCTGATCGCAACCATTTCAGTATTGACCATCAGAAATCCATGAGCTGTGTCAGTAGACAACACATCCACTATAGTGGACAATTTGCAAATTCTGTGAGTGTTTAGAACCACTCCCACTCCAGGTATCAGTGCACTGAAAATACTACCCATTATTTCACCTATGCTTTCTCTTTTACTACGCACTAAGCCATTAGTATTTTCACTGCTTCCAGCAACTTTGTTCACATGGTATATTTTCGGGAAGACAATGCCAAAATAGCAGCTTCCATACCAGTGATCCGGCAATTTGAAATAAGCCTTGTCCCCACAAATATAATAAATTCCAGGAAACACAGGCTCTGACCCATTTTTGAAACCCCAACCTCCAATTACCTTGTAATTATGTTCGCATTCACTGGAACCAATGAAAATGTTATTATAATAGCTAGTCTTCTCGCGGTGAAGACATAGCTTGCCTTTCTTTTCAAAATCCAGCAACAGAGCAGGACCCGCTCCACCATTTGAGGTGCCTTCCATGTTCTCAGCCCATTTTGGCCTTTTCTGTGTTTCGTCATCTGCCTTTCTTTTTATTTTTATTCTCCTTTTCTCTGCCATGTTCAGGAACATCTTTTCCTGCTCACGCAAAGAACAGGTCAAGTTATCTCTGTGTGCGTCACCTATGTCTATATTACCTATAGTCAGAAAGTATTCGCCCATATAGCGAGTAACGTCACTTTTAGTATGTACAGGATTCAAGTTCCCACGTATAGGGAGTTCAGAAAAGATCACGTCATTGTTTGAGTAATAGTACTGTAACGGTCCTCTTTTGTAAAATAAGCTAGCTAAAATGCTACAGGAGATTCCATATGTCAGAGGCAGGTGATGGTATGTCACGCCTTCAGCTACAGAGGTAGGTAGCTTCATGCAGACATAGCAATCTTCAATTTCCATAGTCTCTACATAGTGTATTAACAAGTTTGCGAAAACGTTTAAATGCGTTCTATTCTTTACTCCATGATAATGTAGTCCTCCCTCATCTGATGCTTCTAGGTCTCGTTTTGTTTGTCTGAGTGCTCTCTCATGTATTGCTACACTTTGTGTTGTTAGTTCTTCAGTCTCAGTATTTACAATTTCAGTAGGGTCAATATTAGTATTTTTGCCCACCGCAAAAGGAATGAAAACTGTTAGTCCTATCCAAATTAATATCAGTATAACTATACTACATACACATACCTTGCAGCATGTTTTGCAACGACTGCAACTAGGTCTACCATTCACGTTTGAATCAGACATTTTGGCTCAGAAGAAGTTTCTCGACCCCTCTTTGTCTCTTTACACCAGTAGCTTACTTTGTGCAAATTCACGGTGGCTCGTCTTCTTCTTCGGCAGAGTACTCAGCGACTGGTTCTCCGTCGCTCTCGTCAGTTATATCAAGATCTTCAAATTCTTCTAAAACGAGCGTCCATTCAGGAGACTTGTACTTTTTGTTTTGTCTTTTTATTCGATCACTCCTTCTCTTGGAAGTATCTTCTGGTTGTTCTGCTATGCGAGCACTTCTTCTTTTTTCTGCACGTTTTTCTTCTACTGTTTTTATTCTCAGTCTCAATTTCTTTATGTATCCAGGCTCAATGTGCTTTCTTTTCTTAAGTCTTTTAGTTGGTACCGAGACTTCGTTTTCTTCTCTTGCCCTCTTGTTTTCATTAGTTTGTGGCAATTCTGTTTCAGTTTCTTCCCCTTCTATCTGACTAGTTCCAGGGCTAGCATCTATTTCTTCTGCCTGGTTACTAATCTGGCCTTGTTCAGGACAGTTTTGCGTTTGTTTTTCAAAAGTCTCTGTTTCTGTTTCCTGAACACGTTCTTCTAATCCTATCTGATCCTGTTCAAGCACTTCGATCTCTTGATTTTCTTCTGCTCGAACTATTACGCTATGTCTAGTCTGTCCCTTCTCGACATCAGGAGTCAGTGGAGGAGTATCAATCACTTGTTCTGTCCCTGTCTGACCTTCTCCTTCCTCAGTTTTGATGTGAATCTCAAGATCCTGAGGTTCTTCGCCTGTGCCTTGCTTTTCCTCTCTAGTCCACTCTCTACCTTCACAAAGTCGCTCTCTTGTTCGAATGGGATCTTCGGTGAGATCAATCAACGGTATCCACTCCTCTGGCCATATGCTCGGCAGCTCGTCTTCAGCTACTTCTGGCTCAGTTTCTTGGACTCCTTCAGCAGGCTGGACTCTGGGTAGTTCGTCATCAACTATTCCTGGGCCAACGTCTGCTGATCCTGCAGCTTGACTGGTACTGGGCTGTACGTCGTCAGCTACTTCTGGTCTTGCTCCTGCAGAGTCCTCTGCTGGACGCCCTTCTTCTTCAGGTTCTTCGGCTGGTAATACCTTCTGGGTGTGGCTGGCATGTATCCAATGTGGAACCCCTGCACACTTTACTGCTGTGGTTGTTACCAGGATCACCTGACGCTTCTCTCCCCACCTTGGCTCCAGGCAGCTCTTCCGAGTATGCTTCTTTATCTTGACCCAGTCCCCCGGGACCAGTTTGTGGAGAGGAGTCGTTGGATTGAGGATGGCGTCTTCTCCGATCTGGCGAGAGATAGAACGCACTTGGTCACCTAATCTCTTGCAGTATTCAAGCACCAAATCATCAGTAATACTCAACAGTTTGCTTCCTGGTACCCATGCTTGTCTCATCACTCTTCCCATCAGGATTTCATGGGGACTTAGGCCTGTCTTGCGGTCAGGAACACTTCGGAGTCCCATCAGGACCAGGGGCAGGGCCTTCACCCAGGTCATGCCAGATGCATCACACAGTTTTGCTAGTCTGTTTTTGATAGTTCCATTTATTTGTTCCACTATTCCAGAAGCCTCTGGACGGTACGCACAGTGAAGCTTTTGTGTGATTCCAAAGGCCTTACAGAGTTCGTCGATTACATCATTCTGAAAATGTCGGCCTCTATCTGATTCAATAGTGACTGGAACCCCGAACCTAGGTATCAGTTCTTTCAGTAAACATTTAGCTACTGTCAGTGCGTCATTTTGGGGAGTAGGGAAAGCTTCCACCCACTTCGAAAATAGGCAGACCATGACAAGGACATATCGCTTCCCTTCACAACGTGGCATGGTGATGAAATCAACTTGTATTCTCACAAAGGGACCCCCTGACCTCCCAATTTTTCCCAGTTCCACCGCAGTTCTTTTGCCAGCGTTCATCCTTTGACATGGCAGGCACCTCTGGCAGAGGGACTCTGCTACTTTCCTGAACTTTTTACTGTACCAAGTCTGTTGGAACACTAGAATCATGGCGTCCCTACCAATGTGTGATCCTTCATGTATCAATCTCGCCATTGTGCCAAGTAAGTGTCTAGGTAACACAGGCATACCAGTTGGGCCCAAGATGACACCATCTTGGTCTACACCCGTCTTCCTTCCACTTCTCTCTCTCTTGCCAAGGTGCCGCCTGCTGCCACTCTTTCACTTCATCCCATGTAGGCACTTCTTCAAACACTTGAAGTTGGCAGCTGGTTCCGGGACCCCCTCGTTTTGGATTTATGATATATCGATCTCTGGCGCACCATTGGGCCACTTGATCAGCAAAATCATTTCCCAGTGATACAGTGTCCATGCCCTTCTTATGAGCAACACATTTTACCACTGCCAGTTCCTTTGGTAACTGGATTGCCTCTAAAAGGTCTTGAACAACTTTTCCATTTCGAATAGGGGTACCTGATGAAGTCAGGAACTCCCTCTGTAGCCACAACTGGCCAAAGTCATGCACAACTCCATAACAGTACTGACTGTCAGTATACACTGTTATGCTTAAGATTTTCCCAATTTTGCAAGCTTTTATCATAGCAATCAATTTGGCTACTTGTGCAGACTTTACGTCAAATAGATAACCTGCTTCTTCAATTTTGGTTAAGGAGACTACCGCATAGGCGGCACTCAGGCCTCCTTGCTCATGTCTTAGACATGAACCATCCACAAATAATTCCTTGTCATGCACAGGCAATGGTGTTTCTTTAATGTCTGGGCGTGGTTTGGTGCTGAACTCTGTTAAATCAATACAATTATGCTCATCATCCACCCCATCTTTCATATCCATTGGATCGGGGAGCAAAGTGGCGGGGTTCAGAATACTGCACCTGACAATGTTTACATTTGCAGCACCCACAAGAATCCTCTCGTATTTAGTCAGCCGACTAGGGGTGAGGTACTGAGTTTTCGTTCTGGTCAGTAAAATTACCACTCCATGTGGAACATACACAGTTACAGGATGTCCCATGACAATGGACTCACTCTGCTCTAAACTTGCGCAGGTAGCAGCTACTGCTTTCAGACATCCTGGTAATCCAGCAGCCACTGGATCCAGGGTGGCAGAGAAATATGCCACAGGCCTTCTGGTTGTGCCATGTTCTTGTGTTAGGACTGACAACGCGCAATTATCGCGAGTGTCACAGAATAGGGCAAATTCCTTAGAATAGTCTGGCATTCCCAACGCAGGGGCTGTACACAGACAATCCCGTAGTTTTGCGAAGGCTGTTAAGCTTTCATCATCCCATTGTACCACATCCGGTGTTCCTCTCTTGGTCATTTTTATCAAGGGCCTAGCTAGGACTGCAAATCCCAGAATCCATTGCCTGCAGTATCCTATCACTCCCAGGAACATTCTGATCTCTTTCTGAGTACGGGGTAACTGCATCTTTTGAATTATTCTCACTCTTTCTGACGTTACCTTTCTGACGCCTTTCTCTATCTGGTGCCCCAGATATTTCACTGAATTTGTACAGAACTGTAATTTCTCAGGGGCCACTTTATGTCCCTTCTCACTCAGGTGATTCAGTAGGGCAATGGTGTCAATCACACAATCCCTATGACTTTTAGACGCCACCAAGAGGTCGTCAATGTATTGCACTAGAACAGAGTTTCCAGGTAAGACCAAAGTTTCCAAACATTTTTTCAAGATCTGATTAAAGATAGAGGGGCTCTCTGTGTACCCTTGGGGGACCCTGTTCCAGACATACACGTGACCATTGAAGGCAAATGAGAAAAGAAATTTGCTATCTGGATGCAAGGGAATGGAAAAGAATGCATGACACAGGTCTATCACAGTGAACCACTCAGCATCCCAGGGAATCTGATACAGAATCACGGCTGGGTTCGGGACAATAGGGCAGCAGGGGACCACTATCTTGTTTACTTTTCGTAGGTCCTGCACTACTCTGTACTTGCCACTAGGCTTCTTGATGCCCATAATCGGTGAGTTACATGGGCTACTCAATACTTCCTGTATGATGTTTCCATCTAGCAATTTCTGTATTTCCAGGGTAACACCTGCTCTCACTTCTGCATTCATTCTGTAGGGTTTAGTATTGGGGTATACTGCATTGTCCTTGATTGCTATCTGTATGGGGTCCACGTTTTTCATTAACCCTACATCCTTCCCAGTAAAGTCCCATACTTCTGGCTTCACTGCTTCTTGGAGTTCTTTGGGCAAATCCTGCATAGTCATTCGTTTAATCTCTGAGTCAGGTCTGATTAACATTAATTTATAGATGCCATCTTCATCTGGGGTCTGAATTTCAACTCCCTTTGGCGTGCAAAAGATGGTACAGTTCATTTTGCACAGCAAATCACGTCCCAGTAAGTTCACTGGGCTGGTGTCACAAACGACAAATCTATGCATTTCCTTAAAGTTTCCAATTGATATCTCCATTGGTTTGGTAACAGGAGTACTAATCAATTGATTAGATACACCCACTACTTGGATGGCTTCTCCCGAGAGGGGTAGGTTTGGAACGTCCACTGTTCTCACAGTAGAACGGGTAGCACCAGTGTCCAACAGAAAAGTGACATCATTTCCGTCAACCTTTCCTTCAATGTATGGTCCGGACTGGTCTACCGGCAAGGAGGCGCCAAGTACGCACTCCTCGTCCTCCCCTCTCAGGCCCCGTCAGTACTGGTCATCACAAAGGAAGGTATCATTTAACAAATACTGCGAAGTTGCTGCATTTCTGTTCTCATTGCTTTCCCAGACTTCTACCTCATCACCCTCTGTGGATTTTCCCTTATATACTTGCTTTGGAGCTCGGGGCACCTGAATCGTTTTTACCTGTGGTTGAGTCTTTCTTGGTCTTTCTTTCTGCGTCTGTGGAGTTAAATCAGGTGTTTTGGGGTTATCGTCAGGCAAATAAGGACACTCGTTTCGCCAGTGTCCAATTTCTCCGCACTGGTGACAGGGAAATTTCTTCATTGCCTCTTCTCTGCTCATTTTAGGCCGGGGCTTACCTCCTCCCCCACCCCCAGGACCTTGGTTCTGAGTGTTTTTGGCCATGTTACTCAATTGTTTTTCCTGCTGTTCTGCGAGCTTCACTTGAGCCCACATAACCTTCTCCTTGAGAGCCTTTTTCTTTTCTGCCATCTCGTCCTCACAGTATTTTGCATACCGTAGGACCTCGTCTACCTTTTTGGTATGCCAACAGATTTTATTATCCTTTATCCACTGACAAATTTCGGGTCTTAAACCGTTTACAAACCTGTAAATGAAATGCGTCATATCCTTCATCTCGATGTTATCTATACCACTGTAGGTTTTAAACACCTGCAACAGCCTTTCATAATAGGAGTGTACTGTCTCGTCTCTTTCCTGCGTCGTTCTATCTATCCTGGTCCAATCAGTTTCCTTTGCGGGCACCTTATTTTTCAAATGCTGAATTACTTGTTCATATTTTTTCATCACTTCAATCGACGGCTCCCCTGTGTTAGAGTCCCTCGGGTACTCCTCACTAGGCCAGGCTATGGCTATTTTACACTCGGTCCATAGATCTACCGGGACCACAATATCGAAAAATCCATCCAGGTCTTTCCACAGGCATTTTGGCACCTTTACGAACCTTTCCACCTGCCGGTACCAGTCAACTGGCTTTTCGCGCAATTTCGGGAAATCGTTAGTAAAGGACACAATATCCTGTCTGGACCATGGAACGTGCATATACCTCCCACCTGGTACTTCACGCATGGGGCATAACTGTTCGGGCTTGTCTACTTCTCTCAAAGCGAACTCAGGGGTCGCTTGTCTGGATCGAGCCTCATCTTTCTTTCGTGCCCACCTGCTTTTCCATTTTTCCACGTCTCCCCATTTTTGCAAAATTGCTAGCAACTCTTTAATCTGCAACTTTTTCCCTGACACATTCAAGTTCTCTATATCTTTGTCTGAGAATTCAGCTCTGTAAGGTTTTTGCAAGGGCTTGGACCTTGAAATATCTACCCCCATACTAGCTGCAGTGTCTGTCAGCTTTTCGTGGAGCACTCTGGTACTTCTGGTAAGGCTTTTACACATAAACAGCAACTCTTCTTCAGAGTAGGTATTTAATCTGTCTAATCCCACATTTCCTGCCATTAATTCCTCTATTTCTACCCTCAGTTTGTAGAGGTCTAAAGGTTTCGTTTGCGGAGTCTGTTTTTCTAATTCACGACTCCAATTTTCAATTTCCTCCGGAGTTACCAGAGAGACACTCCTAGTACCGGACGTTGATTCTAATTTAATTTCTTTCGCATTAAAAGGATTATGCCTCTTCTGCATTCCCTTCCTGGTCTGTTTGTTTGGCAGGTCCAAGAACGCAACTTCGGACTCGCACTCACTGGACTGATCGTCTATCAGTAGGGGCTCCTGCCTTGGTGGGGCCATGATTGGGTTAATAACTGGAGGGTTTGGACTTCCCTGATTATTCCCATATAACGGAACCACTGGTCCAATTGTTACCGGAATAGTCAAAGCCTCAGGACTGTTATTTAACTGGGAGATTTTCTGAATTATTTCTGTTCTCTGTCTAGCTAGGACCTCTTGCTCCCTTTCATCTAGTACTCTTCCTAATGTTCGGTCAGGTATTATCTGTGGGGTCAGGTGAGGGGTAAAGCTCGGGGCAGTAGGATGCGTTTCACTTGGTCCTCCACCATAATTTGGTTTTGGGAACAAAGTTCCCATGCCAAATGACCTGCGCTCTTCCTCATATGGAGGCTGTAAAAAGGGCATTCCTGAACTTAATTGTTTTTCTTTGTTTTCATAAAGAGGTCTGGGGAAAAAGACTCTCTTGCTGGAAAATATTTCCTCCGGGCTCACGGGCACTCTAGGATATATATCTCTTACCTCCGCGGGTCCGGGATTCTCAAAATAGGGCGGTATCTGACAACCTCCCCCCCTACTTAGGGATCTGTCCTCCTCCTTAATAGATGGACGCTGGGGATTTTCTCCTGCACTGGAAGGTCGGGCTCCCTCATTATAAGGGGGCGGACTTCTCGTAAAGATGTCATCTAATAATTCATCGTCTGACTCCCCAAGAGCTCCCCAATGCTTACACTTTTCTGTCTTTTTCTCTTCCCCCGAAGGGGTACATGCTGGCATCATGGGAAACAGACCCTCAACAATCATGCTCTGTCTCCACTGTTTCATCTTTTTATCCCTGGTCTCTTGTTTCAGCCTTGGGTACCACTTGGTCAGACCTTTGTCCATTCGGGTTTCTCTCTTTCGAAAGCCTCAATCTCCCATTCCTCTAATGCCTCATACTGCGTTAGTCTCGGTCTGGGATGCAATTCATTCATTCGGGTTCTCAAATTAAATAAAATCCTACCATTGAAGGTACCGTCTAACGGAAAGGCCAATATTCCGTCATCTTTTGTGTACTTTACCCAATTTTCAAACCACACACAGGTATTGTACCCTCGATCAAACATCATGAAAGAGGCGGGAGTATTGGGTGGTGGGACAATAACGCCCTCTCTTGATTTAATCGGTTTGTCCGTTTTGAAGTAATTCTTTACCTTATTTACAAGAGACATTTTTCTCTTAGTTCCGTACATATCGTATCTATTGGCTTTCCACTGATCCCTTTCAAACCCTTGGCTTCTTGGATCGGGTCTAGTCTCTGGATAATACGAGTGCCACATACGATTTCTACGCTTAACTTTGTTTACAAAGTTACCTCCAATCAGAACGCGCCTTGCAATTCCGTGCGACCAATGGGTGCACGCGTTCAAATATTTTCGGCCAATGGGTGCGCGGCCTTTTTGCGAGACAGTTCTCACGCTTCGGCGCTCACCCCTCCTTCACAGTTCCAGCCCCGCTACCCGCCCGCTGTATCTACCAATCCCAGCGCGGCACGGAGTGACGTCAGAGACGCTTCGCGACTGACTCCCTCCCTTCACAAGGTAACGGAAACTTTCTTTCTTTCTAAAGTGCTTAGTGCTTGGTTATTTTACAACGAATACACATTCGCCACAGTGCTCAAGTGTCTAGACAGAGAAAGAGTTATTTTACTGCAAGTAAACTACTTCCATTTACTTTTCATACGCTGCGGGTAGATCCCTTCCGCCTACCCTTCACTCTAGCATCAGTGAACCTGTTACTTCCCTAAACTCATCCCCTTCTCTGGGATATATCCGAGTCTAAGGTTTCCCAGCGGACCCCTCTGCTTTCACCCAAGCTCCGATGAACCTGCTACTCTTCCGATGTGACCCTTACTAGGTTACGCCACTATTGGAATTTTGCCAATGAACCTCGTTACTGACATTTATTCACACACGTATTCAGAAAAACCCTAGTTAGTGCTTCCCGGTTGTACCTAACCTGCACCTAACTTTCCTTGAGCCTGCGACCTCAAGGCAAATGGATTCTATTTACCACTTTGCCATTCAATTCCCCGGGGAGTTCGGACAACATTGAACGAGACGGTTTACAAATGCATGGATTAATACATATAACAATATAAGAACGAGAATAACAATGATAAAACAATTCATAAATTTCAAAGCAGCGTATTCTCAAGAGAATGATCAGGTCCCTCGGAATGGCCGCTCTTGTAGCAGCATTAATATACTAGCAGCTACCGACTTGACTAGACTGACTAGTCCTACCTAAATTTTAACTAGTCCCTAACCATACCTCTGCTACCAGAAAAACTGATAGAGCGCGCGAGGTCACCCAACCAATAATTTCGCCGCTTCCGGCTTCGGGCCTATATATTTCAATTCACCATATACATTGACCGGGTGACTTCACGGGCTGCTACCAATTTGTGTGAATTCCCTACTGTTATTCCTCAGCGTACCCGACTTACCATCGACCGACACGGGTACCTATGACCACAATGGATCAGGGAGCTAGCTGTAAAGTAAAGGCAGCAAAATACAACTCAAAATGACATTCAATACCTTTGTAAAATGACCACGGACAACTGGAAGTTTTAAAGTCTTTATCTAAAGTTCGTTCTCAGTAAGCATTAGATTTACAAGGATAAGACAATCGATAATCAAGATAATGAAAAGTACATAACTATAGAGAAATAAAGTCAGGGTAATCATGGAAATGCTAATATGGGATGCAACAGGAAACGCTATGCATTTAGGGCAAAAGTTCTTTGGACAGTTTAAGAAAGGCCGTTCTAGACCATATCAGAAAATGACAAGCTGCAATGCAAATTATGATTTCTAACAGGTAGGGTAACATGGGAAACGTTATGAAAATATGTAATGACTTTACGTTTCAATAATTTGCGGCAAAAACATGGAAAAATCAACATATGCAAAGGTGTGTCTTTATTGAAGCAAAAGACAGAAAAATAGAAAGGTGCAAGTTTAAAAGATTTCAGAGCAATATTTACCTAGACTGGTGTGGAAACCAAACCCTGGCCACGGGTCAGTTAAGGACAGGAAACCCTCAAGGAAGGATACCCCTCATAGGACAGCAGGTGCAGAATGGACACCCAGGACAGGACAGGAAACCCTCAGGACAGGACCTCAGGACAGGAAACCCCTCAGGACAGGACCGCACCCGCAGTTTGGAAGCAACGCCTGCGCTCCACCCTCTCTGCAGCTATCGATCAAGACCCCGATTGGGTCAGCGAACTCCCAGCCAAGTGCTCCGCCAGCACTTTAAGGTTCAGTAAAACCTTAGTCTATGGTCAATTTCGGACAGAGTACTCCGCAGTGCTCTGTATCTTTAGTCACCTATTGAGTGCGTTGGGTCAGTGACAGGTCAGCTAAACCAGACAAGTCGGACAATTTCCCTAGGTGAACCCAGGGTAGATATACAGTTTGGGGACGGTGTACCACCCCCCAATGTTGCAAAGTGTCAGAATCCCTCAATTTGGATTGTTCCTAAGATAGGATTTGGGTAACACACCAATCAGAACACACTATTTCGATGCCTACTTTGCATCTCTGGGTACCGCCTAGCGAGATTGGGGTTCTCATGAGAAAGTCCAGGGAAATACAATGACAAATTAACATTGTTTCAGAATAGGGACACATGACTCCGTCCTGCTGAGTTCGCAGGTCAGTTTCTCAGGAGCATCTTTCCCATCCCTGCCAGCTGGCTGAGTTCCACCAGCCAAGGTTGACTTCTCCCCAGGCGGACGGTCCTGCGCAGAAAGGACCTCCAAGATGGCTTTCGGCTCAGTCAGACCCCCATTTCCCGCGGTACATGAAAAGTAAGCGAGAACAAATTAATGCATAGAAATAACGTTATGAAAACACTTCATTGGTTTTGTACTTTCAACTTATCATAAAATTATACTCATGCAGTCTAAATGTTAGCTACATATACACAGGCACAAGAGCAATGGCACGAGCAGTACCACGTTATTGCCAAAGCTATGTATTACGCATGCGCAACTATTTCCCTCCAAACCTGCAAACACGTCAGGACACATGAGTGTGACTGACGCATGCGCAGAAGCTATTTCAAAGCAGCGGCCATTTTATTGACTCGAATTAATCGTATTAGAAATACACATGTGCAAGCTTCATTTACCTCGTTCAAACATGAAATAAAGGTTAGTAAGACGTACAAATTATTACTTGGTTACACATGAGCGAGGTTCATGACTACAGCAAGTCGCAAATGCGAAGCTTTGCTTCATCAGTACCAATTCTAATACATGGGCTATGGTTGGTGTGAAGAGCACACAGAGCAGTTGATGTAAGTTTGTCCATCAAGAGATCCTCCCCCCCTTTTTTTACTGTTTGAAAGTACCCTAATCCCCTGGTGTGTTTAAGGGGTCTCTGTCAATATTCAACACATGTTATAATAACACTAAACTTCAAACTGCAAGGATTTAACATGTTTAGTAAGAGAAACTGTGATTACTACACAAGGTAAATAGAAGTTCGGTATCATTCCAACCTTCTCGTTTTTATTTTGACATTATTGTGTATATTTGAGGAAGGTGTCACCCCTTAAAAACAAAAAAGCCTGGGATCTTCTAGGAAGTTATGAATGGAGCCTGTTAAATCAGGAGTGACCTACCATTCAATCAGTCAAAGGTATGTTTATTTAGTCCTTATTTTATTTATTTTTTATTTATAAAGTTTTATATAGCGCAAACTTGATCCCGAAGGATATCAGAGCGCTTTACAATACTTTTTATAACAACAGTGAGAGGTAACAGCAGTTATCAGAATTCGGAGATCTGTGGGAACATTGTAGCTTTAAATTTATTTTGAAAATTGAACCATATTTCTCCAAACATCAGCTTTTGAGTTCTGAAAATGCATCCATTTCTGTCTTAAATACATGCTTTTTAATTTTGGCATACAAATAATACTTCAACTAAGCAAAGTCGTTTATGTTTATTGGGCTGCGCTGTTCACAAGTAGCTGGAGAGCTTTGGTAGCTCACGAGCTCTAGCGGAACCTGAATGGTGGTTTGTCGGTTTGATACGTGTCTACATGCCAGCCTGCCTGATTTAGTAAGATGATAGCAGTTTAACCCGCCCCACACCATCTTGTTCTTGTACCCAATTCCCATATCAGCAGTACAGTATTGTGTCGGCATCCTCTTTGAAAACTGATCTGAAATAACATTTTGCACTAGTTTTAAATACGGCTTGCGTTTGGGTGCACCACGTTTTAGGTCAAGTTTTTTTAGTAGTCACGTAAAGGATCCCTAACCATTAATATGCGAGTTAAAACTGTAGCGTGTTCCTCAAATTGGTCATTTAACCTGATTGCAATTGCAAACAGAAATACGATTAAAACTGAACCAAATCTAAAAGGACAAAATAGTAAAAGAGGTAGTAATCCATCTACATGATAAACTTGACATTAAAACACTAAACATCAGTCAATGAATATGCTGTGAGTCTTTGTGCAAGGCCTGTAAAAATCTCCCAAGACCACGTCACATCTAAAAACCTTATATTTATCAAAAATGTAGCTGCTGGAGTCTGAATAAAATTAATTATTTTGTAAATATTGGCCATAAAAATACTTTGCGTGCACATAAAAACCATGAACAAACATATAAAATATGTGCAGCATTACATTTAAAATAACAGAGGCTGAGGGGGTGGAGGGGAGAGATGATTTATCCCTTTGCAATGTGTACCAATTAAAAACAAAGCCCGACCATGAAAGAGCAACCTGGGTTCAAAAAGAACCTAGAAAGGAGGTGGGTAGATTTGCATGTCAGTAAAATGCAGGGAGATGTATATAATTGCAGCTCAAAAGGCAGCATTTCTTGATTACACCACTTCATTTGATAGAGTTGACAGAGATAGGCTCTGAGAGAAGCTTCATAGCTGGGGTATTCTGGCAGCACTGCTAGGAGCTATCATTAATCTATATGAAAAAGACTTGGGTGAAAGTTAAAGTTTCTGCCAGAAGAGGGACATCAAAAAAGATCTGGACAAACCAGGGGTTAACGCATGGGTGCATTCTAGCACCCCTGCTATTGAATCTCTTTTTGGCGGACATAAATAAAGCCCTGACCAAAGAGAGCATTTCCACCTTCAGTGTTTACAATATGCTGGTGACACATTATGGGGCCGATTCCGACTCGGGAAAAAAAGCATCCGTCCGAATCGTATCCGGAGCCCTCTCCCCCTGAATCGTACACGTCCGTCCGAATCGCGTAGTACGATTCGTATCTTGTCAATCCGTCCGAATTGTCGCAAACCGTACGAATTGCAAGGCTGAAACCATACGACACGGACCCTCACATTGAACCGTAAGATTCGTCAACATGCCGTACGACCCGACGAGTACGATCCGGACCGGGGTATGAGGATGCGATTCGTACGGTCCAGGTCAGGTAAGGGCGATTCGTACGGACAACCACACAATCACATACACACCTACACACCGTACGGTGCGTACACCCCATGATCGCAGGGGTACGGTGTGTACCCCTGCGATCATGGGGTGTACGCACTGTATCCCATGATCGCAGGGTGTACGCACTGTACACCCTTCGATCATGGGGTACGGTGCATGCACCCCATGATCGTGGGGTACGGTGCATACACCCCATGATCACAGGGGTACCCACCGTACCCCTGCAGACATGGGGTGTACGCACCGTACCGGGGGGGCCGTTCGGTACCTGTTTCGAGGCGTACTCTGCTTCTCCGGACGTTTTGGGCTCCCGTAAAAAAAAAGTTGTACGGTGCGTACCCGACACGAATCGTACTTGCTGGGTCGGGAAAACCTGCTTCGAACTGAACGGATGTCGCGTACAGCGGGTTCCGAGGGAGAATCGTGCAGAGATTAGAGTCGTACGGTCTTTGTACGATTCGTACGGAGTCCTACTCCTGGTACGAATCGTACTTCATCGTACGTACGGGGAGGTTGCAGGGTACGATTCGTATGGGAAAACGCTCCGTACGGCTATTCGGAGTGGTTTTTCCAGAATCGGAATCGGTCCCTATATTGACCTTGTGGCCGTTGTCTTGCAACGATCCTTGGACGCTATCAATATTTACTGTAATGAAAATAAGATCTCAATGAATTCCTCTAAAACAAAAATAATGGTCTGCAGAAATAATACTATCAGAGCAAAAGCAAGATTCTTAGGGGCAGACTTACAAAAAAAGTCACGCAACACAGCACATCCCCCCACGAGGCTGCGCTGCCTTGTGCGACAGGGAGTAAGAGGAACGCGCCATATCAAAGAGATATGACTCTCTCCTCCCCTCTCCGTTGCACCGGCGCTGATTTAATTGGCCGTGCGTCATTCACACACCTTAGTGCCATAGCGCTAGGATCTGTGCATGAGTCTAGCATAGGTTTTGTACAGGCAGGGTACCCTTCTTGTACAATGCCTAGACACGGGGGGTATTTAGGTGTAGAGCGTCTGAATGGTAGACATACTTTGTGGGGAGTAATATTCAAAACGATGCAGAGACAGAATATTGAATCAAAAATATCGATTTACACAAATATCGAGTAAAAACATTGTGGGTCAGAAATATCGACAGATAAATTCTCATGGTCAAGAACATCGCATTTACGTGAGTAATATCAAGGTTTAAAATATCGAAGTGTAAAATATCGTTTGCAAAAATATAGTTGTTAAAAATATTGCTTTTTAATTAATGTTATGTATTTTAGTATATATTTTAAATGTATGTGATGTATGTTTTTGTATAAGATTTGTTTGTAATTTTTATATATGTGTTACATTTTTTGTAGTTATTAATTTTTTTGATTAGATTTTTGCTTTTTTAGTTCCGTAGCCAGTTGTGGGTTTATAGGAGAATAGGGTGGGAAGTAATTTAATCATATAAAATGGATTGATTATTTTTTGCAGTTATTAATATTTTTTATTTGGATTTTACCTTTTTAGTTCTGTAGCACCTTGTGGGTTTATAGGGGAATAGGGTGGGAAGTAATTTAATTTTATTAAATTAATTGAATATTTTGTATTTATTATTATTTGTTTAATTGAGATGTTATAAGTGTTAAATGGGTAAAAATAATTTATTATTATTAATTAATCATTGGTTAATTAATTTAATTAGTTAATTGGTAATTAATTATGGTAATTGTGTCATTCATTTTAGGTGTGTGCTGTTGTGTTCATGGGTGTAAAGGGTGGTAAGTAATTTATTTTTAATTGAATAATTGATATTTATTTTGCGTAATTGTTTATTTTTGTGTGTGGTGGGTATTAAATATTTTTTCATATTTAATTATTTGTTAATAGTAATAGTTTTTCTTTTAAAAATACTATTTAATTGTGGTTTATTATTGTATAGTTTAATTTAGGTGTGTGTTGTGGCTAGTATAGTGTTAAAGCATGTGTACTCAATGAATGTTTATTTTTATTAATAAGATTTTTTTAATTGATTGTTAATTATGTTAATTATGGAAATAAATGTATTTAAAAATGTTGACATGTTTTGTTATTGGTGTGGTGTTATGGGGTAGAAAATAAAGTTAAATACATTTACGTTTAAAATAATTTTTTTGTTTGTTAATATTTGCTACTTTTAAATCATTATTGTTTATAAATCTATTTATTAATTTATTTTATATATTATTTGTAGGTTTTTGTTACATGTAATTAATATTATAATATGTGTTCTTTTTCTATGTTTAATATATTACATTTTGTATTTGTTAAATATTGTTTATTTTTATGATTTGAAATGTTGTAATACTTTTTGGGTTTTTTCAATTGTTTAAGTGTTATTAGTCATTTTTGTTTCTCTGCTATCCAACACTTTCCCTAATGTTGCAATCACTGAAGTGGGCATAGTAATTTTTACCTCTCCGCTATCCAGCACTTTCCCTACTGCTGCAGTCACTTGAGTGGGGATTGCAATTTTTACTCATCCGCTATCCAACACTTTCCCTACTGTTGCTATCACTGGAGTGGAAACAGTAATTTTCACACCTCCGCTATCCAACACTTTCCCTATTGTTGCACTCACTGGAGTTGGAATAGTAAATTTAATTATTCTGCTATCCAACACTTTCCTCCTGTTGCACTTATTGTATTGGGAAATGCAAGTTTATATTTTTTAATAGTTTAATGTTTACATTTATTATAGTATGTTTTCTTTTATTTCAAATTATTTATATATATATATATGTTTTTTATATAATTTTAAAGTTTAAAAATTAAATAAAGATAATACTTAATAACTTATTTTTAGTAAATATATCTATACGTGTAAATTTTTATGTTTGTGTGTTAATATTCTTTTTAATTAAGTTTATTTCTTATTTAGTTCTAACTGTAAATTAAATTTACTTTGTTTTGTTAAAAATAATATTAATATTTAATATATTTACTATATATTATTTTATATATTTTTTTTACACTGATATTTTTTACATCTATATTTTTTACCTCAATATTTTTGATTTGATATTTTTGTACTTACCTGTTAACGTATTAGAGTCAATATTTTTGCAGTCGATATTTTTTCTTGATGTTCAGAACATCAATGTTTGTTACATTGATATTCTATCAGTGAGCCATTCCGAATCTGGGACTATCTTTTGATTGGGCAGCAATTATGTCAGGAGTATGGAAAGGTGTGAAGAGCTCAAGGACGGAGGTGCTTGGAGGCCTTGATCCATGAGGTGGACACTTTGGATGATGAGGTTGCTGCATTGAGGGCTCAACCTTCGAGGGTTGTGGCTCTTGAGGAGCAGTTGGAGAGACCTCAGAGGGCAGGAGGGCCTCCTAAGGAGACATTTCCTTCGTTGTCAAAGAGGGTTAGAGCACAGGGTAAGCAAAAGGGTGCAGGGCGCGTTCAGCCAGTGACTGCCACTAAAGGGCCGATTCCGATGTCGGACGGACCTGAGACAGTCCGACATCGGCCAGGAGCTGTAACTGATCGACCTGCTGTCGTCTGTTACAGCCCTGCTCGTACGATGCGACCGAACAGGGTTCGGTTGCATTCATATACTTTGCAATACAAGCATGCATTCCGAGCGGAATGCATGCCTGCATTGCTGAAAGCAGGGTTGCAGTTCATCCCTGCACCCTGTGGCCAGTACCCCAAGGTGACTGCCACCGGGTGCAGGGATCAACGCAGGCTGCCATCCGGCAGCCTCACACCCACGAAACACACCGGCATGAAAAGGCAGTGAAAAGCTGCCATCGTACTCCCTCAGTCGTAAAGAGGCGACCGGGGGAGTACTGAGGGATTTCTGGACTGCGGACAGGCTCGTCCGCAATCTGGAAATCCGAGTCGGATTCCTTTCCGACCGAGCCCATCGGAATGGCTCGGTCGGAAACGAACCCGGCCGGCACTGACCGATTCAGTCGGAAGGGCTCTGAACATGGTTTGGAGCCCTTCCGGCCGAAATCGGAATCGGCCCCTAAGTCGTTGAGTGCTCCAGACCTCAATGTGATAGTATGGACCTCGGGGGAGGTGACCCTAGAGCCCAGTGGGACTGGCAATGGTACAGTACAAGGACGAGTCACTGCAGCAATAGGCCAGACTGGGTTGGGTTGCGCAGCAGTGGTAGCCATGCCTGTTGCGGGACAGGAGCAGTCGGATTTGGTGAATAATTTGGCCAGAGTGTTGCCTTGGCTGGTATAGAGTCAAAATATCGATTTTTTTAATATCAACTAGACACAATATCGAGTAAAAAATATAGAATGGACATAATATCGACTAGACATAATATAGACAACAAAAATATCGACTAGAAAAATTTAATATCGAATAGAATGGACATAATATTGAATCAAAAATATAGAATGGACATAATATCGACTAGACATAATATAGACAACACAAATATCGAATTTAAGGTAAGTTAATATTATTTTTTATTTTTTGTGTAATATAATTCTGTAGCGGGTTGTGGGTTTATAGGGGAATAGGGTGGGAAGTAAATTAATTATAATTAATTAAATATGTTAATGTATTTATTGTTATTTATTTAGAATTAATTGTTAATTAATTATTAATTGGTAATTAATTAAAATATAATTGGAAATGAATAATAATTGATTAATTGATAAATATGTTAATTTTAGTAATTTATTTTCTGTAGTGGGTTGTGGGTTTATAGGGGAATAGGGTGGGAAGTAATTTAATTATAATTAATTAAATATGTTAATTTATTTATTGATATTTATTTACAATTAATTGTTAATTATTAATTGGTAATTAATTAAAATATAATTGGTAATTAATTATAATTGAAAAATTGATAAATATGTTAATTTTATTAAATTATTTTCTGTAGCGGGTTGTGGGTTTATAGGGGAATAGGGTGGTAAGTTATTTAATTATAATTAATTAAATATGTTAATTTATTTATTGTTAATTATTTTGAATTAATTGTTAAATAATTAATAATTGGTAATTAATTAAACTATAATTGGTAAATAATTTTAATTGATTAATTGAAAAATATGTTAATTTGATTAATTTATTTTCTGTAGCGGGTTGTGGGTTTATAGGGTGGGAAGTAATATAATTATAATTAATTAAATATGTCATTTGATTTATTGGTATTTATTTAGAATTAATTGTTAATTAATTATTAATAGGTAATTAATTCAAATATAATTGGTAATTAAAATTAATTGATTAATTATTAAATTGTAAATTAATTTATTGTTAATAGGTAATTAATTAGCATTAGTAGGTAATTTTTATAATTAAATAATTTTAATTTGTATTTATAAATAATTGTTTAATATATGTTAAACAATTGTAAAATATTTTAATTAATTTGTAATTGGTATTACTATTTATGTTATTTATATTTATATATGAAGTATTTACTTTCCCTACTATTGCACTCACTGGAGTTGGAATAGTAATTTTTACCCCTACACTATCCAACACTTTCCCTACTGTTGTACTCTCTGGAGTTGGAATAGTAATTTTAACCCCTACGCTATCCAACTCTTTCCTTACTGTTGCACTCTCTGGAGTTGGAATAGTAATTTTAACCCCTACGCTATCCAACGCTTTCCCTACTGTTGCACTCTCTGGAGTGGGAATAGTAATTTTTAACCCTACGCTATCCAATGTTTTCCCTACTTTTGCACTCTCTGGAGTGGGAATACAAATTTTTACCCCTACGCTATCCAATGCTTTCCCTACTGTTGCACTCGCTGGATTGGTAATAGTAATTTTTACCCCTCCCTATCCAACTCTTTCCCTACTGTTGCACTCTCTGGAGTGGGAATAGTAATTTTTACCCCTACGCTATCCAACGCTTTCCCTGCTGTTGCACTCTCTGGAGTTGGAATAGTAATTTTAACCCCTACGCTATCCAACGTTAATTATTTTTTAATGTTACGTTTATTTAAGTATTTTAAATAAGTTAAAATTAATTTTATTTATTATTATATTACTTTTAAATTACTTTTAAGACATTTAAAAAATTAGATATTTTGACAGTCTATATTTTTTACACTCGATATTTTGGAGTCGATATTTTTGTACTTACCTGTTTGAAGATAGGAAGTCGATATTTTGGCAGTCGATATTTTTACCTCGATATTTTGTTATCTCGATATTTTGACTGTCGATATTCTGTCAGTGATCCGCCTTGGCTCGTTAGTGTTGGGATGTTGTCGGCCTCTTTGGTGGGAGGTGCCCTAGCGGGCACTGATGATGTGGGTGATCTGAAAAAGGCCAGGCGCATGGTAGCTCACTTGGGTGGGAAGGTTCAAGTGGCTCATGGGCCTGCCGCAGTCGCGGGGGCACAGCGGGAGGCAGTAGCATGGCAGCAGTGGCCCCTCCGTGGGGACTCGAGGCCCAACAAGTGCAGTATTGGGGGGCAGCATTCCTGGCGTTTCTACAGCGATGGTGACGATTCCCCCAGCCACGGCAGCAGGACATTAAGGTACTGGCCCCCATTTACAGCCCATCAGTTTGGTTGAAGTGCAATCGGAGCGCGAGCAGTTAGGCAGGCATGTCTCAATTTGGAAGGGGGTCTATGTGGGTATCTTTGATTTGTTGGTAGACAAATCAACAAGGAAGAGGTCAAGCGGTGCAAGGAGTGCTCACACTATAGGGATTGTAATCAGTGACTGCACACGAAGAAGGTGGAAGAGTCATTGGTGACTTGGATTAGAGGTTTTCTGACTAATCAGGCCATATTGGTGGAGCGGGTTGGTACCTTGGGCTCCTAACTCGCTTGTTACCGGAATAGGATTGTGTGTACACATGACGAATATGGTGGGGTGGGCTGAGAGGTGTATGACAAGGAGTTTAGGAGGGCTAAGGCTTCCAACCCAGAGATGACATGAGAACAGATCGAACTGATTACGTATAAATCAACAGTTGCTCAGAGCTAACCCAGTGGTGGCCTGGGCTAAAGTCCTAAAAGAGGTGGGTCTTGGCAGGGTGGTAGGCCTCTTCGAGGTGACCCCCTTGGAGGGTTTTGCATGGTCCCTGCTTGGGGGTTGTACCAAAGAAAGAGCGGGGAGAGCACAGAATTATCCATGACCTGTCAGCACCGGAGGGCAGTCAGTAAATGAAGCTATTGATGGGACTCTATGCCCGCTCAAATACGCCTCCCTTGAGCAGGCGATACAAATGCTGCAAGAGCTGGAACCTGGGACTTTGCTAGCTAAGTTGGACATTGAATCTGCCTTTCGTTTGCTGTCTGTGCATCTACAGGGTTTTCACCTGCTAGGTTTCCAATTTGAGGATTCATTCTATTTTGACAAATGTATGCCCATGGGCTGCTCCGTTTCTTGTTCTTACTTTGAAAAGTTCAGCAGCTTTCTGGAATCAGTCTTCCGGCACACGTTGGGACATAGTTGGGTACTACATTACCTGGATGATTTCCTCTTCTTGGGGCCGCCTGGGTTGGGGCACTGTGCAGAAGCACTACATATTTTCCAGGAACTGATGCGCCGGGCAAGACAGTGGGACCTACCACCACTATTGAGTTTCTAGGAATAGAGTTGGATTCAGTGGCAGGGGTCTCTAGGCTTCCTGTGGAGAATGTCAACACGTTCTCCCAAGCCTTTGCGAGCATGTTTGTGGGCTAAGAAAGTCACTTTGCATCGGTTGCAGGTCTTAGTAGTGCAGCTGAACTTTGCCCTCTGGATTATACCCATGGGCTGCCCCTTTTCTCACTCCATCACCCAAGCTATGTCTAGCCTGATGGTTAAGCATCATCATACCAGGCTGTCTAATGAGGTCAGTCAGTATATGAGAATCTGGGCGTCATTTCTGCAAGACTTTAATAGGTCAGTGGTGTGTCCTGGGAGTCTCATCAGCAGTGAAGAGCTAGGTCAGTTCATGGATGCGGCAGGAAGGGAGGGTTTTGGAGCCATCTTAGGGTCAGCTTGGGGTGTGCAGCAGTGGCTCCAGGATGGGATGCAGGCAGGACTGGTTAGAAATACAGGCTCCCTGGCGTTGTTCTCTATGTGGGTAGCCCTCTCTATTTGGCTGGATCAATTCCACAACCAGTCAGTTGTGTTCTGGGCTGACAATATGCCTGTGGTGGAGTGCATTAATAAACAATCTCCAAAGTGCAAGAGGATTCTGCAGCTTCTGAAGGAGATTGTGTTGGCATGCCTGAGACTGTATGTGTTATTTAGGGCCACGCATGTGCCAGGCGTCTTGAACAATGCTGCTGATGCATTGTCTTGTTTCATGCAGGCTTTCAGGTTCCATCGCCCTTCCCGGACCATCTGTTAGAGATTGGTGCCCCAGCTTACCAGACTTATGGACCAGGCAGGCTTACCAAGGGGCGTTCCGTGCCACTTCTTAGTGCATGGGGGAATAGGTCTTGGTTTAACTCAGCGTCAATTATGGGTTTCTTGAGGGCCCTGCGGGAGGGGGGCATTCGGTGGCCAGTCGCATAGCCGCGATTTCCTTTTTTGCAGGGGTACCCTGATGGAACCAGGTCCTTCCTAGTTTGGAGTGCGGTAAAGGGAAGGGGGCACCAGAAAGGTTTTAAAGTAGACACAATGTTGTCCTACTGACAGGGGCAGCAATACGGGAGTCATTGGGGGCAGTCTGAGGGACCTTGGGGGAAGTCAGTCTGTTATAGGTGGCATTTAACCTCAATTTTTATGGTGCTTTCCGGGTGGGTGAACTGGTGGCGGGGGTTGTAGCTTGTGGATGTCCATTGGTTGGATGGGTATGGATCCTTGGCGATTAATATTCCCAGATCCAGGGCTGACCAAAATGGGAGGGGCGAACACATCTTGCTAAAAAAAGAGCCTGGGTAATGCATGATGCCCGGTTGAGAATCTGCAGGTGTCGCAGTAAGGGTGTGGGGGGGGGGGCACTTACTCGTCCATGTTGATGGGACCCCCCTGACCAGGTACCAACTGTGCAGAATCCTTAACAGTACCCGGTGGATGGTTGGCTGCGATCTCTCGGAGTTTGGGTCTCACTCATATAGGATTGGGGGGGCCACAGCGGCGGCAGAAATGGGGCTCCCTGGCACAGCAGTGCAGAGGATTTGTAGATGGTCTTCAGATTGCTACAAGTATTATGTGAGGCTGCATATGTTAAGACTGTGGTGCCATATTCCTGATCCCTCTTTCCTTTTGCCCCACATGTTCAGGTGGTGGGCGTGGCGAGTCGAACAAGCGGCTGGAAGTTTCGGCGACGGACGTACTAAGGAGAATTTTCTTGTAGGTGGTTTTGAAAAGAGCGCGGTAAGCAGGTTACTGTCTGCAATTTCATGGCCAAGGGTATTGCAGCTGGCCTGGCTGAGGACTGCATTGGACACCTTTGTACCTCAGGGGGTCATGCCCCCCAGGGTCATCATACAGCATTTGGGTAGCAACGACTTGGGGCATGTTGGCCGTCTGCAGCTGTTGGAGATGTTGATAACTGGACTGGGTTGGTTGGTACAACATTTCCTTCAGGCAAAAGTTCTGGCATGGTCCCACATTATCCCAAGAAAGGAGTGGAGGGTTGGTAAATCAATCTGGGCCCTGAACCATTCGGTAAAGCGAGTGAATAACAAACCTGGCAAACTATTCAGGTCACCTAAGTTGGTGTCTATGCCTCATGGACTCATTAAAGGGGAGCGTTTTTCCTGCAGAATTATGTGTACCTTTCTAAGATTAAAATGGAATGTTCATTGATAATGTTTTGACATGGCTCGTGCATCGCCCTCGGTAGAGAGGTCCACTTTGGGGGGAGACCAGTTAGTATAGGAACTATGCTGGTGGGTGAGGTCATAATTGGGGGGTCATTTAAGCACTAACGTTCCTTACATTTGTACGACAGCAGGATTGCAGGCCCACCCAATGGCTGCTGGCAGGAGGTCATTGAATGGATCCAGGGGGTTGGGGGTTGCGAGCGACCACTGGCATCTGGCCCTTATGGCCAACCATCCACGCATGCTTAACACTGGCCCTTAGGGGGAGGAGAAGTGATGGGTGTAAAGATTGCCCGAGGTAAGTATCCTAGCGGACACACAGGCTCCTTGCACAGGGCACACCCCCAAAGAGGGATGAGATGGGGTCCTCCCCTAAGGAGGGACCCACCACAGGTCATTGGGCGGAGAGGCTGGGCCTAGACCGGAGAGGTGTCAAGGGAGCAAATCATGATCTCCCTCAAGGCATAAGTTGGGATAAGCAGGAACATGTCTAGATAGTGCTAGCAAGCTGCCGTCTAGCTTCTCTGTTAAGGTTAGGTATGCATCACCTGGTGTAAATAATTATGCAAATATGAAATGTTACTAACAGTATCGGTCAGTGGTGGGAGTAGCGGCCGGGCTGTGATGTGGGGAGGGGGAGGGGCAGGGTGTGGGGTAGTAATCTATAGATTACGGAGGATTACACGTAAGTAAACATATAAATAAATAAAATGAATTTCATTGCATGCACTGCATCGCATTTGGGGATGCAGTGCGCACAACAAAAGTCATTTTATTTATTTATTTATATGTTTACTTACCTGTAATCCTCCGTTATCCATAGATTTCTACCCCCCACCCTGCCCCTCCCCCTGTCACCGCCCGGCAGCTATTCCCACCACCGACCGCTAATGGTTACTAAATATGCAAATGGACAAATGAACTAAGATTTTGAATTTCAATAATGTTTGAGTTTAGGTGGGTGGTAGGAGGAGATGAGCGGATGTGGCTGGTCAAGGTTGTGCACCAGAAGGCCTCGTGGTGTGAGGCCATGTGGACCCAGTCAAACTGTCTCACTCTCCAAGGTGAAAACACCCAGCTCTCTGGTTTTCTCTGCATCTTCTTGGGGAAAAGAGTATTGGAAAGTCCTTGAAAGAAAAATTGGGAGGGGCTATGACATTAAAGTTAAGGAGGCTTACTCAGCGGCATTAAAATCCTAAAGATGAGCCATCAATGTTATGGAACAAACAAACAATTTGTTTGAGAGGATTCATTATTTGTAGCAGCTGCAGGGCCCATGTGATTAACTCCATTTTGTGTGCCCCAAACTTCAATTGTGGATCTTTTCCTAGCAATGGCCAGTTGAGTGGAAACAAGGCTGGACCACGCGGCTAAGCTGGATTTGAAGGCTTGTGTTCTCCTCATTAAGGTCAGTGTTACGACCATATGTTAAAGTGGAGATTGGAGTAGTTTCTGTCCTGTAACTCCATTTCTGTAGTAGGGGTATCTCTGTTATAGTCATAATCTAGTGAATAGTTCCGCCCATGTGCGTGGACCCCGGAGCAATCAAAAATAATCTCTTAAGGTGTCGAAAAATGCAAAACTGCACAGACACTTAAGAGAGAATTTAAAGACAGATAATGCAGCCTATATCCACAGGCTACACTGTCCAGTATTTCAACTAGAAATTCCACCAAAAATCCACAAACAGCAAAGCCTGTCCAGATTTCCCTTGCTTTAACAGCAAAAACCCCTCTGGAATGATAGAGAGGAAGACATGGACAGACAAGCCTCATAGGCTGCCATTATGTGGCTCAAAACAGGATACTGTGCCTTTAAGAGAACTTTCCAGAACTTCACAGTATCCCAGAATGCACTGCAGGTCCCTTTTACTTTCAGTTCTTTTTGAAGGCGTACCACGCCAGACCTGTAGCATTCCTTACATGAATATCTCTCTCCACCGGGGAGGAGGGTGGGCGCTTATGACTATAACAGAGATACCCCTACTACAGAACTGGAGTTACAGGACAGAAACTACTCCTTCTGTAGTAGGGGATCTCTGTGTATAGTCATAATCTAGTGAATAGAATGGCAATCCCATCCCCACACCAAAGCGGCGGTGGAGAACAGAGAAATAATACCACTATTGTGCGAACAGATTTCGCAGCGAAGCCTGCCCAACCTAAGCGTCTGCCCTGGCATCAGTGTCCAGGCAGTAATGCTTACAAAAGGTATGAACCGACTTCCAAGTGGCCACCTTGCAGATTTCTGCAATTGGAACATTACAGAGCAAAGCAGTCGTGGCAGCTTTGCCCCTGGTGGAATGAGCCTTAGGCTTACCTCCTAAGGTCTTATTAGCTTTTTGGTAACACAATTGTATACAGGACACCATCCACCTCGAGATGGACTGTTTAGAGGTAGCAAGACCCGTCCTGACTGATCCATAATTGATAAACAATTGGTTTGACCTACGAATATCCTTGGTTTTATCCAGATAAAATTTCAACACCCTCCTGACATCCAGGGAATGCAGGGACCTTTCCGCTGGAGAGGAAGGATTCTGAAAAAACGTAGGCAAAGTTATGCACTGGTTAACATGAAAGTCAGATATAACTTTAGGAAGAAATTTAGGGTGAGTACGCATAACAACCTTAGCAGCATGAAAGCGTTTTCCTGCAGAATGATGTGTACCTTTCTAAGATTAAAATGGATTGTTCATTGATAATGTTTTGACATGGCTCATACATCTCCCTCGGTAGAGTGGTCCACTTTGGGGGGAGACCAGTTAGTATAGGAACTATGCTGGTGGGTGAGGTCATAATTGGGGGGTCATTTAAGCACTAACGTTCCTTACATTTGGACGACAGCAGGATTGCAGGCCCACCCAATGGCTGCTGGCAGGAGGTCATTGAATGGGTCCAGGGACTTGGGGGTTGCGAGCGACCACTGGCATCTGGCCCTTATGGCCAACCATCCGCGCATGCTTAACACTGGCCCTTAGGGGGAGGAGAAGTGCTGGGTGTAAAGATTGCCCGAGGTAGGTATCCTAGCGGACACACAGGCTCCTTGCACAGGGCACACCCCCAAAGAGGGATGTGATGGGGTCCTCCCCTAAGGAGGGACACACCACAGGTCATTGGGCGGAGAGGCTGGGCCTAGACCGGAGAGGTGTCAAGGGAGCAAATCATGATCTCCCTCAAGGCATAAGTTGGGATAAGCAGGAACATGTCTAGATAGTGCTAGCAAGCTGACGTCTAGCTTCTCTGTTAAGGTTAGGCATGCATCACCTGGTGTAAATAATGATGTAAATATGAAATGTTACTAACAGTATCGGTCAGTGGGGGCGTGGCCAACCGGGCAACATGGCGGACGCCACTTGTTAGAGCGCTGCCAATGAGGCCCCAATTTATCCTGCATTTTACCGGATAAAGTGCTCTGCGCTCAATACTGGCAGGCGAAGTGGTTGCGGGATCGCCCGGGGACCCCATCGGTGTATCTGCGACCCTGAGGCGAGGCTGGAGAGCCGAGAGCGCGCCATTATCTGAGCGCCGCGGGTGACCGAGACGAAGGCGCGAAAGGCGCCCGGACCCCGGCGGAGAGGAGAGCCCCTGACTCAGGCGCCGCGGCACCGGCAGAGGACCGCCGAAGCAGCGGAGAGACCCCGACCGCCGATGTGGTATCCGGAGGCCCCAGTGGAGGTACTGCAAGCCGAGTAGCTGATTGCTCCGCTCGACCGCTGACAGGCTGGGAGGAGGGGCCTGGAGTAACCTGTGCAGGGAGCCAGGAAACGAGCGACTGAGTGGCGGCGTTGCCGCGGACTGGCAAGCGCTTGGAAAGCGCGGGCTTTGCCACTGACGGGACCCTTCGGATGAGTGGCGGAGGAAGAGGGTCCCGCTTCCCTGAGGACGGCCTGGTGAGAGAGGCTGCTGCGAATCCTTGCGGTGAGCTGCGGGAGGCCAGGAGGCGGCTCAGCGCCGACAAGGTGCGGGGATCAGCGAGCTGCGAGGTGCCCAGAACGGCGACACTGGCTGGGAGACGAGGCACGCTGGCGGTGAGGCTGGGGCGAGATGGCAACTGGACTCTGCTGTAGAGGCGACATTTAGCTCTCAGGCGCCATCTTGAGAGCCCACGTACCGAGGGGCCCCTCCGCCTCCCTATCAACCCTGCATTGGGCTCCTCGACCTTGCTGGCCTGGTCAGACTTGGTCAGACACAAAGAGATCACCGCGGACCGACGGAGCCTGCCTGTGCTGCTGCCCCGGGGAGAGGGGGGCCTCCGGTAAGACATCCCTGCCTGGAGCGCAAAGTAGTTCATACCACAGGACACACGACGAGCTCCTGGCGATGACCGCCTCATAGCGGGACATTTGAGACCAGCGGAGACGCGGTGGGAGCTCTGCAGACCGGGGTGGAGAGGCGAGCCAGTCGAGTCGGGCGGTTGAGCGCACCAACACACGCCGGGAACCACCTGGGTGCATAGGAGGTGAGGCCCACGCTTACGGACTATACCCCTCAGGGTGTGCTGCGCCGGTGCGCTCAGGTGGAGGCAGCGAAGGAAACCCCTGTGCAAGATACAGCGACGGGCGGCCTGTGAGCACCACCTGCATACTGCCTGGAAGTGAGATACGTGCACTGGTGCCTACGCTGCGCCGCCCTCCAACGACACAACAACGCGCTTTACTGAGATGGGTGCGCTTGGGCCCGACTGACGCTGGTTGACGCACTGACCCCTCCGGCGAGCGCAGAGAGACTGGTGGGTTCGTGCGCTCCGCTGCTGCTGATCAGACATTGGGGGAGTAGATGCCCATGGCGCAGCAACTTGTCATGGGCAGACTAAGAGATAAATCGCAGCCGAAGACACAGGGCCCGGGCGGCCCCGACCCACCACACGTTCCACAGCCGCCGGAGATGGAGCCCGTGTCGGCTCTGGCAGCCAAGATGGACACAGTACTGGCGGCGGTGGAGCGCATTGGGACCACTCTGGTGCCAACCAAAACCTCTCTGGAAGCGCGGCTTGATAAGGTCACCTCTGACTTTACGTTGCTACATGCGGATCATCGCAACCTGTCGGAGTCAGTTGCCGCACAACGCCAAGCAGTCCAGGAACTGCAGCCGGTGGTACAAGGTCATACCTCTGTCTTGCAGGACCTCATCGACAGAGTTCACGTGCTGGAAGATCGCGCCGAGGACGCGGAAGGGCGCTCCCGGCGCAGTAACGTTCGGGTAGTGGGTCTGCCGGAAGGAGAAGAGGGGAAGAGTCCTGAGCACTACGTGGAAGACTGGCTGCGGGCACTCCTGCCGGATGGCACGCTATCGCCGCAATTTGTGGTGGAAAGGGCGCACAGGGTGCCAGCACACGCCCAGAGGCCCGGAACTCGCCCCCGCCCGTTCCTCTTTAAACTCCTTAACTACCGCGACCGCGACACGGTGCTTCGCGAGACACGGAAGATGGGAGACATCAAAGTCGGCAACAGCCAAGTCTTGTTCTTCCCGGATTACACGGCGACGGTACAAAAGAGGCGTGGCTCGTACCTAGCAGTGAAGAAACATCTGCGGGAGCTGGGCCTACCCTATTCGCTACTCTTCCCCTCTCGCTTGAGAGTGATTACCAAGGAGGGTTCACGCTTCTTCGAGGCCCCGTCAGAGGTTTGGGACTGGCTGGAGGAAACAGGTCAATGGTCGGGGCTGCGACCGACAGGCCCAGATGAAGGCGGCTGGCAGGAGCAACGCTCCAGGAGGAGGCGGAGGAAGAAGGGGACCCGGAGGAGCGCGGGCTTAGGACAAGCTGCCCCCAGCCCGGAGAAAATGCGACAGGAGCGGCAGGAGGCCCTAGAGGCGGTTGCGACGCTGGGTGCTGGGAATACAGGCAAGGAGCGAAACCTTGGCCAGCTGAGTGGAGCACAAATCAGCGGGCCATCGTCACCGTCCACGGTGCTGTCAGACGATCTTGTTATGCCTACGGTCACGCCTCAGACAGCGGACTTTATAGTGTGAACTGGGTCGGACTTGGAACTGGCCAGATGTACTGTCTGGACTGAATGCACTACATATTGTATCCTTTCATTGTCTGTCAGTTGAGTTGACGGTGTGGGTGGCGGGGCCCCCCCTCGATGCTGGGCGATTGTCACACTGCGGGAGCCTGATCGAGCACGATGGAGGGAGGAGCTGGGTGCTCGGAGCGCACACCACTTCATGGGCTACCCTGGGCCGATCGGCGCAAACCACCGATCGATAGTATCAAGCACATCTCCACAAGTTCCAGGGCCTTGAGCGCGGGCGTAGTATGTTCAGCTACTGACTGCGCGCTTCCCCCCCCCCCCGCACGCACTCTCATCGAGGGCACGTTGACTTGAACAGTGCTTACCTATTAAGTTTGGACGTTTGCCCCGTTGGGAAACCGCCCTTTGAAGTTGTCATGTTTATCTTAGTTCACGTATTTCAGGAACGACACTTAGCGTACACCCAGCGCAGGCCCGAACCCCGGCCCGACAGATCGACCCCCCAGGTCCCCCAGATGACCGCATTACAACACATGCCATTGCAAACACCAACATCATGACATGGTATGTCCACGGCATGCACACCCCGTCGCTAGATACTCCATATTCGCTTACATGCAGCGGCACTGTGTGGGGATCGCGCTTCTTCAGGAAACGCATATGTCCCAGATGGAACTGGACAGGCTCCGCAGGCGCTGGAGGGGGCAGATACATGGCACGATTTACTCTTCGCATGCACGTGGGGCCCTGATATGGGTGAGAGCTGGCGTCCCCTTTACATATACTGACGCGCAAGTTGACCCTGACGGGAGGTACTCTTTTGTTAGGGAGAGACTCAATGGGCAGGAGATACTACTGGGTTCCATCTATGCCCCCAACACGGACCAGCCCGCATTCCTGGCGTCCCTCAATCCTGTCCTCCAGAGATATACCGGCCTCCCCTGGCTCCTGGGTGGCGACTTTAACATGGTTCTAGACACGCACCTAGACCGCTCCTTCCCACCCCTGCGCGCAGCGGCAGTGACATCCACAGCACATGCCTTTAGGAACTGGTTAGCACACTGGGACATACATGACCTCTGGCGCACACAGCATCCTGCGGACAAGCTATACTCTTACTACTCGGCTGTGCATGGCCTCCACGTTCGTCTAGACCGCATTGTGGGCTCCCAGTCCCTGCTCCCACTGCTGTCCAAGACTGAATACTTAGGTAGGACGCACTCAGATCATAACCCTCTCTGTTTTCAGCTCACCTGGGAGGCGGATAGACCCCCGGTGCCCACCTGGCGCCTGCAGCCTGCAGCGTTAGAGGACGCCGAATTCAGGTCATCCCTGGGCACAGCCATTCTTTCTTATTTCGAAGATAACGAGGGCACGGCGAGCGACCCGGGGGTGGAGTGGGACGCCCATAAGGTGTCTATACGTGGGCATTGCATGGGCGCCACGTGGAATATTCGCGCGCAAGTGTCGGAGTCCCTGGCCCGTATTGAACACGAGCTCCTGCGCTACGAACGGGAGGGAGAGGGGGCCGGCGAACATACGCGTACACTGGGGGAGCTTCGTGGTGAACATGCGATCCTGCTTGAGCGGCTGAGATGCCATAACTACGCGGCCCACACGGTCAGGACGCACTCGCAGGCGGATAGGGCCGGCCGTCTGCTCGCTTGGCTGGTCCGAAAAGCTGATCGCGTTACCCCGATCGGCGCCCTCCGCTCTCAAGATGGATCGGTAGTGTACACGCAGCGCGAAATCCACCGGGTGCTGACGGACCACTATCGGGAGCTCTACAGGTCGCGCGGCACCGGCCGCGCACACGAACTGGCGAATTTTTTGGACTCGATCACCCTGCCTACTATTGCGGATAGCCAAAACGAGGACCTCGGCGCGCCGCTGTCCTTGGAAGAGGTGGGGGACGCAATCCGAGCGCTGGCGTCCGGTAAGACGCCGGGGCCGGACGGTCTCCCAGCTGAATATTACAAGGCACACAGCGACATCCTGGCGCCTCGGCTCCTCGGGATGTATAGGGCGTCATTGGACGCCGGCCGGCTTCCGCCTTCCTTGAGGGAAGCGTTTTTAGTGTCCCTACCCAAGCCAGACAGGGATCCCATGTCATTGGGCTCCTATCGCCCGTTGACAATGCTGAATACCGATTATAAAGTATTCGCCAAGCTCCTTGCAGAGCGACTGGCGCCGGTGGTTCCGCATTTAGTGCACCTGGACCAGAATGGTTTCGTGCCGGCGAGATCCACGTCCCTAAACCTCAGGAGGTACTTCCGGGTAGCTGCGGAGGCAACGTCGGCCTGGCCCAGGGCGGGATGCCTGGTGCTAGACTTAACAAAAGCTTTTGACTGCCTGGAGTGGGGATACCTGTCGGCTGTGTTGGTGGCTTACGGGTTGGACGACAATTTCCTGCGGATGGTGGGGCTTCTGTATAATAACCCCACAGTCCGTGTGCGGATGGGGCCGTATGTCTCTGAGGCGGTGGCGATGGGCAGAGGTACCCGGCAGGGTTGTCCCCTGTCACCGCTCCTCTTCGCTCTAGCAATCGAGCCCTTAGCTGCGGCCATGAGACAACATCTGGCGGATGGTATACCGTTGGGCGACGGGGTCCATCAGGTGTCACTGTACGCTGATGACTTGCTGGTCTTTGTCCGAGACGTGCGCCACAGTCGCTTCGCCGACCTCTCGGGGCTCCGAGTCAATGCGGGCAAGTCGTGCCTATATGCGTTCAGTGAGGGCGTGGAGGACCCAGAGTACAGTCTACTTGGCACGGGGGTCCGCTGGCAGGAGACTACATTTAAATATCTGGGGATCCAGATTTACCGCCAGCAGACAGACCTGCTAGACGGAAACTTGGGCAGAGCAGTGACGGCGCTCAGGGCCCAGATAAGCTTCTGGTCCACACTTCCATTGTCACCTACAGGCAGAGTGGCTCTCGCCAAAATGGTGATGCTTCCTCGCCTTCTCTACTACTTCGTGAACCTCCCGCTATTCCTGCCCGCGTCCTTTTTCTCTAACCTTAATAAGATTTTACGAGACTTCATCTGGGGTGCATCTCGGCACCGACTTGCGCTTGGGAAACTGTTCTTGCCTACGGACAGGAGTGGATTAGCGGCTCCCTGCTTCGAGCACTAGTACTTGGCGGCACAGCTCCAGTGGGTCGCCCGCTGGCTGGCGGACAGGGGAAGGGAGGATACCGCTACAGCTGACCCACCGTATACACTGGAGCGGATCACTGCACTGTTTCATCAACTGACAGCGCCAACGCGACCCACCCCACTACTGCTAGCGGTAGCATTCAAATGCTTCCGTAGGGCACTGTACCTCACGAGAGGGGTGCGCCCTTATGCGCCTGCGATACCCTTGGAGGGTTCGCCCGGCGGAGGGGGGACGCTCACGCACTCTATGTTAGAGCAATGGCATGCGGTGGACGTCCAGACGCTGGGCGATCTGAACCAGGATGGAGTATTGACACCCTACGAGTCGCTGGTTGCAGACGCTGGGCTCCCTACCGGAGGCTTCCTGATGCACAGGTCCCTAGTGGCGTCCATGGCGGCTAAATGGGGCGATGTCACGGAGGAACCCATGCAGCATTTGACGATACAGTATTTGCACGTCATGGGCAGGGGCAAGCACCTAGTCAAATGGTTTGCGGCGTCCATGCGAGCACATACGGAGCAAGATTTAGCCCCGCTGCGGGTGAAATGGGAGAGGGACATGGGACGAACGTTCTCTGACAGAGAGTGGGAAAAGATTCTACGAGGCCCGGTCCGCATCCCTAGAAACACGAGGTTCCGCCAGATCCAAGTATATATAGTGCACAGAGCCTACCTCACCCCAGACCTAATCAATAAATACTTCCACAGGGCAGACGCATCATGCCCCAGATGTGGGGAAGTGAACGCAGCGCTTCTCCACGTTTTGTGGCACTGTCCGCGCCTTGGCACCTACTGGAGGGACATTCACGCACTACTTACACGGAGCACAGGCCGCAACATCCCCTGCAACTGGCCTGAGTGTCTCTTGCACCACTTCAAGAGGCCGCCCAGAGACAAAGCGTCGTCCAGATTCCTTGACCTAGGGATGGTGATGGCGGTTCGCCTCATTACCAAAAGATGGAAGGCGAGGGACTCACCCACCACAAGGGCGTGGATCCTATCATTCTCATCGTGGGCTCGTGCTGAATGGACGGCCATCCGGAGGGAGGAAACTATGGGTCTCCGCAGGGAACCTATGGCAGGCCGATGGGAACAAATGCTAAACACTATGCTGGAGGCTGGAGCTGCAGTGGAGGCAGGGGCGGCGGAGACCTAAACTGACACCACAGGCGGGAGGAGCGGGGGAGCAGGCAGCAACATGGCGGGCATGCCCTTAGGTGTAATGCGTGGCACGGCGGCGATACAGAGCCTGGTACAGAACCTCACGAGCCCACTGGGTGGGTGCGGGCGAAGCAAGGGGAGGGGGAAGGTCGGGGCTGGGGAGGGTTGAGAACTGTCAATAGTGTCGTAGTTAATTGTTTGGTTCTACTGCACATGCTAATCTTTTCGGGATGGGATGCCTATGTATTGCTTGCTCTTCTCCTTATAGAGGGGTGAAGAACTGTCCCCTGACTCCTACTCGGAAGGCACGCCAGGACGTTGGTGCCCTGCTTCACACCATTTTAACTGTACTGTCATGATGCCACTGATGAGTCACATTGTTGATACTCCAATCCCTGTGAATACTCGTAGAGCAATTCTAATTGTTAAGCAGTGCATATTGTATTGTTTAAGTTACAAATACCAATAAACAGATTTAAACAACAGTATCGGTCAGTGGTGTGAGTAGCGGCCGGGCTGTGATGTGGGGAGGGGGAGGGGAGTGTAGGGGGTAGTAATCTATAGATTACGGAGGATTACACATAAGTAAACATATAAATAAATAAAATGAATTTCATTGCATGCACTGCATCGCATTTGGGGATGCAGTGCGCACAACAAAATTCATTTTATTTATTTATTTATATGTTTACTTACCTGTAATCCTCCGTAATCCATAGATTTCTACCCCCCACCCTGCCCCTGCCCCTGTCACCGCCCGGCAGCTATTCCCACCACCGACCGCTAATGGTTACTAAATATGCAAATGGACAAATGAACTAAGATTTTGAATTTCAATAATGTTTGAGTTTAGGTGGGTGGTAGGAGGAGATGAGCGGATGTGGCTGGTCAAGGTTGTGCACCGGAAGGCCTTGTGGTGTGAGGCCATGTGGACCCAGTCAAACTGACTCACTCTCCAAGGTGAAAACACCCAGCTCTCTGGTTTTCTCTGCATCTTCTGGGGAAAAGAGTATTGGAAAGTCCTTGAAAGAAAAATTGGGAGGGGCTATGATATTAAAGTTAAGGAGGCTTACTCAGCGGCATTACAATCCTAAAGATGAGCCATCAACGTTATGGAACAAACAAACAATTTGTTTGAGAGGATTCATTATTTGTAGCAGCTGCAGGGCCCATGTGATTAACTCTTGTGTGCCCCAAACTTCAATTGTGGATCTTTTCCTAGCAATGGCCAGTTGAGTGGAAACAAGGCTGGACCAGGCGGCTAAGCTGGATTTGAAGGCTTGTGTTCTCCTCATTATGGTCACTGTTACGACCATATGTTAAAGTGGAGATTGGAGTAGTTTCTGTCCTGTAACTCCAGTTCTGTAGTAGGGGTATCTCTGTTATAGTCATAATCTAGTGAATAGTCCCACCCATGTGCGTGGACCCCGGAGCAATTAAAAATAATCTCTTATGGTGTCTAAAAATGCAGAACTGCACAGACACTTAAGAGAGAATTTAAAGACAGATAATGCAGCCTATATCCACAGGCTACACTGTCCAGTACTTCAACTAGAAATTCCACCAAAAATCCACAAACAGCAAAGCCTGTCCAGATTTCCCTTGCTTTAACAGCAAAAACACCTCTGGAATGATAGAGAGGAAGACATGGACAGACAAGCCCCATACGCTGCCATTATGTGGCTCAAAACAGGATACTGTGCCTTTAAGAGAACTTTCCAGAACTTCACAGTATCCCAGAATGCACTGCAGGTCCCTTTTACTTTCAGTTCTTTTTGAAGGCGTAACACGCCAGACCTGTAGCATTCCTTACATGAATATCTCTCTCCACCGGGGAGGAGGGCGGGCGCTTATGACTATAACATAGATACCCCTACTACAGAACTGGAGTTACAGGACAGAAACTACTCCTTCTGTAGTAGGGGATCTCTGTGTATAGTCATAATCTAGTGAATAGATTGGCAAGCCCATCCCCACACCAAAGCGGCGGTGGAGAACAGAGAAATAATACCACTATTGTGCAAACAGATTTCGCAGCGAAGCTTGCCCAACCTGAGCGTCTGCCCTGGCATCAGTGTCCAGGCAGTAATGCTTACAAAAGGTATGAACCGACTTCCAAGTGGCCACCTTGCAGATTTCTGCAATTGGAACATTACAGAGCAAAGCAGTCGTGGCAGCTTTGCCCCTGGTGGAATGAGCCTTAGGCTTACCTCCTAAGGTCTTATTAGCTTTTTGGTAACACAATTGTATACAGGACACCATCCACCTCGAGATGGACTGTTTAGAGGTAGCAAGACCCGTCCTGACTGATCCATAATTGATAAACAATTGGTTTGACCTACGAATATCCTTGGTTTTATCCAGATAAAATTTCAACACCCTCCTGACATCCAGGGAATGCAGGGACCTTTCCGCTGGAGAGGAAGGATTCTGAAAAAACGTAGGCAAAGTTATGCACTGGTTAACATGAAAGTCAGAAATAACTTTAGGAAGAAATTTAGGGTGAGTACGCATAACAACCTTAGCAGCATGAAATACAGTACAAGGTTCTTGGCAACACAACGCCTGAATTTCACTCACCCTGCGGGCCGATGTAATGGCCATGAGGAACGGCGCCTTCCAGGACAGGTGCTGCAACGAAGCCTTATGAATAGGTTCAAAAGGCTCCTTCATCAATCTGGACAGCACCACATTCAATTCCCATGAAGGCGAAGGAAGCCGGACAAGAGGGAACACTGCGCCAGATGTAGAAGATATGGAAGGATGACATCTTCCTTACATGTCGTCGGGTCATAGTTCTTGGACTTGCACCAGATGCAAAACCTCTTCCACTTGTAAGCATAAGAAGTCCTAGTGGAAGGTCGGTTAGCCTCCTTCAGTATGTCCATGCAATCTTCAGGTAGATTCAGATGACCATATTGCACTATCTCAGGAGCCATGCCGCCAAACTCAAAGACGAGAGGTTGGGGTGCAACATCTGCCCCCCGAACTTCGTGAGAAGGTCCGGCCTGCACGGCAGCGGTATGTGAGGAAGGAGAGACCAGTGAAACAGGTCCGTGAACCACCACTGTCTGGGCCATTCCGGGGCAATCAGGATCTTCCGCGCCCTGGACTGGGACAGTTTGATGAGCACCGCCGGAATCAGGGGAATGGGTGGAAAAGCGTACAGAAAGCTGTTCGACCAGTTGATCCATAACGCATTCCCCAGCATCCCTGGCTGGTAGTACCTGGAGGCGAAGTCTCGGCATTTGCTGTTTTTGGCGGTGGTGAACAGATCTACGTCTGGAGTCCCCCTACTTGCGAAGACTTCTCCTAGTACTTCGTCGTTTATGACCCATTCATGGTTTTCCTGAATCAGTCTGCTCAGTGCGTCTGCCTGAACATTCTGCACACCTGGTAGATGAGGTAATACATCGTGGTCGTATTGTCCGTCTGAACAAGCAAAGAGTTGGTCCGGAAGGACGGATGAAAGGCCTTCAGTGCCAAGTGAACAGCTCTGAGTTCCAGGAAATTGATGTGGTACGTGGACTCCGTCGGGGACCACGTCCCTTGAATCTGTAAGTCTCCGGAGTGCGCCCCCAGCCGTGGAGCGACGCATCCGTCACGATAGTCTGCGTGGGAATGGCCTTGTGGAAGGGGACCCCTCTGAGGAGATTCTCTGCTGAACACCACCACTTCAGAGACTGAAGAGCATGTCGAGACAGTCGTATCTTGTCGTCCCAAGATCCTTTCCTCTGATCCCACTGATCCTCCAAGCACTCCTGCAATGGTCTCATGTGCAGCCGTGCGTGTGGCGTGAGGAAGATACAAGAGGCCATCGACCCCAGTAGAGAAGACACCGTCCTCACTGTTGAAGATGGAGCGGTCATAAGAGCCTGAGCCTTCCGAAGGAGTGATAATCGTCTCTCCTCCGAAGGAGACAAGCTTGCTGACAGCGTATTGATGGAAGCTCCCAAGTACTGTATGCACTGGACCGGAGTCGGGACAGACTTGGACATGTTGATGTGCAACCCCAGCTTGTTCAAGAGAACGCACGTCTTCCAGAAGTGCGCTAGAGCTTCCGAGAAGGAGGAGGCCTTGATCAACCATTCGTCCAGGTACGGGTAGACAAACACCTTGTTCTTCCTTAGGTGTGCAGCTACCACTGCCATGCACTTCGAGAATGTTCTGGGTGCTGACTTCAGCCCGAATGGCAGCACTGTGTACTGATAATGATTGGCGCCGACTTGGAATCGCAGGAACTTCCTGTGTTTGTGTGCAAAGGGCACATGGAAGTACGCATCCTGTAGGTCTATAGCACACAGCCAGTCTCCCTGTTGCAGCTGAGGATAAATCTGATGCAACAACAGCATGCGAAACTTCTCTCTGCGAATCCACTTGTTTGCTTGCCGCAAATCCAGAATGGGCCTGAACTCGTTCTTGTCCTTCTTGCGAACCAGGAAGAACCGGGAGTACAGACCTCTTCCTCTTTGAGACAGAGCTACATCTTCTATCGCCCTTTTCCTTAACAAGATATCTGCCTCCGCCTGGAGCTCGCGCAGTTGAAACTGCGAGCTGACCGGTGGAATCGATGGAGGCGGGCTGGTGAACCGAAGACTGTATCCATTGCAAACAATATTCAGCACCCACTTGTCCTGAGTAATTTTTCTCCACTCTGCCAGAAAGAATTGAACGCTTCCCCCCACCGGGACGGGTAACGGATGTAGGGGAAATAACTGCTCAGGGTCGAGACCCGGCTTCGCCCTTGTTCGCTGTAGAGGACCGCTGACCGCCTCTACCCTTCTGGCGCTTCTGGAAAGGCCTCCGGAACTGCTGCTGTTGTTGCTGCTGCTGTCCCGAAGTCTGTCCTCGCCCTCTGCCCTGTGCCCCGAACCGTCTCTGGAACGGGCGGTAGGCTTTCTTTTCTTTGGGCTTCTCCAAGCCCACAGCCGTCAGAGTCTCTGCCTCCGCTTTCATGCGTGCCATCTCATCGTCCGCATGCTTGCCGAACAGGGTTTCCCCCGAGAAGGGCAGATTGGCCACTCGCTGCTGGGCCTCCGGCTTGAGTGCTGTGAGCCTGAGCCAAGCGTGGCGTCGCTGGTTGATCCCATGACAGTACCCTTGGGCCGCCAAAAGAGAGACATCAGCGGCCGCGCTGATGACCTGGTTCGAAACCAGCATCCCTTCCTTCTGGATCTCCAGAAAATCCTCCCTCTTATCTCTTGGCAGGAGTTCCGTGAACTGCTGGAGGGATTCCCACAGGGCACGATCATACCGTCCCAGCAAAGCTGCATCGCTAGAGGCCTTCATGGCCGTAGATGCCGTCCCACAAGCCTTCCTGCCAGCTGAGTCGATCCATCGTCTCTCCTTATCCGGAGGCACTGTAGACGATGGGGAGTTAGAGTGTTGTTTTCTGGCTGCCGTTACTATAACGGAGTCCGGAACAGGGTCAATCCTCAGAAAGGCTGTGTCGGAATCCGGGGCCCTGTACTTCTTAAGAAGATGGGATGGAGCGGCTTTCGTCACTGCAGGCGTGAGGAACAGCTCCTCCGCTGGCTCTACCAATCCTGGCACGAGCGGTAGTAGAGGGCGAGACAAATGCTTCTTGTGAAGTGTCTCAAAAATCACGGACGTCGTAGGTGTTGGAGCCGTCACCGTGATTCCCAATTTTGCTGCACCCCTCAGGAGAACATCCTGGAAAATGCTGATATCATCCACGGGAGACACCCTCGTCCCCGGGGAGTCTGACAAGGTCGGGGAGTAGGACCTGGTTCTGGAAGAGTCCATGCGGGACCGTGATCCGCGCCTCCTGTGGCGCCGTCTTGACCTTGTAGAGGATCTGTGACGACTGCGCTACCTCCCTCTCTGTCCGGAGCGGGATCGTGACTTCCTTGGCTTCGGTCGCCCTGTCGGTTCCACCGGGACGGGTGACCTTGGCTTGGTTGGGGCCCTCGGCCGAGGGGTCCCCTTAGGAGGAGTCGGAAATCGTGGCAACGAACCTGTCCCCGGAGGAATCGGAGGAGGCTTGTCAGCCGGCAACTGAGGTTGAGGTTGAGGCTGAGGCCGAGGTTGAGGAGGAGGAGGAAGTGGCGGAAGTGGAGGCGGGGTGGGAGCCCGCGGAGGAAGTCCTCTCGTAATGGAGGAGGAGGAGGCGTAACTGTCTTCGGCCTAGCAGGGGTATACACAACAGAGTACACCGAGCCCGGTGACCCGCCCTCCTTACTAGGCAGGGACTTTGGAGAGCCTCCCACAGGCACTTGACGCCTGTCAGATTTACTCCTGGTGCCAGAACTCCTTCTATGCCTTCTCGGCGTCGAAGAACGTCGACCGGACGGCGAGCGTCGGCCCCTCGACGTCGAGCTTCGCCTCCTCGACGGCGAGCGCCTATCCCTCAACGGCGAATGCCTTCGCCACGACGGCGACCGTCTTCGCCTCGACGGCGACCTCCTACGCCTCAACGGCGACCTCCTACGCCTCAACGGCGACCTTCTACACCTCGACGTCAACCTTCGCCTCGACGGCGATCGTCTCTTCGACGTCAAAGATCCCCTCGACGACGACCTTCTCCTCTTCGCCGACGGCGAACGGCGGTGTCGCCTCGCCGGCGAGCGCCGACGCCTGGCCTCTCGACGTCGTGTACTCGACGACGACGAAATCGTCACCGGAGACTTCGACGGCGGTCTGTTCAGTTCCCTCGACGCCGAGCGTCGACGTCGCTTCGACCCAGAGCCCTGGGGAGACGGGGAACAGACTGCAGTCATCCCTCTCGACGTCGTGGTCGGTGCAATCGACGCAGACGGAGAATGGGGACGTTTGCTGGTCTTCCTGCCCCTGGGGAGCCCCCCAGAGGCCTCAGCATGGGCAGGGGAAGACCCTCCAGACCCACCATGCATCTTAAGTCTTCTGGCCTCCAGGCCCTGAAGCCTGATCTTCATCCTATCCCTCAGGGTCCTGCTAGAGAAACCCTGGCAGATGTCACACTCCTCTGGGACATGAAATGAAGGAAGGCAGATGATACACACCTCGTGTGGGTCGGACTTGGCCTTCTTCCTAGAGCACTCAGGGCATTTGTCGAATAATGCAGGCATATTGACCATCAAAGAGTGCACCAAAAGACAAACAGGAAGAAAAACCACCAAAGTGCTTCAGAGAAGCACTCAAACAACTTTGAAAAAGTGAAAAAATCACCAATAAACCCTTGAAAAGGGAGAGCTCAATGCTCCAGGGTCCTGCTTGCAGGAGCCGGAAAAAAGAACTGAAAGTAAAAGGGACCTGCAGTGCATTCTGGGATACTGTGAAGTTCTGGAAAGTTCTCTTAAAGGCACAGTATCCTGTTTTGAGCCACATAATGGCAGCCTATGGGGCTTGTCTGTCCATGGCTTCCTCTCTATCATTCCAGAGGGGTTTTTGCTGTTAAAGCAAGGGAAATCTGGACAGGCTTTGCTGTTTGTGGATTTTTGGTGGAATTTCTAGTTGAAGTACTGGACAGTGTAGCCTGTAGATATAGGCTGCATTATCTGTCTTTAAATTCTCTCTTAAGTGTCTGTGCAGTTCTGCATTTTTCGACACCTTAAGAGATAATTTTTGATTGCTCCGGGGTCCACGCACATGAGCGGGACTATTCCCTAGATTATGACTATACACAGAGATCCCCTACTACAGAAGTTCACCTATCAGAGTGGAGCCTTTGGGCCCTTCTGCTTCATGGAATTATCCAGGTCTATTTTTTCCTGATGTAGACCCACGTATGAGGTATTTAGTGGCCCCTTTCTCTCCCCAGGTGTAGGGTCAAAACGCTGACGCTCTTTAATTAAGCCTTGGATCGTTTGGATATCTGTGCAGGTTGGCAATAGTAACTTAACAACTGGGCTACTTCTAGGTGCAATATATGTTATTATAAATTGTATCCCGGACAGGCTTCCATGTACAATAACATGATTTTGGAAAACGGACTAAAGGACAACCCCCCCCCCCCTCTTTTTTTCCTTTTCCTTTTTCTACTCCTTATCCACACGAGCACCTTCTCTAAGCACTCAACTTCATCACTTTATCCATTTGTGGAGCTCAGAGTTTCTGATATAATGTGTAAATTAGAATGTTGTTTGAGACTGACTTATATGTATCTAAACTTTCAGAAATGCAATTATGTGTATGTGTTTTAATCTTCTGTTTTTGAAATCTTGTTTGCTGCCCTAACCTCGTAACTGTGGATTGAATATACAGGAATGTTTTTCTTCTTTTCCATATAGTGGTAGGAGATCTTTTGATATATTCAGTTCTCCTATGCCTCCTGATCAGACCATCGTTTGTCTGTATTATAAGTTACCCAGGTCCTTCGGGTTAATTTTGGGTTACCCTTTTGTTTTGTGACCACATCAAAGTTATGGAGGCAGAGTATTACACCGAAAAAAATGAAGGATGCATGCAATATTTCAAGAGACCTTTTTTAAATTGTAAAATCGTTCTTCCGTCCTGATGCCTGCAGTGTATAGACCATTCCTTCTGCTACCCTATTAGAAAATGTCTCTTTTCTTTTTAGAGAATAAAATGAATAAAATGTAGGGTTTCACACTGGGCCCAAATAATTCAGATACACAATGGGACTTGCCAGCTAATTCTACCTAATTTCACGAGATGAATCTATGCAGGTGACACTTGGCTGCAAACCTGGGTCTCTGGGTGACCATTCCCACCTTGAGTGCTTGGTAAAACCCAGTGGTGGCTGCTACGTGGAAGCAACTGTGGGGCGGTGGGGAGGGGAGGCACTAGGGGGAGGTTAAGGGATTGGGCTAAAAAATCATCACTTACCTCCCAGCCAGCTGGCCGACCGCCGCCGCATCTCCTGCGTCCTCTTCCTGGCTTCTTGGGGGAAGAAGGAAGCACTAGGGCTCCTACGCTCCCCGCAGGCAATCACAAGGCTGAAATGCAGCATTGTGATTGGTCTGAGCGCCGTGACACGGCGCTCAGCCAGGGGCTGGAGGGGTGGACATGTTGTCCATGCAGGCTGTAATATAGCCTGCATGGAGAACATGCTACTTAAGCATGACTGTTTGGCTGGCCCGAGAGGGCCGGCAGATCACTCATGCTCACATAAAGAGTGAAAACCACTCCCCCCCCCCCCCCGTTCTGAGCGCAGGCCCATCCCACAAAGACGCCATAACAAGAAAAAATAAAATGATAATAACCTCAAGTTATTATCATCCTATTTTTCCTTTCTTACACTGCACAAAGCAGTGGGGCGACGCTCCTCTGCCTTAGTTAAGGAGCCGCCACTGATAAAAGCCATTGATATCATTAATCCAGTATTGAATGAGGTCTTCAAAACCTCTAGAAAAAACGACAGTTCTTCGCAGTGGGAACAGGCCAATGTAATACCTCTTCTGAAGAAACCTATGGAGGACTCCTCAGTTCTCTGCAACTACAGGCCTATTTCTATTTTACCAGCTGTCTCTAAAATGCTGGAGAAACTGATTAATAACCAATTGTCGGATTATCTCGAATGCTTTGAGTTATTACTGCCCTCTCGGTCTGGCTGGGTTCCAGCCAAGGCAGAGCACAGAAACAGCGCTGCTTGAGCTTTCAGCATTGATCAGATCATATCTGGATGAAGGTCAGAGCGCCCCCTTCATATTGTTAGATCTTTTGGCCGCCTTTGACACAGTATCTCCTCTGGCATTGGTTCAGAGGTTAGCTGACGTTGGCATGTGTGGGCCAGCCATTCAGAGGCTCAAATCTTTCCTTGTTAATAGAAGTCCATGGGCATCACTTGCCAATTGCCATTCTAGCAATACAGCTCTTAGATATGGGGTTCCACAGGGGTCTTAATTGGGCGCTAGGAAATCTAATGTTTACATTAGCCCAGTGGTGCCATTCAGGTCTGATGACACTTAACTTATCCTATCTGTGGGGGGAAATGAGAACATCACACAACAGGCTTTCAAAAATTGCCTCCGTCAGGTAGTTGTTTGGATGAAGAGCATCAGATTGAAACGTACCTCTGAGAAGATCGAATATATGTTTTTTGACCCAGTTCAAGATGATTGATCCAACAACAGCTGGCCAAAAGAGCAAGTGCTGGGCTCAGTGACCAGTAGTTGTTCTGGAACCCCCAAAGTAGTTCCCACTGTAAGAAGAGGCCACACTGAAGTATTTACAATTACCTATCTGCTACTATCTCTCTTCCTGCCGTTTGCTTATGTAATTGTACTCTTCTTGACCTGTACGATGTTTATTTATAGTGCTTACCATGTGCATCTCACCTACTCCTGCAAAGAGCTCTGTCGCCCGAGAGGGAGTTGTTTGCACTATATAAAACTCTCAAAATAAAATAAATAAAGTAATGTTGGGGAAGAGTAAATGTTGGGGGAAGTAAGTGTTGGTGTGGTGAAGTAAATGTGTCAAAGTAATGTGGGGAAGAAAAGGGGACACTGCTGTTACAGATGTGCCCACGGCACCGCCTGTCCTCTTCTGATGTAATCTCCTGGTTCAAAGTTTAAAAGCAGCTCATGAAAAGGAGAGCAACTTGAGCAAGAATAATGCAGACATAAAAGTTAAAAGTTAGGCCAACTTAAAGTATTTTTATCAATGAATGTTTGCAGTACATAAAACCCTAAATTAACCAAGCAGCATATTTGGTTTGTGCAAAAAATACTGACTGTTTTGTTGTTTGGAATTGTGTTAGTATTTAAAAACGAAGGTTACATTGGCTGCAAAGGCTAAAATACTACCAAAAATATGCAGCGCAACAACCATCTGCGGTTGTCTCCTGCTACATGCGAGTAACTGACCCAGCTCTGCCCTTTTATTTTCGTTCTGGTACTTGCAGTCAAGTACTTGTAAGGGAAGTTCAGGGTTATCTGTTTTTGCTGGTTTTTATGCAGAAATATCGTAAACCATATCTATCTATCCCTGTTTGCATTTATTTATAAAAGCTGAAAATACTGGACTGTCTTGTTCTTGTGATACGCTTGAGGCCATCCGGTAGCTGTGCATATGGGAGATTAAACAAAGATTTCCTAATGAAGTTTACATGGCTGCACATGTGGAGATTTGCGAGTACTGCTATGCTAATATTTTCAGGTGAATATTTGGTTTATTGTACAGACATATGGGTGATGACTTTCCAAGTTTCTGATTTGACGCTCTCTTTTTAATGGTATGTCACTATTCCTTATTTATCGGTTTCAGTAGTGCTCCAAGGAAGGAGGAGTCACCCAGCCTCTTAACCTTAAGACCAATTTGATCCTTCTAAATAGTATAAATCAAGTCTCGCGCACACACTCCAAGTTCAATTATATACCAAATACACAATGTCTTTAGAATTCTCTGTTTTTGTTCTTTCTCTTCTTATTTCTTTAGTGCCCAGCCAACACTTGTTTCGTCGTATCAATAAAAATATGTTTTGGGTTGTAGTGTGTGAACATACACATCACATACCAATATTCATGCTAGTAGTGGAAACCAGAGACGGTTCTCCCAAGTGTATGGCTGTGTTGAAAAGAGTGGTGTCATTGTTTATACTTTCACTTTACACCAACTGCATTTGGATGTACAACAACACCCTAAATATAAAGTGAATACATATGTCTACATAGATTAACTCTTAATATTCAGAGTACATGCCTATAATTATGTGAGACGCGGTGCAATTCATAACCCACATTAAATGGTAGAAATTGTGAGGACAATACACTTATTGCTGATGTAGATATAAGAATCCCAAATAAAGGCTGTGGACACAAAGTATTTGCCCTGAGGCTCTGATGTTGTGTCCACAGGCAAATTTGTATTCCAGCCCTGAGGAAGTCGTGGGAAATACCCGATACGACGAAACAGTGTTGGCTGGGCACTAAAGACAAAAGAAAAGGAAGAACGAAAAACGGAGAATTCTAAAGACATTGTGTGTTTTGTATATAATTGAATTTGGAGCGTGTGCTCGAGGCTTGATGTATAATACTTATATATGGTTTATTGTATATGTCGCCTTAGAACACTAAGGCACCACGGTGCGAGTATACGTTCATCACTTAAATAAAAGTGAAAATATACTAGTTCCAACTTCATTTCTTCACCACTCAAAAATCTGGATAAGTGCCAACAGGAGAAAAATAAATGCGGCCGAATCCAGTCTGAAATGTCAAAGCTGTATCCCTACTTATAACGAGAAAAGGAAAACTGCAAACGCCAGGTTGTAAATGAAAGCAGTAAAGGTGCGTGTGACCGTGTGTGCCCATGTGCGCCCGTGTGCGCCCGTGTGCGTGTGTCCTGGCCCTTGAATCGTCTTCCTCTCGTCTGTCTGTTTCCGAGCCGTGCGGGTCGGGGGCTCTGGCGGTGCAGGGGCCGCCTCTGTGGGAAGCCGAGCTCAGGGGCAGCTGTCCGGTACTCCCTGTGTCTGACTCGGGGATGGACAGTCATCGGCGCGATGGAGCATGATCGCGCCCCCTCCTCCCCCACCGAACGCGATGAAGGGCCCCAAGTCTCCCATATCGCACACATATGTACTGGTCTTCCATAATTCAAAGATCTCGAAAAAGTGACGCCCCGGCGGCGGAGAGACTTGTAAATGCGTCTTGGGTCGAGTGGGGGCCGCTCTGAAGATCAGGGTTGGTCGGGGCAGCCTGCACAGCAGGGGCCTGTATTATGTCTCCGGCCTGGACCCACTTTGAGGCCCCGTGAGCGGCTGCAAACCCGAAGACCTTTTCATCCTTCAGAATCCTTGTAGGCACCGCAACCAATCCCGAGTCTGTCAATAGGAAGTGGTTAAATAAAAAATATTTTATATTTCCTAACTACAATGACTGTTTTCAAACGCTCTGAATGATGGAAGCTATCATATAACGTGTACTTGTAAAGTGCACATTCACCCGTGGACCTCTGGGAACCAAATAACAGTTGTTCATTTGTACCCATTTTAGTGACCTCCTTAGGATTGACGTCTGGGTGCCCCCGCTTGGATTGGGACGCGTGCCCTTGGGGCCAAACACCTTGCAGTGGAGTCCTGAGTCACCCGGCTCCCTGATCTTGGTGGTATAAAGCGCCCTGCCCAAGATCAGACAGTGACAGCCTCCGTAGCCGGGACTTCACTGCAGCTGTGGGCTGGCGTCGAGCCGGTCACACGGGTCTCTAATCCCGAAGCATGGACGCGGCCTCCCGCAGTCCCCCGTGATAATCGCTCACGATCACACGGCGGAGTCAAGTGTGGGAGCCGGTTTCGGAAACACGTCATCTCCTGCCCCAGGGCTGTGAAAGGGGAGGCAGTTACCCCTCGCGGCTCCCAGGCTCTAGCCTTTGGGTCCAGGGGCAGTCAGTCTCTCCCCACTGACCCCCCACCTGACCTGTCACCCACCCCGGGGAGGATCAGAGCGCATTCCTCCTCCTTGGGGGGTGAGGCCGCAGGCACCCTGCGGGTGCTCGGCGCGGCTGGAATGAGGAAAAGGCGGCGGGCAGAGGTACCTGCCTGTGACCCTCTGTGCAGGCATCCCTGCCTGCGAGGACGCGGGCACCCACCGGGCCCCGGGGCTCACGGGTTATACGAGTGACTGCGCCATTTCCTGAGGCAGGGAGATTGAAAAATGAAGGAAGAACATTGGAAAATATAGATATTTTGAGTGGCTGTAAGTCCAGCAAAACCGTCTCTTGACTCTTGTGCTCTAGGAGCTATATATACGTTTCAGTCGCAGAGCGTTAAGTGTAGGGCTGCAGGTCATAGAACTCATTTGAGAGAGGCCTATTGCCAGGTGTTACTGGCCAGTATCCCCTAGAGGACAACAAGTCCCACAATGCATTGAGCTGGATGCGTTGTGACACCCTGCAAGATGCGTCATGAGGCCCGTCATTCTGTCCATCTGGCCTGTTTCTCATATCACTGCTGCTCTGTGTAAACCCGCTCGCCTGACCTACCTCGGATCAAGAAAGAATGACATCTAAAAGCAGGTTTACATCCCCGTTTGTATTCAGATTTCACATTGTATTCATTTTGCTGCGAAAAACGGATTAAAAAATCTCGGAAAAGTGACGCACCAGCGGCGGTAGAGGCTTGTACCTCTTCCCCCCCCCCCCACCCCCACCCCCCTTCTGTGGCCTCAGAAATCAGTCTCGGATCTTTTTAGGGCTTCGCGCGTTCAGTGCCCCCTACGCGCCCGCTGTGCTGGCGCCTACTCTGTATTTCGTTTACCTTCAGGTTTCAGTAAGACACAAACACAGACATACAAACTCGTGTACACAAATAAATATACATTCAGATATCGAGAGGAAGAAATACACAAAGTCACACATGTAAACAGACACACACACAGAAACATTAAGATACAGAGGGAGAGGAGAGGAAGCACACAGTCACACGTGTAAACTAACAAACACACAAACATTCACATACAGAAAAAGAAAAACAAACACAGTCACACATGTAAACAGAAACATTCAGACACGAGAGGGAGAAATACACACATGCAAACAGACACACACAGAAACATTAAGATGAAGAGGAAGGCACACGGTCCCATGTGTAAACTAACAAACACACAAACATTCACATACAGAAAGAAAAAAACAAACACAGTCACACATGCAAACTGAAACATTCAGTTATAGGGTTGAGGAATGCACACCGTCACACGTGTAAACACACACACACAAACATTCAAAAACACAGAAAAATAAACAGTCACACGTGTAAACTAACAAACACGAGAGAGAAAAGCGAACGCAGTCACGCATGTAAACGAACTAACACACAAACATTCAGATACGCAGAGAAAAATGCACACAGGCACTCAAGCGAACACATTCACAGAGAGAGAAACGCAGTCACACATGTGAACAAACGCACAAAACAATCTGATACAGAAAGAGAAACGCACACACAGGCAGGCACACAAACACTCATTTATGCACACAGAAACATGCAGATGCTGAAGGAGAGAAACGCACACAGACACACGTGGGAACACACAGACCCAACGCCCGCAAGCACAGTGTGGGGGTCGTCGGATTGTCATATGAAAGGGTCCCGGGTCCGGGCACTTGGGTGGAGACCGCAGGGTGCGCCGGTCCGGGAGAAGGTGAATCTCTTCCCTCGCAGCCTCTTCTCGCTGCTCCAAATTAATCACAATATTGATTTAAAGTTAGGTAAACACCGCGCACACCTTCCTTGCAGAGAGTCTGGCAGCCCTGAGCCGAGAGGAGAGAGGAGGAAGTGAGACTGGTGAGGCGGGGCGGGGACCTCCGCCGCCAGACGGTGAGGCAGCTCAGTGGCAGGAGCGCCTGCGGCCAACTGCGCGCCTCTCTCGCTGGTGGCAGGAATCAGTGCTCCAGTTACATAGCGCTTCCCGAGGCACTTCTGGCGTTTTTATGCGCTGTTTAAGCACTAAACATTAGCTTTAGAATGGTATTTCATTTACCGACCATGGAATGATGGAAGGCTGGCGCTGCCTTGCTATGTTCTCAGACCTCACGATGTGATTCGCGTTTTACTCACAAGCTTCTGCTGGGGGTGTAGGATATGAAATAGAAGAATGCCAATACAGCTTGGTTGTTGCAGAATGAAACGAGAAAAGGCAAAATAAAAGCGTAGTGCTTAGTTCTCCTGTTTTTCACAATCAAACTAATAGTGCAGCAGTCAGCCCCGAGAACGAAGGACTCGTTCCTTGGCGCTTTAACAATCATTTTCATTCCAGCGCTATGGCTGTCCTTTGTCTGCGGCCACTGAAGGACAGGAGGCTGGGTCAGCCTTAGCGAGGTATGAAGTAGTGGCTCACAGGCTACACGCGGCCCCTACTTCCGGCGCATTAACCAACTGTAGGTGCAAGAAGTAGGGCTACGGGGGTGCTGTGGAACCCACAATAACCATGTTGGAGGTGAATATAGGTGGATGAGCAGCAAAGATGACTTACATTTGTCACATCTGCTGCGCGTTCAAAGACCAAGGTCAAAGGTCAGTCTAGTCTGCTGACAAATTGCTGCTTATTTTAACATGACACTAGTGTTTGCTTTTGTGTCTCTGTTTCCAAATTGTGAGTATTTTGTAAAGTGAAATATGTGACAATCTTACTGGGAGTGTGAAAGGGAAGTCTGCAGGATGTCGTTGTTTCTAACACTCAGCATTTGAGTGCCCATAAAATGAACTGCACACATATTTTAAAATACACCAGCAGTTAGGAAAGCCCCAACGAAACCCCTTTTTTTGTAATTCTGAAGCTCAACGATACAAGAATCAGAGATAACAACGATTTTAATTGAATCAAAACAAGACACTTGGTGATGTGCAAATGATCACTATTCACTGAATCTTCATTTACACACGTTCTCGTTTGTGCCTATTTTCAATTTTAGCAGTAAAACTGGAAGATCTTGAATGATATAGACTTACACAAAAGTGTCCGTTTACCATGTTTTTGGTATTCACAAATAATGAGTTTACATTTATTAATAGTAATTTTACCACTGTGCACACCTGCCAGAGACCCGAACATGTAAAGATAGGCCAGTCCTGGCTTTTTATGTGAGGAGTTCTATGTAGCGACTATGGAGTCTACCAGTCTTAAAAGGACTTTTAGTAAAATTAAACTAGTAGTTTGTGAATAGAAAGTAAGAGTAACCACGCACAAAGTTGTGTGACCCAGGCCCAGGTATGTGCAGATGTAGTGCTCCTTTCAAAGGTAATGTGCTTCCGGTGAATGACCGGTCGCTACCACCCCTTGTTTTAGTGATATATTTGTGACATTGGGCTCCAACGTGCAACACCAGCTCCATCCTTCACCCTCTCAGCGGCCCGGCGGAGTGGGCGTGGCTCAGTTCCTACAGCGGCTCTCTGTGATGCTTGCATTTTTCTGCATCCCTCTGTGCTCAGTGATATTATTGGTGGCAGTGCCAAGGTGGCCTGGTGAGATATTTGAGTGGCAATACAAAGGAATAATAAGGGACACAAATTCGAGGTTATGCGAAAAAGAAGGAAACTAGGAAGAAAAAAAATCGATGCACCCCGAAGCCGGGTGGGAAAACGTGCAAATAAACAGAGCTACGAAACACGCGGAAAGAAGGAATCCGTGAAGGGGGAAATGCCGAGGTGTCGCTGTGTCGGGGAGGGACCCGGGGGAGGTAGTAAAGCCACCCTGTAAAGAGGCACCCCTGCCCAGCGCTGCTGAGTGACGAGCCTGGGCCCGGGGCTTGGCAGGGACAGACCCACCCTGGGTGGGTAGAGAGGTGGCAGCGAGGTTACCCTGTAAAGTGGCTGCTCCTGTGGCTTGGCAGGGACAGAGCCACCCTGGGTGGGTAGAGAGAGGTGGCAGTGAGGTGACCCTATAAAGTGGGTGCTCCTGTGGCTTGGCAGGGAGAGAGCCACCCTGGGTGGGTGGGGAGAGGTGGCAGTGACCCTGTAAAGTGGCTGCTCCTGTGGCTTGGCAGGGTGCGAGCCACTCAGGGTGGGTGGAGAGGGGTGGCAGTGAGGTGACCCGGTAAAGTGGCTGCTCCTGTGATTTGGCAGGGACAGACCCACCCAGGGTGGGTGGAGAGAGGTGGCAGTGAGGTGACCCTGTAAAATGGCTGCTCCTGTGGCTTGGCAGGGTGCGAGCCACCCAGGGTGGGTGGAGAGAGGTGGCAGTGAGGTGACCCTGTAAAGTGGCTGCTCCCGGGGCTTGGCAGGGTGCGAGCCACCCTGGGTGGGTAGAGAGGTGGCAGCGAGGTGACCCTATAAAGTGGGTGCTCCTGTGGCTTGGCATGGACAGAGCCACCCAGGGTGGGTAGAGAGAGGTGGCAGTGAGGTGCCCCTGTAAAGTGGCTGCTCCTGTGGCTTGGCAGGGACAGAGCCACCCAGGGTGGGTAGAGAGAGGTGGCAGTGAGGTGCCCCTGTAAAGTGGCTGCTCCTGTGGCTTGGCAGGGTGCGAGCCACCCAGGGTGGGTGGTGAGAGGGGACATTGAGATGACCCTGATGCGCCCGGGGCTTGGCAGGGCGAGGTGCCTGTAAAGTGGCACCCCTGCCCGGCGCTGCCGCTGACGAGCCTGGGCCCCGATGCCCGGCAGAGTGCGAGCCACGCTCCTGGGACGAGCCCTCGAGCCTTGGCACGGCGCCCTTTCCCGTTACGAACTAGGAGGAGCCGCGGAGCCCAGGCACCTGGGGTGTCATTGGAGGATCCGCTCCCGCGGAGATGATAAATAGGGAGGGAACCAGGAACTGCCAGGCAGAGCGGCCGAGGAGCGCCTGCTGCAGGGAGTGAGGAGGGCGAGAGGGAAGAGCGAGCAGTGGAGAAGAGAAGAGGCGCACACAGCACACTCCGACACCCTGCCAGCCGCCCACATGGCCTCTCTCCTGGGCACCTACCCCTGGCCCCCCGAGGGCCTGGACTGTTCCTCCATGGACGGCGAGCTGTCGGACGGCCTCTCACCCCACCGCTCCCCCGCCCCTGGGGGGGAGCACAAGGCGGCGGAGACCCGGATCCGGAGGCCCATGAACGCGTTCATGGTGTGGGCCAAGGATGAGCGGAAGCGGCTGGCCGTGCAGAACCCGGACCTGCACAACGCCGAGCTCAGCAAGATGCTGGGTAAGGACCAGGGCCGTTATAGCAGGTTACTGCCTTCTCCCATCGGAGTGGGCTGAGGGGCTCCAGCACCAGGCAAGAGGCTGGGTACAGTGATCAGGGCACTTACCGCTGGTTAATGCCTACTGGAGGGAGAAGACCTCTACACAGGGGCCAGCAAGAGGCTGGGCACAGTGATCAGAGCACTTATCGGTGGTTAATGCCTACTGGAGGGAGAAGACCTCTACACAGGGGCCAGCAAGAGGCTGGGCACAGTGATCAGGGCACTTATCGGTGGTTAATGCCCACTCTAGGGAGTCAACTTCTACACAGGGGCCAGCAAGAGGCTGGGCACAGTGATCAGGGCACTTACAGGTGGTTAATGCCTACTGGAGGGAGAAGACCTCTACACAGGGGCCAGCAAGAGGCTGGGCACAGTGATCAGAGCACTTATCGGTGGTTAATGCCCACTCTAGGGAGTCAACTTCTACACAGGGGCCAGCAAGAGGCTGGGCACAGTGATCAGGGCACTTACAGGTGGTTAATGCCTACTGGAGGGAGAAGACCTCTACACAGGGGCCCGCAAGAGGCTGGGTACAGTGATCAGGGCACTTATCGGTGGTTAATGCCCACTCTAGGGAGTCAACTTCTACACAGGGGCCAGCAAGAGGCTGGGCACAGTGATCAGGGCGCTTACCGGTGGTTAATGCCTACTGGAGGGAGAAGACCTCTACAGAGAGGCCAGGAAGATGTCATTAGGGCAGTTATCGCTGGTTAATGCCTTCTCCGTGAGGGGTAGTGTGTGGGTGCTGCACACTGACAGAATGCACCTCCCAAGATGCTGGGTGGGTAAGAGCACGGTCATTATCACTCGTTAACGCATTTGGTAATCAGTGGGTGAGATTTCAGGTTTCACTGCAGGAGTTTGGTGTCTTCAGTCAGCCGTGCAGGTTTACTTACCCCTCATACGTACTTCCCTGTTTTCTGTCATCTTTTATCCTGTACTTTGTGATCCTCTGGGATGACCTAGTGGGCTTCTGCACCTGCTGCAAATGCATTGCTTCGGTTTACGAAACTGTGCGTGGTATTAGCAACGGCTGTAAATCACAGCGCTGCGAAGCCACTCAACAGTAGCGCTGTTTAAAACAATAGTATCATGTTTATTATTTAATTTCCTCTAACGAGTTAAACAAACAGCACCCACCAAGATAAGTAAATCGCAGTTTCCGAAGCCGCGTGGTTGGTTCCACGATTTCGTGGTTTTTACTTATTTAAGTACAATTTCTCAATTGCACCTGTTTTGAAAAACCCGTGAGATATCAACTCTCGGAGGTGCTATGATTGTTTCAACAGCATTGCAGCGCTAGTGTCTCGTTCTGATCACTAGCGCCGAGATCACCATTACTAGTGACAGCGCCATGGCCGCCATTGTTATCACTGTTGTTATTAGTGACCGCAGCGCTTTTATCGGTGTTATCATTTTTCACGCTCCCCATAATGCCCCTCCCTTTTGCTGGTGTTCTCGAGACTGCTTCCAGGAGTGCTAGACCCGTGTTTCACTGTTCTCGAGTGCCAGATCCGTGTTTCACTGGTGTTCTCGACACTGCTTCCAATAGCGCCCACCTCTTATTGTACTGGTGGGTGTTCTCCTGACTGCTTCCAATAGCGCCCACCTCTTATTTCAATGGTGTTCTCGTGACTGCTTCCAATAGCGCCCACCTCTTATTTCACTGGTGTTCTCCTGACTGCTTCCAATAGCGCCCACCTCTTATTTCACTGGTGTTCTCGTGACTGCTTCCAATAGCGCCCACCTCTTATTTCACTGGTGTTCTCCTGACTGCTTCCAATAGCGCCCACCTCTTATTTCACTGGTGTTCCCCTGACTGCTTCCAATAGCGCCCACCTCTTATTTCACTGGTGTTCTCGTGACTGCTTCCAATAGCGCCTACCTCTTATTTCACTGGTGTTCTCGTGACTGCTTCCAATAGCGCCCACCTCTTATTTCACTGGTGTTCTCCTGACTGCTTCCAATAGCGCCCACCTCTTATTTCACTGGTTTTCTCGTGACTGCTTCCAATAGCGCCCACCTCTTATTTCACTGGTGTTCTCCTGACTGCTTCCAATAGCGCCCACCTCTTATTTCACTGGTGTTCCCCTGACTGCTTCCAATAGCGCCCACCTCTTATTTCACTGGTGTTCTCCTGACTGCTTCCAATAGCGCCCACCTCTTATTTCACTGGTGTTCTCCTGACTGCTTCCAATAGCGCCCACCTCTTATTTCACTGGTGTTCTCCTGACTGCTTCCAATAGCGCCCACCTCTTATTTCACTGGTGTTCTCCTGACTGCTTCCAATAGCGCCCACCTCTTATTTCACTGGTGTTCTCGTGACTGCTTCCAATAGCGCCCACCTCTTATTTCACTGGTGTTCTCCTGACTGCTTCCAATAGCGCCCACCTTTTATTTCACTGGTGTTCTCCTGACTGCTTCCAATAGCGCCCACCTCTTATTTCACTGGTGTTCTCGTGACTGCTTCCAATAGCGCCCACCTCTTATTTCACTGGTGTTCTCCTGACTGCTTCCAATAGCGCCCACCTTTTATTTCACTGGTGTTCTCCTGACTGCTTCCAATAGCGCCCACCTTTTATTTCACTGGTGTTCTCGAGACTGCTTCCAGAAGTGCCAGACCGTATTTTTGCTAGTTTTATTATGACTACTGTCAATAACACCCGCCCCTTGTGCTACTTGTATTAACATGACTGCTCCCAATAATTTCAAATCCTTATTTTACTGGTGTTTTCATGATTGCTTCCAGTAGTCCCAAGTTTTACTGGTGTTATCGTGATTGCTCCCAATAGTTCCAGGCCTGTGTTTTACTGGTGTTATCGTGATTGCTCCCACCAGCTCGACTCGTGTTTTACTGGTGTTATCGTGATTGCTCCCAATAGTTCCAGGCCTGTGTTTTACTGGTGTGTTCTGATTGCTTCCAGTAGTTCCAGACCCGTGTTTTACTGGTGTTATTGTGAATGCTCCCACCAGCTCGACTCGTGTTTTACTGGTGTTATCGTGATTGCTCCCAACGGCTCCAGACCCGAGTTTTACTGGTGTTATTGTGATTGCTCCCAATAGTTCCAGGCCTGTGTTTTACTGGTGTGTTCTGATTGCTTCCAGTAGTTCCAGACCCGTGTTTTACTGGTGTTATTGTGAATGCTCCCACCAGCTCGACTCGTGTTTTACTGGTGTTATCGTGATTGCTCCCAACGGCTCCAGACCCGAGTTTTACTGGTGTTATTGTGATTGCTCCCAATAGTTCCAGGCCTGTGTTTTACTGGTGTGTTGTGATTGCTTCCAGTAGTGCCAGACCCATATTTTACTGGTGTTATCGTGATTGCTCCTAATAGTTCCAGACCTGTGTTTTACTGGTGTATTGTGATTGCTTCCAGTAGTGCCAGACACATATTTTACTGGTGTTATCGTGATTGCTCCTAATAGTTCCAGACCTGTGTTTTACTGGTGTATTGTGATTGCTTCCAGTAGTGCCAGACCCATATTTTACTGGTGTTATCGTGATTGCTCCTAATAGTTCCAGACCTGTGTTTTACTGGTGTATTGTGATTGCTTCCAGTAGTGCCAGACACATATTTTACTGGTGTTATCGTGATTGCTCCCAATAGTTCCAGGCCTGTGTTTTACTGGTGTGTTGTGATTGCTTCCAGTAGTGCCAGACCCATATTTTACTGGTGTTATCGTGATTGCTCCTAATAGTTCCAGACCTGTGTTTTACTGGTGTATTGTGATTGCTTCCAGTAGTGCCAGACACATATTTTACTGGTGTTATCGTGATTGCTCCTAATAGTTCCAGACCTGTGTTTTACTGGTGTTATTGTGATTGCTCCCAATAGTTCCAGGCCTGTGTTTTACTGGTGTGTTGTGATTGCTTCCAGTAGTGCCAGACACATATTTTACTGGTGTTATCGTGATTGCTCCCAATAGTTCCAGTCCAGTGTTTTACTGGTGTTATCGTGATTGCTCCTAACAGCTCCAGACCCGAGTTTTACTGGTGTTATCGTGATTGCTCCCAATAATTCTAGGCCCGTGTTTTACTGGTGTATTGTGATTGCTCCCAACAGTTCCAGGCCCGTGTTTTACTGGTGTTATTGTGATTGCTTCCAGTAGTGCCAGACCCATATTTTACTGGTGTTATCGTGATTGCTCCCAATAAATCCAGTCCAGTGTTTTACTGGTGTTATCGTGATTGCTCCTAACAGCTCCAGACCCGAGTTTTACTGGTGTTATCGTGATTGCTCCCAATAATTCTAGGCCCGTGTTTTACTGGTGTATTGTGATTGCTCCCAGCAGTTCCAGGCCCGTGTTTTACTGGTGTTATTGTGATTGCTCCCAACAGTTCCAGGCCCGTGTTTTACTGGTGTTATCATGATTGCTTCCAATAGTTCCAGGCCCGAGTTTTACTGGTGTTATCGTGATTGCTCCAAAAAATTCTAGGCCCGTGTTTTACTGGTGTCTTGTGATTGCTTCCAACAGTTCCAGGCCCGAGTTTTACTGGTGTTATCGTGATTGCTCCCAACAGTTCCAGGTCCGTGTTTTACTGGTGTTATCGTGATTGCTCCCAACAGTTCTAGGCCCGTGTTTTACTGGTGTTATCGTGATTGCTCCCAACAGTTCCAGGCCTGTGTTTTACTGGTGTGTTCTGATTGCTTCCAGTAGTTCCAGACCCGTGTTTTACTGGTGTTATTGTGAATGCTCCCACCAGCTCGACTCGTGTTTTACTGGTGTTATCGTGATTGCTCCCAATAGTTCCAGGCCTGTTTTTTACGGGTGTTAGCGTGATTGCTCCCAATAGTTCCAGGCCTGTGTTTTACTGGTGTGTTGTGATTGCTTCTAGTAGTTCCAGACCCGTGTTTTACTGGTGTTATTGTGAATGCTCCCACCAGCTCCAGACCCGTGCTTTACTGGTGTTATCGTGATTGCTCCCAATAGTTCCAGGCCTGTATTTTACGGGTGTTATCGTGATTGCTCCCAATAGTTCCAGACCCGTGTTTTACTGGTGTTATTGTGATTGCTTCCAGTAGTTCCAGACCCGTGTTTTACTGGTGTTATTGTGATTCCTCCCAGTAGTTCCAGGCCTGTTTTTTACGGGTGTTATCGTGATTGCTCCCAATAGTTCCAGGCCTGTTTTTTACGGGTGTTATCGTGATTGCTCCCAATAGTTCCAGGCCTGTTTTTTACGGGTGTTATCGTGATTGCTCCCAATAGTTCCAGGCCTGTGTTTTACTGGTGTGTTGTGATTGCTTCTAGTAGTTCCAGACCCGTGTTTTACTGGTGTTATTGTGATTGCTTCCAGTAGTTCCAGACTCGTGTTTTACTGGTGTTATTGTGATTCCTCCCAGTAGTTCCAGGCCTGTGTTTTACTGGTGTTATCGTGATTGGTTCCAGTAGTTCCAGACCCGTGTTTTACGGGTGTTATCGTGATTGCTCCCAATAGTTCCAGACCTGTGTTTTACTGGTGTGTTGTGATTGCTTCTAGTAGTTCCAGACCCGTGTTTTACTGGTGTTATTGTGAATGCTCTCACCAGCTCCAGACCCGTGTTTTACTGGTGTTATTGTGATTGCTTCCAGTAGTTCCAGATCTGTATTTTACGGGTGTTATTGTGATTCCTCCCAGTAGTTCCAGGCCTGTGTTTTACTGGTGTTATCGTGATTGGTTCCAGTAGTGCCAGACCAGAATTTTACTGGTGTTATTGAGACTGCTCGCAATAGTTCCAGACCTGTGTTTTACTGGTGTTATCATGATTGTTCCCACTAGTTCCAGGCATTTGTTTTTTTGGTGCTATCTTGGTTGTTCCCAGTAGTTCCTGACCAGTGTTTTATTGGTGTTATCATGATTGCTCCCAATAGTTCCAGACCCTTGTTTTGCTGTTGTTCTCGTGATTGCTCCAAATAGTGCCAAATCCTTGTTTTACTGGTGTTCTCATGACTGCTATCAATAGTTCCAGACCCTTGATTTTACTGGCGTTCTCGTGACTGCTTCTAGAAGTGCCAGACCCCTATTTTGCTGGTATTAATGTAACTGCTACCACAAAGACCAGACCCGTGTTTTTCTGGTGTTCTCATGACTGCTCCCAATAAAACCAGACCAGTGTTTCACTGGTGTTCTCATGACTGCTCCCCAAAAAATCAGACCCTTGTTTTGACTCGGCGTGGCCCCTAGTTGACCTCAGCCCTGTGAAAACTTGGTATTTCCGCTGGTGTGGGCACAGCTACTGGAGGTGCCCTGGGCCATGTAGAGTCTTGAGTAGAGTGCAAATAGCAAGTTTAGGACAAACTCCTGTGCCTCTTCACTGCATGGCTCTAATGCGCTGGAACATGCTCGCCTACGCCTCTTCACTGCACGGGTCTTATGCGCTGGAACATGCTCGCCTTCACCCCTTTACTGCAGGGCTCTTAGGCGCTGTAACATGCTTGTATTCGCCTTTTCACTGTAAGGCTCCTAGCGCTGTAATACGCTCGCCTGCACCTCTTCACTGCAGGGCTCCATGGCGCTGTAGCACGCTCTCCTTTTCACTGCAGGGCTCTTTGGCACTGTAACCAGCTCCCCTTTTCACTGCAAGGCTCTTTGGCACTGTAACCAGCTCCCCTTTTCACTGCAGGGCTCTTTGACACTGTAACCAGCTCCCCTTTTCACTGCAGGGCTCTTTGACACTGTAACCCGCTCCCCTTTTCACTGCAGGGCTCTTTGTCACTGTAACCAGCCCCCCTTTTCACTGCTGGGTTCCTTGGCACTGTAACCAGCTCCCTTTTTTACTGCAGGGCTCTTTGGCACTGTAACCAGCTCCCCTTTTCACTGCAGGGTTCCTTGGAGCTGTAACTCGTTCCCCTTTTCACTGCAGGGTTCCTTGGCACTGTAACCAGCTCCCCTTTTCACTGCAGGGCTCTTTGGCACTGTAACCAGCTCCCCTTTTCACTGCAAGGCTCTTTGTCACTATAACCAGCCTCCCTTTTCACTGCTAGGTTCCTTGGCACTGTAACCAGCTCCCCTTTTCACTGCAGGGTTCCTTGGAGCTGTAACCAGACCCCCTTTTCACTGCTGGGTTCCTTGGCACTGTAACCAGCTCCCTTTTTCACTGCAGGGCTCTTTGGCACTGTAACCAGCTCCCCTTTTCACTGCAGGGCTCTTTGGCACTGTAACCCGCTCCCCTTTTCACTGCAGGGTTCCTTGGCACTGTAACCAGCTCCCCTTTTCACTGCAGGGCTCTGTGGCACTGTAACTCGCTCCCCTTTTCACTGCATGGCTCTTTGGCACTGTAACCCGCTCCCCTTTTCACTGCAGGGTTCCTTGGCACTATAGCCAGCTCCCCTTTTCACTGCAGGGCTCTTTGGCACTGTAACCCGCTCCCCTTTTCACTGCAGGGTTCCTTGGAGCTTTAACACACTCCCCTTTTCACTGCAAGGCTCCTTGGTGCTGTAGCGCACTCTCCTTTTCACTGCAAGGCTCTTTGGCACTGTAACACACTCCCCTTTTCACTACAGGGCTCTTTGGCGCTGTAACATGCTCACCTGCACATCTTTACTGCTTGGTGCTTTAGCGTTGTAACAAGCTTGCCTTCTCCTCTTCACTGCAGGGCTCTTTGACGCTGTAACACTTGCCTTCGCCATTTCACTGCAGGGTTCTTTGGCGCTGTAACACACTCCCCTGTGCCTCTTCACTGCACAGCTCTTTGGCGCTGTAACACCCTCGCCTCTTCACTGCAGGGCTCTTTGGCGCTGTAACACGCCGCCTGCGCCTCTTCTCTGCCAACTCTTTGGTGCTGTAACACACTTGCCTGCGCCTCTTCACTGCACGGCTCTTTGGCGCTGTAACACCCTCGCCTCTTCACTGCAGGGCTCTTTGGCGCTGTAACACGCCGCCTGCGCCTCTTCTCTGCCAACTCTTTGGTGCTGTAACACACTTGCCTGCGCCTCTTCACTGCACGGCTCTTTGGCGCTGTAACACCCTCGCCTCTTCACTGCAGGGCTCTTTGGCGCTGTAACACGCCGCCTGCGCCTCTTCTCTGCCAACTCTTTGGTGCTGTAACACACTTGCCTGCGCCTCTTCACTGCACGGCTCTTTGGCGCTGTAACACCCTCGCCTCTTCACTGCAGGGCTCTTTGGCGCTGTAACACACTCCCCTGTACCTCTTCACTGCACGGCTCTTTGGCGCTGTAACACCCTCGCCTCTTCACTGCAGGGCTCTTTGGCGCTGTAACACGCCGCCTGCGCCTCTTCTCTGCCAACTCTTGGGTGCTGTAACACACTTGCCTGCACCTCTTCACTGCACGGCTCTTCGGCGCTGTAACACCCTCGCCTCTTCACTGCACGGGTTCATGGCGCTGTAACATGCTCGCAAAGACAAAACAAAAGATATTTAAAAATGGCTGTTTGATTTGATAATGACTTGGATGAATTGTGATACATCTGGCAGCCGCTCGTACAGCTCAGCTCCTTTGCTTCAAATGTAATTGTGGTGCGTTCAGTGAGAACAAGGCTGTTTGGGTTGAGGTCAAAGTAGCATGTCGCATTTGAAATCTTGACGTGATCTTTGATGTGCTCTACAACGAAAAGCGCCGAAACAAAACAGAGCGCTTCATTCACACTACTTTGAGGCTTATTTACAAGCCCCAGGCGCCGCCGGTGCGTCGCCTTTAATATGGGAAAGACTGAGTGGCGCACAGGCGGCGCATGGGGCTTGTAAATACAACCCTTTTGTATTTGTGCTGTTTGTGTAAAATCGGGTTCATGCTTTTGATCTATGCTTCGGGGATTACTACACACAGACACGGCGATTTTTAAAAGACGGCACTTCCGCGTCACTGCGCAGGCACACAACTGTACATTACAGTCCGAGTTATTAAAAAACAGTAAGACGAGTAATTTTGTGCATATTTCAGTCCGCTTTTTTGTGAAATTAGGTATATTGTGCACTTCAATCTTTTTTTTTATAAAGTAACTTGGTTTATGACGAGTTTGGTACTGCCTTAGGTTTACAAGTCACCTGGGTATGAAGTGTACGGATGTCTTGTTTTTAAAAGTCAGTCCGAGGATGCTGTATGCATTACACTTGTTTTATGAAGTAGGTTTGGGTATGGAGTCCATGACTGAACCCCGTTTTAAAAAGGAGGTCGGGTGTTCGGGTGTGATGCGCACAGTCCAGTGTTACTTATATAAAGCAACGAGATATGTTCAGAAACGGATGTAAGGAACTGATGGACTATGTTTAACAGTTTGCCCTTAAAACAGCTAAATTGTGTATGTACAACATCACAACAGGCGTACAGAAGGTAGTTGTGTGATACGTTCAGTAGTTTATAAAGTAGCGGTGCGATGCTGACGACACAATACATGGACTTGTGCATTCCATACGTTCAAGAACAATTTACACGGCGAAACGTGTTTATTTTACACAACAGCTGTAAAACGACAATAAACACATCTTTCCTACATAACTATTATATCTGGATATTGCTACATTACGGTAATGTCGTATGTGAGATCCCTGCTGACTCTACAGGAGTAAGGCTGTAAAGTACACTCACTAGCCTCTGTTGTGTATTATTTCTTATACCTCTTCCCGGAGTAAACTCGATATGTGCCCTTTATTTCCCTGCATTTTGTAGAAAAGTACAGCGTTGATCAGAGCGCCCTGCTCATTTTACACAAGTAAAACAGACAAACATATATTTTATTTCTGAAGATAAAACGTTATTTACACACTTTACAATAAATGAAACCGTACAGAGGACATCACGTCTCTACCGACCTCACACGTGTAAAGTACACACCCCCTGCATACTTTATAAAGTAAAGCTGTACTGCGCGCATCCGAGCCCTGTTTACAGCCCTGCTTCCTTTATAAAGTAAAGCTGCTCGGCGCGCATCGGAGCCCTGTTTCCTTTATAGAGTAAAGCTGTACTGCGCGCATTGTAGCCCTGCTTACTTTACAAAAACGAAACTGTACAGGGGACATCACATTCCTGCCGACCTCCCACACGTAAAGATGTAAATACCGCCTGCTTACTTTAAGAAGTAAAGCTGTTGGGCGCGCATCGGATCCCTGCTTATTTGATAAAAGTACAACTCCAGACTGAAATGCATAATTTACCCAAGTAAAATGCAATATACGCATCCCGTGCTTCAAATCTGCAATGCACTCCTCATGGCCTTGCCTCCTCTCTGAAAGTAAAGCTGCAATGTACTTGTCACACCCCTGCTTACCGCACACAAGTAAACCGTGCTGAACACACCCTGCCCTCCTTACTCAGCAACAGTGAAACTGTAGCCTGCACCCCCACCCAGCTTTCTTTCACAGACGCCTCTGCCTGCACCCCCTGCTCGCATCCTGCCCGGCTTCCTGTACGGGAATAACCCTGTAATGCACACGCCTCATCCGTGCTTCCTCCATGGAAGTAAGCCCATCCGCCCTGCCCCCTTACACCTCCTTGGCTGCGACTCCCAAGATCCTTGGCCTTGCGCCACCGATGCATCACTTTTAAAATGGGAAAAAGTGACGCACCGGGGGCGCAAGGCCTTCATAAATAAGGCCCTTTGTGCGGTTCAAGAGATGCGCTTTGGGTAAACAGAACAGCTGCAAAGCAACACGTCTAACTTTAAAGCACTCTGTGGGGAAAAGTGAAACGGAACATTTTTTGTGGTTATACAGCTGAGTGCGTGTCGTGTTACTCTTCTCCTATCCCTGTAGTACAGAACACGAGGGTGCAGCACAACTACTTTTATAAGGCTATACAGCAGGCACACACAACACATCAACTCACACATACAAGGGAGTTTCGGCAGGATTAGTACGTGTGGCGTGCCCTTTGGCTGCGTGACATGCAAACGCGTATGTTAACATGTAATTACACGAGCACACAGAGTGGGCATGCACTCTATCAGATGAAAGGGAACACTGGAGCGTGGCCGTCCCGGCCCTACTAGCTAGGCGGGCTTTACTCAAACACGTAAACAAGCACTGGCACCGCTCATGAAATGAAGTGTAAGTCCACCCCCTCCTTTACTAGCGGGGTTACACATTAGTGCTGCGGGCTTTACTCAAACACGTAAACAAGCACTGGCACCGCTCATGAAATGAAGTGTAAGTCCAGCCCCTCCTTTACTAGCGGAGTTACACATTACTGCTGCGGGCCTTACTCAAACACGTAAACAAGCACTGGCACCGCTCATGAAATGAAGTGTAAGTCCCGTGGGGTTCCACATCAGTGCTGCGGGATTTACTGAAACGCGTAAACAAGCACTGACCAATCATCTCCAAGGGATGGCGCTCCGTTTAGGACTCTAGATCGTAGTGCGTTTCCCCTCGTTCCTGAGGATGGACACTTTACCGACGTGCTGTCACACCAGCGTTCCCCCCTCTCTCTGTCGTGGCTGTCAAGTGACACCGCCCCTCTCAGTGCGCCCGGGATATTTGAATGTGATCGGGGTTAAAGTCAGAAAAGGAAACATGCGACGTGGGTCTGTCCAGAGGCAGCAGGTCACAGCTTCCGTCCCGGGAGACTGAGCTCAGCATTTAAGCTTTCCTGATGGATAAAAGGAGTGCCACGTGCTTGTTCTGTACCAACATTTGATTCAAGCGCCCGTTCAGTGTGTGGTGTGTGCTTGTAGTTTGGTGCCAGATGGGCTGTAACAGGGTCGGATTGGGATCGCAATTATGCCCGGTCAATCCCAAAAAGAAAACATCATTTTCTTAGTCTCCTTGGACTCAGTTTTAGAAAAATGCTTAATAACCTAAGAATTTTAAAACCTATGGAATCAGTAAGATTGGTGAAAACTAGAAGCATTGCATTTGGCCAGGTGGGCAAGGGGAAATAAAATGGCCCAAGGTCCACAATACCTGATTTGCCTAGAGTTGCCACCTGACGTTTTATTTTTACAGACATGACCCCAGTACAGGGTAAGGTGAGGTAAGAATGACCCATCAAATAGAGCAACACCTGACCACCATTAAGGCAGATTGTCACACTTAACACCTTCGACCCGCCCACCATAGCCTGAAGTGCGAGGGCCTTGGAGGGCAGGAATGAGGCAGAAGCCCTTTTAAAACTGGCCCACATGTCACCCTTAGGCACCGGCCAATGCCCGACTGCCCGCCTTCCCAATCCAACCCTGGGCATTAACAGAGAGAGCTGGTGCCCGACACACTGAGCCATGCCCGGTGCACAGAGGCCTTATTAGACCATCCATACAGTGAGATGCCAGACTGTCCTTTTGTCCTAGGGTGACATCATCCACTCGACTGCCACTGTAGCGGTACATGGAGGGACCCCTTTATCTTCTCCCCGCATCATCAGCTAGAAATAAGGATCCTTGAATGCCTCTTTCTTTGATATTGCATCGGTTTCATGGGGCGAGGATCTTGCACTATGGCCAGAGCTGCAGACTTTAAAATTGGGGAACCAGGTTCCAGTCTTGACATCGGCTCAACATCCTGTGATCCTGGGCAAATCACTTAATCTCTCTGGGCCCCAAAAATGAACCTGGCCTTGTAATGTAACTGGTGCTCATGTACAGCCTCGAGTACGGTCGAGCTCGCGCTACATAAAACTGCAAAAAATCACTTGGGCTGTGGGCGCTGCTTTACAGGGGGCACCTAGTGAAGTGGAAAATGGGCCTCTTTTTCTCGCTCCCATATCAGCAGCAATGCTTCTTGCAAAAGTGTCTCTTTTTATGAACACTGGTTAGGTTTTTTGGAATGTATCACTAGGTTAGCCCCTCTAAAGCCATTTTCAAGGGGCCACCAGTGACCGGAAGTACGGCTATTTCCACTCTCACATCACCAGCAATGAGGATTACATAATGGCACTATGTTTCATGGCACTTGTATGGGTTTTTAAACCTATTGTGGCATCATTCGTTAAATGATTTCTAAATACTCGCGAGGCATCACTTACTGGATGATGCCAATTACACATAATAATTATAAGAACAATTATTGCCCACTCCTGCATCACTAACTATAAGGAATCCACTAAGTCCATTCACCGGGCGACGTCTGCTTAGGTCTGAGACCTATTCTGACCTCATTCAGAGGCTGGCCCCACAGAAGCCGTTGTCTCTGCCAACTCCATCACCACTGCCCGCACACTGACAAGAACAAGTGCACACTGTTCCTTTCTTGGACGATGTTCACCAGGGCTATAAGTAGGATGAAGAAAGGGGGGGTCCCTGAAAGGGTTGGAGCCTATATAACTAAGGGCATGCCTTAAACATATACACTAAAACTCCCATAGAGTGCCACCTAACCCGCACAGCTGCATAAAAGCACAGCTGCAACTGGCATATGTGACCACGGATCTGTACCCTTTGCAGAGAGGCCAAGGATTGGATGACCACCTATTCTGAACACCTGTTTGCCCCACTGACACTGGAAAAAGTTGCACTGCCTTCAGGCACAGCTCAATTGTGCCTCATTATAAATACGAGGATTCGATCAAATTCAAAATATGCAGCAGAGAAGAGTAATATTCGGCCTGGAAAATAATGCAACCAGCATCCTGGAGATAGCAAAAACTCGCACGGAATGCAAGGTTAAGTAAAGCATGTGAAATATAAGCAGGAACAACACCGATTACCTTAACATTTTTCACACTCATCGTTCGAAAGTTGATCCGTGTTTTTGCATGAAAAATAAGGACTAAATAGAAGGCCCGAAAGGGATCCGTGTCAATCAGGGTGCAGAGGAGCGTCCCCACTGCTGGAACCAGCAGATGCATGTAAAATGAAATGTTAATAAAGTAGTTCATAAAACTGCTTTATTATCATTTTATTTTACTCCAGAGCCCCCACCGAGTCTTGAAGGCGGGGCCATCAGGAGCAAGAGGAGTGGAGGGCTCCAGGGCACTGCCAGTGCGCATGCAGGATTAGCCGGTTGTCTTAGGTCAGCCAAACCAACATGCACACTTGGACATCTCCAGGCTGTTGCATGGAGAGATCGGTTCGTATGCTCCAGCCCACTCCAAACAATCCCTCTGCTTCTCTCATGCTGGATAATGCCAGCATCAGAGTAGCATCTAGATTGGCGTAGGGGACTCTGGGAGCCTGTGTGAACATCATCTGAAGAGGCGGTGGACGTCAAGCTAAAGGTCAATCAATCAATGCATTTTTAAAGCGCGCTACATACCCGTGAGGGTCTCAAGGCACTGGGGGGGGGCGCTACTGGTCAAAGAGCCAGGTCTTGAGAAGTCTTCTGAAGGCCAGCAGGTCCTGAGTCTGTCGTATGCTGGTGGGGAGAGCGTTCCAGGTCTTGGCGGCGAGGTAGGAGAAGGATCTGCCGCCGGCGGTGGTTTTTCGGATACGAGGAACTGTGGCGATGGCGAGGTTGGCTGAGCGGAGGCTTCAGGTGGGGGTGTGGAAGCTAAGTCGGTTATTGAGGTATGTAGGTCCGGCGTTGTGTAGTGCTTTGTGTGCGTGGATGAGAAGGTACGTTTTTATTTGTATTCATTCCCCTCCCCCGTTTGCCCCCAACTCCCATGCCTCACCGCTGTCCCCAGCTAGTGGCTGCAAGTTTGAATGTCTGTTATAAATTACTACTGGGTCTGAGGCCCAGAGTGCCTTGGTCTACTTAAAGCCCTCGTTGCTTAATTTGATTTGAGACCTACTGCGACACTAACTCTTGGAATAGCGGGACCACCATCTACTCGAAAGAAAACCAATTCTCTTTGCACTCGTACGTCACAAGCAGTAAGGATTCCGGAAAGTCTTTTTGTTTGATGATGGTTCATTGATCTCCGAAGTGTAGGGTCACATTTTTTACTTGGTTAAAGGGACAATCCAGTCAACAGACAGATCTCTTTCTTTACCTGCATCTTCAACAAAGAATAACAAAGCGCATGGGGTTGACACATCATTCAGTGAATCTCCACAATAAAGGGGCCATTCAGACCCCTCTTGTATCATCAGCATGTACTAACAGAAATATTCCAGAATGTTCCTTTTTTGGTGGTGTCAAATTGAGTTTGAGTCTGTTATTACATCTCTGAGAGATATGAAGGCTCTATGTAGTCAAAAGGAACTGATTTCTCTTTTGCTGGTCTTCTGTCATCAGAATTCACCAACAGGCATATTTCAGAGTGTTCCTTTGATCAACCAATTAGAATTAGTATTTGTCACCCCTAGGGGTATCTGGGTGCTGTGGGTGAAACGTCTCTGTCGAAAAGCCTGGTCGTGAGTTTCTTTCTGAAGTCCACCTTGGAGGGGGCTGTTGGAAGATGGTAGGGGCAGGTCGTTCCAAGTCTTGGCAGCAATGTAGGAGGAGGAGCGGCCTAGGCTGCGAGTGATGCAGGGAGTATGCGCGTTAAGTGAGGTGGAGTCCAGGTATCAGGTATGGTGTCGTGGACCTTGGTCAGCGGACTCGATAATTCTCGCTTCGGTGCTTACTCTAATCAGGGGTTCCACTCGGCAACTCTGGGCATTAGCTTGCCTAATCTTCACAACGGCCCCACCAATTCCGGGGATGCCTGGCTCCACCTTGGGGACTCCCAGCAAGGGACCATCCCACAGGGAAAGCCAGGACGGGTTCCCCAGAGTTATACAGCGCCGGGACGCCCCGTTGCTGGGGCAGCTGTGCGCTTTACAAGTATACTACATTTACATTTACATCTTGTGGGTGGGTGCAGGGCTTTAAGTGGGAAAAAAACTGGGGGGGCTCTAAAAGGGGCGGGGCAAACCTCTTAAAGATGTGTGGCCTATCCAAGTAGGGGCATGGTCTAAATAAAGATATGTATGGATAACGCCAGACACCCTACCCAGAGGCGCAAGTAGAGCCAAATTTCGAGGGGGGGGGCCTAAGAAAACATTTCCGGAGGTGGGGGGTAATTTTTAAGCAATAGGCAGAGTGGAGGTGCAGGGCTCTACAAAGGGGTGAAAAACAACAAAGCCTCATTAACAAGCAAATGGTCTTTTAAAGACCTAGCGAAGTACTCGGTTGCAGCTGAGTGTGTTTGGAGGCTGGTTGCAGGATCGCAATCTTACGCTTACCAAAAATAAGACGCTAAATCTATGAAATTACAAGTTTTTTTATTATCCTTAGTTCTAGGTAATTTACCCAACAAACAAAGCTTTACTCAGAATGACTAGGAGATAGGTGCCTGAAGAGTCATTAATTAAAGAAAGGACTTTCTGTCCTAAACTGTGATACTTCCCCACAGTCCCGCATCATATGATAAAAATCTGCATGAAAGGATCTACAGCGTGCACAAAGGTCAGCGGCCTCAGGATCTAGACTGGCAACTCCAGCTAGAGCAAAATAAGTTTGGTGCAAGAAAAAAAAATGGACTACATCTGCGATGCCAGAAAATAGAGCCCGATAGAGACCCGTTTCGAGGCCCCCTGAAAATCACCGCCGGTGCTCAGACCCGGCCCACTTAAAGCCCTGGGTAGATGGAAGTTCAGTCAGTGGTTGATGTACGCCAGGCCTTGATCCTGCAGAGCTTTGTTGGTGTGTGTGAGAGCCTTGAACTAGCATCTCTTCTGGATGGGGAAACACTGGAGGTTTCTGAGGAGGGGGGGGGCAGGGGGGTGATGTGGATCCATTTGAGGACGTCCAGGATGATAATGTCGGGTTGGATTTGAGATCTGCAGCCTCGTGGGCTTCACTGGGCTAAAGGGGCCTAGAGGAAAGAATGCCAACTCTCTCTCTGGTGGCAACATCGACAGTTTCCAAGAGTAAGGATTCCCCGAGGGCCTTGGGATGGCGATGCTTGTGGTGGGTCTAAAGAGTGCTGTGAAATCATTCACTGGATGCCCCCCTTAGAGCGTCTTCTAGCCACCCCCCCCCCCATGTATTTACATCGGCACTTAGTAACCACAACGTCCCTTGCACTCCTGAGATGCAATCGTCCAATCTGTACCCCAGATCAAGCACAAGCCGGCAAGGGGCAGCCCCTTCCCATATGAGAGCTGGAACAGGCTGCCACCTGCCATGTGGAAGCAGACAACATGGCCGCCCGAGAGCTCCCTGTGCCCATAACTAGGTATGCCACGGGAACGGCCGCTCCCTATTAACACCGCATTTGGAACACACGGGTGACCGGCCTTGGCTTTGACCGCTCAGTAAAACCGCATTCAAAAACATCAGTTTTCAAACAAAGAAGGTTTCTATGTTGCTGTGGGTCTTTTGCTTGGGTCTAGATGATAATAAAATGGCATGTATTTTATTTTCACTCACCTTCTCAAAACTCACGTGTTTTTATTTTTATAACAACGCATGTTCTCGCGGGAGCAGCTTCTATGGGCTTAGTAAAGGAAAGTAGGTATCTTTCTACAGATGACTGATCCCGTAAAGGAACAAGCCGGTTACGATATGAAACTAAAGTTAGGCGTTCCCTGAACATGACTAGTGCCCTTACTTCCCAAACACATGCCGTAAGATAGCTCACTCAGCTGAGCCCCAAAGATCACGTGCTGGTGGCTCAGACCCCTCCAAGGCTGACTCACCATGGCATCCATCCTTCTGAGGTCGATAAAATGAGAGCCAGTTCGTGGTGAAGCGCCGAGAGGCACCTGCACTTTATAAATAGCACTTACGAGTGTTAGGAGGCATTCGGTATGCAGACGACACCCAGATTCTGGTCTGACCGGACGGGCGCATGCGCAATGAACGGCACCCATCTCAAATTCGATGAAGTCCTGAAAACCCACTGGAATCCCCCCTTTAGAGCACAGCTCCCGGCCGAACGATCTGCGCGCTCTGTGGGGCAAAGATACGCATGTGGTGGCTGCTTTGGAAGGGCCTGGGACTTATTCTAGCATTGCGAGGAAGTCGACTAGGCGTGGGGACCAGGCGAGACTCGAGCTTCATATTCAGCATGGGGGTGCAGAGCAGGTCTGAGGGCGGTGCGGGGTACCCCAAGAGGAGCAGTACGGTGCGCAGAGCAGGTCTGAGGGCGGTACGGGGTACCCCAAGAGGAGCAGTACGGTGCGCAGAGCAGGTCTGAGGGCGGTACGGGGTACCCCAAGAGGAGCAGTACGGTGCGCAGAGCAGGTCTGAGGGCGGTACGGGGTACCCCAAGAGGAGCAGTAAGGTGCGCAGAGCAGGTCTGAGGGCGGTGCGGGGTACCCCAAGAGGAGCAGTACGGTGCGCAGAGCAGGTCTGAGGGCGGTACGGGTACCCCAAGAGGAGCAGTAAGGTGCGCAGAGTAGGTCTGAGGGCGGTGCGGGGTACCCCAAGAGGAGCAGTAAGGTGCGCAGAGTAGGTCTGAGGGCGGTGCGGGGTACCCCAAGAGGAGCAGTAAGGTGCGCAGAGCAGGTCTGAGGGCGGTGCGGGGTACCCGACGGGCCAGCAGCTGCGCCCAGCAGGTCTGAAGGCGGCGCGGGGTACACCAAGAGGAGCAGTAAGGTGCGCAGAGTAGGTCTGAGGGCGGTGCGGGGTACCCCAAGAGGAGCAGTAAGGTGCGCAGAGTAGGTCTGAGGGCGGTGCGGGGTACCCCAAGAGGAGCAGTAAGGTGCGCAGAGTAGGTCTGAGGGCGGTACGGGGTACCCCAAGAGGAGCAGTAAGGTGCGCAGAGCAGGTCTGAGGGCGGTGCGGGGTACCCCAAGAGGAGCAGTACGGTGCGCAGAGCAGGTCTGAGGGCGGTATGGGGTACCCCAAGAGGAGCAGTAAGGTGCGCAGAGTAGGTCTGAGGGCGGTGCGGGGGTACCCCAAGAGGAGCAGTAAGGTGCGCAGAGTAGGTCTGAGGGCGGTGCGGGGTACCCCAAGAGGAGCAGTAAGGTGCGCAGAGCAGGTCTGAGGGCGGTGCGGGGTACCCCAAGAGGAGCAGTACGGTGCGCAGAGCAGGTCTGAGGACGGTATGGGGTACCCCAAGAGGAGCAGTAAGGTGCGCAGAGTAGGTCTGAGGGCGGTGCGGGGGTACCCCAAGAGGAGCAGTAAGGTGCGCAGAGCAGGGCTGAGTGCGGGAGCGGGGTACCCAGTAAGGTGCGCAGAGCAGGTCTGAGGGCGGTGCGGGGTACCCCAAGAGGAGCAGTAAGGTGCGCAGAGCAGGGCTGAGTGCGGGAGCGGGGTACCCAGTAAGGTGCGCAGAGCAGGTCTGAGGGCGGTGCGGGGTACCCCAAGAGGAGCAGTAAGGTGCGCAGAGCATGTCTGAGGGCGGTGCGGGGTACCCAGTAAGGTGCGCAGAGCAGGTCTGAGGGCGGTGCGGGGTACCCCAAGAGGAGCAGTAAGGTGCGCAGAGCAGGTCTGAGGGCGGTGCGGGGTACCCCAAGAGGAGCAGTACGGTGCGCAGAGCAGGTCTGAGGGCGGTACGGGGTACCCCAAGAGGAGCAGTACGGTGCGCAGAGCAGGTCTGAGGGCGGTACGGGGTACCCCAAGAGGAGCAGTACGGTGCGCAGAGCAGGTCTGAGGGCGGTACGGGGTACCCCAAGAGGAGCAGTAAGGTGCGCAGAGCAGGTCTGAGGGCGGTGCGGGGTACCCCAAGAGGAGCAGTACGGTGCGCAGAGCAGGTCTGAGGGCGGTACGGGTACCCCAAGAGGAGCAGTAAGGTGCGCAGAGTAGGTCTGAGGGCGGTGCGGGGTACCCCAAGAGGAGCAGTAAGGTGCGCAGAGTAGGTCTGAGGGCGGTGCGGGGTACCCCAAGAGGAGCAGTAAGGTGCGCAGAGCAGGTCTGAGGGCGGTGCGGGGTACCCGACGGGCCAGCAGCTGCGCCCAGCAGGTCTGAAGGCGGCGCGGGGTACACCAAGAGGAGCAGTAAGGTGCGCAGAGTAGGTCTGAGGGCGGTGCGGGGTACCCCAAGAGGAGCAGTAAGGTGCGCAGAGTAGGTCTGAGGGCGGTGCGGGGTACCCCAAGAGGAGCAGTAAGGTGCGCAGAGTAGGTCTGAGGGCGGTACGGGGTACCCCAAGAGGAGCAGTAAGGTGCGCAGAGCAGGTCTGAGGGCGGTGCGGGGTACCCCAAGAGGAGCAGTACGGTGCGCAGAGCAGGTCTGAGGGCGGTATGGGGTACCCCAAGAGGAGCAGTAAGGTGCGCAGAGTAGGTCTGAGGGCGGTGCGGGGGTACCCCAAGAGGAGAAGTAAGGTGCGCAGAGTAGGTCTGAGGGCGGTGCGGGGTACCCCAAGAGGAGCAGTAAGGTGCGCAGAGCAGGTCTGAGGGCGGTGCGGGGTACCCCAAGAGGAGCAGTACGGTGCGCAGAGCAGGTCTGAGGGCGGTATGGGGTACCCCAAGAGGAGCAGTAAGGTGCGCAGAGTAGGTCTGAGGGCGGTGCGGGGGTACCCCAAGAGGAGCAGTAAGGTGCGCAGAGCAGGGCTGAGTGCGGGAGCGGGGTACCCAGTAAGGTGCGCAGAGCAGGTCTGAGGGCGGTGCGGGGTACCCCAAGAGGAGCAGTAAGGTGCGCAGAGCAGGGCTGAGTGCGGGAGCGGGGTACCCAGTAAGGTGCGCAGAGCAGGTCTGAGGGCGGTGCGGGGTACCCCAAGAGGAGCAGTAAGGTGCGCAGAGCATGTCTGAGGGCGGTGCGGGGTACCCAGTAAGGTGCGCAGAGCAGGTCTGAGGGCGGTGCGGGGTACCCCAAGAGGAGCAGTAAGGTGCGCAGAGCAGGTCTGAGGGCGGTGCGGGGTACCCGACGGGCCAGCAGCTGCGCCCAGCAGGTCTGAAGGCGGCGCGGGGTACCCCAAGAGGAGCAGTAAGGTGCACAGAGCAGGTCTGAGGGCGGTGCGGGGTAATCCAAGAGGAGCAGTAAGGTGCGCCGAGCAGGTCTGAGGGCGGTGCGGGGTACCCCAAGAGGAGCAGTAAGGTGCGCAGAGCAGGTCTGAGGGCGGTGCGGGGTACCCGACGGGCCAGCAGCGGCGCCCAGCAGGTCTGAAGGCGGTGCGGGGTACCCCAAGAGGAGCAGTAAGGTGCGCAGAGCAGGTCTGAGGGCGGTGCGGGGTACCCCAAGAAGAGCAGTACGGTGCGCAGAGCAGGTCTGAAGGCGGCGCGGGGTACACCAAGAGGAGCAGTAAGGTGCGCAGAGCATGTCTGAGGGCGGTGCGGGGTACCCAGTAAGGTGCGCAGAGCAGGTCTGAGGGCGGTGCGGGGTACCCCAAGAGGAGCAGTAAGGTGCGCAGAGCAGGTCTGAAGGCGGTGCGGGGTACACCAAGATGACCAGTAAGGTGCGCAGAGCAGGTCTGAAGGCGGTACGGGGTATCCCAAGATGACCAGTAAGGTGCGCACATCCGGCCTAAGGGCAGAAGCAGGTACTTACAAGGTATCCCAAGGTTGGACCAGCTTGAGCACACAGCAGGAATCTCGGGTCAGCTCAACATCCTGTGATTCTGGGGAAATGACTGAATCCTCCCGGGCCTACCAACAATGAATGTATCCTTGTGTAACGTGCAAAGCCTCCAATGCCTTGGGTCGTGTTCGCGCTATATAAAACTGTAACAAATAAAGGGGCGGCTAGAAGCCCCTATCAGCGCAGGCTACTGAATAACCGAGGTGCTAGTGCAACGCAAGGACAGTGACACTGGTGGGCGTCAATTCACCAAAATACCATGTGAAGCGGAAGTGACCACAGCCATTTGACCTTTACTTTGACTTACATACACAGTTTACACATAGGAACACATCAACACTATCGTGCACATAAACACACTCTCACCCCATGCATGCATACAGCATACATTTAACTGCATTTTTACTTCCCTTAGCTTCCAGATAGATTCGTATTCCAGCTAATGTACTCCATTTTTTTATTACTCTAATAGTGAATAATATTATTCACTATTTGTATAATAAAACAATGGACAGAAACCAAGCAAGTGGAGCTGCAACCAGGGTCCATTAGGAAGAGCTTCCCCTGTGTTCCAGGCACTGATGTTGCCACCTCTGAGGCCAGAGGTCGCAACTGCAGTGCCAGCAAGGGACAAGCAGCTGCGACCCATGTAGATACTGCAGGGAAACCACTCCTTAGCTAGCCCCAGCCTCGCCAATATCTAGAGGCCGCCATCAAAACAATGTGGCATCCCTTGTGCGCAGAGGGCCCCAAGTATGCAAGGGTGGGGAGTGGGGAGATGTGTGGGGGACAGACACCCTGCAAACCGTGCAAAGGCAGCTGACACTACTGTGTCCGAGTGACCCCACGCGTGTCAAAAAGCTTGCTTTCTAAGCAGTCGGCATGCATGAATGCAGAAAAAGTAGTCTTGTGATTTTCATTATATTGCAAAATATTAACGTAAAATGTGATTAATGACCAAGTATTTGTAAGGCTTGCCTCTCATAATTGTTTTCTTTCGCAAATAAATCTGACAACGATATCCACATATGTGTATAATGTAGATGTGGGCTGCCTTTTCTGTTGGGCACCACTTCCCTTCAACGAAGAGGTTTACATTCTGGCTGCTTTCCATCAGGAGTGTCGTACTAGTCTCTAACTCGGCACCAAAAACTGCTGCGTGGCGCACGCGCACCTCTGAAATTGAATTACATGCTCTCTCCAGCTCACTACTGCCCGCTCTTATTCATCCCCGCTTTCTCTTTTTCTCCCCGTGTTCCTATCGTTCTCTCCCTCCGTTCTCTCCCTCCGTTCTCTCTTTTCTTACTTTTTCTCTGGGTCAAAATGTCATCATGAAAATAATTGCAGGTCCCCAAAAAGTTCCTTTCGTTACTGCACATATGCCATACATCAACATACACTAAATGCATGCACACATACGTCCCTCGGTGCACACGTACCACAATTACTAGCGTGGTGACGTCATATGTCGTTAAGAGAAAGCGGAAGTTTATTTTCCGTTTTCTCTTTAACGACGCCGATACCCGACGTGACTTCAGGTGAGTTTCTTTTTTTTGGGGGGGAGACCCCCCCAAGCCCCCCTTTTTTTACTTTTTACCTTTACCACATATACCTTTACTACAAACCTCGTAGTAAAGGTATGCGTGGTAAAGGCTTTCGTGTTAACCAGCATGCATTGTACTGCATGCGTGGTTAACGATTTCGTTGTAAAGGCTTCGTTGTAATGGCCGTTTCCCGTAAACACACGCCAGGAAACTAAAGTACATTTATTATGTTAAGGTAATTGGTATCAGAGAAAAGCCCAGCGCCCCTGTCCCAGAACAAGCTAATACATCTGATGGCAATCATAAAAAACATACGAACAAGATGGGGGGTGGAGAGGGGGGCTCAGATACGTTATTTGTTTAACTCCATAATCCTTCACACGAATCAAGTTTCGTCTTCCTCTTCTTTACTCTTTGTCAATTTCCAAATTGGGACTTTTCTTGCTGAAGCCCCTTCATATGATGTATTAGACTGCGACGGATGCAGCCGGCGGGCGCTTCTGCCGCCCGCTCCTCGGGGTCACTATTAATGTCCCTGGTTTCCCTCAATCTTACCTCCATTCTATTCAACATGTCAGCGTGTTCGGTTATTCGTTTCCCACGCCCTCTCCATTATTCTACTGTGCAGCCTGAATCTCTTTTCGTTCATTAGAGAGTTCATCTTTTTTTTAAATACTCTTATCTTTGGTAGCCAAATCTCCTTTCGGGTTGTAAGGCCTTTTATTCGGTATCAAGACTTACTTTATTACCATCATTACGGGGGCAGGACAGCACGGCTGGCCTCCTTGGGGCTTCACCTTTAGTGGACGGTGTCCCCTACCCACAGCCAATAATGGTAAGAAATGGTTTGTTTCTAAGACCTATGTTGGACATTTGACTGACGCGCAGATAACAAAAAACTAATTAATACATTTAATTTTAAAAAAACGAAGTCATTTGTTCCTTTGAACCTTGAGGTGGCTGCATGGTGCAAAACGTCGTTAGGTGGTGCTTCACATCCCCATTCTCTGAGAGATTACTAATAATTCTCGGACCATAAACATAAAAGGAGCAACCACGAGCCGGGTGCCTGCCATTACTAAACAGCGCACGGCCCAATGGGGGTTTACACTAATCAGAGACGTTTTAAGGCATAGGCAAAGTGGGCTTTGGCCTAGAGCCCAAGCCTTGCGGGGAGGCGGGGGGTGGGGGGGGGGGGGGGGATAGAGCCGGCTTTGTAATACGGAGAGAGTCTTGCCTGATGACCTTAAAACATTCTTAAATAGATTGCTTTAAATACCGTTTTCATGCAACACCCATAAAAAACGTTTTATTTAGACCAAAACAGGACCTCACCTACGAGAAATGGGAGGGTGTCACAGAGATTATTTGCAGTAATATTAGTGAGCAGCTGCTGTATTTCAAAATTGAAAACACACGTCACTATCCCAGGATATTAGATGTCAATTCATTTAGAATTTGGACGAGTTTGCCTGTGCACTGTCAGTGACCTGACCACAAGGAGCTAAAACTGGATCATAAATCCAAAGTTGTTCAGAACAGGGGCCACCAAAATCCGTATGGCCCAGGGCCCCAAAATCCTTAAAATCCCCCTGACACTAATCAATCCTACAGAGACAATGGCTCATCTGGGAAGAGGCGTGGGGCTGTGTATGGTCCCAGCAGTAAAGCGCCCGCCCCTGTAGTCTCCACGCATTGCTCTTTGAGCGCCGAATGCCGCACGCTGGTGCCAGATGAAACAGTCACCCACATACATGTTTGACCCTGTGCTCAGCTCGTGTGTGAGGGGTGGCCTGGGCACGCTCGGAGGTGGCGTGTAAAGTAATCGGTGTTTTTCTTCTCTTCCAGGGAAGTCGTGGAAGGCGCTGTCCCCGCTCCAGAAGCGGCCCTACGTGGAGGAGGCGGAACGGCTGCGGGTGCAGCACATGCAAGATTACCCCAACTACAAGTACCGGCCCCGGCGGAAGAAGCAGGTCAAGCGCCTCTGCAAGCGGGTGGAGCCCGGCTTCGTGCTGGCCGGCATGCCTGCCTCCCACGACCAGAACACCCTGTCCGAGGGCCGGGGCTGCAGCAAGGACAAGCGGGGGGCCTTCGCCGCGCAGCGGGACTACCGAGACCCCCAGGCCGGAGGGAGCGCGGCCCTGGACTCCTATCCCTACGGGCTGCCCACCCCGCCCGAGCTGTCCCCACTGGAGACGGAGCAGAGCTTCTACCAGTCCCAGTGCCAGGAGGAGCAGATGAGCGGGGCCTACCCCCCCGAGTATGCCATGCACCGCGGGCACCTGGGACACATGCCCCAGGCCTCGCTCCTGCCTCCGCCCTACTACAGCCAGGGCTTCCCCGGCATGCACCCCGGCATGCACGCCCCCCTAGGCCAGCTCTCGCCTCCCCCGGACCACCAGCAGCACTACGAGGCCATGGAGCAGCTGAGCCACGCCGAGCTCCTGGAGATGGACAGGAACGAGTTTGACCAGTACCTGAACTCGGCTGGCCACCAGCCCCACGAGCTGGAGCAGGCAGGGGCCGTGGCCATCGGCGCCCACCACCACCACCAGCTCCAGCTCCAGCAGGACTCCAGGCCCCACGAGGCCAGCCTCATCTCTGTGCTAGCGGACGCCACTGCGGCCTACTACAACAGCTACAGCGTGTCATAGGCAGGGGCCAGCTACGCCCCCAGGGACAGGCACTCAGCAGTATTATGGGCACTTAGGACCATGCCCGGCCCGGGACACGGCTGGGAATGGCTCAGATGCAGCCCTCAAATCATGAGACATCTTTCCAGCAGACAAGATGGCCGCCTCCCCTGAGCCTGTCACTCCTCAGACAGCTGCTGCCTCGTCTAACCCAGCGCAGCCGGTGGCACACGGGACTCAAACAAACACAGAACTGTGCAACTTCTAGTAGCTGCGATTTAAGAACCAGGACACACAAAATATTTGGCCAGCTGTCAAGTGTTCCAAAAGGAGTGCCGTCTGTGGAGGGATATCCTGCTGAGGACATGAGCAGGACCGTGTGTGGGAGGGAGACTGTCTCTCGTAAGCATACATTGTACTCAGATACATGCACAAGTACAACCATCCATGGGCGATCAGGCAAAAACAGGAAACACATAAACATGCACAACAAAAGACACATAGGCACGAACAGACCCACAGACAAACTAACGTCTTCAAACACACAAACCCAACCACAGACATTCAAACACACACCCAACCACAAACACCCAAACACAGCACTCAACCACAGACACTCAAACACAGCACCCAACCACAGACACTCAAACACACCTAACCAGACACACCCAAACACACAAACCCAACCACAGACACTCAAACACACACACCTAACCAGACACTCAAACACACACACCCAACCACAGACACTCAAACACAGCACCCAACCACAGACACTCAAACACAGCAGGACACAAAGAAGGGGTAGAACAGACTGTTATTTAACCAGGTACAGCATACATGTCCGGATTAACAATAGAACAAAACCAGTATGCAGTTCCTAACAGTGGGTGCAGGATTTTTTAAAAAGTGTTTGATGCGAAAGCTCAAGGGGATCCGCAGAGTCAAAATGGTATGGAGGGGGCACCTCTCCTTCGGAAAGAGACCCTTACACACCCAGCCAGCCAGGTGTCTTGCTTCATCATCGGATCTGCTCCTTATCGGGTCGGTGGTGCAATACCCTATCAGGCACCCGTGATGGGGCCTACTTGGCGGAGATCTTTTTTCCTTTATGCCGGTGGGTGAGGTGCGTTTGAGGGCCCTAGGAGAGTGTAAGTGTGAGTGGAGTGTGAGTGAGGTGTAGTAAAATAGGGCAGGAGGTCCACTCAGAACAATTTTAATCACTGTGGCCCCTATCCTAGTTAAAAATACAACAAGATGCGTATCTTCACTCTAAGGATGTGGAGTCTACGTGCTTGTGAAATGAGGTCAACATGTTTCTCGCCTTTCAACCTATTGGATGGCGATTCGTCAGGACTAGAAGGATCTACCTACACTTTTTGGTAGTGGTCAAATGGGAGTTTTAGAGTGTAAGTGACCACCAACACAGCACCCTAAAAAGTGGTACCTAGTAGATCATATAAACACAACCCTCATGGGTTCAAAACTATACATCAACAGTACCGGCTCGTGTAGACACTCAATAGTAGTGTCCTGGTGCTGTGCTCAGCCCAGGGTGAGGATCCTACCCCCACGAAGCCGGTCCGGGTAGAGGGAGTGCGCTCCCGGTGCCTTCATTAGGTATCCAAACAACTCAAACACAGCACCCAACCACAGACACTCATACAAACACACCTAACCAGACACACCCAACCACAGACACTCAAACACACACACCTAACCGGACACTCACTCACTCACACCCAACCACAGACACTCAAACACACACACACCCAACCACAAACACCCAAACACAGCACCCAACCACTGACACTCAAACACACACAGCCAACCACAGACACTCAAACACACACACCTAACCGGACACTCACTCACACCCAACCACAGACACTCAAACACACACACACCCAACCACAAACACCCAAACACAGCACCCAACCACTGACACTCAAACACACACAGCCAACCACAGACACTCAAACACACACCCTAACACACACACTCAAAGACACGCACCCAACTACAGACAACTCAACATACCCACCCAAACACAGACACCCAACCCAAACACAGACACCCGTTTACAGACACATATAAACCATAGTTCTATAAGCTCACTCAGTAAAACAAATAACCATTTCCTCAAAACGCATTCCTTTCTCAAAAGAAAACTTCGCGTTCCGATATGCAAGCCAGCCCTTCCTTCACAGACCGCTATCAGGGCAGGTATTTACTGTGCACTGAGAATGAAAAATGAACTTATGAAACTCTAGAACTACAGAGCCTCCAACCACTGACAGAGGCCGGCCACGGATCGGAACACCGTATTACTCGGTGTATTCCTTCCGGGTCAGTGCATGACCACTTGTCACACAGTGGACGATCCGGGTCAGTTGGACGAGTTTTCACTTTGTATTGATAAGGATGAAGCCTTATTTGATTCTCGGCCATGATTAGCCAGAGAGCTGTTGTGTCGCCATCGGTAATGATTCGATAGGGACAGTAATCACTGGAAGCCTGAACAAGTATCATTCATGATAATAATAATGAGAAATAAATCTTTTACAGTATCCTTTTCTTGCAGGTTTCTGGGGAAATCCCCCTACATTAAACCCTCTTATCCTTTCTGAGCATTTCGAAAGGCTGTAAATATGAGTTTGCATAAAATATTTAATTTAAATAAATATGTTTTTTTTAATAAGTTTGGCAGTTTGTGTTTCTTTGCAGACCCGAGGAAGCCCTTGAAATGTTAGGCCGCTCTGACTAAAATACCAACTGATGGCTCCCAGGCCTCCTGATCTCTCTGCCCCCTTGCCTGGCCACTCACAGAGCACCCTGCAGAGTCTACCTATCAGCCAAAGAGCTGTGTACTCCATTTTTAAAAACTCAAGTCCTTTTGTCCTGCAGGCCAGATCATTTGGTAACAAACTGTATTTCTATTAGGTGGAAAAGTTTGGGAATTTTCTGCTAATCTGCTCGTTATTACTGCTGAGAGACACAGGGGCACATTTACAAGAAACTGGTGCGTGCGGTGTTCTGCCAAAATTGGTAACGCCACACTGGCGCTAAAAAAGCTGCCTAGCAAAAGCGCAGGCACTGTAGCATCATTTTGCCAGGGTGCCTGCACTACAGGGGTAATTGTGTATGTGCAGGAAGGGACACCTTCCTGCACATAAACAATCTTTACAGGCTATTTGCTCTATCTATATGTGCTGCAGAATGCAGCACACGTGGAAAGAGCAAAATACGAGGAGAAATAAAAGATTTCTCCTCGTATCGCCTGTTTAAGACCAGGTATTCCCTGGTGGTATTTTCAGCGCTTGTTACCTTGTTAATATGGGGCAGCATCAAAAAGAAATAGGTGCTGCAGTGGAATGCCCAGTGCAACTCCCACTGAACGCCTCTTTCACACGAAATGCTGCGTGAGTAGGAGTATTATGTACAAGGCTGCGTTAGGCCATGCTAAGTAGCTTAACACCGCATTGTAAATAAGGCGAAGGTGTTACCACCAGAAATTCAGAAAAAGTAACGTTCTGGTGGCGTTAACTCCTTGTAAATATGGCCCACATTTCATGCCTCCCTCTTCTCCTCCCTCCAATTCTCCCTGCCTGCTCTCCCAGGCACAGGTTGTGGATCACAAAACTGAAAACACATCTCCTCCAGGAGCACGCATTTGCTGGGAACTTACTAGGCTGGGCCTGCAGTGGAGCCTAAGAGGCTGAGAAGGTCACATGACCTCACCGTCAGCCTTTACTAGCCCTCCTTCCAGGTCATCTCAGCCCGGCATTGAGACTAAGGGCATAGGGGACAGAGACTGTTTTACCTGTTTGGGCATGGTTCTAGAAATGCTGAAATGTTTTCAATCTATATTTGCCAGGAAACATCCATATTAACAGCCATTCACACAAACTCACAACAAACACACACCTTTCCCTCCCAGCAAAATAGTAAATCCACCCACTAACCAAACTCTATGAAGCTCTACAAAGCACTTGTACATACCCTTCCACCTCAACATCAACACTAGAGCCCCTTCACTCCTACACAAGCTACAACTCTCTGCTGAACTATAATATAAAAACATATATTGACAATACACCACTAACCCACACTCAACATATCCATAATCCCTTCAAACTCACACAGCATCTCCTTTTTCTTCATAAATCCTTCTACTATACTTTGCCTATTCAATTGCCAATGCTAAACCCTCTCAACCCATTATTCAACCCTCTGGCACACCATACCCCTCCTTTTCACCCTAAGCTAATGACAACACTCTTTCTACACTCTCCCAAACACGAAGACTAATTCTTCCCCCTCCTCCTTTATCACCACTCATACTCCACAAAGACTCTCTCCCATCACCCAATGTCACCCCACCTCTCCTTCGACATTGACATCTTCCCAATCCTTAACATTCACATTCTATACGTCAAATCACTACATCAATATCAGATATTACTTCCCTACCAAAAGCAAACATCCCACAATCATCTTAAAAAATAATCACACAACTAAAAACTTCCATCCATCCTACAATCCCAGTACAAATCCAATTTGCTCATCATGCCAACTCAAATCACACCCATTTTAACCCAACCCTACCACAGTTTCCAAGCAATAGAGACCAACGTCCCACTCCACAAATACACAACACTCACTCACCGGCCTATCATCCATTGCAGAATTCAGAGCCATAAAACTAGACCCCAATGCTTCAACACCACCACCACCCTCACCGATACACCTTCCAACTTAAACATACATAGAAGAAAGAAATTCCACATCACTCTTCATAACATTGCACCCCAATGTCTATTGAACAAAACGGCTGTCAAAAACAACTCTAGAGCCCATGATCTCAATTTCAACCAGTCTTTGTACCACCCACACGCACACAGACCCAACAACACATTAGGGGGCATATTTACAAGGGAAGTGGCAGAGTGAGGCGTTAGCCTTCCTGGCCTAATGCCTCACTCAACCACTTCAGAAACGCAGGGCTGCACCATATTTACAAGAATATGGTGCAGCCCTGCGTTTCCCCATGCGCTGGCGCTACACTTAGCAGCCTAGCGCCAATGCAGGCACCCTTGCAGCAGAGTGAAAAGTTGTCTGTGTGCAGGGGAAAAATTGTTTATGTGCAGAGGGGCCCTGCAAACAAACAATCTTTAAATGCAGTTTTGTAACCTCTATGTGTGCAGCACAAATAGAAGTGGCAAAATATAATTTTTATAAAATGCTTGTTTATGTGCTGGTGAACCTTCCTGCACATAAACAATCCATGGCCTTTTGCTGTTTTCATGTGTGCTGCACAACGCAGCACACACAAAAACAGCAAAAACGAGGAGAAATCAAACATTTCTCCTTGTTGCTCCAAGGTAGGACCAGGTTTTCCCTGGTTTTAATTCTGGCTCTGCTTCCTATTCACACCTCCCTTGTACATGGGGGTAGAGTCAGAATCAATGGGTGGTGTAGTGGAACGCCCACAGCAACACCCATTGCCCACCCCTTTCATGCTAAGCAAATCGTGAAAGGGGGCCTTATTTACAAGGCAGCGGGCTTAATGCTGCCTGGTAAATAAGGCAAAGCCCCTATCGCCACAGGAACGTCGTAAAAAGTGACGTTCCTGTGGTGATAGGGCCTGGTATATATGCCTCTTTCTGTCCTGCTACAGTTAATACTATCACTAACAGCACACCACCTACAACCTCAAAGAACAATACTCATGCAGCACAAATGCACACTACCTCTAAATGACATTCTTTAAAATGCCTACTCATAAAGACTCAGTCTATTTCCCCCAAAAAGTACCATGTGTTCGACTTATTGACAGACACAGAAGCTGAATTACTCTTCATAACTGAATAATGGCTGGAGGAAGGCATGGCACCAGTATTGCATGAAGATGTTCTACCAGTCAATGAAACTGAGACACAAAATCGGATAGGCAAAAGAGGAGGTAGCTAAGCTATCATATTTAAGAAAACACAAAATCTCACCAAAGATGAGAACGTTTTCTTACTAGGTTGTGCAGCCCTTCTGGTCAGATGCAACCTTACCCCAACCTTCTCCTGTAGCTTTCTCCTTCTTGCAGATCACCACCTAGCAAAGGGGCATTGCCAGAAACCTTTCTAGATATAGCTTCAAACTTTCTTGCCTAATATTCAAGCTTATGCATCTTTGGTGATCTGAACACGTGGTTTGGTAAACGTAATATGCCCACCCCAGAATGATCCTCACTGGACTACTCAACCTACAACAGCTCATCCCTAATCTCATACACATTGCAGGGCACACTTCAGATGTAATTTTCAGAAACCCAGACCTAGTCACTTTCCAAAGGATTACTCCAGTCACATGGTGATACCACCAACTGGTGGCCTTCCAACACAAGACACCAAAATTCACAGCAGCTAAACTCACCTTTCCTGCAACTACTTATAGCTGTTGGAAGAAACTGAATTTAGAGGACCTAAAAACCCACCTTATTTCCAGCACAGAGCTGGACACAATAATGCTGTTCGAAACTCTATGGATGGCTGAATTTATTTATTTCTTTATTAAGAAGTTTTATATAGCTCTGGCGAGACCCGAGGGTATCGGAGCGCTTTACAACAGATTTAAGCAGAAATCACATAAGAAAGGCAGAAGCCAACATTAATGTTCAGAGGACCCCATGTGCTGAGCGTCATTGAGGTGGTGAAGTCCTGAGATAGCCTAGATGAGTGCACAGTGTCTTGGGCTCAACCTCAGACCGGGCGGAGGGAATTGAGGATGGGGTCGGGCGGGTGGAAGAGGTAGGTAGAGGTGGAGTATTGTCAAGGGGCTGTAAAGTACCGGAAGAGGTAGGTTGAGGTGGAGCATTATCAAGTGGCTGCAGAGTGCAGGAAGAGGTAGGTTGTAGTGGAACGTTGTCAAGGGGCTGCGGAGTGCATGCTTGTGCGTTTCATTAAGATATTGTTATCTTAAGCCAGCTGAAAACAACTAAGCATGACAAACAAAAACAAACTCTTTGGATTAATACAGAATTAAAAAAGATACAACAATCAATTAATAAGCTTCAATGCACTTGCCTCAAAACAAACAACTTTCTACACAAAATACGCCTACACAGACATACCAGAATGTACAAGTCAACAATCCAAAAAGCTAGAAAAAAAAAGCTACTCTTCTAACAGAATCCACAATGCAAAATGTGCCAAGAAAGAATGTTAGCGCAAGCCAAAATGCACAGAAGGAACCCATCGTATTTCTCAAGATTTTTTCATAAACGTGCAAATCATTACATACCCAAAGCCGACATATTGGATTTTTACTTAACCCACAAAAAACTAACAGCAATAACCCATTTCCAAAAACCTCTCCAGGGTAGGCTAGCAGAGCCTTTGCACTCCTTGAGAAAACTATCACCAACTGAATGTCTGGATATTATTATAGTAAGCTGGTCAGCCGGGTGCCCATCTGACCACTGTCTACCACAAATCTTGCCCCCCAAAATATTTTAACAATTTCAGCCGCCATCCCAGTAAGAACACTAATGGACAACTCCTTAGCAGTAATTACAGAGCTATGGAAAATGGACAATTCCTGCCCTAACTTATAGAAAGAATAGTCTTCGCCCAGATGTCACAACTCATTGAAGAAAACTCCCTACTTTCTAATTTCAAACCAGATTTCATCCAGGAAGAGCTTAAAAGCAGCCTTTATCGCCATCCAAGACCACGTTAAAAACATAGTAGAGCATAAGGGAGTTGCTGTCCTACTTCTCTTGCACCTTTCCGGCTGCTTTTGACACAGTCCACCATTACACACTCATCTAAAGGCTAAAGGCTCTCACTTGGATTACATCCTACCTAGACAAAAGAACAAATGTCATCCATATTCTTAATTTTCATCCAAAACCTATACTAGGGGTGGGCAGAACTCATGGGAAGGTCTGCAGACTTACATGAAAACTCTGTGAGATTCAGTGGAGCTGCGCAAACGGGCGTAATAGGCATGTAGCAAAGCTCACGCGGATCTTTAGCGCAGGGAGCTCATTTAGCACTGCAAATTTAGCACAAACGGAACCAACCAGCACACCATAAGGCACTGCTCCTCAAGTCAATTTAGCTGCAGCTTGAGTAGATTTTCTACTTAAGTGGTAGCTGTCTGACTGCAAACAGTTGCGACCGCCCATGTTGGGGAAATCTTGCTGTGTACCCTTCTAGCAACCGAAAATCGCACCAAGGGAATGCCAAATCTCACTCGCCAACTTACAGTTGGAGCTGCATGCGAGTAAAACTCCACCACGAGGTGGTTGGCAGAATTTGGTCAGAACTCCGCCAAGACTCTACCAACTCTGCTGGCAGAGCGGAATTTATCACCCACCACTACCCTATTCTATAAAAGCATGAACGTCTGAAGGCTCTATCCTCTCACCCATGCTTTGCAACATCTATATGCAATCTTTACCAGAACTGATAAATGTTTTTTAGTTCACCTAATAGAAATATGCAGAAACCAGATTGATACTTCTTAAACTGGAAAGCTCCAAGCACATTGGAAATGTCAAAATCTTCAGTTGCCTCTGGGTCGTTGATCAGATGATGACATGAAGCCACCTCAAACCGTATGAGACCAACACTGCAATGCTTACCTGTTTGGTACAAAAATATTTTTATATCTGGAAGTTTGGACTCTCACAAAAGTCCTGCAAGTTCAAGGTAAAAAAGGGAGTGTTCTGATTGGCCTTGGGGCTTTTTTCTCCTTAGGGCACCTCTGACCAGTTGAAGAACCGGGTTTTTCAGAACCCAGCGGCGTCAGGGACACGCCCAAAGTCTTCTGATTCACCTGTCTTGGCATACAGAGACACGGAATACTTCTAGGTGGCGTCAGAGATTAAATGTATTTGCTGCAGCTAGTAACAGTAAACCAAGCAATACAACACGGTGTACAACTCAGGAGACTGCTCAATTTTCGTAGAGCAAGACATCACTTTTTATGCACAATTTGCTTCATTACAAATGCACACCCACTGCGGCAAATTCTAACGAATGAAATACATTTTCCCACACATTATTACATTCCAAAAGCTCGATTTACATTGTACCAACCCACAAGTTAATTATTAGGAATGTCCCAAATTCGATTACCACAAGCCAGACAAACCCATAATTGAAAGCACCACCCATGTAATGAAAAGACATAAGGAAAGAAACAATTCAGATGCTGAATAAGATAAGATATGTGCAAGAAACTAAAAGTTAACGCTATCCTGAACATTGATTGGCAATTTCAGACAACGATCAGCGAGAGAAATTGGCCTCGCAAAAGGATCAGATTCAGGTGACGGGGTCAGCATCTTGTAGTTCACTCGCAAGTCAGAAAAGGCCTAGTTAATACGTACATGAACAACGAAGCCCATGCAACTTTGTTCGTTCGGTTACCTCCACGGCCTACGTGAGGGCAACACAAAATGGCATCAGGAACAACTCAAAAAAATGGAGTCTGGTCCCGAAAACCACGGAACCTCAGACCCTCCTTTTGCCATTACGTAGGCAATGACCTAAACTCACGCCAATCTGAATCCAGATCTATGTCTATTCTTATCAGGTCATCAAGGTGTTGCTGTAACATCATCTTATTATCCTTCACTTCTCTCGGGACGGGTCTTCTCACACAGATTGTAGCACAAAGACTACAAATGGCGGGACCACACTGGATGCATAAACAACACAAGAAAAGGATAGCTAAAGCCATACCAAGAAACATCAGAATCTTCTATCCCCATTTAGACAACAGTCCCCAAATCCATCCCATCAATGACCAGTTCCCTTCGTCTACATGTATAGACTCAGCGGACTTATGTAACTTCAAGATGGCTTGGTACACTGTCGGGGCGTTATCTGGTATGAAAACACAGCAACTAGACCCGATCAATTTACATACTCCACCTCTATCTGCAAGTATAATATCTAAAACAATGCGGTTCTGTAATGTCATAAGACGATCCGCTTGAAGCTCAGCCGTAATACTACTAAGGGCACCTGCAGTCTCATTTATAGTGACCTCAACCACTCTCGTAAGCTGACAAATATTCCTACTATTAGCCATAGGACCCCAAAAGGGCACAAAACCCTTAAAGAAGTCTTCAACTTCTTGTGCGTCAGTATCTTTCGCATCGATAACACCTCTACCATATCTTGTCTTATGGTAATTGAAAGCAACAGTGTATGTAGGGGAAGCAAAAATGCCACATAACATGTGCCTGAGAAATCAGATGGCAACCATGTATATGCTCTGTCATGATAAATAAAATACATGCCTTTAGCTGGCACGAACGGTGGAGATTTCTGGGTCGTATAGACATATGTGTGAACACACACACTCTTACCAAGCTGAGCTCTCGTATTCTGACCATTACCTTGCCGACAAAAATGACCTCGGTGGGGTACAATCCAAATAGGGGGAGACCTTTTTCGTCTCTCCTTCTCTGTCAGACTAATGCTATATTCAGTCTTGTTCCAACCAATATATGCTCGTACCTCATCCTTAGGGATGGCATTATACGCATCAATATCTCTGATCATATCTACTATTCCCTGTATCAAGGCATTATTACTCGCATTATCTTTAACAGAACGTACAGGAGATGCTTCATTCGCATAAATAAACATCGCTTGGAGTGCCCACACTGACCCATTAGGCGAAAAAGGCAAACCCAAATATGGCATTCCCTTATCTGTCGTATGCGGCATAAGACCACATACCCAGCAATTTGTAGTATTTATTACTAACTGATGCTTATGCAACAATTGTATATACGAATTGTTCACAAATTCTGATCTTCGTGTCTGTTCATGTTCAGGCAACGTATGAAATTCGTGTGGGGAAACAGTAGAAAAGAAAAGAGTAGGTTGGGACGTAGATACAAGCGTCTGTTGTGTAACATAAACAATCCAACCCACACAAGCCAACGTAATATTCAAAAGCATTAAGAAACACAATATTAAAAAACATTTGCTACGAACCAATGTACACATTTTCACTTTAGGATCAATTCTCTTGACAACCTTATCAGACTCAAAAAACTCTATCCTCTAACGTGCTGCTCACGGCTATTACCTTCTTCACGTAAGTGTGCGTCAAGATTGTACTAACGACCATGAACCACAGACCTTTCGTCAATTCGCGGCTCACCCCTTAAGGCTGTACCGCGACCCTGCAGCGGAGTCCGGATGGTGACTCGAAAAAGGAAAAAAAAGTTTAAAAAAGTCTCTTGATCTGACAAAGTGTAATTCACAACAAATAAAATGCAAGTTGTATTTGTCCATTGATTCGCTCTTTCTCGGTCTAAGATTGTAGCGCTCTTTGCCAGACACAGTTTGATCTTGAAAAAGTGTTTCCGGATCCGTCGTATCAAGTCTTAGAAGCGGCGGCACAGCAGCTTGCAGTATGTCATCGTCCGCACGTTCTGACTGAGTCCATTCCAAATGTGCATCACTAAAAGGTACGAATCTAGGAATTCTTTCACATTCAGAATCAGCTATACCTTCCCTCACCCACTTGTCATACGGTAAGGGCAACAGCACCTTTTTACAGTGGGTAGCATGTACCCAATTCTTTTTACCAGCTACTCTAACAGCAGTTCTAGTAACCAATAACACTAAGTGCGGTCCAGTCCATCTCGGCTCCAAGTTCTTAGTTCGTTGAAAATTCTTGGTAAAAATGTACTCTCCAGGTTGGATCGTGTGGCCTGGATCCGCAGTAACTGTCGGCAAACTGTCATAGACCTGTTGGTGGAGAACACGCAATTTAGCAGTCAAGTCGTGTAAGTAATCCACCAACATAGGGTACTCGATGTCACAAAATTTCTTGGGCCGTGGCACACCCCAAACATTCGCCGGACGACCAAAAACCATTTCGTATGGGCTAAGTCCCACACGAAAATGCACTGTCGTCCTTGTTGACAAAAGAGCCAACGGCAAGGCATCTGGCCATGTAAGACCAGTGCTCACTTGTATCTTAGCTAGCTTCAAAGTGCCATTATAGCACTCGACAAGTCCAGCAGATTGGGGGTGATTTGCAGCATGGAATTTCTGATTGATACCCAAACCCGCACACACTTTCTTCATGATTTGGCCCACAAATTCACTCCCATTGTCGCTCCAATTCTCGGCAAACCATATCTGGTGAAATACTCTTTGAGCAAAACCTTGGCTGTAGACAAGGCAGTATTATCCTTTAGGGGGTAGGCCTCTATCCATCTGGAAAAGGCCCAAACAACCACAAGGACATACTTCAAATTGTTGCATCTCTCCATGTGAATATAATCTAGCTGTATCACCTCAAACGGATCCGTCGGAGGAGCAAAATGGCTAAGCATGAGCGCAAAATCCGCTCCGATCGCGGATTTTGCGGATTTTCGGCAAATCCGCGATCCGCGAACTCTCGCGGATTTGCCGAAAATCCGCAATCCGCGATCGGAGCGGATTTTGCGGTCAAAAGTTCAAGCGCGCCTCATTAACGATGGCGCCGGCAAGCTGCCAGCGCCCATCCTGCAATTGTTACTTAATTAGCTTCAACAGGAAGCTCTAACAGATAAGATACAGCAGGGGCTCGAGCGCCTGCTTTATTTTAGCAGTTGGAGCTTCCTGTTGAAGCTAATTAAGTAACTTTTGCAGGATGGCGATGGCGCTGGCAGCTTGCCGGCGCCATCGTAAATTACTTCAACAGTGATGTGTCTTCTTGAATAAATATGAAGGGCAGGGTTCATTCGGGCACGACGGTCCTGGCACAATTAAATAATAAATCTGCTGCTCTGATCGGTCTCTGACCTTTTATACACACAAGAGGCATGCTCGCATGGACGCCCCGTCCGTTTGGCCCCGCCCACACACTCGAGGTGTGCACCGTCTTCCCGCCATTTACCCACTATGATGGACATTTCACTCAAGGGACCCCTGCGCACTTCGGCGCGATTGCATAGTGACACACACTTGGTCGCTGGAACTAGTTGAAGCGCAAATGCAGTGACTCATTCAGCAGCCCAAAAAAAAAACGGGAGGCTGGGCATCTTTGACTTTCACGAGCGCAACCCCCGTGCTGTTCCTGTGACCAGGGGCTTCTGTCTCTTAATCTGCTGCTCTGATCGGTCTGTCACCTTTTAGACACACAAGAGGCATGTGCGCTCGCGTGGAAGCCCCGTCCGTTTGGCCCCGCCCACACGCTCGAGGAAGCCCCGCCCCCAAATCCGCAAATCCGCTGAATACGCGGATTTTGCGGATCCACGATCCGTGAATCCGCTGGATCCGCGAATCGTGGATCCGCAAAATCCGCCCATGCTTAAAAATGGCCAGCTGGAGTTGGAGTTCCCTTTCCAGGATTATACTTCAGACAAATCATACAATGCTTCACCACATTCTCAGCACATTTCGGAATTCCAGCATTCTGCCATACTGGAGCCAACAACTTACATATTCCTTTCGAACTAATGTGAGCCATTCCATGAGCCATAGTAACCACTGGGAGCACATACGCATCAGGCAACAACCATCGCTGGTGCTCCGACAACTCAACCCAACAACCTGTTGAATCCAACATACCCGTAGTTTCTCTCCACACACTCACTTCCTTTTCCGTAGCTTCAGCCTGAATCATCTTCACCCTTTCTATTGTGTCTTCACACATTCCACCAACCATAACCCAATTTGCAGGGCCTGCAACATACATTCAGCTCATCATATCTTTCGCCGTTTCCTTCGCAACTTCATCCGCAAACGCATTTCCTCGGCCCACATCATCCACAACTTTCTTATGCGCACTACACTTCACAATTGCAATCTGCTTTGGAAGAGTAAGTGATTCAAGAAGTTCATTCACTAACTGCCCATGCTGAATTTTCGTACCATGGGAAGTAAGAAATCCTCTCTCTCTCCACAAACGTCCGAAACTATGGGCAACACCAAACGCATACTGGCTATCAGTATAAACATTCACTCGCTTTCCCTCTGACAATACACACGCTCTAGTCAATGCAATCAACTCCACTGCTTGCGCAGAATTCTGTGCTATACGTGCTGTTTCAACAACTGTGTGTAAAGTTGTGACAGCATATGCTGCAGTCGTCTCACCATTCGGAAGCTTGAAACACGAACCATTTACCCATAGGGTACCATCAACATTCGTAAGAGGAGTATCTTTTAAATCAACTATAGCCTTCGTTTCCTCCTCTGTCCGGAGAAAGCAATCATGCTGTTCTTGAACATCTGTCTCTACAGAAATCGGCAACAACGTAGCTGGATTCAACACATTGCATCTTTTGATGTGCACATGACTAGCCAACAGTGTCAACTCATAACCTGACAAACGTGCACTAGTAAGGTGCTGTGTCTTGGTCCTGTTCAATAGGGTATCCACTGCATGTGGGACCATTACAATCAACGTATTATCCAATACCAAACCAGCAGACTGTCGGATAGAAAGAGCCGCTGCCGCTGTAGCTCTCAAACAACTCTGCAACGCTCTAGCTACCGGATCTAACGTAGCTGAAAAATACGCACATGGACGCTGCTTATCTCCAAATTGTTGCGTCAACACTGACAATGCACAACCTTCTCTCTCGTGTACATACAATGTAAAAGGCTTACTGTAGTCCGGGGTACCCAACACCGGAGCAGAACACAATGCATCACGTAATTCAGAAAAACTTTTCTGACATTCGTCAGACCAAGGGAGAGGATGCGGAGTATCTTTAAGAGTCAGCGCTAACAGAGGTTTTGCTAACAGGGAAAAATTCGGAATCCACTGTCTACAATACGTCGTGATACCTAAAAAGGCACGCACTTCTCTCTGTGTGGATGGCACACTCATTTGGGCAATCACTTGAATTCGATCTGGGGTCAATCGTCTTCCCTCCTTCGACAAGAGATGACCTAAGTAGGTTACTTCTTGGCGGCAATACTGTAACTTTGAAAGTGACACTTTATGATGAAGGTCAGACAAATGTCGTAACAAAGAAAGAGTAGCTTCTTTACAAATCTCTTCGTCATCAGCAGCAATCAGCAGATCATCAACATACTGGATAAGAGTAGCACCAGAAGGCAACACAAAACCATCAAGCTGAGTTTTCAACGCCTGACTATAGATGGAGGGACTTTCACAATAACCTTGAGGTGCGCGTTTAAACCGGAAGCTTCGGCCTCCTAAAGAGAAGCCGAAAATATCTCTACTCTCCTCAGCAATCGGGATACTGAAGAAAGCATTCTTCAAGTCGATAACTGAAAACCAGGCAGCCGAAGCAGGAATCAGAGTCAACAAAGCAGTGATGTCAGGAACAACAGGAAACTGTGGCACGACAATTTTGTTGACCTCTCGAAGGTCGATCACAAACCGATACACAGGTGGCTGAGAAACATCAGTACGTTTAAGGACAGGCAAAACAGGACTGTTACACCTCTCGTTTCTTCAATTACACCCTTCTCAACCAGATCATAGATAATCGCCAAAAGAGCTCTCTCACCATCGCTAGCTATCTTATATTGCGGAATACGAGGTAGCCTAGCATTTGACTTAAGGGTAACAACATAGAGTGGAATCTGCAAAAGACCAACATCATTGGGGCCTGTAGCCCAAAGCGTATCAGGAAGCGAACGCAATTCTAGTGGAAGACGATCTTTAGACAAATACATTGGAGAAATCACTTTCTTACCCACGGTAAGATGCACTCCTGAAGGAGAACAATGCAATGTCGCATACAATCTTTTCAGCAAGTCCAAACCCAACAGATTCTCACCTCAACCAGTCGTTAGAATAAGGGGAGCTTCCAATTCACAAGGACCAATAGAAAGGGGCAAAGGACTAGAAACCGGATTACGAACTGGGGCACCAGAAAATCCTACTGAAACATTGGTCAAGCCAGACAAAGGTGCGCCAGGAAGTTTAGAGTGCATGATAGAACTCTTTGTCGCACCAGTATCCAAAAGAAAAGGTTCTACCACACCTGATGTAATCACTTCAAAATACGGTCCACTCTGGTCTACTGGAACTGACACTACTCCCTCACTTTGTCCATGGCTGTCCTAGCTATCATTATAACCAGCACTCTCACCTTCAACACAGTAGTCCTCAGCGTAGTACTGGGCAGACTGAACAGTCGGAACATTCTGTCTGTCGAAATAATTCACAGAATTTTGAAGGGGAAAGGAACGTTCATTCTGGGGAAACACACTACGTCCCCTACCCCTAGGAGCTTGCTGGAAACCACCACGACCTCTCTGACCAGATGTACCATTCGCACGCTGTAGCAAAGCCGGACAACTGTTCTTAAAATGACCTTCCTCTCTACAATAAGCACACTGATTGGGACCTGGAAAGAATCGCGGAGCGTAAGGCTCGGGCTTCTGTAACAATCTCTGAAACTGTGGAGGTTGCTGAAACTGAGACTGATTCGGACGAGGCGGATAAGCTTGCTGCAAAATAACTTTCATCTTTAAGTCTCTAGTCTTCTTCTCTACTTTATCCTTCTCATCTTTATCCCTATTCTCATAATATTGGGCAGTAGCCAACATCTGGGCCGACGAAGAAACAGCCCATGAACTCTCAGAATCCTTTAACTTATTAGAAAGTTCAGGAAGCAAATTAAAGACAAATTTGTCCACGAACAACCTTTGACCACCTTCCGTACTCATATCCTGACCACTATGATCGATAAACGTCTCCTCAAACCTAGTAAAGAAATCAGACACGCTTTCGTCTTTCTTTTGTTTGCATGCTGCTAACTTATCCCAATTCACTCGTAAAGGAGGCATCATCGTTTTCATCAGATTAACAATCCTACCTGGTAATTCTGCAACCAAGGGTTCAGGTTTAGCGCCTCCTAACTGCCGACCATCCGCAGCAGTAATATTCGCCCACGTATCTCCCAATTCTGGCGCATGATCCTCATGACGGATCTTCGCCCACAAAGGTTGCAGAACTACATTACCCATCAACATATCTATGTCAGCTAGATTCATAATACATGCATCAATTGTCTGGGACAACTCCTTGTAATAACCAGCAGGATTCTTACGGGGGTCAGGTAAGGTCTGCTTAAGAGCCAAGACCTCTGCTCTCTTCCAAGGAACATGTACCCACACTTGCTGAAAATGAGCCGGTACACCCTGAATACCCTGATTAACATTAGCAACAACTTCCTCTCTCCATACAGGGGGAACCTCTCTCATAGGATACTGCTTCACTTTCCTCTTAACAGAGGAATCAGGTTCGTGCAATGTCTGAGGCGGAAGCCTAGATCTGAAAGCAAGTATCGTCTCTACGGCATCTGCGACATCAGACTCCACTATCGTCCCTTTAGCAAATTCTGACTGTACATCAAGCACTTCCTGCGGAATCGGACCCAACTCATTATCTTCCCATTCCTGACGCAAAAAAGTACACATTACATCAAAAACATACCTTTGTTTGGGTGGATCCCACTGAAAGAAAACATCCATAACCGCTGGCAAATCATACCTAGAAGCATTTAAAATCCATCTACGAGCCAGCAAATCCAACACTGTCCGCTTCTCAGAACTAGGAATCTGACTACGACTTTGCTTACGTTCCGACACAGGGGTCATATTCAGCGACCCAAACAATGGAGACAAAAGATTAGCAACAGTCTCAGTCATTCGTTTTCGTGCAGAAGGAGAAGAAGCAGACTTAAGAACTGGAGAATAAGTATTTTGAGGCAAAAGAGGTGTAGGCACAAGAATAGCAGGAGTCGGAGACACAGGAATAGAAGGCAAAGGAGCTTGAGGCAAGGCTGGTAGCAAAGCTGGCGACCCTAGAGGGGGTTGCACAGTAGGAGGGAGAACCATCTGTGGAGTACCGGGTGGTTGAGCAACAGCAGGAGGCTGAACAACAAAGGGTGGAACAACCGAGGGTAATGGAGGCGCAGTAGCACCCTGCACATAAGGGGGTGGCAATCTCAGTAAATGAGAGATCAAAGGATCTTTTTCAGGATCTTCAATCACTTTTGGAGGAGAAGGCGGCAAGGCCGGATAACATTTATCTATAGCCATGCAACGTTGTCTGAGACTTCACTCTCACGCTCTTCTCCATCTTCCTTAAACTGCCTAGCAGCTTGTAGTACTGACATATTCTTATCTTTCCTATCTTTTTTTGGTTGCTTAATTTCTCGCTGTTTGGCTTCCTTTCGCCAAAAGCGGAAAGAGTCAAACATCGCCGGCCGGGCTTTCTTCCTAAATAGCGCAACTTCCAGATTATCTAAAATATTTAATTCGAAACTACCATGTTGGGGCCATCGTAAAACACCATCTTTCTTCGTATAGCGGACCCACACTTCGTTATAAGTAATAGGACCCACTCCATATTTTGAATAGAGCTCATAAGTTGGAGTTCCAACCGGAGGTATCGGACACGAATCCTCCAATCAGGAATCCCTGTTGCAACCACAACTAAACCATTTCCTAATTTTGCTAAGACCAGGCATCTTATAGCTCACTAATCTAGCTTCAAACTTCAAGAGGTTATCAACTATCGATACACTCGTAAATATACAAGCCCCTCGGCTTTAATTTTTGCAAAAATCAAATCAAAACCAAGAACCAAAACAAAGTCGTGGGAGCGACCCACTTATACTTAACCAAAGTATCTGTCACGCCACCAGAAGATCGTTTATCGTCTCGCTCTACAAAGGATCAATCGAGGGTCCAAGACAGGGCGCCAGTCAGGGCAGCAATCCTTCGTGGCCGTCGGAAAGCGGGCAGCCTCGCAGAAAACACCTTCGGTCCACGTTGACATGCAGGGGTCAATGAAGTGGCGGCCTTCCTCCAGAATTTCCTCACGTGGCTCTTCACGATCGTCAGGCTTGGACCGGTACCACTGAAGTCGCCCTACGTTGGGCGCCAACTGAAGAACCGGGTTTTTCAGAACCCAGCGGCACCAGGGACACGCCCAAAGTCTTCGGATTCACCTGTCTTGGCATACAGAGACACGGAATACTTCTAGGTGGCGTCAGAGATCAAATTTATTAGCTGCAGCTAGTAACAGTAAACCAAGCAATACAACACGGTGTACAACCCAGGAGACTGCTCAATTTTCGTAGAGAAAGACATCACTTTTTATGCACAATTTGCTTCATTACAAATGCACACCCACTGCGGCAAATTCTAACGAATGAAATACATTTTCCCACACATTATTACATTCCAAAAGCTCGATTTACATTGTACCAACCCACAAGTTAATTATTAGGAATGTCCCAAATTCGATTACCACAAGCCGGACAAACCCATAATTGAAAGCACCACACATAAGGAAAGAAACAATTCAGAAGCTGAATAAGATAAGATATGTGCAAGAAACTAAAAGTTAACGATATCCTGAACATTGATTGGCAATTTCAGACAACGATCAGCTAGAGAAATTGGCCTCGCAAAAGGGTCAGTTTCAGGTGACGGGGTCAGCATCTTGTAGTTCACTGGCAAGTCAGAAAAGGCCTAGTTAATACGTACATGAACAACGAAGCCCATGCAATTTTATTTTTTTTTCACAACAAAATTTTATTGATTTTATCGATCAGGTAAAGCATAAATGCAGTCCTCCACAGCCAGGAGAGTCCTGTCACAATTTGAAGCATATAGGAGCATGAAGCAGGCCCAATCAGAAACAACCCCACCCGTCCCCTCCACTACCCAGCACCCCCTAACGAACCCACTACCCACCCCTTATCCCTCCCTAACCCCGTGCACGTAATCATCGCCGGTCATCAGTAATCATTCGTATCCAGTAAGAGAGCTAGCGTCTCCTCAGGCCTGCTACCCGTCCATCGAAACCACTTCTTCATCCGGTTCCACTGGGGGATCCAATGTCAAACCCCTATAGTCCGCCCACCTCTTCCAGATCTTGAAATGTTTACGGGGGCACCCTCTCGCTTCGAACACCGGGCGCTCCAACCCCATACAATAATCAATCCCTGCCTTCCGAACACTCAGCGGGGGGGCCCGTTCACTCTTCCACGCCCGCGCCAAGTCTCGCTTGGCAACGACAAGGCCCAGCAACAACAGATGACGCTTGTAAACGTTTCCCCCAACACCCTCTAGTATGTGGAGAAGGGCCAGGCGATGGGTTTGGGGAAGATCCCATCCCAGTACCTCCGATAGACAGCTCCATACACCCCGCCAGAACCGGGACAGACCAGTACAGGACCACACAGTATGCAGCAGCGTACCCATTTCAGCACCACAGCGCAGACACTCTGGGGACCCAATCAAGCTCGCCTTCCACAATCGCTCTCGCGTATAGTAGGCCCTATGTAGATATTTGAACTGAATCAGTCGCAGGCGCACCGCGATAGCTGTACCCCGCGGGGACTCCAGAGCTTCCCTCCAATCATCCTCATCTAGTGGGCCAATATCCCGCTCCCAGGCTCCCTTCAATTTAAGGAGGGAGGAGGAGCAGTGAGTGACCAGGGTATGGTATATGCGGGACACTTTCTTATCGCCAAGGTCTCCCATAAAGACCTTCGCCTCCAGAGGACTGAATTCTGGCAGCGACTCCAGGCCCACCAAACTAGGTCCAAGCGCGTGGCGGAGCTGAAGGTACTTAAAAAATTGGGTGTTGGGCATATGAAACTCAACCCTGAGCTCTTGAAACGACTTGAGCACCGTGCTGGATACGACATGTCCCAGCGATGAGATCCCAATCGAATCCCATCCGCCAAACCCAGACAGCGAGGCTAATGCGGGGAGTTGCCCATTATGCCACAGAGGGGTCTCAGCCGTCAGTCTGCCCCACCAACCCATGCGGCGCAGCGCTTGTCGCCATATCGTAAATACCACCTGTGTGGCACGGGGCAGCCGCCGCCGCAGTCTGGCCGAGTATAGAATCGTATGCAAAGTGTGCTCCCCCATCAGCGAGCGCTCCAAGGTGTATGCTGGGTCCCCTCTATCTCCGTACCACCATTTGTTTAGGACTAACAAGTGGGAGGCCTGGTAGTAGGACAGCACGTCCAATGTCGCAAGCCCACCACAGTAAGTGGACAGAAAACACGTACGCAGTGCCACTCTGGCGGCGCCCCCAGCCCATTGGAAGCGTCCCAATGCAGAGTTAACCTGCCGAAACCACCGGGGTGCAATCGGATGTGGGTGATTCTGCAGCTGATATAAAAGGCGTGGAAGTGCAACCATCTTGAATATCGCAGACCTACCAAAGATAGTAAGGGGCATCCGGGCCCACGTTTTAAGGTCCGACTGAACTTTATCCCAGACTGGTACCACATTTCGCTCCCAAGAGATCGACGCAGATTCGGACAAGAACACACCCAGGTATAACAGGCCTCCAACCGCCACCTTCAGGGCCGACGCCCAGTGGCCCGCACGCGCTCCATCGCCCAGTACCCACAGGGTGGACTTACGCGGGTTAAGGTACAGACCCGAGACCTCTCCGAAGATGCGCATAATTTCTAACACCCGCGGGCCCGACCTATCCAGGTCTGTAAGGAAGAAGAGGACGTCGTCCGCATACAGCGCAATCCTATCAGTGCATCCCCCGTCCCATCTGAAACCCTGCAACTGCGCATCAATGCGCACCCAGGAAGCTAGGGGTTCCATAGCTAGCGCAAATAGGTATGTGGACAGCGGGCAGCCCTGACGGGTCCCCCGACAGATTGGGAACCGCGCGGAAACCGCACCCGAGACCCGCACTGCCACTGTGATGTCAGTGTAGAGCAGCCGAACGTACGAGATAAAAACCGGGCCCAGATTAAGGCGAGGCAGGAGCGCAAACAAGTAGGCCCAACTCACAGAGTCGAATGCCCTATCTATATCGGCTAGAAACAGGCCTGCTCGCTCACCCGTGGCCCCCATCGCATCTATGGCCGTCTATGCCCGTCGAATGTTGTGTCGTGTCGCCCTGTGCGGCATATAGCCTGCCTGGTCCGGATGGACAAGATCCGCCACATAAGGGAGAAGCCGGTTCGCCAGCGCTTTTGCCAGTAGTTTAGCCTCTATGTTAAGCAGCGATATGGGGCGATACGAGTCGTGCTTAGCAGGCGGCCTACCCGGTTTCTGGAACACCACCACCTCAGCATGTCGCCAGTCAGCAGGCATCCGCCCCGACTCACGTGCAGCCTCCAGGACCGCCTTGTAGTGAGTCCCCAATTGGAGCTGGAATTTCTTGTAGAATTCGCACGGGAAGCCACTCGGCCCGGGCGCCTTTCCCGTGTTGAGCTGCGCCAGAGCGTCTCCCAACTCCTCCCCTGTGATAGGGAGGTCCAATATCGCCCGCGTCTCGTCCGAGACAGCCCTCGGGGGCAGGTCAGCAATAAACTTGTCCACTGCTTCGGCCGGGAGGCAATCCCGCGGCGCATAAAGGTCTGCGTAGTATCGCGCGAAGCTAGCCGCCAGTTCTACTGGATCCATCACAGTAACTCCAGCATCATCCATGAGTCCAGGCAGCGTAATCGGCTGCATGGTATTCTGACACAGTCTATGGAGCATAGTGCACGACTTGTCCCCCCATTGATAAATCCTACTGCGTGTGGTGAGCCATGCTTGCCGAGCTTCATCAAGCAATACATATGCATAGGCCTGTTGCGCCTGCAGGAGTAACCACACAGCCTCGCCACCTCCCTCCCCTTGGCACCGCCGCTCGAGGACCCCTACACGCGCCGCCGCCGCAACTATGGCCTCCCTGCGACGGCGGCGAGCCTCCGCGCACCACGCTATGTCCACCCCACGAAGCGTGGGCTTCATAGCCTCCCAGGCTAATGACACCTCTGTGTCCTCGCCCAGGTTCTCCTGCCAATAGTGGACTATCGCCCCCTCATATGATGGACATAATCAGCTTGCTGGAGATGCCACGGGGACATTCGCCACCGGAACGGCTGCCTCCGCCTGCACAATTCAACATCTATAGCCACAGGGGAGTGGTCAGACAACCCACAAGGCAGAATGGCCGCCCCTCGCACTCTGCTCAGGTACGCACTGGGTACAAACACACAGTCCAGCCGTAAAAAGAAGCCATGCACTGCCGAGACATACGTATACTCTCTGGCCTCAGCATGCAGATGTCGCCAAGCATCAACCCAGCCCAGGCCATCCACCATCGCACGCAATCGGGAGGGGGCGGCCACCGCTGGCGCCCCCTGTAGCCGATGACGGTCCACAGTCGCATCTAGCACGACGTTCCAATCTCCACCCAGCACTGCCAGGGACTCCGGGACCTCCGCCCACACCGCAAACAGCCTTTCAGCCAGAGACCACTGCAGAGGGGGAGGGGCATAGACACTCCCAAACACAACAGGCTCCGTACCTACCATCCCTTTCACAACAATATATCTGCCCTGCGGGTCCAACCAGAGTCTCTCATGCACATACGCTAGTCGTCTATGGATCAAGATGGCGACCCCCCTAGAGCCCCTCGAAAAGCCGGCATGGAAAACCTGGTGGTAGCCTAATATCTGCAGACAAAGTGCTTTCGTCCCCATCATATGTGTTTCTTGTAAGAGCAGTACATCTGCCCCTTCCCTCTTTGCCCATCGCAGGACGGCACCCCTCTTTATTTTATCTAGCATTCCCCTGACATTCCAGCTCAATATGCGCATGGACACCCCATGGGCCCCCGGGGGCAATGCATCAACCATGATCCCAGGGAACACAAAGCAAAAGCACCCAATAGCAGGCCCGAATACATAGCACCAGCTCTAGCTCGGCATGAAAATCACGTGCACAACTAACGAAACATCCCCCACCCCCCCACCCGCACCCCCCAAAACACCCCCTGAACTCCCCACCTCTCAACCCCCGCCCCCCACCCCTATACCTCATAGAACACAGAAGTATCTGTCGCGGCATGGGCGACCTCGGGCCCAAAACAGAGCGCCCAAGGCCAACATACCAATGGATCCCAACTACCCACTCAACCATTAGGAACCCCCCCTTACCAAAACCCGCCTATGAAGGAGGGATGCAGCCCCTAAAATGAAGCACACCGTACCCCACCCCGCAGCCCCACATCATCCCCAACAGGTATAGCGAACAGTGTAAAGGTATCCAGTTCCAAAACTAGTCGGGCAGCAGGACATACTTATCAGCCACTCACTGCTAAAATCTACCACAGCAATAGGTCACCTTGCACTCCAACATCCTTCAATGGTCCTTGTTAGATTGGTCCGAGTCTGTAGGTGCTGCATCTCTCGCCCCAGCGTGAGAAGAGGAGCGCTGCCGTGACCTAGAGCTCCTGTGTCTCTTTCCCCGGACAAGTTGGTCGGTCCGCTTCGGAGAGGAGCTCCTGGAGGAACCTGGGTTCAGGCCCGGTTGAGCATGTGGCCGAACCCTCACCGTCTCATCCGTCCACTTGAAGACGTCCTCTGGGGTGTCAAAGAAGTGGGTCCGCGATTGGAAAAATACCGAGAAGACGGGCCGGATAGAGTAGAGAATACTGGAGCTTCAAGCCGCGGAGCTTCGCCTTGGCAGCTATGAAGGAGTGTTGTTGCTGCTGCACCATCTTCGTATAATCCGGGAAGATCATGATTTTCTGATTGTCGAACATGACAGTGTCTTTCGCCCTCGCCTCCCTTAAGATGGTGTCCCTGTCGTGAAAGTTCAAAATCCGTGCAATCACCGGTCTGGGCCGCTCTCCTGTCGGCTGTTTCTGCGTCAGGGCTCTATGGGCGCGCTCGATCACAAAGCACCGTGACAGCGCGTCTGGGGGTAACCACGTCTCCAACCACTGGGACAGGAAGCCTTCCATATTCCCCTTCTCGCAGCCCTCGGGAAATCCCACGAAGCGGAGGTTATTCCTGCGCGCCCGCCCTTCGGCATCTTCCACCCGTAGCGCCAGGCCCCTCTGAATCTTCTCCATCGCGGACACTTTCTGTTTCAGGGTCCCCACATCATCCTCTACGGTCGACAGCCTGGATTCCGCCTCCGTGATGCGGGTCACCGCGTTGCGAAGATCCTGGCGCAGCAAGGTCACGTCTGCCCCAACTGCACCTATCTTGGCGTCGAGCATATTTCTGGATTGGGTAATCGCCGCCATAAGTGCCGCATTGTCCGGTCCCGCACTCTGGCTCCCCCCTGATGCACCGGCACCTCCATTCGGCCCAGTGAATTTATCGATGGGCCCCTGTTTGGTGGGTCCACTGCCCCCTCCGCCCCTGGTCATGTCGCAGACTGTATGAGGTCCGCCGCGCCAATGTTCTTCAATGGGCCTCAGGGCAGTCCGCACACCGCAGGGGTCCCAACACACTACAGCCCAGGGTCCTCGCCCGCCGGCCGTCGCTGCTCCCAGACCCTAGTCCACACACACTGGGGCCGGAGGGACTCACGAATCGTGCTGCAGCATCCCAGCCACTGTCACCAGGCTCACTCAGGACCCAGAAACCACACCGGTAGGAGCTTCCAGTCGGCTATTAGGCAAGGATTCCAGTCCGAGCACCAGCGTTGCCGCCAAGACTGCAGGCAGGGCTGCCCACTCCGCTGTCCGAGTCGGCTCCGGGCACCACCACTTGCGGCCAGGGATCACGAAAATCGAGGCCCCAGTCTCCAGGCCGCTGCACAGGCCACCGCCGCACTCCGGTGTCTTTACCACCCGGGCTGCTACTCAGGGAACGGGGGGCACAGCGGGGCACCCACGCTCCGCTCCGGTGCCCTTCTGATCGCCCGGGGCGGCGCCAGCAGCCGAGGTCGGAGACTAGCACCAGAGTCGCCCGGCCGGACGCCACCAAAATCGAGGCCCCAGCTATGCACGCCGGACCAGGCCTCAAGTCGTCGCTGCCGCTTTTTCGGCCCCAACGAGCTCGGGAGCTCCTCTCGTTTCACCGGAGGACACCTCACACCGTCCGTCACCAAAGCTGAACCAGTGTGCTGCAAGGTAGGTCCGGGAGCCAGGATAATTGTGCGGATCAATGTCGGGCCGGTGGGAGCTCTAGCAAGCTGCGTCCACCATCTTCGTCCGCTAGGCCACGCCCCCGCCCATGCAATTTTGTTCGTTCAGTTACCTCCACGGCCTACGTGAGGGCAACACAAAATGGCATCAGGAACAACTCAAACAAAATGGAGTCTGGTCCCGAAAACCACGGAACCTCACAGTGGGAGGAAACACTCTGATTGGCTGGTGGTAACATCCAAGAAAATGTTGTGGCAGACATACAGGACATTTAGGATTTGGTCTCCTTTCCTGAAGAGAAGTTAAAAAAAATACAAGGGGCCCCTCTGGGGCCACTTGTTTTTTTGATAAGAACCGCAAAAAGTTTTGCAGATTACAAAATAAAAAATGACAGCGACCATATTTTAATATAATTAATATGGCCCCTGGAGTGGACCAGGGCCTGGGGTCCAAAAATATAATTATTTGGGGCGGGTGCATGTGTGGGCCCCCCTCAGAGAGCTGTTTATAGTCCTGAGAAATCCATTTCTTGGGGCCCACCATTTTATACGAAGGGTAGGGGGCATACGGCCTCATTCCCCAAGCCTCAAGAGGCCACAGAGACTGCATCCCCTAGGACTGAATGATTTTAAATAGGAGGGCGGTGCGCAGCCCCTGCACAAGCCAGGGTCGGGTCCGGGGGATCAAATCCGCTGGGGCGCAGGACTTCACATTGTCCCGGAGAGCCTACCCGGGTACCCAGTGGGAGCAGTAAGAAAAACGCTGCTCCCACCTGAGCAGGAGCAAAGGAAAGGTGTGGGTTCCTGCCAGCACCCAGTATGGTGCTGGCTAGTGGGCCAGCTGGGGCTGCAGGCCCCTTTTGAGAGGAGAGCAGGAGCAAAGTACACTGGTAAAGTGATCAATTGCCCAACATGGAAGGAGATTTTAACCTTTGGCAAAAAAATCGTCTGAGTTCTCAACATCAATTTGCCTGGAAGGTGGTGGTGTTGCACTGAAAGTGCCTGCAGTTCACTCATATGACAAACTGATGTAATGTCAATGAGAACGATGCAGCAAGCAAGTATGCACAGGCTCGAACGGTGTGCATTCGAGGAATGTCAAACCAAGATACGGTCCCACTGAGGCATCACAAATGGTTTAGGAGGAAACATGTGGGTCAGACCTGTAATAAACACCAACACAACTGGTGATAAATAAGGACGGTTTGTCCAGCAAACGTAGAAAGGCTGAAAGTGCTGACAAATAACCTTTTACAGTGCCCAACGCAAAGCCTTGCTGGGCTATTGACAAAACAAACAAAAGGATGTCCGACAACTTCGCTTGTAAGGGATCAGTGCCCCTGGGACCACACCAGGTAACAAAGGTGTCCCAACACCCAGCATAGATTGATTTTGTGGAAGAACATTTGGTAGCAAGGACAGCATCTTCCACCTCAGACAGCCAGCCAGCCAAACAGTCTTTTGCTGCTACTCAATCTCTAAGCAAGGAAGTGTAAGTTGTGGAGGTTTTGATCAAGGACCCTGTCCTGTTGCCAAGATAAGAGTTCATCCCAGATACTCATGCTCAGGAAGTCCAGGTACCACCCTCTCCTGGCCCAATCTGTGACAAATAGGGTGAATGGGGCCCGCTGATCTTCTTCAGAACCCGGGACAGGAACAGTAATGGCAGGAAGGCATACAGGAGTCCATGTGTCCATTTCAGCTATAGTCCGTCTCTTAATGAATACTCTTGTAGAAACTCCAGTATGAAAATCTATTGATACTACACATTCACAGCAATGGCAAATACATCTACCCAGGAATCTCTGCACCGATCGAAAACACCCACTGCCTCCTCAGCATGCAAATGCCACTCATGATCGGCCAAGCAATGTTTGTTAAATTTTCTGCTCTGGCATTCAGGGATCCCACAGGTGGTTGGCAACTCGAAAGATGTTCTGCTGTTCCAGTCGCCTCCAGAGACGCTATGGCTCTTGACAGAGGCCTCAGGACCCCACTCCACTTTGATTGTTGCAGAACCAGTTGTTGGTGGTGGGGTTGTCTGTGATAACTTGTAGCTGCCTCCCCTTGATGAAAAACAGGAAAGCCTTCATGACCAAACAATAAGCCTGAAGCTCCAATAGTTGTACGGTGTCATCAGTATAGTGAGGAGTTAACAAGCAAACTCCCACACCATAATCATCAGCATCCTGGTCTGTAGTCAGCGGCATCGTAGTAGAGGTACGCTGTTAGTCAGATTGCATAACAACCAGTTGTTCTTTTGTGATTTACGAGTGCAACATCAGTCAACCTCGGTCCAACGTCGATTCATGGTCAGAAATAGATGTCAGCGCAAGGTTTTAAATTGTCACCCATGAAGTCAGTATCACTGTCAGGATGACTGCAACCAAAGCGGGCCTGCCTGGTAGTTTGTACTAGAATTGATGTGGATCCATTAATGGGTCCCATGAGGACAGGATGTGTTGATTAATCGGCTGCCGGCATTAACCCAAATATGATTTGATGGGGTCTGAAGTTATACCAGAGCGAGCGGAGGCATACTAAGGATTTGCAGCAAGGCCTCTATGAAGCCCTCAATTTAATGCTTAGTCAACGGTGGCTAGGGGAGCTCAGGACAGGTGAGGACCAGCTGAGGTATCGGTTCCATGGCCGGTGACCTCCAAGTAATGTGTCTCAAATCTTGACACCCTTGCACATTCCCTATGGAACCAAAGTGGTGGGATGTAGTTGAGTTCTGCTTTGCTTTTCTGTGCCTGTGTTTGATCTTTGACTTCAACCTATGTGACGATTTTAAGCAAGAAGTGGACTTGTTGCAGGAAGGGCATAGTGACCAGAACCCGGTCCACAACTTTGAGAGGGACCTGTGTCTGCAAACCACAACTTCGTCCTATGCTCAGAGATGTTTAGTTTGCCTTTCAATTGCCAATTGCCTTTGGGTGCATTAGGAGTGTAACAAATACACACAAGACCAGGGGCCAGATGTAGGAGCCAAAATACCGGTTGGTAACGGCCGAATTCGGCCGTTACCGACCGGTATTTGGGTTTTCAGATGTAGGGGCATATATTTGACAGAATCGGTAAATTTACCGATTCGGTAAATTTACAGATTCTGTAAAATACCGAATCGGTATTTTTACCAATTCGGTATATCCAAATGTAGGTGGCACTCCTGAGAGTGCCACAGGCCTTACAGATTCGGTATTTTACCACCCAATACAATTGGGTGGTAAAATACCGAATCCAGGTGTGCATGCACATGTGTGCATGCACACCTAGCCATGTGACAGACAGACATGCCCTTAGGGCATGTCTGTCTGCCACATGGCTCACATGCCCGTCTTTGGGGTGCTAGAGGGTGTCAAAGTGACACCCCCTGCACCCTTGCTAAAATCGGTATTTACCGATTCTGTAATTACAGAATCGGTATTTCCCATTGATTCCTATGGGCTTCAAAGCTCATAGGAATCAATGGGAAATACCGATTCTGTAATTACAGAATCGGTAAATACCGAATCTTAACAATTCGGTATTTACAGAATCTGTAATACCTACATCTCCCCCCTTCATATTTACCGACTCTTAAATACCTAATCGGTAAAATTCGGTATTTAAGAGTCGGTAAATATGAATTACCTACATCTGGCCCTTAGACTTGATAGGCACTTATAAACATCATCCTTCTATTACGGGGATACCAATTTACGCAATATTTTTGCAAGTACTCACTCCCCTATCATTACTTTATTGGGGTAGTCGGTATAGCCCTGGATAGCGCCTCATTTAACAATCGCCCGTTCCAAGCATAGTTCGATTCAGTTGTGAGACAACACACACATATATATTTGGGTGTCAAACCGTGATACATGGACAACAAAAAATGTGAGTGAGAGCGAGAAGGCACCTCACGGGCGAACCACCAACGGGAACCTGGCAGGTACTCACCAGGATTGCCCTGTTATCATCATTGGCGCCTTCAAGCTCGAAAAAAGAATAAAGGGGCAGATTTATGACGGCCTTGCGCTGCCGGTGCGTCACTTTATTTGACGCAACGGCGGCGCAAACAATGCGCCCTATTTAAAACCTGATGCATCTAGGAGATGCGTCACGTTGTAAAGCCCTGCGCCATAGGAGGCGTTCCTGCGCAGGGGGGGGGCGTTCCTACGCAGGAACGCCTCCTAAAAGTGGCTGAGTGAAATCTATAAGATTTCACTCAGTCACATTCAGGACAATGCTGCGCCAAAACCCTGCGCCTGCTTGAAGCAGGCGTAGGTCTTGACGCAGCATTGTGGAGATGGGCCACACCCGAGCCTTGCTGGATCTGCGTCGCGCTTGCGACGCAGCTCCAGCAATGCGCCACCTTTACGGCACAGATGCGTCACGCATCTGTGCCGTTTTTGCCCCATGGTGCGCCGCATTGTAATTTAAAAATAGTAGGTATGGTCACTAACTAAAGATTTTGGCAATTTCTAATTACTACTAATTAGACGGGCTGATTCAACGCCAGATACCTTTCACCAACTCGTAAACTGATGGGGAAGGATTTTAATTAAGGGTTGCAGTTGCAGCCTCGTGAGAAGTATACCCCCCGGCCGGTACGAGTAGGAATGGCCGAGTGAGGTTGTGCAGACCAATATGTCTATATGCAGTGGCTCTAAAGTACATGGCACCCTGAAGAAATTGCCAAAATCTTTTAATGGCAATGAAACATGTCGGCAAGTATAGTAGTGGTGGTTAGATAGTTAGTGACCATACCTACTATTTTTAAATTTCCACACCCACCACAAGAGAGAGAATAAAGTTGTATATCTGTGTTGCTGTGTGTGATGTGGTTTTACATGTTGTTGGACTCTGTGTAGATCACTGTTGATCTTTCTCTCACTGCATATATCTTTACACAATTTCTTTGTGTTTGTTGGACACTTTATTCTTTTTTCGAGCTTGAAGGCGCCAATGATGATAACAGGGCAATCCTGGTGAGTACCTGCCAGGTTCCCGTTGGTGGTTCGCCCGTGAGGTGCCTTCTCGCTCTCACTCACATTTTTTGTTGTCCATGTATCACGGTTTGACACCCAAATATATATGTGTGTGTTGTCTCACAACTGAATCGAACTATGCTTGGAACGGGCGATTGTTAAATGAGGCGCTATCCAGGGCTATACCGACTACCCCAATAAACTAATGATAGGGGAGTGAGTACTTGCAAAAATATTGCGTAAATTGGTATCCCGTAATAGAAGGATGATGTTTATAAGTGCCTATCAAGTCTAGGTCTTGTGTGTATTTGTTGCTTTATGAGTGGAGGGCGACCTATGACTAGCTTTACCCTCTAAGCTCCCGTGTTTTTGAATGCATTAGGAGTGTGCCTTGATCACATAACCCAAAGCCCAGTCACCATATGCAAGTCTGTGCCGACATCTACTTACTGAAGTCTTGTTGCAGATTGAATCCGGTCATTTTCATTAGGGATCATTCCTTAGCACACTTTGAAGAATTTTTGGAGGTGTTGGAAGACCGACAGTTGGGAACTAACTCAGATCTGCATTGGAATGCGCAGAAAGAAAGGGACAGGCATTGGTGCGCAGGGGTGGCACATACATGCGCCTCTGCTCCATCACTTCTGGGGCACTATGGAGACAGCACAGAGCTGCATAATCAGTCAGTGACTGCAAGAACCCCTTTAAGAGGACAATGGGGTGTGCAGGGATTACTGGGCCCAACCATGGAGGTTGAGGCTTTTCACTCCTGATATCCTGGGGTATGACCTACTTTGGACCCTGAGCAACTGGGCCAAGTACCCTGTCTGCACTTCACTCTCAGTGCTAGCCATTAATAAGCAGGCTAATGCTCCCACAAGAGGGTGGACACAGATTAGTGAACACGGTTCATAACCCAAAGAGAGCGAAACTGTAGCAATAAATCAATGTCCAGTCATATACTTATTTTTATAATTAAAGAATTCTTTTATTTCTAATATTACTCATGCAAAGGAAGGTTACGACATTTATACCCAACAACACATTCCCCCTTGAAGTCGGGGCTCCAATGTTTCAATAGTAAATCCCTGTCCCATCCACTTCTTACAATTAAATCAGGATTATTCCCCATTCCCTGGTGCACTCATCTAGGGAATGCTCGCTAGCAGACCTTAACTCAAGAGTCCACTTCATCTCTTAGCATTGCCAAAAGTGTCTTGGCCCCGCACCACTCACAGGTCCAGTCCTGCATGGTAATTCAGCTGCAAGTGGGAGGCGTGGCAGCACTCAGGAGGCACAGGCTCTCCTCAGAGCCTACGTGGTAAGCTCAAGGAGTGGTCAGAGGTGTTTCTGTGCTCCTCCTGCATGGTAAGTTTCCATGTTCCCCCGAAAAGGGGCGTGATGATTACAATGCTCCTGATCTCGATCCCAGTGAGGAGGGATGCATCCATGACATCCACACTCAGTTAGACCAAGAAGATACACAGTTCCCCCAAGGAAGGGTGAAGGTTTAAGTAAGCCAAGCGAAAGAGAGAGAGGGGAAATTCCCCTTTCGGAACTAAAACCCTCACACACCCAGCAAGCTAGGTGTCATGCTTCATCATCTGGGTTCTGCTCCTCGTCAGACTGGCGCTGCAATGTCTGACGGGCACCCATGAAGGGGCTCTTTATCGGAGATCTTTTGTTCCTGCCAGTTGTTGCATGTGAGTATGAGGGTACTAGGTGTGCTGTAGACGTGCAAAGTGAGTGAAGGTTAGAAAAGGTTAGGTAATCCACAAGGCATTTTATTTGTGTGGTTAGCTACCTCAGTAAAAACGGTGAAGGAGAAATACACACTGGTCCAATGATCCAGGAGTGTATATACTACCTAGTGGTCGACATGTTTCATGCTATAATCGCAATTCATCAGGACCTAGAAAAAGGAAAGAACTGTACTACACAAGGAAGGGGCAACACTACCTTCCACTGGAAACTTATAGACAGGCCACAAGGTCCTGCTTATTCTAATGCGACCCTACTTAGGTCACTGTCGGGCTTCAACGGTCTTCTCCCGTGTAATGGCACCTTAATAGTAGGTACCTGTCCGCTGAGCGAACTACACCAGACACACCAACCCACACGAGGTTCGGTGGCGAGATATCCTCACTCAGTACCACAGGTCAGGTGAGTTCCAGTCCTGGTTGGTACTCATGATTCACCGGTCACCACTGTTCACAGTTCTCTGGCCTCATCAGTGTTAAGGAACGCAGGCAACACCAGGTGGATTAAGGTAAGTGACTTTATTTTTGCAAAAACATAAACAAATTACAAGGCAAGAACTTAGAATACTTTAAAGCATTACACAATTTGCAGCTTAAACCAGGTAGTAGTAAAACATAACTAAATCGAACAATAAAATGACAGTAATAAATGTAAAAAACTGGGGATTTAAAATTATTAAAAATTCGGTTGAGCATTATGGGCTAGTAATGTTCTGCTGGAAGACATTGCTCTGGCTTTCTGATGTTCTAGACTCCGATTTGATTATTGAGTCTGTTCATTCAACCGCCATACTAAGATGAGGAGGGTTACGCTGTGGATATGGCTTCCAGTTGTAGATAAATGTTGTTAGCCCAATGTTTAGCTTGGTGTTGTCAGGGTTAAGAGCAGTCATTATTGCTTGGCGGCACGATCAAACTCCTAACTTGATAAATTGTCCTCGCAGCAATGACAGTCTGGCCATGAGCAATGCGTGGCATGCACAGACGATATGTTCCATTGTTTCAGAATGGTAACCACACAACCTGCATTCTGTACTGCAACCCGGCCGGCGCCATTCGGGGAGGTTCTTCAGAAAAGGCCAGTCGCCCATCCTCAGCGCTAAAAACGTGTTTTTCCAATAAAGTGCCTATGTACTTGAAAGATAGAGTGGCAGAGCACCCACTTTGAATATTGGAGATTACTGCTCAAGCGTGTTTCATCATTGACAGTGTAGCCCTGTCCGAGTGAAAGGACCACAGTCTGACATTTTTTTTAATAGCAGTCTTTAACACCGGGATGGAGGGGTTTAATTCCCAGAGATCTTTTACTCCTAGTAACTGTAAACTGCGGTCTAGGCTTTGCCGATGCTCATGGCTGGTCTGGTTTTTCTGTATTTTCTGCCATATTTGGGTCTCCAAGGAACCCACCCGGGCGCGGCGCAGTCTATGACTTAGTTTGATAAATGCGCCTGTCTCCACTCCATGGTGGTCTTGTAGTCCCCATTCGAGTCTCACTTGGGCTGGTGAGGCAGATCTTGGTAACCGAAAAGCTCTTTTAAAAATGTTGGTTGTTAGTTTATTAATTACTAGCAGCCCGTCCCAACGTTGTCCGGGTATGAAATAGAATGTGTGTAATGTGTGTATTTGGCAAGGGCAATTTATTTTAAAATCTCGCGGTAGACAACATTTTTTGTTTCATTAGAATAGGGAAGGAATAGGCCCAGCTGCAGCCCTGGTTGATGTTAGCAGGCGTGTGTAATTGGTGTAGTGATCCGCCGCCTGAGCCCGGCTACAGCCCTGGTTGATGTTAGCAGGCGCATGTAATGTGGTTGAATGAGAGAGTTATCAGCTGCGGGTAAATCCGTTTAATGAGAGAGTTGAGTGACATCGAGTAGGAGAGGCTGCAGTAATTGTCCCCGCAGACACGCTCATTTGCGTGTTCCCCCGCTTGGGGCCCAGATGCAGGCCTGTTTGATGTTAGCAGGCGCGTTCCCCCGCTTGAGGCCCAGCTGCAGCCCTGGTTGATGTTATCAGGCGCGTGTAATTAGTGTACTGATCCGCCACCTGAGCCCGCTAGAGCCCTGGTTGATGGTAGAAGGCGCGTGTAATGTCGTTGAATGAGAGAGTTATCAGCCGCGGGTAAATCCGTTTAATGAGAGAGTTGAGTGACAGCGAGTAGGAGAGGCTGCAGTAATTGTCCCCGCAGACATGCTCATTTGCGTGTTCCCCAGCTTGAGGGCCAGATGCAGGCTTGTTTGATGTTAGCAGGCGCGTGTTCCCCCGCTTGAGGCCCAGCTGCACCCCTGGTTGATGTTATCAGGCGCGTGTAATTAGTGTACTGATCCACCGCCTGAGCCCGCTAGAGCCCGCTTAGAGCCCTCCTTGATGGTAGCAGGCGCGTGTAATTTCGTTGAATGAGAGAGTTCAGTAACAGCGCGCAGGAGAGGCTGCAGTAACGTTACTTACCAGGCCTCCAGGTGAACGCGTTTGTCACGCCCCCAGCACACGGCCACAGCAGACGATCTTCTGACTAATGTACCCCCAGCGTTTCTCACGCCCCCAGCGTGCCCCTTGATGCGGCGCAGTTGCGTTCACATGGCATGAAGGCCGGACACACGCCCCCAGCGTTTCTCACGCCCCCAGCGTGCCCCTTGATGCTGCGCAGCAACGTAATTGGCACTTGTATGTACGACTCACATGGCATTAAGGGCAGACACACGCCCCCAGCATTTATCATGCCCCCAGCGTTTGTCACGCCCCCAGCACACGCCCACAGCCCACGATGTGATGGCCGTACCACACGCCCCACACGCCCCCCGCATTAGTCACGCCCATAGCACAACGCAGACACGCCCACAAGGGACTACTTTGCTGGCACGGTTCTTTTACCTTTTTAAATGTATAGAGGAGTTGGCCTAACGGCTGAGGCGCTCGACCTCGGACCTGGGGATCTGGGTTCGAGTCTTGGTAACAACGCCAAACATCCTGTGATTCTGGGCAAATCACTTAATCTCCCCGTGCCTAACAAAAATGAATGTGTGTCCTCATGTAACGTAACTGGTGCTATGTAAAGCGCTCTGATACCTGATTCAGTTTGGGTCAAGTTCGCGCTATATAAAACTCTGCAAAAAAAAAAACGTATGGTGGCCGTCTGCAGAGCCTATGTCCTTCAGCTGCAACTGCCCTTTCCAACGCTGTATTGGGTGTTGTGATTGGTGCTGTGGTTACTGAGATTACCCACCTCAAAGGTTTGGGCTCTCTCTTTGTAATATTAGTATGGAAAACGTTGGTTGTGCCCTTAGTGATCTTGTGCCCATACGTCAAGGAGTTGATTACCTTAGCCTTCATCACTTGCAGCATGGGAGTTAGGCTGGGGCCTAGTAACAGCTTTGCCAATTTTGCTGCGGCTGCTTCTAACGACAAGGCTTTAGTTTTCAATGTTTCTTTATGCTTGGTAAAAGTACCTCTTGGTTCGAAAAAGATGCCCAAGTATTTATAACTGGGGGTTGATTCAAGCTTTGTATCATCGAAGTACCACCTTTCAGTTGACTTTTTTTGCTTCCCGAAAGATATTGTTTTGGTTTTTGTCAAGTTCAATTCAAGGCAATTTCTTTTCGTGTAAGGTAGCAGTTCATTCAATAGCCTCTGGAGACCCACTTATGTGTGGCTTAACAGCACCAAGTCATCGGCATACAGCAGGTTGGTGATACAGGTCCCATCTAATTGAGGAGGATGGCAGTTTATGTTGTCGAGTACTGTGGAAGGTCAGATATAAACAAATTAAAAAGAAGTGGGGCCAATACACAACCTTGTTTGACGCCAGTTTCAGTACGGATCTTCCTAGAGACACGAGAGCCATCACCCAGCTTGATTCTTATACATGTTTTTGTATGGAGTTGGATTATTGCTTGAAGAAGCGGGGGGATATGCACCATGATTTTAATTTCTGCCATAGCAGTCCCTGGGCACACAGTCGAAGGCAGCTTTGAAGTCTACAAAGCAGCAGTGCAGCTTGATCTGTTGGGCTGTTGCTTTCTCCATCAGGAGTGTTAGCGTTAGCAAATTAGTTGTGGTACCAGTGTTAGCCACGAAACCCATTCTGATTAAAAGGGAGGCACACAGTTGTTTCGGCCCAGGCCTGTAGCTCCTCCAATAGGATGTTTGCATAGTACTTAGATTCCACGTCGAGAAGTGCAACCATTCTATAGTTTTTGGGCTCTTTTCTCTTCCCACTTTTGTAATTTGGGTGAATGATTGCTCCTCGCTGTGTAGACTGCTGTAAAGAAATAAAGGAGGAAGGTATTCAGACCATAGGGTGATGTCAGATTTGAACATGACCTGGGGAAGGCTGTTCAGGCCTGGGGCTCCATCAGTTCTGGCTTTCATTATGAGGCGTGAGATCTTGTTTATTAAAACATCCGGAACCACCATGGCCTCCAGCAGTATATTGTTTGTTTTCGCTGGATCTTTAAATAACGGATCTTCAGATGGAATTTTTGCGGGACGAGCTCGTCTCGGGCTCTCCATTCCCAGGGGGAAAGAACCTTTTGTTGCCTAGGCTGGAGGAAATGGTTTGAGCATCATTTGCATGGATAGCCCCAAAGTGAAGAGATAAAAACTCGCTCCAAACGGATTCGCTGACTGCCGTACCCACTTGTGCTTTGTGTGCTCCTATTTACTAGAGACCGAATTGCTTCGGATTAGGGTTTTTACTTTCGTAGATGAGTTTCAGCCAGAATTGATCCGAGGCCGCCAGTTTTTCCTTTCGTGTCAAGGTCCTAAAAGCTACTTGGGCTTGCTTATAGTTATTAAACAGGGTTTTATTGCTGGGATTCTTTCTTGATAATTGGAGTGCTGTGTTCCTCTCAGATCTTAATTTCCTTGTGGTTTTTGAGATGCTAAATTGAGGGATTTGGTTTCTCGGGCCCCTCCTGATTGGCAGTTCATTGAGGAGATGGTTTGTAAGGGACGACCAACCACTAACAACATGAGTGTTTGAGTCTAGGGATTGATGTAATACGACTCTGCATTTTTCCCTCAAGGAAGGGGCCGCGGAATCCGACCACTTTATCCGCTTTAGGTCTTCTGTGTAACTGCCTGAGTGGGTATGGGCAAGTTCTTGATGGCGTGGAGTACTGGTGGATAGTGTTATAATTTGTGCCCAGTGGTCACTCTCTCCTTGCGGTGCAATCTTGATCAAGGGCAGTATTTCTCTACTCCCTAGAGAGAAGTCCGAAAATGAAAAAGATCTGACATCTGACCGGGTCCACGCAGGCGGGATGTCGCTGGAGAAGCGCCCATTCAGTTAGGTGAATCCTAAGCTACTAAACTGTGTGACCAAGTAATCTCCTAATGTTGAAAATTTATTTCCAGCAGGAATTGACTGGGATGCAAAATGTGAGGGGAGTCTTGGGGAGTCTGGTCCTGTGGTATCGGCAAGGTTGCAGAAAAGATTGGCATTGAAATCGCCTGAGATGATGGTGGATGTGCTGCCATTCTTGCCAAATGAGTCACAGATGGTATTGATCAAGCAATCCATTTTGGATTTTTTCTTAGTTGTGCAGGGAGCGATATAAACGTTGAGGATAAGCAGCTGTGGGTCGGTAAGTGAACTTCCCAGAATCATTCCGGAGAGCCAAACCTCCTCAAATTTAATCTGTTTAATACATTTTTTTTCACAACTGTAATCTGTTTAATACATTTTGATAGATTTGTTGATACATAGATCGAAAGATCGCTACTTGGTCTGCCAAACTTGGACTTCCTGGTGGCGGGTGTCATAAACTCCAAGAAGCCCACTATTGGGATGCTTTCTCCAGCCTATGTTTCCTGTAAGAGGACGATGTCATGTTCTTTTAAAAGGGCCATGGTGGCGGCGGATTGTTTTTCCTGCCCAAAACCATTGATGATCCAGGAGCATATTGTTAGACCGTAATTAGTGAGGGTTCAATCGGTCTGATTTCTGGATAAAGCCCCGGGCAGCCATTGCCAATCTGCTCCATCAAAGTTTCACTGATCGGTTGTGGGCTCTGAGATTACTGTTGGTGAGCTTTCTCTTGCGGACCTCAGTATTAAGAAGGGGGCTACGAGGAGCTGGAAGTGCGGACCTGGTTGTTTTCCAATATTGAGGGGTAGCGAGGGGTGCTTGGTATTGTTGTTTTAATACCCCAGGATTTAAATTGGTCAATTTTCATCAGGATCAGATCCCGGGTTGCCGGGGATGCCAGTGTTACTTGCATAGATTCACCCGTGTTAGATCCGGTAGATGGAATGAATTCAATAGCTGTTATATCTTTTGATTGTAGGTGTTCAGGTCTGGTAAAGATTTGAATAGTTTTAATATATTCTCTTGATTGAGGATGTCATGGGGGCCTCAGGAGGTATATTCTGGAGTGAGCAGCAGTTTGGTGCTTTGGGTGCTGCTTGAGAGCTCACAGAACTCATTGCACTTTGCCAGCTGTGTTTTCTGTGAATTTTCTTCGATTATTATTTTTGAGGTCGGTACAGTGAACGATAAAAGAGGCAGCGCTGTTTGATGGGTGATTGGGGGCTTTTATTTACGGCCTCCAACATACGACAGCTTACTGATTCCGTGAGGTTTTTACGACCAAGCTCTGTAGCTATCCTCTGTGTACGCGATTTATTGTCCTCGACGAAAAAAGGCCGGGAGGAACAAACTTCTTGTGCTGTCATCTGAGAAGTTGCAGGACTCTGTTGCACTACTTCCAGTGCTGGGCGGTTAATTGGTGGTTGTGAAGGGCCGGGATTTGCTTGCATTGGTGGTTGCAGATAGTGCTCCCAAGCTTGTGGTTGCCCTGACTGTTGACTGGGCTGGGGCTGGGCTTCTGTCTGTGGGGGTAACTGATTCAGTACTAATTGCGGGAACAACTGTTCTCCTTTCGACAGTGGTGTCGAGGGGGCGTTTCCTGGGAGCTCTATATCACTCGATAGGTGGTAACTCATATTTATTGTTGTGGTATCAGTTTTTTGTTTGTTCCGGCTTTTTCGTTGTCTTTTCTTTTCCCTTTTCGACTGCCGATGAGAATTATGATTTTAGGTGGTTCAATAGGGGATGATTTGCCGTCTGTTGTCCCCGTAGGGGATATGGGGATGGGGCGGGTTGGGCTTTTAGTTGAGGTTTACCCCTGTGTCGGGCTCTGGTCCTGGAGTGGGCGGGTCTGATGACCCGGACGCTTAGGGCTTCTTTATTTCTGTTAAAACTGCTGAGAGAAATTGAGGCAGAGATGATAAGGAATCAATTATGGGAGAACAGCAGCACACTGATTGAACCAGTTGAGTTTGGGATTGAGCTTTTTTGATGAGGACGTTGAGTGCCTCCAGTTTTTGGTCGATTCAAGCAGTGAATACCGCAAGTGTATTTAGTAGGTACACCCGCAGATCCATCTTATCGGAATGATATGTTAGTGCTGCTGACGTTGTTTGAAAGGTTTGTAATAATCAGGACCATCGATTGTTGAGGTTGTCCAATGGAGAGCTGTCCTGCGCTACTGACTTATTGTAATCAGTGGTGAAGAACAAGAAGTCTAAAGAGTTGTGCATTTTATTGTTGCTTGGCCCTTCTCGAATGACCATTGGGTCAGCTTGGGCCCCTTAGTCTACCTTGGCTAGAAATCTTTCCGACCCCTGTTGGACTGAATTGTTAAAAAAAAGCTTGGAGTAGGCCATGACCTGTGGTATTAAAACTTTAGGGTTCTTTTGTTGCTTATCGGGTTTAGATGTGGTTGAAGAGTTAAACACTGATGGGGAAAACGGGCTTAGTTTTAAAAATGGTTGAAAAGTTGACAGTTGGGCATCTTTGGGGGTAATTACATTGGAGGTAACTTGTTCTAGTTGAGCTGTGTGTTGAGGTGACGGTTGAAGGGAAGCGTGTTGCGATTGGCTGACGTCCAAGGCTTTTAAGGCGCCTTTGCATAAAGATTCTGTTGTTAATGAGGCGCTGATTTCTGTTGAACTATCGGGACCTCCGGTGATCCCATGGATCAGTGGGAGAACCGTATTTTGATGTGGCAATAGCTCGGTGGCTGCGGGGGGTAGTGACTGTGGGGCAGATTCCAGCTGGTTATCCAATGTGCTGGTTGTTTTCTTCTGTGCAATCGCCTGGTATTGGTGTCCTAAAATAGTCCTTTAATGAAGCCTTGATATTTCTACAGTGCCCAGTTTTGGCTTCTCAGCAGTTGGATGGGCATGTTTGGGCCCTGGATCAGAGGCTGTTCTTGAGTTTGCAAGTGTTTGGCGGGGTGAAGACGCCATTGGTGATTCTGCCAAACGGTCACGACGGTCCATTTTCTTTGTACCTTTTTTGGAGGGTTTTGATGGTGCTTTTCTTACTCGTCCTGATCTCATCCCAGAGATTATTTATTATTTTTGTTGTTGTTTTGTTTTATTATTAAGGGGCTGCTCGGCTTCCTAGTAGTTCCCAACAGTGGGTTAAGCAAATGATCCAGGTCGGTTGGTTGGTTGATGAGTGGTTAAAGTAAATAAGTAAGGTTGATTAATACACTAATTGAATTAGTTAATTAATTGATTGATTGGGTTGAAGAATCCTTGGTTTCATTTTTTACTGTAGCTTTGCTGTAAATATTTTTGATTGTTTCCTTGTCTTGCTGATTCCGGTGATTTTGCTGGATTTATTTCTCTCTAGTAGATTTGTTAGTTTGTTGATTGATTGGTTTAGTTTGAATTTTTTTATTTTTTTTATTTTATTGATTATTTTTGTTGTTTTTTGTAAAGAGCCTGCCTGCCAACGCTTGCTAATTCTTGGATGACTCTTGGATGACACTTGGATGACTCTTGGAGGATCAATTTTCTATACCCCCACACAGTCTAGATGGTTGCGAGCTCCTAGAGGGATGGCCTGACTAGGCTTGGAGTAACGGCTACTAATTCACTATTGTACTACTCATCCTTCTTTTGAAGAAATGAAATCTTAATTCTCAGGGAATACTTACTAATAAAAAAAGAACTTGGCACAGAAGCTGAAAATATGAAAAGACATCTTTATTAAATGTAATAAGTGAGGCCACGTCACACAGAAGCCCTAGCAACTGAATGAGGTAGTCTGAGGAGTACAGAGAACAGAGGCCTTATATATGCTCAGGGTTATAAAACTCAGCATAAAAGTAAGGGGCAGTTCTTGCTTTTGCAAGCATGCAAAAAATGCCTAACATGGACATGCAAGGTCTGCCAAACGACAAACCCATTTTACAGTTGTCCGGCCCATAATCAATCATTGAACAAACCCAACATTCTTCTTTAGACAAGCCGGACACACCCATAATAAAAGGACCACAACCCATATCATAAACAGACCATAAAAGAAGGAACAGAAAACAGATAAGAAGCAGGATAAGGGGTGTGTGTGTTCATACCAAACTCTACAATGTCCTGTGCTTTGATCCTCAATCTTGATCAGCTAAAGAGCAGGAACTGGTTTAACAAGGTCAGCTTCAGGCAACAGGGTCAGTTCACTCAGGTCAAACAGGAGTCAGCATGAACTCGAGCTAAGGTGTACATGTCCTTAAAAGGCTAGTTCAGCCACAATCATCGGCCTATGTGAGGGCAACCACAAAATGGCTGCCATACACAGAATGGAACCCACGGGTTCAGAATTCACAGAACCTCAGACCCTCCTTTTGCCCTTACATAGGCAATCACTCAGTCTGTGTCTGAATCAATGTCAATATTATCCGTTATTCCCTTCACTACGGCATTATTACTCGAGTTATCTTTCATGGAACGCAAGGGATAGACTTCGTTGGCATAAATAAACATCGTCTGATATGCCCATACAGACCCATTGTAACTAAATGACAGAACCAAATAGGGAATACCTCTATCTGTAGTATGTGGCATAAGACCACACACCCAACAATTAGTGGTGTTCATTACTAACTGGTGTTGATGCAGAAGCTGTACAAAGGAATTATTAGTAAACTCTGACCTCCTAACCAGTTCATGTTCAGGTAAAGTATGGAAAGAATGCGAGGAAGTAGTAGTAGGAAGAGACATAGGTTGGGAGGTGGGTACAGATGTCAATTGGGTAGCAAAAACAATCCAACCCACAAAAGACAACATCATGCTTAAAAATACTAGAAAACATGTTATTAAGAACATATGGACAACAGGAGAAAGTAATGACCACTATTACAAACAAAATTATCATTTTCACAACACTAAGCAAAAGCAAATCCTAAAATTATCTAATAACATTTTAGGGCTCCTATGCATTTCAGAAACTTATTATATATTCAGGTGAAACAGTGGCAATCCTTATTAATGCTCTCAGATGAAAAGGGATACTCTTCCACAGAGAATGGACTTTATTCCGCTTTTACTAAACAGAATACTACTTTAAAACAATGCCAGCAAAACAGCAAAAATCAGTCTCCTAACACCCATTTTATGCAATCGCACGGGAAATACCCAGAGTCCGACCAAAGCCTCTCCGGCAGGCTTCTATTGTTCATCAAATCCTTTTCTGTTGTTTTCTTCCGCATGGGCCTCTTCGTTCAGGCCTTTCATGAAAATGGTCCTTCTCAGTATCCGTTGGAGTGCCCTCCTGGCAAACACTCGCAGCTTATTTGAAAGTCTCAATGTCTCAAGGCAGTGCACCAATATCTCTCCTATGCGGCAGGCACTACAGATAGTGTGCTCTTCATTGATCAAGGGCACAGATCATCTTATGCAGATCCGGGTCTACATTCTCAGGCTCCAACACTCATTACTCAGTGTCAGAGAACGCTCAGGCTGCTCTTTCATAGGCACCATAATGTAATGCCTTTTGCCAATTTTGGATCCTCCGGTGCACTGCCTTTCCGTTGGAGCAAAGGAAAGGGGGGGTGTGTGGCCAAAACTCAGGCCAAGGGGCTCAATGGACTGCCTACTGTCAGAGGTTACCAGCACATGACAGGTGAAAAACTAAAGCCTCGAAGCAACAAGAATCCTTCTCTTTTGCTCTTTTGCACTGAAAACTGGTTCTGTGATGTCCAATGCCGTCTGATGGAGGAAGTACGATGTTTTGGAGATATCATTGATGGCGCGCTGGCGATCGCTGTCCAGCCTTGCTGCTTTTCTGGGTGCTGGGACTGTCACTGATGGGAATTTGCTTTTCATCAAAGGTCCGCAGGTTATTATGACTTAATCCCGCAGAACCTAGTGACGTAGGAAATGGGACACATTTGTTATTTTCCTTCAATTTAGTACAAAAACAGTTTGTTTTTAACAAGAGGATTGCAAGCAGGTGGCCTGCAATCTGCGAAGGAGTGGCCATACGCCATGAGACAATTCTGGTCTAGAACACACTGTCATTCTCATAGAGTACAAAGACAAAGGTAATAAGCAAAACAGTGCCTCTAATTTCTTCAATTGGGTTTCCTTGTGAGAGCATATCCTCTACCATCTAAGGGTAGATAACTATATGAGAATTTTATCTAAATGGATGTCCTCACACATAGTGACATCGTCTAATGGGGTAAACACATTTTTTCTCTCAATGATTAAGTCTAGGTGTTCCTAAATTCCTTATCTAGAACATCTCAAAAGAGAAATCACATGATACAGATTATCAGGGACATGTAGATACCTCCCTTTTAATAACTGTGCATCAAGTGCACTATGCAATACACAGGCTAATGATCAAAATGTGGAAACTTGTCTTATAATAGCATTGAGTCAGTTAACCAGTCCATCACTACCATGATGGTCAGACTGGAAAACATCGAGGTAGGCCTAAAGAAAATTCTTAAAAACCAGTCTAGTTATACAAAAGGGATTTATACATAATATGGGGTTCCTAGTACATTACTGCAATCTGGAAGTGTGAACCTAATACAATAATAATAATAATAGAAGGCTAACTGGTGAAAGGAATATGGGAAAGGGAAAATGGGACTAGGACACAGCTAAAATCCCCAATTACTAGGCACGATGCAACATCAATCAGGGGAGAAGTGACGAAAGAAAAATCTATAGGAAGAACAAGAAATTACTTGGGTGATAGTCAGGCATGTGACACAACACCAAGAGTGGGGGTGATACATAAAAATCAAAATAGTTCACGAACGCTAGCTCTACCGCTGGCCGCTACACCATATACGGTAATCTCAGCTAATGTTCCAGTTCCTTTTTCAGGGAAAAAAAATTAAACCTTGTTTCCTTTATGGTACAAGGCCATACACTATTCAGGAAGCAGAACAAAACTGACAAAAGTAATATAAAAATTAGGTCACCATGCACAAAAGTCACAGATCTATAATTTATCCTTACGTCCAATTCAGGATACATAAATTTAGGGCTGCCTGTTCCTTACAGGAAAGGGGGCAGTAACGTGACTGTAGGTGAAACCTTGTTTCCTGTATATCTCTTTATTTTTGTTCAAATACCATTATAGCCAAATTTGACATGCACTGGTGAAGTGTTGTCTGTCTTGCTCACAGGATGAAAAAATATCATATCTGTGAAATTTAGCGCAAATTCACCCAGCTGTTGTACAGGATACACATCGTCATGTATATCCCTTCACAACACATGTAAACTTGTAATAGTATCATAAGCAGCAACATAAAACAAAAAACATGCAAAAAAAGACACAAAACGGACATGTCAAGCCATCAGATATACTCGCTGTATATCAAGCACAAAAAAAAACCCATTAACAAACAATAGCATATGTGAATGAGCGGTGACGCACACACTTCAAGTCCTGTAGTTTATGCACTGTGAACCTGCAGCCCAAAACCTATTATTCGGGCCTGCTTACTTCACTTACCCTCCTTTTGACAGCTGATCACTAGTCAGTCGTGATCGGCTGGCAATACAATCTACAGTGTCACTTCTGACATACAGGACCATCAAGAACAATTCATGATAGGACCAAATACACAAACATGAAAACCACCTGAACATTCCTTTCCAAAGGAGTTACGCAAAAACACATCTTTTTTCAACCAACCAAACTCACGTGTCTTGTCAGCCTTAAAATCACCCAGAACAATCCATGAATAATCTGCGGGCAGAAGCAAAAAAAAAAAATACACAACACACAAAAGAGAGACATTTTCTCATAACAAACAGATATCCGTTATAACTTGTAATCAGAAGACAAGGCATGATACACATTGATAGACACAAAAATACATTTCCATTACTTAACTGTTACCATCTTGTCCGTCAGGTTGCAACATTACGCTAAAACTAAAATTCTTTCACTGACACTCCATGTTAACTTTGTGCCACAATTTTCAATTTGAAAAATAATTCTTAATTGGCAAATCGTTCTCACTTAGGCATGTAGCCTTCAAAATTTGAATAAAGAGCTTCCTCTTATTTTCTGTCTAAAACTTAATGCAATGCCTCATTTTCTGTCAAATAAAAGCAACTAGCGGACATCATTTTTTCAGAGCAGAAATACAAATGTATAATTTCTGCAGAGCATTTAGCATGATGTGGGGACTTTCAAAGAAACCCTTTTTTCATACTTTTCCTTTGGAATTAATGTATTAAAAAAATTTTTTTTATGGAGAAACCAGAAACCCTCCGTTTAGAAGCCCTTTTAAGCAAGATCATTCTGTACTTCGCAGAGACAAGGCCCTAATTTACGAGGTCACACCTCAGCGCGACTCGAGCCAGCCTCTGCAGCTGTCCTAGCCCCCAGCTTCTGCTCACTAAGAAGTTTGTCAAAGACAAAAGGCCTTCCGGATTCCTCCTAACCTGCAATAATTCACTCTATTTAAAACACATGTTATATATATTACTCCTGTTAGGGGCTAAAATTTATTTCTATACTTATATTATTAAAACATTTACTGTGAATAATTCGCAGAACATAATAACACACATACCAGTTTTTAGAACAAATGCTTGTTTGCAATGGTACTCATTTCATCAACCTTAAATAGATGAAGGTCTCAGTTAGGTCCAGCCAAAGTTAAAAACCTTCAACCCTGATATTAAACTCAAACCTCTGCACCAGGCACATTGGCTCACTGAGCCATTAAACGCAACCCCAAATGAGAACAACCTGCAAATTTGTGTTTTATACCTAAATGTATGCATTTACTGAAGCCTAAGGCACTTTAAAGCTATTTTAAATGGCAAAAATACCCAAATTCGACTTTGATATTTAGGGCACTTAAAAATAAATATCCTATAAGTATGTTACATATTAATCATCCTCAGAATGTTCTTTACACATTACAGATATTAGACATATCTCATGTAAATCCTTAGAAAAATGAGTCTTTTACGCCTGCGCTAAGTGAGATGTCATATGCTAATGTCCTCATTATGCAGTGCAACACAACTCAAATTAAATTATAATGCTAGGAGGTCACAGTATGAGCATTAAGCTTCATGAATAGTAAAAAACGAATTTTGTAGCACTTATTTTTATTAATTATTTTTCATAATTTAATAATTATTTTTAATAAACCCAATCATTTTATATAATACCACATATAAAAAGCAAGCTGCATCCCTTATTTCAGACATAAACAGAAAGGGGTGAAACACTCAGGACACACAATACGGCGCGCTTTAGCCATGCATTTAATAAATAGCGCCAACGCTATTCACTTACAGAAATTGCACTAATGGGAAAACCACATAGACATTTAAACACACATTTAACCCACAAACCAATACTCAGAACAAAAACAAAGGACAGCCCACAGACTGTACTTAAACCAAACCATTTGTAAATACTAGTTGTAAGTCATATTTACAAGAAACGCTTCTCAATTGTGTTTCAAAAGACTGCAAAAACAGCCCAACAGACTGATGTATGTCCAAGAAGTGAAAATACGCTCAATTCACTAGCTTTGGCTAGCAGAACACCAAAAAATCGCTCTGCATATCTTCCTTCATAACATTGCGCAGAACAAAGGATCCTTATTTTGTATTATGTCATATTTTAATTCCCTGGGGATACAAAATCACCAAAGAAGAAATATGTTTGTATACTTAAACCTATTTAAGTATTCCTTCTAGGAGAGCCGGCTAATTAATTTCACATCACACTATGGTACCTTCCAAATAAAGCCACACATTCTTCTTATGTGAGCTTTTAAACAGGCATGCCAAAAATATTGCAAAATATACAATATTATAATCAATGTAGTGCTTAATGTACTTTTCGTACGTGCACCGTTCAACTAAACCAAATAGAGAAAATTCTCCTCATTACCTGTTCTACACAAATTGCAATTCGCATATACAAACCTATACAAATCCAAAGTTGGCCAACACAAATTCCAAAGTTCCAAAGTTACAGTCCTAAATTTGCTAAGACCAGGCATCTTATAGCTCACTAATCTAGCTTCAAACTTCAAGGGGTTATCAAAAACGATATACTCGCAAATATACGAGCCCCTCGGCTTTGGTAATTGCAATACCCAAATTAAAACCAAGAAACCAAACAAAGTCGTGGGAGCGACCCACTTGTACTTCTTGTTTTTACTAATCAAAAGGTTATCCAAGTCAAGTCAAGTCAAGTCAATAGTCTTTATTTCGTTGCAATATGCATCATAAAAGATATACAATTAAAATTCGTTTAAAATACAATTTTGTAATATTCAAAAACACCAGTAGGGTATGGGGTGTCTACTCGGAATTACATTACATTATCAGTTCAGTTCAACCCGGTATACATCATCTTATTTAGTCATGGTATTACGGTCAAGAAAGTCATCACAAGGAGGAGCTTCGCGCGCACCCAAGATGGTCGCGTGAGCACAGGGCTCCCGGACCCTCGCCACCTCCATCGACTATCCTGTACTTTATCCTGGTTCTGACGACGGGTGTATATTGGCGTAGTTCTACTGATCATTTATCTGTTCCCAAAAACTTTTTTGGACTTCGGGGTCCAGAGCTACAGATCGCCGCAGTTTTCTGGCCTGCTCCTAGGTGACGCCCCGAGCTATCTTGTCTGGCCTGCCGTCCAGTAAGTGAACAACAACGGACTACCGGACTGGCATGGGCTGGCGACCGCTTTTGGTTTTGATTCCTGTCCGGAGATCAACCTGACTTTGTTAGCTACGTAGACGGCCGGAAGTGCCTATATTTTTGGTCTATCCGTTTCTGATGCCGATCTGTCGTGGCTTTCAGTTCTGAGACTGGCACCACCTTCGCCCTTTTGGTCCTGCATTTGCCACCGCAGTCATCATTTTCACCCGACAACAGGCGACCCGTACGGGTCCAGGATCTAAGATGGCCACCAAGCCAGAGAGTGAGAGGCGCAAGACTAAACCGGGCGTTCGAGGGAGTGCTTTGCAAACGAACATTATGGACCGGTACACCCTTACTAAAGGATCGCCGGGCGCAGCGTCTAAACCCTCGACGACAATGCCGGAGGACTCATCGATTGAGGAAGAGCCCTCGTTGCGGGACCTCATGGGCGCCATTACCGGTATGAAGGCTTCATTGGGGCAACAATATGAGGCCTTGACTCTCAAACTGGATACTGTGTCGATTGATGTCAATTTGATGAGGGCGGATTTGGCGAAGACAAACGAAAAGGTCAAATCCCTGGATCTCAAGACCACTAGCCTGGTCACTGACGTCTCTGACTTACAGGCTGAAGTCGGGAATCTGCGGAAAGCTAATGACTATTTCTCTGGGCGCCTAGAGGACTATGAAAGCCGTGCCAGGCGCAATAACATCCGCCTGATTGGGGTCCCGGAATCATCGACTGCTGCCTCGACGTACTTATTGGTGGAAGACCTGGTGCTGAATCACTTGGCGCCCAAGGGCCTCAGCAAGTTTTTCGCTGTCGAGCGTGCACATAGGATCCCCGGCGGCACGCCTAAATCGGGTGCTAACCCACGACCCATCATTGCGAGGATCTTTCATTTCCGGGACAGAGACGCTATCCTGCAGGCTTCGAGGCAGTCTGGTCCCATTGCCTTTGAGAACTCTACTGTCAGCTTTTATCCGGACTTTACACAACAGGTCCAGAAACAGAGGCTGGGGTTTCAAGGGGTCAAGAAGAGACTCCGGGAAAGGTCTATGAAGTATGCCATGCTCTTCCCGGCCCGTTTGCGGGTGGTTCATAGGGATCGTACTTTTTTCTTCGACCATCCTGGGGTCGTGAGTGACTGGCTTGACTCGCTGCCTGCGGATCAAGAACCATTTGAGGACTCTGGCAGATCGGATCGGGCGGACGGTGGCCCGACGGAGCAGGAATAGATGTCGACTTTGACCCCGTACCCTTCACGTTGGCTTTGAACTGTGCTATGCTGTGTCATTAATGTTTGCAAGTAACAGTCCTTTTGGGGGTGGGTGGGGGGCGAGCGGGTCCTTTCTCCTCCTGGGTTTTCTTTTCGTAGATTAGTTGGGCGGTTGGGCGACAGGCACACTGCAAGTTTATGGGGCTTTTTGGTCTTCAGCAGGGGTGCGGGGTGGGGGGTATAGTTGTTTTGGCATTGTTGGGGGGACTGGGTTGTTTGTTTGAATTTTATTGTTATTTGCAAGGTGAAGGAAAGGCAAACTCCTGTTTTTTGCAGTTGCTTTGGATGTGGGGCGGGGGAGGGGCTGAATTCGGGGATGGGGTAGGGGACTTCAGATATTGTGTTGGAACGTGAACGGGTTGGGGGATGGGATCAAGAGGAGGGTGGTGCTGCAATTGCTGAAACGTTTGTCTCCTGATGTTGTCTTACTGCAGGAGACTCATTTGCTCGGCAACAAGTGCTACACTCTGAATAGGCGTGGTTATCGCCTTGTGGCGCACTCGGGTTTCACTTCGGGCTCCAGAGGGGCGGGCATTCTGGTTCGGACCTCCCTCCCCTTGGCCATTGATGATGTCATACTGGATGATAAGGGACGATACGCCGCCATTGTGGGGCGCTGGGAAGGGAAGGTTCTTATTCTGATTTCCGTGTACGTGCCCCCGGGCCTCCAAGCCACCACATTCGCTGATCTGAGTGGACTTATCCTCGGTCTCCCCGAGGGTCTGCTTTTGGTTGGGGGTGATTTTAATGCGGTGGTCTCGGGGATGCTTGACCGTCACCCTCCCAGGGAACTGCCGAAGGCCCAGACTTCGTTGAGTGACTTCCTAGAGACGCTGGGGCTCACTGATTGCTGGCGCTTGCTTCACCCGGGGCAGTTGCAATATACCTATCATTCTGGTGCTCATGGTAGTCTCTCGAGGTTAGATCATATATTATTGCCCTCGGCCCATGCATCCCTCATACGGGAAGTTAAACATCTGGCAAGGGGTATTTCGGACCATTCTCCGCTTTGGCTGGTGGTTGATGCACGGCGGGGTTCGGCGGGCCGAGTGGCTCCGATTAACCCCTGGTATTTGAAGGACCCCAGGGTCAGGGCTGAGCTGGTTAAAACACACAATTGTTATTTTGCGGAAAATGTGGGCTCTGTTTCCTCCCCAAGTTTACTTTGGGAAGCTTACAAGACTGTCATTCGTGGCCAGGCCCTCTCGTTGATTGGTAGCGTGAAGTTGGCCAACCGTGCTGAGATGGTTCGCCTGGAGGGGGAGGTCACAGCCCTGGAGGGGTGCTTGGAATCTGGGGTCACCGCTGAGGGGTTACATCTATTGGAGTTGAAACAACATGAATACAGGGCTCTGGTCACGGAAGCTGCTAAGGAAATGGGAAGGGAACAGCAGGGCCGCCTGTATGATGTGGGTGATAAGGCTGGGAAATTACTGGCTTGGCTGGATAAGAGGGAGAATGCAAGTCGTGTCGTCCCTGTGATTGTTGCGGAGAATGGAGAGTGTTGTACTGACCCTGCTGATATTGTTACATGTTTTGCCGATTACTTCCGCGAGGTGTATTCCCAGGTGTCTGATCGATCTGAGCAGGACTCCCACCTGCTATTGCGGGATATTGCACTTCCCCGATTGCCTGACATTGATAGGGATGCTCTGGATGCGCCGCCTACTGTGGACGAGATTGCCGCTGCTGTCCGTTCGGTCCGATCCGGCAAGGCTTCGGGCCCTAATGGGCTCCCCATTGAGCTATATAAACTACGCCCGGACACGCTAGCTCCGCATCTGCGCTCTATGTTTCTCGAGTCTTTGGAGGTGGGCTCTCTCCCACCAGACCAGAGACTGGCCACTATAGTCGTCATCCACAAAGATGGTAAACCTCGGGATCGCTGTGCCTCTTTTAGACCTATTTCGTTGATTAATGCGGAGCCTAAAATCTTGGCCAAGCTGCTGTCGACACGTTTGGCGACTGTCATTGGGGACCTGGTTCACCCTGATCAATCCGGCTTTATACCGCATCGCAACACGGCGCTTAACCTCCAACAGTTGCATGGCGTCTTGGCACGAGCCGAGACGCTGCGTGAGCCTGCCATCTTGGCGTCCTTGGACGCTACGATGGCGTTTGATACAATAGAATGGCCGTATTTGTGGGCGGTTCTTGCCAAGTTTGGTTTCGGTCCGGAGTTTGTTCGGTGGGTCAAATTGCTTTACGCTGGTCCCATGGCTCGGGTGGTGGTCAATGGTCGGGTCTCTGCACCCTTTGCTCTGGGCAGGGGCACGCGACAGGGCTGTCCCCTGTCCCCCTTGTTGTTTGCTCTCGCCTTGGAACCGCTGGCGGCCTGGTTGAGGTGGGAGCCGTCCCTGAAGGGCATTAGATGGAATTCGGAGTTTGAGGACCGTGTATCTCTCTATGCTGATGATATACTGCTGTATCTCACATCTCCCCGTAAATCCCTCATTGTATTGTTCGATGTCTTAACGTCCTTTCGCAAAAACTCGGGTCTTGTCATCAATTGGTCGAAGTCCTGTGTATACGTCCTGTCGGGAGATGCCCCTCTTCTGCCAAGTGGTTGTCCTATCGCGATTGTGAGAGATGGATTTAAATACCTAGGCATTTTTATCACTCTGAAACCTGAACTGCGGTTTGACCGGAACTTGCTGCCCCCTCTTCAGCGCCTTCGGGCGGATGTTGTTGCTTGGGGGAAACTCCCTCTCTCTCCCCTGGGTAGAGCGGCATTGTTTAAGATGATGTCACTGCCCCGCTTCCTCTACGCATTGCAAAACACACTTGACGTTGTCCCGGCTAAATATTTCCGTGAGGTTGAGAGTTTACAGAGACAACTGGTGTGGGGGGGTAGGCCCCGGATCGCCATCGCTAAACTGTCGCTCCCGTGGTACGACGGTGGAATTGCTTTGCCTGATCTCCGTCGCTATTATTGGGCGTCTCAATTGGGGGCAATAAATCATTGCATGTATGGCCCTTGGCCGAATCCGGCCTTCGAGATGGACAAATGGTTGTTGCCGGGGGGTGACTATAATAGAGCCCTCTACTCGAGACTCACCCCTCGAAACGTAACGGGCCCCACTAGGACGGCTGTCCAGGTGTGGAGACATGCTTCCATGGGGCTTGGGTGGTCTGATAAATTAACTCGTGCCACCCCACTGTATGCATCCGATAGACTTGGCTCTCTCTGGCAGTCGAAGGGGTTTGATAGGTGGGACTTGATAGGTATCAGCAGGATTGATGATGTTTGGACTAAGGGGAGAATGAAGACGTTTGAGGAATTGAAAACTGAGTACGCTCTGAGCGATCGCGAATTTTTTCGCTATGCGCAGGTCCGCCACGCGGTGCTCTCGGTCTTCCCTTCGGGTGTGGAGATTCCGGAGTCGTCCCCGCTTGAGGACAGGGTACTGGACGGACATGTTCCGGATAGTACGATTTTGCTTATTTATAAAAAGTTGATCAACTCCAGGTCTGATCTCCTGCTTCGCCTTAGAGAGGTTTGGATTGGTGATGGGCTGGAGCTGGACGATGAGGACTGGCAGGCGGCGATCTCCTCCCCTAAAGAGGTGGCCATCCAGGCGCGCCTTAGATTTGTGCAACTTAAAATCCTACATAGAGTGTATGTGACTGGTCCCCGTTTGGTGCACATGGGCTTTTCTGTGGATGGTTTGTGTCTGCGTGGATGCGGTCTCCTGGGCACCTTTTTCCATATCATTTGGGGGTGCCCTGAGGTAGTGCGATTCTGGACCCGTGTGCACGAGGTGATGAGTGAGGTTACGGGGGTGCGATCGATGCCGGAGGCTAGGAGATGCTTGCTGAATGTATGGCAACCGAACGACTACTCCGTTTCGCAGCTTCGATGGGTGACCTTGGGCAATATGATCGCCAAAAGAGACATTGCGCAACTGTGGGGCGCTCAGGGACCACCCGGGATTCGGAAATGGAAACAAAACATGGACTGGTGCATGTTCAGGGAAAAAACTGTATATATTTCTCGGGGTAGCCCCCGAAAATGGGGGAAGATATGGACTCAGTGGAACACTTACCGTGGCGATATATGTTCCCCCCCTCTCCCTGACCCAGATGTTGCACCTACGTCCCCGTAACCCGAGGGTTCCTCCACTTACTACTGTGTATTGGATACATTTTGTTCCTTCTGCCCCCCCCATGCGAGACTCTTTCTTGATAGAACATACGCTCATTGGTTGACCTTCCCGCTCTCACACCATGTAATGTAACGTTGTTTATATTGCTGTCTTCTCTTTCTCTTTATTCCTTGCAAATTGTTTGTGTTTGTATTTATAAAATTAATAAAAAGTTCAACAAAAAAAAAAAGAAAGTCATCACACATTTTGAATAAATATAGAATTAAAAGTAATCAACATATTTACAAGCTAAAAAAACTGTTAAATTTGTAACCACCATGGCATAATAATTAAAAAATTACAATGAAATGGTAAAATAATAATACATGGTTGGTATACCCGACCATAGTTTAGTTTAGTTTAGTTTAGGGCATTTGTAAAGCGCCTGGTGACGCCAATGGCGTGTCCCCGCGCTGTGATAAGTGAGCGATTGCCGTCCCCCCCTCCCTCAGAGGCTACCTGCTAAAAAGGTGAGTTTTCAGTTTTTTCCTGAACAGGATTTCTGATGGTTCGAGACGCAGTTCTGGTGGTAAGACATTCCAGCATCTGGGAGCAAGATGTCTAAAAGATCTCCCTCCCATTCGTGCCTTCCTAACTCTGGGCACCATTAGTAGTCCCGTCTGAGAGGACCGTAGATTACGGGTGGGCTCATAATGGGACACCAGACTCTGGAGTGGCACAGGGGCTTTGCCGCTCAGAATGCGATGGCACGTTGAGAGGGCCTTAAACTCAACCCTCTTCTCCATAGGAAGCCAGTGGAGGGCGGGTTTAGAAGGTGACCTCCTGGGGAGTCTAAGCACAAGCCGTGCTGCGGCATTTTGAAGCACTTGGAGGCGGCCCATGACCTTACCTGAGGCCCCCAGATAGAGCAGGTTCCCATAGTCTAAGCGCGAGGTGACCAGGGCGTGCACCAGGGTCCTACGAGCAGAGATGGGAAGCAGATCTAAGACTTTCCTCAGAGCTCTCAGGACTCCGAAACACACCCCCGTCACCCGGCCGACCTGAGGACCAAAGGCAAGGTCTTTATCCAGCCACATGCCAAGATTCTTGGCCTCCAGACAGGGAATGGGGACCTCACCCAAGCAGGGTGGCCACCACGCAGACGACCACGCAGAGGGCCCGCCCCCCACCACGAGCACCTCGGTCTTGCTACCGTTCAGCTTTAAACAGTTTGCGGACATCCAGGCTGCAAGATCTTGCATGCAGTTCCTGAAGATGTCCGCTGCAAGACCGGGGGCACGCGATAGGGAGACAACCAGCTGCGTGTCGTCGGCGTAGGACACCAAGTGGAGGCCTTGGCCCTCTGCGATGGCTGCTAAAGGGGAGACGTAGATATTGAATAGGGTTGGGCTCAGGGACGAACCCTGTGGTACGCCCTGGCCCAACTCGATCTCCCTCGAATAGCATTCACCCATTCTGACCTGGAAACACCTGTCAGACAGGAAGGACTTGATCCAGCCAAGCGCAGCGCCTGTAACCCCACCTTCATTCAGACACTGTAGCAAGATGGCATGTGCTACAGTGTCGAATGCTGCGCTTAAGTCGAGCAGGATCAGAGCCATAGTCTGGCCCTCATCCACGCCCTGCCGAAGTGCCTCCACCGCCACAAGAAGTGCTGATTCCGTCGAATGACGGGGACGGAAGCCAAATTGCGAGTCGTGGAGTAGCGATGCCTCCTCCACGAACTGCATGAGTTGCGTGTTGGCTATTTTTTCCGCTACTTTAGCCATGTAGGGCAGGTGGGAGATGGGGCGGAGGTTGTCAAATTTCTCAAAATTCACGTTGGCCTTTTTTTGCAGGGGGAGTACAATCGCCTGCTTCCAAGCTTTGGGGACACACTGGGACTTAAAAGAGGAGTCAAGTAGATTGCGTACATAGGGTTCAAGCACCTGCAAACTACCCTTGAGTCGACTGGGAGTCGTCGGGTCTCTTGGGGAGCCAGATTTAATTGACCCGCAAATGCGGATTAGATCTTCAGTAGGCGGGGTGGTAAAGGAGATGAGCTGTCGTTCTCCTTTATTTTTAGCCCCCTCCCCCCATATGGGGCCATTATTTGCCTGCTCAGGAAAGGAGTTGTAGAGGTTAGTGACCTTATTAGAAAAAAATTCTGCAATACGGTCACAGCCCTCCGCAGTGCAGAGTTTCGTGGGCCACGCAGCAGACTTCCCTATAGCAATGGATTTGTAGATTGAGAAGAGTTCCTTGGTGGACTGTTCAGCTTCTTCAATCCTAGCGCAGAAGTACAATGATTTGCCCTTTCGTAGCAGCTTATGATAGCTACGCCTGCAGTCAGTGTACTCAGCTTTAGCAGAGGCGGAATATGCTACCCTCCATTGCCTTTCAGCCCTTTTGCACGCCGCTTTCGCCACCCGCATGTCCTCATTAAACCAGGGAGCAGATCTCTGAGCTCGGCCCCCCAATTTGGCCGCACCAAGTGGAGCCACCAAATCCAGGGCCTCCGTAATGCGTTGGTCTAGGTTGGAGTTGATATCTACCACACCTATTCCGCCCGGATGACCTTTAGCAGTTAGTGCCTGATTAAATACGGTTTGGGAGAATGCTGCCCATCTCCGCCTAGGGTGTTTATCGGCAGGAGGGTCAATCGGAGCAAGTTCCTGACTCCCAATGGTGAATGGAATAAGATAATGATCTGACCATGGGATGGGGACCGGGGTGCAAGCTTCCACTCGATTCCAATTAGCGAAAATTAAAGTTGGGGACTCGGTCATCCTTTGCTTGTGGCATATGTAACGATCATGATAATATTAGTTTTAACCCCTTCGACGCTGATGACGAGCTGGGCTCGTCATGAGGTAGCCTCCTCGCACGCTCATGACGAGCCCAGCTCGTCACGTAAAGTGCGATTTTGAAAAACCCAGCGTACGGGCGGAATTCCGCCCGCACGCATGCGGTTAAGAGGGCTTCATGAAGTTATATGGTTAGAAATGAAGACCCATTTTTAATCTAATAAAATTAGCAGCAAGAAGAAATCTGCTGATGCCAAACACAACTACTTGACTGGTGCCTGTTTTTAAGATTCTACCAGCCTCCTTATATGAATTCAAACCAATAATGCGACATAGCGGCACTATCCACTTTTTCCTTGACATCGCATAACTGGGGCAGAAAAATAATATATGTAAGACATCTTCCCTTGCATTGTTAGAGCATAGAGTGCAGAGATCACTGTTTGTCTTCACCCAACTTTTCTCAAGGGCTTTAGTTCTCAATATTCCATACCTGTATTTTATATACAAGGTTTTAGCTAGTGGCGGCTGTACCTCATGCAAAAATATCTCAAAGTGTGCCACATCTTTAACCATTAAAAAATTTTCAGTTAAGGGGCCATGGATTTTTATGTATGCAGAATCATAGCTTATATAGGACCAGAAAGACATTTTGACATTTTTTCTTGAACCCACACTCATCGATTCTGGCTCGTTCCAAAAATGGGCTAGTCCTAGTTCAACTAACCATGATCTTACATGCTTTAACCAGTAAATTTTGCTGCCACTATCTAAATCCATGACTTCTTTCAACCCGTTTTTATATTCGTTCAGTTCGGGGGTTGTCCATAATCTGACCCACAGCAATAATGGTCTCAGCATTGCATGTTGGTCAGTACGTTTAATATTCAGATCCAAAAATAGTGGTGTCAGCGGAGTGTTAATGGGCACTTTTAATAATCCCCTAAAAAACTTGTTCTCAAGGGTTTCAAAGGTTTTCCTACATGCTGGTCCCCATAATTCTGCTCCATATAGTACTGCTGATTGGACCTTATACCTAAAGATCTCTAAAGCTGGGGTAACTGCCTTATTCAGACATTTATTATGTCTTTTTAAAATTGGAAGGCAGTTTTGTTTGAACACTATTTTCGTTTTTTCTAGCTGCGGTCTCCATGCTAGTAGTGAATCAATTAATACACCTAAATATGTAAAATTCTGCTCATGATCTAATTTATGACCATTTAGCATTAGGTTTTTTCTAAAACTTTTGTGCGGGCTCAGTGCCATATATTTTGCTTTTTTATGTTAATTTCTAGCCCTTTAAGATTGCAATATGACTGGAACCTTTCTTTTTATCTCAAATCTTTTTTATTGAATCAGTTTTCACATATACAATGTATACAGTTGTATTTCTTGGGCTGCTCTAACAATGTTTACTTGGCCCAGTGGTACCGAAGAGAGAGAGAAAAGAGAGAAGAAAGACGGAGAAGAGAAGAAAAAGGAGGGGGGGTGTTCTTATTGCTTCAGATATTCGTCTAGGGCTTCCCACATGTCCTCTTTGGCTGTGTGGTTTGCCGCCTTGTGTTTGGCGGTAATGTTGTCTGCCCCTCGAAGGAAGGTTACCCAGTTAAACCAGCGTTTGAAGGTGGCTTTGCTGGTAGTCTTCCAGTACCCCAGAATGGTTTTAACAGCAGCCGCCAGGAGCACGTCGACTAAGTCCCGTATTTCTTTGGATTGGAGCTGTGGCTCTAGGAATCCGGTGACTATCCCTGCTAGCCCTCGTTGTATCTGGCATCCCGTGATTGTGTCTATTAGGTTGTATACTTTATTCCAGAACGCTTTGACTTTGGGGCATTCGTATATCATGTGGGCTAGGTCCCCCCTTGCTTTATGGCAGTTCCAGCAGACGCTGCTGTCGCTCGCCCCTACCCTTTCTAGTTTCGCAGGTGTCCAGTGTAGTCTGTGTAGTATCCAGTATTTTGTTTGTGCTAATTGTGGTGTGATCTTGTTTTTGGACGCCGATGTCCATAGTCTGGCCCTCTCCTCTTCATTTAGCGGTCTCTGGATGGTCTCTTCCCAGAAGGCTATTGTTTTGTTGTTAAGAGTAGTGGTGCGTGGTGTGATTATTTTGTAGATCTGCGCTGTTTGGTGGCCCGTCCTGTTTAGGTTCTGTGCATACTGTATGATGGTTGGTTTGTGTTTGGAGAGGTTTGCTTTGGTGATGGCTGCTTTGATTCTTAGGAACTCGTAGAATTCCCTGTCTGGTAGGCTGGTTGTCCTTTGGAGTGTCATGTAGGTGAGTGCATTGCCCCCTACCTCTAGTTGAGCCGGCATTGTGATACCTCTGCTGCGCCATTCTCTGCTGTCTAGCGTTTTACCTTTGTACGTGATTTTGGTGTTGTACCATATTGATTCCCATTTGGTGCCTCTGATGCTTACTTCTAGTTCTTTGTCTAATTTCAGTAGTGCTATTTTTGTGTTTCGTAGTAATGCGTTTTTCGCTTCTGGGTGTCTGTTTGCCGTGAGGGACATGATCGGGTCTGCTCCTCCTAGAATGCCCCTTTCCAGGTCCAGCCATACCGGCATGTATTCTGGTATTGGTGCAACCCAGTGTAGCCCCTGCTTGGCTAGGCATGCCGTTTGGAAGGCCTTGTAGTTTGTGAGGTTCAGTCCCCCTTGCTCTTTTTTTAGCCTGAGCTTCGCCAGGCTTATTCTTGGTTTTTTCCCTCCCCATAGGAACATGTTAATGGCTTTGTCAATTTGTTTATGGAAGTCTATGGTTAGAGTTAGTGGCAGCATGGACAGCAAGTAGTTTAGCATAGGGGTGATCATCATCTTGATTGTCTCTATTCTGCCCCATCAGCTGACGAATTTGGGTCCCCATGTGTCTAGCTTCATCTTGATCTTTTTCAGCATTGCCTCCTCATTGTGCTCTAATGTTGATCTGAGGTCTTTCCCAAAGAAAGTCCAGATATTATAGGGGTTTTGTTTGCCACGCCAGGCCCGACGTGCCTAGGACTGCTCTAGTGGTGTGGCAGTTCATTGGTTTGCATTCAGATTTCTCCCTGTTAAGTTTATACCCTGAGACATGTGCATATTCTTCTATTGTTTGTACAAGTGCCTCTATTGATTCTTGTGGGTTGCTTGTGGTGATCAGGATGTCGTCTGCGTAGGCCGCCAGTTTGAAGGTTTGACCTTCTACTTGCACCCCCGTGATCTGCGTGTTTGTTCTGATCATGTGCAGAAGAGGCTCTATTGCCAGCAGGAATAACCCTGGTGACAGGGGGCAGCCTTGTCTCGTCCCCCTACTTAAGGAGAGTGTTTCTGATGTTGCTGAGTTAACCACCACTCGAGCCCGGGGGTTTTTGTACAGGGACATAATCATTCCTCTGTATCTTTCTCCAAATCCGAATTTACGCATACATTGGTCTAGGAAAGGCCACGAGACTCTGTCAAAGGCTTTTTCTGCGTCTAGTGCGATCATTACGGCCTTCTCTGTGCTGTTTGCCGTGCGGTTTATTAGGTGGCAGAGCAGTCTCGTGTTATCCTGTGAGAGTCTGTTTTTCAGGTATCCCACTTGTGTTTTGTGTATGAGGGCGGGCAGGTATGTATTTATTCTTGCTGCCATTACTTTAGCGTAGATTTTGCAGTCAACGTTTATTAAGGAGATTGGCCTGTAGTTTTGTGGGAATTGGGGGTCCTTCCCTTCTTTGGGGATGACAATAATGTTTGCTTCCGCCATTGAATCTGTCATGCTCCCCTTCTCTGCACATGTCTGGAAGACTCGAACTAGTATGTCCTTAAGCAGCGGTTGGAACTTTTTGTAAAAGGTCACTGTGAATCCGTCCGGCCCTGGGGCTTTGTTGGGTTTTAGGGCGTCTATGGCCATCCCTACCTCTGCTTTTGTTATGTTTTGGTCTAGCGCCTCACTTTGCTCGCTGCTTAGTTTGGGTAGTTCAAGTTTCTCGAGAAGGCTCGCCCCCCCGTCCGCTTCCAGTGCTGTGTCAGCGGTGTATAGGTCTTTGTAGAACCTCCTGAGGTTTCGAGGATTTGTTTGTTCCCTGTGTGCGTTATGTTGTCTGTGTCGGTGATTGCTGCAACTGAGTGCTGCCTCTGTCTGGCCTTTAGGTAACCTGCGAGTGCCCTGCCTGCTTTGTTGGCTGAGCATAGGTTTATGGATTTGTATTTGTTTATCCATGTTGTGGCCCTTTCGCTTAATAATCTGTTGAGTTCGTACTTTTTCTTCGTTAGTGCTGTAAGTGTATTCCTGTCTTGTATGTTTGTAATGTGGTTGTTTTCTAGTTCTTTTATCTGTTCTTCCAGTTCCCTAATATTTTTGTTCCTCTTTTTGTTCATTCTTGCTTTAATGCTTATGAGTTTCCCCCTTATTGTGGCTTTGAGTGCATCCCACAGTGTCCCTTCCTCTGTGTCATTTGTGTCATTAAATTGGAGATATTCTTTGATTGCCTCTTCTATTTCGGTGACGTTGGCGGGGATTTCTAGTATATCGCTGTTGAGCCGCCATCCCCTGCTGGGTACGTCATTGTGTTTCCCGCTTATGGAGAGGGCGATGTGGGCGTGGTCTGAGATTGTTATTGGCCCTATCTCCGTTTTGTCAGTCATGTGTGTGTGTGTGTTTGACATGAGGATATAGTCTATTCTGCTGTACGAGTTGTGTGGTGTTGAGTAGAATGTGTATTCTCTGGCACATGGGTCTGATAATGCAAGCTTTGTGCATAGGTTTTTGAGTGTGTTCTGTTCTTGTGTGGCGTGGCTAGGCCTGTGCGGGTGCCTATCTATGGCATTATCCATCACCAGGTTCATGTCCCCTGCTGTTATCAGTAGTTCTCCCAGTGGGATCTTGCTAAGTTCGCCTTCTACCTCCTCCCAGAACTTTTTGTTTGTAGTGTTCGGCCCGTAGATGTTTGCTATGTGCATTGTTTCCTCGCCTCTCTTGATGCTTGTAACTAGCCTCCTGCCTTCCGTATCAGCTACGCTGTCTAGTATCTTGAATTTCCCTTTCTTGCTTATAATGGTGATCACCCCTCCTTTTTTGTTGACTGCTGGTGAACATGCCGTCTCACTTATCCAGTTTGCCTTAAGCTTGTTTGCATCCTCTATGGACACTCTAGTTTCTTGGAGGACGTATACGTCCGCTTTGAGCCTGTTCAGGTAGTCTAGTGTCTTTCGTCGCTTGACGGGGGGATTGAGGCCTTTGACGTTAAGCGATACTATCTTAATGTCAGTGGTTGTCTGTGCTAGGCCTTGAGTGTTTTGTGTGGTCATGGTGTCTCTGTTAAGTAGCTGCTCTCAGGGATGGAGCCTATGTTCGACCTCTGCAGTCGGTGTAAACCTGCCTCTCTCCACCAGTCTTTGGGCCCCCCCCGGGGTCTGGGTTGGGATAGGGAAGAATGGACGAGTAGAAGAAGAAGAAGAAAGAAAGAAAAAGCTAGTTGATAGCCCCACCAAGTTATGATTGTCCGCACTACATGGACTCCCCCCTGCCCTCTCCCCCTCCTCCTCCTCCCTCCCCCTCCCCCCTGTCAATGTACTGTAAACGTGCGACAGCAACGGTTCTCCGCCCTCCGCTCCCCCCGGGTACATTAGATCTTCCCCCCGCACCCTTCCGTGCTGTGCGTTGATAAAAGGATATCACGCTGCTCCCTGAGCTATGGGCCAGCCCAATGTTCTGAGAGTTCTTGTGTTCTTGGCTGGGACTCTTGCATCCTTCATATCGTATTCCCTGAGGTAGATGTCCTTTATCGCAATTCCTTAGTTTTTATGTCCATTTATCATGAGGTAGGTGTGTCTTTCTGATTGAGGTAGCAATGTTCATTTGAGGTAAGTATCTGATCGTTCCCATATCCTGACAGTGTCTATCATCGACGACCTGCTGTTCCTTTTTCTCCTGTCTCCGAGCCGTCTGATGAGGCTCTTCTCTTTGCCGTTCCCGGGCTTTTTTGTTCCATCTCTTCTTGGTCTGGCTCCTGAAGGTATCTGCGTAGCTCTGCTGGATCTTCGAACAGCCGTGTGCCTTTCCTGTCTGATATCTTCATTTTTGCCGGTCCAACAAAGCTGCAAGTTATGTTGGCCTTCTTCATCTTTTCTCTTAGTGCCAGGAACGCCTTCCTTGTTTCTACCGTGCTTTTAGAGAAGTCTTGGGTGATGATTATCTTTTTGCCCTTCCAGTTGAGGGGTTGACCCTTACGTGCAAAGGCAAAAATCGCGTCTGTGTGGTTAGCTCTCAGTGGTTTGCAGATGATAGTTCTCGGGCCTTTCATGTGCAGCTGTCTTGTAGCTGGTACCCTATACGCTTTGTCAATTTTGAATGTTCTTTCGAAGTTTAGACCAGTCAGCTTGGGTATCAGTGTTTCGAGTAACGCTGCGCATAAGCCTACTTCATCTTCCTCCTCTTCTGGTACACCTAGGATTCTGGTGTTCCCTTTCCTATTTTTGTCTTCTTGCTCCGAGAGCGTTCTCTGCAGGTCGCTGGAGATCTTGGATATGTAGCGAACATCTTTTTCCATGGTGTCCGATTTGTCTTCTATTCGCTGATTCTTCTTTCCGTCTCTCCTACTCTGCTCACTATTTTGCTCTGGTCTGCACGTATGGCTGTAAGTTCTAGTTGGACGTTGTCCATGGAGATCTTTGTGGCTTTTGCCAGGTCGTTGGCTTCGGTTATTTTTTTTAAGAGCAGGTCCATCGCCGACTCCGTGTTTTGCAGCGTCTTCAGTTTGATTGGCGAATCTAGATCTTTCCTAATCTTTTTGATATCACTGGTCGTCATCCCGCCCAGGCCTCTCCTTTCTTGATGAGCGGACAGCCTTCCCTTATTTTGCTGGTCTGCTAATTGGGCGCTTTGTGAAGGGCTGGTTTTTGCGTTGGTCGTGACTTTATCCGCCTTTACGGTGCTCCCGAATGTGAACCTGTTGGGCCACCTTATTGTCCTTGTTCTAGTTTTCCCTGACGCCAGGGCTGCTGTCACTTATTGCTGCCACCCCTTCTGCTTGGCGCCGGTGCTTCACCCCGGCCTCCTACAGCGTCTCAGCCCCCACCCGTTTCCATGGTACCTTCTCGTGCTTCTGGTGCCCTCTGGTGTGGGCTGTTGGGTATGGCTTCCCTTCCTAGGGCCTCCCTGGTGCTCGCCTCGTTCGTTCTGTTCTGCACCTTCCGCCTTCCCCACTTGCCGCTGGTGGCGCTCAATCTTTTTCAGACTTTAACTTCGTAGTGCCTGACCGACGTAGGGGCCTCTCTTGTTGTTGTTCCCCCCACTATTGGGAGGGCCGCTGTCTGTCGCGCGGTCAGTAGGCTTCTGTGCTTGTCAGCCGGTGAGTCCTTCTTCTGTGATGGCTGCTGGCCTTTTCCCCACTCTAAGCTGGACGCCGTAATTTTCCTCATGCTTGTGCCCCTAGCGTCGTGTCGCCATGTGAGGCTTCTCCGTTATCGGGTGCAGGCCCCCAGTGAAATGCTGGCTTTTGTCGCACCACCCTCCTGTTGGTGCGTTTATTGTTATGTCTATGTGGATTGCCCTCCCTAAGATGGCCGCCGTTGGTTGTTGTCACCGTTTACGGTGCATTGACGCGTTTTGTTATTGCGGGCGGCCCGTGGTGGACAGTGCTTCGCTCCACCATGCCTTGTTTGTCTGGCTCAGCTTGGCTCCTCGCACTCCGTTCTGGCGCATGCAATAGGTGCCTGGTTTCGCCTGGCTCAGCTCGGCTCCCTGATCTCCCAAGATGGCCACCGTTTCGGTACACCGTTTACGCAGAGAAGCCGCGCTTTGTTATTGCGGGCGGCTTACTTGGTGATATTTGCTTCCCGTGATGGTCGGTGCTAGCAGGAAATCTGGCGCTTCGCTCCACCTTGCCTGGTTTGCTCGGCTCAGCTGGGCTACTCGCACTACGTTCTAGCGCATGCAATAGGTGCCTGGTTTTGCCTGGCTCAGCTCGGCTCCCTGCCCCTTCCAAGATGGCCGCCGTTGTTTCGGTGCACCGTTTGCGCTGAGAAGCCGCGTTTGTTATAGCGGGCGGCTTACTTGGTGATATTTGCTTCCCGTGATGGTCGGTGCTAGCAGGAGATCTGGCGCTTCGCTCCACCTTGCCTGGTTTGCTCGGCTCAGCTGGGCTCCTCCCACTCCGTTCTAGCGCATGCAATAGGTGCTTGTTCCGCTCTAGTTCGCTTCGCCGCTCCTTCTCCTCAGTGTTTGGCGGCTTGTGCTTGCTCGATTGTGATTCCGCCGGCGAGCCACGCTGCACTCCGTGCGCTTCCCTACTGGCTGCCCTTCTGCTGTTTTGCTCTAGCCGTAAGAGACTCTTAAGATGGCCACCACTTTATGGCTTGGTTCTTTGTCTTCTCACCCTTTATTCCTTTTCGTTTGTCCTGGTCTCGTTTTCTTTTCGATTGTGCTCTTTCCCGCGAGTACTGCACCTCGCGTCCAAGCGTTTACTCCGACTCAAACCTGGTACTGTTTCCGGAGTTGTTGTGGTAGCGTTGTGAGTTTTTATGACCCCGCCATCTTGGACTGCTTCCTCGTTCTCCCTGTCTCTGGGGATTCTTGGCTTTTTCTGCTTTCCCTCTTGGTGTGCCGCTCACACTGGCTGCCTCCCTTGCTGCTCTGCGTGTTCCTACACACCTCTTGCTGCTTTGTGCGGGAGTTTGATGCGTTTCGCCGTTTTCTCGCTGCTTTTTACCCCCGGGGTCGCGGAGCTCTCGAACTTAGGCAACCGCCTGCGTTGCCATCCAAGCCACGCCCATGACTGGAACCTTTATAATAAATTCTGGAGACCCCGTGGTGTTTGTGAAATAAGGATGGTATCGTCTGCAAAAAGGAGGGACGGAACCCGTTCACCCCCCAATCTAAGTGAATCATCGTCACACTTCTCCATATAGGACGGGATGTCATTAACAAAGAGGGAGAAGAGTGTAGGAGCCAGCACGTATCCCTGGCGTACTCCCCTTTTTATAGGGATAGATTGTGAAATTTCCCCGTTTGGGCCCCACCTAACCTTAGCGTAATTCTCCTTGTGCAGACCCTTCACCAAATTTAGCAAATCCCCTGGGAGTCCCTGGCATTTCAAGGATTCCCATAGTAGATCTCGAGGATAAGTTCAAATGCTGCTCGTAGGTCAACAAATACCACATACAAGTGGCCTTTGCGAATGATGACATATTTCCAGTACAAGCAGCATAGCCTTAGTACCTGATCTATGGTTCCTGTTTTTTCTCTGAAGCCCGCCTGATATTTTGTTAAAACTGATTCTTGTTCCAACCATGTATTAATACGGTTTAATATGTGCCTGGCATATATTTTTTGGGTTATATCTAAAAGACTTATGGGGCGATAGTTAGCTGGATCGCCTCTGTCCCCCTTTTTAAAAATTGTGATAATTTCTGCGCCGTTCCATGTATCCGGGATTGGTTCGCCAGCCGCAACTATGTTGCACAGATGATTTAAATATGGTGCCCATACAGCCAAGTCATGCTTAAAGAGGTCACCTGGGATTTTGTCAAGTCCAGGGGCTTTCCCCTGTTTGACCGAGTTAATAGCTAGCTCTGTCTCCTGTAAGTTAAAGACTACCTGTGGGTGTACATCATCTACAACAGGTAGAACTCCCTCTTCCTGCACTACTCCCCCAGGCCCTTGCGCTGCCTAAAGGTTCGTAAAGTGGTTTATCCACGTTGCCTCATCTAGGAAAACCTCTCTCGAGCCTTTCTCCCTTTTATTTCCCTTAGCTACTATTTCCCAGAATAACTTCTGGTCCTTTGTCTTAGCCGCTGACAACATACTGGACCAGAGTTCTTCGTCCCAGGAAGACTTTGCTTTTGCCAGTACTTTGTTATATACTTTCCTTTTTTCTTTTACTTCTAGAGCACCTTTTGTTTTAAGTGCATCAATTAGTATGGATTTTGCGACACGGCACTCTTTACTAAACCTGGGTTTGCCAGCTGGCACTGCATTCACTACACCAGTCCCTTTTTTGGTTTTTTTTGTCATAAGTTCTAATAGTTTGTTAAAAAAGGCTTTGTGGGGGGCGTGGCCAAGATGGCGTCGGAGTAGGACGCTTCTTCAGGTCTCTCCGGCGCCGATCCGAAAAAAGCTACTAACAGCGCGGTCCTGGTGTAGCTGCCCGGGTCCAGAGGGGTGGCGGAAGGGCCCCCAGCGCAGCGGAGTGCAGCGGTGCCGTCTGAGGAGCGGAGTGACCCTTGAACGTCCGCAGGGATACCTCGCCTCTGGGGCCTGTGAAGCACCGGCCTCGCGTAGTCGGGGAGCCGACGTGGTGACTTGCTGCGCTCGCGGCACTTGGGGAAGTGCCGCCTGTGTTTATTCAGCGCCTGCCGGAGGTGGGGGCAGGGGTCCTGCCGGCAGGGACACGAGCCTGGGCTTCAGAGCCCTGTTGCGGAGGACGGCGGGGACAGCAAGAAGGTGGAGGTGCCTCCGGCGGCCGGACAGTAGAGGTGCGGTGAGCACGCCACGGAGCGTCCAGAACCGGCAGACTACCGGCGGGCTGCGCAGACCGGGGCCACTGGAGGAGCGTGGTATCACGCGGGGCCCAGTGCTGATGTGAACAGGCGGTGCAGGGTCGGAGTAAGGGCCCGGCTGCGGTGCCGACCCGAGCGAGGGCTGTCGGCAGGGTGAGTGCCTCCCCAGGAGGGGGCGTGAGCGGCCGTGACACCTGGGGCAGCGGGACCTGGAGCTCTCTACAACTGCTGCGACACTGCTTTGGCTTATAGGCGGGGGCTGGCTGGACGATTGCAGTTGCCACGTGGTGCCAGGGCGACCTGCGTCGTGATCCACGGCCTCGAGTGAGCAGTGCAGAACCGTTTGGATCACAGACCCCGTTAGGGGACCGGATTGCTGGGGCCGGACTGCTGCACCCTTGCCCCCTGGGTCCGCATCTCATCTGCATCTGACGCAGTTCCGGTTCAGTTACTTCCCGGAGGCCACGGCGTGGACAGCGCTACCCTTGGAGTGGACTGTGACTGCCTTGCCCTGAAGAGCCCTGCCTCCTGCTCGCACCTAGTTGGTGGTAGGGTCCCCTGACCCCCAGCATGTGGCTCGCCTGCTTCAGATCTGCCTTCCGGTGATCCCTGGATAGTGAGGGGGTTCCATTTGAGCTGCCTGGTAAGAAGCGTTGCGATCCTCGGGCTCCACGAGCTCCCATAGCGCCTGTATCCTGTCTGACTGGGGGGGTCTGTTCCCCCGGTCTGCGTGTCACCAGCCAAGATGACCACCGTGTCACGCAAGGGGGGTCGACAGGGTAAGGATGGAGCTTCCAAGTCCTCTCAGCAGCCGGCGTCCCCGGGGGCCAGTGGCTCGCAGAAGGTGTCGGATGACGAGGCGCCTGCTACTAAGGCCTTCATGTCTGAACTATTTGCATCCATTAAGGAGGATATTTCTGAGCTCAAGGCTCAGTTGGCCTCTGACCTGAGGGAAGTGCGCAGAGACGTGGACGGCATTGGCGAGAGAGTGGCGACCCTGGAGGACCATGATTTGAGCATGGCTAACGATGTGCACTTGCTGCAACAAGATATCATCCGCCTCACCGAACAGAATCTGGACCTACAGTTGCACACGGAGGACCTGGAAAACCGTTCCAGGAGGAACAACATCCGCATTCGGGCGGTGCCGTGGGATGGTGAGGCGGGAGACCTGCGTGGTTACGTCCGGGACTTGTTTTTACAGATCTTGGACGAGGAGGAGGTGAGGGAAATCGAGATGGATAGAGTACACAGAGTGGGTCTGCCTAGGCGAGGAAGGGGTCCCCCTCCTGACATCCTCGTCTGTGTTCATGATTTCCAAATCAAAGAACGCATTCTCCGCAAAGCCAGGGCCATCACGTCACTGCAATTCAGGGGCCATGCCCCTCAGCTGTTCCAGGACTTGGCAGCCTCCACGCTGCGGAAGAGAAGGGAGTTTCGCCCGGTGACTACCTTCTTGAGAGAACGTAACATCTCCTACTCATGGGGCCACCCCTTCAGGATCATCTTCCGATGGCAGAATCGGCTGGCACAGATTAATTCTCTTCAAGCAGCAAAAGACCTCTTGGGTCTACAGGATGTCCCTTCTTCACAGGAGGCGAGTGCTTCGCCATCTAGGAGACGCCACCGCTCGTCCTCATGGCATAGGGTTGGGGCTTCCCCAGACCGGCGGCGGCCGGATCGTGCCTCTGGTTTGCAGGAAAGGGCCGAAGCAGTGGCTTCGGTGGCCTCAGCCACTCTGGCGGATACGCAAGAAAGCTCTGGAGCGGCATGACCACCACGGATTTGATCTGACCAGGATCGGCGCTGGGGGGGCTTCGTTGCCTTGGTCTGGGTATGGATGTACTTTTTGGGAAGACACCTCAGACCATGGCCGCGGGGGTTGACCAACTGGCACCCCTGCTCCACTTCCAGTTAGGAAGGCCCCTCACGAACTTTGGACTACTGGACCTGATGAGTATTCTCTTTATCCTTTATGATTTCCACTTCTTTTGTTTGTTGTTTCTTTCTCTACGGGTAGGGTTGGGTGTTGGGGAGTTTGGGGGCTCGGGGTTGGGGGGGCTCTGTGACTTGTGCTATGCTTGGATTGCTTATCTACTGGGGTGGGGTGGGGATGGGGGTTGTTGGGGACGGTGGGGAGGGACCCGTGACGGAGGGCCGAAGGGGATGTTTGTTGTGTGTCTGCTGCTGAGTACGTACTTTACTGCTGGCACCTTAGTGCCACGTACGTTCTGGAAGCTACTGGTTGTCTGCTGCCTGATGGCGGGGCTGAATGCGGGGTGGGTGGCACTTGGCATGCTGAGAGCGATTTTTGGGTTTTCTTTCCGCTATGCCGCTTAGTGTAGGGACGTGGAATGTTAAGGGCTTGAATTCGCCACAGAAGCGGCAGAGAGTACTGAAGTATGTGATGGATCATCAACTTGATGTAGTTGGATTGCAAGAAACCCACTTGGCACGAAAGGATGAGGCGAGGCTTCGCCATAGGGCATACCCCATTGTTTACAGGTCCTCTGCTGTTACGAAGCATCGGGGGGTGGCGCTTCTGTTCAGGGCTACGTTGCATTTTCAGCCGGTGGAGGTCCGACATGACAAGGAGGGTCGATGGCTGATGGTTAAGGGGCACATTCAGGGCAGGTTGTGTACGTTTGTGGTAGTATATTTGCCCACTGCGGGTCAGAACAAGTATTTGCAAGAATTGCTGGAGAAGATTGGGGACTTTGCGGAGGGGCTCTTGCTCCTGTTGGGAGATTTTAACTTGGTGTGGGACAGGGACTTGGACAGCTCGGGGGGGCGTAGGGCGGACACAGGGGTCTTTTCGGATTCCACGCAGCAAGGGGTGGGGGAGTTGGGTCTAGTAGACGGATGGCGAATTTTCCACCCTGCCATGAAAGACTACACATTCTTTTCACATGTGCACCACTCCTACTCTCGCTTGGATCACATTTTTCTTAGCCGGTCCCTCAGAGGGAACATTTTAGATGCCGCCATTCTTCCGATTTCGGTATCGGACCACAGTCTCTTGGTGCTCACTCTCCGTTGGGCGCCACCCGACTCCGCGAGCCGGAAGTGGTACTTCCCGGCGTCAGTGGTCAGGGATGAGGTTTCCAATCAAGCCTTACGCCTGGCCATCCGTGAATTTTTCGAGTGCAATCCACCGTCGGATACTTCTCTGACGACTACATGGGACGCCTTTAAGGCGACGATCAGAGGGACGTGCTTGGGCCTCAACTCGCAACTTAACACCCTGCGTAGAAAGGAGCGGGACGCACTGGAAGCCGAGGTGCTTGAACTCGAGAGGGCTCATAAGCTCAATCCCTCGAGGGTGACCCTGCGTCCGCTTACGGCGGTTAGGGGCAAATTGAAGGCTCACTATGCAAATAGAGCCGAGCTTACTCTCTTGCGATTGGGGCGACATTCATACTCTAGTGGCAATAAGATTGGCAGACACTTGGCCCGGCAATTGCGGGACAAGAGGGAACGAGAATATATAGGAGGGATCAGAGACCCCGCAGGAGTTCTCCATCATCGAGACGGGGCGAAGGCGGACATATTTGGCCGCTTTTATGCCGATTTGTATACGGGCGAGGAGTTGGATGCGACGGCGCAGCGGGAGTTCCTGCAGCGCTTACCGCTCCCACAGGTCTCCAAGGCGTGGAACGATCTGTTAGAGGCTCCGATCTCGAGGGAGGAAGTCCTCTCCGCCATTAAAAACTTGAAATTACATAAAGCCCCCGGCCCGGATGGGTACACTGCTGTCTTCTATAAAACCTACGCAACTGAGGTGTGCGACTTTCTAGTTGCCCTCTTTAATGACATGGCTACGTCCGGAGTGAATACCGGGACTCTGGCGGAAGCGGTGATTACGGTCCTGCCGAAACCGGGGAAGGATCCTGAGCTCTGTCCCTCCTTCCGCCCCATAGCCTTGCTTAATATTGACGCGAAGCTGTATTCGGCGATACTAGCGAGCCGCCTCCAGGACTTGTTACCGGCGATTGTACATCCGGATCAATCCGGTTTTATCAAAGGCCGCCAAACGCACGACAATACGCGCAGGGTGATTCATCTCATTGAGAAGGCGAACAGGTTCCACATTCCGGCGGTATTGGTAGGCCTAGATGCGGAGAAGGCCTTCGACCGCGTGGACTGGAGCTTTCTATTCCACACGTTGCAGGCGTTTGGGTTCTCCGACCGGTTCATCACCATGGTGAGGGCTAATTTCTGTAGCCCGCGCTCGAGGGTGGCGGTGAACGGCCACCTATCGGCCTTCTTCCAGCACTCGCGAGGTACCAGACAAGGATGCCCCCTCTCTCCCTTATTGTTTGCGCTTAGCATTGAACCCTTGGCGATGGCGGTCCGGGAGCATGAGGGGGTGAAGGGCATTCCATTCACAGGGGAGCAGCACAAAATCTCTCTCTTTGCGGATGATGTTCTGCTATCAGTGGCTGACCCCGCTAACTCTCTCCCATGCGTGCGGGATCTTTTGCTGGAATTCGAGGGAGTGGCTGGCTTCAAGGTAAACTACGGCAAGTCTTATGTCCTGAATTTAACCTTATCACAAGCCGACGTTGCTCGGGTAGGCACTTCGACGCCGCTACCCTGGGCTTCGGGCTCGATACTTTACTTAGGAGTCCACCTCACCCCCACGGTGGGTGGCTTATTTGCAGCCAACTTCCCGCCCTTGGTGGCTAAGACGCGGGCCGAACTGGAGAAGTGGAAGCCCAAATTCCTGTCATGGTTGGGTAGGGTGCATGCCATTAAAATGGTCCTTCTCCCTAAATACTTGTATCTCTTTCAGGCCCTACCGATTCCACTGAGCACTTCATTTTTTGGACAGCTCAGAACATTGATCTTAAAATTTGTCTGGCAGGGAGGTAGGGCTCGGCTTTCGTTTGCACTCTTGCGACGGTTGCGGGCTGACGGAGGGGTCGGCCTCCCGGACCTACACCTCTATTATAAAGCTGCCCAACTAAGAGTCATGGTGGAATGGTCACAGCAATTTTCCGACAAACACTGGTTGCATATGGACCGGAGCGTGACTGGCCGGTCCATCTGGGATTTGGCCTGGAAGCCCAAGCGTGATCGACCGTTGAACGCGTACATTAGTACGCCCACAGGGACTACACTGAAAGTGTGGGACACCCTGGCGGGGGATGAGCGATGGACGACCTTCCCGTCTCCATTCACTCCATTGCATTTCAACCCGGCGTTCCAGCCGGCACTCGCCGAGGGTCCCTTTGATACTTGGAGGGAGGGAGGATGCCGCGCATTGCTCCATCTGTTCCATGGCTCTGATCCCCTGACTTTTGAGAATTGCATGCGGGATTACCATGTGCAGCCAACTGAAAAATACAGGCATATGCAACTGCTCCACTGGGCCACGTCACCAGGAGTTCGGGAGGCTGCCACGAGGCCTCTCTCCGAATTTGAGGCCTTTCTGCTGAAAACATCTGCCATGAAGGGGGCCATCTCCTTTCTATACCAACTGTTGCTTCGTTCTGCCCTTTCTCCTAGACCGCGTTACATGGAACAGTGGGAGGAGATGGTGGGGAGGGACATCGCCGATGGAGAATGGTCGGCGTTGTGGAGGGACATGACGCAATTTAACCACTCAATTCTACTGAGGGAGGCTCATTTGAAGACTCTCACACAATGGTACATGGTCCCCGCCCGACTTCACCGTATTTACCCGGTAGTTTCGGATAGATGTTGGAGGGGCTGTGGCCTACTGGGGGACTTCCGCCACATCTGGTGGGATTGCCCGGTCATCAGACCCTTCTGGGACGAGATTCTATCCCATATTAAAGATATTTTGCAGTATCCCATTGATGACTCTTTGGCATCCGTGGTCCTGGGCCTGCGGGATCCTGGCCTTGAGCACCAGACGCGCGCAGACAAGAAGATTCTATGGCTCTGCCTCGGCGCTGCCAAGCTCACGCTGGCGGCCGCATGGAAGCGGAAAGAGGCACCGGCGATCTCACTTTGGCACGCTAGGCTGTGGAGGCTTCTGAGTCTTGAGAGAATGGCGGACATCTTCCTAGGCAACTACAAAAACTTTAAGCACACATGGGGCCCCCTGGTGTCCTTTCTCTCTACTGGTTTACCCTCGGCAGTTTGCCCGGCATCGCTGAGGACCCTACATCTGTTTCAGTTCTAAGTGTGTGTGATGGATGAATGAGGAATGGATGAGGCGCCGTCACGGGAGGGGGGGGGGTTGGGATGGGGGAAGTTAAGTTTGTGTTCCGCTATTGGGGCATATGTGCCGCTGGGACGAGGCTTAGTTTGATGGCTTTGTGACTCTGAACTTCTACCGGCTGGACTAGACGTATTCCCCAACTGGGGTTACATTCGAGACTACATCTTTTCTGCGGATGTTGGAGCCTGGCATCTACTCGCTTCTCTTGCACTGCATTATTGCCTCGTCTTGCATTATTGCTTTCCCACTGTATGGGACCATCTATGCACCCGATGCGGTGACTTTTGTTTACTGTTTTATCTCTGTGTTTTGCAAAATAAAAAAATTTTACAAAAAAAAAAAAAAAAAGGCTTTGTGCAGTCTAATAAATTCATCTGATTCGCATTCAACAGGGTTATATGAGTCAAATGTATTTGCAAGGGAACAATAAATATTAACCAATAACTCTTCTTTTCCCAAGATGTATGCCCATTTCACAGACCGTCTATTATTACCTGACAAGGTAGCTGACTGACTGCAGCGCGAGCGCTTAGCGCGCTGTGTTAAAAGTGTTATTTTAATTGTGTTGGCTTTATTTTGGTCACTTGGACCCTGTTTTTAATCTGCCCCTCACTTGCACTGTAATTTGTGGCCCCCACCGCCGTTTGGGCGGGTCTGGTTCTGGGGTGGGTGCTTTATTCCATCTTGGTCGCCATTTTGGAGTGGGGTTATTGGTTAGAGGCAGCTCGATCTGCCTGCGCTTTACTGCGCATGCGCGGACCTGGAACACCTATTTAAGGCGAGTCCTTCCTCACCTCGCCCCCTGACAAGGTAGCTGACTGACTGCAGCGCGAGCGCTTAGCGCGCTGTGTTAAAAGTGTTATTTTAATTGTGTTGGCTTTATTTTGGTCACTTGGACCCTGTTTTTAATCTGCCCCTCACTTGCACTGTAATTTGTGGCCCCCACCGCCGTTTGGGCGGGTCTAGTTCTGGGGTGGGTGCATTATTCCATCTTGGTCGCCATTTTGGAGTGGGGTTATTGGTTAGAGGCAGCTCGATCTGCCTGCGCTTTACTGCGCATGCGCGGACCTGGAACACCTATTTAAGGCGAGTCCTTCCTCACCTCGCCCCCTGACAAGGTAGCTGACTGACTGCAGCGCGAGCGCTTAGCGCGCTGTGTTAAAAGTGTTATTTTAATTGTGTTGGCTTTATTTTGGTCACTTGGACCCTGTTTTTAATCTGCCCCTCACTTGCACTGTAATTTGTGGCCCCCACCGCCGTTTGGGCGGGTCTGGTTCTGGGGTGGGTGCTTTATTCCATCTTGGTCGCCATTTTGGAGTGGGGTTATTGGTTAGAGGCAGCTCGATCTGCCTGCGCTTTACTGCGCATGCGCGGACCTGGAACACCTATTTAAGGCGAGTCCTTCCTCACCTCGCCCCCTGACAAGGTAGCTGACTGACTGCAGCGCGAGCGCTTAGCGCGCTGTGTTAAAAGTGTTATTTTAATTGTGTTGGCTTTATTTTGGTCACTTGGACCCTGTTTTTAATCTGCCCCTCACTTGCACTGTAATTTGTGGCCCCCACCGCCGTTTGGGCGGGTCTGGTTCTGGGGTGGGTGCTTTATTCCATCTTGGTCGCCATTTTGGAGTGGGGTTATTGGTTAGAGGCAGCTCGATCTGCCTGCGCTTTACTGCGCATGCGCGGACCTGGAACACCTATTTAAAGCTCCTCCCCTAGCGCAGCGGGATCGCGCAGCGGGCGCGTCCTCGCGTGGCCGGAGTCGTGCCAGAGTCCTGCCCGTCTGCGCCCGTCCGCGCTAAGGACGCGCTGGACGTCGCGGTACTCTGGCTAGGGAGCATCATTCTATCCCGGCTCTACCATGCTGACGTACTCGCGGGACTGCCTGCTTTCCATCGGTCAGGTAAGCCGCTGTTGCACCCTTCCACCGGTACACCCACTGCGTGGCCCTTATCATTGCCTCTGTAATGGGTGGGCTCTAGACTCCCCGCGCCCCCTCTCAAGGACGGTTTCCTTGGAGACGCACCGCATTATAGGCATTCCTACTACTTTGAAGATCCTGAACCTAAATGTCAGGTCCGCGCAGAAGCATTATCAGCATATTTATGACCTTATTGAGGAGGAAGCTCCCGACGTACTCGCCATGACGGAAACATGGCTGCAGGACGCTGATACCGCTATTACCAATCTAGCCTGCCCACCCGGCTATTCAATATACACCTTGAATAGGCTGTCTAGGGGCGGAGGTATCGCGTTAGTGGTAAAAACTATCTACCCTTGCGTCTGGAGCGCCCTAACCATCTCTGGGTGCGAAAGTGCCATGTTCAAGGTCTCTGTCAGCCCGGAGTTTACCCTGTCCGGGATGGTCGTTTATCGTCCACCCGGCAGTGAGGTGGCGTTCAGAAATGCCTTCCCCGATATTGTTGGCCCTCTGGTTGCAGATTGTGCCAACTTTTCTATCATGGGTGATTTAAACCTGCATTTCGACACCCTCTCTGGCTTGACAGTGCGTTCCATCTCCTCTGACCTAGAGGCCTTTCAACTCCCTCAGATGGTGTCCCAGCCTACCCACTCGGGGGGGCATATTTTGGATCCCTTGTTCACTAATCTGCCGGGGATTCAAATTACTTCTGTTTCTCCGGTGGAGTGGACAGATCACTTCTTGGTGTCCATTCTATGCCCTGTCTCTGCCACTCCTTCCATCTCGTCGGCTAGATGGGTTCAGAAGAGGGCTTGGAAAAAGCTTAGGTTAGAAGACTTCCATCGTCTTCTATTAGAGGAGCCGCTGGACCTTTTGACGGATGTGGAAAAGGGGTATGACCTCTTCTGTTCTTGGATCACCAGGGCCTTGGACTCTCTGATACCTATTGTATCAACTAAAATCAACTCTAGAGAGTCCAGTCCCTGGTATGATGGCGCACTTCGGGCCCTAAAGGGCGCCTGTAGACGAGCAGAGAGGGCCTGGAGGAAAACCTATGCGGCTGATTTAAAAGCCGCATATACCAGGTCCGTTAAGCTCTACCATCGAGCTATCTGCAGGGCTCGTGCGGCCTTCTATGCTACCGAATTCCGGAACAGCCCAAATCCGTCAAAGGCTATTTTTAAGGCCGTAAAACAACTTATGGCGAAGCGGACTACCACTACAACCGTAAGCTCCCTTTCCCAATGTGAATCCCTTGCCTCTTATTTTTTGGGGAAGGTCCTAGCCATTTACAGGACATTCCCTAGCATAGGGTCCACTGTGGAAAGTATTAATCGGGTTCACCATCAGACCACACTGCTTGTTTTCCCCCCCCTTGCCTTGGACGGTTTTGACAAACTTGCGCTGCAAGTTAAATCTGGGTCTCCATCTGACCCAGTAAGGCCTGCTCTCTTTCGAGACCAGGCTTTTATGGGGCGTACAGTTGTATGCTCCCTTGTCAATCTCTCCTTGGAATCGGGAATTGTACCATCTAAGTGGAAACAAGCCGTGGTATCCCCGATTATTAAAAAGCCTACCCTGGACCCCTCTAAGCCTGAAAGCTATCGCCCCATCTCGCTGCTACCCTGGCCAGCCAAGATCACTGAAGCCCACGTCAATTTGGCCCTGTCTGAACATCTGACTCGGACCAATGCCCTCGACCCCACACAAAACGGATTCCGTGCTGGGCACAGTACGGAAACTGCGTTACTTGTGATGGTGGAACATCTCCGGGCAAGGTTGGATGCTGGTCAATCGGCGGCGCTTATTCTGTTAGATCTTAGCGCCGCCTTTGATACGGTAGACCACAGCATCCTCCTGCGTCGGCTCGAGGAGACCGGCATTGGCGGTGTGGTATTGCAATGGTTCCGCTCCTTCTTAGACGACCGCTCCTTCTGTGTTGCCATCCCTCCCTTCAAGTCCAGTTACCATCCACTGGCCATGGGGGTTCCGCAAGGGTCCTCGCTGAGTCCCACGTTGTTCAATCTTTACGTGAGGCCGCTGGCTGATGTCGCCAGGCAGTGGGGCCTTACCCTGGTCTCGTATGCCGACGACACTCAGCTGGCGGTTACGCTCAGCGGGGATGCGGAAACTGAGGCCCCCAGGTTTCAGTCCGGACTGAAGGCGGTGGCTAGTTGGCTGACAGGCAACTGCCTTCAGCTAAACGCCACTAAAACAGAGGTGTTGGTCGTCGGGAAGGGAGTGGAGCTGTGGGGTGACCACTGGTGGCCTCCAGAGTTGGGTCCCACTCCGATCCCGGTATCGGAAGTGAAAAATCTGGGGATATGGCTGGATGCGGGCCTCTCTTTTATAGGCCATACGAAAAGAACTGCGGCCTGCTGTTTCGGTCTTCTGAGGGGCTTGAGACCTGTTCTCAAGTTCTTTGACGCCCCGACCAGGCAGCTGGTGATCCAGGCCACTATCATCTCTCGCCTGGATTATGCCAGCTCTCTCCTGGCTGGGGCCAACCAGGCTGAACTAACCCGATTACAACGGGTTCAGAATGCTGCGGCGAGGGCGATCGTCGGCCTACCAAGATTTTGCTCAGTGACAGGTGTCCTTCGCTCCCTACACTGGCTTCCGGTTAGGAAGCGTATTCTCTTTAAAGTCCTGTGCCTCGCTTTTAAAATCTTGAGAGGTACAGGCCCGGAAATCCTGTCGAATTGTCTGTCTTTCTATGTTCCTGCCCGTTGCCTCCGCTCCCAAGGTCTGGCCCTTGCGGTGGTTCCCAGATTCAGGCTTAGCCGCATGGGAGGCCGCTCGTTTCGGGTACTGGCTGCGTCAGCATGGAACTCCTTGCCTGTTGAAATCCGCTTGCTTGAGGACCTTCTGACTTTCCGGAAGGCGATAAAAACCTTCCTGTTTTAGCTGTTTTTGTCCCTGCTCCTGTTTTAGCTGTTTATTTGCCTCTTTTTACATCCCGTTGTGTTACGAGCTACCTTGTCTTTGCGCCGGGACGCTCCTTGGCTGGAGTCGCTGCGCGCACAATAAATAGACGTAACATAACATAACATAACTAAGAATAATGTTGTCTATCGTGGGTGGTTGTATTTGGCTTTGACCTCCCTCGCTTACTTCCGACCCCTTTAATAAACTCTGTAAGAGGCTAGTTTCAAGGGGGCGGTGATCGCTGTCAAATCTTTCCTTAACCTTCAAGTCTTTTATATATGGCCATAGATCAAATGAAACAATAACATAATCTATTTTACTTTCACATGTACCACTCATGAAGGTGGGTGCTTTCGGGCTATCAGATGGCAGGCGCCCATTGCATGCCCTCAGTCCTTGACTTGTGAGTAACCTTGTGATCTGAAGAGCTAGGGTGGTCCCAGCAGCCGCCCCATTACTAACTAAAGAAGGTATTCCATTAGCAGCATCCTCTTCTTCATACAATTTATACATGCCTATAATAGGTTCAAAATTACAGTTCATGTCCCCACATAAAATTACACTTGCTTCTGGGCCCAAAGTGTCCATAAGGATTTCTAATTTATCAATGCATGGTGACTCCTTATATAATGGACATGGTCTATTGTAGACATTAATAAGGTATATCACCCTTTTATCATCAGTGGTAATTTCCAGGCCAAGTAGATCCAAAGACTCAATATTTAGTTTTTTTATGCCGATGTTAATAGATACACTGACCCATATTAATAAACCACCTGAGGCCCGTCCTCTGGTTGATGGAACCGCGTCTATCTGATATGTTTTATATCCAACTCTGTGTATTTGGTTTGTAGCCCAAGTTTCCTGCAAAACGCAGATATCAAAGGTATTGATGTAATTGTTCCATTCAGGGTCACTTGTTTTTGTACTCACTCCTGCTACATTCCATGAGACTAATTTAACTAAAATCAACCCTTCATTTGTGCCACTACTACTCGATGGTGGAGGTGTAGTTGGGCTTCTAATTGCCCCTATTCGAGAACTGTCATACCTGCCCACTACTGGTAGGTCTGTACAGACTGTTCCTGTCTTTAAGACTGTGACCTCTTCTACTATACCTTCACTTGGGGGCTGGTCTGTAGTGACAGTGATCCACATTTGGTCAACTGCCTGATTTGTACTAGGACATACTACTCCATTAGTGTCCCTAATTCCTACCTCTTTTAAATCGGGTACTCTAAGATATTCGGGTACCTGTTCTACAGTCCCTTGAGGTGGTGGCAGTAAAAGAGGAGGGGGAGGTGTATCTTGCAGTCAATCAACTGCATCTCAGCAATTGAAGCGATTGTTGGTGGAAATATAATCTAAGTGTAGAGGCGGCTTTAGCCAGCCTCCACCACGTGGCCCCCTACCATTTCGCTGCACCATTGTCCAACCATCTGCCCTAGATGAAAAGTGTCCTGGTGGGTAGAAATAAGTCAGCTGAAAAGGACGAATAGTGGTGCCTAAACTAGGGTACCTCCAGTTGCAGATATGTTTCACTACTCTAGGATTGTCAAAATGTATTATTATACAGTCCCCATTTATATTTTTTGCCAAATGCCCCACCCAGGGTACTCGCCTGATATTAAGGATTTTACCCATCATATACGAGGGTAGTGGTCTATTAACATCCAACCATTGGACCACCTTGTTCCATAAGGATCCAGAGGTTTCTACCTCATGTCTGCCCAATTCCGGCACTCCAGCCAGAATAACCACAAATGGGCAAACCTCTGGGGGGAGATTAATGGTCTTTGTAGTACTTTCTGTGCTATAATTTTTGCCATTACTATCCTGTGGTACACTATTTGTAGTTGGCTTACTTATTTTAGGTTCCATTACATCCTTCTCTTTCGCTGCCTCAGGAATCCCCTCAGTAATTTTTGGTACTGGTGGGTCCTTCGATACCACTGATGCCTCTGCAGTTTTAGTGGCCTTGGCCTTCGGTAGCGTATGAAATGCACTAGGGTTGACATTTTTTGGGGAGGATTCGGCAATTCCCTTAATATCCCTCTCAATCCGTTTTAGATAGGTCTCTACCTTACTCAACCTCTCCTCAAGTGGACGTAATAAGAGTTTTAATGTGTCAAAAATAATGTTTGACTCAATATTCACAATTCCTTCCGTAACCCCTGTAGTTAAGTGGCCCCCTGTCGGTTGTATCGTGTCCCCATTGTCTAATGCATCATGCTCCACGTTTGTACAATCACTGACGACAGGTATTTCCATGATACCAGGGCTTGTTGCGGTATTTTTAGAACCCTTTTCTATTTTTCCCTTCCTTCCACCATGTAAAATTGGTGGTCCCGATTTCACCTTGGGAATAGTCCCTGTATTAGCTCCTTTCTGTTGTCTTGTGTTATGCACTTTGACAACATTGGGGACAGTGGGCAATTCATTTGGTGAAAATAAGAGTGATTCTGAAACAGTAGAGGAGCTCCCATCTGTAACATGTAGTGTATCACTGTTAGTTTCCTGCAATGGGATGATTTCTAAGATTGGTGAAACATTAACTCCCCCATTAGATACAACTCTGCCAGAGGAAACAGGAGTTTGTGCATTGGCTATTTGGCCTAGTGAAGATCGTCTTGCAAAGGCCAGTTCCTGGGAAACCCGTCTCTCCATGATGACAATACTTTCATCGACAACAGAGTTAATCTTTTTAATAAATTGGTCCATTGCCCCAGTGAATGCAACAGTGTCAGTTTTCCCTTTAACCTCCTTTGGTGGCATTGTTCATGGGCCAGTCAGAAATTGGGAATTTAAATAAATAAAAAGAAATTAAATCCACAGTACTCACGAAACAAAGATTTTTGGAGTATTAGTGGGGTGGCCCGTCCCGGCCTCTGCCGGTCTTGAACAGGCTTAAACGGGCCCGCCCTTGGCCCGGGCTTCGCCCGGCGTCCCGCGAAGCGGGCCTCTGCGCCGTCTTAATGCACCTCCTGGTTCGGGCGCGTCGTCAGCGGTGCGCGCCGCCGCTTAGCCTGCCGGGAGTTGTTGTCCCGGGGCGGCGGCGCGTAGATTGATGCTGCTGACTCTCGGTCGGTGGCGGCGTGGATTCTACTTCTCTCTGTGGCCCCCGGTGACTCTTGGCAGTGGCGGCGTCCCAAAAGCTGGTTACGGTAGGTTACACCCCCTCCGCCGGCCTCTGCGCCGGCTTTATGCACCTCCTGGTGCGGGCGCGTCGTCAGCGGTGCGTGCCGCCGCTTAGCCTGCCAGGAGTTGTTGTCCCGGGGCAGCGGCGCGTAGATTGATGCTGCTGACTCTCGGCCGGTGGCGGCGTGGATTCTACTTCTCTCTGTGGCCCCCGGTGACTCTTGGCAGTGGCGGCGTCCCAAAAGCTGGTTACGGTAGGTTACACCAAATTCTAACTGTCAAGTTCTACATGACCTAACGGTCTTTTTTAGAATACTCACGCCAAAAAGGTTCTCAGTCAGGAGTGACATCATGTGGAGGATCAAAATCAGGAAGAGCAGAAACATACTGGGCTGCAAAGACGAAGAATCTCCAGAATTCCTGTGCACAGAGTAGTAGAGTCCCGTCCTGTCCTCCTCAGTAGATTTCAGTCTTCTGACAAGATCACTCCCACAGAAAGTCACTTCTCTGATGAAGCCCACATTGGCCGCGCCATTTGAAGAAATGAAATCTTCATTCTCAGGGAATACTTACTAATAAAAAAAGGACTTGGCACAGAAGCTGAAAATATGAAAAGACATCTTTATTAAATTTAATAAGTGAGGCCACGTCACACAGAAGCCGTAGCAACTGAATGAGGTAGTCTGAGGAGTACAGAGAACAGAGGCCTTATATATGCTCAGGGTTACAAAACTCAGCATAAAAGTAAGGGGCAGTCCTTGCTTTGCAAGCATGCAAAAAATGCCTAACATGGACATGCAAGGTCTGCCAAACGACAAACCCATTTTACAGTTGTCCGGCCCATAATCAATCATTGAACAAACCCAACATTCTTCTTTAGACAAGCCGGACAAACCCATAATAAAAGGACCACAACCCATATCATAAACAGACAATAAAAGAAGGAACAGAGAACAGATAAGAAGCAGGATAAGGGGTGTGTGTGTGCATACCAAACTCTACAATGTCCTGTGCTTTGATCCTCAATCTTGATCAGCTAAAGGGCAGGAACTGGTTTAACAAGGTCAGCTTCAGGCAACAGGGTCAGTTCACTCAGGTCAAACAGGAGTCAGCATGAACTCGAACTAAGGTGTACATGTCCTTAAAAGACTAGTTCAGCCACAATCATCGGCCTATGTGAGGGCAACCACAAAATGGCTGCCATACACAGAATGGAACCCACGGGTTCAGAATTCACAGAACCTCAGTTTCTGTCAACGCAGTTCCAAATTCTCCATCTTTCATCAACATGTACCTGCTAAAATCCTTCAACTTCTTCGCCACACAATTTCCACCCTTCTGGAACAATACAACTCGGTGTCCATTCCATCGCTCACCATTCTCCAAGACAACATAATACTTGTATACCTGCTCCACCTTATAAGGACCTTTAAACTTTTACAAGCCTTTCATCACCCTTCCAGTTCTGATCTTGACCCCTGTCACCCTTCTCCATTGCACACCTGGAATTTACATCTGTTTCCCTGGGCTTGTAATCTTGCGCACCCCCTCTTGTTAAACACTCTTTCATCCACGAAGGTACCATTTTGGAACTTGGAATTCTCTCTCTCATAAGTTCAAAGGGGGATTTGCCAATGACCTCTTGTTTAGTAGTGCGGTACGCCCATACTAAGTCCTCCACAGCTCTTTTGATATTGTGTCCAGACACATCAGCCATTTGAATCACACCCTTTACCATCTTGTTTGCTCTCTCCTCAATACCGTTTCCGTGTGATTTGTAAAAAGAAGTGGAGTGGTGCTTAATGACTTGGCTTAGGAGAAACACCCTCATATTGTAAAAAACTAACTGCAAACCATTGTTTGTCATGAGATTAGATGGTGCCCCGTCCTCTAAAAACATCTTCTTTAATGTAGTGATTGTAGGATCAATGATGATTTCTTTTATGAAGAACACACTCTACCAACTGGAAAACACACCCACAGCCACCAAAGCAAACCTACAGTCCCTTCCATTGTTATGAACGCAGTGAGTGGTTTTGAATCTTCATGGAGCTTAATCTGATGATATGAGCTACTCAAATCCAATTTTGAAAAATACTCCCCCCCAACCCCTCCCCAGCATTAGGATCAACTAGTTTATATTAGGTAGGGGATAAGTACCAGCCACAAAGTTCTGAATCAACAATCTCAAGTCTACACAGAACCTTAAACGTTCATCAACTTTGAGTGATATGACAACCGGAGACACCCATCCGGAAGCCTCTACAAGCTGGATGTCTTCCTCTTGTAGCATCTCCCTTAAAAGTTATTTCACCCCTTCTCTGACAATAACGGGGACCCTCCTAAGCTTATGATGAACAGGAACAGCACCATTTTTAGAACTATTTTGTGTACATAACCCTTCAACATTCCCAGCTGGCTGTCAAACACTTTGCCCATTGAACTCAAAATATCAGATATCGATTCATCTTCAATCGCCATTACCTGGGAAGTTTCCCTGGGATTCACAATCATGTGTAAATCATATTGGTGTGCCCACCCTAAAATAGGGGGACCTTGTTCTGCTATGTAAAAGTTACCCCACGTACTCCTTCCTCCAAATTCTATGTCACCATTTACATAGACCACAATGTCAATAACTTCCCCCTGGTAACCCGCAGGTGAAATGTCTTTGGGTTGTAGAGATGTACCTCCCCATAGATGCTCAAACATGGCTTTGGGTACAATAGTCTACAATGAACCTGCGTCAGTCATACGTTGAACATCACGCTCATTTATTCTAAACATAGCTTTGCGCCTATTCCTCCCCTGGTTTTCGTCTAAAACCTCTGCTTCACCCTCAACAATCAAGATTCTTTCATGGATCTCAGCTGATTCTGTAGATATGTCAGAGACACCGGTCACCTGTCCATGACCTACCCCTCTGCACATTCTTGCAAAGTAGTCAATGTGGCCACATCTTCTGCATTCTTTGTTATTTACAAAGCAAAACTTAGAGTGAGAAACTTGACTCACTCTCCCACACCTATTGCAGCCTTTGTTCCCTTGTCTGTATGGCGCATAACTCCATCCTCTAGTATTGTTGGGCTTTACCTTGATAGAAGACTCACCTTCTGATCTAGCTACCGCTCCAATTTCCGCAACCACTTCACCAAGATTCTTTTTTCCAGTTTTTTCATGCATAAATCTGAGTGCTCTAGCACTTTGGCTATCCCCATGGCATATTTTAACATGGGTTTTATGGCCGGCCATAAGCTCTCCTGTATTTTTCTGTTTTTACACTGCACAATAAGTTGGACTCTAATGAGTCTGTCTGTCATGGGTCCAAAAGGCACCTAGTAGACAACTTATGCAACCTAACTACAAACTCATCTTTAGTCTCATCCACCTTTTGGTGCTGCTTATAAAACCTATACCTAGTCATACCAAGATTCTCTTCTTTGGCTAATGAATTTCTATCCTGCGCCTGGCTTCTTTGAAGACCTCAGGGATGGGTTGACCACTCACTTCTGTAGCTAGGGTAAGTATTGAAAAACCTGTTGACTCTCTTTGCATCGAACACTTAACAACAAAGCCTTTTTCCTTGTAGGTCGAAACCCTTCACCATCTAAAGCTTCTATATAGTTGTCAAACATTAATATCCAATCCTCCCAAGACATTGGTGGAGAACCTGGCTGCAATAAAAAACAAGAGGTTGAAATGACAAAGATGTGTGCAGATGAGGTTACATGCCAACTTCACTGTGACTGTTTTCAGAAGCTTCCATAATATCCAAGCTCAACCAAAACTAGAAAAACAAAACCTATGGTAAAACAGCTTGGAGCAGGCTTGAAACAACAGTGTGTGTGTCACTGAGAAGTGCAGTGTAACTGAGTACATCGTGCTGAGAATACTGTGCGTGCCACTTTTACCATCCTCGTTACCAAAATTCTAGTGAAGGAACCCAGGCAACCTCAGGTGGATGAAGGTAATTGGCTTTATTTTAGCAAAACGGTTAACATCAGCCGCTCCCCTGCTGGCCAGTTTCCAACTGCTCACCACAGAATGCCTGCTACTCTGGAACACTAATGTGGAATTCCGTAGTGGCAGAATTCCCTAACAATGAAGGCACTAGCCATGACATGGTCATAAACCTGAGACATAAGCCATGAACAAAAACCCGCAGCACCTCCTAGCATACTGGTTTGCCACACCACTAGCACCCAAGGCGCCGACCCTTACCGCATGGCCATGTGCACAAAGGTGGCCCCTCCTGGCATACGTGGTCGCCGCAATGGTGTTTCACAGACTTCAACCTTACTGCAGCGCACTCTTACCACAGCTGTCTTCACTGAGACCTTCTCCTGGTACACAAGAGTTCCGACTTGAATCTACACATGGGCAACAACCTGATTGGTGGAGCAGCAGTTTCCTAATACTTCACAATGGGAGCCCTCTCAACAGGTCTCCTCCTTGGACCTTGCTCCCTCCAACAAACTACTATTTCTCAAAGAGCACACTGGTCTTGGCAAACTGGCAGGTGTCTAAGCTCTAAACTCCAGAGCAGGTGATCTTGGTTTTCTGGGTGATGTCCCCTCACCCAGCAGGGAGACTTGCAGGCAATAGTCCCCAGTCCTGGTCACAGACTCAAAAGCAGATAGTCCCACCACCAGTAGAGGCTCACTTTCTTAACGAAGGGTTGGGGGTCAGAGAGGGGTGAGGTGTGAGGGTAGGGGGAATATAATAAATATATTTAAAAACACTTACCTGCAGCTGCACTGCCGGCCGCCGTCTCAGGATTCTTCTCCTCTGTATCCCTGCACACTGCGCACGCTCCTAGATGCTAATCAAGTCGCTGCTCTCATGAGAGCAGCGCTGTGATTGACCTTAGCAGGCTTGTTTAACGATCGTTCAGGGACTAGAAGCCTGTGCCTCTACTCCACCCAGCTGTATAACACAGCTCGGTGGAGAGAGATCAAAGTGTGCATAATGGTTTGGACAGCATTGAACAGCTAGACAAACCCTCATGCGCACTTTACAGTGTGCGCTACTCCCCCTGAACTCATCATGACCCATCCCGTCCAGACTTGGCTGCTTGCAGCAGAAAGAAAAATAAAAGGATAATAAAATGGTTTTATTATCCTTTTATTTCTCCCATTTCTGTCTGCTGCCTGGCACTCATTGGGGGTGGGGAGGGGGGGGAGGGGCGGTGAAGGCAGGTGGGCGACGCTCCACCGCTGCTGCCCACAACACAGCCCATGGGAGTGACTAGAGTTCACACCAAGCTATCAGCCACAGCAATATATGCATCAAAAGGTTATTCCTGGGCTTCCAGCCCTACGCTTTATGATGCCCTTATCAGGCCCATCTCCTACCAGAGATGTGTCCAGGCCCCTTCCTTGTGATCTCTCACTGAATCAAAGAGTATCCTTTGAAGTGTACAAGGGGAGGATCCCTCTGCCTTCTTCAGTGTGTCCCACCCAGCTCACAGGAATGCAGCAATACACAAATCTGTCTGGGGGATTCCTCTACCTCCTAATGTCTTTACCAGAAAGGACCGGGCTTCCCAAAATGGAACCCAGGGTCCTCCATGTAATGCACTATTACAGGTACACTTGCACTCAGTCTATGGGCATCACACACACGCTGTCCAGCAATGTTACCTCCATGTATTGTACCACTCCAGGCACACACACATACAGTGTGCACTGCTCAGTACTAAAGCCTTTCTGCATTGTGCCATTTCAAGGCTTACATGCAGCCAGCACACATATTCACCATATGCACATTGCAGAACACTACACCCTTCATGTATTGTACTAATCGCAGTCACACATACACCCAGTGTATGCACTCACCACTCACTTTGCAATTAATATATGACCTTTTACTGAACATTTTGTAAAGCTGAGTCAGGAATCATCATACTGAATGAGCAGCACCCAATAAAAGATGCGACCCTGTAGTAAACATTTTACAAAGAAAGAGGCGCGAGGTGAGCTGCATGATAGTACCACCAGCTCATGTGAGGGCTCACGCGCACCGAAGAGAAGCACCGCGAGCGTAGCTGCAGAGCCAATTAATATTTCTATTAAAAAAATTAACAACTGTACAGTGCGCCCATAACGTGACGGTAGACAGACCCATGCTGCTCCACCTACAAAACCGTCCCTGCAGAACGGGTCGGTGAGTGAACACGCCACTAAAAGAAGCTCTGTAGAGCACCAGTTCAATTCCGCACAAGCCCCCGTCTTTCCAAAGTTAGTAAATTGAGTCTCTTTAAAGTGGGCGCTTCAAGAACCGTCTAAAATGATTATTACAGCAGTCATTTGCTGGAAAGGCCACTGCTGCAATAAAGTGTTAACTGTAAGAGCTCTGCTACGACCAGCTTCCGATGGGAGCAGCCTAACTCACACACCGTGCCCGAGAGGTCCTCCGGCAAAGGGGGTCCGCAGCTATTTCTGAGGGGGGAACCTGAGCGCGGTGGGTGGATCTTCACGAGGAGAGAGTTGCTTCGGTTTCATCGCTTTAATACAAGGCGGCAATCGAATCGCGAAGCAAAATAGCTGCTTGTTTTGGGTATCGTTTAATTATTGTAAAATGTAATGCGTTTTACCACAATAATATTAGTAGTGCATTCATGTACGTTTTAGTATATGTTTGCATTGATTTGAGTCAACTGAGCCACATGTAGGTACAATTCAATGATTGTTATAATACGTAATTAAATGATTCATGTACATTGGAGACAGCTTATAAAATGCTTCTATCGATTTGAAGAATAAATATTTATTGAAGCACTATATTTTAGAATATATCATCTTATTGTTAAAATAATTGTTATTCGCAGTAAATTGTTAATGTATTAGTTTGCCTTGATTGTACAGGCAGCGTATTTTATTGGAATTAAGTATGAATTTACTTTTGCTCAATAATTACGTTACTGTTAAATTACAAGTATATTTGACTGCCATATTACTTCATCGTTTACATATATTTTAACGAATTTAAAAAGCGAACACGGTGCAGTTCCTTGGGCTTATTGTTGTACTACAATTAAAAAAATACCATTATATAAATTGGCATCAGGAATTTAGGGGCGTATGTATTTAGAATTTTGAATCACTAAAGTTAAATTCAGTGACTGTATTATCATTAAAGTAGTAATGTGAATTTACTGCTACTCAATTTCAAGACCGCCACACGTTGCTTTAAACGGTTCTATGAGCGAACTAATAATTGATTACCGCGTATTTAATACTTTTAACAAATAAAGATAATATTGCTGAAAGACATGACTTAGTATAATTAAATTAACAAATATGAATACGGTTGCTTTGATCAAGACTGTCGACGTGGAACGCCGGGATAATTAGTTTGAAGAGTATATATATGTGTGTGTGTGTGTGTGTGTGTATGTGTATATATATATATATATATATATATATATATATATATATATATATATATATATATATATATATATATATATATATATATATATATATACGGATTATGCGCCCCCCTGCCCCCATCCACCCCAACCCCGCCGAAACTCATTATTTACTATCGGGCTGTTTGTGTGAAATGAGTGGGCGAGCCCAGGTCCATGGCACAACAAATAAATCACATTTGTCAATCCTGTTAGCAGTGTCAGCAGAGGGGACAAGGATTGACTGGCCCACACTCTTCACGCCCACACTTGCCACACGCTACAGAGGGCCAGTGTTTTTTATAGAGCGAACTCGACCCGAAAGTATGTAGCTTTACATGAGCACCAGTTACGTTACAGAAGGGCACATTCCTTTTTTTTAGGCACGGGGAGATTAAGCAATTTGCCCCAAATCACACAATGTTTCGCCGAAGTCGAGATTCACATGTTCCCCAGTTCCAAAGTCAGCAGCTCTGCTGCACCCTCTTCCCCACACTGTGCAGTTTACAAACATCCACTTGCTCACCCCCACCACCCAACCTCCCCCCGCCCCATTCATTCAGACCTAGTTCATTGACGCTAAAGAACGGCGGCCGCCTTTCTTCCACTGTATTAACATTCTCAGCGGTTGCATTTTAAGCCAGAAGTCAAGTATTAATTAAATTAAATAAACACACTTTCTGGTGTCAATTTACAAAATAATATTCTCAAATATAGCTCAACGGCAGGCTAAAGGACATTCACATTTCCGACCTTTTTACCTATCCATGTATCCCTATTCCAGTTTTGTTAAAGTTTATTATAAGTTATTCTCAGTTGTACAAAACATATGCAGGCGCTAAGGACATGACAAATAAACCACAGTAAGCGCTATACAGATGCATATAACATAACTTCACTCATAGTAATAACTTCGCATGACCGGGTTGGAGTTAAAAGCAGTTCTGGAAAATATATTCATACAGTCCCGATAAATTAATAATGCGGATGGCACAATACTATACACGTTTCCATATATATTGGCTAAAGGGTCGTCGGGTTTTACAGGCAGATCAGCCCCGAATCCTAGAACCTTCTCCAGTGCTCCAGGGACTAGCACAGAGTACAGAAGCACGGCGTCGGCGTATGTGTCCGGCTCGTGAACCAGGAAATCGAGTTTTGCCGACTGACCCGGCCCTCCTGGTTCCAGGACCCCAGCGCGACGCGGCGCTTCCGGTATTACCCGGTGCACAAGGTACATGTGGATGCAAGATAATACTCTTCTCCTGCCTCCTGGACCCTCGACTTAACGTCCTTGATTCACTGATGAACCGACCAAGCGGATAATGCTTCCCTAATTGGTTCCGTTCTAAACTCCTTGTCTGCGCGCTCTTCCTGTGAGCTCTCATTCCAATTGCCCTGGACCCTCGGAAAATATATATTCTGATATTACTGATATACCGATTGAAGCGGATTATTAATTGTTCACGAAGTAAGCCCTCGCCTGCGCGCTTACTTGAGCCCCAGTACCCTTACCCCTCTGGCAAAAGAGGCTTTTATATTAAAAAGGCAACCATTGTTTTGTCCTGATGATGGACCCCATCATTTAGCAAGGGGTCCGAAACGTTGTCGACCCACTGTGTACCATATACTTGTGAAGTAATTTATTACAAAAATTGTGTAATGGTACCTATAGGAAATTCTCTGTTTAAACTTGTAATTTTGCAGAGACTGTTGATTTTGCCTTACAAGCCCTTTATGTATGTTGTTGTTTGTGTATTGTTGTGGCTGGGTACAGGCTTGTGCCCCACGCACGTGAATTGTTGAAGGTGTTATTTTGTTTTGCAAACTTTGATTTAAATATAAATTTTGAGGACCTCTGCCCGGCAGGGCATGTCTTCTCTAATATAGAACTGACTGAGTCTATATTCATTTTCAATCATTTGTCTCGCTGCCAGGGACCATTGTTGTTTCCATATAACTAAGCTCCCCGAGGTCCCTCGCTGATACTAATTGGGGTCCCCTTGTTGTTTAAAATAGGGCAGCAGGCCCCAGCCCACTTACCCGAGCCCACAAGGTTCTTCCGATGTCGCATAAGTCCACTCCCGTTCCGTTGAATACAACTACGAGAACCCCCTAGCTCTTAACACACTCACTATAGCAGGGCGCATTCAAAATAAAGGCGGACCCCAAAGAGGGAGAGGGGTAGGTAGGCACTGACAGGGCTTTGATTGTGATGAAAAAACTAGGGGGGTCTCTCACAGGGACGTGGCCGATGTAATTAGGGCGTGACTTAAAAAGTAAACAAAAATCAGTTCTTAGCATTGTGCCGCTCCCCTGGTAATTTGCTGCTACTGTCATTAAATCCAGATATATATTACAACAAGTAAAATTACACCTATAAGAAGCCTGGACTATTGGCTTTGCCAATGGTTGTTAATTGCATATGATACATAAGCAGCAACTATGGCTTCCTTGTATAGAATACCGAAAATGCTTCAGTCCTGACATGAGACTGAAAGAAGAAAACAAGTAACTTAGCTGTAACTTCAGTTATCCAGTATTGGTATCTTTCATAGATTCACATGCCTGAATCATTCCCTGTCGCCGAGGCGGGAGTGCCACGGTAAATTACAAAAGCAGTGTCATAGATAAATAATAATAGTAGTAGGCTAAAAGAAAAAGGCCTGCGGCCTAAATCTTAGTAGCCTATCTACCTCATTATAGTAAAAAGAACCAAAAGTCAATTCCAACCAATCAGCTACCAGCACCCTCTAGAACACCGGTACTCATAGTATGGCTCGCAGGCCGCCAGCGGCCCGGCAAGCCTTCCATGGCGGCCCACAGACCTTGCAGACATCCTACCTGTGTGTTTTTTAATTTGTTTTGAAGTGTCCGCAAACACTGCCGGTTGCAGCAGCGCTCTATGGGGGATGGACTATTCGAGTGGAGATGCAGGGACCTTGAAATACAAGGAATCCTCATTAACTAGTAAATGGTCTTTTAAAGACCTGTGAAGTACTCGAGTGCCGCTGGGAAGCGGTCTCAGCCCTGGCTGACACACACGCACACCAGGTGAGGTGACAGAGGGAGGGAGAGGGAGGGAGACAAAGGGAGAGGGGGAAAGGGAGGGAGAGAGATCCAGACAGAGGGACTTAACTTACTTGTCTCTTCCCTACATCTCAGCCAGAGTGAGTGCTGGTGTACTTGATGATTTTTGGAATGTTGGATGCGTGTGATGTCACAGGATGCTTGGGGTCTGGAGATGTGTGGAGTGGCAGTTGGTGGATGCAGGCTGAGCAGCGGGGAGGCTGCTCCTGGTGGGGCTTTATTATCTTTTACTTATCTACTTGAAACTTAACTTGGAACTAAGCTTTATTAAATCCAGCGTGTTTTATATACCTGGCTCAAGGACTTTTTAATTACAACATTTTGGCGACGAGGATGGGATGGGATCTAATTACAACAGTGACAGAGAGAGGGAGACAGAGAGAGGGAGACAGAGAGGGAGGGACACAGACAGAAGGAGGGAGGGGGAGACAGAGGGAGGGAAACAGAGGGACAGACAGAGGGAGACAGAGGGAGACAGAGAGGGAGGGAGGGAGACAGACAGAGGGAGGAGGGTGACAGAGGGAGAGAGGAGGATGACTGAGGTAGGGAGACAAACAGAGGGAAGGAGACAGAGGGAGGGAGACAGGGAGAGGGTGACAGAGGGAGGGAGGGAGAGGGAGGGAGACAGAGGGAGGCAGAGAGAGAGAGAGAGAGGGAGACAGAGAGAGAGGGAGACAGAGAGGGAGGGAGACAGAGAGGGAGGGAGACAGAGAGGGAGACAGACAAGGGAGACAGGCAGAGGGAGACAGGCGGAAGGAGAGGGAGGCAGAGGGAGAGGGAGACAGGGAGGGAAACAGAGGGAGACGGAGGGAGGGAGTGAGACAGAGGGAGAGGGAGACAGAGGGAGACAGAGGGAAGGGAGACAGAGGGAAGGAGGAAGACTGACGGAGGGAGACAGAGGGAGAGGGAGATGGAGGAAGACAGAGGGAGAAGGAGAAGGAGACAGAGGGAGAGGGAGACAGAGGGAGGGAGATAGACTGAGACAGAGGGAGAAGGAGAAGGAGACAGAGGGAGAGGGAGACAGAGGGAGGGAGACAGAGGGAAGGAGACAGAGGGAAGGAGACAGAAGGAAGGAGACAGAGGGAAGGAGACAGAGAGACAGAGGGAGGTTGAAAGAGGGTGACAGACAGAGAGAGACAGAGGGAGACAGAGAGAGGGAGGGAGACAGAGGGAGACAGACAGAGGGAGGAGGGAGAAAGAGGAAGGGAGACAGAGGGAGGGAGGCAGATGGAAGGAGACAGAGGGAAGGAGACAGAGAGAAGGAGATAGAAGGAAGGAGACAGAAGGAAGGAGAAAGAGAGACAGAGGGAGGTTGAAAGAGGGTGACAGACAGAGAGAGACAGAGGGAGACAGAGAGAGGGAGGGAGACAGAGGGAGACAGACAGAGGGAGGAGGGAGAAAGAGGAAGGGAGACAGAGTGAGGGAGGCAGAGGGAAGGAGGGAGGGAGGGATACAGATGGAGCCAGAGGGAGGGAGGGGGAGACAGAGGGAGGGAAATAGAGGGAGGGAGACAGAGGGCGACAGACAGAGGGCGACAGACAGAGGGAGACAGAGAGTGGGAGGCAGACAGAGAGAGGGAGGGGGACAGAGAGAGGCAGAGGGAGACAGAGGTAGACAGATGTTGCTCTAGACACGCCCCCTCCCCCACTGACCCCGCCCCTACTGGTGCAGCCCTCGGCCACAAACCACACTGTAAATTTGGCCCCTGAGAGAAAGTTTGTGAGTACCCATGCTCTAGAACACTCTCAGCAGAGGCAGTTCTCCTCAGATTTAAGTAGTAGAAGTAAGTATCCCAAATTATAGAGAACTGACTCGCCGGGGAGGAGGGTGGGTGCATGTGAATCTATGAAACATACCAATACTGGAGTAACTGAAGTTGCAGGTAAGTAACTTCTTTTCTTATCGAGTAATGGGGTATCTTTCATAGATTCACATGCCTGAATCAAAGTAGCAATCAGTATACCAAACATACACTCATTTGCGGATGGTGGGAGACCAGTGTTCATAAACTCCCAAACTGCATCCATAATCGTTGAGAAAAATTTAAAATAACCAAACCTTTAAGAAATCAAAAGCAATGTTGGAATACATTATCGCATCAACATGAAGACATAATATGAATGTATGGATATATATATATATATATATATATATATATATATATATATATATATATATATATATATATATATATATATATATATATATATATATATATATATATATATATATATATATATATATATATATATATATATATGTATATACCAACTCCCTTCCAGCACTTCCTTGCGGCGAACGTAGAAATCACACGACCACCAGGCAGCTTGCAATGACAGGTCAGTTTATTTATTTCCTTTAGCTCACTCCTCACATCGAGGCGTTTCGGGCATTTAGTGCCCTTGATCATAATGTAACGGAAGCGGTACGCCATTGTTTTTTATATGCTTACATTTTTTTCTCTCTCTCGTTTGCTACACCACGTGACAATAGAAAGAGAAGAAATACTGGTATCTTGAGGCTTTTCTCTTTTAATTTGAGACATTTAAGCACTGCTTTACTCATTTGAGGTAATGTGTGTACGACTTTTGAGTGTCTTTGAACTACCATGCTAACTGTGCAATTTACACAAATAATCAAATAATGCCATAGCTATCTGCATGTTACACTATATTCAGCAATTAAGGAGACAGCCTGGTTAAGTCATCAGGGTTCTTACTTCAATAGGTCTTACATCATGTAGCCTATGACCCCTGTGTCAACCTTTGTGCAAATCCACGCGTTAAGGTTTAAATAATTGTGCAAACTATGCATTACATTATGTATGTGCAAATTACGCAATATCACCATGCTCCGCATCAATTCATCCACAGTTAATGATTTGTGCAACATATGCTTACGTGCAACATTCGCAATATTTAGTGCAAATTTCCACCTGAATGCGAAATCGTGTGCAAAAAATTGCAGAGAAATATATATCTCTCTATATGATGTGCAAAATTGCTGCCTAGTGCAAAAGCGCTCTTGGATGAATTGACTTAAGTTCTACACTCTGTCCGCATATTGGTGTGAACTGAATTCGTTAGAGGTTGTATGTTTATCCAAAACCTGCATGATATGGCCTGTGCAAGATAAGCAATAATAAATACAATCTATCACTTAAATACAAGTAGATATTTAAATAAAATAAATAATGTAAACATTTGTACATAATTGTGCAAAATTACAGCCTAATGCAGGAATAATCTTCAAATGAATTAATTCAAAGTATTAAATGCCGGCATTAATTCTCAGTGGTACAAAAGGGGGTGGTGATGGACAGAGCATCAGAACCAATCAAACACTCACACCCAGTCAAAAGATCTGGGTTTGATCCATCACCATTCTTTAGCCCACTCTGCCACCCCAGTTCAGACATGGCTATATGCAAATCAGTCTGACCCTGTGCCTCATGGGAACAGTCCAGCCCGAACTGCCAAGCCATGCCTTTCCTGGACCGGAAACAAGCTTCCGAGGACCGGTTTCTGGCATTCCAGCCGTCTTGAGCCCGGCTTGCTTGAATCCAGTGGCAAAGTGAGCAAGGGACTCACGTCTGAGCATACCCTGCCACACTTATGGCGGCCAAAGCGGTACAAAAGGGGGTGGTGATGGACGGAGCAACAGAACCAATCAAACACTCACACCCAGTCAAAAGATCTGGGTTTGATCCATCACCATTCTTTAGCCCACTCTGCCATCCCAGTTCAGACATGGCTATATGCAAATCAGTCTGACCCTGTGCCTCATGGGAACAGTCCAGCCCGATCTGCCAAGCCATGCCTTCCCTGGACCGGAAACAAGCTTCCGAGGACCGTTTTCTGGCATTCCAGCCGTCTTCAGCACGGCTTGCTTGAATCCAGTGGCAAAGTGAGCAAGGGACTCACGTCTGAGCATACACTGCCACACTTATGGCGGCCAAAGCGGTACAAAAGGGGGTGGTGATGGACAGAGCATCAGAACCAATCAAACACTCACACCCAGTCAAAAGATCTGGGTTTGATCCATCACCATTCTTTAGCCCACTCTGCCACCCCAGTTCAGACATGGCTATATGCAAATCAGTCTGACCCTGTGCCTCATGGGAACAGTCCAGCCCGAACTGCCAAGCCATGCCTTCCCTGGACCGGAAACAAGCTTCCGAGGACCGGTTTCTGGCATTCCAGCCGTCTTCAGCCCGGCTTGCTTGAATCCAGTGGCAAAGTGAGCAAGGGACTCACGTCTGAGCATACCCTGCCACACTTATGGCGGCCAAAGCGGTACAAAAGGGGGTGGTGATGGACGGAGCATCAGAACCAATCAAACACTCACACCCAGTCAAAAGATCTGGGTTTGATCCATCACCATTCTTTAGCCCACTCTGCCACCCCAGTTCAGACATGGCTATATGCAAATCAGTCTGACCCTGTGCCTCATGGGAACAGTCCAGCCCGAACTGCCAAGCCATGCCTTCCATGGACCGGAAACAAGCTTCCGAGGACCGGTTTCTGGCATTCCAGCCATCTTCAGCCCGGCTTGCTTGAATCCAGTGGCAAAGTGAGCAAGGGACTCACATCTGAGCATACCCTGCCACACTTATGGCGGCCAAAGCGGTACAAAAGGGGGTGGTGATGGACGGAGCATCAGAACCAATCAAACACTCACACCCAGTCAAAAGATCTGGGTTTGATCCATCACCATTCTTTAGCCCACTCTGCCACCCCAGTTCAGACATGGCTATATGCAAATCAGTCTGACCCTGTGCCTCATGGGAACAGTCCAGCCCGAACTGCCAAGCCATGCCTTCCTTGGACCGGAAACAAGCTTCCGAGGACCGGTTTCTGGCATTCCAGCCGTCTTCAGCCCGGCTTGCTTGAATCCAGTGGCAAAGTGAGCAAGGGACTCACGTCTGAGCATACCCTGCCACACTTATGGCGGCCAAAGCGGTACAAAAGGGGGTGGTGATGGACGGAGCATCAGAACCAATCAAACACTCACACCCAGTCAAAAGATCTGGGTTTGATCCATCACCATTCTTTAGCCCACTCTGCCATCCCAGTTCAGACATGGCTTTATGCAAATCAGTCTGACCCTGTGCCTCATGGGAACAGTCCAGCCCGAACTGCCAAGCCATGCCTTCCCTGGACCGGAAACAAGCTTCCGAGGACCGGTTTCTGGCATTCCAGCCGTCTTCAGCCCGGCTTGCTTGAATCCAGTGGCAAAGTGAGCAAGGGACTCACGTCTGAGCATACCCTGCCACACTTATGGCGGCCAAAGCGGTACAAAATATTTTTCAACTATTTCTAGAGAGTTGCCCTCCCATCGATTGAGGTTTTCTAAATGTGATGGCAGGTTTACCTGGTAGTCCAACAAAAATGGAAGGGGGGAGAGTAGGGATCGTTTATGAACCAAAGGGCTGAGATTACCACTCAAAAGATGAGTGGAAGGTCCAGCCACAATCGGAGCCCTAGACAATGAGGCCAACAAAGGAAGGAATTAGTTACTTACCTGTACACTATAGTTCTCCAGTATTATCTTTCATAGATTCACATGCTTGTATCTTCCCCGTCGTCATGGTGGGAGTCTCACGGTAACAGAATGACCAAGCAGTATCATAGAGAAGAAAAACTGCATAGAAAATCCCCATAGGGGCTGTATTATTTGGTAACCAGACCATATCTTTGTTTGGACCAAAAGCCAGCCAATCAGCATTGCTGCCCTGCCCTCACACTCCCCAGCAGAAGCTTCCTGCCTCAGATTTCCGTCCCCGAGTGAGAGACATGGATAAATACCGAGAAACAGGATCTGCCTGAGAAACGGGGAGGTGGGCGGGCGCATGTGAATCTATGAAAGATAATACTGGAGAACTATAGTGTACAGGTAAGTAACTAATTCCTTCTCCAGTATTACATCTTTCATAGATTCACATGCTTGTATCAGAGTAGTAAGCAGTGCTCACCAAATTTGTAGCGTTTCCAGGACAGAACTAAGAAGGAAGCTCTGCCGTAAGACATAGGTATAACAAAACACATCAGCATAAGGAATACGATAAATGCATGTTGACACATAAATCAAAGTACTGCATAGACAACAAATTATGCCATCATGTCATACCTTACTGAAATAGACGCTTCAGAACAGCTTGTCCCACTGCCGTGTCCTCTTTCCACGCAGTGTCCAGACAGTAGTGTCTCGTAAATGAGTGCACGCTCTTCCACGTTGCTGCTCTGCAGATGTCAGGCAGCGCTACTCCTGCAAACAAGGCCATCGAAGTTGCCATCTTCCTTGTGGAATGAGCATGCACCTTAGAATCTAGCGGCTTCCCCGCTTTTTCATGACATTTCAGGATAGCTGAGGAGATCCATCTGGCAATACTCAGTCTTGACAAAGGAAGACCCTTCCTTTGCCCTTCGAAAGCAATGAACAATTGCTTGGACCTGCGGAACGTTTTTGTCCGTTCAATGTAGAACTTTAGGCATCTGGAAATGTCTAAAGAGTGTAAGGCTCTTTCTGCTTCCGATGAAGGATTGCTGAAAAAAGTAGGCAAAATAATGGGTTCATTGAGGTGAAAAGATGTTGCCACCTTGGGAATAAAGGTAGGATTTGTTCTTAGTATAACCCTGTCTTGACGAAATTGTAAGAAGGGTTCCTCCACTGAGAAGGCCTGGATTTCACTAACCCCCCTTGCTGATGTTAAGGCGAGAAGGAGGGCTGTTTTCCATGACAGGAACTGTAAATCTGACTTGTGAATAGGCTCGAAAGGAGGCCTCATAAGCTGCGATAGTACTGTGTTGAGGTGCCACGGCACAGGAGGGCGTTGGATGGGTGGGTAAACCCTAAAAAGTCCCTTGATAAATTCCTTTATTATTCTGGAGGACCAGAGAGATGGTTCATTTGGCTTCCGCCGGAAGCGCGATATTGCTGCCAAGTGTACTTTGACCGAGGCATGCGACAGACCTGCCTTAGATAGTGACAGCAGGTAAGGAAGGATACCTTCAGGTTGTACTTCAAATGGATGCAAGTTTTGTCTGCTGCACCAATGGCAGAAACGGGTCCATTTCGCTGCATATGTTTTGTTTGTTGATACAGCTCTAGCTTGTGAGAGAACATGTCTGCATTCTTGCGAAATATCTAGATTTTGAAACTCCCGCTCGTGAGGTTCCATGCTGACAATTTTAGTGATTGCAGATTCGGATGCAGAATTTGCCCTTCTTTCATGGAGATGAGGTCTTGAAATGTCGGGAGCTGGATTTTTTCGCCCCTCGACAAAAGAAGTAGGTCTGAAAACCACGCCTGTCTCGGCCAGGCTGGTGCTATCAATATGATCCGGCACGGTTCCAGTCTCATCTTGCGCAGTATTCGCGGTATCAACGGGAAGGGAGGGAACGCGTATGCAAACCTTCCTGTCCAATCCATGAGGAATGCATTTCCCTTGGAGCCCTGTTGATGGTATCTGGACGCAAATTGAACGCACTTTGAGTTGTTTTGCGTTGCGAACAAATCTAATGTGGGAGTGCCCCACCTTTGAAACAAGAAGCGAATCTGAGTGTGGTGTAGTTCCCACTCGTGCGTCGCCTTGGTAGTACGGCTCAGGGCGTCCGCCCGTGTGTTGAGGACTCCCTGAATATGCTGAACCTGAATTGAAATTCCGTTGGTTATGAGCCATTTCTAGATTCTCTGCGCCAATGCCGACAGCTGTTTGGATCTCGTTCCGCCCTGCTTTAGTAGGTAAAACATGGTAGTGGTGCTGTCCGTTTGGATAAGTACTGACGATTGGCGTATTCTGGGAAGAAATGCTTGAAGGCCTAGGAACACCGCTTTGAGCTCCAACATGTTTATGTGCAGCTGAGCTTCCCAGTCTGACCAAAGGCCCTGAATTTCCAGCTCCTGAAGATGCGCACCCCATCCTTTCAGCGAAGCGTCCGTTGTCATCACGAAGTCGTGATCTAGAGGAATGAAGCTCAAGCCTTGATCCAAGTTCTTTCGAATCTTCCACCATGACATTGCCACCTTCATATGGCTCGTGATGGTAATGCGATCCTCGAAGGTACCTTTGGCCTGGACCCACTGCTCGTCCAGTTGTTCCTGCAAAGGCCTCATTCGAAGCCGACAGTTTGGTACCAGTGGGATGCAGGATGACATCATCCCCAGCATGGATTTGTATATCCTCACGGAAGTGGACCTTTTTGCTTGAAGTGATGCCGTTAGCCTCATGATCTTTCCCATTCGCTCTTCAGAAGGATAGGCTTTCCCTGCACTGGTGCATATCCATGCCCCCAGGAACTGGATGCCCTTGGCCGGAGTCAGCGAGGATTTCTCTAAGTTGGTCTTCAGGCCCAATCGCTGAAACAGCCGGATGCAGCTCTGAAGAGATGTTGCTGCGTCCCTGAAAGATGGACCTGTCACCAACCAGTCGTCCAGATATGGGTAAATGTAATGCCCTTGCAGTCTTAAATGGGCCGCCACCGGGGCCATGCATTTGGTGAATACCCTCGGGGCTGACTTGAGTCCGAATGGCAGGACCTTGAACTGGAAGTGGCGACTCTCCACGACAAATCTGAGATACTTCCTGTGCTTCCGAAGAATGGGAATATGGAAGTACGCATCCATGAGATCTAAGGACGCCATGTAGTCGTTTTCTTTTATCAGTAGTAGGATTTCTTGTAACGATAACATTCTGAAGGGTATCTTTTTTATGTATTGATTTAGATCCCTTAAGTCCAATACCTGTCTCCATTTCCGGGTTTGTTTCTTTTTGATGAGGAAGAAATGCGAGTAAAAGCCTCTCCCTCTGAGATGTTGCGGCACTTCCTCTATGGCTCCCTTTTGCAGAAGCGAGAGAACTTCCTTCTGCATTTCCTGGCGATGTTTGTTGAGCCTGAGTACTGGGGGTTGATCCGGAGGTATTTCCACAAATTCCAGAATGTGGCCCCTGCTTATGACATCTAAAACCCATTTGTCCGATGTAATGGACATCCAGTTGGTGTAAAATTGAGACAGATAGTGGTCTTTGTCCGGGATCTGTTGTGTGGGGAGCGCCGGCCTGAAATCATTGACGTCTATTAGACTGCTGAGGTTTCCCCCTGGCGTTAGATTTGCCTCTGGACTGTTGTTGGTAAGAGGAGGTGGAAGACCTGAATTGGTTGTTAGTGTTATACTGTCGATATCCTTGCTGATTATACGGCTGATATCGGTTGGACTGAAAAGAGGATCTTTGATTAAATTGACCTCTTGAACCCCTCTTCCGAAAGGACTGAAACCTTCCTTGCTGAAGAGATCCCAGCGCTCGAGCTGTATCCGTGTCCGACTTTATGCCTTGCAACGCCTCATCGATATGCTTCCCAAATAAGTTTTCACCGTCAAAAGGCATATCAATGATTTTCGCCTGCACCTCTGGACGAAAAGACGTCGCCTTGAGCCAGCCCTGCCTGCGAAGCGAAACCGCTCCAGCCATCTGCCTGAAGGCCATGGACGAGACATCCATGGCGATGTCGATAGATTCGGCAGCAGATTTAGCTCCTTTCTTAAGTATAGCTGCCGCTTCCTCCTTTCTATCCTCTGGGAGTGCAGAAAGTATGGGTGCAATATCAGACCACATTTGCCTGTTGTAGCGTCCAAGCAGTGCCATAGCATTTGCCGCTTTAATGGTAGAGGCAGCCATGACCGCAAACCTCTTACCTGCACCATCCATTCTCCTTCCCTCTTTGTCTGGTGGCACTAGGGAAGTAGCCACCGGGTTCTTAGAATTTCTTTGCGCCGCCTGCGTCACAACTGATTCTGGCCTGGGGTGCCCAATGAGGCAGGCTTTTGTGGACTCTGGAGCTCTGTATTTTTTGTCAATGCGGGGAACTGAAACCGCTATAGACGCAGGTGTTTTCAGAATCTTCAGTCCCTCCTCCCAGATGTGAGGGATAATCGGAATTGAGCGAAGCGACCTCTTGTTATCATCTTTGAAATCATACAAGAAACAATCCGTCTCTTGTACCTCCACATCCAGATTGAATCTTTTGGCCGCCCTTTCCATGAGATCGTGAAAGCCTCCGATATCATGAGGAGGGGAGGTAGATTTGAGTGGTTCAGGCGATGCAGCCGATGGTAAAACATATTCGTCCCATTCCTGCCCCGAAGCATCATGAACGAGTTCTCCTTCTTCGGGCTGCTCATCCTCGTCGGATTACGTTAGGTCGTCCCTTATAGTAACAACCTGCGGCGATCTCACCCCCTGTTCTTGGGGAGCAGGTGCTTCAGGTGTCTGCGAGGAAGGCGTCTGCCTAGCTGGTTGCGAGGAATTCGCCTCTGGGAAGCGACGGTAGTAGTCGTTTAACATCAACCTAAGATCAGAGACAAGGGTGATGGGTATAGAAATCGTCTCTTGATGTTCCTCCTCCCTTGAGTCCTCATGCTGCTCCTCCTCCTCTTCATCGTAATCACCAGATTCCTGAAATGACTCATATCTGGAAGATTGTGGTCTGGCCTTGAAGGAATAAACCTCCTCCTCATCCGTGTCTTGGCTCTTTATCTGAAGCTGAGAAGGACTGTAGGCGGCACCTGAGGACTCCTCGCCATCTGAGTCCTGTTCTAGCAATGATGACGGCGGCAAAGGCGAAATCTTTGTCCATGAGGTGAACTCTGCAGCTTCACTGATGGTAGATGAACCTCTTGTCGACTGAAAAGACCGGATCGAGATCATGGTCTTCGACTGCGGTGATTTGAATGCTTTTGCGGATGATAGCACGATTTTCGTCGACGGAACCGTCGTCGACGGGACTTTCGCCGACGGAACCATCGTCGACGGAACCATCGTCGACGTAACCATCGTCGACGGAATCATCGTCGACGGGACCTCCGTCGACGGAACCTTCGTCGACGGGACCTTCGTCGACGGGACCTTCGTCGACGGGACCTTCGTTGACGGGACCTTCGTCGACGGGGCCCCCGTCGACATCTTCGACGTCGAACCTGTCGTCGACGGAGTCGTCGTGGTCGTCGTCGACGGCCTTTTCGTCGACAGCGAGATTTTACTTGTCGATGTTGTCAATGTAGACGTCGCAGTCGTCGACGTAGCTTTAGACCTTATCGTCGACGAGGCCATTGTCGTCGACGGAGCTGAAGTCTTCACCACAGGCCTTGGAGCAGAAGCCAGCGAGCTGGTAGAAGGTGCAGACCCAGGTTCCTTAAGGCTGGACTGTTTCTCCACAGGAGTAATAGGAAGAGATGAGGTTAATTTCTCCTTAGGCTTACTCCTTTTAGACTCCACTCTCTCCACAGAAACAGAAGCCTTTCTTTTCTTGGGAGTTGAATGAGAAGATTCCCCCTCAGAATCTGAGCCTGATGTGGCCTTCTTTTTCTGAAGCCATAACAGTAGTCTAGCCTCTCTGTCTCTTTTAGTTTTGTCAGAAAATTTTCTACAAAGCTTACAGTCTTTCACCAGGTGTTTAGGGTAGAGACAGTAAAGGCAGTCCTCATGTGGGTCCTCAGAGAAAAGTCTGGCCTTCCCACAGGACCTGCATGGCCTGAACAGCCTCTTTTTAGAGCTGTCAGCCATTATGAGAGAAATAAGTACACACAATACCTCAATCTAGTAGACAGGAAACAAGATTCCAAAGGGTCAAAAGTTCACTCAGGAACAGAAAGAAAACTGAGCAGAGCTCAGGGAGACTCCTTATCACACGAAGGCGGTTGGAAATCTGAGGCAGGAAGCTTCTGCTGGGGAGTGTGAGGGCAGGGCAGCAATGCTGATTGGCTGGCTTTTGGTCCAAACAAAGATATGGTCTGGTTACCAAATAATACAGCCCCTATGGGGATTTTCTATGCAGTTTTTCTTCTCTATGATACTGCTTGGTCATTCTGTTACCGTGAGACTCCCACCATGACGACGGGGAAGATACAAGCATGTGAATCTATGAAAGAGAAGACTGGGCTGTTCCTGGAGGGTCAAGAATGTCACTGAGGTGCAGGGGGAGTGCTCGTTGGAGAACTACCCCAGGGTATCCATTGTGTTGGATATAATGGCCTCACACACCCTTGCGGGTGTCATGCTTCATCATAGGCAATGCTCCTCGTTGGGTAGACTATCCGGGCTCAGTGACCTTCTTGACCCTCCAGGCTTACCTGGTAGTCTGGTGCTGAGAACATTATCTGTTAAGATAATAGGCCACTTCTTATTAATGATAGCTCTAATTTTTCGTTCCTGGCGAGTGAAAGCAGTAATTAATCTGGGAGGATCTTCCAGTGTATTGTCTACCTCTATTTCTTCTTCTACCTGAGGTAGGAGTGATTCCCTAGTTCTTTTACTGGCTTTAAGAACTGCTGCTTCCAATACTTTGTTATTATACCCTCTTTTTTTCAGTCGGGTTAGAGCTTCATCTTGGCATTTTTCAAAATCTTCTGTTGAGCTACAGATGCGTTTCAATCTTAAAATCTCGCCATAAGGGATGCTGCCTATTAATTGCTTGGGGTGTGCACTGGTTGCGTGGAGTGTTGCATTCCCTGCTATTGATTTTCTAAAAGCAGTAGTCATTAGCCTATTGTAATCAACATAAATGCAAACATCTAAAAATTCTATTTTGGTGGGGCTGATATGAGATGTAAAATGTAGATTAAAATGATGATCGTTAATTCTTTTGATAAAATCTTCTGCACTATCAGCATCCCCATTCCAAACAATAAAAACATCATCGATATAGCGCAACCAATGCATAATCCTATTTTCAAAGATGTCCTTATGCTGTACCCTAAGGACCTGCTCCTCCCAATAGCCCACGTGCAAACACGCGTAGCTAGGGGAGAAGCAGGCCCCCATGGCAACACCCTGTATTTGCTTGTACACATCCTTACCAAATGAAAAATAGTTATTTTGTAAGCACCAAGTAATCAAAGATATCAACATTTTGTTATGCATTACATATTCAACAGGCCTGGAGTTCAGAGAGTGGTTAATCGCATTTATACCACATGAATGTTCAATGCTAGTATATAGCGATTCTATGTCCAGCGTTATTAAAATCATATTCTCTGACCATGCGACATGTTTCAATTCGTTTAAAAAATCACCAGTATCTTTTAAAAACCATGGTAATGTTCTTACTAAATCCTGTAGGTAAACATCCACATATTGCCCCACATTTTCTGTCATACTTTTAATCGACAAAATAATAGGACGTCCAGGTATTGGAAAGGTTCTCTTGTGGATTTACAGTAATAAAGATAGAAAGGGAAGGACTGGATGCTCATTGAACATGAAGTGATACTCATCTGCAGATATCAATCCTTCTTGTTTCCAATATTGTAACTCTTTCTTCAGAGCATCCCTTGCCTTGATGTACACCCTCAAGGTGGATTTTTCATAACAGTCTATGTTTTCTAGTTGTCGCATGGCTTCCTGCACATACTGTTCCCTAGGCCACAAAACAATATTCCCACCTTTATCCGATTTCTTCACAATGATCTCCATATCTTTTCTGAGTTTTTTCATAAGATTTTGATATTGTACTTGATTGAAATTCGGTTGTTGCTTCTTAAAGTTGACTTGTCGGTGGAGTTTCTTTATTCCTTCTGTAACACATTCATGAAATACATCTACCGCATCTTTCGGCATCAATGGAAAAAATGTCGACTTAGGTTTGAATGGGCTTTCTCTGGCGCCCTTTTGGAGCAGCTCAATTGCTCGGAGCCTCTGTTGTGTAGAGTTAGTTGGTTCCTCTTCTACCTCGTTCCTTAACTCATGCATAGTTAATAATGTTTGCACGTCAGAGGCCTGTAACTTTGGTTGATTTACCACATTATCCAAGGTCTTTTGTTTGTCCATGCCGGTCTCTAATCGTGAAGAATTTGCGTAATTTTAATTTCCGTATAAAGCAGAAAATGTCTACTCGGGTGGTGGCATAGTTAAAATTAGTTTCTGGACAGAAATTGAGACCTAAGGCCAACAATTGTTCCTCAGCCTAAGTAAGAGTAACCGTTGACAGATTAATGATTGTTTGGTCATCAGGCTCTACATTTTGCGCCAATAATTTCTTTGTTTCTTTTTCGGCTGCGCGTTTCCGCTTGCGGCGCCGTGTCCTTCTGATGGTGTTCCGCCTTTTTCTGTCACATTCCTTTCGTTTCTTGGCCTCAATGTCTGTCTCCTGGCTTCCACTAAAAAATCCACCTCTTCACCTAAGCTCAGGATCACTTTATTGAGGGCTCTGTCAGTGCTTGAGCCTTCTGCACTTGATTCGCTGGTTAGGGACTTATCAGAGGAGAATAGGCTAATAAATATGCAAACAGGCTTCTGTTGTTGATTTACCACTAAAGAATGCAGGTACAAGCAGCATAAACCAAGGTATAGGAAACATTAGTTGAGTAAAAGTTCCATTGTGTTCGAGAAGAGGCCATCCTGGGAGTGTGGGCACGGGGAACCTTGAAAGATTTACATCAGAAAACTTTGCCGCAGCAGAACGCCTACGGGTTTATGAAACGGAGACGGTGTTAAACTTCAATTTCATGAGGAAATGTGTCCCTGAGTTAAGGCTCTTCCCAACACAACAAAAATACAGTATATTGCTAGTGGAATAAATTGAAAGGTTTATTAAAAAAAATCAAACAATGCACTACAGAGTTGGCATTAAGTCATCACCATTAAGGCTCTTAGCAAATAGAGCATACCGAATATAGAGCAAAAATGAAAATATTTATAAGTCGCAAATGAGCAGCAAAATCAAGAAAGAAAAGGATAACCTCTAAGAGCATAAGACAGTCTCCATGAAAGTTCTGGCTCACTCCTCAAAATCAAGGGTTTATATACACTATTTTTGCATACTAAGGGCCAGATGTAGGTAGCCCAATACCGGTCGGTAACGCCCGAAAATCGGTATTTTCGGCCGTTACCGACCGGTATTGAGCTTTCGGGATGTAGGAGACCAAAAATAGCCCGAATCTGTAAATTTACCGATTCGGAAAAGTTACCGAATCGGAAAAGTTACCGAATCGGTAATTTTACCGAATCGCAACGGTTTGCGATTCGGAAAAATTACCGATTCGGTAAATTTAAATAAGAATTGGTAAAAATGGAAATTGAGATGTAGGGAAGCTCTTAAATACCGAATTTGCTTCAAATTCGGTATTTAAGAGTCGGTATTTACCATGGATTGGAATCAGGTGGTAACCAGGTGCAACCTATAAAAAAGGACCCAAAATGCAATTCTGTTTGCACAATGGCGGCATTTTATGTCATTACAAGACGGCTACGGCTACAGGAGGAAGGAGAGAGGGAATGGCAGAGAGAGGAGCAGGTCTACAGGCAGAGGGTCACCTTGTTCATGCTCACAGAGGCAGAGATACTGCAGAGGTACAGGTTGGCCCCAGACACCATCTTGGAGCTCATCAGGGACCTCCAACCACTGTTGCAGCACACTACCCCAAGGGCACATGCAATTCCACCACATGTGCAGGTGCTGTGCAGCCTCCACCTGCTTGCGTCTGGGAGCTACCAGAGCGTGGTTGCTGTGGTAGGTGGGGTGACACAGAGCAGCCTGTCAAGGTTTTTCCACAAATTCCTTGACGCCATGTTACACAGGATGGAGCATTACATTTATTTTCCTGCTACCCATGCAGAACTGGTGCAAACAAAATCTGACTTTTACCAGATGGCTCGATTCCCAAATATTATTGGCTGCATAGATGGCACACACATTCCCATTTGTCCCCCTGCTGACACAGAATATATCTACAGGAATAGGAAGTCAACCCACACCATCAATGTGCAGGTGATTTGCAATGCAAAGTGCACCATCACTGACATTGTGGCAAAATTCCCTGGGAGTACCCACGACTCCTATATTTTTCAAAACAGCGGCATCTATGCATGGCTGACTGCAGGGGAATTTGGTGAAGGATACCTCCTAGGTAAGACACAGTGTCTGACCCCCATAATACCTATTGCAGTAAGAAATAAATGTATGCATGGGACTAATGTATTACCTTTTCCATTTAGGAGACAGTGCATATGCTCTCCGCTCTTTTATACTCACCCCCTACCTCAACCCCTCAACACCCAGCCAAAGGAGATATAACCGGGCCCACAAAAGCACACAGAATGTTGTTGAAAGGACCTTTGGTATCTGGAAAAGCAGATTCAGATGCTTGCACAAGAGTGGAGGTGCAAGGCAGTATACCCCCATCACCTGCTGTAAGATAATTGCTGCCTGTGCCATGTTGCACAACCTTGCTGTTAAGAAGGGTACTGAGGTGGAGTTGTCTGACTACGAGGATCATGACGACGACATTGCTGTGCCTGACACACCACCTGCTGGAGTGACAACATCAAGTTATCGCAGATACAGACGTAAGGAGATTACACGCAACTATTTCTGAGTAAGTAATGAGACACAGACAGGTTATGAATGAGAAGAACGTCATTTAATGTTGCCACAAAGTTCATGCACTGAAGTGCAACAAATTAAAGAAAAGAAAGGTGGGGACTACATGTCCTGGGTTACATCACCCACACTGGCAAAGTCATTTGCGCCCGCGCTTCCCAGAGCCACTGGGATGTTGCTCACTGCTTCCCTCATGGCCTACAGGCTCAGCTGGGCGCCTGCTGCTCCTACGTGGCTGAACCACAGCGCTTGCCAAGCTGCTGCGGCTACTGCTGTCGTCTCCCTCAGCCACATGCAGGGCAGGATCCAGTGCAGTGTTTGATATTATCATTGCCTCGAGGGCACTGGTGATCTTGGCCATGCCCCTGGCGACCTCGGCCGTGTTCTGAGTGAGGCTTTCCTGCATGTTAATGCCTCTACGGCATAGCTGTGATGTGGCAGTTGCCAGGCGGTTCATGGCCTTATTGTTTACACGGGCGTCCCTGCGCCTTGTGTGCTCCAGGCTGTCCAGTTTAGAGCACAGCTGGGTTATTGAAGTGCTCATTTGCTGCATTCCTGCAGCTAGGTCAGCATTGGTTTTGGATATCTCCCTGTTGCTTTCTACCATGTCTCTGATGCCCTTCCCCATTTCTCCAATTTGTTAGTTTAGGACACGAAATTGGTGGTGGCAGGCCTGTATTGCTTTCCCCTGCATGCGTTGGATGCGCACCATGCTCCCCTTCAGCCCATGGAACACAGTGCCATCTCCAGGAACACCTGCACTGCTGGGCCTGCGTTGCCGTCTGCGCGAGGTGAAAGACTGTGTGTTGGGCTGCAGTATAGCTGGACTCTCAGGTGTAGTGGCTTGGGCCTCTCCCTCTGCTGCCTCCATCACTGGCAGTGGGGCCATGACTCGCCTCCTGGCTGGCGAGGTTGCAGGTGCAGGCTGTAACAGTGATGGGGAGGTCTCAGGAGAGAAAAGCAATGGAGGGGATTGTGAGAGGTGTGGGGAGTGGGGAAACTCGGGTGTCTGGACTGTCTCCTCTTCCTGGGAGATGGCAGTTGTGTGTTCTTCCTCCTGCGAGGCATGGACATGGCTTGGCCCTGCCTCGTCACTCTCCTCCCTCGCTGGTGCAGTCCCTGCTGTTGCTGAAGCTTGACTGGCTGATGTTGCCCCTAGGTATAAATAAGCGTATGTCAACTGAGTGCTACTGTGTCACAGTCACTAAAATAAATGCTTTGCACATTTTACTGTCATTATTCAGCATTACTTTCACTGCCTTGCTGATGTCTGTGCAGTTACACATGGTCTTATATTAGCTGACTACATTTCCCATAATGCATTACTCCTGTATAGTGCTAGCAGTACTGGACTGGGGTTGGCCTGTGCACAAAGGGTTAAGGGAAGCTGGTTGGTATGGGGTGTCATGCTGCGCATGCGTCTTACCTTTTTCTTTGGCTCTGGCTGAGCTGTCCACATCTCCCAGTCCCATAACACTGTCTGGCTCTATGGTTGACGCCACCAACTCCTCCAAGTCAGTCAGGGGGGGCGCTGGGTTCCTGCCTCCACCGGTGACACCATCCTGCTTATGTAGCTTTGCCATCTTTTTCTTGGTGAGGCTCCTGATGTCGTAGAAGCGTTTCTTGAGGTCATCAATGCTCCTGCTTGTCACTCCCACAGCATTGACCCTTTCTCCTATATCAAGCCACAGCTTGCGTTTTGCTGACTCTGCTACAGTGAGGGAGTGCCTGCCAAACAGTTGTTTGTGGGCTCTCACCACCTCCTCCACTAGTACTTGCAGCTCCATGCTGCCAAACGTTACTTTCCTTTTCCTCTCTGCCTTCTGACTCTCACTGCTGCTAGCCATTTTCAATGAGGTAAAGTCACAAAAATCACTCCCTGCTGCTCTGTGTCTCTGCTCAGCTCTGACTGCCTCTCCAGAACCTTCTAATGAGTTGCAGCTGCCTGGGTAGCCACTTCCTGGTAGGGAGGGGGAGGGTGATAGCACCTGATTGGCTGTTTTCATTGGTTTCACTTTTGCTTGCTTCCCGATTCGGAATTTACCGAATCGGTATTTACCGAATCGGTATTTACCGATTCGGTATTTTCAATGTATTCCTATAGGGATGAATGGGAAATACCGATTCGGTAAATACCGAATCGGTAAATACAGATTCGGTAAATTCCGAAAGTCCGATACCGACTTTTACCGAATTGGTAAAAAATACCGATTTTTTACCTACATCTCATTTACCGATTTTTGAATACCGAATCGGTAAAATTCGGTATTTAAGAATCGGTAAAATCTGATTACCTACATCTGGCCCTAAGTCATTAAAACTGCAAAATCATTGTGGTATGATCAAAAGTGTTACATTTTCAGCAAATCAGAGCACAGTTTTATTAAATGTTATATTGCGTTAGTGCCTAAGCACTACCCAACTACATTAATATTGATTCTGCCCACTTTATGGACTTCAGAAGAATTATTTGTTATGTTTTCTACATAAGCATTAATAACTCTGTTATTGAATATGAAGGTACAACACTCTCTAATCTTCAAAACCCTGCAAACAAAGCCTTCCTTCGCGAGAAGCATATCTTGCGCTAAGCGGTTTTGCATATTGGTTGCACGGATAGCTATAAGTCCATAAATAAGCTGGTTTAAGCCCTTGATGTATTAGAAGCAAGCTTATCCACAAGGGTAGACATTCTGCTAATTTTCATATCATTCATATCCGCACCTATAGATGAAATCATAGCTCCTAATATTCCTAACACTATCAGCTGAAAACCAGGTTCCACTTTCTTCAACCCAAAATCATCATTAATTTAACTCTCATAATAACCTCCGGGGAATACAAAAGCGCAGTAGCAAGAACCCACCAAATTAAGAAAGCAGGTTGAAACAGGTAGTCTTGCCACACACACAATAAATCGCTCTTAAAATTGATTCTTCACAAACCAGGAAATCACAACTAACTATATAACTTCTTTCACACTCACTGTCACCCACAAATTGGCCTATCCCCTGTAGGTTCACGATGCACCATACACAACTCACACTTTCTCTCATGCTCCACTCTCAATATTGGATGCAAAATCGAAAGTTAAATTCTTCTTCAGCCTTAATCTGCTCTCTTCTCTTCTGCTCATATTTCCAATCACTTACATTTTCATTCTTCTCTCATTATGCACTTTAACATATTCACACTTCTCTTTACTCAAACTACACAAATACGTCTGTTTAATCTTTTTAGCATTAGGGGTAGTTTATGTCACTGCGTTCAGAAATTTACCATATTTTACCACAGTAGGCACCGACCGGGGGATGTGAAAAATAAATAACTTACCTTATCACCGACGTGTCTCTCCTTCGAGTCAGGACTCAGCCAAACAGGAACCAGTAAGCACCCAGGCTCCCCTGAGCATCACAGTGCTGCAATGCAGCATTGTTATTGGTCTGGGGGCCTGGGCATGTTCTCCACGCAGACTGTAATGCAGCCTGTATGGAGAACATGCATAGTGCGCATGACTTTTTTGCTGGCCCCGGAGGGTCATTGTGCATTTGGAGTGGGCAAAGCCCTGCCCTACCTTGAGAGCACAGCAGCCCCACCCACACCCAAAGCTGCACAGAAACATAAAATGATAATAACTTTGAGTTATTATCATTTTATGTTTACTTTATTTACACTGCTTAAAAGCAATGGGGTGATGCTCCTTCACCTTAGCTGAGGAGCTGCTACTGTATTAGAGCCCATTTTTAGTACCTTTGGGAACAGAAATATTCTCTAGTGAAATGTTGATCCTACAGATATGGCAATAGAAACTCGTGGTTATTAAATATACTAGCAAACACATTGCATGAAAAACCATAAGACATCAGCAACTGTAAATAGGCAGCATTTTCAACTGCAGAAGGAAGGAGAAAACTGTATACAAAGCAATTTGTAAGCCCAATTAAGTCTGCATAGTCACCCAACATTTTAACTAAACATTCCTTATGTGTCATTATATTAGATCCCTCTCCATTATGTACTATAGTTAATGCAACCTCAGTGGAGTAATATCACACTGGAGAAATAAGACACAACAATAAACCAACTAAGACAGTATAATTATCAAGGATCTCAAGCAGACAATTTTACAACATCTGCTGTAAGCCATTTCTATTAAGATTAAAAACGAAAAGGTAACATGGTACCTCCACAAATCCATACTCTCTCCTTTTTTTAAACATGAATCAAAAATCAAAATAGACTTCAATTTTTTTTCAAGTCATTTGTTAGGTTCATAAAGTTCACCTTCTCAGACATTTTCTTCATCTAGAGTCTTTCAGAATATTTCAAACAAATTCCACCACTATCAGATTTTTAGAGTTCAAGGTGGCTCTAATTCTAGCTCATTAAAAAAAAATAATTGTCAACTGTTTATTGGACTGCAGATCTCTGTATATTACTCTTCTTCAGCCACAGATGCAAGATATGCTCATTCAGGAGAAGCATACTTTGTATTTGGAATTCTGTTTATTGCTGGCCTTTTATCGAATGTCCAAGTTGAATTATGTCTAAAGATGTCAGAAATATTGACTTTACAAAACGACTGTGCAAAGAGGTGTGAATGGCTCCAGGAAAAGGAAACAAAAAGGCCATGGGTGGGAGGAGATCTAACCTCATCCTGACAGGATGGCCTGGGCGATGTGCCCACCAACTGCAGAAACTTCAATGGGGCATCCCCTGTCACAGACAAATGTAACTCACATATAGGTTTGCCATTTCTATCTTCCAGGTAGTCAGCATGGCACCGATCCCATTGGGGGGAAATCATGTTTCATAACTGGTTTGCAGGGGGAGTTCCTCATTTCCTTAGACCCACCTCAGGTGTGCCTAGCGCTCTGCCCAGGGGAAGAAGGAAGAAAGGCTCTATCATGTTGGATCTTGGCAGGTCAGTGCACTGTTGGGTTGTTGGAGATTAACTCCCAGGAAGTGATGTCAAAGTGAGTAGGGTTGTGCTTCAGAAATTCTTCGCTATTGGTCAGGGAGTCTCTCCTAGCCACAGCTAGTGGCAGGCATGAATGTGGCACCCCAGGGTATGTTCCTCAGAACAAATCTGGACTTGTGGAAGACAAAAGAAGGACTGCACCTGCTGCTGAGCTTGTGGAGAGAAACCTGACGGGTTGGACCTGCCCCACTTGAACCCAGGACATAAAATTAGTTTTCAAGGGTGAGTTTGCTGACCCAGTGTTATGCTACATTGCCTCAAAAGCTGCAAGAAGGCTTGAAAACTGCTCCAAACATAGGAGTAGCCCTAAGGGGGAATATTTCCTTTCTATAAATCAGAACAAAATACTTATACATAGCAAGCTCTCAAGAATTCGCCCAATTGTCAGCTACAGCATTATTAGATAGACAAATTAAGGTTGGATTTAGAATTTTTAAGGGAGACACTGCACAACCGATCGTGTTCAGCCTAAGTTGTTTTCTCTTATGTGTAGCCTTGATTAGGAGGATGAAAAACCTAAAAACCTAATGAAATAGGCTACTCCACCATGTTATTGAGTCATCTGTTAGCTGCTAAAGTGCTGCTTGCTTTACTGTCCTGATGTGTATTCTTTTAACAAAAAACAGATGTTTAATTTATTGTTTTATTATTTGTATATTCTGTGTTCTGCATTCTAGAGGGGCCAATCAAGATCTGCCAACTTTAAGTGGATGATTTGGAAAATGAATTGATTTTTAGGTATTTTTTGTAAAGGAAATGTGTTGATATTTTTACCCATTGCTATTTTATCATTATGTAATATATTGTGATATGATGTATTATGATTGAATGTATTGCATCTTACAAGGTTTTTTAAACCGAATAAAGATTGAAATAATAAAATAATAATTATTAGATAAGGTTGGCTCAAGCAGTCGTGGCTGTCTTAGTTATTTGAGTACAATAAAACATGCTAATGGCTTTATTACACAACTGGCAACGGATTCTGACGAGCCCTTGACAGCTCATATTTCCCTAATGATATGTTGTTGGTATTTTTATAGGACACGGCTACCATTAATGTGGCTCACAATCTGTTGTCACCACGCCCCCGGAAGACATGCAGATGCACATACAGACTGGAAGGATGCTGGTTCGCTCCACAGAGAATGGGGCGAACAGTGCTGTTTTGAGTGAAATCTAGAGGAGGGTGTGGTCGTGTCACTAAAGGCTTGAAGGAGCATGCCACTGATCATGGCTGTGAAGGAAATAGTGTTACATTATATTAGGTTAGGGTTTTGGACTCTCTAACCTTCAAACTTGTTCGTGCCTCTCCCCCCCTCCCCCAACCCACGGGGGAAAAAATCATCGGGCCCCCCTCCAAATGTTTCACATTTATTCTATTGAACTGGCAATGTTTAAAATATCTAGACTCATTCAAACATTGCAGTTAAGCTCTCCTACCATTTAAAAATGCAATCAAATACATGTTTTCCAAACATACTATTCTGGTCGAGCAGGCCTTAGTAACACGTGAAGTATCCATAGTGTGATTATTAGACATAGGGGTGGGAGTTCTGAAGAATATTTGGAGTCCCTTCCCCTTCGACGCCTTCTCCCAGCCAGGAAATATACATGTTAAAATATGTTAGTGATGGCCCATTACAGAGTCCTTTACTAAACTGGTATCAGCATAATATTTCTTTTGGCTAGAGCTTGGCGCCCCCGGGATCACTTGAGGCCTCCCTAGGGGACTCCACCCCCCCTGTGTTAGGGTCTTTGTGGAAAGAGGGAAGGGGGGGCCGTGCAGAGGAAGGTCACAGAGGTAAGGTGGTGGAGTAATTTGTATGTTGGGGCCGTGCAGGAGAGTGAGGCCCGGCACATACCACGGTAGGTTTGGAGTCACTCTGTAGACAAGTTGTTTCTGCAAAGGTTTGATGTGACAGTCGGGACAGTATGTGACAATTTTACGGAAGGCCAGCATGCCTTAAGCTGCAACTCAAGCATGCGTAGTTGGACTGGTCAGATTTGCAAAGGCACAACGTTCATCACTTAGGGAAGTCTCAATTACATGCAGCTTTATTGGAAAGATTTTCATAGCCCCTGTCTGGTGTCATTTTGTGGCTTTGTTTTGCTTGCGCCCTAAGACAGCTGCCTATATTGGTCTTTAAGCAGCACCAGCCATGATTTCAGCAATCTAGTGCCTTGAATAGAACCAGCCCACTTTAAGAGGGATACAGAAGCAACACCATCGGTTTTATCAAATCAATGTAACATCCCATCTTAGATAGGGCTAACATCTTGAGCTTTATTATCGGATCCCTTGAAAACAATCTATTAAACCCTGAAAATTATGGTATTTGTCGATGATCCAGCGCCTTGTTTGGAAAACTGTCTCAAAAATGCTACCTATCACCTCAATACTCACCATTAATCATGAAACACACATAAAGGCCCATACTATCAATGAGACAATTTTTGAGCGACCGAATCAGGTGGTATGATTAACTAAACTTCTTACATATTATTTACAAAATTATATACAACTGCAGTTTATCTATTTTTACCATGGTTATAACATTTATTATTTATTAATCAGACCGCCAAGGCAATTGGATCAACTGATGGTAACTAGACCATGAATAAACAAGACCAGCTTGTCTTTTCAAATCTAATTTTATTAACTTTATTTTTCATAAAGAAAAAGCATTTACGTTTTAAAATCTTTATTTTATAAGCAATTAAGAAAGCAGCATTTTAATGAGGAAATGAACTAATAAACTGACATCTTCAAAGCAAGCTCAGAAACATGAAACATTAGCAGAATAACAGTTTCCATTCCCTAAATCTATTTCCCTGTCTATTTCTCACTTCACCCAGAAAGGAAAAATCATTCAAAGTCTGCTGTCCTTACATGCGCCAAAGGTCCAACAGCATGTCACGTCATTCAGGAATCGGAAAGGAAGAGAAGCAGCGAGCGCCTTTTTTCCTGCTCATGATGTTAGGTTTTATACCTTTCTTTCTAGCTAAACTTTCTACATTTTACATTCTTTTAAGCAAATCCGAGCTTTTCATTGGCTGTCCTGTGTCAGTCCCTGATAAAATGCATTAGGTCACCTCCGATTCTTGACCAAGTCCAGGATTCACATAAGCCCTATTGTCTTTCACTTCCACATCTTTCAGCTTCCTCAAGAAAGTTACTTTTCCTCGAGTTTTGAACATTTACTTCCTAGCCTTGGCAGACACTTTAAGTTTCTGTCCTTGAGCCTTCTCTCCATGAGCACGTTCAACTCAACCAAAGAACTGCTTTTTCAATTAACGATGACAGTGCAGTAAAAATCTTCACAGCTACGCATGTGCAAAGACTTCACTCTGGACAAGCTTTTGCGTCTGCAGTTCTGTCAGCCATGTTTTCTGAACCACCTTTAGGCCTCACTTTGGAAACTATTATTAAACAAACACAAGACATCAATTAATTAAAGTATTGAGACCCATTCTGTTACCCGCCCCCTTTACTAATTAATCATGTTAATTATGTTACCTAGCAAAAGCACAATCAGGCAGCATTATATTTACTTCTCCTTTAGGAACTGCACAAACTCCTTGAACTTTCGTCACAGAAAAGACATAACATAAGCACACAAAATAAGCACATGCCATTAGTTAAACAGCCGCATTTAATACTGACAAAGACAATAGACAAGGTTAGTTTATTATTTTCTCTTTGCGTTTGCAACATAAAGCACATTAGTTTATCCCGCGTGTATTGATGATGTATTCTTAAACTAAGTTGATTAGCAATTTCACCACAAGCTTATTAATGTAATTACTGTTATGGGAGATTAACTTCACAAGTTTGAACTAAATCTTGTCCTGCACCTTGCATCATCAACTCCCTCATCTGGTGATTTCTAAATCACCAAATAATACCCAAAATTTATAAATTTTTAACCCTTGAACATGTTTTGGACTTTCTTAATATTAGTATTTCTAAACTTTAGATTCATCTGTTTTTCTGCATTTTTCATATTGAGTTTTCCGAAACTCTTCTAATTCTATTTCTTTTTCTTTTTCTTTTCTTAATTTGCAGATTCTTTTCTTTTCTATTACATGTTTTCTTCTCTTGTATATCATGCAACTAATTTTTAACAAAAGTATCACTACAGCTATGACTATTAAAGGAAAAACTACTTTACCTATAATTGAATTACCAATCTCTTGAAACCAGTGTTTAGATGCTGCAAATCTTTTACTTAAACGTTCTGAAAAACTTTCGTCTTCTAAAGATTCAACTTCATTATGTAATTCAGTAATATTTTTTATATACATTTCTATATTCTGACTTTTGTCAGGTATGTAAGTACAACAATGTTCAAGGTTATTCCTACCAAAGGTATTAATGCACCAAATATGTCTCCCATTATATCTGTAAAGCTTTCCCTTCTAAATCTATTCAGGTGATTGCTAATTTCAAATGAACCTTTTGCATTTCTATCTATATGAAACATTTTGGGAAAAACTAAACCTACATAACATGTCCCATACCAATGGTCTGGGAGATTGTAATAAGCCTTATTCCCACAAACAAAGTAAATTCCAGGAAAAATTGGATCTTTGCCTCCTTTAAATCCCCAACCCCCTATAATACGATAAGTGTCTTCACATTGACTTGCACCTACAAAATAATTATCAAACAAAGTATTATCTCTTCTTATACAAAATTTTCCACTAACAGGTTTATCTATGTGAATTGCAACATTTTCATTTCTACCATTAAGCTTTTCATCTTCCATCTGCCAAAATTTAGACTTAATTTGTTTCAGCATCTCATTTCGTTTGTAAATTGCCCTTCTCTCTTCCACCATATTTAAGAACGTCTTTTCTTCTGTTCTCAATTTACATGTTCAATTATTTCTAAAAGCGTACTCATAGGTGAGTTCACTAGTTACTAGGAAAAATTCCCTCATCTGTTTAGCATATTTCACTTTATTCAACTTTTAAATTTGCAAAAATCTCATCAAAATCTGAATAATAATATTCCAAACAATCAGTTTGATAAAACAAACTAGCTATTACACTACATGTTATGCCATAAGTAAGAGGAAGCATATTATACGTAACACCTTCAGACACAGAAGTAGGTAACTTCACACAAATGTAGCAGTCTTTTGTGTCCATCACCTTAACATATTCAGATAAAAGTCTTGAAAAGGTATTACTAGAAAAATCTCCCACAGATCTATCTTGATGAATCTCTGGTTTATGTACAATAATTTTATCAGTCTTATCAACTTTATCATTATTAACCACAACTTTACTAGTCATGTTAGTTTTATACATCTCTTTATCTATTCCAAAAGGAAAAATGACAGCTAAAATTAACCAAACTAAAATTATCAAAATTACACATATTGAAGACAATTTGCAACATCTTTTGAAAATTTAGCATCTTGAATTATTATTAATAGAAGGCATCTCATAAAATGAAAAATGAAAAATTACTAAATATACTCCCCTCTTTTTTTTTTTTTTAACAGATAACTTTATTTTCTAACAGCTTTTCTTCGCCCTTATGTCATACATCAATGTGTTTTCTAGCTAACACAATTTCTTCAACCTTGTGTCACCTAACACAATTTCTTCAACCTTGGGTCACCTAATGAACAAAATCAATCGTTATCACTTGTATCATCTAAATTTCCTTGACTACTATTTACTTCTACCACTGGTGGAATTATAATATAGGTCCACTCAGGTGATTTGTACTTCTGATTTGGCTTAATTACTCTTTTTGCTCTGCTGTTTATCACTTCTATTTTCTTTCCTGCTTGTTTTTTCTTATTTGAATCTTCTTCCTTTTGACTTGTGATCCATTCACCTGCTCTTTTGCTTTATTCACTAATTTAAATTTTAGGCCTTCATTTTCATTTGGCCAATTATCTCCTTTTCTTGTTAATTTCCTTTTTGGTTCCGCTAAATTATACTCCACTCTCCAAGCTCTTTTCCTTGATTTTTTCACTTTTGATTCATCTCCACTATCATCTGTTTCACTTTCTGTGTTATCAGCTGATTCATTAATAATCAGTTTTATTGTATTAGATTCTTCTTTAGATTCAGGTACTTCTTTACTCAGCAGTTTCTCTCTGTTAGGAACAACATCCTTATAGCTGGTACTTGGAATTTCTTCTTCTTCTTCTTCCTCAATTACTTCCAATTCACCAGTTTCAGAATTTTCGTTCCTTCTTCCAGAGCTACCAATCTGCTTTTCAATACTCTCCTGATCTTGATCTTGAATCACTTCTTGTTCAATTTCCTTTTCTGCTTCTTGATCTAGCAGATCTTCATCATTTTCATTTTCTTCAGAATCTTGTATCACAATTTCTTCATTTTCTTTATTCAATGCCTCATTCGCATTTGAATTTTCCAGATGTCGACTTTCTTGTCGATCTTCAGGATCTGGATTTCTTTCAGGTTCTTCTTCTGAATCTGAATCAGCTGTTGTTTCACCTTCGTCAGGATTCTCAGGTGCTGGACACGTATGGTGTGGCTAGCATGAATCCATCTCTTCAATCCCCTACACTTTACTGCATTTGTTGTGACTAATATCACCTGTCTTGCCTTCTGCCACCTTGGTACTAGGCAATTTCTTCTTCGATGTGCTTTTGTCCTTACACAGTCTCCTGGTAACAGATCATGAGCTTGTTCTTTCTCTTTTGAAATTACTTCAGTTCCCACCTGATGGAACACAGAAGTCACCACATCAGATAGATTTTTGCAGTAATCCATAATGACGCTATCATTAATGCTCAACAGTTTATCAACTGGAACAAATGCTTGCCTCATAACCCTGCCCATTAGTATTTCATGAGGACTCAATCCTGTTTTTCTATCTGGAATGCTTCTCAAAGACATCAAAACAAGTGGAAGTGCATCTGTCCACTTCATTCCTGTTGCTAAGCACATCTTTGCTATTCTGTTTTTTATTGTACCATTCACTTGCTCAACAACATTTGATGCTTCCGGTCTGTAAGCAAAATGTAATTTTTGCTTTATATCCAGTGCTTCACAAATCAATTTTAGCAATCTGTTTTCAAAATGTGTGCCACAATCTGTATCGACCGTCACTGGAAATCTATACCTTGGTATGATTTCTCTCAAAAGCAATTTTGCCACAGTAATTGAATCATTGTGACATGTTGGGAATGCTTCTACCCATCTCGAAAACAGATAGATTATCACCAAGACATATCTGAGTTTGTTGTGAGGTGGCATGTCTATGAAGTCAAGCTGTATTCTAGTAAATGGACCACCCTCCCGTCCTATTGTTCCCATGCTCACAACAGTTTTTCTATTTGGGTTGATCTGTTGACAGATAAGACACCTTTGACAAAAGGACTCTGCAACTATTCTGAATTTTGGATTGTACCATATTTGTCTGAATGATCTAATCATTGAATCTCTACCAATATGTCCTGGACCATGGTACATGCGTGCCATGTCAGAAATCATACTGTCTGGCATTACTGGTCTGTCATCTTTGTAAACCCAAACCTCATCTTCTTCTCTCTGTCTGCATCCTGCTTTTAACCATGTGTTTTTCTCCTCATCATTTGCCTCATCTTGCAACTGTTTTACTCCCTGCCAAGTCTCAACTACAGATGTTAACATAAGTGAGTTCAAAACATGTTCATTTTCTTTTTCCTGATTAATGGACACATTATGTTTTGCACAGAATTTTGCTATTGAGTCAGCATATGAATTTCCTTTTGTTATGTAATCCTCACCTTTTTTATGTGCTGTGCACTTTACTACTGCAATTTGTTCTGGTAGCTGAATTCCATCAATCAATCTTTTAATCAACTGAGCTTTTCTTATTGGTGATCCCGCAGAAGTTAAATAACCTCTTTGAGACCAGAGCTGGCCATAGTCATGGACTACACCATAACCATATTGACTATCAGTCACTATGGTCATTTTTAACTCTTTTCCCAATTCACATGCACGAATCAAAGCAATTAATTCTGCTACTTGAGCTGAACGAATTCCTTTTAGACAGGAAGCTTCAATTACATCTGCAACTGTGCATACTGAATATGCTGCACTCAGAACACCTTCATCTGTTCTTAAGCATGAACCATCAACAAATAAAACATAATCTGATTCAGCTAATGGGACATCTTTTATGTCTTGTCTTGGTTTAGTGCAATATTCTAATACATCCAGGCATTCATGATCAACCTCATCCCTGATTTCTGTTTCAGTAGTGTCAGGTAATAATGTGGAAGGATTTAAATTCACACATCTCGCAATTGAAACATTGTCCGAGCCAAGAATAACCTTTTCATATTTTGTTAGCCTATTATTTGTCAAATGTTGTGTTCTGCTTCTAGTGAGGAGAATTTCAACTGAGTGTGGTACATATACTTTTACAGGAAATCCCATTATTATTCCTTCACTTTGTGCCAAACTTACACTTGTTGCAGCTACTGCCTTTACAACCTGGTAATGCTTTTGCAACAGGGTCAAGAACAGCTGAGAAATATGCTATTGGCTTTCTCAGTCTTCCATGTCTTTGAATCAGAACTGATAATGCACACCCTTCTCTTTCACTGCAATACAGCTCAAATTCTTTTTCATAATCAGGCATTCCTAATGCTGGAGCTTCACACAAACTTTTCTTCAACTGTTCAAAAGCTTCTAATTCAGTTTTTGTTCGGCTAATCGGGTCTTTTATGTTTGCTTTTGTCAGTCTCTGCAGTGGCTTTGCGATTATTGAAAATCCACTAATTCATTGACGAAAATAACCTACCATTCCTAGAAACATTCTAACCTGTCTCTGTGTTTTTGGAGGTTGCATTGCTTGAATCATTTTTATTCTTTCTGTTGTCACTTGTCTGACTCCCTTTGCAATTCTATGACCAAGATATTTTACTTCTTGTTTGCAAAACTGTAATTTTGCAGGAGATACTTTGGGGTCGATTCCGATCCGGTAAAATCCCCGTCCGTACGAATCGTATCCGGAGCCGTTTCCGTACGACTCGTACAGACGCCGTACGACCGGACGATTCCGATCCCGATCGGCCGACCCGGACGCGATTCGTACAGTACACGTCGATTCGTACGGAAAAGCGCACGATCACCTACACACCGTACGGCGCGTACCCCCCATGATCGCAGGGGTACGCGGCGTACCCCTGTGGTCATGCGGGGTACGTGTCGTACACCCAGCGTACATGGGGTACGTGCCGTACACCCACTGTACATGGGGTACGGTGCGTACCCCATGTATGCTGGGTATACGGCACGTACCCCGCATGACCACAGGGGTACGCCGCGTACCCCTGCGATCATGGGGGGTACGTGCCGTACCCGGGGGGGGCGTTCCGTACCTGTTTCGGCGCGAACTCTGCGTTTACGACTGTTTTTGGCTCCCATAGGAAAAGGGTCGTACGGCGCGTACCCGACACGAATCGTACTTGCTGGGTCGTAAAAACGTGCCGCGATGTCGCGTACAGCGGGTTCCGAGTGAGATTCGTACGGAGATTTGAGTCGTACGGAGTCCTGTACGACTCGTACGGAGTTCGGCACCTAGTACGGATCGTACTTCATCGTACGTACGGGACGTCTACGGATACGATTCGTACGGGGAAAAAAACTCTCCGTACGACCATTCGGAGCGCATTTTACCGGATCGGAATCGACACCTTTATGTCCCTCATCTGCCAGATGATTTAAAAGAGTAATGGTATCCGTTACACAATTATTTCTTGTTTTTGCGGCCACAACAAGGTCATCAATATACCGCACTAACGTAGATTTTCCAGGTAAATCTAGATTTTCCAATGATTTCTTTAGCAATTGATTAAAAATAGATGGACTTTCAGTGTACCCTTGAGGGATTCGACACCATGCTAAAATACGCTCTTTGAACCGGAACGCAAACATTTGTTGGCTTTCTGGATGCAATGGAACAGTATAGAATGCATTACACAAATCAATAACCATATACCATTCTGCATCATGCGGAATCTGATATAAAATTACCGCTGGATTTGGTACAACTGGGCAACATGGAACAACAATTTTATTAACCTCAGGTCTTGAACAATCCTGAAAGTTCCATTTGGCTTTTTAATTCCCATAATTGGTGAATTACATGGACTACTCTCAATTTTTTTTAGAACACCTTGTTTTATGAATTTGTCTATTACAGGGGTAACACCTTCAATTACTTCTGCTTTCATTTTATACTGAGGAATGTTTGGATAATCTGCTCCTTGTTTTACTGATATTTTTACTGGGTCTACATTTTTCATCAAACCCATTTCATCTCCAGTGAAATCCCAAATTTTTACATTCACTGTGTCTTTTAATTCTTCAGGTAGATTATTATCAAACACAGGAAATAATTTACTTTCTTCTGCCTCAACCATTGACATTGTTAATTTGTAAAGCCCATCTTCTTCTGGAGTTTGAAGCTCTTCACCATCCGGTGAGCAATATATTGCACAATTCATTTTACACAGAATATCCCTACCTAATAGATTTACAGGACTGCTATCACAAACTACAAATCTATGCATGTCTTTAAATTTACCTACTTCAACTTCTACTGGTTCAGTTAAATCTGTTTTTATTTGCTGATTTGCTACACCTACTACTTGGATTTTATCTCCAGAGAGAGGAAGGTTTTCTATTTCCACTGATCTAACAGTAGAACGGGTAGCACCTGTATCCACTAGGAAAGTAATTTCTACATCATTCACTTTACCATTTACAAATCGACCAGATTGATCTACCTCAAGAGTGGCTCCAAGCACACACTCTTCCTCCTCTATCAGGCACCGTCAGAAGTATTCTTCAGATTCACTCCCACCATCTTCTTTCAACCAATATTGTTGAGACACATTTGAAACATTCACTCTTGGCGATCTGTTTACCTGTTCACCTCCGCTGAATCCTGTTTCTGCACTGTATCGCTGCACATTTACACAGTTTGGAAATGGCGGTTGTGGTAACTGACTTTGCTGAATCACTACCTGTCGCTGTAGCTGTTGCTGCTGATTTATCTCATTCTGCATCTGTGGATTTAATGATGCATTTTTTAAATAACTTCTGGGCGGATTCTTACATTCACGCTTCCAGTGTCCAATTTCGCCACAATTAAAACATGGGAGTTTCTGTTTTAACTCTTCTATATTTCCCATCAATTTTGGTTTATTATAATTACCTTTAAATATCCCTTGATTTTGATCAACATTTTTATTTCCTAAAGTTGTTATTTGTTGTTCAGCCACTTTTACCTGTGCCCACATAGCCTTTTCTTTTAACTTCTTTTGTTTAGCATCTATTTCATCACTATAGTATTTTGCTTTTCTCAAGATATCATCTACTGTGTGTGATTGCCAACCAACTATTCCAGTTCTTACCATTTCACTAATTTCAGGCCTCAAGCCATATACAAATCTGTATATAAAATGGCTCATGTCTTTTTCACTTAAATGTTCATAACCACTGTATTGTTTAAATACCAGCAGTAATCTTTCATAAAATGAATGTACTGATTCCTTTGGCTCTTGGGTTGTTCTATCTATTTTAACCCAATCTATCTCTTTTGGGGGAATCTTGTTTTTCAAAAACACAATTACCTGTTCGTACTTTCTCATTACATCTGGTGAAGGAGCACCTGTTACTTTATTTCGAGGGTATTCTTCTCTAGGCCAATCTATAGTAGTTTTACATTCTGTCCATAGATCTGATGGGACAACTATGTCAATGAATCCATCAAGATCAACCCATAAAACTTTTGAAACTTTCACAAATCTGTCTACCTGTCGATACCATTCTACAGGTTTTTCTCTTAATCGAGGAAAATCATTCGTAAACAGTAAAATGTCCTGTCTTGTCCATGGGACATGCACATACCCTCCTCCCGGTATTTCTCTCATTGGAAACTCATTTACTACATTTTCCTTTTCTCTGATAGGAAAAGCTAAACTTGTTCTGTCCTCATCTTTTTTCTTCGCCCATTTTGTTCTCCATTTACTTAATTCACCCCATTTTCTCAAAATCACAATTAAGTCTTTTATATGAGTTATTCTTCCTGTGGTATTCATATTTTCAATATCTTTTTCAGAGAAATCCACCCTATAAGTTTTCTGCAAATTCTTCTGCTTACTTAAATCTACTTCTAATTCAAAAGCCATATCCTCTAATTGATCATATTTGTTTTTCGTTTTCCATGTTATGCTTTTGCAAATAAATTATAATTCATCATCCTGATATGCCTTCAATCTGTCAGTTCCAATCGTTCCAATTATTAATTCCTCTAAATCTGCTTTCAATTTTGGAACATCAAGTAATTTACATTCTGATGTTTGTGTTAAATCTATTTTACTCAGACTCTTTTCCAGGGTTCCAGAGTCAGATTCTGCACCAGATGGAGTTTTACTTGACAAACGTTGATTAAAAGTTAAATCAGGCATCATTATTTTCTCTCGATGTATTTCAGACAAATCTGAATAAAAATTTTCAGTCACTTTCGGTATTTCTGAATTTAATGGAACAGTTAAAGCTGAATGCCTAATTTATTTTTGATCAAATACTGGAAGAACAGGTCCAATCCTTACAGGTACTGTTACTGCTTCCATGCTTTTAGTTAACTGCTGTATTAATTCATTCGTAGAACTAATATATTCTGAGGTATTTGGTAATTCCTCATACCTTTCTGTTCTTTTTCCATTTCTTGGGGTTTCATTTCTTTGAACTGGGGTTTCAGTATAATTTCTATTTTCTCCTGATATATTTGAATTACGTCTTGTTTCTACTCTTTCAGGTGTTTTTCTATAATTCGGATTTGTTTTAGGAGATGTCTCATCAATAATTTCTCATGGAGGGGCACCTGGAGAAGTCCATGAACAAACTGGTTGATAAGGTGGCGGTCTACTAGTATAAATTTCTTCTAATACCGCATCTTCTGAATAACTTTCTTCACTATTTTTCTTTTTCTTTTGGGCACTCTTTTGTCCAGTTACCTCATCAATTAGTCTCACTGGGTAAAAGCCATCACACATGTCTGCACTTCTCCATCGACACATTCTATCCTCATGTGTTTCTCTATCAAGACCTAATCCTGTTCTCCTTAGTATTCCTCTACTATCTCGTTCTAATTCAAACATTTCATCTTCCCATTCAACTAAAGCTTCAAATTGAGGAGGTCTAGGCTTTGGTACAAGTTTCATAATTTTTTCTTTTACATTTTTCAAAACTGCTATGTTAAATGATCCATCTTCCGGCCATGCTAATACACCATCATTTTCAGTATACTTCATCCAATTCTCAATCCAAAGACAAGTATGATAACCATATTCACCCAACATATAAGCTGCAGGTGTTTTGTACTTATGAAGTAATCTTCCACCCCGCGTTAACATTTTCTTGTCAGGTTTAATTTTGTTTTTCAACCTCTGAAACCATGAAAGCTTCTTTTTCTCCTTCGTGTAATAGTGATCCATATTTTTAAACAATTTCCCTTACTTCGGTAAAGATCGTAACAACTTCCTTGTTATTCCACAACACCAACCAATCCGTGCGTGAAACTTACCAACCAACCAATCAAGTTAAACTTCGTCACTATTTTGCTCAACCAATAGAATTACTGTTTTTCAGGATGAGCCAATCAGCTGTAAGCTTGCCTTAGTCACATGAACCAATCTGTGCGCGAATACTGTGACGTATGTTAGCCAATCACAGCGCAACACTTGTGACGTATGCTACCGCTGCAGCTGCTCTGTACCTCACTCCACTCCTTAAACTAACACCTCCTTTACAAAAAAAATTTTTTTTTTTACATCGCCATATTTACAAGTCTTCCAATTGAATTCAGTTAATAACTCCACAAAAACCAAACCATTTGTCTGTTTCACTAAAGTAAAGTGATAGCTTTCCCAAACATTCAAGTATTCTTTTCACGTGAAATAGACGATACTATTTTCACAGAATATTTAAATTCGTTGATAAAGTAAGGCTACTTTACCCTTCTAGCAGGTAATAACGAACTCGTTTCTCTCTAAATGCACATACAGAGATATTTTACACCTCCTTAGAGACAATTCAGAGTTTCACTCGATCGTACATTACAAATTCATGTACGCATATTCATACAGAAAAATCCCTAACCATGCATATATAAATCTTTAGTAGGACTTTAACCCACTAATAGAAATCCTCACTCGCCAGTAAGATAGACAACGCTTCCTTACCCTTCACTCAAGTTTAGATAAATTCCACTACTCTTTTCACAGTGAATTTTAAAACAGGACAGAAGTCCCTATATTCGAAAGCTATGATTTCATAGACAATCCTCACTATGCATTCTACCTTTCACACCTAAAATCCCTAAACTTGTGCTGTACGACCACAACACGTGTTATATACGGCGATACCACTATTTTGAAACAGAACAAATGCACTATGTAACTTCACCTGTCACACTTCTCATGCCGGCACAAACCAGGAATTTTCACACTGCTGGAAAAAACCTTTCGACTACATATAACAACTGAACAAACTTAACATGTTTAGACATTAATCCTATGTATTACCATGGGATGTATGACATTACAACGCATGCTTTTACCACGCATGCTGTTACAACGCGGTTTTTACAACGCAAACCTTTACAACGCATAGCGCTTTGGGGTGCTGGATAGTGAATAGTTTAATTTACTATTCCAACTCCAGTCCCCGTGGACACTAGGGAAGGTGTTGGATAGTAAATTAAATCTATTCCCTATCCTAGAGCGCCCCCCAGAGCAATGCGTCGTAATGGTTTTCGTTGTAAAACCTGCGTTGTAAAAGCACTGCGTTGTAAAAGTTTCGTTGTAAAGGATGTTTCCCATTACCATGTAACATACTAGTTACCATAGAAACCATCCTCCGCTACCAAGAAATTGATCCAGCGCTCTGTTTGGAAAACTGTCTCAAAAACGCTACCTATCACCTCAATACTCACCATTAATCATGAAACACATATAAAGGCCCATACTATCAATGAGACAATTTTTGAGCGACTGAATCAGGTGGTAGGATTAACTAAACTTCTTATATATTATTTACAAAATTATATACAACTACAGTTTATCTAGTTTTACCATGGTTTTAACATTTATTATTTATTAATCAGACCACCAAGGCGATTGGATCAACTGATGATAACTAGACCATGAATAAACAAGACCAGCTTGTCTTTTCAAATCTAATTTTATTAACTTTATTTTTCATAAAGAAAAAGCATTTACGTTTTAAAATCTTTATTTTATAAGCAATTAAGAAAGCAGCATTTTAATGAGGAAATGAACTAATAAACTGACATCTTCAAAGCAAGCTCAGAAACATGAAACATTAGCAGAATAACAGTTTCCATTCCCTAAATCTATTTCCCTGTCTATTTCTCACTTCACCTAGAAAGGAAAAATCATTTAAAGTCTGCTGTCCTTACATGCGCCAAAGGCCCAACAGCATGTCACATCATTCAGGAATCGGAAAAGAAGAGAAGCAGCGAGCCCCTTTTTTCCTGCTCATGATGTTAGGTTTTATACCTTTCTTTCTAGCTAAACTTTCTACATTTTACATTCTTTTAAGCAAATCCGAGCTTTTCATTGGCTGTCCTGTGTCAGTCCATGATAAAATGCATTAGGTCATCTCTGATTCTTGACCAAGTCCAGGCTTCACATAAGCCCTATTGTCTTTCACTTCCACATCTTTCAGCTTCCTCAAGAAAGTTACTTTTCCTCGAGTTTTGAACATTTACTTCCTAGCCTTGGCAGACACTTTAAGTTTCTGTCCTTGAGAATCTCTCCATGAGCATGTTCAACTCAACCAAAGAACTGCTTTTGGTAATTAACGATGACAGTGCAGTAAAAATCTTCACAGCTACGCATGTGCAAAGACTTCACTCTGGACAAGCTTTTGCGTCTGCAGTTCTGTCAGCCATGTTTTCTGAACCACCTTTAGGCCTCACTTTGGAAACTATTATTAAACAAACACAAGACATCAATTAATTAAAGAATTGAGACCCATTCTGTTACCCACCCCCTTTACTAATTAATCCTGTTAATTATGTTACCTAGCAAAAGCACAATCAGGCAGCATTATATTTACCTCTCCTTTAGGAACTGCACAAACTCCTTGAACTTTCGTCACAGAAAAGACATAACATAAGCACACAAAATAAGCACATGCCATTAGTTAAACAGCCGCATTTCATACTGACAAAGACAATAGACAAGGTTAGTTTATTATTTTTTCTTTGCGTTTGCAACATAAAGCACATTAGTTTATCCCGCGTGTATTGATGAATGTATTCTTAAACTAAGTTGATTAGTAATTTCACCACAAGCTTATTAATTTAATTACTGTTATGGGAGATTAACTTCACAAGTTTGAACAAAATCTTGTTCTGCACCTTGCTTCATCATCGACAACTTCACGTTTATTATCTCTAACAAACCAACCAATAGGATAGTAACCGCACTCAAATGGCATCACCTGGTGTTTCACCATCTTGATTCACAAACAATTCTTCAGGCAGTAGACCTTCACCTTCGGTATCACTAGTGATTCCAATCTGATTCTACATGGAGTGGAGCATCACCATTTTAACAAATTGATTCCCAATCGGGTCTTCATGGGGTAGAGCTTCATGTTCGATTTCACCATATTGATTCTTGTTAGACCCTGTCCCTTACACGACAACTAGGAGCTACTGGGCCTCAACCATGTCAGTTAGAGTCGTTTGTTTATGATGTCCCAGGATCCATCCTACTATGGCTATGCAATCTTGGTACAGCCCCATAAGCACCTGAGTCTCAGTGGTGGTGATGAAAAACGGTCAAGGCTTCTCGGGAGGTAGTGTGGGGATGCTCAACCGCAGAAGTCAACAATCACACAGCAGCGCAATAACTGAATGTCCAACCAAGTGCTATACTTTTAAAAAGAAACATTCTATAACATCACCAAAACTAAATGATACAAGTGCAATAATGGTCAGGTAAAATTTAGTGAACTGAGTAATGGGGCTGGTCTACCCTGTTCCCCTCTTTGCAGGAATAGTAATAATAGCATGAAATTAGGCTCAGGTGCATAGTACTGTCTTGTACTGTCAACATGCTCAGTCTTTCCCAATACACAGTCTTTAATTTATTATGGTAAGTCCTGAAGGTCTTCGGCTGTTAAGCAGCCCACATCACCTCTCCCTCTACTTGGAGAACATGCACACCGCTAATTCTAATGCAGTTCCCTCTTGCTACAATGAGGCCGCAGATAAAGAGTGATGGTTGGGGCTGATGACGGAAATGCCTCAGAGTCGGCAAAACAAGTAGCCTGGAGTTGTAGTGGCCTACTGTGGGCAGATCTCTTCATGGCTACACTGATTAGCTTCCAGGTGCTCGGCTTCACGCAGTCCTCACTTCAGGGTATTACGGTCCTGATCGAAAGTGGCTTGGCTACATGTAGGTCTCTTCGATGCCGACAGTACATGGGCAAAACCTCTTTCTTTAGATGAGGACTAGCAGTGCATGACAGTCGCAAAAGTTCACAGTGGCACAGGATAATCTGTGGTAACAGTTCTTTGGGTCACAGGAGCACAAAACCAGTCACAGTTACAGCTCTTGGACTTACAGTAGCACAGGATCAGCAATAATAACAGTTCTTTGGGTTACAGTGGCACCGGATCAACCACTCTCACAATCCTTATCAGAGTGGCACCGGGCAGATGTGATTCTGCCGTTCTAATCTGGAACAACTAAAAGAAGAGTCTGTTGCCTGCCAACACACGGTGCACACAGATCACTCTCAGCCATCCTGCTTCCGTCTGGCAGATCCCAACACTGGGGTCTCACTGCACTTGACTCCTCCTTGACAATCACTCTTCCTGCAGGTTTTTATTATGCCCTCATCATTTTCAGTCAATATAAATAACATACTTGACAACTGTAGCATCTTTCATTAGCATCAGTTTCTGAAATACAATTTTTCATTACATTAACTTTTTCTTTATTTCCCTTGTATAAATTCTTTGTGCTCCGTGGACCTCATACTGCTTTCCAAAGATTCATTTGTCATACTCATCCATGTCTCTTCTTACTTACCTGAATCTTTTACAATGCTTCATCTGATGATTCTGCCACTGACTGCTTAATTTCAGCCCTACAGTTATATCTTGTGTTGCTCTGTCATCTCTTCTGACCATTTTAGTTGGGATTCTTCTACTAATGTCCGCTATATCTAATTTTCCCTTTTTTGAGTTGGTCCCTGTATCCGGCCCATGTTCTGCATGGTCAGCCTGAACTACTGACTTCACCCCGGTCTAGCACGACCACATGACGAACACACGAGTGGTGCATTGTGTTTCTAGGCACTATTCTTGCCTAAATCTTTTAAATTGCATATCCCTGGTTCTACTGATTGGATTTTTGTTGTTTTAGTCTCAATTATTTATTAAAGAACAAGTTACTTAATTTTGGTAACACTTTTTCTGGTGGATACAGTATCTGCCTGTGGATTTCTTACCTTCTGAATTATCCCAATTCCACAAAAACTTTTCTCCATAGCTCTCCCATGTCGATGAAGATGTCACTTTGTATTGGCTTCGCGCACGACTTTGCGTGATGTCATAGGAGCCAAAGGAGGACCTCATCAGCATGCTGATGTCATTTTTATCCATTTGTTCCGTGGCTTCGCGGCGAACGGGTGAACCAAAACATTTCCACAAGAATACATAGTATATAAGACACAACAGAATAAGGAAATAACAACACACTATACATATTTCCATATAAAAATAACCATGATTTAATCAGAAAAATCTCATAGAAAACATTGTATTAAAAGGTATATACAAATTTATTTTCAGTATAAGCAGACAGGCAACGGGGGTGAGAGGGTAAGTGAGGCCTCCACAGGCAGATACTACTTCTGATGGATACATCTGCCTGTGGATTCCACACCTTTTGAATAGAATCCCCAAGTAGTCTCGCACTCAGAGGAGAGGGTGCCTGCCTATACCAAAAAATCCAGTAACAAAGAACTAGCAAAATGGCCGTCCCTACTCACTTCCAAATCTAAGCAATAATGCTTTGCAAAAGTATGGAGGGAAGTCCAAGTTGCTGCCTTGCAGATGTCAATTACAGGGACACTTCTAGCTAAAGTTGAAAAAGAAGATTTAGCTCTGGTTGAATGAGCAAGGATACCTTCAGGTGGCTACTTCTTGGCCATGGCGTAGCAAATCTTGATGCACAGGATTTTCAATCTAGACAAACTTCTTTTGTGGACAAATGAAAAGCTGGTCATCCAGTCTGAATTCTCTGGTACTATCCAAGTAGAAGCTCACCGCCCTTTTGGGACCTAAACAGGGAAGTCTCTCCTCCTGCTTAGATAGAAGTGGGGGAGGGTAGAAAGTAGGCAAGATAATGGACTGCCCCAAGTTTAACAGAGTGACCACCTTAGGCAGGAAAGCAGCTTTGGTCCTAAGAACAATCTTATCCGCATGGAATGATGTAAAAGGAGGCTTGGAGCTAAGCGCATGAAATTCACTCACCCTTCTAGCAGATGTAATTGCAACTATACATATAGTTTTGAATGCGAGAAATTTTAACAAGCAACTATGTAAGGCTTCAAAAGGGGAACCCTTCAGAAATGTAAGAACAAGATTAAGCTCTCATTGAGGCATAATAAATAGAGTGGGAGGAAACCTATTAATGAGACTGTTAATAAATGTCATAATTATAGAGGATTTAAACAGTGAAGGCTGATCTGGCAAACAAAGAAAAGCCGACAAGGCAGATAGGTAACATTTAACAGTAGCCACAGCATACCCTTGTTGCGGCAGTGAGAGTGCAAAATTTAAGTCATCAGATAAATGGGCTTTCCAGAGGTCAATTGACTTCTCTCTAAACCATTTCACAAATTTCACCCATCTGCCTGCATAGACGGTCTTGGTGGAGTGTCTCTGGCTGATAATTTAACATCCACCACATCAGGTGGGAGACAAAAAGACCTCAGTTTGCCCCGTTCAATCTCCAGGCATGAAGATGAAGGCTCTGGAGGTGGGGGTGTAGAACCTGCCCCAGCGATTGTGAGAGGAGGTCTGCCCTGAGGGAGAGACGGAGCAGAGGTTACAATGGGAGGTAAAGAAGGTAAAGAAGGTCCGTGTACCACACCCTTTGTGACCAATAAGGGGCTATTAAAATGACTTGGGCCCAGTCTTGACGAATCTTCCTCAGAACTCGAGGAATCAAGGGTATGGGGGAAACAAGTAAAGAAGCTTCAAGCTCCAATCTAACTGAAACGCGTCTAGACACAACACCAGCTGTGAGCCATGTAAGATTCTGGCGTCCTTATTATCACACACTAGCCATGATTTCAGACACTTGGAAGATTTCCTTTTCCAGGGATGCAGAGAGTCTATGCTGATCCAGATGTAATTTACTCTTACTGAGCGGAAAGGTAATGGGGTCCCCCAAAACAAGCCTAAGAGACCTTCTATAGTTTATAATACATAGTTCCTATATACGGAGAGTGTTAAAACTAGTCACTATAGGACCTGTTTTCACCATCATTGTAATATGATTTCTCCTTTTGTATTTTATGGAATTGTAACTATGCTGACCATATTATTTTTAATCATATGTCTGCTTATGTTGGCTAAGATACTGCACATGAGATCACGTCGTTAAAATAAATATTTTAACCTTACTGTGTCTCTTATTTACTCCTGTTATGGACTGGTATGAGAGTATAACAAAAGAGTGTTCTCACTTCCCACCATTCCTGAGATGGTCCTAAGTTGCATGTTCTAGGTTGTCTAATCATTGGTTACTTTGCTATAGGACGAAGAGCTAATGTGACACTGATGCTAGCTGGTTGGGGTTTTTCTAGGTCCTGAGGTGAGTTTCTGGTACACCACAATTTACTGATGTCCTAGGTCTCTGTGCACAGTTCTGTGTATGAGCAGGATCCTTGCAACATGGTGCAGCCAACGAGTGTGGTCTTATTGTGACACACTTGAGTAGTGCTTATATCAGTCTACGACCCCCTCACTATTGTTTCCCGTTGACAGTAGTGACGAATAAAACCTACCTATAGTTACAAAGGTCTTTTCAGGCTTGATATTTTAAAACGTTTTTTTATTGAATTACTACCCAGTTGTGCCTTTTTCTATTGCATTGTACTTATCTATCACTGTCTCGATATGGCTGTTGATATACCAGCACACAGTCGCTTGGCAGTGCGGAATCACTTGCAGGATTACCTCACTTCTTTGGAGGGACAGGCAGTAGTTTTTGTTGTATCAGCTGACGCAGTTTACCCGTTTGAGTTGTTTTACTCATGGGTCACGTTTCCTGCGGTAGATGCTGTGTCTGGTGTATTTCACACTTACACCCCTGCTGATGTGCCTGCAGTGTACGCTCCATATATATGTTATATGTTATATGTTGATTTATAACGCGCTCTGTTAGTCGGGACTGTCCTGGCGCGGAGAGGAAACTGAATCAGAGTAATTGGGGAACAGCTATTCATGATGTGTAAAAAGGTGAGTTTTTAACAATTTTTTAAAATTGATCAGGTTGGGAGAATGTCGTAGAGCATCAGGAAGGGCGTTCCACATCTGAGCTCCCCTAACCGTCAGAGATTGCCCCCCCAGGCGAACTCTCTTAAATCTGGGAACGACTACCTGCTTTCGGGAGGCAGATCGCAGCTGACGGGTCGGTAGATAAAAAGCAAATCTTTTTGCAAGGTAGGGTGGACATGGTCCATGCAGGGCTTTATAAACGAGTACTAGAGCTTTAAAACGCATTCTTTGGGCCACTGGAAGCCAGTGAAGCTCCCTCAATTGCTTACGAACGCTGAGTCTCCTCGGGATGTTATAGAGGAGTCTCACCGTCGCATTCTGGACTACTTGTAGCTTTCTAATCAGAAAGTCAGGTGCCCCGATGTAAAGGGCATTCGAGTAGTCCAGGCGGGAGAGCACCAATGCTCTGGCTACTGTTTCTTTGGCCGCTTGGGGGAGATGGGGAAAGAATCTTCGAAGGGTGGTCAGAGTTCCAAAGCAAGTCCCAGCCAGTCTAGTAATCTGGTCACGGAAACACAGATCGGCACCAAACCAGACTCCAAGGTTCTTAGCTATCCCACCCTCTCCCTTAGGGCAAGGTAATCCATATAGGACAGTAGAATTTCCGATTTCGGCTTGGCAGCATGCCGTTTGGTTTAATGGCGCCCTTCCACACGTTATAACGGCAGTCAGACAAGGGCAGTTGTCAATCTCAGGCGCTACTTGGCCTGTTTTAGCTGTTTACACCCCGCATCCTCAGGCGGGGCAGTTAATAGCTTCGCAACTAAGACCCCTTTATGCCCGTGCAGTGCCAGTGATAAGGGGTCTGGTTCATTACATTACCCGCAACCTCCCAGGTGGGGCCCCGGGTGGTGCAGCGCATCCAGTCGGTGGGGGCGGTCTGAAGCTTAGTCTCGTCATGGTTAATGCGGTCATGGGCAAGTGTCCCCAGGATAAGGATGAGATGCCTTTTTGGCTTGCCGAAAAATTCGACCAACTGGAAGCAGTATTCCCGAATACTACTCCTGTGGAAAACACAGGATCCTTACCATAAGTTTGCAGACAGACTTGGTGCCAGACGTAAATGACTGTACAACTTGGGGTGTGATTTTTGCTGCTGTCCATACTAGGTGCTTCGGCACCCCGTCGATGGCTGTCCTGCCATGCGTCGTTAAGCGTGTTCAGGATGTACACGGGCCGTAGGCGGCTGTGGAGTTGGGAATGGGACTCGTGGGAGCGTTTGACGTGGTACGCGATCTCGTCCTTGCAAATGTCAAGGGGAATGTGATAGGATTCCAGGTGTCTAATGCTTTGCGCAATGTCCCCGACAAACCCCATCATGACAGCCCAAAAGTTCAGAAATAAAATTAGAGTAAGAACAAAAAACAGGGGAAACAGCAACAGAAAGAGGGGTCCCGTCCTGCTTCTCCTACACCTGCCTCTACTGAGCGTACATATGAGTTGCGCGATCGCAGTACTATTAATTCACCTGATAGATTTCAGGTTCCTGAACAACGTTCTCCACGCTCTTTGCAGGAAACATCGGCCTCAACCACCGGTGGAGGCAGAGGTCGAGCCTCGCAAGGCTGATGGAAAAGGCAAGCAAGACGAGTTACAGCGACAAAGACCCCAGTTTCAAAAGAAGAAAGTTTCTGCTGTAACAGCGAGATGTGCCACAGATAGAGAAAACGCAGCTTCGGAATCTGACATGGGCACTAACGCTGTTGGACAGCGCGGCGGAGATTACCATAGTATGAGAGGCCCTGCGTCCACTACTGAAGGTGACAGCAGCTGACACCTTCGTTGTAGTTGAGACAGCAGACACTAGAGTGGCTCCCCCTGACAGGCTTCATGAAATTGTCCTTGTAATTGAAGATGACATAGAACTTACCATAAAAGGGTTATTTTGGGAAAATCTAACTACTACCTATGATATTTTGTTGGCGGAGGTCAACTGGCCCCCTCTTTTTGTCTTAGCTGCTCCCAAAGGGGAGGAGGTAATCCTCCCTAGTTTCACGCACACAGTGCCGAAAGAGCAGGTGCTGCATTTTGCAGAAGATTGGGCTTAAGGCGCCTGCGCCGGCTTTGTACCGTACTCACTGTGGGTGGGACAAATTTTCCCCTCGACATGAGATTCCTTTGCGGTCAATGCCACAGCCTCAACCCCAATACCCCATGTGGCGTGAAGCAAAGGCTTCCATTGCAGAAATCCTTGAACAATTGGAATATCAAGGTGCGATTGAAACGTCTGTGTCTCCGATGCATAACCCCCTTTTTACTGTGACCAAACCAGATGGTTCATACCATTTGGTATTGGATTACCGCCACTTAAACTCACATTGTTGTACGTGCGCGGTGCAGAATACTCACAGTTCTGCTCTTGTGGATAGTCTTGTGCGTAAACGGTTCAAAACCACACTTGACATATCCAATGTTTTTTTTGCCCACAATCTGTCTCCACTTAGTAGTCAATGGACAGCTTTTACCAGTGGTGGCAAACAGCGCCGATTTCGCCGTTTGGCTATGGGCTATAAGAACAGTCCAGGCGTATTTGCCGCTCAAGTTGTCTTACTCTTGGAGGGGATTGATACAGATGCATGTTCGTATGTGGATGTCATTTATCTCACAGAAGAATTATGGCCGCATTTGTGCCGAGTGGACCGCATAATTTGTAATTTTGCGGATTTTGGCTACAAATTTAACTTTGCAAAATCTCACATTGCAGAGTACACAGTGTTGGTCCTGGGAAACAAGCTCAACAATGAAGGTAGAGGTTTAGCTCCTCACTTCCTGGAGAAATGAGCACTTTTGCGAGCTCCCACAACACTGAAGAAACTACAATCCTTACTGGCCTTTTTGAATTTCGGGTGTACCTACATTCCCGAATATGCCCAGCGTATCAAGCCTCTTTACGCATTGATACAACCTTCTTTTTCCAAATCGTGCTGGCTGCCAGAGCATTTAGCCATCTTGCAATCTTTGCAGGCTGATCTGCTTGAATCTAAATTTTTGCTGACCCGTGATAATCACACCAACCTGGTAATATGAATCGTTCCAGGGGCAGTGGGTTTCATGTACCTCACTTTTAATGAGGGTGACACAGTCTCTATCGCTTACAAGTCACACTTGTACACTTCGGCTGAGTTGCGGTTTTCCACTGTGGAAAATGTTTTAACAGCAGTGCAAATGGGGATTCTTAAGGAATGTGCACTGTCGCAGGGAAAACGCATTTTGGTTGTTACTCCGTATCCTGCCTTAGAGGCAGTGACGAAAGCCAGTGTACCAAATTCCAAAGCTTTGCACCCTCGGTGGATACAATGGGCCACGTCCTTGACATCTCCGGATGTCATGCTCATTTTTGATTCCTCACTGCAGACTCAAGAGTACTTGCAGTATGAATTTGTTCATCCTGCTCCTCTGAATATTCGCCCACTTGAGGATTTCCGTTGTATCATTTACACTGACGGAAGCGCTCAGGCGGCTACGGGTTCAAAGCGTGCATATTCTTCGGCCTGCGCAATTGTGGTTGGTACTATGGTGGACGGTGAATTCAAGTCCGATGCCGTCCATACTCAGACATTAGGGGACTCTACCGCCCAATTGGCAGAGCTCCGTGCTATGATGCTTGCATTGGAGTACACGGACCCCAGTGTGGCCTCTCTAATTGTAAATGACTCTTACTACTGTGTTCAATCCTGCAATGACAATCTACCCTTTTGGACTCAAAATGATTATCGTGACTCCAAGGGGTGCACAATAAAACATAAAATGATCTGGGTTCGAGTGGTTGAGCTTAAAGAGAGGCTGCCACTTGTCTTTGTAATTTATACTCTGGGTCACCAGCGTGTTGGAGTTCACACTGTTGGCAACTGTCTCGCGGCCGAGGCTGCGAAGACAGCAGTTGCAACATATGAAGTAGCAGCAGTTACACGTTCCAAACATAAGATTGATGATGACATCTTGGCAGCTATTGCTGCAACAGAGAAGGGAGGTAATTACCCTAGGGGTTTCCCTTCTAAATACTCTTATCATTTAAGCCCTGATAAAGTTCCTTATGTGAGAATTAACGACGTTGGTGACAGGTTAATACCCAATGCCAGAAACCGGTCCTCGGAAGCTTGTTTCCGGTCCAGGGAAGACATGGCTTGGCAGTTCGGGCTGGACTGTTCCCATGAGGCACAGGGTCAGACTGATTTGCATATAGCCATGTCTGAACTGGGGTGGCAGAGTGGGCTAAAGAACGGTGATGGATTAAACCCAGATCTTTTGACTGGGTGTGAGTGTATGATTGATTCAGATGCTCCGTCCATCACCACCCCCTTTTGTACCGCTTTTGGCCGCCATAAGTGTGGCAGGGTATACTCAGACGTGAGTCCCTTGCTCACTTTGCCACTGGATTCAAGCAAGCCGGGCTGAAGACGGCTGGAATGCCAGAAACCGGTCCTCGGAAGCTTGTTTCCGTTCCAGGGAAGACATGGCTTGGCAGTTCGGGCTGGACTGTTCCCATGAGGCACAGGGTCAGACTGATTTGCATATAGCCATGTCTGAACTGGGGTGGCAGAGTGGGCTAAAGAACTGTGATGGATTAAACCCAGATCTTTTGACTGGGTGTGAGTGTTTGATTGATTCAGATGCTCCGTCCATCACCACCCCCTTTTGTACCGCTTTTGGCCGCCATAAGTGTGGCAGGGTATGCTCAGACGTGAGTCCCTTGCTCACTTTGCCACTGGATTCAAGCAAGCCGGGCTGAAGACGGCTGGAATGCCAGAAACCGGTCCTCGGAAGCTTGTTTCCGGTCCAGGGAAGACATGGCTTGGCAGTTCGGGCTGGACTGTTCCCATGAGGCACAGGGTCAGACTGATTTGCATATAGCCATGTCTGAACTGGGGTGGCAGAGTGGGCTAAAGAACGGTGATGGATTAAACCCAGATCTTTTGACTGGGTGTGAGTGTATGATTGATTCAGATGCTCCGTCCATCACGACCCCCTTTTGTACCGCTTTTGGCCGCCATAAGTGTGGCAGGGTATGCTCAGACGTGAGTCCCTTGCCCACTTTGCCACTGGATTCAAGCAAGCTGGGCTGAAGACGGCTGGAATGCCAGAAACCGGTCCTCGGAAGCTTGTTTCCGGTCCAGGGAAGACATGGCTTGGCAGTTCGGGCTGGACTGTTCCCATGAGGCACAGGGTCAGACTGATTTGCATATAGCCATGTCTGAACAGGGGTGGCAGAGTGGGCTAAAGAACGGTGATGGATTAAACCCAGATCTTTTGACTGGGTGTGAGTGTTTGATTGATTCAGATGCTCCGTCCATCACCACCCCCTTTTGTACCGCTTTTGGCCACCATAAGTGTGGCAGGGTATGCTCAGACGTGAGTCCCTTGCTCACTTTGCCACTGGATTCAAGCAAGCCGGGCTGAAGACGGCTGGAATGCCAGAAACCGGTCCTCGGCAGCTTGTTTCCGGTCCAGGGAAGACATGGCTTGGCAAGTCGGGCTGGACTGTTCCCATGAGGCACAGGGTCAGACTGATTTGCATATAGCCATGTCTGAACTGGGGTGGCAGAGTGGGCTAAAGAACGTTGATGGATTAAACCCAGATCTTTTGACTGGGTGTGAGTGTTTGATTGATTCAGATGCTCCATCCATCACCACCCCCTTTTGTACCGCTAATACCCAACGTGGACCGCAGGCAGGCTTTGATTACAGTAGCTCACGCCGGGATGGCTTTCGGCGCATGCCGGCGTGTCAGCTACTGTTTTTCTTCTCCAGCAACGATATTGGTGGCGGGGTTTGTACAAACAAACGCGTGATTATGTCCTTCAATGTGGCATTCGTCAGCAAATTAAACCTTCTACTGCTGCACAACCGCCTCAAACTCAGTTGTACATATCTAATAAACCACTTGTGTGTGTTTATTTAGATCACTGCAGTTCTTTCTCATCTGATACTGCGTATAAGTACATCTTAGTTGTAGTTGACTCTTGCACGCGCTTTGCGTGGCTATGGCCTCAAAGAAGTGCTGATTCCAGATCTGTCATAAGGGATTTGCGTGTCTTTGTGGGAATTTTTGCGTGTGGTACCTTCCATTCGGACAAGGGTCCAGCGTTCGCCCCTAAGGCGTACAAGGATGCGATGGCTTCATTGAGGGTCCTGGTCAAATTTTCGTTTCCATACCGGCCTGACGGTAATAGTGTTGTGGAGCGGATGAACCGTGACTTAAAGCAATCCTTGACAGCTAAGATATTAGGTACTGGAAGAGACTGGCTTAAACACCTCAATAGCGTACAACGTGCACTAAATAATCTCCCTAGAAGGTCTCTGGGTGGGCTGACCCCATACGAAATGCTCTTTGGCATCAAAATGTTTGTCCCGGAGCTTGATGGTCTAGACATGGCGGCGGCAGCCGCATCCTTTGACGTAGATTAACATTCTAATGTTTTGCAGCCTCTCGGTGTTCAGAGCAATCCTTGTCAAGGTCAGACTCCAGTCTGTGTTTTGCATCAGCTGAGGTGCCGAGTCACAGGAGTAGCAAGCGGTGAGCAGTGAGTGGAGCTGCAGAGGAAGAGCTCTGTTACACTGTTACCTGCCCTCGATCGACTCCAAGTTTCTGCTGAGTTTCTGCTGCTGCTGACAGCTGAGCGGCTCTTGTCTTTCCGCCCTCGAGCCTCTTCTGATTTCTCCACGCACGAACCTAAACCAGAGATATCGCGTAGAACTGCCACCCGCAGCCTAACGCGGCCATAGCCTATCTCACCTGCGGCCAACACACCAGGACCCCGGCATCGGATCCCGGAACTACGGGCTACACGGCGCGTTGCAGGCTAGCGGCGGCAAGTGGCGGCTAGCGGTGGCGGTAAGCGGGGGTTGTGGGTCCGCTCCTTCCCAGTCCCGCCACTCAGCCACTGCAGCCCACTGTAGCCTTCTCCAGCCCACTAGCAGCCTCGGGCTGCACTGCCTTTCCTGCCTGCCTGCCACCTGTGCTGTGTCGCGCTGCTCCCAGCTCTCCTCAGCCCCGCTGCCACCTGTAACGGCCCCCAGCTTTTGCCTGACAAAAAAACTGCGATATTGCGGACTGCCTCGAATTTTCTACTGCCCACAGTAAGGGGGTGAGCGGGTCTGTGGCTGAGTCAGGGGATGACACCAGCGTGACAGCGCAGAAAGGTTGAGGTTGAGGAGGCGAGACGGTCTGGCCACGGCTGGCTTGTGCCCCACCAAAGGAGGGGGGTAGCAAACAACTGTCCTCACCTCACCTTCTGGCTTCCCTGACTACTTTGGGCTACCTTAGGCTTTACCAGCCTCGCCATCAGCCCCTTTGTCAGCCCCCCATTGTAGTGTAGCACAGCTCACTGAGCACATCAGGGGGTGTTGTGCTGGGGTAAAGGCTGGACTACTGGACTACTGGATTGCTGGACTGCTGCTAGGTGTTTTGGGGTTGCCTAGAGAGCAGCAGGAAGGAGAGGAACGTGATTAGCAGCTAGCACCCCTCCGGCACCTCACCCGTTACCCCGGTATCCCACCCCTGCGGTTGGTACCTCCCTGGGTCCAAGGAGGAGTGTGAGGAGCGTGTGGAGTGTAAAACAACAGTGTATAGCAGCCTCAGCAATCTGGACAGCAGTAGACACTCTCATTTCCATACGGAAACGTCCTTCTACACAGCACACTTGAACTTATAATACATCACGTGTTAAACCAGACACGGTCCACAGAGCCAATTATGAGATCGGGCCGAGTAAGGAAGACTCCCTTAAAGTCAAAGTTAAGGCCCAAGTTCAAAACAAAACAAGGAAGCGCAAATGCGAATAAAGAACAGTCGACTGGGCCAAGGATGGAAAAAGCATAGAAATCATAGAAAGTATCCCAGTCATGGGGATCACCAGCACTTGCTCTGGCACAAACTCTCCCACCAATGGAGATGACGTCAGCACAAAGCTAAGAACGGGAGAATCAACTTCTCACCAACCAGCTAACCAGATGCAGTCACCTTATATGCAAAGAAGTCAAGAGGACTGTGCCCTTATAAAAATTGACGAGATCCCGCGAAGGAAAAAACTTTGCACCTTCCAACCCAAAATCTACACGAAATTTGCATTTTTGAAAGATCCGGGTCCAGCAATCTATTCCAAAAGTGCAAATGTAAAGGGGTTGCGATCGCCATTATAGCCAGAGAAGTTTGGACCAACCGATCAGTTAATCAACCAGCCAGCCGACCAGGCTCCTCCTATGCCACTCACCACGCTATTTGAACTCCAACCCCAAACTTCACCTTACCAACTCAGTAACCAAGTGGGAAATCCTGACAAAATTGTCCAAAGGAACACACCTACGACAGATGGCCATATTACACCAAAAAGCACTGTTGATATCAGGATATCCGGAAATACCTTAGAAGAGGTTACAGGGGCAAGAGCTGGAACCAATACACTAGGGGGTATGCCCCAGAACCAGCCTACTGATCAACTGGGAATGGCTCTCCTGCTGTCTCCTAAAAACAGCTCTTCACCTCAGCAGCAAAAACTAAAGCCAGGGGTCAGGGGGCGGCACCCCAAGGGAGGCCCCCGTTTGGCTACTACAGCATAGTGGTCATGGGGTGGATGGTAATGAGAACAACAGTTCCGACCTCTTGGGAAGACTACGATCAGCCTTAAAATCATCCGAGTAAGACACCTGAGGCGTCCCGCCTGATCCTAAAATGGCGCTGTCTTTCCCCCTAGCTACTATAACTCATAAATACTTACCTCGGGAGACAATGCGAACACTGGCTTTACCCTCAAGCTGCTCCTCTGCACAACAACTCCCTCTCCCCCTCCTGTTGAGCAAAAGATAAAAATTGGGGACCGGCTGAATGTTAATACCAAGATCAGAACCCCGTGCCTGACCCCAAGATGGCTGCCACAGTGGTCCCTTTCCACGTTGTGCTCCTACTATGGGATATTTAACTTGACATTGACCTTTCCCTCATCCCGCCATTAATTCTGTGGACTTACCCCCGACCGTGGAGACCTAGTTTTCTGGCCGACGCCCGGTGGAGCTACCTGGTAGCTAAAGAGGAGATGGGCTGTGGACCTTCCCCCTCGGCCGTCACCTACCCAGCTGGACGTTGGACAGATTTTTTTCCTGCGTCTCTTTGTCATATGCTCTCTCCTTTACCCTATCCCATTACCCCTCTATGCTCCAATTATTTTGCCCTCTATGTTCTTTAAATGTTTTCCCATTGAGACCTAGCTATTTGATCAATGCCCGGTGGAGCTACCTGATAGCTATAGAGGAGATGGCTTTTTGGGACTTCCCCCTCAACCGTCACCTACCCAGCCAGACTTTGGGCAGACCTTTCTTCGTCTCTCTGCCGTTTCTCCCTCCTACCCCTTTACCCTTACCCCCTTACCCTCTACACTTCACTTATCTAGTCTTCTATGCTCTTGTAATGTTTGTCTAGCAACTGATGTAAAATGGAACTGATGTAATCTTGTAATTTTTGTGGAACCTCATGTAAAGCACTCTGATACCTCCGGGTCTAGCCAGTGCTATATATAACGTTTAAAATAAAAAATAAAAAATACTGGGTGCACTAGTTTACCCACAGCTCTCCCACAGTTCTTTGCCCAGTAAGCCATCAGAACGCCACACAATGTCTCCTTATGAAGACTCTCATATATCAAGTCCGGACCTGTCCTTCCTGGCCTCACAGGAATGGGAGGAGCTTGTTGCCTCATATAATTTAAAACCTGCTCAAAATAACACATCTCCTGTATCATTTAATACACCACTGCATGAAAGAAGCAAACTCAGCAACGCTATGTCCACCGAATCAATTTGGGTGGCAATCCTAAACTCAATGCAATACTCAACAACAGCTTTACAATATCAATCTCACAAAATGGATTTACAACTTACGGTCCTTCAGACATTGGCCGACTTCACGTCCGGTATCGACAAAAAACTATTTGAGCTCAATAACTTAACTAAGCGAGGACAAGAAGTGCTCCACGGCAACCAAACCATCCAACTCGAATGCACTTGTGCACCAATAATTGACATGCTAACGACATTGCCAACTATGTTAGGGAATCTTCTATTGGAAATAAAAGGCCGTGCTCCACCGCCCCTTATATCTACAGATGGTCAGTACGAGACAGGGACCGCCTCGTCTGAACCCCAAAATACTGAACCAACAGCAACTAGCTCTTCCAACACTGCTGCAGATAGTGACACAATGTCAACAATGGCCCAAATAGCCTCATGGCTGCTTCTGATGGCCAACGGCCTTCGCGTGCACTACCTTTGTAGTGCTGCTCACGTCCGTTGGCCGTCGCGGCCCCGCCCGCTCAATAGAACGTTCTGCACTAGCGCGGAACCTGACCTGGAATTCCCTCCCCACCCACCTCCGTCTTACACAGAACCACCTCTCCTTCAGAAAACAACTCAAGACCTGGCTGTTCGATCAGTAGCGAACCCCTCTTCCCTTAAGCGCCTTGAGACCCTCTGGGTGAATAGCGCGCTATACAAATTTATGACTTGACTTGACTTGGAATATTGGCAATCGCAGGGTGCACTACGTTGAGAGTGAGTGAATAGTTCAGTGTGATACTTAAAAGTTCTGGGTGCCCTCGTAGGGTGGTGTTATCCGTCTGAAACACCTTCGAATATCAAGACTGTTGTGTATGCGGAACTCCGCAGGAACATCCCCTGATGAGGCACACCAATTAGGGTCACACGCAGGTGCTTCAAAGTTTTTTAATTCATTTGTATAGTTATATACAGGTAATCCCTTTAGGGGTGATTAGCTTCGATATTTAACATCATATCGTAGGGTGACCGGAGTCATAATCCATATGTATTTAAACATTGAACTCCAATGCATTTCGGGCTTAGCAGCCCTTGGTCACGGAGAGCTGAGGAGGAAGCGAAAGAGGGGAACGAGTAAGAAGACGTGCTAAACAATATAGCGTTCAGGGTCGGGGGAAATTTTACGATAAATTAAAGTGCATTAGTGCGTGGGCAATTGGTAAAGGTGCTCGAAGTTAAGGTGCTGGGTCGGGTAGGTGGTGGGAGTAATACCGCTAATAACGTGGGGGAGCTATCAGTATATAGTTTAACAATAGTTCAGTTTCTTACTTCAAAAAAACGCTTAGCGTCCTGAGACATTCACCATCGGTCATCCGTTTGCCGTCTCAACCGCGTGTGACGTGGCCGGCTACATATTTACATCAACATAGATGACGGACTCGTCCCATGGGAAGCGGGGCCATCTTGGAGTGGTGAGATCTTACTAGGCCAAAGGTGATAACGTGATGAACGTGAACAAGCGTATGTAAACAAATACAGGTGAATAAACAAGGGGAAGATAAAAAGGGTGAAGAGTGAGGTGCAGCAACAGTGGTGAAATCTTCCTAGGTCAAAGGTAGTAGCGAAATAAACGTAAATAAACGTATGTAAACAACTACAGGTAAAAGAATAGAGAGGGTAAAGAGTAAGGTGCAGCAGCAGAGGGTGATTAACATTACATCCATTACAAATAGCAACTAAATTCTGTGCGATCGTTGAGCCCATGGGGCTTCAGGGTCTGCAGCAGGTAGATCCATTCGAGTTCACGCTTCAGTAAAAGTTTAGTGTTGTCAATGCCTTCTTTTTTGGATACGATCTCCAGGACCAGAAATTTCAATTGGGCGATTGAGTGGCGTGTTTCCATGAAGTGAAGGGCAATGCTCGATTTCTCAGATTTAAGCCTGATATTAGACTTATGCTCATTCAATCTGGTTTTGATTTTGCGTTCCGTCTTCCCGATGTATAGTTTGCCGCATGGGCATTTTAGGGCATAGATTAAGTTGGTGGAGTTACATGTGGCGTCTACGTGAAGTTTGATATTGTGTCCTTTCATGGGATGCTGTATTTCATTGCCCCGGATTACATTATTACAATGGCCACAGTTCAAGCAAGGCTGAGTGCCACGGTGTTGTTTGATTGGTTCTGTGGGCTTCGCCAGTATTTCTTTAATGTTACAGTTCCTGGTGTAGGCAAATATTGGGGGCTCATTAAAGATGCCTTGAAAATCCGGCTCATTTTGCAGTATTGGCCAATGTTTCCAGATGATTTTTTTGTATGCTGTACTCGCAGTGGAGAATTTAGATACAAGAACCATACGCTGCTCTTTGTTTCTGTGAATCTTGGTCAGACTCTCCTGTCTGGATATAGTAGCCACACGGCTTTGTGCCTCACGTAGAATAGTTTCTGGGTAGCCACGTGTCTGGAATCTATCGGACATTTCCATCATCCGTTGGTTAACCATAGTCTCATTGGATACTATGCGCCTGATGCGCAGCATTTGGGAATACGGGAGATGTTTTTTTAGGGAACCTTGGTGGAAGCTGGTAAAATGAAGAGCATTATTCCTGTCCGTATTCTTTCTGTGTAGGTCCGTGACGATCCCGTCAGGTGTGTTCTTGATGTGGACATCTAAGAAGGTAATGTCGGTGTCACTGATTTGCCACGTGAGTTTGATCCGTGGATCCTTAGTGTTAGTTTCCATTAATAGGTTGTGAAGAGACTCTTTGGTATCTGCCCATAGGAAGAATAGATCGTCGATATATCGCAAGAATAGTTTGGAATGTTTCTGAAAGCTAGGGTTAGTGTACAGATGTTTGGTTTCAAAGTTCTCCATGTATGTGTTCGCGTAGGACGGGGCAGCACAGTTTCCCATGGCCATCCCAGAGAGTTGCAAAAACCACTGATTATCGACTGTGAAGTAACTGTGGTAAAGAATGAATATCATTAATTCCATCAGGAACGTTTGCATGTTAGGGTCGATGTTGCTTTTCAGAAGGATCTGTTCAATTGCCTCGATGCCCCCGGCATGGGGTATAGATGTGTATAATGAGCTCACATCGGCTGTGCCAAACACTAGTGGTTCATTGCTGGCAGTTTGGAAAGCAGACAATTTCGTGAGAAATTCTGTTGTGTCCTTGATGTGACTCAAAGATTGAGTGACCAAGGGTTGTAAATATTTGTCGAGGAATTTCCCAGTTGTCTCGTGGATTGATCGTTTCGTAGACACTATAGGTCTAAAAGGAGGGTCCATGAGGTTCTTATGGATTTTTGGGCACATGTGGATTGTTGGACTCTTAGGGTATTCGATTAGAAGATATTTTTTAGTGCGTTCTTCTATAATCCCAAGTTGAAATGCTTTGTTAACGATCTCTTTCAACTGATTATGATATTCATTGGTGGGGTTATGGTTCAAAGCCATATACGTCTCAGTGTCTTGAATATGTTCCCGGAGTTTGTTGTTATACATTTCACTGTCAAGTATAACGAGGGCCCCTCCTTTGTCAGCTTTGGTAAGTTTTATACTCGGGTTGTTAGCCAAAGATTTCAGCGTGTCCCGGTCTTTGACAGTTAGATTCTGAGATCTTTTGGGTACCTTGAAGTTGATCTTCGCTGAATCTTTACGGACCAATGTTTCGAATAGATCAATGCATTTATGGCTGGTCGGTGCCTGGTAAGTGCTCGGGGGTCTTAGGCCTTTGAGTTCATCAGTCTTTTCCTTTGTGGAGGGAGGCAATACATTATCAAAGAAGTGTCTTAGCTTAAGTTTTCTGGTGAATTTGAAAGTGCTAACCTCTAGTTCCAGGAGGTTAGTGGATGTGGTAGGGATGAAGGACGTTCCTTTTTCCAGCAAGTCGATTTGGTGTCTTGAAATCTGAGTTTTTGAGATGTTGATCACGAGACTGTTTTCCTTGGTTTCGGATCTTTTTTGGCAACTGTACTCCTTGTGGCCGGTGGACTTATGTCTCGTTCTTTTGGTCTTGCTCCGCCTGGGTCTTCTAGGTCTGGACTGATCTCTAAAAAAGGAGGGCTAGATGTGGTTTGATCTCTACTCACATTAGCAGTGGCGCCGTTGGTGCTAGTGCTCGCCTGCTGTTTGTCAGGTGCGTTTCTACTGTTTGTAGGTCTTCTTGTAGGGCGGGTGGTTGAGTCGGTGTCAGATGAGGAGGTGTCCGTTTGAGGATTGAAAGGTCGGTTACGGCGTCTTTGGGCATAAACATCGGCCCATGAGTAGACCTCATCCAGCTTATAGTCGAGCGTGTCACGACGAAATTTCCTGACTTTGCGTTCGTGTATTTCTTTCTGGTACTTATCAAGTATAATTTTGGTGTCATCTAGCATTGTTGTCAGTTCCTCCTTTGTAAGCAAATTTCTGATTTCATTATCGATTTCTTTCATTTCCAGCTCCAGTTCCTTGAGGATACCGGCTAGTTCCTCTACAATTAGCAAAATAAGATCGAGACTACATTTATTCAAGATGCCATTCCATTTCTCGAGAAAGGTCTTGGAATTTTTACAAAGAGATGGTTTCAATGAAATGCGTAATCCGCGTGGGATTCTGAGAGCCCTGTGGTAACGCAATAATGTGCTCGCATGGAGCTTCTGGTTTATATGTCGTTTCGATAAGTAAATTAGCTGCTTTACACATTGCTCCTTATTCCTGGTGGTAGTGGAGGGACTGATGTCTTCCTCGATCAGCGAGTATATTCTTTCTTTCTCCGATTCATCGTAAGCCAATGTATGTGCTCTGGCTTCTGTACTTTTACTAATATCATCAAATTGCATGATCGGTGTGTGCTACCCCGTCGTAGACGGACTCATGTATGAACGAATATTGGCAATCGCAGGGTGCACTACGTTGAGAGTGAGTGAATAGTTCAGTGTGATACTTAAAAGTTCTGGGTGCCCTCGTAGGGTGGTGTTATCCGTCTGAAACACCTTCGAATATCAAGACTGTTGTGTATGCGGAACTCCGCAGGAACATCCCCTGATGAGGCACACCAATTAGGGTCACACGCAGGTGCTTCAAAGTTTTTTAATTCATTTGTATAGTTATATACAGGTAATCCCTTTAGGGGTGATTAGCTTCGATATTTAACATCATATCGTAGGGTGACCGGAGTCATAATCCATATGTATTTAAACATTGAACTCCAATGCATTTCGGGCTTAGCAGCCCTTGGTCACGGAGAGCTGAGGAGGAAGCGAAAGAGGGGAACGAGTAAGAAGACGTGCTAAACAATATAGCGTTCAGGGTCGGGGGAAATTTTACGATAAATTAAAGTGCATTAGTGCGTGGGCAATTGGTAAAGGTGCTCGAAGTTAAGGTGCTGGGTCGGGTAGGTGGTGGGAGTAATACCGCTAATAACGTGGGGGAGCTATCAGTATATAGTTTAACAATAGTTCAGTTTCTTACTTCAAAAAAACGCTTAGCGTCCTGAGACATTCACCATCGGTCATCCGTTTGCCGTCTCAACCGCGTGTGACGTGGCCGGCTACATATTTACATCAACATAGATGACGGACTCGTCCCATGGGAAGCGGGGCCATCTTGGAGTGGTGAGATCTTACTAGGCCAAAGGTGATAACGTGATGAACGTGAACAAGCGTATGTAAACAAATACAGGTGAATAAACAAGGGGAAGATAAAAAGGGTGAAGAGTGAGGTGCAGCAACAGTGGTGAAATCTTCCTAGGTCAAAGGTAGTAGCGAAATAAACGTAAATAAACGTATGTAAACAACTACAGGTAAAAGAATAGAGAGGGTAAAGAGTAAGGTGCAGCAGCAGAGGGTGATTAACATTACATCCATTACAAATAGCAACTAAATTCTGTGCGATCGTTGAGCCCATGGGGCTTCAGGGTCTGCAGCAGGTAGATCCATTCGAGTTCACGCTTCAGTAAAAGTTTAGTGTTGTCAATGCCTTCTTTTTTGGATACGATCTCCAGGACCAGAAATTTCAATTGGGCGATTGAGTGGCGTGCTTCCATGAAGTGAAGGGCAATGCTCGATTTCTCAGATTTAAGCCTGATATTAGACTTATGCTCATTCAATCTGGTTTTGATTTTGCGTTCCGTCTTCCCGATGTATAGTTTGCCGCATGGGCATTTTAGGGCATAGATTAAGTTGGTGGAGTTACATGTGAACCATAACCCCACCAATGAATATCATAATCAGTTGAAAGAGATCGTTAACAAAGCATTTCAACTTGGGATTATAGAAGAACGCACTAAAAAATATCTTCTAATCGAATACCCTAAGAGTCCAACAATCCACATGTGCCCAAAAATCCATAAGAACCTCATGGACCCTCCTTTTAGACCTATAGTGTCTACGAAACGATCAATCCACGAGACAACTGGGAAATTCCTCGACAAATATTTACAACCCTTGGTCACTCAATCTTTGAGTCACATCAAGGACACAACAGAATTTCTCACGAAATTGTCTGCTTTCCAAACTGCCAGCAATGAACCACTAGTGTTTGGCACAGCCGATGTGAGCTCATTATACACATCTATACCCCATGCCGGGGGCATCGAGGCAATTGAACAGATCCTTCTGAAAAGCAACATCGACCCTAACATGCAAACGTTCCTGATGGAATTAATGATATTCATTCTTTACCACAGTTACTTCACAGTCGATAATCAGTGGTTTTTGCAACTCTCTGGGATGGCCATGGGAAACTGTGCTGCCCCGTCCTACGCGAACACATACATGGAGAACTTTGAAACCAAACATCTGTACACTAACCCTAGCTTTCAGAAACATTCCAAACTATTCTTGCAATATATCGACGATCTATTCTTCCTATGGGCAGATACCAAAGAGTCTCTTCACAACCTATTAATGGAAACTAACACTAAGGATCCACGGATCAAACTCACGTGGCAAATCAGTGACACCGACATTACCTTCTTAGATGTCCACATCAAGAACACACCTGACGGGATCGTCACGGACCTACACAGAAAGAATACGGACAGGAATAATGCTCTTCATTTTACCAGCTTCCACCAAGGTTCCCTAAAAAAACATCTCCCGTATTCCCAAATGCTGCGCATCAGGCGCATAGTATCCGATGAGACTATGGTTAACCAACGGATGATGGAAATGTCCGATAGATTCCAGACACGTGGCTACCCAGAAACTATTCTACGTGAGGCACAAAGCCGTGTGGCTACTATATCCAGACAGGAGAGTCTGACCAAGATTCACAGAAACAAAGAGCAGCGTATGGTTCTTGTATCTAAATTCTCCACTGCGAGTACAGCATACAAAAAAATCATCTGGAAACATTGGCCAATACTGCAAAATGAGCCGGATTTTCAAGGCATCTTTAATGAGCCCCCAATATTTGCCTACACCAGGAACTGTAACATTAAAGAAATACTGGCGAAGCCCACAGAACCAATCAAACAACACCGTGGCACTCAGCCTTGCTTGAACTGTGGCCATTGTAATAATGTAATCCGGGGCAATGAAATACAGCATCCCATGAAAGGACACAATATCAAACTTCACGTATACGCCACATGTAACTCCACCAACTTAATCTATGCCCTAAAATGCCCATGCGGCAAACTATACATCGGGAAGACGGAACGCAAAATCAAAACCAGATTGAATGAGCATAAGTCTAATATCAGGCTTAAATCTGAGAAATCGAGCATTGCCCTTCACTTCATGGAAGCACGCCACTCAATCGCCCAATTGAAATTTCTGGTCCTGGAGATCGTATCCAAAAAAGAAGGCATTGACAACACTAAACTTTTACTGAAGCGTGAACTCGAATGGATCTACCTGCTGCAGACCCTGAAGCCCCATGGGCTCAACGATCGCACAGAATTTAGTTGCTATTTGTAATGGATGTAATGTTAATCACCCTCTGCTGCTGCACCTTACTCTTTACCCTCTCTATTCTTTTACCTGTAGTTGTTTACATACGTTTATTTACGTTTATTTCGCTACTACCTTTGACCTAGGAAGATTTCACCACTGTTGCTGCACCTCACTCTTCACCCTTTTTATCTTCCCCTTGTTTATTCACCTGTATTTGTTTACATACGCTTGTTCACGTTCATCACGTTATCACCTTTGGCCTAGTAAGATCTCACCACTCCAAGATGGCCCCGCTTCCCATGGGACGAGTCCGTCATCTATGTTGATGTAAATATGTAGCCGGCCACGTCACACGCGGTTGAGACGGCAAACGGATGACCGATGGTGAATGTCTCAGGACGCTAAGCGTTTTTTTGAAGTAAGAAACTGAACTATTGTTAAACTATATACTGATAGCTCCCCCACGTTATTAGCGGTATTACTCCCACCACCTACCCGACCCAGCACCTTAACTTCGAGCACCTTTACCAATTGCCCACGCACTAATGCACTTTAATTTATCGTAAAATTTCCCCCGACCCTGAACGCTATATTGTTTAGCACGTCTTCTTACTCGTTCCCCTCTTTCGCTTCCTCCTCAGCTCTCCGTGACCAAGGGCTGCTAAGCCCGAAATGCATTGGAGTTCAATGTTTAAATACATATGGATTATGACTCCGGTCACCCTACGATATGATGTTAAATATCGAAGCTAATCACCCCTAAAGGGATTACCTGTATATAACTATACAAATGAATTAAAAAACTTTGAAGCACCTGCATGTGACCCTAATTGGTGTGCCTCATCAGGGGATGTTCCTGCGGAGTTCCGCATACACAACAGTCTTGATATTCGAAGGTGTTTCAGACGGATAACACCACCCTACGAGGGCACCCAGAACTTTTAAGTATCACACTGAACTATTCACTCACTCTCAACGTAGTGCACCCTGCGATTGCCAATATTCGTTCATACATGAGTCCGTCTACGACGGGGTAGCACACACCGATCATGCAATTTGATGATATTAGTAAAAGTACAGAAGCCAGAGCACATACATTGGCTTACGATGAATCGGAGAAAGAAAGAATATACTCGCTGATCGAGGAAGACATCAGTCCCTCCACTACCACCAGGAATAAGGAGCAATGTGTAAAGCAGCTAATTTACTTATCGAAACGACATATAAACCAGAAGCTCCATGCGAGCACATTATTGCGTTACCACAGGGCTCTCAGAATCCCACGCGGATTACGCATTTCATTGAAACCATCTCTTTGTAAAAATTCCAAGACCTTTCTCGAGAAATGGAATGGCATCTTGAATAAATGTAGTCTCGATCTTATTTTGCTAATTGTAGAGGAACTAGCCGGTATCCTCAAGGAACTGGAGCTGGAAATGAAAGAAATCGATAATGAAATCAGAAATTTGCTTACAAAGGAGGAACTGACAACAATGCTAGATGACACCAAAATTATACTTGATAAGTACCAGAAAGAAATACACGAACGCAAAGTCAGGAAATTTCGTCGTGACACGCTCGACTATAAGCTGGATGAGGTCTACTCATGGGCCGATGTTTATGCCCAAAGACGCCGTAACCGACCTTTCAATCCTCAAACGGACACCTCCTCATCTGACACCGACTCAACCACCCGCCCTACAAGAAGACCTACAAACAGTAGAAACGCACCTGACAAACAGCAGGCGAGCACTAGCACCAACGGCGCCACTGCTAATGTGAGTAGAGATCAAACCACATCTAGCCCTCCTTTTTTAGAGATCAGTCCAGACCTAGAAGACCCAGGCGGAGCAAGACCAAAAGAACGAGACATAAGTCCACCGGCCACAAGGAGTACAGTTGCCAAAAAAGATCCGAAACCAAGGAAAACAGTCTCGTGATCAACATCTCAAAAACTCAGATTTCAAGACACCAAATCGACTTGCTGGAAAAAGGAACGTCCTTCATCCCTACCACATCCACTAACCTCCTGGAACTAGAGGTTAGCACTTTCAAATTCACCAGAAAACTTAAGCTAAGACACTTCTTTGATAATGTATTGCCTCCCTCCACAAAGGAAAAGACTGATGAACTCAAAGGCCTAAGACCCCCGAGCACTTACCAGGCACCGACCAGCCATAAATGCATTGATCTATTCGAAACATTGGTCCGTAAAGATTCAGCGAAGATCAACTTCAAGGTACCCAAAAGATCTCAGAATCTAACTGTCAAAGACCGGGACACGCTGAAATCTTTGGCTAACAACCCGAGTATAAAACTTACCAAAGCTGACAAAGGAGGGGCCCTCGTTATACTTGACAGTGAAATGTATAACAACAAACTCCGGGAACATATTCAAGACACTGAGACGTATATGGCTTTGAACCATAACCCCACCAATGAATATCATAATCAGTTGAAAGAGATCGTTAACAAAGCATTTCAACTTGGGATTATAGAAGAACGCACTAAAAAATATCTTCTAATCGAATACCCTAAGAGTCCAACAATCCACATGTGCCCAAAAATCCATAAGAACCTCATGGACCCTCCTTTTAGACCTATAGTGTCTACGAAACGATCAATCCACGAGACAACTGGGAAATTCCTCGACAAATATTTACAACCCTTGGTCACTCAATCTTTGAGTCACATCAAGGACACAACAGAATTTCTCACGAAATTGTCTGCTTTCCAAACTGCCAGCAATGAACCACTAGTGTTTGGCACAGCCGATGTGAGCTCATTATACACATCTATACCCCATGCCGGGGGCATCGAGGCAATTGAACAGATCCTTCTGAAAAGCAATATCGACCCTAACATGCAAACGTTCCTGATGGAATTAATGATATTCATTCTTTACCACAGTTACTTCACAGTCGATAATCAGTGGTTTTTGCAACTCTCTGGGATGGCCATGGGAAACTGTGCTGCCCCGTCCTACGCGAACACATACATGGAGAACTTTGAAACCAAACATCTGTACACTAACCCTAGCTTTCAGAAACATTCCAAACTATTCTTGCGATATATCGACGATCTATTCTTCCTATGGGCAGATACCAAAGAGTCTCTTCACAACCTATTAATGGAAACTAACACTAAGGATCCACGGATCAAACTCACGTGGCAAATCAGTGACACCGACATTACCTTCTTAGATGTCCACATCAAGAACACACCTGACGGGATCGTCACGGACCTACACAGAAAGAATACGGACAGGAATAATGCTCTTCATTTTACCAGCTTCCACCAAGGTTCCCTAAAAAAACATCTCCCGTATTCCCAAATGCTGCGCATCAGGCGCATAGTATCCGATGAGACTATGGTTAACCAACGGATGATGGAAATGTCCGATAGATTCCAGACACGTGGCTACCCAGAAACTATTCTACGTGAGGCACAAAGCCGTGTGGCTACTATATCCAGACAGGAGAGTCTGACCAAGATTCACAGAAACAAAGAGCAGCGTATGGTTCTTGTATCTAAATTCTCCACTGCGAGTACAGCATACAAAAAAATCATCTGGAAACATTGGCCAATACTGCAAAATGAGCCGGATTTTCAAGGCATCTTTAATGAGCCCCCAATATTTGCCTACACCAGGAACTGTAACATTAAAGAAATACTGGCGAAGCCCACAGAACCAATCAAACAACACCGTGGCACTCAGCCTTGCTTGAACTGTGGCCATTGTAATAATGTAATCCGGGGCAATGAAATACAGCATCCCATGAAAGGACACAATATCAAACTTCACGTAGACGCCACATGTAACTCCACCAACTTAATCTATGCCCTAAAATGCCCATGCGGCAAACTATACATCGGGAAGACGGAACGCAAAATCAAAACCAGATTGAATGAGCATAAGTCTAATATCAGGCTTAAATCTGAGAAATCGAGCATTGCCCTTCACTTCATGGAAGCACGCCACTCAATCGCCCAATTGAAATTTCTGGTCCTGGAGATCGTATCCAAAAAAGAAGGCATTGACAACACTAAACTTTTACTGAAGCGTGAACTCGAATGGATCTACCTGCTGCAGACCCTGAAGCCCCATGGGCTCAACGATCGCACAGAATTTAGTTGCTATTTGTAATGGATGTAATGTTAATCACCCTCTGCTGCTGCACCTTACTCTTTACCCTCTCTATTCTTTTACCTGTAGTTGTTTACATACGTTTATTTACGTTTATTTCGCTACTACCTTTGACCTAGGAAGATTTCACCACTGTTGCTGCACCTCACTCTTCACCCTTTTTATCTTCCCCTTGTTTATTCACCTGTATTTGTTTACATACGCTTGTTCACGTTCATCACGTTATCACCTTTGGCCTAGTAAGATCTCACCACTCCAAGATGGCCCCGCTTCCCATGGGACGAGTCCGTCATCTATGTTGATGTAAATATGTAGCCGGCCACGTCACACGCGGTTGAGACGGCAAACGGATGACCGATGGTGAATGTCTCAGGACGCTAAGCGTTTTTTTGAAGTAAGAAACTGAACTATTGTTAAACTATATACTGATAGCTCCCCCACGTTATTAGCGGTATTACTCCCACCACCTACCCGACCCAGCACCTTAACTTCGAGCACCTTTACCAATTGCCCACGCACTAATGCACTTTAATTTATCGTAAAATTTCCCCCGACCCTGAACGCTATATTGTTTAGCACGTCTTCTTACTCGTTCCCCTCTTTCGCTTCCTCCTCAGCTCTCCGTGACCAAGGGCTGCTAAGCCCGAAATGCATTGGAGTTCAATGTTTAAATACATATGGATTATGACTCCGGTCACCCTACGATATGATGTTAAATATCGAAGCTAATCACCCCTAAAGGGATTACCTGTATATAACTATACAAATGAATTAAAAAACTTTGAAGCACCTGCGTGTGACCCTAATTGGTGTGCCTCATCAGGGGATGTTCCTGCGGAGTTCCGCATACACAACAGTCTTGACTTGACTTGGAACGTTCAGCGCAGCTAAGGGGTTAAAAACGGCCCCTCCAAATAAAAATCCTACACCCCGGAAAGCCTGTAATGAACAAAAAAGGAAGGGACGCAACAAGAAGCCACTAGCTCTTACTTTAAACACATTGAGCAAACCATCCGTCATTATGGTTGAACAAGACCCCGATTTCTACAAAACCGGGTCCAGTTTCTGTTCCGCCTTGCCGGGCATGTTGGATCAATCCACCACGGAGTCCCCTACAATTACGGCTGTCACCTTGGGGCAACCACCGAGACCAATAAGAAGGAAGGACCCAACAGTGAATGAGAGGGAGGAGCTAACAGTAACAGAAAACAATTCAGCAAGAAGGAACATCTCAACAATGACCGAGAGGCAGGAGTCAATATTAATAGTAAAAAACTCAGTAATCCCGAAATGCATCAACGAAGACCAACCTGAGGGGGCACCATTCAATGAAGCCCACTTGTTAAAAAATGAGGACCATCAGAAACAATTGACGGAGGGCCCTGTAAAGCAAAGCGGCTCGCTCAGCAAAATCAAGTCTCTATCTGCCCTCCTGCCAATTTCTCGTAAATCTTATACTCAAGGAGTAGAACAGAACAACCTTCTGCAACCAAGGCCTCACCTACAGGACAAATCCCCCACTTACAACATCAAGGAAAATATAACCGAAAAAGTGGTCAGTATCATTCTCATTCCCGAATATGACATATTAAACAGAGGAAACGTTCTACGACTCTTAAATTCCATCCCGAGCCTAGGAAACATAAATTCATTGGACCTACTTTCCATAGAAATTCTTCCAAATAACAACTGCCTGGGCCCAGAGGCAACGAAGACAAAATGGAGCTCAAGTGCAATCGCGAATAAAATCAAGGAAGAGGAAAGTACGCTCAAACAATGGGGCATAAAAATGGCAGTTGAATTGAAATGTCCTTACCCAACTCCGGGCCATATTATCAAGAAAGGGCGATACATTATCGCCGCTTTTATCGGCAGGAAACTGCCGCTAAAGCGGCGATAATGGGCTTGATAATATGTCCTTGTGAATTCTCGTAGAAGCCCAGGTTAACACCAGAACCTGGGCTTCTATGGGAATTCACAAGGGCATATTATCAAGCCCATTTTCGCCGCTTTAGCGGCAGTTTCCTGCCGATAAAAGCGGCGATAATGTATCGCCATTTCTTGATAATATGGCCCTCCGTTCTTAAAAGCCCGAGTTATAGTCCCAGACAAAACAATCACTTCAGTATTAAGAGGGGCAAGAAGGAGAACCCCCAGCGAACTCACTGCTTGTACAGAGGGCTCCAACTTAAGCAGATGCTCAGGGTAATTAATTCCAACCTTGAAAGTGGGACCAGAAGCTCGGTCACAAATAACACGCACAATATTAATAGACCATCCAAACTGACAAGAGTGCGATACCCCTCAGATAGCTCCACCTGCGCACGGTCAAATTAAAATCTGCATTTGGAACATCATCGATTACAAAGCAGTTAGCTACCTGAAAACATTTGATTTAATACTTCTCCAGGAGACCAGGGAGGATAAAACCAAGGAGCTCCAAGGATATTCCTCCTACTTTGTCCCAGCAACAAAAGACTCTAACTTTGGTCGCTGTTCAGGGGGACTAATGATGCTTGCTTCAATAACTACAATGGGGTCAATGAAGCCTGTAGATGCAAAAATTACGCCACCTAACGCAGTCCTCGCAACACAGATAAAGCTCAAACACGATACAAAAAGTTATAATAATTAACATTTACGTGCACCCCAAACGTAAACAAAAATCTGTAAAAGAGCTGTCAAATGAAATAAAAAAGGATTATGGACGAGCAAGACACCGATCACATAATCGTTGCTGGTGACTTCAATCGACACCTTTTTGGGACAAGCCAGGATGACGGTCCCGTGCACAAACTTACATCACTCTGGGGGATACCGACTCAGGGTCAAGCAAACCCTTGCAAACCTTCAAGATGGGCCAAATACCTGCTACAAGAATTAGAGCATTTACATTTAAGAGCACTGAATGGCCGCTTCTTGGAGGATACTCCACCAGTTGCTACTTTTCACTCCTCAAAAACATCTTCCTATTTAGAATATACGTTTGTAACACTAGCCATGTTTGATAAAATAGGTGATAATGTCCAGAGCAATCATCTCCCACAAGAAGTATTGCTAAAGGCAAGACTAGCTGCCACACTAGACACCTGGAACTCGAGTGAATTCGAAGAAGTTTCTAATCTAAAGCGTTTAAGGTGCAATGTCAACAATATTGAAGCCCTATCAGCTTCTGCTAAAACTTTATTTGAGAGAGAAAAAGATACCGGAACTACAATAGTAACAGCATGGGAAATTTTCATTAAGACCTTCAGTTGTAACTTTGCAACCGGGACTAAATCAAGATAATCAGACGTACCAACAAAAGTGAAATTCAGCCTGGAAACAAAGAGCCTTAAACGCACCGTAAATCAAACACTTCGACAATTGCGAAAACACCAGGGAACCTGGAGCTGCAGTTTACCCTTTGACAAATGAAGGCGCTATTGAGAAGGAGGAAGTGGAGAAAAATAAGGCAAAAAAACGACGAAATATGGGCTAAATTATTGCATGATGCCAAGCAATGCAACAGTGCCAAGTTCTGGCAAACAATCCACAAGTTAGAACGACCATACCATCCAGGAATTAGCTCCAATATAACAGAGTCTTTCTGGGTAGAGTACCTCTCTGCCCATTTCAACAAGGAAGGGAAACTAAATAAGGGTGCGGGCACCGCGGTACCGGACATTGAACCCCCTAACAAGGGAAATGCGATACATAACCGTACCACCAAAGCTCACTTGGTCAGCAGTAATAGCATCCGTAAACAACAGGTATCCCTGTTGGCTGGTGACTTACAGCCTGATTCATCAATCTCCCGTTTTGCGAGCCCCTAATAGCGATTCATAAGGAATCGCTATTAAGGACTTGCAAAACGGGATTCATGTAGGAATTGCTAAATAAATAGCGATTCCTACACAATCCTTATTTGCGAGTAGCAAATTGCTAATCGCAAATAAGGAATAACTCCCCATCCAAAGGCCCATAGGAATGCATGGGGAGTTATTCCTTATTTGCGATTAGCAATTAGCTAATCGCAAATAAGATAGCGATTTAAAGGGTGCCAGGGGTGTCCAAAGGACACCCTGTAGCAACCCTTAAATGCAAATTGAAACAGATGTTGCGCACACACATGTCCAAAGGACATGTGTGTGTGCAACATGCAACTTAGTAAAATGCTTTTAAAAGCATTTTTCTAAGTTTTCGCTATTTACCACGAGGTTTGACCTGGCGGTAAATAGCGGGCCGAAATTGCGAATTCGCAATTTTTAAATGGATGATGAATTGCATTTAAGGAATCTCAAATAGAGATTCCTTAAATGTAATTCCTCGCAAAATAGCGAAATCGCTATTACCGATTTTTGCATTTGGGATGATGAATCCCAAATGCAAAAATATCGCTCGAAAAGGGCCAGATTCTCAGAATCTGGCCCTTTGCGAGCCGATTTCGGCTTGATGAATCAGGCTGTTAGACTCTACAGACTCTTCTGGCGAGGAAGGATATGCTCCTACGGAAAAACAGATAAAATGCTTACTAGCCAAGGGTAGAGACATGGGAGCGCCCGGCCCAAACAGGATCCCACCGATATTGTATAAACACGACGCCGTATTTTGGAGCAAGGCTCTTTTACCAGTCTTCAAGGGCTTACACACCATAGTCACCATTCCGGAATCATGGAATAATCAATTATTAGCCCAATTTTTAAACAAGGCAAAAGAAATGACTCAAATAACTACCGACTAATTGCCCTTCTTGATATAGATGCCAAATACTATGCCGGAACACTCCTGGAGGAGCTATCAGCCTGGGCTTCAGATAACTTCATTATCCCCACTAATCAAACTGGGTTATGTAGTGGCCAAGGAACTACAACTAATATACTGGCTCTCACACTGTTACTGGATGCAGCCAAAGTATAAAAAAAGCCTCTCTTCCTGTGTTTCATTGAATACACAGCAGCGTTTGACCATGTTGATCATTCCAAATGTTGGGAAAAACTGGAAAAGTGGGATATACTAAACACACTTTTGGAACGGCTAAAACAGTTCCACACAGACACATGGATCAGGGCCAAACTACGTGCAGGGTCACACATCTCAAAACGAATCATGACCTCGAAAGGCCTTAAAGGGGTGTGTCCTTGCCCTGATCCTTTTCAATCTCTTTTTAGCTGATCTATCTGGGGAGCTGGACTGTTGTGCATCCCATGCACCAAAACTGGGAAACAAGCTAATGTCAAACTTGTTATACGCTGATGACTTGGTTCTAATTAGCCGGACACCAATTGGCCTTTAGCACCTACTAAATACAACAAGCAGTTTTTCTAACCGGAACTCTCTTAAAATAAGCCTCAAGAAGACCAAAATTATGGCAGTCAATTACCATAAAAAGAAGACCAATTGCTGGTTCCTTGACGGCCAACGTCTGGATCAAGTACAAAGCTATAAATACCTGGGAATATTAATGGATGACAAATGCTCTTTCAAACCTCAGTTAGAGGGCATGCGAAAAAAAGGGACTACAACGTATTTATCATTGAAGTCACTGAAGAGACGGCTACCCGACCTTACGCTTGATCCCTTCTTACAGGTCTTGAGGGCTAAATTGCTGCCGACATTGACATACGGGAGTGAGGCCCTAAAAGGTAAAGATGCAGCAGTTTAGATGTAATATTAGCCAATTCCTATAGAGCTATTTTCCATCTGCCTAAATATGTCTCCCCGGCTCAAATTCGGGATTCAAAGACAAGCTGTGGAAAGAAGGAGCACCTACGTTAAATGTTGGCACAAAATCCGAAATGCTGAGGCAGGATCTTTAAATTCCCACCTTTAGAAAGCCCTGCACAATCAAGAAAAATGTCCAGCAAGGGATTATTTGTTTGAATCGATTGAGTTACTGGGCCTGTCCGAACTCTGGGCCGTTCCAATGGATCATCTATCCTTTAAAAAAGCAGTGAGAAAAACAACATCTATGCTATCAGTTTTAGAAGATAAAGCAATTCTTACTAAAAAGGCACACAGCTGGATAGTACTCAGTGACTATGTAAGGCTAAAACCCCAAGCCTACTTGAGTGCTGCAATTAAGATAAGCAGGAAGGAAAAGTTTCTAAGGTTGTGCTTGGGGGTAATTGCGATCAAACCCCATCTTCCACCATGGGAAAGGAAAGGAGGGACTAAGACTTGTCGTCTATGTGAAAGTGGGAAGAAAGACATTATTCATGTCATTGGCAACTGCCCCAACTTAAAGGACATAAGATGCACCTTGTTACATCCTTTTTTTAGGTATTATGGTATCCGGACATGTAGGCAGGCAGTGAAGCTTTGCTTTAACCCCACTGACGTCCAGCTTAACTGTCGGGTAACACATTTTTTTGAGATAGCAACGAAGAGACTTAAAACCCTGTTGTTACCCTAAACACGCTAATATGCTTTTTAAATGTAATATTAACTCTCTATCTTGTTTTAGTCGTACTTGCACTCTAATTATCAAACCTCTAACTTGGACAATGGACCTGGTTAAGCTGTGCCATTTGCCCTGAGAAGTTGTGGCAGTTATTGCCAGTATTATTTAAGACTTAAGAGTCTACGAGAATCTCCTTTAAAAACAGCTAAATTGTATAAATTAGGAATATGCAGTTGATGACCTTGTTTTATACTATGTGGATTTTAATTGTTTTTAACTGTATTTTTCTGTGGACAATGGGAATTATTGTTTTTTTTGTTATGTATTTGCAAAGATTTTAATTAATCAAGCAAAAATAAATATCTATCTACAAAAGGGATCACTGACATAATATCGAGGGACATAATATCGACTAGCAAAAATATCGGTGACAAAATATCGACAGACAGAATATCAAGTTTGTATCTACAAACAGGTAAGTACAAAAATATCGAGTAAAACATTTCGTTTACAAAAATATAGTTTATAAAAATATCGACTTTATTAAAAACAGTGTTAAATTAAATTAATATTAAAAATTAATTACTAAAATATACTTAAAATACTTAAATTAACTTATAATAATTAAATAATTAATGAAAGTTATAAAAACATTTTTTACAATCATATTTGTTAAAACATATATATATAGTAACATAATATAATTAAATAATATCCAATATTATTACCGTACGATAGCGGAAGTGTAAAAATTACTATTCCCACTCCAGAGAGTGCAACAGTAGGGAAAGAGTTGGATAGCGTAGGGATCAAAATTACTATTCCCACTCCAGTGAGTACAACAGTAGGGAAAGCGTTGGATAGCGTAGGGGTAAAAATTACTATTCCCACTCCAGTGGGTGCAACAGTAGGAAAAGCATTGGATAGCGTAGGGGTAAAAATTACTATTCCAACTCCAAAGAGTGCAACAGTAGGGAAAGCGTTGGATAGCGTAGGGGTTAAAATTACTATTCCCACTCCAAAGAGTGCAACAGTAGGGAAAGCGTTGGATAGCGTAGGGGTAAAAATTACTATTCCCACTCCAGTGGGTGCAAAAGTAGGGAAAGCGTTGGATAGCGTAGGGGTAAAAATTACTATTCCCATTCCAGTGAGTGCAACAGTAGGGAAAGCGTTGGATAGCGTAGAGGTAAAAATTACTATTCCCACTCCAGTGGGTGCAACAGTGGGGAAAGTGTTGGATAGCGTAGGGGTAAAAATGACTATTCTCACTCCAGTGAGTGCAACAGTAGGGAAAGCGTTGGATAGCGTAGAGGTAAAAATTACTATTCCAACTCCAAAGAGTGCAACAGTAGGGAAAGCGCTGGATAGCGTAGGGGTAAGAATTACTATTCCCACTCCAAATAGTGCAACAGTAGAGAAAGCGTTGGATAGCGTAGGGGTTAAAATTACTATTCCCACTTCAGTGGGTGCAACAGTAGGGAAAGCGTTGGATAGCGTAGGGGTAAAAATTACTATTCCCACTCCAGTGGGTGCAACAGTAGGGAAAGCGTTGGATAGCGTAGGGGTAAAAATTACTATTTCAACTCCAAAGAGTGCAACAGTAGGGAAAGCGTTGGATAGCGTAGGGGTAAAAATTACTATTCCCACTCCAAAGAGTGCAACAGTAGGGAAAGCGTTGGATAGCATAGTGGTAAAAATTACTATTCCAACTCCAAAGAGTGCAACAGTAGGGAAAGCGTTGGATAGCGTAGGGGTAAAAAGTACTATTCCCACTCCAAATAGTGCAACAGTAGGGAAAGTGTTGGATAGCGTAGGGGTAAAAATTACTATTCCCACTCCAGTGGGTGCAAAAGTGGGAAAAGCGTTGGATAGCGTAGGGGTAAAAATTACTATTCCCACTCCAGTGAGTGCAACAGTAGGGAAAGCGTTGGATAGCGTAGAGGTAAAAATTTCTATTCCCACTCCAGTGGGTGCAACAGTGGGGAAAGCGTTGGATAGCGTAGGGGTAACAATGACTATTCTCACTCCAGTGAGTGCAACAGTAGGGAAAGCGTTGGATAGCGTAGAGGTAAAAATTACTATTCCAACTCCAAAGAGTGCAACAGTAGGGAAAGCGCTGGATAGCGTAGGGGTAAAAATTACTATTCCCACTCCAAATAGTGCAACAGTAGGGAAAGCGTTGGATAGCGTAGGGGTTAAAATTACTATTCCCACTCCAGTGGGTGCAACAGTAGGGAAAGCGTTGGATAGCGTAGGGGTAAAAATTACTATTCCCACTCCAGTGGGTGCAACAGTAGGGAAAGCGTTGGATAGCGTAGGGGTAAAAATTACTATTCCAACTCCAAAGAGTGCAACAGTAGGGAAAGCGTTGGATAGCGTAGGGGTAAAAATTACTATTCCCACTCCAAAGAGTGCAACAGTAGGGAAAGCGTTGGATAGCATAGTGGTAAAAATTACTATTCCCACTCCAGAGAGTGCAACAGTAGGGAAAGTAAATACTTCATATATTATTTAAAAAAATATAAATTAATATTCATAAAAAAATTAATTAAAAGTAATTACCAATTTAATATATCATATTTTATCAATTAAAATTACAAATTAAAATTAATTATTACAATTAATTACCTATTAATACAAATTAATTACAAATTAACAATTAATAATGTAACATTTAAAAATTAATTAACAATTAATTCAAATTAAATACAATTAAATCAATTTATTTATTTAATTAATTATAAATAAATTACTTCCCACCCTATTCCCCTATAAACCCACAACCCGCTACAGAAAATAAATTAGTAAAATTAACATAATTAGCAATTAATCAATTAAATAAAATTAATTGGCAATTCAAATTTAATTAATTACCCATAAAAAATTAATTAACAATTAATTCTAAATAAATACCAATAAATAATTTTACATATTTAAGTAATTACAAATAAATTACTTCCCACCCAATTCCCCTATAAACCCACAACCCGCTACAGAAAATAAATTAGTAAAATTAACATAAGTAGCAATTAATCAATTAAATAAAATTAATTGCCTATTAGAATTTAATTAATGACCAAATATAAATTAATTAACAATTAATTAAAAATGAATACCAATAAATAAATTTACATATTTAATTAATTATAATTAAATTACTTCCCACCCTATTCCCCTATACACCCACAACCCGCTACAGAAAATAAATTAGTAAAATTAACATAATTAGCAATTAATCAATTAATTAAAATTAATTGCCAATTAAAATTAAATTAATTACCAAATATAAATTAATTAACAATTAATTAAAAATGAATACCAATAAATAAATTTACATATTTAATTAAATATAATTACATTACTTCCCACCCTATTCCCCTATAAACCCACAACCCGATACAGAAATAAATTCAGCAAAAATTAAAATAACAAAATTCAATAATTAAAATAAATTATAACATAAATACACACTTTTCACACATATAATAACATAAAAAACACTACAAAAAATGTTATATTATTAAAAATTCGATAATTTTATTAACCTATATTATATACTTCGATATTTTAACTTTCTATATTTTTAACATTCGATATTACATTACTTACCTTAAAAATGATATTTTTGATGTCTATATTCTGTCCATTCGATATTTTGTCCATTCTATATTTTAAACTCGATATTATGTCCATTCGATATTTTGTAGTCGATATTTTGACTGTTTACCCTACAAAAGACCAGAGACAGTCTTGCAAAGGGACACTTGCCCTCCACATCTGATGATGTGTTGCAGATTCAGGTAGTCGGCTGGCTACCCCAACTTGGAGAACTGGTCTGAGAGAAGATCGACAACGAGAAAGAATTCGGTCCTTCCTATCGAGCTCCAGTTGCCGTGCTTGGTGTGCAGGGTACAAGAACAGTCATTTTACCTCCTCTTCCTGGGCGAAAAGGGAACTGGTGCATCTCCATTGACAATGTCAAAGTACACAGGGTGGCTGATTCTTCATAGTATGACTCCTGCCGTTTCGTGTCCAGCAATGGTGCAACACTGTTATGTTATGTTAGTAGGCACTTATAAAGCGCACGTTGTTTTAGTTCTGGATCCTGTCATCAGCCCTGATGTTGTCATTGAAATGAATACAGTTACAAATCCTTTATTGAATTCAACTGCTGGTGATCCTCTTAATGATACTGAACATACTTACCCCACTGACTTGTCTATGCCTGCTTTGGAGACCCGTGTGGCTAACCAATCCCATTTTTCATTTGACACTGGCTCTCAGGGCCGTTTCTACACTAGGCAAGACTAGGCGGCTGCCTAGGGCGGCAAAATAAAGAGGGCGGCAAAAAATATGAGGTTGGGAATCAAAATGGCCTTAGACCTCAAAAGCGCATTGGGTAGCGACTCGCGCCTTTCACAATTCGACGTGACGTGCCATCACGTTCAGCGCCACAGGCGGGGGCCGTGTGTGCATGGCCTGCGGAGGCAGAGAGTTCCTGCCTGAGGCCTAGCAGGTACCGGGGGAGGCCGGGGTGGGATCCGGGTCGCACAAGAGCTAGGTGATTTATAAGTTTATTTTTTAACTAACTACCCTTGTTAAGGGAAGTCACGGAACAATCATGGCGCACAGACAAGAAGTGTTTTGGGAATCTTTTGGGCTCCGGTAAAGCCATCGCAGTGCAGGCCAGCACCAGCAGAGGGGATGCACAAGGTAAGCGGCTCGCTTGGAGGTGGTGGGAGTGTGAGGCGAGGGACGTGATCTACCTTGTTTTAGTTTTGACTAGAGTCCCTGCCCTTAACCGTGCCGTGCCCCCTCCCCCGTTTGAAGGGACCTGCGTTATGCCCCTGGTGCCCATTTGGTTTGTATCGCAAGTTTGCAACTCACTATATAACCCATGTTAGAGTGGCTCCCTGAGTCTATTCTTCAGGATATTGACACGGTTTAGTTCTCTCACAGGTGTGTGTGTTAATGTGTGTATATGTGGTTGTACCTGTAGTTGTGAATGCACACGCGTGTGACTGGCGCAGAGGTGTGCATGCATTCATGTGCATCTATCTCTGGATGCGCGCGAGAGCAGAAATGTCCTCTCTCTATGTGTGCGTCAGGGGCCAGCCACTACTGCCTCTACAGAGGACTCGCGGATTGTCTTGTGTTGCATCAAACTCACTTCCGGATTTCAGGAACACTAGGTGTTACCTGCGTGTTATTATCAGGCAAGGCATTTCAAGGGATGGGCTCCGGAGCTCATCTGTCTTAACAACACAACCCGGCTGGAGCAGCGGGGACGGCTGAGGTGCTGAGAGGACTCGGTGCTTCAGAACACTGACCCCATATGCTGCAATGCACTTACAGTCACGGTCACAACCGGCTTTCATTTTCACTGTTAGCACATATTTCTTATACAAGTGGGATTAAAGGGGGTAGGCAGAGGGACCGTGTTCAACAAAAAGAAGGGACACGTATTGCATGCAATCCTCCAAAATTGGCACTGCTTTTACAATATACAATATACAATATGCTGCTGTGATTTGAGGCCCTGTTGAACAGCTCCAACATTCACAGGACATCATTTCTTTCATGTAGAGACATATAGAATTGCAGAGAGGGAGATTTGTGAATGAGGGAATATGTTAATGTAACAAGGGCGTAAAGTACACCCTGCTGTCCCCCTGGTGCAGGGTGCCCTCAAATCCTCCAGTGAGCCCACACTGAAGGCCAAGATGTATCTGTTAGATATGGGAGACTCAGGGGCCCTCTTCAAATTCTGCCTGTTGGCTTCACCATTTTGCATTGCGTCATTTAGTGTAATGTGCTGTAGGGCACAAGGCGGCTGTCTGCTGCACATGTTACCTTTGTATATTTCCTTGTCTAGAACTAGATATTCCCCAATACTTCCCGGAAAATCTGTTCTTGTCGGAGGAGCAAGTGTGTCACCGAACAGGATGTGACGCAGGGGTATAGGAGCAAGGGGATTCAGAAACGCTATCAGGGAAGGGCCTTTAATGGTGCAGGTGTGATGATAGAATACCTTTCTGAACTTACATTGCTTAGGGAAACGTGCTCCCCGTGCTTTCCAATGAGGAGTGTTGAGTGCGCGGTGTAATACAGAAAAATGGACATGCATCCCCGGATCAGATTGTGGCAGCTAGAGATGCAGCAGAAGTTCGTGGTCACTCGCTTCCATTTCTGCACATTCATGCACCTTGGACCGGAAAACGTACGCTTGTCCCTAATGTAGTCAGCGCGAGCCCAGGTGCTGCAGCAACAGTACTCCATTGCTGTGGGCCCAGAGCCATGAACTAGGTTTAAACCTTCTCTAATCTCAGTTCCTTCGTTAATCGGATGAACTGACCAGAGCCGTAGCCTACATTAGTGCATCAGGAGCATTGGTGACGGGGTTCAGAGACCCTATGTAGACACCCAAACACACACACACGATCTCCATATCTAGACACATGCATTCAAACACACACACACACAAACTCCCTATACATCCAAAAACACACAACTCCCACAGAGACACCTAAGCAAACCACACGCACACAACCTTTCTGTAGACACCTAATCACACATTCACGCAGAGACACCCACAAATGCATGCACACCCCCACACATACACAAACTCTTTTCTAGACACTGAAGCCCACAAGCGTACACACACAATGACACACTGACAGACACACTGATCCAAATTGCAAATAAAATAAAAGGGAGGGGGCAGCATTTTTCAATTCTCGCCTAGGGCGGCAAAACACCTAGAAACGGCCCTGCTGGCTCTACCACATCTAAGGTCCCTTCAAAAGTTTCGATTTTTGCTACCTGGTTTAAAAAACATTTTTTGATTCCCCCTTGCACTTACATTTGGCTGGTACTTTTTGCAATTTTTTTATTCATGTCCATCGGATTTGTGGTGTATTTTTTTCATTTTATTAATGGACACTACGTTCAAGAAAGAACTTCAATTAGACTGATTGATGGAACTTTGTCTCCCCACTCCTCTTCGCACAAAATGAAGAGGGACCAGACATTTGTGAATATAACTGCTTGGCCCGTTTTAGATGGGATTGTATGGGATGCTGTAAAGTTCCAGATTCAAGGTCCCACAGAGGTTATTAATGTTCCCAATGTACTCCGTGTCTCTATGGGGGATGTGGTTAAACAGAATTTTCGCTCTGATGATTGGGAAGTCCAGGCCAAAGAGGCTTTGTTTTCTGATTTGAAATATTATGCTGCTTTTGATGCTGAAGATTTATATTTACAGTCTGCAAACTATGGTGATTTGTACTGTTACCAGCATTTTTGCAATCACTTTCTGCATAAAACAAATTCATTTAGAAATGCAGTTAACTACACACAGTAGGAACATTGTCCTGCACCACTGGAAGGCAGCTCAAAAACGCTTTTGAAAAAGTTTTTTTATTTTACTGATTTTAATCAATCAAACCCTGATGCATTTTATTTTAAGTTGACTGAGAAGTCCTCTTCCAAGGTTAGACTTACCCACACTAAACCACGGTATTCGAAGTCCTTTATAGACCAGTTGGCTGTTGGGGGCTATGAACTGTGGAAAGATACAATTGATCTGGCTTGGAAGCCACAGGTGAACCAGGTAGTGTCTTCATGCTTCTTTGTGCTTAAGGGGCTGAGAAAGGTCTTGCCGTTTATTCCTTACCGCCTCAGTAAAACGGTCATAATTGCCACTATCTTTTCTAGAATAGATTATGGCAATGCCCTTTATTTGGGAGCGGGGTGTGCACAACTGGCCAAACTGCAATCCATCCAGAACGCTTCTGCCAGACTGCTACTCGGTCTGCCCAAATACCATTCCACATCACAGGCCATCAGGAAGCTGCACTGGCTCCCAGTCCAGAGGCGGATCGATTTCAAGGCGCTGTGTCTAGTTAATAAAGCATTGGCGGGAATGGGGGCCTTCGATCTTCAACACCTATTCTCCAGGTACATGCCAACCCGCCCGCTGAGGTCTGCCTCTCGCGGGCTGGCTTTGGTTTCTAAGATCAATAGACAACTTTGGGGAGGGAAGAGCTTCTCCCATTTGGCATCAAAGCTCTGGAACGCATTACCTCAACAGCTCAGGCAAATCCCCAACCACTTGCAGTTCAGGAAGGAAATCAAAACGTGGCTTTTCACTAGATAGGATAGTGGTCAGCACTCTCAGCTTGTTACCCTGCATAGCGCCAAGACGCCTCGGCATTAGTGCGCTTTATAAATACAATCACTCACTCACTCATCTTAAATCTGTTTGGGGTTCTAAAAGTTGGCAAGTGCAAGGCACTGAGGCTTTGCATCGAGCATTGTCTCATCCCAAACCATATGTTGTTTTTGAATGCTACTATTTCACAAACCACCTGCTTTGGATTGGCTATTTCTAAAAAATTAAATGCTCCTTCTTTTCCTGATTTGGGTGAATTTCCACATTGGAATAATTACACCAGTACTTCCCTCAGTGATTTACAAGCCCTTTTGAAAAATTCCTCTTTTAATGTCTCCAGCCTTAATCCCGAAGGCTGGTTGCTATGGCAAAAAAATGCAGATTCCCGCCAGCACTGTTTTCTGGGTCTGACCCCTGGCTATACAGCGGTTAGAGTAGATCCCCGTTTTCAGATTCAACATTCAGTCACCACCTATTCTGTAGGCAAATTATGTCAGAGTTGGCTCAGACACTCGACCTTAGCATCTGTTAAGTTGCATTTGTCTAAGCTGACTGGCACCGTCGACTTAAATGATTTTGTTAAAGGTCCTGCAGCAGGCAGATCGAAAAGATGGATATATGCTGCTTACAACGAGGTTTGGAAAATGTCCCAGATTGAAGCTGCTTCTAGGCTCAGAGCTATTGATCAGGCCAATTTAGAAAAAGTGCTTGCCGTTGTAGATAATAGCATTAACACCCTTTCCTCCCGCATTTACACATTGGACAATATTGTTTTATCTGTTGTTGATATTGGCAAGAATACGTTGCTGTACTGTACCATGGGCATAATCAATTGCGTTCTGTTATGCAGTTTGCATAGACTCTTCAAACGTTGAAAAATGGCAAAGTGCCTTTGGATTACATGAACACGAGTTTGTTATTTTTCCCTTTTAATTTGACCGTTAAACAACAATTTATGTCAATGAAGGATGCCTCGTTTTCGCTGTTGCATATTAAAAAACTGGAGCCGTTAACATTTTCAGTGGCCAAGTCGAATTCAGCAGTTTGGCTCATCCATGGGTTGATAACCCTACCTTTTCCCCTGTTTAAATTTGAGTCTTGCATGAAACACTATGCCATGGGTAGATTTGAACCTTTAGGTAGTGCTTATCTTCATGAAGTTTGGAATCTCCCGTTCACATATGATGCTTGAGGGAAAAAAAGTTTATTTGAAAGGTGAAGATTGCACATCCACACCAGATCATTCATTAGTCTGTAGAAATCTGCAATTGCACGGTTCTTGCAATGTCCAGGTGCCAAATCTTGCGTGTGTTTTAAAAGGCACCCCCAACCCAGCTATTACACCGACTTTCACACTGCTTGCAAACGGTAGTTATTTATTATTAAACTAGCTTACCCGTCGCGCGTTGCTGCGATCTCCGAAGAAAGGAAATTCAAGGAAACTCGTTATGATAACATTCAATTTACATTGTGTCATTTTTATTGAAACTTATTCATTTTAATATGGAACACATTTCAAAGTGTTGTTTTAATTCTATTTATTTATTCGTGTGCTTGTGGATACACGATTTATTGTTTTTCCGTCTGGTGCGCACATCAGTATTCGAAAGATTATGAGGGCCCTGGGGGGGGGGTCGATATTTAAAAAATGTTTATGCCAGTAACCTTCGCGGGAGTGTACTCAACAACTTCCCAAAGTTTCCTGGCGATCGGATGAATGCTGTTTCAATTCTATTTATTTATTCGAGTGCTTGTGGATACACGATTTTTAGTTTTTCCGTCTTGTGTGTACATCAGTATTCGAAAGATTATGAGGGCCCTGGGGGGCAGATATTTAAAAAATAATTTATGCCAGAAACCTTCGCGGGATTGTACTCAACAAATTCCCAAAGTTTCCTGGCGATCGGATGAATGTTGTTTTAATTCTATTTATTTATTCTAGTGCTTGTGAATACACGATTTGTTGTTTTTCCGTCTGGTGCGTACATCAGTATTCGAAAGATTATGAGGGCCCTGGGGGGCCGATATTTAAAAACATTTTATGCCAGAAACCTACGCGGGAGTGTACTCAACAACTTCCCAAAGTTTCATGGCGATCGGATGAATGGTGTAGTAATGCATAAAGGACAAACAGACAGACATACATTCATTTTTATATATATAGATAATTAAGATTGTTGTGGTATGCTTGCTGGTATTCCTTATATCGTTACAGTTTCCCAGCGTGTGGTTTGCTGTAAGAATGTCTTGTTTCCTCCTCCACATGGGAGGCTCGATGTTTCCATCTGGCCTTCTATCCCGACCCTCAAAGCAGAGTTCAACAAGATGAGTCGAATTAGAGCTCTTTTGTCCCAGAATGAAGTCCTCCTTACATCTGCGCGTGAGACATTCGTCCTTCACGTTGCAAATACTCGTACTGAGGTGAATGCCTTATTAAACACAGACCTGCCCCTGCATTTCGGGGGCTTTGATTCACACAATCTTTAATGCCTTGTCGACCACTGGCCTGGCGCACTTTTTTAAAGTAGTATGTTCTGGCCTTGTGACCTCATTTCAAACTATGAGGCCTATTAGGATGGCGGACGGAAACGTGTTCCGTCTGCCATGGTCGCGGCAAAAATACTCCCGACCGCACTGCAGATAATCCGCGGTTGCGATTAGGATATTTCTGTCAACAAACACCGACCGCGGCGGACGTATCACATTAAACACAGTCCGCGGCAGACGGATCACACCAAAGACTGCCATAAGCGGACGGTACCACAGAATTGAAACAGCGGAAACAGGCCCAACCGCCGCAATACCTGCGGAGGGTCCGGCCGCACGATTAGGATAACCCCTCCCAACAGGCCCCCATGTCTACAGGGAGGGTGATGGTGGGTGGGGGGGGGTGAGAGACCAGCACTACAACTCCCAACAGGCCCCCATGTCTACAGGGAGGTTGGTGGTGGGTGGGGGGTGAGAGACCAGCACTACAACTCCCAACAGGCCCCCATGTCTACAGGGAGGTTGGTGGGGGGGTGAGAGACCAGCACTACAACTCCCAACAGGCCCCCATGTCTACAGGGAGGGTGGTGGTGGGTGGGGGGGGTGAGAGACCAGCACTACAACTCCCAACAGGCCCCCATGTCTTATCCCAGAGCAAGATGGAGTGCGCCCACAATTTGCTGACCAGTGCATCTCCTCCTTCAAACCTACAGGCAGGTAGCCATCTTCACAGGGGCACAATCCAATAGCAGGACCGGACCACATATATCCAAGTATTGTCTCCCCACCTCCACACCACCATAATGCCCAGTACTGTCTACCACACCAACATGATGACACCAACAACCATGTCCTGATTCCATAGTAATTTGTAATGTAACAACAAAAAACCTGTCATGTCCACAGCATTGATTCTGAAATTCTTGACCCTCAGGTGATCGCAACTTGACAGGCGAAACCAGCAACCGCCAGCACCAGTCGCCCGCCTCACAGCCAGGACTCTCTGGTGAAGATCCCATGGACACCTCGGGTGCAGAGGACGATGCTGGTCCAAGCACACTCCCAGGGTCATCAGGCTCCCAGGACATCCCTGCCTCCACCACCTTGGCCAGTGTCGCAACACCAACACCTTCCATTGTGAGCTGTGCAGCTACCACCACCACCACCACCACCACCACCACTCCTGCCTGTGCCACCCTGCCTGACCCATCGTCCGATGATGGGCCATAGACATCTCAGGCCTCTCTCATGTGCTGCCTCAGATGTACCTGCCCTGTTATGGACACTGCCCTGTTGCTGTTATGATACTGCATTGTGCCCTCATGTGCTGCCTCAGATGTACCTGTGCCTTGCCATGGACTGTTGATGCACTTAGCCCCTCTCATGTGCTGCCTCAGATGTACCTGCTCTGTTCTTTGCCATGGACTGTTGATGCACTTAGCCCCTCTCATGTGCTGCCTCAGATGTACCTGCTCTGTTCTTTGCCATGGACTGTTGATGCACTTAGCCCCTCTCATGTGCTGCCTCAGATGTACCTGCTCTGTTATGGATACTGCCCTGTTGCTGTTATGATACTGCATTGTGCCCTCATGTGCTGCCTCAGATGTACCTGTGCCTTGCCATGGACTGTTGATGCACTTAGCCCCTCTCATGTGCTGCCTCTGATGTACCTGCTCTGTTATGGACACTGCCCTGTTGCTGTTATGATACTGCATTGTGCCGTCTCATGTGCTGCCTCTGATGTACCTGCTCTGTGCCATGGACTGTTGATGCACTTAGCCCCTCTCATGTGCTGCCTCAGATGTACCTGCTCTGTTCTTTGCCATGGACTGTTGATGCACTTAGCCCCTCTCATGTGCTGCCTCTGATGTACCTTCTCTGTTATGGACACTGCCCTGTTGCTGTTATGATACTGCATTGTGCCCTCTCATGTGCTGCCTCTGATGTACCTGCTCTGTTCTACCCAGTGCCCATGCTCCTGGCTACTCTAGGATTGAAACCTTATTATGTGCAATAAAGCAAGTTAATCGTGTGTGGTGGTTTGTCTTTGTCATTCCTGGTTGTCTCCTTGCATTGTTGATATATTGGTGCTATCGTAAATGCTGTTTCCCCAACATGCCCCTCCCCCTCCCCACGTCACGGCCCCGGAAGGTACTCCCCTTCCGACAGCAATTGGTGTGTTTGCGTACCTGCGTCGTCGTCGGTGACGGTCCATGACTTGCTGGTGGTGAAGCACGAAGAGTATAGGAAATGCGTGTAGCGCTGGGTCCATGATGGCGATCTGCCTGTGGTGGGTATCTCTGCAATGTTTTGTCTCTCCGCTGTGGTGAATCCGCCGTGTTCAGGCAGGTTGTTTTTCCGCTGCGATTTGCTGTGTCTTTTCCGCCATCGTGATTTAGAGGATGGTCGGAGACGTCATTCCGTACGGCGGTGTCTCTGGATTGGTTACGTCCACCGCGGGGTCGGCTGTATTTCGGCGACGGTGCGTGCTCTTCCGCTGCGTTCGGACATTTCACAGTGCTTCCCATCCTAATATGGCTGACGGACTGGCCGCGGCTGGCGGACTGTAAAAAGGCATTATCCGCCTACTCCAGGACGGCGGTCGGCCTTCCGTCCGCCATCGTAATCGACCCCTATATTTGGTGTGATCCCTGCATTTTTTCATTCGATTTTTTCGAGTGTCTTTTCCTGTTAATTCTTGCTGTGGAAGTGGGCATACTGCTGGTAATTTGTTTACTCCCAAATGGATGCACAGTCTGTGCCCTACGACGATCTGCCCCGGCTGCTCCAGCTTCGTAACCGGATGCTAGAGTGGCGTATGGTTTGTCTTTCCAGTTCTCATTTTTCACTTGCGTGCAGCCTGTTTTCCATTGCCTGGATTGTGGATTTGAATGGGCCCTGGATTTGTGTCTCTGCAACACGGTGTCTCCTGACCTGGATTTTACTCTACTAATGAGTCCCTTAGTTGCTCATGAAATAGATTGTTCTAGTTTCGGGATTATGGCCTGCGCAGCGGCTCATGGGGTTCTAGGCAATTGGAACATTTGGACTGCTGCCAATGACTTTCTGGCGCGCAGTTATATTGAAGTAAGCCCGAGTTGTCCTCTGATGGTGCTAGAGGCTCGGCAATCGAAGAGCATGTATGTTCATTTCCATTACTTAATTGGGTGGCTGAAATGTTCATGGATGATGACAACGACTTCTTATTGGAGGCAGTTGCAACGTATGGTGCCTATACGCAGTTGGATTGAAGTGTGACCTTTTCTGCCTCTAGGACACGTACTGAACTCATGAAGAATTTTTTCTCCCCCTGTGCTGCCTTAATGTTTTTCTTAATTTTTGAAGTCTTTTTTTCACACCATGGCCAGCCGTGATTGTTTTCTCTATCTTGGTTTCGATTTTAATTCGGATTTTACTCCCAATTATCGAGTTTGGCAAAATTCCTGAACTTGCTTCTGTCTCATTCCAACTTGAACTCTGCGTTCTATGAATCTTGCCCCCTTTATTGTGCGTTCCCTGTTTAAGGGAAGGTGTAGTATGGCCTAGGGCCTGCTTTGCGTGCATGTTATGTTAGCATGGCTTATTAGAAGTTTAAACGCCATTTTACCTTTTGCTGCTTTTGCACACAACACTGCTTAGCTGTTTTTGTAAGTTAGCCTTCACGAAGGTCTATACATAAGAAAAGGTTTGTTTTCGACATCTCTAGACCTACATCGTGCCACTAGTCTGCACAGTGAGTGCTAAAGCCGTCAAGGTTATCAAAACATGTTCGTTGTTTTTCGACATGTTCGTGTAACGTTTTCTAGACACAACAGCAGCTGTGAGCCAAGTAAGATTCTGGCGTCCTTATTCTCACACACTAGTCATGATTTCAGACACTTGGAAGATTTCCTTTTCCAGGGATACAGAGAGTCTATGCTGATCCAGATGTAATTTACTCTTACTGAGCGGAAAGGTAATGGGGTCCCCCAAAACAAGCCCAAGAGACCTTCTATAGTTTATAATACATAGTTCCTATATAGGGAGGGTGTTAAAACTAGGCACTATAGGACCTGTTTTCACCATCATTGTAATATGATTTCTCCTTTTGGATTTTATGGAATTGTAACCATGCTGGCCATATTATTTTTAATCATATGTCTGCTTATGTTGGCTAAGATACTGCACATGAGATCACGTTGTTAAAATAACTATTTTAACCTTACTGTGTCTCTTATTTACTCCTGTTGTGGACTGATATGAGAGTATAACAAAAGAGTGTTCTGACTTCCCACCATTCCTGAGATGGTCCTAAGTCGCATGTTCTAGGTTGTCTAATCATTGGTTACTTTGCTATAGGACGAAGAGGCAATGTGACACTGATGGTAGATGGTTGGGGTTTTTCTAGTTAGGGAGGTGAGTTTCTGGTACACCGCAATTCACTGATGTCCTAGGTCTCTGTGCACAGTTCTGTGTATGTGCAGGATCCTTGCAACAAAACCTAGCTGATTAACAGCTGCGTTATCAACTACAGATGGAGCAACACCTTCTCTGGGGACTTTGCTTTGAGTAGCCAGTCCTCCAAATATGGGAACACTGGAACCCTTACTTCCTGAGATGTGCTGCTACCACTGCCATCACCTTTGTGACGACCCAGGTGCAGAAGTAAGACCGAAAGGAAGGACTGCAAACTGGTATCGCTGAGTCCCCACCGTAAAACAAAAACACTTCCGATGCGATTTCAGAATGATACAAAAGAGGATGATGGACGGAGCGCTTGAACAAGTCAAACACTCACCCCCAGTCAACTGATCTGGGTTTAATCCATCACCATTCTTTAGTTCACTCAGCCACCCCAGTTCAGACATGGCTATATGCAAATCAGTCTGACCCTGTGCCTTATGGGAACAGTCCAGCCCGAACTGCCAAGCCATGTCTTCCCTGGATCGGAAACAAGCATCCTGGGACCAGTTTCGGATTCATAATCCTCATCAGCCAGGCTATCTTGAATCCAGTGGCCAAGTAAACAAGGGACTCACGTCTGAGCATACCCTGCCACACTTAGGGCGAACAAAGCGATACAAAAGAGGATGATGGACGGAGCGCTTGAACAAATCAAACACTCACCCCCAGTCAACTGATCTGGGTTTAATCCATCACCATTCTTTAGTTCACTCAGCCACCCCAGTTCAGACATGGCTATATGCAAATCAGTCTGACCCTGTGCCTTATGGGAACAGTCCAGCGAAGACATGGCTTGGCAGTTCGGGCTGGACTGTTCCCATGAGGCACAGGGTCAGACTGATTTGCATATAGCCATGTCTGAACTGGGGTGTCTGAGTGAACTAAAGAATGGTGATGGATTAAACCCAGATCAGTTGACTGGGGGTGAGTGTCCATCATCCCCTTTTGTATCGCGATTTCAGAATGGGCATGTGAAACTAGGTATCCTGTAAATTGATTGACACCTTCCAGTCTTCCTTCTCCAGAGCAAGAAGAACCTATGCTAGTGTCAACAATTTGAATTTCTCCTGTTTTTGAGGTAGGAATCCTGAGGTTGAGGATCGGCTGTAAATGACCATCCTTTTTGGGAAGCAGGAAGTATCTGGGAATAAGAACCTTGACCCCATTCCTGCTCTGGCACCAACTCTATTGCACCCTTTGGAAGCAATGTTTGTACCTCCTGCCAGAGAAGCAGAAGATGCTCTTCAGAGCAAAGGCCTTGTTGGGGAGAAAATGAGGGGGGAAACCCATGGAAGGGTAGGGCATACCCATTCTCCACTATATTTAAAACCCAGAGGGCTGTAATGACAGACCTCCAGCTAGGCAGAAAATTGGTCACCCGTCTTCCCACAAGGCATGCATGCTCTAAAATGACGGAGCTAGAGCTGCTTCCCTGACACAACGGTGGAGAGGAAGAGGAGGAGGAGGAAACTTGTTGGTGGGTAGAACCCCGTAGATTAACTCTGCCCCTTTCCCTGTAGGATTTGCAAAGGGGATTTACATGCTGCTGCTGCCAATTTCTTCCACGAAAGGGCAGGCTCCCAAAAAATCCCAGAAACTTGCTAAACTGTCAATAATCCCTACGCTCGGTCTGAAGATTCAAGGATCTTGCAGTTGCCCTACTGTCCTTAAAACATTGAAGCGCAGAGTCAGCCTTGGCCCCAAACAAGAGAGACCTATGAAACGGTAAATCCAACAGAGTAGCCTGGACATCTGGTGAAAAGCCTGATCCCCTTAACCAGGCACGATGTCTAGTAGCCACAGTAGACCCCATGGCTCTCACTATTGGGGGTCTTGCTACTGAGTCCACAGTGTCTAGCCTGATTGAATCACCTGTTGAGCAGCCACTTGAGCATTCGACAAAAGCTCAGAGAAATGACTTTGAAGCTCCGTTGGTAATTGGGACAACCTCTTAGCAGAATCCATTATGGCATGAATATAACATCCCAAAAAACAAGTCGCATTAGTGGACTTCAGAGCCATACTTACTGAAGAAAAGATCTTCTTGGCAGACTGCTCCATCCTTTTGGACTCCTAGGTGTGATCGGAAAAGAACCTGCTGACTCTTTGGAGGAACAAGAAGCCTGAACAACTAGACTTTCGATGCGATGACAAAAAGTCCAGATCTCCAGGGGCCACTTTATATCTCTGGCCACTGACCTGGAAATTGCAGCAGAAGTCATGGGTTTTTGACAGATTTCCTGCATAGGCTCTGTTAAAGTCTCATTGAATGGTAACGATGGCTCTGATGAAGAGGCCAACAAATGGAGAACTTCAGTGAGGATATTGGACTTCAACTCTGCTTTTGGAAGGGGCAAATCCAATAACACTGCAGCTTTTCAAATCACTGCCTGATAAGACATCACCTCAGGAAGATACTTCAGGCAATACTAACTCCCACTCATGAGAGGTATCCAATCCACTTGTCTCTTGCTGTCCTTCAAAATCAGGTTCTAAGTCCAAATTTCACCCTCTTCAGCACACCCATGCTCTTCCTGATACCTCTCCCCTTCTAATAGCCTTTGCACCTCCCTATGGGATCTTATCCTCGGCATCGGCGGCGCCATAGGCAGCGCCCATGACTTTGGTACTAGCGTCGAAGAAAAATCCAGAGGCAGAGTTGTTGGAGCCAGTTGAGGATAAACCGGTGCTGGTTCGGATCCATCCAGCGGATGGCTCATTCAATGAAAGATCTCGCCCTTCCTGAAATGGCACTGGCATCGGTAGTCTCGGCGCCGGCGGAGGCCAGGCCAAAGTAGATATAAGCATGAATGGCATGAAAGGAGCCTGCTGGAAATGAGGCAGAAAACCAAAAGAATAGGCAAGCAAACTCATGGGGCCCATGGGTGCACCAGATGGAGTCCCAGCCCTCACAAAAATGCTAAGCATAGCATTGAGGAAGTTTGGTGGATCCAAGCCCAGAGTCGGGAAAGCTGGATAGACCAGATCCTGGTTCTAGGGCTCCAGCATCTTATGAGGAGGCACCAAATCTGGTTACTGTTGAGGAGTTAAAGTTGTTGGCCTCGGCGCTGCAGGCGGAGTTGTAGACTTCAAAGCCGGAGGTGGAGTCACAGACTTCGGAGCGGAAGTGTGTTAGCTCTCGGAGCTGGAGACGAAGCAGGAGACATCCTCTGAGATGGAGTCGGAGATCATTAATTCCTATGATGTAGTCTTAGACTCAGGGATGCCGACTTCGGAGACTCGTCACTACTGAGTCTCTGGTGAATTGAAGGAAAGGCGGTTTAATAGTGAAGGCTTGAATGTCACTGACACGCCTGGCTGATGTGAGAGCCAACAACAAAGACATCTTCCACGACACGAACATCAAATCAGCTCTATGAATAGGTTCGGAGGGGTGTCGCATGAGTTGTGACAGAACAATGTTGAGATGCAAGGGTGGAGGCGGACGGCGGATGGAAGGATACATACGAAACAATCCTTTGAAGAACTGTTGAATGATCCGACAGGAATAAAGATAATGTGTACCATCTTGTCGGAATCTTGAGATATCTGCTAAGAATACTTTAAGAGTGGAATGGGAAAGGCCAGACTTTGCCAAATGTAAAAAGAAAGGCAATAGTTGTTCCGGTTTTGCACGTATTGGATAAATGTTGGCAGCTTGACACCAGAGGCAAAAACGCTTCCATTTGAGCATGTAGGTCTTTATTGTGGAGGGCGCTCTAGCATCAGCCAAGACCTCCCTAAACGCTGAAGGAATGTCTAAGTGGGCAAACTCAAGGTGTACAGGCGCCAGGCTGCTAAACGCAGAGATGCCGGATCCGGATGGCAGATCTGCCCATTGTGGATGGATAGGTGATTCGATATTGGTTGCAACTGAATGGGATCGCATTCGGATAGAAGGAGGAGTTCGGTAAAGCAGAACTGGTGAGGCCACCTGGGAGCTATTAAGAGGAGGCGACGAGGCTCCTTCCTCATTTTCCGGAGAACCTTGGGAACCAGCGGTATCGGTGGAAAAGCATAGGCATAGATCTGCGACCAATTCATCAAAAACGCATTCCTGCACGAGTCCTGTTGGGGAAGCCAGCTTGCATAGAATGGGCATTTGCGGTTCAGACTGGTTGCAAACAACCAGATTGGGTCGACCCCACTTCCGGAATATATGATATAACGTTAATTGATGGAGCTCCCACTCGTGATTGGACGCTGTCGACCTGCTGAGGGAGTCCTCAACATTGAGGAAGATTGAGGTACTGGTGTTGGTGGTACAGAAGAAGCCGATTCGGATGGAGAAAATCGGCTATAATAGTCATCAAGCATGTACTGCAGATTGTTTAGAAGTGATAAAGGCAATTGTGCCATCAGGTTTGACTCTGGAGCTGGCGGATCAGTGTCAGGATAGTACTCCTCTTCTTGATCTACGTCTTGGTATTTAATGAAGAGTTCTGAAGGGCTCCTGGCGGTACGAAATATGTCATCCTCTTCAGATTCATCCTCATCTGCCCCATTATCCAGTAACTGCTCGGGCAAAGCAAGAGGAACTCTACTGGGGGATGTGAGAACTGGAGAGAGAACCTCCAAAGAAGATCCACGTCTATGAAGCAAGAAAGGCGCTGTCGTCGACGGTGGCAATGTCGTAGACAGCACCGCAGATGTCCATGAGGATGCTGTGGCTGTAGACGATCACCAAACTTGAGGATCCATGCAGGAAGATAGCAGCGTCGACGAAGCAGCCGTCGAGATAGTCGCCGACGAGGCAATCTTCGTCGACTCAATCGTCGACGATGCAGTCGCCGTCGACGAGACAATCGTCGACGAGGTCTTCTTACTCTTCGTCGACGGTAGACTTCAATCTCTTCGTCGACGAGAAGGCAGTGAGTGACGTGGTTGGTCTCACTGAGACAGACACCAGCGTCGACGGCGAAGAAGCCACCAACAGTATCATCTGAGGCTTTGGAGACGAGTAGGTAGCAGTAGACGTCATCGTCATGGCGACGAAGGACTCCATTTTGAGGTAAATCTCTGTCAGAAACAGGTTTAGAAGCCTGAGATTTTCCAGTCTTTCTCGGGGGTGTAGAGGGCAAAGCTTTACCCTTACTAGGTGGAGGAGCCTTTTTGGAAGTGGAAGGCAACTCAGCACTCTTAGAGGTGCGCTGTGTTTTCAACACCTTAGCCCCAGAAGAAGTCAATTCTGTGTCGCTAGTCCTCTTCCTAGAGGTAGCAGTTCTGACAGAGGAAATACTTCCAACCTCAGATAAAGGGTTATCCTGATCCTTAATCTTCTGTAGCCACAGAAGCAGACGTCTCGCTCTGTCCCTCAGAGTTTTTGAGGAAAAGTTCTACAGATCGGGCAGTCTCTCTCTCACCTGGTGGTCTGGATACAAGCAATAAATGCATTTCTTGTGGGGGTCTTCAGAAAACAGCCTAGGGCTAAAGAGAGATTTCTTAGCAGAAGACATCATGAATGAAGAAAATTCTGAAGAAACCTGAGAAGTACTGAGCAGAGCTCAGGGAGACTCCCTTCACACAACATGCGGTAGAAAATCTGAGAGCCTGAGCCTCTGGGGAGAACATTCTGGAGGGTGCTGTCACCTGATTGGCTGTAGTTTGGACTATATATAATGACCTGGACGAGTCATGAAAGTGGAAGATTTTTTCCTATTAACTTCTAGCTATTTTACTTCCTGGTTCTAATTTACCTATGATATGGCTATGTTATGCATATGTATTGCTATTTTTATGTACCGTGGGACTCCCAATCTGACAACGGGGAATGATTCAAGCATGTGAATCTGTGAAAGATACCCCAATACTGGAGAACATATGTTCCACAATGGTGATGTGTTCCACAATGAGTATCAGTCATATTTGTGACAAACACATTTTTTCTCTCGCATATTTTTCAGATCTAAAAGAAACTTACCAATTGGGAATTGCACGTTTTTTTTCATTGGTAAAACCATTGTAAACTCTATTTAGAGTGTATTCACGATAGGAGTGGTATCAGGGATCATCCCTTGGTCCTGAAGAAAAGCCTTTGGGTAGGGCTTGAAACATGTAGACAGATGAAATCCATGGACATAACTGCATGCTTTTCCATTTCTTTCCCCAGTTATTAATCATACCAGATAGAGGTAAGAAGAAATTGTTTTTTTCTACTAAGCAAGGTATATTTAACGTTTGCACTTGATAAGACCCTCCACTCTTATATCTCTCATTACTTCATAGCAAATGATCAAAGTGCTACCATGTATCCGTCGGTCGTAGCACACCTCGTTCCGCAAAGGTACGGGAACAACCCAATGATGAAGCATGCCACAAAGGGGAAAACTTGGTGGGTGAGGGTTATTTAAAGGAAACTGACTGTTTTCTACTGAACATAAAGAGTGGAAAGATAGTCCAATCGTACGGGCGGGGTCTCTTTGGTTTCCACGATGTTAGGGACTGTCAGTGGGGCATGTGATGGCGAATCTTGCCGCAAACTGGATGCTCATGCTGGTAATGGGGCAGATTAGGAGGGTTTGGAGGCTGCAGCTGCCGAGGGGTGGTGAATATATGATGTTACAACGCAAACAATTACAACGCATGCTTTTACAACGCAGTTTTTACATTGCAACTACCATTACGTTGCATGATTTTACAACGCATGTCATTACCACGCATTAAAAAACGACCATTACAACGCATACCATTGCAACGCATAATACTTTTAGGGCAACAGTAGGGTAAGTGTTGGATAGTGTAGGGGTAAAAATGACTATTGCCACCCACTCCAGTGAGTGCAACAGTAGGGTAAGAGTTGGATAGTGTGGGAGTAAAAATGACTATTCCCACTCCAGTGAGTGCAACAGTAGGGAAAGTGTTGGATAGCGAAGGGGTAAAAAATAGTATTCCATCCACCCCAAAACCCATACCCACCCTAAAACTAAAGAATCTCCATTGCTTACCTTATAATACGTTGTAATGGCATGTGTTGTAATGGAATGCCTTGTAGTGACATGCGCTGTAATGGCATGAATTGTAATGGTATGCGATGTAAAGACAGTTGCGTTGTAAAAGCAGTGCGATGTAAAGACTGCAATGTAATGGATGTTTCCCGGGGTGGTGAACTGACCAGACCGCTGACTACCATACCCATGAGGTCTGTGGGTACAGCACCCTCAGTCACACAAAGGTTATGAGGCATGCACACCTTGGTGGCTGGGAGGAAATTGGCATCACTAGAAGCCCCTTCCGTAGCCACGAAAGGCAGACTGAGGGGGTAGTGAGGCCCTAGAATGTCCCAAGGACTTGACCGTAGCCCAACTCTCCTCGAAGCGCTACAGTGCTGAATCCGACTGGTCTCCGAAGAAACAGGTGCTATCAAAGAGCAAGTCCAAAAAAGAGGATTGGACACCGCCCCAAAAAACTGCTGCCCTCAACCAGGCATAGCACCTCAAGGCCACCGCCGACCAAACTTATTTGCCCAGAGTGTCGGTCGTGTAAAGTCCACAATGTATAGTGAACTTTTTTTTTTTTTTTATTCTTTTTATTGTAAAGAACATGACACAGCAATACTGTGAACAACATCAATACACCAGAGTTGCAAAGACGTCAGCAGGTATTACAGCACATACATGAGAAGAAACAGGCTGTACCTCACACATTTTATAACAATTTGACAGAGGTGTCGCGCCCAGCGCGACCATACATTAGCAGATATAAGTTACTCACTCACGGCAGACTGGTCAAGTTCACTTTCAGGAGGCGGCCGGGCGAGGAATCGAACAAGCGGACCCCAAATGTCCTTGGGTCTAGATGTGACAGGCAACTCTTCAGCATACGTAGCCAGCGTCTCCTTACAGTAAACTAAATCTTTCACCCAGCAATCTATTTTTGGAGGGGCCCCACTGTCCCAAGTGAAAAGCACACGGCGTTTAGCCAACAATCGGGCGATTCTGACAAACCTGCCCACAACCCCCTTGACTTGTGGAATGTAATGCAACAGACAAAGCAGAGGTGTGCAAGGAAGCCGCAGATCCGTCATGGTGTGCAATCGATTCAGCACTTCCTCCCAGTATTGATGAACCAGACGGCAACTCCAGGCCAGATGTATGAAATCTGCGCCAGGAAGTTTACAGCGCTTGCAGCCATCAGTATCCCTGAGACCCATCTTATATAACTTTGCGGTAGTGTGGTATGTCTGGTGTAAAAACTTAAAATGGATAATCCGCAAGTTACCGTTGGGGGTGAGGAGGCCCGTTAGTTGACATATTTTCACCCACTCCTCCTCATTAATAGGAGGATCCAGTATAGTATTCCATTTATGCAAGCTGCACGTCTCCCCCTGCACCGCCCTATAGCGTTTAGTAATTACATTTCTTTCTTGTGGGCAGTACTAGGATCAGCTGTAGGGCCTGGAGTGTCGGTGGCTCCACGGGAAAGTCAGTGTAGAGGTCTCGTATGGCCCGCTTAAGGTGGAAGCAAGTAAATTGAAAGAGAGGAGAGGGGTTCTGTATGTAATCTAAGTCGCTATCTGTCATGTAGTGACCTGCAGGATATAAATCCCCCACCTGAGCAATTCCTTCCTGCCTCCCTAAGGGAACATAATGGACCCGCCTCTTGCGTAACTGACAATGCCGCATGATGGGCCAAAGGGAGGGCCAGCGCATACAGGTGCAGCTTGTTAGCCCGTCTGCCTATCGCCTGCCGCGCTGCAATTGTGGTGTCAATTATGTTCATTTCTGCTTTGGGAGTGTGTCTGTTGGCATATGTTAGTACACTCCCCAGTGGGGTGGAATGAGCATCTCCGTCTTCTACCGCCACGGGAGGTGTAAAGGCTTGTGGCCTGACCCAGTAATACGCATATTGCGCTTGAGCACAAAGGTAGTGCACATAGAAATCCGGTGCCGCGAAACCACCCTTATCATATAGAAGAGTCAATGTCAGCCAGCTAACTCTCGGTGGACCCGACCCCCAGACCAGACGCAACAGCAACGACCTCAGTGTTTTGAAATATTGTTGAGTCAATTTGATGGGTATATTAGCAAACAAATAGAGGAAGCGGGGGAGCACCACCATCTTGATCACTGCGACTCGATCGGCCAGCCAGGGAGAGAGGCAGGCGTGTCCACCTATCCACTTGTTGCTCCAAAGTATCGTGGGCGCGGCCGTAATTTTCCCTGACCACAATCTCAGGATCCTGGTGTACCCACACTCCCAAATACTTGACCGGTTCAGTCGACCACTCTCGCGGGTATTCCAGGGACGGACGGGACGTGATCGTTATAAGCGGTATGACAACCGACTTATCCCAGTTAATCGTGAGGCCGGAAAATAGGCCAAACTTTATATACTCACGAAGGACGGGGGACAAATATTGTTGGGGTTCTCTAACAAACAGCACCATATCATCGGCGTACAGCAATATGCCAACTGGTCGATGCTTAAAATTGAGGGTTAGAGCTCTATGGGTTTGGCGGATTTTACAGGCGAGCGGCTCGAGAACCAAAGCAAAAAGAAGGGGGGAGAGGGGACAGCCCTGCTGGGTGCCCCTTTGGATCTGTAGTGGCTCAGAGGTGTGCCCACCGACTCGCACCCTAGCAGTTGTGTCCGTGTATAAAATCTTAATCCACTGCAATATGACACTAGGAAACCCCATCTTCCGGAGTACGTGAAACATATATCCCCACTCAATGGAATCAAAAGCCTTGGCCGCGTCCAAAAGGACAGCGACGGTCGGTAAGTCAGGATTGAGGACATGAAACATGGAGAAGATGGTGCGCAAGTTGTGGGAGGTGGATCGGTCGGGTATAAAACCGGAATGATTCGGGAGCACCAGGAGAGGCATCAGAGGTTGTAATTTAGTAGCTAATATTTTCGCCAGTATTTTCGCATCTATGTTAATCAGCGAAAGGGGGCTATACGAGTCGACCGATGCAGGAGGTTTGTCCTTTTTGAGGAGTGTGACAATCAAAGCCTGCCTCAGGGAGGGGGGGAGGCACCCGGTGTCATGCGCTTCAGCATACATTTCTAAAAGATGGGGCACTAGAATGTCCGCGTATGCCTTATAGAATTCCGCTGTTAGACCATCATGTCCAGGGGCCTTGCTGTCGGGAAGAGAAAGAATGGCATCTTTGATATCGGTTTCATCTATGGGGAGGGAGAGGTACTTTCTGTGTAAATCTGACAGCCACGCACAAGAAATGTCGGACAGATATTCCGTCATGACGTCTTCCTCTGCGCCACCCCGCGTGGTGTATAGTGCTGCATAAAATTTCCTAAACGGCTCAATTACCTCTTGTGGGGAAAAGTGCTCCGTGCCGTCTCTATCTACAATTTATTCTACATGCTGGTATTGCTCGCGAAACAGCAGCTTGGCAGCCAGGACCTTCCCTGGTCTGCCACCATCCCCATATGCTCTAGCCACGTGCCTCCTACCCCTATACCACGCCTCCGTCTCCGCTAATTCCTCACATTCCTTGAGCCCTTCCCTGATGCTGGCCAGGAGCGTGTCAGATGGCGCTGCACAATACTCTTTCTCAAGCTTCCCTAATTTTGCTTCCTTTTTGTCAATTTGCCCTCTTATGTACTTCAGTATGCCCGCTGAAGTGCCCATGCAGACCCCCCTGATTGTCACCTTAAATGCCTCCCATAGTAATGCCTGACTATCAACTGACCCGGTGTTCTCAGCAAAATAATGCACAATGGCAGTCCTAATTGTGTCTACAAAGATGGGATCCAGTAGAGCCCCTGCCCGGAAGCGCCACGTGAAAGGATGGCGGGGGCTGGTGTGGATGCGTAGTCGCACCACCACAGGGTTGTGATCCGACAATGTGCGGGGGAGTACATGTATGTGCGTGACCCAGTTATGTGCGCCTTCGTCTAGTAACCAGTAGTCCAATCTGGACCAACTATTATGGGCGGGTGTGATATGTGTACCCTCCACAGCGTGCTCATTCCGCAGCCTCCAGACATCAACGAGCCTCATTTCTGACATGGCGTCACGCACATATTGGGCGACCTTAAGTGTTCGGGCCCCGCCGGGTTCGACTTGTCTACCAGTGGGTTAAGGTGCGTGTTCAAGTCCCCTCCCCAAACAACCGCCGCCTCCGGCCATGAGCGCAGAACTGTAAGCATCTGTACAAAGGGAGTAGGATCATCCACCACTGGCCCATACATATTGATGATGGTGTGGTCCGTCAACCCCAGTTTGCTCTGCACCATCGCACATCTCCCCTCAGCATCTGTATGCGTGCGCGTGGGACGGAAATTGACACCCTTCTTAACTAGGATGAGCACTCCACGTGCATAGGACGAGTAGGATGATGCCAATCTAAACCCCAACCACCTGCTTCCAACCTTCGAGTCAGTGTATTTGGTGAAGTGAGTCTCCTGAAATAATCCAATCTGTATCCTCTGTCTATCTAGATACGACAACACTTGTCTAATCTTTATTGGCGTGTTGAGGCCACGAACATTCCATGTCATGCACTGATACTCTTCACCCATTATCTAACTCGAAGCAGACACTCATAGAATGGTCATGCAATCTGGAACACTCCTCGTCGCGCAACATCCTATACAACTGTGCATGTCTCAAGCTGCTGCATCTCCTGACATACTCTGCACCCCAGTCCCAACCCCCACCCCCCATACACTCCAGCAACCCAATCTTGCCGAAGCCAATATCCCTAAACATCCCAAAAGTAAAGCACAACACAGCAATGGTGGAGAACACCCAAGTAGGGGACGCAGAGGCGCTCTACACTCCCCGTGGCATGCCAGAGGGAGGGTCCGCCTCAGGTGATCTATCAGCCCCGCATACACACCCAACATAGCATTGCATTCAGAGTACAATAGACGAATATCTTGAAAACTCAGGCCACAAATATCAACTGGGCTCTAACCTAGTCATTGTCCGCATAGTCTGCTACATATCTCGTAGGGCCCCAGAGGGCAGAACCGCACAATCCCCCTGTGTGCATGACTTAACTCGACATGGGCCAGGAAGAGAGGGTCTGCGGCCTCTCCAGGGCCCAACAGTCCGTGATCATCACACAAGCAGTAATGACAGTGTCCCCGCCCCAGGCAGCCACAAGCAAATAGAACATTAAATTGAAACACAACCGCCCACCAGGCCAACAGGACACATAGAGTAGGTATGGCAGACATAGGAAATACGATCATATGGCAGAACCAGGCACCGCCCTGTTATTCGTCCACGTCTGAAGTACGTTCCGATGCCCGCTTCTTTCTGCGGAGTTGCTTTGCGTGGTCCATGGAAAGCTTAGGATTCATGAAAATCTTGGCACCCCGGTCCACCCCTATGCGCAGCTGTGTGGGATACAGCAAGGCATACAGGACTTGCTCCTTCATGAGGAGTTGTTTGACTCCCTGGAACTCTTTCCTGGCTGCCTGCACTGTGGCCGTGAAATCTGGAAAGAAGGACAGTGTGTTGCCCTGATGAGTAATGGCGCCCTTCTGGCGGGTGACTCGCAAGAAAGTGTCCCGGTCCCTGAAATTCAACAGCCTCGCAATGATGGGCCGGGGCGGGGCCCCCGGTTTTGGACGTGGTGCCAGGGACCTGTGCGCACGTTCAATGGCAAACATAGGAGAGAAGCATTCAGGCCAGCAGATTTCCTTAAGTAGTGTCTCCAGGAAGTCCTCAAGACGGTCCACATTTGTAGATTCCGGAAGGCCTAAAATGCGCACATTGTTGCGTCTCGAGCACGCTTCGATGTCCTCATTCTTAGCCTGTATGACCGCCAATAACTGCGTGATATCGTTGGTTTTAGACGCTACTTGCTGTAGACCATCTTCAGTGTCCGAAATTCTTTGTTCAGCTTCGCCAAGCCTCGCCGCATGCTTGTCTAGCTTTGCAGACATGTGATCCATTCGGCCGCTCAAGGCTTCTATCTTTCCATCGATAGATTGTAGGCTGGCTTGCATGGCAGAGAGTGTCTTCACTAGGGCAGCTGGGGCCTGGGAGGCAGATTCTAGCTCAGAGTCAGAGGCGTTCTGCTGTGTCTTACCTCCCTTCCGCAGCTCGAACGTGAGCTTCGGCTGGTTCTTCTCCGGCCTTCCCATAGTCGCTCGCGGTGCACCCCCAAGGGTATCAGCTAAGGTCCACCGTGTGCACTACGCCGTCCCACCCCACGGGGCGAGTACTCCAAATGGGTCCACGCTTGATATTTATATGTTCCCCCCTCCCTGCAGGAGCGGAGCAGTATACCGGGGTATGTTGTCCCCCCGAGTGGCAATCCGCCGGTGCAGTAATGCCAATGCATCGCTGATCCGATGAGGTGTGTCTCCCGCAAGCGGCGAAGTGCGACTGAGCAGTTTCCAAGCGCTAAAATGGCCGCTGTGCGGGGTAGAAATGCCAGTTGGGGGAGGCGGTAGTGCAGCAAGTTTGGAACCTCAGCGCCTAATGTCCACCCTGAGCTGCATGCGCTCCGATATGTCTAAAGCGCCAGTGAAAGCGCAAAACGAGCTTCCTTCCTCCCCCGTCCTTTATGCCCACCAGAAATGTTTATGTGAAGGCCGGGAGGCTCAGTACAGCTCACCCAGTCCGGAGTTATGCAGCCGACGGCAGGATCAGATATAAAGGGCCGCTTGATGCCCACAGCCCATGGCAGAGGAAAGGTGCGCTAATTCAGCCAAGCTGCGCCGCCGACTGTGGTGCAAAGGCCTCAGGTCCACTCGTCAGGGCAGGCCGCCGACAGCGCTCGTATTAGGCCCCGCTCCTCCCGCAGCAGCCTCCAGCCTCACTCCGGCTGCCGCGGTGACGCGATCTAGGGACAACAGCACCTCGCAGCCGCGACCCGGCTTCAGTATCGCAGCCCTCTCTGTCCGCACATCGCTCCGCAGGGCACCATGAAGATGGCGAGCGGGAGCACAGCTAGGGGTCGCAGCGGGTCTCTCTCACCGACCCACCGCTCCAGGCCGCTCTTTCCGGGGTAGTGACGAAGGCGTCCGCCCCCGGTTCACGTGGGCTCTCCCGCTCAGCGCCAACAGCGGATTTCAGCAGCGCCCAGGTCGGGAAACGATTGCTGGAGAGTTTTCAGGTTGTTGGGCCCACGGGGCTCAGGATCGCTGAAGGATATTCGAGGCGGCCGGCGGAGCAGCACAGTTATGCGGCCATCTTGCCTCGCGCCAGGCCACACCCCCCAATGTATAGTGGACTTTGCTGCATCTTTCCCACTGGCAACAGCCCAAGATAGTTGGACCGGGGCCTCACCGGGACCGTAGCCAGCACCTGCGCAACTATGCATCACAGAGCATGGAAATAATGGCCTGTAGGAGGTTGGCTTAGTATATGATGTACACTTATTTAAGTGAAGCACCCTGCACTAATCCAGACAACCCTTATGGTGATTTTAGTGGTCTTAGACAACCATAGAAAGCTCTCTAAGTGGTAGCTGTGGAGAGCAGCCTTTAGGCTTAGCCCAGAAAGTGTTAAGCAGCTTATTTTATCAAAGCTAATCATATAGTGTAGGTTAAAAAAAAACACACAGTGTAGTTATAAAAATAAGTATATTTATTGTACACACTCACTAACACATAGGCATATCTCCTACGCATAAATACATAGTGGTCTCCAGGGGCAGACCAAACCATATACTAAAGAAGTGGAATTCGAACTGCAACCAAAGGTGGGACTTGGACCAGAAGACTCAGAAGTGCTGGGGACCCAAGGAACCCCCCGAGGTAAGTACCCAGGTACAGCTCAGCTCAGCAGGGCAGTATCGTGTCTGGGGTTGGCAGCAGCACTAGCTTGCTAGCAGACCCTCGAAAGCTGTTACCAGGAGTAATGAGGGCCTTTCGGAGGAGCCCCTGGTACATGGAATCATACCTCCAACACCAGTAATGGTGTTGGGGTATGATTCTAACATGTTTGATACCAAACATGACCAGTTTTGACACAGACAATATATAGTTATCCATCACTTAATGACGCATGGAAACTAAATTGATCAAAATGGCTGACCGTACGTACAAAGCCTTGAGAATCGACTCCGGGGTTTTAGGGCATGTCCTGCTCATGCAGGGCACCCTCATACTTATAACCTAGCACCCAGCCTTCAGGATTGAAAGGCCTGCTTTAGCGGGGACTTACAGGTTTTAAGTGCAGTGACCTCAGATATAAAGATACTTATATCTGTCGTAAGTAGTGCAGCAATGGCAGGCCTGTAGTCACAGTTTGAGTGGTCTCTCATGGGTGGTATAATACATGCTGCAGCCCATGGGAAACCACTGGTGTACCTATACTCTCAGTACCTTAGTACCATATACTAGGGACTTACATTAGTACACCAGTAGCCAATTGTGAAGGCACTAAATGACTTACCACAGTCAAATTTAGGGAGGAAGCACAGTGACTGGGGTTGTGATTAACAGGATCCCAGTCAGACTAGTCAGAAAACAGAATAACACCAGAAAAAGTGGGGGTAACCATGAAAGGAGATTCTACTTTCCTACACGGCCCAAAATGCATGTGGTGCTCATATGGTGGAAGAAAACAGTCCAGCCTCTTGGATTTTCTATTCAGGGGAGCGTTAGAGAATGCACCGTGGGATGTTGTGGCTGAGACCACTAAGCTCTCCAGGATACAGTGTTGGTTGAGTATGTTTGGGTCTCCTGGGGTGGGGTGGTAGTAACGGGCAATCATCCTATTCAAGCCAAGTTCCCAAAAGGACATCAGAGAGGGTGTCATTGAACATGAGTAGCAGTTCTGAGGGGAGGACATCCAGGTTGCAGCATCTTTGTCAAGACGTTAGTTTAAACTGCCACTGAGGGCAACTGAAGGTCGAAGACCTAAGCTGCCCTCCGCACCACCACTGCATAAGACGCTCCCGTCTCCATTGCCACTGTAGAGGGAGAAAGTACAACAGGATCTGGAGAAGTATCCTGTACCCTGGCTTTACCCAGTTCTTCACACCAGTCCATGTTAGTGCTTACTTCATATGGCTGGTATTCCTCAGGGTCCAGCGACCCCTCCCATTCCACTCAGAGTCTAACCCAAAGGAATAGGGCTCAGTCTCAGAATGGGGATGTTGCCACCGGTGGGTGCCAGTGGGGCCAGGAGCGTCGGCATCAGGACAGGCGTCGGGAAGGTCGAGGTGGTACGAACTGTGCCGGTCCGGATCCGATAACAGATTCTTGGGGTCCAACTAGAGCCGGGGCGGAGCCACCAATGTGCAACCAGATGAGGCCCCTTCTGACTCCATGGGGCCTGAAGGTGCGCCAGAGGGGTCAGGCCACCCAAATATGAGGTATATGGCCTCATAAAACTCCTTTAGTTGAGCAGGGGACAATCCAGCTCCTGGAAAGTCGGGGTGGGCAGAGTAGGCGCAGGTTCTACTGTGGAGCTAGGCCTTGAATGTCAATGCTCCCTTGTCTCATCATCCGACAAACGCTGAGAAGAAAACAAGTTACTTACCTGTAACTGTAGTTCTCCAGTATTGAAGCTTTCATAGATTCACATGCCTGTATCATTCCCCGTCGTCGAGATGGGAGTCTCTGGTATATAAAAAAGCAATGCTTAGTTGGATAGCAAACTGAAAAGAGACCTAGGCCCATTTCCCTTTTGTAACCCTTAACCTTTGTTATGTAAAAGAGACCAAACTTACCCCTGAACCAATCAGCCCTTCACCCTCTAGAACACTCCTGAGAGAACCTTTTCCCCCTCAGATTTTCGTGCACTTGTGCTTTAGACACCTTTCGTGCTAAATCCAAGGTGAGCCTCTCAGCGGAGGAGGGTGGGTCGCATGTGAATCTATGAAAGCTTCCAATACTGGAGAACTACAGTTACAGGTAAGTAACTTGTTTTCTTACTCCAGTATTGGAGCTTTCATAGATTCACATAGTTGAATCAGAATAGCGAGCAGTAAATCATAGCACGTTTTTTGTTACCTAAGACCTGAAACTAGGCAACGTCTGTAGTTTGATAATAGCAGTCTTCATATATAAATACATATAGAAAAAATTCACAAATTGCATAGAATACAATATACAACAATAAAATGTGCATATGTAACCAATAAAGGAAGGAGGGATGGTAAAGAGGGCTCACAGTCACTGGAAAAGGTTCCTTAGTACTGCTTGTCCTACGGCCACATCCTTCTCTGCAGCTGCTTCGAGGCAGTAATGTCTGGTGAAGGTATGCGTACTCTTCCAGGTAGCAGCTCAGCAGATATCCTGGATAGGTACCCCCGCAAATAAAGCAGTGGAGGTGGACACTGCTCTTGTAGAATGAGCACGAACACGTGCATTCAACGGCTTCCCCGCCGCCTGATGACAATATTGTATTGCACTTGAAATCCATCGGGCAATTCCCCTCTTTGACAAAGGAAAACCCTTCCTGGGGGCACTATAAGCCACAAACAGTTGGGAAGTCATGCGGATAGGCCTTGTCTTTTGCATGTAGAACTTCAGACAGCGTTGAACATCTAATGAGTGAAGAGCTTTTTCTGTTGCTGTTGACGGTTGAGGGAAAAACCTCTTAAGGATCAGCGGTTCATTCAGATAAAAATCTGTTGGCACTTTCGGAATGAATTTTGCATTATTCCTGAAAACAATCCTGTCCTCTTCAAACTAAAAATGGTTCTTGTATTGTCTGAGCCTGTATTTCACCCACTCTTCTGGCTGAAGTGAGAGCTATGAGAAGTGCTACCTCCCAGGATAAGAAGTTTAGGTCCGCCCTGTGAATTGGTTCGAAGGACTGCTTTATCAATTGAGATAGAACAATGTTCAACTGCCAGAAAGGTGGAGGAAGTCTTATGGGGGGAAAAGTCTGAAATAATGCTTTCATGAACTGTTTGATAATTCTTTCGGACCACAATGTTGGTCCAGAGAAAGTTCTCCTATATCGAGAAATCGCAGCGAGATGCACTTTAATAGAAGCATGGGCTAGACCAGATTTTGCTAACATTAGAATATATGGAATAATTTCATGTGCCGCTGAGTTAAGAGGATGAATCTTATGCTCTTGGCACCACAAACAGAATCTCTTCCATTTAATCTTATATGTCCTGTTTGTACTTTCCGCTCTGGCATTTGATAATATATTTCTGCATTCCGATGAAATATCTAGGTGTTGAAATTTGCAGTGTTCAGGAACCAGGCTGCTAAGCGTAGCGATTTCAGATCTGGATGAATTACTTGTCCCAGGGACATTGTCAAGAGTGATGGTATTGGTTGCAGATGAATCGGATGATCCTCCGACAGTAGGAGCAACTCTGTGAACCAGTGTTAAATGGGCCACCAAGGAGCTAGCAGTATTACTTTGCATGGTTCCTTCTTTATCTTTGTAAGAACGCGTGGCAGGAGGGGAATCGGAGGAAAGGCATAGACATAGACGCCTGACCATGCCATCAAAAACGTATTCCCCCAAGATCCCCGTTGGTGATGCCAACTTGAGAAGAACCACCATTTTTTGTTCTGAGCTGTCACAAAAAGATCCCGTCGGCACTCCCCATTTGAAGAAGATGCTTTGCAAGATGTCCTGGTTGATCTCCCACTCGTGGCAGGTCGACTTTAGTCTGCTCAGAGTGTCCGCTTTGATATTCTGATCCCTTGGAAGATGTTCCGCTTTTAGAGACACTCCGTGTTGAACAGCCATATCTTTTGTGCTTCCAGCGACAGGGAGAGTGATCTTGTACCTCCCTGCTTGTTAAGATAATGCATCCCAGCTGTGTTGTCTGTTCTTATTAGTACAGATGCTCCCTGTGTTCTTGGTAGAAAAGCCAGCAATGCCAAGCCCACCGCTCTGAGCTCCAGCAAGTTGATGTGAAGTTGTTGTTCCTGCAATTTCCACCGACTGCTGACCTGCAGGCCCTGAAGGAATGCCCCCCATCCTTCCAGGAATGCATCAGTGGTAATTACCAATGGAGCCGGCTCGGTCAGGAAGGAAAGATCCACTGAAATGTTCCTCTTTTGGGTCCACCATGCTACTGCTTACACCATAGCCGGTGTGATCTTCACCTTGCCTTCGAAGGATCCCGCTGCCTGATGGAATTGCTGATCTAGTTCTCCCTGTAACAGACACATTTTTAGTCAGCACAAAGGAACGAGAGAAATGCAAGAGGACATTGTCCCTAGTAGCGACTTATAACTGCATACTGAAAGATACTTTTATCTTGCGAAATTCTGGGAAAGAGACATGAGATCCAGTTGCCTCTCTATGGAGGGAAATGCCTTGTTTACTGTGGTGTCCAGAATCACCCCAGGAACGTGATCTTCCTGGAAGGTTCAAGGGATGATTTTTCTACATTCAAAGTCAGCCCCAGTTCGGCAAACAATTGTATACCTGCCGTTGTTGACATCTGGGCTAAACTTTCTAATGGCGCTTTTACCAACCAGTCGTTCAGGTATGTGGCAGGGTATGCTCAGACGTGAGTCCCTTGTTCACTTGGCCACTGGATTCAAGATTGCCTGGCTGATGAGGATTATGAATCCGAAACCGGTCCCAGGATGCTTGTTTCCGGTCCAGGGAAGACATGGCTTGGCGGTTCGGGCTGGATGGTTCCCAGGAGGCACAGGGTCAGACTGATTTGCATATAGCCATGTCTGAACAGGGGTGGCTGAGTGAACTAAAGAATGGTGATGGATTAAACCCAGATCAGTTGACTGGGGGTGAGTGTTTGATTTGTACAAACGCTCCGTCCATCATCCCCTTTTGTATCGCTTTGTTCGCCCTAAGTGTGGCAGGGTATGCTCAGACGTGAGTCCCTTGTTCACTTGGCCACTGGATTCAAGATAGCCTGGCTGATGAGGATTATGAATCCGAAACCGGTCCCAGGATGCTTGTTTCCGGTCCAGGGAAGACATGGCTTGGCGGTTCGGGCTGGACTGTTCCCAGGAGGCACAGGGTCAGACTGATTTGCATATAGCCATGTCTGAACTGGGGTGGCTGAGTGAACTAAAGAATGGTGATGGATTAAACCCAGATCAGTTGACTGGGGGTGAGTGTTTGATTTGTACAAACGCTCCGTCCATCATCCCCTTTTGTATCGCTTTGTTCGCCCTAAGTGTGGCAGGGTATGCTCAGACGTGAGTCCCTTGTTCACTTGGCCACTGGATTCAAGATAGCCTGGCTGATGAGGATTATGAATCCGAAACCGGTCCCAGGATGCTTGTTTCCGGTCCAGGGAAGACATGGCTTGGCGGTTCGGGCTGGACTGTTCCCAGGAGGCACAGGGTCAGACTGATTTGCATATAGCCATGTCTGAACTGGGGTGGCTGAGTGAACTAAAGAATGGTGATGGATTAAACCCAGATCAGTTGACTGGGGGTGAGTGTTTGATTTGTACAAACGCTCCGTCCATCATCCCCTTTTGTATCGCTTTGTTCGCCCTAAGTATGGCAGGGTATGCTCAGACGTGAGTCCCTTACTCACTTGGCCACTGGATTCAAGATAGCCTGGCTGATGAGGATTATGAATCCGAAACCGGTCCCAGGATGCTTGTTTCCGGTCCAGGGAAGACATGGCTTGGCGGTTCGGGCTGGACTGTTCCCAGGAGGCACAGGGTCAGACTGATTTGCATATAGCCATGTCTGAAATGGGGTGGCTGAGTGGGCTAAAGAATGGTGATGGATTAAACCCAGATCAGTTGACTGGGGGTGAGTGTTTGATTTGCTCAAACGCTCCGTCCATCATCCCCTTTTGTATCGCTTTGTTCGCCCTAAGTGTGGCAGGGTATGCTCAGACGTGAGTCCCTTGCTCACTTGGCCACTGGATTCAAGATAGCCTGGCTGATGAGGATTATGAATCCAAAACCGGTCCCAGGATGCTTGTTTCCGGTCCATGGAAGACATGGCTTGGCAGTTCGGGCTGGACTGTTCCCATGAGGCACAGGGTCAGACTGATTTGCATATAGCCATGTCTGAAATGGGGTGGCTGAGTGGGCTAAAGAATGGTGATGGATTAAACCCAGATCAGTTGACTGGGGGTGAGTGTTTGATTTGCTCAAACGCTCCGTCCATCATCCCCTTTTGTATCGCTTTGTTCGCCCTAAGTGTGGCAGGGTATGCTCAGACGTGAGTCCCTTGCTCACTTGGCCACTGGATTCAAGATAGCCTGGCTGATGAGGATTATGAATCCAAAACCGGTCCCAGGATGCTTGTTTCCGGTCCATGGAAGACATGGCTTGGCAGTTCGGGCTGGACTGTTCCCATGAGGCACAGGGTCAGACTGATTTGCATATAGCCATGTCTGAAATGGGGTGGCTGAGTGGGCTAAAGAATGGTGATGGATTAAACCCAGATCAGTTGACTGGGGGTGAGTGTTTGATTTGCTCAAACGCTCCGTCCATCATCCCCTTTTGTATCGCTTTGTTCGCCCTAAGTGTGGCAGGGTATGCTCAGACGTGAGTCCCTTGCTCACTTGGCCACTGGATTCAAGATAGCCTGGCTGATGAGGATTATGAATCCGAAACCGGTCCCAGGATGCTTGTTTCCGGTCCAGGGAAGACATGGCTTGGCGGTTCGGGCTGGACTGTTCCCAGGAGGCACAGGGTCAGACTGATTTGCATATAGCCATGTCTGAAATGGGGTGGCTGAGTGGGCTAAAGAATGGTGATGGATTAAACCCAGATCAGTTGACTGGGGGTGAGTGTTTGATTTGCTCAAACGCTCCGTCCATCATCCCCTTTTGTATCGCTTTGTTCGCCCTAAGTGTGGCAGGGTATGCTCAGACGTGAGTCCCTTGCTCACTTGGCCACTGGATTCAAGATAGCCTGGCTGATGAGGATTATGAATCCAAAACCGGTCCCAGGATGCTTGTTTCCGGTCCATGGAAGACATGGCTTGGCAGTTCGGGCTGGACTGTTCCCATGAGGCACAGGGTCAGACTGATTTGCATATAGCCATGTCTGAAATGGGGTGGCTGAGTGGGCTAAAGAATGGTGATGGATTAAACCCAGATCAGTTGACTGGGGGTGAGTGTTTGATTTGCTCAAACGCTCCGTCCATCATCCCCTTTTGTATCGCTTTGTTCGCCCTAAGTGTGGCAGGGTATGCTCAGACGTGAGTCCCTTGCTCACTTGGCCACTGGATTCAAGATAGCCTGGCTGATGAGGATTATGAATCCGAAACCGGTCCCAGGATGCTTGTTTCCGGTCCATGGAAGACATGGCTTGGCAGTTCGGGCTGGACTGTTCCCATGAGGCACAGGGTCAGACTGATTTGCATATAGCCATGTCTGAAATGGGGTGGCTGAGTGGGCTAAAGAATGGTGATGCATTAAACCCAGATCAGTTGACTGGGGGTGAGTGTTTGATTTGCTCAAACGCTCCGTCCATCATCCCCTTTTGTATCGCTCTGACCTCTTGACCTGTCGGTGGAGTACAAGGGGGAACTGAAGGAATTCTAGAGTATTTCCGAATTGTATTGTATTGAGGACCCATCTGTCGGTCGTTATTTTTTGCCAATGATGCAGATGGGAAGCAACTGTTCCACCCAGGGGAACTTGTGGAGGGGAAGGAATACACGTAGCCGGATTCTGAAGGTTGTCATTGTCTTCCACCATTGTCCTTTCCTTGATGACCTCCTTTTGCATAGCTCCCTGCCTGTCTTTGACCATATTGTTGACGGTATGGTTGCGGCGATGTGGAAAAAGAGGGGTATCTGCGCTGTTGGTAACCTCCTCTATAGGATGATTGGCCTCTACCTCGGGCCCTCGAAAGAGCACTTTACGGTACTGTAGTGTTTCTAGGGCCTTTGCAGTGTCTGTATCTTTCTTGATACCTTGAAGTGCCTCATCCACCTGCTTCCCAAACAAATCCTCCGCGTCGAAGGGGAGAGCCAGAATTTTATTTTGGACCTCTGGTCTAAAAGCAGTCGCTCTCAACCATCCCTGACTGCGTAGAACCGCTGCTCCTCCAAGCCACCTGAAGGCCGTGGTCGCGATATCCATCGCACAGTCAATGACTTCAGCCGAAGCCCTTTCTCCCTCTTGAAGAATCTGTTTTGCCTCCTGCCTATTATCTTCTGGGATGAGGTCTATGTAAGGTGCCATGTCACACCACACCTGCCTATCGTATAAGCCCAGAATGGCAAGGGCATTTGCTGCTTTAACTAGGAGAGCAGACATGGATGAAAATCTCTTTCCTGCATTGTCTAAGCGTCTCCCCTCTCTGTCAGGAGGTGCTGGTATAGGGGCTGAGGGATTCTTAGATTTTTGTTGCGCCGCTTGAGAAATCACGGAATCTGGTTTGGTATGGCCCAGTAAACAAGCTGGTGCGTCCAAAGGAGTTTTATATTTCTTCTCCAATCTGGCGAGCACAGGTGTAACTGTCGCCGGTGTCTTCATGACTTTTAAGCCTTCTTCCCACACATGGCTAACAATCGGGATAGCTCGAACTGACTTGCGGTACGGCTCCTTAAAATCATATAGGAAACACTCCATTTGTGTCGTAGACATCGGAAGCTGGAACCTTTTCGCAGCTCTCTCCATTAAATTATGGAATCCGCTAATGTCCTCTGGCGGAGAATCAACGGGTACTGGTGAGGGAGATGCAGTGATGGAATAAGGTAATCATCCCATCCTTTGTAAGGATCTTTTATTTCCCCCTCCTCCTGGTCATCCTCGTCAGTGGTGACAGGATCCTGGTGGTGTACTGTTTGAGGAGTTGTAGGTGTAGGGTCTTTCAGTGACTCCCTACTTCTAAGTGGAGTAGTAGGGATGGAGCGTGGATGCGAGGCAGGGATTTCCTGAGAAGCTGGTGTTGGCAGAAATCTCTTTTTATAGTCTGCCAGCATAAACGGCAGCTCCATCATCATGGATGATGGCATGCCAACCATGTCTTCCTGGTAGCCCTGGCGATAGTGTTGTTATGGAGGATATTGATACTCTCCGAATCCCTCCTTATAGTCATCTTCTTGACATTTAACATGTAGCTGCGAGGGGCTACTGGCGTATCCAAAGGGTCCGTCATCCTCCTCTTCTTCTGAATCCTGCTCCTCTAGTAAGTGTGATGGCACCAGAGGAGTAATTTTGCTTGGGGAGGTGATCTCTGGTGTAATCCTCCTCTCCCTGACAATTTCCAGCTTTCCTGGTGTTTTTTCCCCTCGTCAACGAGCCCGATGACGAGATCGCCGTCGACACCAACGTCGTCGATGCCGTCGTCGATACCAAGCGTAGTGATGTATCCATCGTCGACGACGTAGTCACTGTCGTCGATGTCCCCATCGTCGTCGTCACTGTCGTCGTCGCTGTTGAAGTCGTCGGCGGCGCCGTCGTCAATGTAACCGGCGTCGGCACCATCGTCGACGATGGCGCCGTCGACGGAGAGGCAACTGTCGTAGGCAATGATGGCTTCTTTGATACTAGCTTCACCTCAATCTTCGTCATCGACGATGATGACTTCTTCGTCGACGATCCCGACGACGATGCAGGTTTTTTGGATTTTACCTCATGAGGCATAGAAGACGGCTTCCTGAAGGTTTCCTTGGCCTGAGGAGGAGATTTTGACGGCTCCGAACTCGTCTTTATTGATGGTTTTTCTTCTGAAGCATGTCCTTTGCTCTCCTTTTCCTCAGACTGAGGAGATTTTGAAGGACTGCCCCTAAAAGACCCATGAGTGGTCTTTTTGAGGGCCTTCTCAGGACGTTCCTCTGAGGAATGAGTATGAGGAGATTTTCTTCTCTTTTGAGATCTCCTAGATGTTGAGGAGGATGCCTCATCACTATCACTGGAGATAACCTCTTATCTGGCCTTTAGCTTCTGAAGCCATATCAAAAGGCGCCCTTCACGGTCCCTCAGGATCTTACTTGAAAAAGTGCGACATACCTTACAGTCTTTGGCCTGGTGATCCGGGTATAGACAGTAAATACAGCCAGCATGAGGGTCATCAGTATAGAGCCTCTTCTTGGAACAAGTGGCACAGGCTCTAAATAAACCTTTCTTCTCCTTTCCAGACATTCTCTGAAGGATGAAGTTGAAGACAGCCAAGAGTAGTAAAAAAATCCTGATGAAATTCTAAGAACAAAGTTCTCAAATGAGGTTGAAAAAGTATAATTTGAGCAGAGCTCAAAGGAGACTCTAGCACAACGTGCGGTAGAAAATCTGAGGGGCAAAAGGTTCTCTCAGGAGTGTTCTAGATGGTGAGGGGCTCTGATTGGTTCAGGGGCAAGTTTGGTCTCATTTACATAACGAAGGTTATGGGTTGCAAAAGGGAAATGGGCCTAGGCTCCTTTTCAGTTTGCTATCCAACGAAGCATTGCTTTTTTATATACCGGAGACTCCTGTCTCAACGACGGGGAATGATTCAGGCATGTGAATCTATGAAAGCTTCAATACTGGAGTAATTCGAAGATCTCTTATACTTCTTTTTGTGTGAAGACTTACTTGAATGTCCCGAGGCTTTGGAGAGGGACGAGGATTGAGGATTCCACGACCGCTCCCAGGACCTTACCCTCGACCTCAATTGTTGTGGTGTCGCCCGCTGTGCCGCCATGAGCTGGAGGGACCCCACCCGCAAGGCCTCAGGATTCGTGTTGCTGCAGTCGGAGCACGACTTTGGGTCGTTGTTGCGCTCGAGCCACCACAGGTATACAAAATGCGGATCCGTCTCCATCATCAGTCAATGAAAGGCTCTGCAGGGCTTGAAGTTGACTTTCCTGAAGGACATATATAGGTGCTGCGGAGGTCACTTCCACCGCAGACGACGCCATACACGGAGCCAAATAACACAATCTAATGGCGCACAGGGGTACTGCTCATGAAAAAAATCCGGATCCAATCTGACCAGGGTCGGCTTATGGGCGGTGGGACCGGGTGCAGCTGACCTGCTGACAGAAGCGCGAGCGGAACACACGCGCCTTCTGGAGAGATTGCGCGTTCTTAACTATGCAGCTCACTCGGCACGCACACACCATCTGAGCGATAGACCTGGCAAATTGCTGGCGTGGTTGATATCGCGGGAGGACCGGGCACTCCCGGTGGCAGCAATACATGTGGAGGGGAGGTGCCTGCAGTACGCGCAACGCCACATCCACGAAGCGTTTACGGCGCACTACGAAGCTTTGTATCGCTCCAGGCTCCGTGACCCCCACCCAGATATAGTCGGATACTTAGCCCCCCTCCAGATGCCGCAATTAACTATTGCACAACAGGATGAGCTTGGAGCTTCACTCACATCTGAGGAACTCCGTGACACCATCTTCAATTTGTCTAATGGTAAAACCCCTGGCCCGGATGGGTTACCGGCCGAGTTTTACAAAGCTGGCTCAGACATTCTAGTACCGAAACTCCTAAAAATGTATACAGTAGCCGTGGAGGACTCCGCTCTGCCTCCCTCTCTGAGCGAAGCTACCTTGATATCCATACCCAAACCTGGTAGGGATGCCACGCGACTGGGCTCTTATCGCCCCCTGGCCCTCCTAAACACGGACTATAAAATATTAGCATCCACACTGGCCCGAAGACTGGCACCTCTGGTTCCCCTCCTGGTACACCGAGATCAGAATGGCTTTGTGCCCACACGCCACACCTCCCATAATATACGCCGTCTGTTCCGTATTCAGAAATACGCTGTTCAAAATTGGCCTCGAGCGGGGTGCTTGGTGTTAGACCTGGAGAAGGCGTTCGACTCTGTCGAGTGGCCATACCTGGGGGCGGTGCTACAGAAGTACGTCCTAGGAGGCGGCTATGAAGCCATGGTGGACTTGCTCTACCACGGACCAACGGTCCGAGTCCGCACTGGTAAACTGATCTCTGACACCGTCCGTGTCTGCAGAGGCACCAGACAGGGCTGCCCCCTGTCGCCCCTATTGTTCTCCCTAGCTATGGAGCCTCTAGCCACGATTCTCCGGTCACGGGGGACGAATGGGGGATCCCACTGGCGGACGGTCTACATGTGGTTTCGCTGTACGCGGACGACCTGCTCTTATACGTCCGGGATCTGACGGCAATCCCAGATTTTCTCGCAGACATTTTCCAAGTCTTTGAGGAAATGTCGGGCCTACGGGTCAATTGGTCTAAATCGGGAGCTTACTCCTTCAACCCGGACACACCTGAAGCTGACATACACCTCGGCGGAGCAAGGCTGCAGTGGTACCCTACCACATTCCGCTATCTGGGCATACACATATATCGGAATCCAACAGATATTCTAGACGGAAACCTGATGAGAGCGATTGCCTCTATCCGTGCCCAGATTAACTTTTGGAAGACCCTACCCCTAAACGTGCCTAGCCGTATAGCACTGGCCAAGATGATAGTCCTGCCGCGACTATTGTACTACTTCTCCAATATTCCGACCTATGTACCTGCTAAAATATTTCGGGACATTGAGGTACTGCTTTGTGGCCTCATCTGGAATACGGGCCGGCCCCGCGTGGCCCTGGCCAAATTATATATGCCTACCGTCTCAGGAGGCCTGGCGATTCCCAACATGGAATTGTACTACTTGGCGGCGCAACTGCAGTGGGTGTCGGGATGGCTTAGTGGTAAGAATCTAGAAGACACAGCTTCGGATATCACTGTCTGGACCCAGGCACAGATCTGCGAATTATTCCACCCCCTGGCATGACCCCCTTGTCCCTCCCAGCTGCACCTAGCGGTAGCACGCAAGTACTTCCTCCGCTGCTTGCGTCTCACCCGGACCACGACACCATATGCTCCGATACTCCCTCTCCAAGGCACCCCTGGGGCGACGGGTGCATTGACGGAGACCCAGTTGGCCAGCTGGACACGAACGGGAGTGGAGACACTGGGTGACCTCTACGCTGAGGACGAGCCACTCTCTTTTGAGGTCCTCGCCGCCAACACGGACCTTCCAGCCGGGCAGTTCCTATTGCATGCAGCTATAATACGCACACTGACCACCCCCTGGGGAGCTATCACAGAGGTACCACCGATGCATCAATTCATGCAATATCTACATGTCATGGGCAACGGCTCTCATGTTATACACTGGCTGGCGCAGGCCCTCTTGGCACACACGCAGCCTTCACCGCGCCATTGAGGGAGACTTGGGCGACCGACAGAGGCAGAGAGTGGACGGACAAATAGTGGGAGAGAATACTGCTGGGGCCGACCAATATTCCACGCAACCCCCGTTTTAAGCTTATCCAGCTGTACATTCTACATTGGGCCTATCTCACACCTGACAAAATCAACAGATACTTCTCCCTTACAGATACAACCTGCCAGCGCTGCTCCCTAGTGGGAGCGGATCTCTTGCACATGCTCTGGCACTGCCCCAATATCCAATCGCACTGGGAAGAGGTCACAGCTGCACTTACACAATGCACCGGGGAACATGTACCACACACATGGGAAGCCTGTATACTGGGGCTTTACAAACACACGAAGTTGAACAAGGTGCCGACACGGTTCTGGGACATGGGTCTCATTACAGCCAAACGCCTACTCACCAAACATTGGAAGGCTGCTACTCCCCCGCACATCCGACACTGGCACACATCCTTCATTAATTGGGCACGGGCAGAGAGTGCAGTGCTCTGCCGGGAGGAAACAGCAGGCCTCCGGAAGTTTCCTATTGCGCAGACTTGGGACGCTTTCCTTAATTCCTTTCAGCGGGCTTGCCAGGAACGTGAGGCGCACTGAGATGGCGTGACTTGCCACTGCCGCACTGACACGAGACGTTCCGGAATTCTGTGACCCTCGCCCCCACCCCCCCTCTTTCCCCCCCCTCCTATCTGACTGCCACTGCACCCATGCCATTACTAGTACTTTTGCTTCTCGCTCACCCGCTATGACCGCATGTGCACTACATTGCGCCCACGCCCACGTGCTCGCTCTCCCCCTGATCACTCTCGCCACCCGCCCCACCACCTGTAACAGTTCGCTGCCCTCCCCCCGAGATCGCTAACTACAGACCTCTCATCGCATGCCACGCTGACAACACTGCAGTTCTCTCACTCCCGCCCCACTATTACTCCATAGTTGCGCTTATACTTATTGTTGTTTACGCATCGGTCATGTTCCCCGACCGAACCCTATATTGCTATAGACAGCGACATTCCACATGCAGCGACACTGCTACGGGACAACACATGCCTGACGGCATGATGCACTCCCGACGGGACAACATCAGGTCCTCCCCTGTACACGCACACTGCACACCACGGTGAGGACGGATCCCCCTCCCTGACACTGAAAGATTGAACATGGAAGCAACCTTGCACCACTGCTGGGTGCACCCACATGACTACCACTGAGAGACGCCATGAGTATTAGGTTGTCGAATATCCCAGCCCTGATTATAATGGCCATGCTCTGCCGTCACCAGCGATGCAAGCTCATTTCCCTGCATTAGTGAGCTATACTACTATTCACGTGCTCACTTGATAGCGACCTCCCGCATATAGAACTCTCAATCCCTCAACAACCTGTCCACACCATACCTAGTACTTGCCTCTATCACTACACACTCTTTGTGTATATAGGTTGCAAAATGTCACGGACGCGCTGACGTGCCTACATGACTTATTGCAGAAAATGGGAAAATCAATGGACCTGCTTTTTCATCGTGCTAAGTGCTATATTATGTCCGCATGTTCTCCTTAAACTACGCCGCCGGACCCCAGAGTTGTCGGCTGAATGGCTGTGTCATCTTGCACAGCACTCCCTGTTTACCAACCATCGCGGCCGGCCCAGTGGGTTGTAGGCTACATGCTGTGTGATTACGAGATGGACTGTCTGGAACAATAAAGGTCTTTAATAAAAAAATAATAATAATAAAAAAAAAAATGCTATGTAAGGCTCTAAAAATGTAAAATAAAAGTAAAGAAAAAAAGTCAGCTGCGGACTTCACGCACAGCGGAAAAAAAAAAAAAATGGGCGGTGGGACCGGCGCGACCGCAATGGGTGCTGACCTCCTGCTACAAAGAACAGCTCTGTATTTTATGTGGATAGCTGAGTGGACTAGCAAAGCCAGCCTCTACCAGTGCTTTAAAACAAATTAAATGCATGTGAGAGAGGGGCTCTGGAGAGGTGAGGGGCATTTTTGCCAGGAGGTAGTGAGGGAGGCCTAGGAGGAGGTTGGGGGTGCCAAAAAAGATTTTTGCACAGGGCGCCACCAGCGCTAAAGCCAGCCCGAGTCTGACACCTGGGGAATTCAAAGGTAAGAAATCAGTGGCTAGAAGTCTCAAACAGATAAGGTAATTTAGTAATATTCAGTTGATAGACTGCGGATTATAAGGTTATGTTCAGCCGATAAGGCAAAGAAAGACGCTATCAAGATAGTGACGATGCGTTTTATATAAGCAGAGATAGAATGACTGGTGCATGATGTATGATAAGATCTATGAGGAAATGCAGGTTATACAAAGATGTATTTTTAATTTGCTGCTGTCAAAGCTGTTTTAATAAACAGCAAGAAGGAGAAGCATAATCCTTGCCTCCGAGTTCTTAATAAAATTTAAAATTCTTGATTTGTTAGATAGAATTTCTTTTTGTCGGGCCTGTGATCCAACAAAAGAACCTGTCGGTGGATGCATAATCCTCAAGTGAAAATATAGTTGGAATTTGGATCTCATTGGTCGTTCTGTTCTGGGAAGACATGCAAGTGAAGTGGCCAGTCGCAGAATTATATGAAGTGTCTAGAGTGGTGGTCTATGACTACACTACCTGAATAAATTTAGTTTAGGCAGAATTTCCCGAAACAATTGTCTGCTTCTGCTACGGGATGATGTATAATTTCCTCTAAATGGTTGCTGTAACATATCGCTGCCATTTTGTTATTGTGCAAAGGGATGCAAAATGGGTGCTGTTTTTTTGTAAAGATGATTATTGCAATCGAATCTGAAAGAAGTTCCAAACAATTGATATACATGCAGACTTACTGATACTGTTGCCACCAGTTGAAGAGTCTCATTCTGATCTGCTTGTATCAGATTCTAAGCGCATTAACTGAAATGTCCAGCTGTTCAATGCCTCGAGGTGATTCAGCCAGAAACTGAGTCCCGCACGAGCTTTTGAATATAACTGAATCAAGTCTGCATTGAAATACCTTTAGAGGTCCCAGAAAGGCACAACACACACAAGATTTCAGATGTACTATTCTCAATAAACTTTAAAAAAAAAATAATAAGGTGCAATTTCAGGAAAAGCTCTAATATGTATAGATCACAATGATTTGAAATTCAGACGGGTAGAGAATTGCCTCCAATTCAGATTAAGAAGCCTGCATTCTGAATTTAAATTCTGAGGGACCTTGGGTGTATGTGTTCTGACACCCATAATTGCAGCATAAATACCCGACTATCACCCTGTTCCCCACTTGCCCCTCAAGTCAACTTTTGAGACAATGTGGTTCTCGACTGTTGACAGTACCTGGGCTCAGTGGTCTGACCTACTGCAAGCATAGTGCAATGTCTGCTTTTTTAATAATTTCGGATCAGACTTGCTGGCTGTGTGTGTGTGGGCAGTTTCATAGAGGGATTGTGATTTGTTGCCCCTGTATGGGCCTTCCCCAGTCGGATTGGGGCCAGAAATTGGCCCGAGCACCCAAAACAAAGTGGTCCACATTTGTGGATCACAACTTTTCGTGAAGCATTGCTTGGTTAGTATCAGGGGGTTGATTTTGGGAGGAATTTATGTTACATAAAGACTTTTAGAGCTTGTAGAGTCAGTAAAATGGGTCAGGACTGAAAACTCGATTATTACACTACAGCTCACGTTGTAAATTGCCGCATTGTTTACACCGCTGCTGCGTCACAAAATTGTCGCAACGGCGGCGAAAAATTGTCGCAAGGGGCTTGTAAATATGTCCCTCCATTTTTAGTGGGTAAAGAAATAGAAAAGGCCAGTTGCACTACCCCCTGCACAGGAGGGAGTGGGACAACAACTACAGTGAGAGGAGGCAAGGGAGGCCGAAGTCAGATGAAAGCTAGGATATGGTGGGAATATTTTGAGTCTAGTCGTAGACCCAACATCCTATGATTCTGAGCAAATCACTTAATCTCCCCGTGCGTACCAAAAATGAATGTGTCCTGAACTTGTGCTCATGAAAAGCCCCGTTAGGTTGAGTTTGCGCTATAAGCACCAGTGTTGAAGATTAAGTGCCAGTACCCAGCACATGAAACCACTAGCTCAAATTAAACACCGCGTTCGAAGAGAACCACAATATGAGTCAGAGCCAGGCATCTGGATCGAGACAGGCATCTGAATCAACCCTGACTCGGGCCTTGGGTGGCTTACCCACCTGTACCCCTACCCGAATCAATCGGGGGCTGACAAGTGTCAGTCTAAGCTTCAAGTTTTCAGCTGCTTGTATTTAACAATAGTGTTAACGTGTAATATGGCCTCAGGACGTTTTCAAATCCGCTTCCAGCTGATAGAATTGCCTTAATGTGTGAGAGGCGAAGAAGAGGAAGGGGTATGTTTGAATATTTTATTTAAGAATTATCAGAGCAATGAACAACCGCCTACTGAACGCCGTGCACATCTTTTTCTGCTCAAACAAAATTTAAAGGTGTAATACCAAGTTCCACAGTTCTTTTTAAAATCAGTGCACCTTTCAGCTATTTCTGAACTCTATTACCAATTGATATGTGGAAAATCTACATGTGATTCACAAAAAAAGTAAAACAAAATGCTCTTTTCACATTTCTTTGTGATTATGCCAAATGGTTGCTTTTGTAGAGTAGCCTGGTTCATTTATAAGAGGAGAATATTTTAAGGGTTTAGCTTTATTTACTGTGATGTGATTGTGAATTAAATACTCTAAGCAGTCCTCAGTATTTTTTCCGAGGATTGTGTCCTGGCTGCAAATGTTTACTGGACCATTGTTTTAAAAAGTCCTGCCAAATTTCCCTGGTCCATGTATGATGCGCTGTCCCATTCCATGTTTTTATTTGAAATCTGAGACTTGTAGTCTTATTTATTGCATTCTAAATGTTTGATTTATGAGACTTGTAGTCTTGCTTATTCAATTATAAAATAAGATTTCAAGTGTCAGAATTCCACCCAAAAAAACCTGGCCTGGAGCAACCTGTCACGCATGAACCTGGCAATCTTGCCAGATATGTTTAAAAGCAGGGGAGCACCGGCCAGTTGCAGTGTGTTAGGTAACCTTTATTAATCAGGGTGACGTTCACAGTCTCCTAAAATTGTGCTTTTGTCCAGAATTTCTATTGTGAATTTCGACCCCTTGTCCTACATTTTTTCTGACACTGCCTAGAATTTCCCTCCGTGACAGCCTGACAGGTGGTCACCCTAGGCCGAAGAGACCACGGAGAGCCACTTTTGAAGGGCATCGGCCAAGATCTTGTACAATTGTCTGTTTTTGTAGTGCGAGGTGTCTTGTGCCCTGTTAGCCATATCTCTTATTGACCTGTGTGAAGAAGGGTTGATCATGACTCGTGCCAAGAAACTGCGAGTTTGTCTCGAAACATACAGCTCGTGTTTCCTTTGTCTTGCAGACCTTTTAAAGGAATAAGACGCTTGTGAGAGCAGCCGGGCCCACAACATCCGGCTGGATGGGCTGCTCTTGTTATCAGGCAGGAAACACTGCTCTCGGGAAGCTTCCGGTACTCGTCAAGTCATGCAGCAAACAGCTCACTGGGCAGGAAATCACGGATTTAATTCTAATAAATCACATCACGCCAGTAGATTCAGGCACTAAAGACGAGTTTCGGTTCTGGATTGGAATCTAAGATACCAGCTTTTATATTTCAACTTTCGCTAGTTGACGACAAGCCCGCTGTAGGTCATTTGTTATGATTATGTGACCCTCATCTTGCCTTCTTAGCAAGTCCAGTTAACCAGTTAGAAATGATTTCTATTTGATTCCGTTTCATAGAATGGACATCTGAACATTGAACTATGCGTATCAGAAAGAATGCCAATTGCATGAGTTAAAATAAAATATCCACATAAACCAAGGCTGCTGCTAGGCACCCATCACTATTGCTAGATGCTACTGGAATGAACTGGTATTTTCTTCACTGCTGTTACATCTGCAAAAACCCTTATGCCAGCACCTGGATCCAGTGAGCAGCTGTACAGTCTGTACCGGGTCAACTGGACTTACCACAATTGTTCCCAGCTGCCTTGAAATTATTCTGCTTCTACTAATACTGTGATGATATACATTTATCTCTGACATGGTGGGGCACAACACACCACTACATACCGATTAGGGCACTCTGTATGTTTCTCTTTCGCTCCCCCTCTCCCTTTCCTTCTCTCTTTCTCTCCCCTACCCCCAGCCCCTGACAGGAAGGACTGAGCAGCCATCCCCCCTTCAGTAGAGGGAAGACAAAGTTTAGCCAAAGACATTTTCCACCGTTTCAAGTTCCATAATAATTTCAGAAGTAGACCGTGTATTTCGTGGAAGACAGTTCGACGAATGAAAGCAGTCGTGGGACTACAGCCATCTTGGAAATCGCTATTCGGCCCAACCTAGATAACGGTAACATGAGCCAGAAGGCAACAGATTTGTGCAGAGAATATGGCTGCCCTGACGTTACCCTCGAGCAACTGATTTTCGATACAATACATTTGGACCCCAAATATCTAAAAATGCATAGCTCCCAGTGGATCTAATCCCCTATTCCCAAAGGTTTGGAATAAATGATCGGAGCATGCAAGAAATAGGCATTAGATTTACCCCAGTTTACCTGGAGTCCAGATAGTTTGCCAAAATGCTAAACATCTGATCTCTCCCAGGTTAAATACAACAGCATATTGTCCGCATATAATGAGATGGAGAGCAGTGTGCCATCAATATGCAGTCATTGCAAGGAGTTGCCTTGTTTGAGTATTAAAGCCAACGGTTCAAACGCTATGGCATACAACATTGGTGAGAGCAAGCAACCCTGTCTGGTAAAGTGCTCTGTATGATCTACCCAGTCATAAAACATGCTGTCGGATCAGTGTAGAACAGATGTGTCCAAGTAAGGAACCAGCTGCACACACCCATGCTAGCCATATATGTATTAAAAAAAAGTCTAATTGAAGGGCGTCAAACCCCTTATCAATGACAACAGCCAGCACCTAGGCCTTGGAATGGCCCAAAGGGGAAGATCCAGAAGGTGGACCAAACGTCTAATATTACGTATTGTGCAGCGAGGAGGTAGAAACCCGGACTTGTCAGGATGTATTAAAACATGGACCCTAGGAAGGAGCCGACTTACTAATTTTTTACTGAGGATTTTATAATCCACATACAAAATTGAGAGTGGCCTGATGAGCGAAATATGCTCCTCACTCTTACCCTTTTTTTGGAGCGGGACAATCAAAGCCTCCAAGATGGTTGGAGGAAGATTACCCAACTCTCTGGCTGCGTTATACAGCTTAGTTGGAACAGGTGCCAGATCATCAACACAGATTGAATAAAATTAGATGGGCAAACCATCGGATCCCAGTACCTTGCCCCTAATTAGGACTTTTATGGCCCGAACCTCTGGGTCTACAATCTTCTCCCTTCGCCTTTCAGGGCAGCCACTCTCCCCTTAGCCGGCGGGTCCCAACATCTAAGACATAGCTATGCAGTACTTGAGCAGCTGGACCAGGTTGCTCAGCATAGAGTTGAGAACAGAATCCTGAAATTATGTGTTGATTTCAAGCTACATACACCAGGCAGGTCGCTCTCCACGCTGCTGCATTGTTTCCCCTGCGTCCACCAGCCGCCTGATCGCATGGTCCAATGTCAATGACGATGACACCATCAAAATTTTGAACTCCGTCCACTCTGGATCTACGTCTGACCCATGCCCACACCACATCTTCAACAAAGCCAGAACAATCATCGCACCTCATCTCCGGAAAGCCATCGACATTTCCTTCAAGACAGCTACCTTCCTGGAGTACTGGAAGCACGCAGAGATCAACACCTTACTCAAGAAACCCAAGGCGGACCCCAAGGACCTCAAGAACTTCCGGCTCATCTCCCTGCTCCTGTTCTCGGTAAAGGTCATCGAGAAGACCTTCAACAAACAACTGACTAGCTACCTTGAGGAGAACAGCATCTCGGACCTGTCCCAGTCCGGGTTCCGCAGCAACCACAGCACCAAAACTGCCCTCATCGCCGCTACCGATGACATCAGGACCCTGCTAGACAATGGAGAAACCGCGGCCCTCATCCTCCTGGAGCTATCAGCTGCCTTCGACGCGCTCTGCCACCACACACTACGCACATGCCTCCCCAACGCCGGTATTCAAGAGAAGGCCCTGGACTGGACCACCTCCTTCCTCTCTGGCAGAACACAGAGCGTCCATCTACCCCCTTTCCGCTCCGAAGCCACCAAGATCATCTGCGGCGTACCCCAAGGCTCATCCCCCAGTCCAACGCTGTTCAGCATCTACATAGCACCGCTCCCCCATGTCGCCCGACTGCACGACCTCAACATCATTTTGTATGCTGATGACACCCAGCTGATCCTCTCCCTCACCAAGGACCCCCTCACAGCCAAAACCAATCTCCACGAAGGAATGAAGGCTGTCCCAGAATGGATGAGGAACAGCAGACTGAAACCGAACTTGGACAAGACAGAGGTCCTCATCCTCGGACCCACCCCATCGGCCTAGGTCGACTCCTGGTGGCCGACCGCACTAGGAATAGCTCCAACACCCACCGACCACGCATGCAACCTAGGGATCATTCTTGACTCCACCCTCTCCATGACTAAGCAGGTCAACGCCGTCTCTTCCTCCTGCTTCAACACCCTCTGTATGCTCCGTCCGCAAGATCTGCAAGTGGATCCCCACCGAAACAAGAAGAACAGTCACCCCGACCCTCATCAGCAGCAGGTTGGACTACGGAAACGCCGTTTACGCAGGAGCCTCGGCCAAACTCCTGAACCAGCTTCAATGCATCTAGAACGCCTCTGCACGCCTGATCCTTGACATCCCTTGCCGCAGCCACATCACACCCCACCTGAGAGACCTGCACTGGCTCCCAGTCAACAAGAGGATCACCTTCAAGCTCCTCACCCACGCACACAAGGCACTCCAAAACACGGACCAGTGTACCTCAACAGAAGACTCACCTTCTACACCCCCACCTGCCAGCTCCGCTCCGACGACCTCGCCCTCACCACAGTCCCCCGCATCCGATGATCGACCTCCGGCAGCAGATTGTTCTCCCACCTCGCCGCCAAGACCTGGAACACCCTCCCCATCCACCTACGGCAGACCCAAAACCTGCTGTCTTTCAGAAGACACCTCAAGACCTGGCTTTTCGAGCAGTAGCAGCACCCCCTACCCCCAGCGTTGTGAGACCCTCACGGGTAAGTAGTGCGCTTTACAAATGACGCATTGATTGATTGATTTGTTGATCTGCAGAATTCAGCAATAATAAAATTTTGGTGTTTTGTCTTTTGGGATTAACAATCCAAGCAAGCAGTCACCCAGTTTTTTCAAGTTCATCATGTGCCTTGATGATGTACTTGTGGTAGTCATATTAAATGAGTCATTCTATCAAACCAAACAATTTCTCAGTTTCTTCATCTAATCTGGGATGAGAAGAAGGTTCTTGGACCCCAGCCTTTTCTAATGTATTGAGAAGCTGTTCTTGTTGTGTGTTTGTTACTCTTCAGTTGTGCGCGGTCCCCCAATGAAGTAGCTCTGGACCTTAACTGCCTCCCACTTCAATAAGAGTGACGATGCTGTGCCCTCGTTCTCAGCTAAATATTTACAGGGGTCGTGGCTAAAGAGTCTTTTAAGACCATATTGTCTAAGGCTTAAATACTGAGTTTCCAGGACAGAATAGGGTACCTGGGGGAATCCCTGCAGAGTGTCAATAGTGAAGGATTATTATCTGAGTATGTCTTTGTGAGATACTCGAGCCCTGGAGTATTCTGCTGTATATAGTATTTTGTAGAGCAACTTATCCAAACATTCAATTAGACCATGCATTCCTGAGTAGTAAGAATATTCTCTGTTCACCAAAACGCACCCTCCCTAGGTCCCAAAGGAAGTACATACCACTTGTATGCATTAACAGCTGCCGGGGCTATGCACAAAGGGAGAAACCTGAAAAGGAAGCCTTTAACAACATATCATAATTCAGATAATATCTTCTGCAGTGCCAGGGGTTATCTTAAGAAGGACTATTCCAGAAGCGCTCTCAGGAGCAGAACCAGTGTTCTCCTCTGAGCTAGTCGTGCCCTCTGGCTTCTCGCCAGAGTGTGCCATAATTGCAGCCGCAACAAGCGCCCCATCCCAGTCATCCCGGGCCTGTTGGTGTGTGGGGGCGTTGCTCGAATATGAATTTACCTTGAAAATATTTAAGACAAGAGATGTTTAGCACATCAGGAACAATTGGTTGATTTAAACGGGGTGGGCCGGAAGAACAGGCAACAGAGTCGGGGTCTGAAGACTGTCTCAAAGCACATTGGTTTCAGCCGTGATTTTATACATCACATGAGGTGTCATAAAACAGTCTTACATTCCTTTGGAGACAGAAATCCGGGCCTAGTCATGGGGCCATAAATCTGGTATTTTGAAAAGAAGTGCAGGTGGGCCTCGACCTTGTGCAGACACAATGCAGGCCCAGTGGGTATGTGTCCAGATGTCTGGCATGGGGAGCGCGTGATCATTACGTGTAATGTGCAAGCTGTGTTCTGATTGGTTGTTTGTTCCTAGCGTAGGGGGTCATTATGATAGCGGTGAATCCGCCACCGGCAGCCTCGCGGTGGCAGATTCATTGCCATTGTGCGGCCATTCTCCGCCCGTCAGATGAGGATGGTGGGCAGTTTGCTGGCGAACTGGAAGTTCATTCACCACAGATCCAACACAGGCAATTGTTCTGATTGCCTATCTGACCCACCCCGCATCCAGAAAATGGTGGCGGTGCCTCGCAGGCACCGGCCGCCAGATTAGGATTCTGCATCCCCGTAAACCTGTGTATAGCAGTTCAACCTCCATTCACAGGCTGGCGGGGATGTACTTTGGGGACCCGTTGTGGGCCCCCCTTTTGCAGGAGCTTTTTAGTTTTGCACTTGGGGGGAGGGCAGCCCATGGTGCCTCCCAACATTTCCTGCACCATGTGGCAGGCATTGCATGGTGCCTGCCACGTAGTGCAGCGAAATGCACAACATGAATTTTTACCATTGTGGCGGGTGCTGCAGCCAGCAGCACCCACTGCAATGGTAAACATTCACAATGCTACCACCACAGTCGCGATCACATTGTACTTGCACTTGCAGGACCGCCGCCGTATAGGCAGCCGGTCCCAATCCCTGTAACGATGTCAGACGGACTTAACCGCCACCCTAATGACCCCCTTAGTGTGTCATCTGACTTTACAATGTTTTTGGGAATGTGCGCCCCTCTGATCAAACTTGTTTTATTGGGGCCTTTATCCTGAGACCATTGTGGTGCTGTTGCCTAGCTGTGGGATCGATCTGGTTTTCCCTGTTTGGGCGTTTGTCTAAGAGTCGGTGTCGATATTTCTGAACCACGATATTTCTGACTCGATATTTGTGCAACTCGATAGTTTAAACTCGATATTCTGTCTGCACACCGATTTAACTGTTAAAAAGCCACGTTTTCAGGAGCTTTCTGAAAGCAAGCAAAGAGGAGGCAGCCCTAATATAAGAGGGAAGGAGATCCCAGTACTTGATAGCTCCTGTAACAAAGCTACTTACTCCCTATTTCACTTTATTGAATTCAGAGGGCAAAACCTGTTTTGCTCCTCTGGATTTCAGATTTCTGCAGGGTTCACACCATGTAAAAGCTGCTTTCAGGTAATCGGGCCTGTATCATGCAAGGCCTTGTATATTAGGCATAGTGCCTTAAATTTAATGCTGTTTCTGATAGTCAATCAGTGGAGCCCTTTGATTTCTTTAGAGACTGATTGAAATTTTGAAACCTCTAGGAGTAACTTGGCTGCTGCTTTTTGCGAGGTATTGACCTTGTAGATTAAGATTCAGACCACTGAAGTAATCAACTTTTGCTTACACTAGTGATGTGATAACTGTTTTTTGGTGCAAAGAGGAACAAATGGGAGGATTTTATAGATTACCCTCAAAGTGTTGAAGAACGAAGAGACTACAGAATTGATTTGTTTGCTAAAGTTCAACTTGTCATCAAGCTGTGCCTCCCTTATCGAAATAAGCCCTTAACTCATTGTTAGCTTTGATCAGGGCAGTCTCGGGACAGAACCCAAACTGCGAGGGTCTAGCTGCTCTAGCAGATGGTTAGCATGGATAAAATGAGTGAAATGGAGATTCACAACTTTCTTTACAATTTTTGCGGGAAAGGGTAGTCTGGAGATGGGGTGATAGTTGGCTGGGTTCTCAGAGTCAACATTATGCTTTTACAAAAGAGGGAGAATGAAGGCTTTTTCCAGGTTTTTAGATATTAAAATATTTACAAGGGGCTAGCCCGCTTGTGCCTGTGAGGTCTGGTGGCCTAAGGCCTCCAGCATATCTGGTTTCCAGACACATAGTAATCAATCCATTACTAGACCTCTGCTGAGTCAGTGAATAAGCTGGATTGCCTGTCTAATTGCACTTATAGTTTGGCTCAGAATATCAGCGCATAGGACAGTCCAAGTTCTCAGAGCCTTTTCTTTGCAGTGGTAAATGAAGACCTTTGTCTTTGCACCACTGCAGTGCAGTCTGATAATATCAAGACTCGTGTGTTCTCAACAGTGAAAGGCCAGCATTGCGCGCCTGTCGTAAAATTAAGTTCATGTTCCATTGCCCTAATGCAGAATAGTGGGGTTCCTAGCAACACTGGGAGTACTGGCTTTGGGACTGACAGCCCGTTTAAAAACATTATTTGACAACCGTAGGTTCAGAGATTCTCATAACCAGGAAAGGAGGGGAAACATTCCGTGGTTTACCACTTCCCTGTTGTGCCCAGTACATATTCGTGCAGTGGTGGAGATTTATTTTTCCGCACTGCCTGCCTAAACATATCTAGTCGTGATAACCAATTATTATGTTTTATGTGAAGGCACCTGGGTTTCTTTGAGCTGGTGCTTAAATCTTTTTAGGAAATTAAGAACTGCATTTCCTGTCAGAGAAGTGGGAGGTAGGTAGTTCCTTTGTAAACAAAACAGCACTTCGCACAGAGAATGAAAATATGACTAGCCTTAGTGCTGGTAAGTTTAAATTCTATTAAGGACACGGAGACAAGGATTATGCCTTCATCCCTCGCTCTATTTTTTACAGCAGCAACTCAAAACATCACAAAACTACATTTCCCATGAACACTTGGGAAATCAAAAAGTCTTAGCAGGAGTCCTTCCTCTCTGTCTGCACGCCAAGCAGCCACCATTGTCCCTCTACGCTGTTTCCTCTTCCTCTGTCTTCACACAAAGCACATCCTGTCGGATTTCACGCATCCTGTTTAGCACCATCATTTCCTGCAAAAGAGGCAGTGTCAGAGGCGGAACCGGAAGCTAATGTAACATAGCACAAGGAAAGGGCGCTAGGTGGCGCACTAGCGGAATGGCCGACACTCCGTGAGGCTCCCGCAGTCCGGTCGCCTAAACTTCATTTATCCTGCAGATACACTCCTACACTCATCATCTAAGCGGTAAATAGTGATAGGGGAAAGGCTGCTGCTGCTTGCGGCGAAGTTTGGCTGACGGCGGATGCTGCCACCGAGCGCGGTGAAGATATAACTGGTGTGGCGGTGTTAGCCCCGAATTGCTCTGGTGCCTGCGACAGGGGAAAGCTGCTACGCGAGCGCCGTGGTCCCCACGTGGAGTGTAGGCCGCAGAGTGCACTGCGCACTGCGGCGGTCCCTGGAGACTTCTTGGCGGTGACGGACGGCGGCGACTTTCAAATACAGGTACCGGCAGCCCGCAAAAGTGAGGATTCCTGCAATAGATCTTAGTGCCATAACAGCCCGGGGAACTGGCGGCCTTGTGAAGGCTGGGGGCTGCTGAGAAGATGGCTCATAGACAGAGGACACTACACAAGGCATATTAGCTGCATTGGGAGCACTCTGCATTAGAAAGGGATGCGTGTACATTGCGCAGCACTGGCTATTACACAGTGACTACTACATTGAGGGCTCTAAGTTGTACCGACGCACCGACGGTATCATCGACTCCCGAGGGGGGACTGCAGGCCCTTGGAAGGCACAGGCTGACGGACATTTATCGCTACCCACACTGCAGGGCGCCACATGGGCTCCAGGGCGGGACGCTGTGTGATGGGCACTTGTTAAACTCTGGTACTGGCTGCATACGGCGCCTGGGCCTATACTCTTACAGCCACTGCTGACGCTACGGGGCACTTGATCTAACACACACTTGCCAGCAGATGCTCATGGGCGTCACGACAAGTGCATAGGGCCGCCCGATTGTGGAGTGCGTCGCTGGCTGCGAAAGAAGGGCCTGGCTACGACCACTGCTGCTCCCTATCTAAAGCCCAGAAGATGATGACATAGAATAGGGTCAGGTGGCGAGGCCCATTGGGTGCGCACAGCCATTGAGTTGCAAAACTGGTTGTACATCGCGGAGAGAACCCATCTCTGTGTTCCCCTCCCTGGGGGCATTGCACCAATTGCGCGAGGTTGAGAGACAGGGCTGGGGAGAATAGGCCCTGTTGATTGGCGAGGACATTCGAGACGACACTACTGATCGCAGTACAATCCACGCACCCGGAGGAGCTGCGGCTACGGGGGCATCATCCTGGTTTGAACTAAAAGGCGCTTGGATTGTGACACGGGACTACACTGCGGTGAACGGACATCGCAGGGACGACATGGGCCGCTTAGACTCCCGCCAGCCACGCCTCACGTTTGAGGCTAAAAAGACTCCGAAAAAGGCGCCAGCGACAGAGGTGCCTACCGAGGAGGAGACATTGCCTGACAAACGCTCTGGTGCTGCTAGCGATCTACAGGCCATACTCACAGAAATGAGGCAGGGCTTTACAACCATTGCGTCAAAAATGGACACGCTTACTACTCGAATAGAGGGCATCACTCATAAGCTAAACAGCCATGAGACCAGGATTAAGGAGGCGGAGCAGAGAATTTCGGAATCTGAAGACGTTACGGAGCAACTCAAGGTGGCGGTGACTCAAATGGACAAACTCATGCGTATAATAGACGCCAAGAATGAGGATATTGAATAGGCATACCCGAAAGTACAAACACGGGGAGGCTCGAGCAGTACGTGGAAAAAATGCTAATAGCCATCACAGAGGAGGGTGCACTATCTGCTCAGTTCATCGTTGAGAGGGCACATCGCTCATTGGGACCCCGTCCACCTCCTGGGGCAAATCCTTGTCCCATTATAGCCCATCTGCTAAATTATCGGGATCGGGACGTTGTCTTAAAGGTAGCGAGAGATAAGAGGCAACTTAACTTCTCTGGAGTATCCTTCACCATCTTCCCGGATTTCACAGCTCGGGTGCAGGAGGAATGCAAAAATTCAATGGGATAAAGCAGAAACTACGCCAAGAAGGAATGGATTATGCTCTTCTGTATCCAGCGCGGCTACGGATCACTCATCAGGGCAAGCAGAGCTTCCACATGACACCGCAGTTGGCGGAAACATTCCTCAAGGAGATGAAAAAGCGGAAGGAGAACCCAACAGGCCAGGATGAAGAAGATCAACTACTGCTGTCTGATGTGGAATGACTCGATTTTGTGCTTTGCAGAGACAGTTGAACAGTGGCCACACTAATGGAGGGCGGACACACCTTGGCCACGTGTGGCATTGAACTGCGGACCGATGTAATGTATACTATTGACTATGTTGGGTTTGTTCAATCCCTTACTGCTAGAACTGTTTGCATAACTTAGAGTAAGTAGAATGTATCACAATAGATAGATGTACCGGACACCCTTGCTATTTCAGGGGATTGTTGAGAATCAGCGATCTTCTGATCTATGGGTGTTCCCCTACTGTTTCATGGGATTGGTATGTTGTTGGGTGGGTGGGAGGGGGGACAGAGAATGACTGGCATGATTGGGATGCTTCAGTGGGAGGGGGGTGGGGAGAGAAGGGAGAGTTGGGGCAGGGACAGGGGGTCAGCAAGGGGGGGGACCAGGGGCTCGATTGGGGGGCCTCAGTGGGCGGGGGGTGGAGGAGGGGAAGCTCCTAGTTATTGTGTTGATGAGGGCAACTCGAACAGAAATACTGGACAGTGTGAACTTGTGGGACAATGCGGACTTGATGTGGACACTATGGTGGTATATCAGATATGTCGGGATTATTCTTGATGGGTGATTCCAATACAAATAGATGTACAGTATTATCCTGGAATATACGTGGCCTTAAAGACGCTCGGAAGTGCAGACAAATGTTAGTCTATTTCGATAGACATAAGGTAAATGTTGTGATGTTGCAGGAGACACATATCCCCCCACACACTAATCCTTCCTTTGCTAGCAGATGGGTGGGTGTCAGGGTGTTCTCTAACTACTCATCATATTCTAGAGGCACGGCTATTCTGATACATCGGATGCTTCCCTTCACACTCTTGGGTCAGCTGATCGACAAAGATGGAAGATATGTGATATTGTGGGGGAGGTTGGGAAGGCACACTGTTACCATTGCTAATTGTAATGCCCCGAATGTAGACACCCCGGCATTTTTTACATTACTATGGGGACAAATTTGGAACATAGGCTCCCGACACGTCATTTGGGGGGGGACTTTAATGTGGCAGTGACACCTAGATTGGATAGGGCGGATGGACAGGCTCAATACCATCCCAGAACGAGGGAGACACTGCAAGGCATTGTAGAGGAGGGTGGACTAATAGATGGCTGGCGACATTTACACCCCACGCTTCAGAAGGGAACACATTTCACCTCTTATACCAGAACATGGGCGAGAATAGACTACTGTTTTCTATCCAGGGATTTGGCCCCTAATATAACTGATGCCAGACACTTAGCCAGGACTCAGTCTGATCATTGTCCGATACTGCTTACACTGATCATGCCGGGATATGATTGTCCTCGGCGCCCCTGGCGGCTGCAACCGACTGCCTTGTTAGATACTGTCTTTCGCGAAGAACTGAGGGACGACATAGAGGAATTTTTTCCACGCAATAAAGACACTGTGGACAGCGTTGAGACGGTATGGGAGGCCTTCAAGGTCACAGTCCGGGTGTGGTGTATTGCCAAAAGCTTTGGGGTTTTACGAGACATCCAGCGTACAATACGGAAACTAGAAGGGGAACTGAAGGGCCTGGAGAGACAGATGCTTAGGGACGATACAGGACAGTTGCCCCAACAATTTCCCACCAAACCTTCGGAGCATGAAGCTGAGGCGTTGCGGGAAATGAATTTTAGGGGCAAATATTGGAAGGCTCGCAGATACGGTGAGGGAGAAAGACCGGGAAGGGCACTGTCAATGGCGGTACGGAGTGCATGGGGTACTAACACCATCTTGGAACTCGAGGACACGGAAGGGGAACTCTGTGGAGATAACGATAGTATCCTGACCGTTCTGTGCACACATATTACGCATGCTTATATACTACCCAATCCACAGGGGAAATTGACGTAGAAGGTTTTTTGGGGGACCTGGCTTTATGCTGGCTGAGTGATACACATAGACAATTCCTCAGTGCCCCATTTGAAGTGGATGAAATCCGCGACGCTATAATGTCTCTTAGTAACGGGAAGGCTCTCGGCTTAGACGGGATTCCAGCAGAGTTCTACAAATGTTATATAGATATTATGGCACCAGTGTTAAAAGAAGTGTTTGAGGACTCCTTGGAGATGGGAATACTCCCCCGGTCTATGAGAGAGGTGGTGATCACGTCCCTCCTGAAGCCGGGTAAAATTCCTACGCAATGTGACTCCTACCAGCCATTGTCACTACTTAATTGTGATGCTAAGATCTTGGCAAAAGTCCTGGCTACGAGACTGTCCCTCCTAATGACCAGAATTATACTTCCCGACCAGTCGGGCTTTGTTCCGATGAGGGCCACTTCCCATAATCTATGGACCATTTTTTCACTCATACAAACGGTGGCCCCGGAACTTCCCCTAGCCGCGATATTTTTAGACGCAACCAAGGCGTTTGATTCTGTGGAAAGGCGCTACCTGTTTACCATCCTACGGAAAATGGGCTTCCCCCCACTCTTCGTGGAGTGGATACAATTGTTGTACACTGAACCTACTTACAAAGTATTGGCGAATGGTCGTCTCTCGGAGTCTTTCAAGATAACTAGGGGCACCCGGCAGGGTTGCCCACTGTCTCCCCTCCTGTTCGCCATTGCGATAGAACCATTGGCATGTCGAATACGACAGCTACATAGGGACAGTTCCTTCTGCTGCTTTCAGAGACAGCTTTCCATCTCATTATATGCTGACAATGTCACGCTATATGTCAAGGACCCACAAAATACCTTGAATGCCCTACTGAGGGAGTTTGTAGTTTTTGATAGACTGTCTGGAGTGGCAATCAACTGGGGGAAATCGCAGTTTTTTCCGTTAACTGCTGCTGTGTCTGAATTCCCATTGGATTTCCCCCTGGAATGGTGTCACTCTGACTTACGTAACTTAGGTATCCAAATATCCAGGGATAAGGGGGAGACACTACGGCTCAATTGTGGTACAGCCATAACCAAACTGACAGACTCAGTCACGAGATGGATTGGGCTTCCTTTATCGATGGCGGGCAGAGTCTCTCTGATTAAAATGGTTGTATTGCCCCGTTTTTTATATTACTTTCTTAATATCCTGTATCACCCAGGCTCCTTTTTTTTAAGACTCTGAAGTCTGAACTGATTAGACTAGTATGGGGGGGCGACAAGCGCGACTCAAATGGACTGTTATGGCACAACCTTATAGTATGGGGGGCTTTGATATACCAGACTTCGAGGCGTACTATTTAAGTGCGCAGGCCAACTATTTGTATCATTGGGTTAAACCTACTAGATATATGCCACAGGTGGCGGTTGAGGACTGGCTAGCTCATCCCATACCTCTGAGTGGCGTTGTCTATGGTCCTTCTAGCGCATTGGACACCCCGCAGACCACTGTGCAATGTACGATTGATGCATGGCAGAGAATAGTGAAACGGCTGCAGTAGCCGTTACTCTACGCGTCCCGATTGCCTCTTACATATCATCCCCGAGTGGCGTTACTGCAAGAAGTTGGCTTTCAAAAATTGACGCATCGGCTCAATATAGGCACGTGGGGGGACCTGTTCTTTGGAGGTAAATTCCGATCACGGGAACAGTTTTTTGGCGAACAAAACCCCAGCCCACTGGAGGTCTTTTATTATATCCGATTGAGAGAAAGTATGAGGGCCTTGCTCCCGGAATACCCGAAGGAACCGCCTTGCACTGCTCCTCTGAATGTGGTTCTGCTCAGCACTAATGGAGCACACATGGTCTCCGGCATTTACAGCAGTCTCCGTAACCATACTCCGGAAGTGGTAGGTACAGCTAGGGCACATTGGGATAATGACCTTGACAGGGAGGTGACTGATGAGCAATGGGAATATTGTTGTACACTCACCGGGAATATAACGTCCAGCTGTCGTTTCAAAATCATTCACAATAAGTTCCTACACAGACTTTATTATACCCCTGCCCGTAAATACAGGTTCCATCTCGCCGACTCGGATAGCTGCGAGCGTTGTGGACAGGCCGGAGCCGGTTTCTTACACCTGGCATGGGACTGTCCGCTAGTGAGGCAGTACTGGGAACAGATCCACGAGACACTGGAACTAATGATTGATACTACTATTGATATGGACCCTTTTATATTTGTATTAGGGTACACAGCAAAAATTCAGAGGGGCAGCAGGAAATTCTTAGATGTGGCATTACTCCTGGCCAAAAGGCGACTCGCGTGCAGGTGGGGGAGGGGACGTGCCCCTAAATTTAAGGAATGGGTACAAGATATGGTATACTGTCAAGAGCAACATGGAGTGTATGCGGAAACTCAACCATTGGCTTCTAGGCCGACCAATATATGGGGACCACTGCAGATATACCTTCTCCAAGGGGCGGCACCGAGAGAGGCAGCCAATACTCCTGAGCCAGAGGGGAGAGAGGGGTCAACTTAGATTATATTATCCTACTGACAATGGTTGCTCCTGCTTTACAGTGTGTCTGGGGGGATGGATCAGCCCCTCCTTCTTACTCTGTGTAGTGCTATTTCTGGCTGCTAAAGGAGGCTGAGCTTCCAGTGCCTTAGCTGTGATGGGGGTGGAAATGGGCGATGCTAACGTCTGTTCTTCCATGTATGATGCATGTCCATGATCCTGTAGTACGCGTGTAAATTTCTTGTTCATGCTGCTTAACCCACAATGATTTATGATTTATGTATTTCATGTCTGTTTCGAGATGCCAGCATGGTATGCCTGTATGGAATTTTGCAAAAACATTTAAAATAAAGTTTTTAAAAAAAACAAAAAAAACATAGCACAAGGAAAACATCAATTGTGCAACAACATCGTCAATTCATGACTAAACTTAGAGAGACCCATGAATGGATTACTTACAGCCATATTGGGAGTGCCCACTTCTCTGAAGTCATTGGGTGGGATAATTCTCGCCTCCGTGTCCTTAATAGAATTGAAACTTACCAGTACCAAGGCTAGGCAAATTTTCATTCTATGGCAGGACCGGAGGCTTCAGATTATGCCAGGTCAAAGCTTGTCCACAACTAGCCTTGCTACCTCCAGCACCGACATGAAATAAAACCTCTTAAAGGTGAAATCTGAGGACCAATCGGCCAGAAGCATCAGATCCTCCAATCGCGCCCTTAGGGCAAAAGCTATAGAGGCTATTGCACCTCTCGCTGAATGAGAACCAAACTGTTTAGTAACGATCCCCACCTCCTGCATTACCCAACGTACCCATCTGGCAATGGTCGGGGATGAGACCGCCCTGTACGGCTCGCGTAGCGCAATGAGCAGGTGTCTCATCTGGAGGGCGAGATTCATCAGTCATCTCTTCATAGGCACGGAGGCACTGCACTACACACAGTTTAGGGGAGTCTGGAAAAGCCCGGTATGAAATAACCCTTGTCTTGGACTTGGTTCTTCTACTCACTGTGAACGATACCCCTTCCGGTGAAAACACTCTTGGCAAAAAGGCCTGGGAGCTTCCAGCGACGCTGGAGATCCTCCAGGCCATCAACCTCTACGTTCCTTCTAGGACTAGTTGATGGGGAACAAGGTCGGGATAGAGAAAAATGTGAGGAGAGTGGGGGAGTCGGATTGTAAAATCACAAGAAAGTTCAGGTAGAACCGGAAACCAAACTTGAGACCGCCACCATGGCGTGATCAAGACCACCTCCGCCTGATGGCGACGCAGCAGCGCTGATACTCACGTGATCATGGAAAATGGAGGGAAGGCATAACCCTGTTCTCCCAGCCAGCCTTGGAGGAAAACATCTGTCGCCTCCGCCAGAGGATCCGGTTGCCAGCTGAAAAATCTCGGTAACTGATGATCCAGTCGCGACGCCAACAGGTCTACTGAGAAGGGGCCCCACGTCTCCGACAGGAGGGAAAAAACCTGAGGGTCCAGCTTCTAAACACTAGAATCCATTAGTTCATGGGAGTGCCAATCAGCTACCTCGTTCTCCGGCCCTGGCAATTACTCCGCTGTCACTGAAACCCGGTTGTCCAGGCAAAAGTGCCAAAAATCCTTGGCTAGATCCGCCAACATCCTGGACCAGGTATCCCCCAGGTGGTTGATGTACCGGACCGCCAAGACATTGTCAATCCTGAGGAGGACACACGACTGCACTCTGTCTTTCGTCCAGCATTGAACTGCAAACGAACCCGCTAGTAACTCCAAGCAGTTGATGTGCAGCGACTGCTCTTGAGTGGACCAGGCTCCACCTGTGGAAAACTCTCAGCACCTGGCCCCCCACCCGGAACGACTGGCGTCGGACTCAATAACAATATCTGTGGCAGAACCGAATATTGCACGGCCGTTCCAGGCCTCCATGTGAGTGAGCCACCATTTCATCTCGTCTCTCACCTTGTCCGCCAGCGGAATCAACTGTGAGTACGTCAACCCTTGTCTGAGGTGATACGCCTTCAGGCGCTGCATGGCCCGATAATGCAAGGCGCCCCGGGAAATATGGCCTGAATCGAAGAAGCGAGTAGTCCGACCAAACGCGCCAACTGGCGTAAAGAGATCTGCGGTTTCGCCAAGGTCTGACGTAGCTTGTGTCTGATCTTTGCCATCTTTCTGGCGGGAAGACTCAGTGGGGAAGACACGGAGTCGACATTGAAACCCAAAAAAGTTGCGCATTGGACAGGGACCAGCAGGGAATTTTTATCGTTGATAACGAACCTCAAACCTTGAAGGAGGTTGACCACAGTCTACAATTGGGTAGACAGCCGCTTGGGGCACTGGTCCAGAATCAACATGTCGTCCAAGTAGACGATCATCCGCACTCCCCGTGCCCGCACGAACTTCCCTACTGGTCGAAGGACCTTTGTGAAACACCACGGAGCGGAGGATAGGCCGAAAGGGAGTGTGGTGGACTCATAAACCTGACCTTCCCACTTGAATTGCAGAAAACGCAGATGAGGGGGAAAAAGGGCACCGTCAGGTACGCATCCTTCAGGTCAAGCCTGACCATCCAATCGAGTGGACGCAAGAAGTCCCGGAGGAGGAGGATGCCCTCCATTTTGAAGTGGCGGTACACCAGCCACTTGTTGAAGTCCTTTAAATTGATGACCGGACGTCGGCCGCCGTCGACCTTGTCGACTAAAAAGAGATTGCTGACAAAACCAACAGGATGCTCTAGCAAGTGACAAATCGCCCCTTTTTGGAGGAGGGCGAACACCTCCTTGCGCACTAACTTTGCATCACGCTGCGAGAAAGAAATGGGACGGGCGATATAGCTGGCGTGGACGGCCATGAAACTTCAACTGGAAGCCCTGGACCGTCTGCAGCACCCAAACATCGCTTGTGAGGGAAAGCCATGCCGGGAAGAATTGCGCCAAGCGCCCCCCCACCTGTAAGCTCGCTGATGGCAGCACACTCACCTCTTCCAGCACCTTGCTGCTGGGCTCCATGGCTTCCACGACCACGGAACTTCTGCTATCTTGTTGGATAGAAGTTATTGAAGTGGGCGTTGTCCTGGAATTGCCCGCGACCGGAGCCTTGCCCCAAATCGGAGCTGGTGAAGTGGCGAACGAGCGGCCCCTGCCACGTCCGACCCTGTCAAAAACCGGAGGGGTAAACACTTACCGAATGTTGGATTGCGCCCTGTCAAGAGAGGTGAACGTTGCGACGAACTTCCCAACTACTTGACAAATTGGTCTCCAAATAGGCCCCCCTGGGCCACGGCACCTGCCTCTGAGGAGGCGAGGTCACCCAACTTGGGGTCCACCTTAATAAGGAGGGAACTCCATCTCTCTGTGGAGAGTGCGCAGTTTGCGTTCCCTATGAACACGGTCGCACGCTGCGCCCAATTGGAGAGAACCTCCGGGAAGATTAGTGCCCCTGACACCTTGGCCTCCTCTGCCATGTATAATATCTTGGTGATAGGCCCTACTGCATCCAGCAGTTTGTCTTGATAGGTACGCCAAGAACGGTCAATACCCTTCTTAGGGTCCCTAACAAACTTCGCTAGAAATGTCGCCATCTTTGGGCCGATATCCGGTGTCAACGCTATCTTCCCCTCCAAACTGGTGCGGGGACACTCCGCCCGGAGGCGGCTGCGAACGTCTTTATCCATGGGCTTACGCAGATGACTCACCACATATTGGGCAATCTTGGCCCCAGGGACCCAGTCTGAAGACCTCGGGTGGACAATATCATCCGTATCCAACATGTCTGAAGACCCTGCTAGGGCAGGGGCCGGGAGCCAGGACCTGGAGGAATTCACCTCCTCATTAGTATCGGGGGAGTCCCCATCATCGAGGGGATCAGGAAAAGCGTTCAGCAGGGTTGGTGGGGTATCCTCAGTAGGGGGCAACTGGGCAGGTTGAGGGGGCACCTGTGCCAAAAAGGTGCATCTACTGCCTGATAAAAATCATCTGCCAGGGGATGTCGTTTAGGGGATCCACCTCCTGGTACTGGTCCTTCTCCCCCTGCATGCTGAGGTAAATTAGGCTCTGCAGGGACTAAAGGAGCTTCAGGCAGTGAGCGTGCAGTAGCGCTAATGAAGAGCCCTGAATAGGCACAAGATTTGGAGTTGGGAGGGAGCCCAGGCAAATGTGGGTGGCCAAAGGCGCACGATAGAGGGGAAGAGCCCTGGGGACACTCCAGCCCTTTCCTGTCACAGGGCAAGCCACCCGGGACTGTGTCCCACAACACCACAGCACTTGGTGCAAATTACGACCCCGCAGGGTGTTAGAAGCAGCTGTAGGAGAGTGGGGTCTGCAATCCTATGGTCACCCCAGATTTTTGCTTTTTGCTTCACTGGTTTACGACTTTCCCCTGGCTGTGGACCTGCTAATCAGACCCACAGCCTAGCTGTTCTCTCTCTAAATTGACAACCATGTACTTTAGGTGCATTTACCAATTGGTACTGGGCCACCTTATCAGTCCCTGTACCCAGGGCATAGGTGTACCCAGGGCCTACCAGGGGCTGAAGCATGTATTATGCCACCCCTGGCTGGCCATCTAAACAGACACAACTGGCTGCACGACAGCTGGGGCAAGGTGGTGTAATCACCCTTTGCTTTAGATATAGTTACCTATATCTAAACCTAAAATGGACACATACATTCCTATCAGTCACTCCTATGGCAGGCCTTATCAATCCTGAAGGCAGAGTGCTTGGAATTATGTGAGATGGTGCTCTGGCATGAGCTGAGCCCGTTTGCAGCTTGCGGAACCAAGTCCTAATAGCTGTTCCATGATAACGCTATACCATATACTCTTAAGTGCATTATCAACCTCGCGGTTAAATGCTAACTCTGGTATAACATTATCAAAACATGTCGAGTAAGGTGTCATATGATTTGGAATACTACCCCCTCGCCAATTCTGGCGACGGGGGTAGCATTCCACCCTTCTAGAGGGACACGACATGTATGTAACTGTGAACCCCGGTTAAAGTTAACTCGAGCCTCAGCATCACAAAATGGATGCTGCCACCACAGACACAAGTCTGCCCTCCTGCTGCTGGGAGTCCTTCCAGCGAGGATGGCTTGGACAAAGGGTTTCCTGCCTTGGGAGGTGCTAGCACCACCCCAGACAGGATTTTGTGTATTGAGGTAGGGAGGCCCGAAAGGAATGAGACATGCCTGGGGCACACAAGGTGCCCTGTGCATACACCGGTTCAAACCAGTTGCTGGGGCATCCCTGCCCCAGCTCTGGCGGGAAACCGGACAAAGGATAGGGGGTGTAGCCACCCCCTTTCCTGGTCCCACCCAGGGGAGGGACCTAGTCAGTAGTGCAGCCCCCTTTAGGAGAATAAAGGTAGGAGCTGGTCCCATTCCAAATTAGATTATCCTGAACTATTCAACAAGAAGAAACTCTGGCCTTCGACGTTCTGCTCCACAGAAGACTGAAGAATCTCCCTTGTGGACAAGGAGTGTCCACCCTGCAACTACAGGCACCATCAAGCGTCCAGCGGCTTCACTTTGTCATCTTCCCTCGAGGATCCAGACTTCAGAGCCCGACGAGACTCGGATTCCCAGACCTCTCCGACCTCAACCTGCATCTACAGCAAAGCTGAGACCCGTGGGTGCGACGAGACACGTGGGACCGGCCATCTTGAACGAACCTGCACTTCGCTTCCGGCACGACTCCCGAGGTAAACTCGACCAAGTGCTTTGGGGACTGAGAAGCCCCAACCCCGAGCAGCCCCTGCACCGAAGATCAGCCCTCTAGCATCCACGAGACCTGCGTGAGGCCCTTCTGCTTTGTTGCTGCTCGACGCGTTGTCTGGTCACTTGCCGGCTGGCTAGTGGCCTCCCAGATGACGAACCTTTGAATCTTTTGCTGCTGGTCTGGTTGCTCCAGACTGGCCCTTGCTCCCTTCCAAAAGACGGGCACCCCGGACTCTCCTAGTCCGCACCAGACTTCTTTTCCCTTCACCGCGTGGGTTGCCTTTGCCAAGGCCTGTTGAGTCCAATCCCGGATCCGACACCGCCGACAGCGAGAGCCTGCGTGGGACAGCTCGTGCCTCCATCCTGGTCATCGAAGACGCCTCCTGGTCCACGTGGCTGCAGAGTCAAGCGTCCACTCTTCACCTGATCGCGACAACGACATCTGGTTCCTTCCTGGTTCCACTCCAGTCACTGGCTAGTGACTGTGAACATTGTCCCCTCTGCTTTCAGGTCTCCTTCTTCAACAATCCACCCTTGGATTGCACCGGACATCTTCCTCCTGGTCGCCTGCAGCATCTTTTCTTTCAGGCTCCATTGACTTCAACGCGAGAACCCGACGCACTTTGACACCTATGCACCCGCGGCCCGTGGGTGAGGTAACAAGAGCATTTCGGTGCTCAAGGGTAGTTTAACTGTCCTAGTGTCCAGTCCCACAGTCGTTTTAGTCCTACCTAGTCAGGATTGTCTGTACTCACCTTTTTCTTGAACTGTACTGTCCATAGACGTTGTTACGCATCTCGCGTGTGAGTTCACACTCTGCACACGCGTTCCGTGGGCCTCCTATTACTTACCTGAAGTTAGTATAGCGTGGTCCCATCGATCCTACAGCCTCTGGACAGCTCCATTCCTTTTATCGACTCTCACATTCCACCTACTTAGTATATGGTTTGTCGTGCCCCTAGGGCACCATTGTAATTTTGTGCAACTTGTAGTGTTTTTCGTAAGAGATTGTCATGTGCTTAGCCCTCTGACCTCATAAAGAGTTCAGAGGTGTTGTTATTAATAAATATACTGTTTATTTTCATAACAACCTGTGTGGTGTCCTTTCATCTGGTATTCAAGGGGTTATATTGTGGTAAAACAGCTGGCTTCACATGCCAAAAGAGTTTAGCCTAAGACTGCTTTGTCCATGCTACCATTAGGATAGCTGGTCTATAAGGTTGACTTACAACCAATCACCATAAGGGTTGTTTGGACTGATACAAGGTGATCACTAGAACTAGTGAGCATCATATATCAGGCCAACTTCTCACATTGGTGTGCAGCGGTTGGGATTTGAGCTTGCTGTTGTTTTTACCACGTATATCTTGAAATATCATTTGAAAGATCACATAAGGTACTCTAGGTACATATAACAAGCTTAGAAATACTCTGAGTTCTACTGAACCAGCTGTTGTAGTAGAAAGGGCCTAGCACACCCTGACTACAACTCTTAGCATGGGATCAGTAGGAAAACCCATAGTGTAGGTAAGTGCACCACTTACACCTCACTAGAAAGCATGTCTACCACAGGAGAGACCTCAGTGACTCCCCTTGTGGTTAGTGACCCTCCACAGGTCCTTTCCAGATATGCAGCTCTCAGTTTCCAGGAGATGAGACAATTGTGTACCTCCAGGAAATTGAAACAGGGTTCTAACCCTACCACTCCTTTTCTGTTAGGTCTCTTAGAGACATATGATGCCAGAAGGGCTGCCAACACAGACCCCTCTAATCCAGATAGGAGCATGCCCCCCTTAGAAGGTACTCTTGGAGATCCAGACCTCCCTGAAACAGAGAATGTAGAAGAGGAGGAGGAAGAAGAAGAAGAACAGTCTGGGGATGAGGCAGACAATGGTTCTGTGATAGTCAGCAGACTCACAAGGGCCAACTTAGACCTACATAGGGAAGGATCTGGGGGACCCCCAGTACTGACCCTGAGCAGGCCTAACCATGGAGTTAGAAGAGATAGGTCTCAATCTAGGGACTCCATTAGATCTGTGCACTCTCGTGACTCTCATACCTCTGCTCAGAGGAGGATGACTTCCCCTCAGAGGAGAGAGCATGAAGCCAGGATGAAGCAGGCTAATCTGAGGATCCAGAGGGAAGAACTTGCCCTTGCCAAAGAGAAGCTTGCCTTTGCTAGAGAGCAACAGTTGAGTGGGGTAGTCCCCACTGGTGGCAGCACTATCCCTAGGGATAGAGACAGGAGTTTTGATAATAGACACCTGAGTAAAATAGTGCCCTCCTATAAGACAGGAGATGATATCCACAAGTGGATAACTGCTTTGGAGAGAGCCTGCAAAGTACAGCAGCTATCCCAGAGTCAGTGGGCAGCTATATTGTGGCTCTCCTTTGAAGGTAAAGGTAGAGACAAGCTCCTCACTGTTAGAGATGAGGATGCAAATGATTACCAAGTCTTGAAAACTGCTCTGATTGATGGGTTTGGCTTAACCACTGAACAGTACAGGTTGATGTTCAGGGATACCCAGAAAACTCAGGCTCAAGATTGGACTGACTTTGTTGATTGTGCCACTAAGGCTCTGGAGGGCTGGTTACTGGGAAGTAAAGTTACTGATTACACAGGATTGTATAATCTAATTATGAGAGAGCAAATCTTAAATAATTGTCAGAACCAGTTGTTGCATCAGCACTTGATTGACTCAGATCTGACCTCTCCCCAAGAATTGGGAAAGAAGGCAGACAGATGGGTCAGGACAAGGGTCAAGCACCAGAACCAGAACCAGGGTGGTGGCCAGAAGAAAGCAGACCAGAGGGGTAATGAGAATAAGCAAAATGACCAGAAGTCTTCAACAGGGCCCCAACAACCTAAGGAGGGTGGATCCCAAACTTCCCAAAAGAAGAAGAATGATGGTCCTAAGAAACCATGGTGCCAATACTGTAAAAGTAAGATTCACTGGTTTAGTGAGTGCACCAAGAAAGGCCAAACTCCTACCACTACTGTCCCTAAGACACCTGCACCCCCTAGTACAGTTAGTAGTGGTAGTGTACCTCCCAAGGCTATAGTTGGGTTAACCCTGGGAACTGAGGTGGGTTCTGACTTAGTTAGAATTCCTACTCAGGCAGTTCTTGTTTGTACTGGGGACATGGATATGACCCCTACTGTAAGTCCTAGTACTCTGGGCAAATACAGGCAAACGCCTTTAATCAATGGAAAAATGGCTCAGGCCTACAGGGACACATGTGCCAGTGTCACCATGGTGACACCAACATTTGTGGACCCTGACCAGATCATGCTAGGTTCACATTACCTAGTGACCAATGCTAGCCATCTCACTACCAATCACAGTATGGCAGTTGTTAATTTCTCCTGGGGAGGGGTAACTGGCCTCAAAAGGGTTGTAGTTAGTTCAGACCTCCCAGTAGATTGTCTTTTGGGCAATGATTTGGAATCCTCACTGTGGTCAGATGTGGAGTACAGGACTCATGTAGAAATGCTAGGTCTCTCCTCACATGTCCTTGCTGTGACTAGGTCACAGGCCAAGAAATGCCCAGCTGAACAAGTGCTGGATCCTGGAAGAATGGACCAGACACTACCCAAGAGAAGGAATGGTAGGGTTAAGGCAGAGCCTTCCCCCCTGTCTCAGGTTGAGGATCAGCCCTCTCAGGAGGCTGACCCAGATACCCCAGAAGGAACTGTCCTAGAAGAGCTTGAACCTGATCAGGTTGAGTTTCTTGGGACAGGGGGACCTTCCAGGGCAGACTTGAGGCAGGCCCAATTAGATTGTTCCTCTCTTGAACCCCTCAGACAGCAGGCTGCTGCTGAGGCTGCAGGGAATGCTACAGGTGCCCATAAGGTATATTGTGAAGATGGACTCCTATACTCTGAGGCAAGAGACCCCAAGCCTGGTGCTACCAGGAGGCTGGTCATCCCCTTGTCTCTTAGAGGTTTCCTTCTCACCTAAGCCCATGAGATTCCCCTTGCAGGTCACTTAGGCCAGAACAAGACTTGGGACAGGCTTGCCCCACACTTTCACTGGCCTCATCTGTCTGAGGACACTAAAGAGTTTTGTCGCTCATGCGTCACCTGTCAAGCCAGTGGCAAATAAGGTGGCACAACAAAGGCCCCCCTTATACCACTACCTGTGGTGGGGGTTCCCTTTGAAAGAGTGGGGATTGACATTGTTGGACCAATGGACCCCCCAACAGCATCTGGGCACAGGTTTATACTGGTGGTAGTGGATCATGGCACCAGGTATCCAGAAGCTATTCCCCTTAGGACCACTACAGCTCCGGTTGTGGCCAGGGCCCTACTTGGAGTTTTCTCCAGAGTGGGGTTTCCTAAGGAGGTTGTCTCTGACAGAGGTGCAAACTTCATGTCAGGATACTTGACTGCTATGTGGAAGGAGTGTGGTGTCAATTATAAATTCACCACACCCTATCACCCACAATGCAATGGGCTTGTTGAGAGATTCAACAAAACCCTCAAAGGGATGATAAAAGGGTTACCTGAAAAGCTCAGGCGAAGATGGGACATCCTTTTACCCTGCCTCCTGTTTGCTTACAGAGAGGTCCCACAGAAGGGGGTTGGTTACAGCCCTTTTGAGCTTCTGTTTGGGCATCCTGTAAGAGGACCCCTATGTCTTGTGAAGGAAGGATGGGAGTTACCTCTCAAAAAGCCTAAGCTTGACATAGTGGACTATGTACTTGGTCTCCGCTCCAGGATGGCAGAGTACATGGAGAAGGCATCTAAAAACCTTGAGGCCAGCCAAGAACTTCAAAAAGCTTGGCATGACCAAAAGGCTGTCCTAACTGTTTACCATGCAGGACAGAAGGTGTGGGTGTTGGAGCCAGTGGCCCCAGCAGCTCTCCAAGACAAATGGTCTGGACCCCATACCATCATTGAGCAAAAGGGAGAAGTCACCTACTTGGTGGACATGGGAACTCCCAGGAGCCCCCACAGGGTGCTTCATGTAAACAGGCTCAAAGCATTTGTCAACAGGGAGGACATGGGCTTGCTCATGGCCACAGATGAGGGGCAGGAGGAAGAGAGTGACCCTCTCCCAGACCTGCTGACTCATAACCCTGATGATGGGTCAGTAGATGGTGTAGTCTTTTCTGACAGCCTCTCTGCCCATCAACAAGAGGATTGTAAACAGGTTCTTCAATCCTTCAGGCAAATGTTTTCACTGACCCCCAGTCAGACAAACTGGTGCACCCATGAGGTGGACACTGGTGACAGTCTGCCTGTCAAGAGTAAAATCTACAGGCAACCTGACCACGTCAGGGACTGCATAAAGAAAGAAGTCCAAAAGATGTTGGAATTGGGAGTCATTGAACCCTCAGAGAGCCCTTGGGCTAGTCCTGTAGTTCTAGTGCCTAAACCTCACACCCAGGATGGTAAGAGAGAGATGAGGTTTTGTGTAGACTACAGGGGTCTCAATGCTGTCACTAAGACAGATGCCCTTCCAATACCTAGGGCAGATGAACTGATAGACAAGTTGGCTTCTGCAACTTTCATTAAGTACATTTGACCTAACAGCTGGTTATTGGCAGATCAGGTTAGCTGAGGATGCCAAGGCCAAAACAGCATTTTCTACCCCAGGAGGTCATTACCAATTTGTGGTGATGCCCTTTGGTCTGAAAAATGCACCTGCCACTTTTCAAAGGTTGGTGAACCAAGTCCTCACTGGGTTGGATGACTTCTGTGCAGCATATCTAGATGATATTGCTGTCTTTAGCTCCACCTGGGAGGATCACCTGTTCCCCGTGAGGAAAGTTTTGGAGGCCCTGCAAAAGGCAGGCCTCACTATCAAGGCTACTAAGTGCCAGATAGGGCAGAGTCAGGTTGTGTACCTGGGCCACCTTGTGGGTGGAGGCCAGGTTCAACCATTGGAGAGCAAGATACAGGCCATAAATGACTGGGCTCCTCCAACCACCCAGACACAGGTCAGAGCTTTCTTGGGCCTGTCTGGTTACTATAGAAAGTTTGTCAAAAATTATGGGTCCATTGTGACACCACTTAATGGCTTGACAAGCAAGAAAATGCCAAAGAAAGTTCAGTGGACAGTTAGCTGTCAGAAGGCATTTGATGACCTGAAGCAGGCCATGTGTACTGCACCTATTCTCAAGAGTCCTGACTACTCCAAAACCTTCATTGTCCAAACAGATGCATCTGAGTTGGGTGTGGGAGCTGTTCTTTCTCAACTGAATATTGATGGTCATGACCAGCCCATTGCTTTTATAAGCAGAAGGCTGACCCCTAGAGAGAAACGTTGGTCAGCTATTGAGAGGGAGGCCTTTGCTGTGGTATGGGCCCTGAAGAAGTTGAGGCCATACTTGTTTGGAACTCACTTCAAGATTCAGACCGACCATAAGCCCCTCTTATGGCTAAATCAGATGAAGGGTGAAAACCCCAAACTTCTTAGGTGGTCCATTTCCCTACAGGGGATGGACTTTACAGTGGAGCACAGACCAGGGACTGACCATGGCAATGCAGATGGTCTCTCCAGGTATTTCCACTTTGAACAGGAAGACTCACCTGGTCAAGGTTAGTTTAATGTCCCTAAGTTTGGGGGGGGGGTTATGTAGGAGAGTGGGGTCTGCAATCCTATGGTCACCCCAGATTTTTGCTTTTTGCTTCACTGGTTTACGACTTTCCCTGGCTGTGGACCTGCTAATCAGACCCACAGCCTAGCTGTTCTCTCTCTAAATTGACAACCATGTACTTTAGGTGCATTTACCAATTGGTACTGGGCCACCTTATCAGTCCCTGTACCCAGGGCATAGGTGTACCCAGGGCCTACCAGGGGCTGAAGCATGTATTATGCCACCCCTGGCTGGCCATCTAAACAGACACAACTGGCTGCACGACAGCTGGGGCAAGGTGGTGTAATCACCCTTTGCTTTAGATATAGTTACCTATATCTAAACCTAAAATGGACACATATATTCCTATCAGTCACTCCTATGGCAGGCCTTATCAATCCTGAAGGCAGAGTGCTTGGAATTATGTGAGATGGTGCTCTGGCATGAGCTGAGCCCGTTTGCAGCTTGCAGAACCAAGTCCTAATAGCTGTTCCATGATAACGCTATACCATATACTCTTAAGTGCATTATCAACCTCGCGGTTAAATGCTAACTCTGGTATAACATTATCAAAACATGTCGAGTAAGGTGTCATACGATTTGGAATACTACCCCCTCGCCAATTCTAGCGACGGGGGTAGCATTCCACCCTTCTAGAGGGATACGACATGTATGTAACTGTGAACCCCGGTTAAAGTTATCTCGAGCCTCAGCATCACAAAATGGATGCTGCCACCACAGACACAAGTCTGCCCTCCTGCTGCTGGGAGTCCTTCCAGCGAGGATGGCTTGGACAAAGGGTTTCCTGCCTTGGGAGGTGCTAGCACCACCCCAGACAGGATTTTGTATATTGAGGTAGGGATGCCTGAAAGGAATGAGACATGCCTGGGGCACACAAGGTGCCCTGTGCATACACCGGTTCAAACCAGTCGCTGGGGCATCCCTGCCCCAGCTCTGGCAGGAAACCGGACAAAGGATAGGGGGTGTAGCCACCCCCCTTCCTGGTCCCACCCAGGGGAGGGACCTAGTCAGTAGTGCAGCCCCCTTTAGGAGAATAAAGGTAGGAGCTGGTCCCATTCCAAATTAGATTATCCTGAACTATTCAACAAGAAGAAACTCTGGCCTTCGACGTTCTGCTCCACAGAAGACTGAAGAATCTCCCTTGTGGACAAGGAGTGTCCACCCTGCAACTGCAGGCACCATCAAGCGTCCAGCGGCTTCACTTTGTCGTCTTCCCTCGAGGATCCAGACTTCAGAGCCCGACGAGACCCGGATTCCCAGACCTCTCCGACCTCAACCTGCATCTACAGCAAAGCTGAGACCCGTGGGTGCGACGAGACACGTGGGACCGGCCATCTTGAACGAACCTGCACTTCGCTTCCAGCACGACTCCCGAGGTAAACTCGACCAAGTGCTTTGGGGACTGAGAAGCCCCAACCCCGAGCAGCCCCTGCATCGAAGATCAGCCCTCCAGCATCCACGAGACCTGCGTGGGGCCCTTCTGCTTTGTTGCTGCTCGACGCGTTGTCTGATCACTTGCCGGCTGGCTAGTGGCCTCCCAGATGACGAACCTTTGAATCTTTTGCTGCTGGTCTGGTTGCTCCAGACTGGCCCTTGCTCCCTTCCAAAAGAGGGGCACCCCGGACTCTCCTAGTCCGCACCAGATGTCTTTTCCCTTCACCGCGTGGGTTGCCTTTGCCAAGGCCTGTTGAGTCCAATCCCGGATCCGACACCGCCGACAGCGAGAGCCTGCGTGGGACAGCTCGTGCCTCCATCCTGGTCGTCGAAGACGCCTCCTGGTCCACGTGGCTGCAGAGTCAAGCGTCCACTCTTCATCTGATCGCGACGACGACATCTGGTTCCTTCCTGGTTCCACTCCAGTCACTGGCTAGTGACTGTGAACATTGTCCCCTCTGCTTTCAGGTCTCCTTCTTCAACAATCCACCCTTGGATTGCACCGGACATCTTCCTCCTGGTCGCCTGCAGCATCTTTTCTTTCAGGCTCCATTGACTTGAACGCGAGAACCCGACGCACTTTGACACCTATGCACCCGCGGTCCATGGGTGAGGTAACAAGAGCATTTCGGTGCTCAAGGGTAGTTTAACTGTCCTAGTGTCCAGTCCCACAGTCGTTTTAGTCCTACCTAGTCAGGATTGTCCGTACTCACCTTTTTCTTGAACTGTACTGTCCATAGACGTTGTTACGCATCTCGCGTGTGAGTTCACACTCTGCACACGCGTTCCGCGGGCCTCCTATTACTTACCTGAAGTTAGTATAGCGTGGTCCCATCGATCCTACAGCCTCTGGACAGCTCCATTCCTTTTATCGACTCTCACATTCCACTTACTTAGTATATGGTTTGTCGTGCCCCTAGGGCACCATTGTAATTTTGTGCCACTTGTAGTGTTTTTCGTAAGAGATTGTCATGTGCTTAGCCCTCTGACCTCATAAAGAGTTCAGAGGTGTTGTTATTAATAAATATACTGTTTATTTTCATAACAACCTGTGTGGTGTCCTTTCATCTGGTATTCAAGGGGTTATATTGTGGTAAAACAGCTGGCTTCACATGCCAAAAGAGTTTAGCCTAAGACTGCTTTGTCCATGCTACCTTTAGGATAGCTGGTCTATAAGGTTGACTTACAACCAATCACCATAAGGGTTGTTTGGACTGATACAAGGTGATCACTAGAACTAGTGAGCATCATATATCAGGCCAACTTCTCACAGCAGCACTCAGTACAGACCCACAGTGGGCATTCACAGAGAAAATAGGGCAATACCGACCCCAGAAGGCGTCACACTGGGTGGCAAGAGGCAGGTAACTCCCTGAGGGCAGTGCTTGTCGGAAAACTCCATAATCCGAGTTTTGAAACTCATGGTGCCCACAGAGAGTATTGTATACCCCTTGGCGGCGGGAGGACCGCACCGCACCAATCTCTGGGCAAAAATCACGTTAGGCACACTCTAAGCGTCCCGCGATCAAAGGGAAACTGTAAAGAACAGATAAGTTTAAGCGTTACAAGCAAACTACAGAAATCACAACATAAACCCACAAAACACAGGAGGTAAGGAAAAAAACGACTTAACTTGCTGCTGCGCAGCGAAGAAAGAGGAACAGGAAACAGCATAGAGGGACTATGGTGGCTGGTCGGAGTGAGGACAGAGAGGAAGGACTCCTGCTAAGACTTTTTGATTTTCCAAGTGTTCATGGGAAATGTCGTTTTGTGATGTTTTGAGATGCTGCTGTAAAAAACAAAAGCGGTACAAAAGGGGGTGGTGATGGACGGAGCATCTGAACCAACCAAACACTCACACCCAGTCAACAGATCTGGGTTTAATCCATCACCGTTCTTTAGCCCACTCTGCCACCCCAGTTCAGACATGGCCATATGCAAATCAGACTGACCCTGTGCCTCATGGGAACAGTTCAGCCCGAACTGCCAAGCCATGCCTTCCCTAGACCGGACTCAAGCTTCCTAGGACCGGTTTCTGGCATTACAGCCGTCTTCAGCCAGGCGTGCTTGAATCCAGTGGCAAAGTGAGCAAGGGACTCACGTCTGAGCATACCCTGCCAACTTATGGCAAACAAAGCGGTACAAAAGGGGGTGGTGATGGACGGAGCATCCAAACCATTCAAACACTCACACCCAGTCAACAGATCTGGGTTCAATCCATCACCGTTCTTTAGCCCACTCTGCCACCCCAGTTCAGACATGGCCATATGCAAATCAGTCTGACCCTGTGCCTCATGGGAACCGTTCAGCCCGAACTGCCAAGCCATGCCTTCCCTAGACCGGACTCAAGCTTCCTAGGACCGGTTTCTGGCATTACAGCTTTCTTCAGCCAGGCGTGCTTGAATCCAGTGGCAAAGTGAGCAAGGGACTCACGTCTGAGCATACCCTGCCAACTTATGGCGAACAAAGCGGTACAAAAGGGGGTGGTGATGGACGGAGCATCTGAACCAATCAAACACTCACACCCAGTCAACAGATCTGGGTTCAATCCATCACCGTTCTTTAGCCCACTCTGCCACCCCAGTTCAGACATGGCCATATGCAAATCAGTCTGACCCTGTGCCTCATGGGAACAGTCCAGCCCGAACTGCCAAGCCATGCCTTCACTGGACCGGACTCAAGCTTCCTAGGACCGGTTTCTGGCATTACAGCCGTCTTCAGCCAGGCTTGCTTGAATCCAGTGGCAAAGTGAGCAAGGGATACACGTCTGAGCATACCCTGCCAACTTATGGCAAACAAAGCGGTACAAAAGGGGGTGGTGATGGACAGAGCATCTGAACCAATCAAACACTCACACCCAGTCAACAGATCTGGGTTTAATCCATCACCGTTCTTTAGCCCACTCTGCCACCCCAGTTCAGACATGGCCATATGCAAATCAGTCTGACCCTGTGCCTCATGGGAACAGTTCAGCCCGAACTGCCAAGCCATGCCTTCCCAAGACCGGACTCAAGCTTCCTAGGACCGGTTTCTGGCATTACAGCCGTCTTCAGCCAGGCTTGCTTGAATCCAGTGGCAAAGTCAGCAAGGGACTCACGTCTGAGCATACCCTGCCAACTTATGGCAAACAAAACGGTACAAAAGGGGGTGGTGATGAACGGAGCATCTGAACCAATCAAACACTCACACCCAGTCAACAGATCTGGGTTTAATCCATCATCGTTCTTTAGCCCACTCGGCCACCCCAGTTCAGACATGGCCATATACAAATCAGTCTGACCCTGTGCCTCATGGGAACAGTCCAGCCCGAACTGCCAAGCCATGCCTTCCCTGGACCGGACTCAAGCTTCCTAGGACCAGTTTTTGGCATTACAGCCGTCTTCAGCCAGGCGTGCTTGAATCCAGTGGCAAAGTGAGCAAGGGACTCATGTCTGAGCATACCCTGCCAACTTATGGCGAACAAAGCGGTACAAAAGGGGGTGGTGATGGACGGAGCATCCGAACCAATCAAACACTCACACCCAGTCACCAGATCTGGGTTCAATCCATCACCGTTCTTTAGCCCACTCTGCCACCCCAGTTCAGACATGGCCATATGCAAATCAGTCTGACCCTGTGCCTCATGGGAACAGTCCAGCCCGAACTGCCAAGCCATGCCTTCCCTGGACCGGACTCAAGTTTCCTAGGACTGGTTTCTGGCATTACAGCCGTCTTCAGCCAGGCTTGCTTGAATCCAGTGGCAAAGTGAGCAAGGGACTCACGTCTGAGCATACCCTGCCAACTTATGGCGAACAAAGCGGTACAAAAGGGGGTGGTGATGGACGGAGCATCTGAACCAATCAAACACTCACATCCAGTCAACAGATCTGGGTTTAATCCATCGCCGTTCTTTAGCCCAGCCCAAAAAATAAAGCAAAGGAAGAAGGCATAATCCTCGCCTCCGGTCCTGCCATAGAATTCTGCAGAGCAATTAACAAGTAGCTCCACTAGAAAGGTAACTTTCTCCCTCTCCTTGTCATCCTATACAAAATGCACTCTAATCTGCAACCCATTGCGAGCATTTAACCCTCTACATTCTATGATTTATTGGAGTCCAGCACAACTCTGACCTACATTTTGCTCATCACACTGCTCCCTTCAGCAACCCAACCCCTGCACCGAAAGATGTGGAATAATGAAATTAGTGCCATGCTTCTAGTCGAAAAAACAAAAGGCATACTAATTCACAGATGATTGATAAAAAAGCCACAAGAAGGTCCTCAATGATAAAACAAATTCTTTGCTTCCAGGAGATTCTCATCAATAGTCATAAGCTTTGAACTGTTCTGCCTACATGCTGGTATCCCGAAGTATACATCTATTTATAACAAGACTTTGTACCACAGTACTTCATACATGTTTGCAGCCTAAAGAAGGCTAACAATTTTGCAGATTTCATTGAATTTTCATTTTAAAAAGAAGACAATTGCATATAAATCTGTCACTATAAAAAGGTGATATAAGAAAATCTTTCACAAACCTTGTTAAAAGGAAAAAAATGGAACATGAGATATTGTTAGCCAACAGGGTGCAATGCAAAGCACATAACAGAAAACTGGCACTCTGGCTTTAAGAACCTCACATTACCACCTGTCTCCCATCATGCCTCACAGGTGACAGTTAGGTCAGGTCACTTTTAGGAGAAAGTCTAGGCTATAGCGTTTGTCAAACTACAGAACAGCACCCTTCTTTTTCCTATTATTTATTAAGCCCATTTACTTTCAATTACTTGATTTTTTGCAGGTTTGGGGTGTCATTTAGCTCACGCCTGGTCACTGCGTAGCATCAACAATATGCCATAATCGAATGGAGGGCAAGTCTTGATTTGTATATGGTGGCGGAACTGGTGACTTACAAGGCCCGGGGCTGCCCCAAGAAGTTCTGTAAAATATGGGCCCCGTGGATCAAATATTACGGTCTGGAGGGGGAGGGAGAAACAGAGGGTGGGAGTCAGTCGCTTGAAGGACCGGGGGAGGAGCCTTGAAAGAGTTACAGTTTGTTCCAAGTAAATGTAACTATGAGAGTTATTACTGTGCTTTTGATTTTCCTTGCGCCCAAGCCACTCAAGCCCATTTACAGATGCAATCGGGATGGACATTCTGTTCTATAACTGTCCTACATGGCCAATGTGGAATGTTATGCAATGTGGATTGTGTATTCATGCTTTGTTTAATGTTTTGTTTTATTTTAAAAAAACGAAATAAAAATAATTTTAAAAAAACAATATGCATGAATTGTGTCCTGTGTGCCTTGTGTCATGATAACGTTCAACAAAGATTAAAAAAATATTGTAACTCCCCCCCAACTCTTTACATCTTCCACTTCCTCCCCTGAAGCATCTGTTGCCCATTACCAATTAACCTAAAACAAAGTAGAGGAAAAATGCTAAAACATTGGTAATTCCTATCTACGTTCATCGTCCCACAATTTTACAACTCCAGTCAGGTCGACGTTGCAATTTGAGGTATTGTAGGCTAATGTGGCACCTCCATCTCCAATAGCGTGATCAATTATTTCAAGGAATGGTTCCTCTTATCTGTCTCTCGGCTATGTCAAAAAATCCTTGCAGAAGGGGTCAAGGGCCATCCGGAGGGGGAAATTGTCTCATGCATTTAGCATTTCTCCCACTCTCTCCACATACAGCTTGGGGGTGATGTACCCCCAATCAGGTTGGAGGAGACCATTCCATAGCAGGCAGGAATTTGTGATCATGGTGCAAGTTAATGACCATCTCCCTGATCCTCCATCACTTCGTTGTTAGATTCAGTTGGAAGATCGTCCACTGTTGAAATCTTGAGCCTGCCCTCAGTCTACCACAATAACGGCCTCTATTACCCCACCGCCACTCACTCTTGGGTGGGAGACCTAGTGTACAAGCCCCAGCTGAAGGCTTGGGTCTAGTAAAATTCTGATGCACCTACAGCCAGTCCCAAATACTTTCTAGCCTACCAAAGAAATATGACTTACCATCATGGATGACCTTCAAATGGGCCTGGAAGAGCAGCATATACTTTTAATTTCATAGGTTTGAGTTTTTGTTTAGCTTCCAAGAATGATTAGTGTTGCTTCTTCACTATCAGAGTATAGTCTTGAAATATCACAGTGGGACTTGCCCAAAAGGATGGAAAGCCTTTAAGTCTAGCAGTTTGCAGGACTGCGTCTCTCTCTACGTAGTGGAGGAGTCGAAGGATGAAGGACCTTGGTGGGTTAACTGAGGGTATGGGTTAGCAGTCAGAGTACAGTAAGCCCTCTCAATTATGAAACACTGAGATTGATCCTCTTTTGGTATTCATGATAATAACCAAGTGGCCATGAATTAGGTTGGATTGGATCCCTCAGTTCCTTCTGGTGTTCCAACTATGCATACGTTATTCTGTCTGGAGCGGCCTTCAGTATCTTCTGCTCGATCTTCCAGTTCCCAGGTAGTTCTGGTGAACTGTGCTACCTGCTTCTGTAGGACTGTCATCTGCTCCAGAGATTCTACATCCTGTCTCTGTTAGTCTGTTGACTATGTTGCAGAAATCCTGTATAAGGAGGGTGAGATCTGAGCTGACCTCACTGATTTTTGTTTCAAGTGAGGGTCATGTTTCCCTAATAGATTGTAAGATAATGGAAGTCACGTCTTGAGGTTTTTCACCCTTTCTAGAAGTAGCGAACGTTACTCTGTAGGGTTGAATGTCTGGTGAACATATAACGGTTTGTTGTTTGCCTTCCGGCGGGTATGCTTTGTCTTTCCCCATAGTGGATGCGGTTAGGGAGGAGAAACAGAAATGATGTTATCAGTTCTCTTTCAAATGATCGTTGAAAATTAAAGGGCAGTGCTGCAGTTAGGATGAATGCTGTGGCACTCTGAGGGCTAATACCTCATGCAGGAGGGCAAACAATGTATTGCCGTACAGTAGCATGGCCCGCTGGCGACATGTGCCCTGGTAAAGCGGAGTGCATTGGTTAGCTCTAAGTGGACCCGGCAGAGCCCACCCAATACTTGTACTAAACAGGAGGGCACAAGAAGCTCTAAGCACCGCATGAGGGGTAAGATTGGCCATACCGCTGTTGCTCGGATATGAATTTACCATGGAAAAAATGTAAAGACAAGAGGCGTTCGGCAAAACAGGAACAAGTTGGTTTGATTAAACACAGCGAACAGTGTCAACGTACAGACGTTTTGGCCAGTATCATATACAGTTCTTGAGGTACAATAAAACAATGACACATTCTTGTACAGCATGTAGATCCGGGCCGAGTCATGAACCATAAATACAACCATCTGGTAAGGGGAACACAGGTGGCTCTCGACCTCGTGGGGAGCTAGTGTGGAGTAGTATGTATGTGTCCAGATGTCGGGCATGGGGAGCTTGTTGTGATCACTGCGTGTGGTGTGCCTGCTGTGTTCTGATTGGTTCAGTGTTCCTAACTACATGTGGCATCTGACTTTATGGTGTTTTGGGAACCCACACCTTTGGCCAAACGTGTTTTATGTTATGTCATGTTATAACAACTTGTATAGCGCTCAGCTGCCCCAGCAAGGGGGCGTCCCGGCGCTTCCAGCAGCTGAAAGAACAAGTTACTATGGCAGAGCCCAACAAAACCGTGACCAGAATAAACCATTTTAGGGGAAAAATGGTGAGTTATAACTGCCCTCCTGAAATCCAGCAGGCATTCCAGTTCTCGTATGTGGACCGGTAGCGAGTTCCACAGTTTGGCCGCCAGGTAACGGAAGGAGCGACCTCCCGCTCGACAGCATTTCACCCGGGGGACCGTGACCAGGTGCTGTCCCAGAGAGCGTAATGCACGAGAAGGGACATACGGGGCCAGTAGGTTGCAGAGCAGATCAGGTGTAGCAAATTTCAGAATTTTAAAAGAAAGACATAACGTCTTAAACTGAATCTGCTCTACCATAGGGAGCCAATGAAGCCCCAGGATGGTATCGGCAGTGGAACAGAACTGAGAAAGACCTACTAAGGCTCTGGCCGTCGCTATTTGGATGTGCTGCATCCGGATGATCTCAGCTTGATTGGCCCCCAAAAGCAGGGAGCTGGCATAGTCCAAGCGAGAAAGAATAGTTGACTGGACTATCAGCTGTCGAGTGGACGAGTCAAAGAATTTCAGAATAGGTTTAAGAACTCGTAAAATGCCATAGTATGTGGCAGCTACTTTTTTAGTGTGGATGCAGAAACTGAGAGAGGAGTCCATCCACACCCCCAAGTTCTTGACTTCTTTCTTAGGTTCCGGGGCCTTACCCAAAGCATTAGGCCACCAATGGTCACCCCACAGATCAGTGTTCTTGCCGACTAGCATAACTTCCGTTTTGTTTGCATCTAATTGTAAAAAATGAGAGGTCATCCAGTCCGCCACGGCCGTCAGGCCGCTTTTGAATCTAGAGACATTCAGGGTCGAAACTTCCGTTAGTGCAACCACCAGCTGCGTGTCGTTCGCATATGAGACCATTGTAAAGTCTCACTGCCTGGCGACTGCCGCTAGTGGCTGAACATAAAGATTAAACGATGTGGGGCTCAATGCCGAGCCCTGGGAGACTCCCTGCTTATCGGGGCCTATCTCCTCAGGCCTCTTGTAGTGTAACTGCCTATCTGTGGGATCGATCTGGGTTTTCCCTGTTTGCGCATTTGTCAGTGTAACTTCACCTATGACCTATCAATTGGTAGGCTTGGGTTTGGGACTCAGGGCCTATATGACCACGTATTTCTGGCTTGGTGTTGACGGGGAGGTAATCTCAGATGAATTCAACAGCAATGATACGAGTTCATTATTACATGAAAATATAACATGACAGTCATTGATATAATATTTACCACCATTCTCATTATTATGATTACATTTATCATAGCGTACATCAACATAGTTTTTACTGGTATTGACACTGTTATGCTTGCATAGATTATGGCATACATTGACATTGCGTTTACTGATATTGAAGTTGTTATGTGTAAATATATCATGGTGTGCATTGACATCGCATTCACCGATATTAAAACTGCCTGAGAAGCCTAAGGGTCCCCCTCCAACAGCATGGTCCACTGATTGTCAAGGGAAGTTCCATCGTATGATGATCTAAAGGCGCTCCGGCAGCAGCAAAAATGAGTCCAGAGTATGGCACCCAGCAGCAACATTTTTGGCATTGCCCTCATGCTCTTCTGGGCCACCAAGAATCGGTTCTCAAATGCAGCACACACAGTACCCTCTCAGCCCCTGGCTGGTTGAATCCAGTGCAAATCTCCAGTGCCCTGTTCCAGATAGTGATCTCAATAGCACTGCCTTTACATTCGACCAGACGTCAGACCCATTCATAGCTCAGTCACACTAGTCCCTGAGCCAGGCCCCTTCACTTTCAGGTGCACGCCAGGATCGGGTTCTCTTTGAAGACAGAGTCTACCACACTGGCCCATCGACCACTCTCACCGATCATTCTGGGCCCCCAGGAGGGTTAAACCATCAGCGGCTCATCTGAAAAGCTGAGCCTCAGCAGCTGGGGCTGCGCATCAACGGCTGCAGCACCCTGCCCAATGCACTTGCTCTTTTTTCGCTCCTGCTCATGAACTCTATGGGCGACCAGAATCATGGTCACATGCTCCACCATCACCATCTCTGGAATCCTTGCAACATAGTTTACGGTTACTTATGGACCGGAATATTGACAGATTCTGAAGGATTTTAGGGCAAACCTTCTGCAGCCTAATAACATGTGGTCACCATCTTTAGTGGCATGGCTATAACACGGGCAACTAATTCTTGATTTCTAGAATTTCAAAAAGGTTTCCCTGGTACTCCTGAAAACCTGCGACAGTCCCTTATTTCGCGAAGTACTCCTGAAATCCAAATGGAAATCCCATTTTTGCATAATTAAAAATACATGTGTATATTTTCTCAAAGTTGAAACATATATATTTTTCCTAGTGGTTTTAGGGGTTCTACCTTCTCATTTCATCATGGGAAAGAATTTAATTCTGCCCTTAGTAGGAATACATCTCTGCAATCTCCAAACGTATCCAAGATGGGAATGATTGTAGGATACATTGTGAATACCTGCAAACAGATAAGCTTGCTGGGGTGTTTACAATTTCCAATGTATTTCCCACCCCTGTCCATAGATTTATACACTTGAATGTCTTTTGTCTGACTAAGTTCTTTCTACTAATGAAAACCCACCTTTTATGAATGGTAAAAGTGGTTTTACACTCCGAAAATGTTGGTATAAACATTATTCAAAGGTTTCTTATAAAGAATTTGCAGGAAGGCTTACCCATTAGAAAATAAAGTTACAGAGATATGGCGTGGCTATAAAAAAAGACACACCGCCTAGGTAAATAATGGAAAAAACAACAGGGGATTTCACCTGCCACTGTAAATTGTCAATGCTTAATTTTTCTGGAGCTGCTGACAGGCAGTTATTTGCAAATAGCAAAAGGGGAGTTTTCACTAAATATCTGTATTTTATACTTTCCACCATTTTTTGTATTGAAGTAGAGTCAATTTTAGGTGGAAGAAATCATTTTTTAGGTTTTGCCTGCACAGCGCTTGCGCTGTGCTTGTGAAATCTATTGTATTTAACACAAATCTTAAAAGGGGCTTAATCCTTCCTTATGATTCGACTTTGTGCTTGCCACTTACTTTCTTCAATTTCTATTTGTTGTAGCATACCATTTCCTGTTGTTCTATGTGTGTTCTTCTTATCAGTGCCCCATGACCGAAGTACTTCTTTTTATTTGCGAACTTCTTTTGTTATTTTAATTACAAGCAAGCTCCCTATCTGCATTCCTCCCACTCACTGCTCTGTGACATTTTCTTCTTTCCCAAAATCTATTATTGCGATGATCATTTTAAGCCGCCCTCGTACATCTGCCCACCCCGCAAGTAATGCATGCTCAGTGCAAGATGAGACATATTTGGTATTCGTCTGCAGTAACATGCAAGAGTAATCAAAGGCCAGTGGAAACTTCAAGTAAGCCTAAACAGGGCAATAAAGCCACTAAATGTACTTGAATCCTGTTATAATACAAGCTAACCTAGTTTTGTGTAGCTGTAGGATCGCAGGATGGTGAGACGATGCCGAGACTCGAACATAGCTCCCTAATTCCAAGGTAAGAAGTTCTGACTATTACGTCACACCCTCTGTCCTGCTCTTTTTCTTGGTATTCTCTGTACATCTTGCAGTACATCTTGCAGTACCACAGAGCTCTTTGGGGTCACATGTCAGTGAATTGTGCACGCCCTTTTGTTCCAAAAACCCTCTAACCATCAAGGATCTGTAACACTGAATTGAATCTCATAGCGGTTTTATCTCCACATTCCTGTGTTGTAATTTTGACAAAGGTGCTGACAGCATGTGACTCCCTGCCTGGCTTGCTCTTCTCCCACAGATTTTTAAGACTCATTTAGGTTTTGTTTATGTGGTTTCTCATCACGGACCCCATTGTTTCTCCCTCCCCCACGCTTTCATTGTTCCTCCCCCTTCGCCCTCCCTCCATGCGCGGTCTCTCTCGTGGCTTTAGTTTTAATTTCTGCATCTTCTACCTTTTAAGTCCACTTTACATGTGAATAACTTTGTTGTTTTTGTAATGCGGCCTTATCGCATAGTACACCAAAGGGTCGATAATGCTTTTGAAGTTGAGTCTCATGACTCAGTCTACTAACGCATCTATGCCAGGGATTGGTGTTGCTATCTTTGACTACAAAACAAGCAGTCACAAGTGGAGTTGCCGTGTAGGTCTTCCTCTGGCAGAAGGGGCTTTTATCGCAAGAGGTCGCAACAGGTGGAAGAAGGTTTGATTGATAGAAGTTGGGCAGGGGATACTTTCGTTATATGTCTCCTGGCAGGCGATAGTCAATCTGTAAAAATGCCTGTTTCACATTCTGATGCGAAATTAGTATAAAGCTTTTCAAATGAATAGTATGTAACTGGGCCTGTATTCACTTCCTCCAATACTTGCAGATCAAGCAACTGAACAACAGAGAAGACATGAGTTACTTACCTGTAACTGCAATTATCCAGTATTGGTATCTTTCATAGAGTCACCTGCTGGAATTCCCACGGTAATATACATAAAGCAGTAAGTCAAGATAACCTTTATTCGGATATTGCATTATCCATAAAAGTGTGCACGTATTTACATACATGGTCAAATGCAAGGATCACCATTAAAACAACAACAAAATATACATAGGGCATATATTTAGGAGCATATGTTAAACACATATTTTCTAATAAACATAGAGCGTACATCCTAGTTATCAAACAATCTAGCTAAAAGGCACGATGTGATAGTACACAGGGATCAGTACACAGGGATCAGTAGGTTAATTATTGACTATATCTCTATCATTTTACTACAATACTGACATATAAAGGATAATTCACATATCTACAAAATAGCAGCATGGGTTTTAAAGTGCCAATGTGCAAAAGTGCAAAAAATCCTAAAGTGCCAGTGTGCAAAAAGTGCAAAGAGACCGCCTTCCAATCTTATTAAAATGGCATGACAATATATACATAGAGCTTATGTTATGTTATGTTATGTTATGTTATGTTATATTAATTTATTATGCGCAACAGCTACTCCAGCCAAGGAGCGTCCCGGCGCAGAGACAAGGAGAAACATAACACAACAGGAAAAGATAAAACCTAAGGAACAACTAAAACAAAAATGTTTTAATGGCTCTCCGGAAAGACAACAGGTCTTCTAGCAAACGGATTTCAACTGGGAGGGTGTTCCAAGTTAGTGCAGCTTTCACGCTGAAAGAACGACCCCCCATCCGGCTGAGTCTAAATCTGGGGACCACAGCGAGGGCTTGGCCCTGGGATCGAAGACTGCGGGTGGGAACATAGAAGGAGATGCAGTTGGACAGAATTTCTGGGCCAATGCCTCTTAAGATTTTAAAGGTCAGACAAAAGACCTTAAAAAGAATACGCTTCCTTACAGGAAGCCAATGCAGGGAGCGGAGGACATTTGCCACCGGGCAAAATCTGGGTAGGCCTACAATGGCTCTAGCCGCAGCATTTTGAACCCGCAGCAGGCGGGTTAGCTCAGCCTGGTTGGCCCCAGCCAAAAGGGAGCTAGCGTAGTCCAGACGAGAGATGACGGTTGCCTGGACTACAAGCTGTCTAGTTGGGGCGTCGAAGAATTTAAGAACAGGTCTTAATCCTCTCAACAGACCGAAGCAACAGGCTGCAGTTTTTTTGGTATGCCCTACAAAAGTGAGGCCAGCGTCCAGCCAGACCCCCAGATTTTTCACCTCCGACACCGGGGTCGGAGTGGGGCCCAGCTCAGAAGGCCACCATTGATCACCCCAAAGCTCTACTCCCTTCCCAACAACCATTACCTCCGTTTTCGTGGCATTAAGCTGGAGACAGTTTCCTGTCAACCAGCTAGCCACTGCCTTCAGTCCAGACTGAAACCTGGGGGCATCTTGTTCTACGTCCCCGCTGAGAGTAACCGCCAGCTGTGTGTCATCGGCATATGAGACCAAAGTTAGGCCCCACTGCCTCGCGACATCAGCCAGCGGTCTCACGTAAAGATTGAACAACGTGGGACTCAGCGAGGACCCTTGCGGAACCCCCATGGCCAGTGGCTGGAAGCTGGACGTGAAGGGGGGGATGGCAACACAGAAGGAGCGGTTGTCTAGGAAGGAGCGGAACCACTGCAACGCCATGCCACTGATACCTATCTCCTCGAGGCGATGCAGGAGGATGCTGTGAGATACCGTGTCGAAGGCGGCGCTGAGATCTAACAATATCAGCGCCGCCGTCTGACCAGCATCCAACCTTGCACGCAGATGTTCCACCATCACAAGAAGAGCGGTCTCCGTGCTGTGACCAGCACGGAAGCCATTCTGTGTGGGGTCGAGGGCATTGGTCCGAGCTAGATGTTCTGACAGGGCCAGATTGACATGTGCCTCTGTCAACTTTGCCGGCCAGGGTAGCAGCGAGATGGGACGGAAGCTTTCAGGCTTAGACGGGTCCAAGGAAGGTTTTTTAATAATCGGGGACACCACCGCCTGTTTCCATTTAGTTGGAACTACCCCCGACTCCAAGGAGAGGTTGACAAGGGAACGCACAACATGGCGTCCCATAAAGGTCTGATCTCGAAAGAGAGCAGGTCTCACTGGATCAGATGGGGACCCAGATTTAACTTGCACAGCAAGTTTGTCAAACCCATCCGAGGTGAGGGGGGGAAATGAAAGCAGGGTGATCTGATGAGGTGTCCCATTGAAACTCCCCAACGAAACCCCAATGCTAGGGAACGTCCGATAGATAGCTTGGACTTTTCCCAAGAAATAGGAGGCAAGGGATTCGCAGTGGGACACAGAACTCCCGGCTGTAGAGGAAGTCCGCTTGGCCATAAGATCCTTAACCGCCTTGAAGATAGCCTTCGACGGGTTTGTGCTGTTTCGGAATTCATCGGCATAGAAGGCCGCTCGAGCACGACATATGGCCCGATGATAAAGCTTGACGGACACGGCATATGCGGCTTTTAAATCAGCCCCATATGTCTTCCGCCAAGCCCTCTCCGCCCGTCTACAGGCTCCCTTCAAGGCGCGTAGAGCACCATTGTACCAGGGACTCGACTCTCGAGGGTTGATCTTAGTCGATACAATAGGTATCAGAGCGTCTAGAGCCCTAGTAAGCCAGGAGCAAAAGAGGTCATACCCCTCTTCTACGTTGTTCAGTGGGCCCAGGGGCTCGACTGACAGGAGACGATGAAAGTCTTCCAGCCTGAGTTTGTTCCAGGATCTCCTAAGTACCCGTCTAGCCGAAGAAGTGGGAGTGATCGCTGACACGGGGCACTGGATAGTCACCAAAAAATGGTCAGACCATTCTACTGGAGTGATCGCAGTGATTTTGGCCTCAGTCAGATTGGTGAAAAAAGGGTCAAGAATATGACCCCCGATGTGTGTGGGCTGGGAGACCAATTGAGAGAGTTGGAAGGCCTCTAAGTCCAAAGAAATGCTGCGAGCTGTCAGACTGGAAAGTGTATCGAAATGCAGATTTAAATCGCCCAGAATGGAAAAATTGGCGCAGTCAGTGATCAGAGTGCCGACAATATCCGAAAAAGTATTTCTGAACAGCACGTCACTGCCCGGCGGACGATACACCACCATCCACCACTATCTAACAGCATTATATTAAACACCAATTTCCTAAAGTGCATACGGCATACATCCAAGTTATAGGATTGTCTTAATAAAGTGCATCGTAAAATAGCAGCCAGAAATCAAGAAATTAATTGATATCTATGTCTCTATAATACTACAGTACTGGCAAGAAAAAAGAGTGTTCATATATTTACAAATAGCAGCATCGGTTTATAATGTGCAAATATGCAAATGTGCAAAGAAACATCCTCCCAGTCTGTTAGAAAGACATAATTCATATAAAAGTTAATTCATAGAAGTGCGTGATCGTACGGCCATTTTTAAGAAGGTACACACACGAAATGTTAATCCATCATCTTTGAGCTGTAAAACAGATTTAAATGCCACATTAAAATCATTTATACCTTTGGCTCTAAAAAATGATATCAGGAGGGGCTTGCTATATTTTTGGTAATAAGAACAAAAGAACAAAAAATGCATTAGTGTTTGCTTTCCAGCATTCTGACATGGGCAAACAAAACTCTCAGTGTTACAGTGATATCCCAAGGGAAAACACAATAGATGTATTATGGATCCTGCTCTCAAGCGAGACAAAAGGCTACGCTCCCAGTATGTAATTTCTTTAAGGAGGTAGCCAGCTGGTGTAGGTGAGGTAAATACAATATCATCTTCTATTTGGATATAGCGCTTTACAGAGGGTTTCATTGATTCTGCGTTGTATCTAGTTTCCCCATAATGCTTGTAAAGGATATTCCGTATTACTTCACGTTAGTTCCCTCTAGCCCATCTGGGTTGTTAAATATATACCCAAGATTGACTGCTGCCAGGCGTGCCTGGACCTCGGCAAGCCATGGGATTTTGATACCCTGATCGCTTTTTAGGCAGTCAGCCAAAATTTCTCTTGTCAGTGATGCTTCAGGATTTTTCCAGACCTTGATCCAGAACAGCGCAGGACGTGCCTTGATGTAATCCTCCAAATAGAATAATTTTAGTTCATTATGGCATATAAAGGTAGAAGATGAAATAGGTAACCCCAAGAGCCTTCTGTAGAATCTATTTTCCTCTGCCTGGGTATTTTTTAGATTTGAATATCCCCAGATTTCGGCCCCATATGTCATAACAGGGGCACATTGTGTCTTATAAATCTTTAATAGGGTCTGGACCACCTCAGATCTCTTTGGCTTAGGGAGAGAAAGTACTGAATTTATGGCCTTAATAAATTTAGTCCTGCCATATGCCAGGTGGGGGGACCATGAGCCATTATCAGAGAATTGTAAGCCCAGATAGGGGAAAGTGCGAGTGCATAACAAAGATCCCTGATCTAAAACAATCTTATTAATGTGCCGTTTTTTGGGGCCACAACACATTAAAAACGATTTTTTAAAATTAGTATTAAGCTCAAGATTGTACATAAAATCCACAAATCCCCCCACTAAAATCCTCAGGGCATTCGGTGTACGACCCATTAAAACTGCATCATCTGCATAGAGTAGGGAGGGGAGTTTGGTGCCGTTTATTATAGGGACATCGAAGGTTAAAATAGACAGGGCGTTATGAAGTTCATTGATGAATAAAATAAATAAAAGAGGGGCAAGAACGCACCCTTGTCTGACGCCTCTGCCAACCGTTATGTCTCCTGAGACTGCCCCATGCATACTTATTCTTACTCTGGCTTTTAGGTCTCTATGCAGGTATGGCAAAAAATGTACCAAGTTATTATCTAGGCCGTAGTCCAGTAAACGTTGCCAGAGTTTCGACCTGTTAACAAAGTCGAAAGCGGATTAAAGGTCCATAAAAGCCAGGTACAGTGGACTGTGTCTAGCGATGGTATATTTTCCTATAATTAGGTTCAAATTCAGGCACTGTTCCACTGTACTCAGGTGACTCCGGAAACCTAACTGGCATTTATTTAAAATATTTTCTTCTTCTGCCCATGCCCTGATTTTGTTAAATAAAACTCTTCCCAATATTTTGAGGGTATTGTCAATTAAAGAGATCGGCCTATAACAGCTAGGATCCGATCTTGATCCTTTTTTAAAAATAGGTACGATTACGGAGGTTGACCGTGTCTTAGGAATATCAGCACTGGTTAAGTTATTAAAAACATTTAATAATAGGGGGGCCCAGAATTCCTGTTCTGCTTTTATAAGGTCTATTGGTAGGCCGTCTGGGCCTGGGGCTTTATTACCCATACGCTGAGATATTGCCTCCTCCACCTCGCCTATAGTTATTGAGATCTTAGACGGATGTATAATAGACGAGGAATTATCACAGTGTAATGGAGGGGCGTATATTTTGGAGAAATGGGTAACCCATGCTTCGTTAGAGATGTTACAATTTAGGGGTGTGGAGGGATTTCCCAAAAGTTCTTAGAGATTTTGTAGCAGACCAGAAGATAGTTGTACTTTTGGTATTAGCGGCGCAGACCAGCTTATCCCACTGTTCTTTTAAGACAATATCGCGCCTGGTTCTCAATGCCCTCTTATAGTTTGTCCTTAAGATGCGGATAAGCATCTGATCTCTGGTATCTGCTGTCAGAGCCGCTCTCAACTCCCTGTTGGCTCTGGAGCAGATATTATCAAACCATTTTGGGTCAGGATTACAGGTGCCCACTGGTGTGGAGATCACGTTTTTTATGCCTTCGCATAATTCTGTAAATGCAGTAACTACAGAAGGATTGGGGTCTGATAAGACCAGACACGTTTTCCATAAAGTGGGGTATGTTTTTACCATCCTAACAAAAAGTTCTTTGTAATCTAAACCTCTCCATTTGACTCTCAATGTGTCAGTGGAGAGGAGTAAATCACTCGCTCCTGGTTCCCTCCTAAAATTTTTACCATGTGCTGCCTTTAATAGAACAATTATGGGATTGTGGTCTCCATAAGAAGGCCGCTTTACCTCTGCCCCAAATAGGTAATTTTGTAACGAGGGTGATAAAAAAACATAGTCAATAACTGACCCTCGTCCTAATCCTCTATAAGTGGGCGTTGGGTTCTCATTGTTGTTAATTGGGGCGATATCCATAACGTTTAAGAGGCTTGTGTTGATTAGATGGTTAATCAGCTCATATCCCCGTTTGCATGGGTTATGGATGTTTTGATCACAGGGGGATCCATTGGGGCCTCTTCCAATCCTTGCGTTAAAGTCACCCCCCAAGAAAATGCCCGCCAAATTATATTTCCCTAATAGGTTATCTTGATCCATAATAAAATTAAAAAGTTGAACAAAATTGGGATTTGGAATTGTTAAAAATTCATTGTTATAAAAATTAATAAAACAAATAGAGGGACCCTGTGTATAGATTAGGGCTTGGAAATTGGCAGGACCTGTTGGGATTAGTTTTGTCCTTCCTCCTAAGGCAATTCTAATCCATATTGATAGTCCCCCTATCGGTCTGCCTTGGCTGGGGGTTTCGGGGATGGTGTCAAAACATTCATATCCCTCGAGGTATAGCTCTTTCGAGGCCCAAGTCTCTTGAAACAAAAGGACATCATATTCCCTAATCTCATCCACCCAATCTAATAGTTGTAACTTTGAGGCCAAGCCTGCCACATTCCAGCTCATAACCTTCAATATAGATTCGGATATCTCAGCTTTGCAAGGGATGGGCACTTCGAGACTGACAGGGACAGACGTGTCCGTGTTCCCACACACCAGCGAGTTATTAGGAATAAATGACTTAGATGGTGAGTCAAGTATGTCCAGATCAGAAAGTGCCAGGTATTGATTTGTAAGCTGCGGGAAACTGGGGGCTGGGTAATGTGGCAGTGGCCGTTTGTAAAAGAACCCCAAGGGCAAGGCACAGATACTAGTTTCACCGGAGTCGCTGATTTCCTTAACTTCCAGTATTGATCCAGCAATCCTCGGGTGTGAAAAATTAATAACAATGCAGTCCCCTTTGATTGTTTTTGGTGCGTGGCCTACCCAGCCCACCCTAAGGACCATTAAGATGTCACTCATGTCAGGCCTTTTGAACCTTTTATGTTTGGCCAGCCAACCCATGCATTTATTTCTAAGCTGGACCCATGACTCAGATTTATTTCTCTGTAGGGGGGGGACCCCTGCAAGGACTAAGACGTATGGGCAAGATGGAGGTGGCTGGTTCAAGATGCCTTTATTGGGTTCATCGGGCGTTTTGTCCGTGAACACAGCTGTGTTGGCTTTATCTATCGTCCTGCTATAAGCAGGGTTTATGTTAGTGTCATGCGATAAGCTAGGGCATGTGGGAGTATTACAATCAGTGGTGACTAACACAGATTTTGTGATTTGAATTGGTGAGGGTACTGATATAGACAGTGGTGTCCCTGAGGGCTTGGATGCTACAGTTTTAGATGTTAAGAGCGGTGGGAGAGTCTGTTGTTTCCCTGGCATATGGTTTTTCCGGGAGTTAACAGAGTTGGTAGGTTCGTTAGCTTCCTTATTAGGCAAGGTGGGTTTCGAAATTAAACTTTCCAGGCGGTCCAATCGTTTCCACAACCTATCAAAACTAGAGTCTATCAGTCCTTTGATGCGATTACAGACTGTGTCGACGATGATATCGATAGCTGTGTCCCCCAGTGTAAAGTCAGAAAAACCAGTTTGTGTGGATTGTGTTTCTTTAAAATTACATTGTGAATCCTCCCCTATTACTGTGATTGGAGCAGTGATGTCACTACATCCGTTGCCAGGTGGGACTTGATCCATAGAGGGTTCGAGATTGGTGGTGAGATCGGTGCTAGTAGAATTGCCCTTAAACCATCTGTTTAAAGTTGCTCGTTGAGGTTTCAAACGGGGTGGCTGTATTCTTTTAGGATTAGGACAGGGTTGTTTGAATGCCTTCCTCTTCTTTTTGGTACCACATATTTCCGGGTCAGGCGTGATGGATACATTCGCCATAAGTGAATCGTCAATTTGGAATGGGTCAGCTTCAGCATTGACAACCGGGCTAGTCAATTCTGGGCCTACCAATTCCAAAGAGTTGTCTCCTGTTACGATTTGGGGTGGGTGTACAATAGCCATATGTGGCAAAGATTGAGCTGTGCTGTTATCTAGGGTGTCAAGGAGGTTTGTGCCTGGTGGTTTAGTGGGACCCACGGACAGTCTTTTTTTTGCCATTTGAATTTCATTACTCACCAAGGTCATGGCATGCTCCAATGCGGTGTCAATTGCATTTAAGTTAGTCGCAGTGGCTATGGCACCGTTCTTTCCCATGATTTATTACAAGTCGCAATCGGGAAGAATTATAAATGTGAAGGCACTCACCAACCGTATGTTTGGGAAAAACGAAATGTCAAGGATATGGCCCAACCCAACCTCGACCGACCTCGGACGGCCACAGACGGCCCTGCCCTTTGCCCGGGCTTAGCCCGGCGCTGCCCGCGCGCGTCCCGGAGGGAGCCGCGATGTTTAAGCGCCTCCAGGCGCGGAAGTCGGCGTGGGTGGGCAGGGATGGTCCTGCGGGAATTATGGGACTTTTAGTCCCCCCTCTCAGCGGCGCTTGGTGGAACTGGCTGCGGCGTGGGGGAACAGTTAACCAAGACCCAGCGCGCTCACAGCGCGAAGCAAGAGGCAGAGGACTCCCGTCCGACAACAAGGAAATGCCCCAGCAGGTCTCAGGCGTCAGCAACCACTCTCATAGAAGTCATGTACAGCAATGTGTCCTCACACTCCCTGTCAGTACCCCGGACTTCTCACGAGCTGTAACTGCAATTATCCAGTATTGGTATCTTTCATAGAGTCACCTGCTGGAATTCCCACGGTAATATACATAAAGCAGTAATTAACAAGTCTCATGGAGAGAACCATGCATTTAATAGGCTATCTACCTCCTTTTCTAAAAAAGGACCAAACTTAAACATAACCAATCAGCAACCAGCACCCTCTAGAACCTTCCCAAGAGAGGCTGGGGCCATCAGATTTCCCAGCACAGGTGAGGACAGTAATACTGTTGTGTCAGAGCAGCCTCTCCGGGGAGGAGTGTGGGTTGCATGTGAATCTATGAAAGATACCAATACTGGATAACTGCAGTTACAGGTAAGTAACTCATTTCTTATCCAGTTTTGGGGTATCTTTCATATATTCACATGCTTGAATCAGAATAGTAAGAAGTTACATACATTTAGTAAGCACTTCTAGTGGATGGCGGGTAGTGTCAATACTACTTCCATATGTATTTCCAAAAGGTATACCTTTTGAAGTGCTGGTACAGAGTAAAAGCATATAGAAGGCATTTGACATATGCAATAAATATCTCTATTGTTTTCTAAACACAATTATATATATAAATTTAAAATTTATAGAACACACATTTTTAACATTTCTATTGATATTGACAATAGAATAGAAGTCTTCTACTTAAATAGGCTCACCTTAGTGAAATAAGTTACGTAGAATCGCCTGTCCCACGGCTGCATCAGCCCGCTGTGTTGACTCCAGGCAGTAATGCTGCATGAAGGTATGCGTTGTTTTCCATGTTGCAGCTCTGCATATTTTTTCCAGTGGCACACCAGCAAACATGGCAATCGAAGTAGAGACTGCCCAGGTGGAGTGTGCTTTCATTGTCCTTGACAATGGTTCGCCAGCCTTATCGTGGCAAAATTGAATTGTGGTTGCTATCCATCTTGCAATAGTAGTTTTAGAAACTGCCGTTCCTTGACGGCCTTGCCCGTAGGCTACGAATAGTTTATCTATTTTGAGTATAGGCTTAGTCTTTTGCAGGTAAAATGTAAGACATCTTTTGATGTCTAAAGTGTGTAGAGCTCGTTTGGCAGGCGTAGAAGGATCCAGGAAGAAAGTCCTTAGAATGACCGGTTCGTTCAGGTGGAACTGAGAGGGAACTTTAGGAATGAATTTTGGATTTTTCCTGAGACTAACCATCTCGTCCGTAAAGCGAAGGAACTGATGTTTTATGGCGAAGGCTTGTATTTCGCTAACCCTCCTAGTTGACATGAGGGCTAACAAGTGAGCTACTATCCACGTTAGGTATTTGATTTCGGCCCTATGGATGGGCTCAAAGGGTTGCTACATCAATTGTGATAGGACTACATTCAAGACCCGCTCAGGTGGCGGAGCTCGGACAGGCAGGAAAGTACGAAATAATCCTTTCATGAATTGCTGTGCAATTGTTGTAGAGCACAGAGAGGGGTGTTTCGGTGAGCGTCTAGAGTTGGTGTTGGCAACAGACGGATGGGCTGGGCTTCAGAGAAGAGGAGAAGCTCCGTGTACCCGTATTGTCTGGGCCATCTGGGGGCTATTAGAAGAAGGTGGCAGTGTTCCATCTTCAGTTCTGTAAGGACCCTGGGTATCAGTGGAATGGGGGGAAAAGCGCAAGTATATATCCCTGACCAATGGATTGAAAGGGCATTCCCTCAAGATCCTGTCCAGCTGTTCTTATTCAAGCTCCCACTCGTGGCAGCTGTCTTTTGTTCTGCTCAGAGTGTCTGCCAGGGTGTTCCGATGTCCTGGAATATGTTCCGCTGTCAAGGATATCCCGTGAAATGTTAGCCAGCTCCATAGCTGCTGGGAGTCTTGCAAGAGAGATAGCGATTTGGTTCCTTCTTGCTTATTGATATAAAACATGCTTGTGGAGTTATCCGTACGGACCAACACCAATGAACCTTTTATTCGAGGGAGGAAAGCCTGCAGGGAGAGAAAAATGACTTTCAACTCCAGCATGTTTAAGTGCATATGACGCTGGGCCAAGGACCATCTTCCCTGGATCTGAAGGTCTTGAAGATGACCTCCTCAACCTTCCATGGAAGCATCTGTGGTGACTATGAATTTCAGGATCACGGGCATAAAATAGAGACCCTGAGACAGATGTGACTTCAGTGTCCACAATCAGAATGCCTCTGTCATGCGTGGAGTGATAGTTATCACGTTGTCAAAAGATCCCGTAGTTTGGGTCCATTGATATTGGAGTTCTTCTTGCAGAGGTCTTAAATGCAGACGAGGTAGCGGCACTAGGTCAATTGTTGAGGAGAGCATACCCAGTAGAGATTTGTATGTTCTCACAGAAGTATACTTTCTTTTGGAAAGTCTGAGAGCCAGAACTTGTAATCGGTCTTGTCTTTCCTGTGAAAGTATGGACATACTTGATGACCTTGGTTCAGCAAGGCGGCTGCCACTGGGGCCAGAAACTTCGTAAAAATCCGTGGAGCCGATTTGAGGCCGAAAGGAAGGACTCGAAACTGATCGTGGGTACCAGCCACTGTGAATCAGAGGCATTTTCTGTGTTTGGGGTGAATAGGAACATGAAAATAAGCATCCTCCAGATCCAATGAGGTCATGAAATCTACGCTGTTGAGGCGCCGAAGGATGTCTGAGAGCATGACCATTCTGAAGGTTTGATTTTTGAGGAATTTGTGTAGTTTTCTGAGGTCTATGATAGGTCTCCACTCTCCTGATTTTATTCAAATAAGAAAAAAACGGGAGTAGTAACCTTTCCGTCTCTGAAGTACAGAAACCCTTTCTATTGCTCCTTTTTCTAGTATAACCTAGGCTTCCTGTTTGAGTAAGTGAAGACGAGGGGGGTGCGAGCCCTTGGGTGGAGTGTTTGGTGGGTACTTGGTAAATTCTAGAGTGTGGCCATAAGATATGAGGTTCAACACCCACTTGTCTGTTGTAATATCGTGCCACTTACAGATATGGTTGGAAAGAACAAGTTACTTACCTTCGGTAACGCTTTTTCTGGTAGATACAATATATGCCTGTGGATTCCTCACTTTGTGAATATCCCCTTGCGTCAGCAACATCAGGAAATTCTTTTTGTAGCTTCGCGCCGACGTGGATCCGGACGTCACAGAGGCACGGCATCGCTCGCGACTCCGCTGACGTCACCGACGCCTATAATAGGCCCACGCCGGCGTGATGACATCAGTTCCGCCCTTTTTCCGTGCCTTCGAGGCACACGGACGGACCAATGACAGTAGATATATACACAGTATACGCAGTACAAATATCAAGGTAACACTCACACAGTGTGAAGCAAATGCAACAAAACATTTGAAATAAACAAATACATAATAGAAACTCTGGCATAGAAGAGTGGACAACGGGGAGGCGGGTGGGTCAGTGAGGAATCCACAGGCAGATATTGTATCTACCAGAAAAAGCGTTACCGAAGGTAAATAACTTGTTCTTCTGATAGATACATCTGCCGTGTGGATTCCTCACCTTGTGAATAGAGTCCCACAGCAGTCCCCACTCCCGGAGGAGGGTGTCCACTCTTCTAGACCAGGAAATCCTGGAGGACAGAGCGTGCAAAGTGACCGTCCCTCCTCACTTCGGAATCCAAGCAGTAATGCTTCGCGAATGTGTGGAGGGAAGACCAAGTTGCCGCTCTGCAAATATCCTCTACAGGCACACCTCTAGCCAATGCAGTGGTCGAAGACTTAACTCTAGTAGAATGAACCCTATACCCTGTAGTGTAGTTCCTATTATCCCAATAGGCTCTGCGCATTGGAATAATACCTCCAATAGTATAGACCTAGACCAGACGTTAACTAGGTCTTCTACTGTCGATATTAGACTTAAAGTTTTGGGTTTGCCAGCTAGCTCAGAGTTCACTAGAAACTTTCTCGAATAGGCAAGGAGGAGTTGAACCTCCCTGGATAGACAAGAAGGGATTTAGTTTCTGACAACCATAGAACATGACAACTTTGCTCTCCCCTAATCAAGAGTGTATCTCTAGAGTCGTGTGAAAACAAAAGACAACTTATTTTACTCAGTCAGTACGTGCATTCTTAGTTTCACCAGTTTGTAGAGAAAAGGAAGAGACGGGCGTGTTCAATAAAAGATGTTATTTATTGATCAGTCTCTTTTCTCGTACAAGAGAAATGAATCGATATTATTGCAATACTTATGGTTAAGTAAAGTGCATACAATAAAAGCAGAAGTATAAAATAATACTGTAAAAGCATTGATATGGTTTCTAAGCCATATGCTATTTAAAATGGATAGAATATATACATACACATATACATTCGACTAATCGTACTCAACTGGTGCTTCTAACTACGCCCACCCCGGTGTACCTAACCTAAGCCTAATACGTGGGCTGGAGTAGAAAGTAGCAGTTTGAGTTAAGTTTGTTTTGCCAAGTGACTGACTCAAGAATTCTCTGCAAGGGGTTATTCAGTTCTGTACCTGAGATCTAGGATGGTTGAGGGATGGTATCTCTCGTCTATGGTCTCGATATTCCAAGCTGCCTGCAAGGGCTGCTCGGAAGCGCCGGAGCTGGATTTCTCGGCAGGAGAAAGGCAGCGTCTCGTTCTCAGCGCGTCAGGAAGGCGGGGCAGCGCCAGTGGGCTTCGCTCTCTGCTGGGCTTCGGCAAGTCTCGCTGCTCCGATCTCGTCACCACCGCGTGTGTTTGCTTAAGGCAATGTCGGTAATATTTATACCTGTAAGGTGCCGAGATTGACGTAAGGATGGACATTGATACGTCAATAAGGATGTCATACGAGCTGGTCGTTAGCACATTCTTTTACTGAAGTTCTTTGAGAAATCAAAACAATGGCCGCAGGGATTTTCCCAGGTTGTCATAGGTTTGATTTGTTTTGAGAACTCCGTATGCCTTATCAGGGGCTGGAGGAATATTGCTTGCCTAATTAGATGGCAAGCGTTATGACCTAATCAGATAACGCGCTCCTGTGCCGTGGTCTGGCTTAATCAGATAACGGTTTCTGCATCATGGGATGGCTGCTAGTTAATTTGTTAACCAGAATAGGGTCAGGAATAGGGGGATCTATACAGAACCTATAGGAATACATCACACCCACTCCACGCTAACTATGGCCATATTTACGAATCTAGGTATAGTAAAACATACTGTAGAGTATCGTGTATACCTTACCACCCCAAAATACACATAATGCATTTTGAAATTATGTAATATACGGGGAAAAAATAGTCACATGTACTATATGCACTCAAGCAGTAGAATAATGCTAAGTTAATCACGCATATGTATACATTATTAGTAATTGAATATGAGAATTACACATGAAATGGCTCTTAATACAGAAGAAAAGTTCGAGACCACTTCATCACAGTTCAAAAATATTTATGAACATACCAGCGGGCAGCTAATGTCTATGAAGTTTTTTTTCAAAATAGAAATTAGTTCTCTAAGAATAGTTCTTACTTTAAGCAGAAGATAAGTGTCCCGAAAAAATTATAAAAATATTTTGGGGCTGCTAAAAAAAAATTGCTGTCCGTGAACTGGAGGAAAAATTGTGCTTGCTACTTTAATATTAAAGTTGAAGGCCAAATTCAAGGTGTCGGGAACGCAGTGTGCTAGCTTGCTCAAGAGTCGTTATTTCTGCTCTGGTGAGAACATCATATCATTGAGACTGCTGAAAAAGCTGTCAACAGCTTCCTGTGAGAGTTCCACTAACTCGGAATAAGATGTAACCATGCATTCATGTGCATGATTGTCTCCATTGACGTTTTGAGTAGTATTGCTGACAGAAGGTCGTACCTGATCGATGCTGCTTTCATCTTGATCTTCACAACCCCTCAATCGTAGTGGTGAAGTTTCCACGAATGCCGTCATCAGGATTGGCAGCCGTTGAGGGCAGCACAATGCATGAGCCGTTACCGGACCCAACAATGTTTCTGCATCCATTGGCGCATCCGATTGTAGCGTCAGACAGGTGTCCAACACGCATTCTTCTTCGCACAGCATGCACCTTAATACAGGTAAAACACATCTTTGCCATATCGGCCGAAATGAAAGAAACCAAGTCATGTTCAGGTCTCTAAGCCGGGTTAGTCCCAGGATTTTTGATATCCGGTCCCGGTATCCAATGGCTCGGATTGTTTCTTCCCTTGTCGCAGGTGTTTTGTCTGTGACATGGTTTGCCATAACGAAATATAAGGACCAAGAATAGGATTCCTGCAATTAGTCCCAAAATGAGGGGAACTCCTCCAAAAATCGAATGGACGAGGTCTGGAAAAATACCCAGTATGGCTTTGAATGGTGTTAATGCCCCTGAAAACAATGTCTTAAATACATTTGAGACTCCACTGGTATCAGAAATATTTAAGATTTCATTCAGGATTTCTGCGAAATGTATGGGGGAATTAGTTGATAACAATGAGTGAATCTCTGCAGTCGTCCTTGCGACTAGGAGATCATACGTTTCTTTTGATGACGTGAGCCTGGTCGGCGTCTGAAGAAGCACTGTTTTCATTCTGCTTAAAGTATCAATTCGAATAGAAGTAATTTTCAAGTTAGGCCATGTCCTTGCCTCCCTGTCTGGAAAGGAGCTGGGGAACAATAAGCGTCCACAGCACATGACTTTCGCAGTCGTACTTATGAGATAAGGACCCCCGGGCAGTAGACTACAACATCTGCGATCCACAATTAGAATGTAACTCCCGTTATAGAGTCTTTTAAAGAATGGTTCTATCTGTGTTGCAGGTGTGCCTAGCTGGTGACATGAAAGGTTATTTGAGTTCCCTTCACAGGCTCCATGCAAACTAATTCCATTACACAGAAGTGTACCGCTTAGTGACATTGCACAATTATTGCCACTAAGGAACACTTTCTGTCCTTTATTACTGACACATGCATGTGAATAGGGCAAGTTCCATGTTGACTTAATGTACCCTTTTCCCAATTTTTCGTACATGCCAGCCTGTATATATTTTTGGCAGTATTGAAACCTGAAAGTAGATATCGGAATATTAATTATCCCATGTATTATCCATTCAATGACAGGTCGTTCTGACATTGTCAATGCTAATCTCTCGAGTTTCTCAATGCTCAGGATTGTATAATCAGCACCCTTTTGTGCCATACTGATTTGTTTATCAGTAAGGTTAAAGATATTGAATAGTGACGTTGTGTTGATTAAACGCCAAGGCACATAGCCTGAACGCAGATTTTGTAACGTCCATCCAAGCTGTATAATAGAACGCAATTGCGACTGACCGTGTTGTAACAACAGTAAGTCTTGCGATATTATGTCGATTGCTGAAGACACAATGCTGTCCAATGAAAAAATTCTAGAGGACAGAGTCATTAACCCATTGTCCACTACAGAAGGCCTCGTTATAAGCTGCATATATAGAGGCTGCTATGAAGCGTTTTTGACGCTGTTTGCGCGGTCCCATAATGAAATCACGCAAGTCAGCACCATCAGTAAGTAAAGTTAGGTGCTGCTTAATTTCTGTCAGTGTGGAAGTTTGTAGCCATTGAAGGCAGAGTTTGCCCACACTGTAGGTGGTGATTATCCCTGGGTGTTGTCTTTGGGAATATCTAGGGTCTGGCCTGGTCAATGTGAACCCCTGTGTTTTGTTCAGGAATCTGTCTTGAAAGTTATTAGTATCTGTGGGCCAGATTAACCATTGTTTCCAATCAGGATTTGTTCTGTTTTGGTTTAATACATAGTTTACGTCTATCTCTTCATCTGCAGAGTTATTGCTGTTCATTGTTGGTTTTGGAATAGACGGTTTATTTAAGTCTTTGATTTTGGCTAATCCAAGACAGGTAGTTTGTTGAATAGTGTCATTCAAGAATATAATTTGTTCTGGGATCATGCAGGCTCTAAACAATGATTCTACACCCTGAACTTGCCATTCTCTTGTACCCCAAACACTTTTCACTTCCACATTTTTGTCCCAATAATCAAAACCAAATGTATTCATTTGTTCAAAAAATGAGTCCGAATATATCAATTTTGTGTTTGTAAGCATGGTTTTTGTTCCTGTCTTATTTGACAATTTAAAATAAAATGTTTCAGCTTTACTTGTATTGAACCCTGAAAAATATGAATATTTGTCATAAAAGGTTCTTGAGCTTCCTTTTGGAGGGGTTGCACAATGTTCCCATTGATTATAATTTAACACATTTCTAGGTTGTGCAGACTTATGTAGAAAATGGTTACCATAGTGGTTGTAGCAGTACATACTATCATAATTAGACGAACCCTGCAAATAATCATGTTTGGTAAATTTAGCAGACATCACTAGGTCAGACATCATGTCATTAATACTTTCAAAGTCCCAATCATCAGCAAATGAGTTTGGTTTTACAAAGTCACTCAACGAGATCTTGATTTGGTGTGGATATTTGAGGATTTCAACCGGACCATAAATTTCATAGTCAGTATTGTCCCATGCTACCCCACCCGGTATATGATTGGCTGTGAAGTTGACTGAAGAAAGTTCTCTTTTCTCGACGTGTGAAGACGTGTGTGGCTTGAGGATCAAGTTGATTTTCTGGCTTGCTGTGTCCATTTGTGCATATTTTCCCTCAATGAAGCGTCCCAAGCATAGTACCATGATGAGCCAAACTATGAGGATAAATACACCAAAGGACACCCAAAATTCAATCCATGGAGAAATCAGATAGGTTTCTTTCAGTTGTTTCAAAAGTTCCTTAGCTTTGTCTTTAAGGGTTTTTGTTGATGGCTGTGTCTTTGATTCACTGAGGTCTTCAGAGGAATCATTGAAGTTTATGAAGTAGCCGGATGCTGTTCTATCAATTGTTCCAATTGCTTCAGGATTACTGTTTCTGGCATATTCATTTGTTACTTCATTGTAGGTTGGTGTGTCTCTACTAAACGTTTTTATTTGGGTTTTCAGAGGTGTGAGTTCCATTGCATTGTTGCATAGTCCTTGTTGTTGTTCTGTAGGCGTTTCGAATGTGATTAGCCTTTTAGTTAGCACCTCTGTATTTGTAGCAAACCTCGGTGTTCTACTACTTATCGGGAGTCCACTTGGCCTACTGTTTGTTATCGGCCACATGATTGTGGTTTTACCAGGTCGATGGATACAACTCAGTTCTCCTTTTTACCAGCAAGCGGCGGTAGTACAACTGATCTTGTCCCGTTGATGGACAAGACAGGAACTGCTTTTCTGTAAGAAGGCCCAAATTCCTTCTTTACCGCGATCTTTTCTCTGACTAGATCCCCGATTTTTGGAATCCAGACAGGTCTTGCTGGGACAGGCGGTGTTTCTTCAGTGGTTGTTGGCTGTTGTTTCAACTTTATGTTGCTCAGGTCTTTTCTTGTTTCGTTTAAGTCCTGCAAAATAGCCAAACGATCTTTGATATCAAAGCTTTTTTCTTCTTTCACCACTGAAGTCTGACTGTCAAGATCTAAGACTAACATCCTAGTCCCAAACAATAATTCGTACGGACTGAATCCCTTCAGAGAATTTCTTGGCAGGTTGTTTAGACTACGTTGGACACTTATTAGATGTTTGACCCACCCAGCTCCCGAACCTAATACCTTTGCTGTTATAGATTGCTTTATGTCACGGTTTTTTCTTTCAACAATTCCGTTTCCCTCGGGATGAAATGGACAAGAATACCGCAATGCAATGCCCATGCTGGTCATGGCCTCCTTATAAGCTCTCGAGCTAAAAGCAGGACCCTGGTCAGAATGCAGCATGCCAATTGCGTATGTGCCGATAAAGACTCGCAAATCTTTTATAACAGTTCTGGCGTCAGCCGATCGCTGGGGCCACATCCATATGAATCTCGTGCATGAATCCACTGCGACCAAGATATATTTATAGTTACCATCCCTTTGTAAGGGACCACAGTGGTCCAGGTAAACACAGGCTAATGGTTTATCCGAGATTAGAAGGGGCGTCTGTGCTGGTCGTCTCACTGTTGATACTTTCATTTTTTGACATATTTCACATTCTAGAACATAGTTCCTGGTTTGTCTTCTCATTTGTGGCCACCAGTATCTCTGTTTTAATAACGATACTGTGGCTGAGACACCAGCATGTACAGAAGCAAGCCCTTCGTGTGCCGCTATGATGAGTCCTAACCTATGTTCCATGTTTGGAATTACTCTATCCCCCACTCCAGGGATTCGAGCAAATGGAACATTATTCGCATCAGTTATGTATGAGTACTTTACTGGAAAGCCTTTCGGGAGTGTTTCTATCGCATCTTTTACTGTAGCGCTGACAGCTTGTAATATATCGCTGTCTATTTTTGTTTTTGACCGGGTGATGGCAGCTACGGAAGCCGTTTGCACAGCTGTCTTTGCGGCCTCATCAGCCAATGAATTCCCTGCAATGTGAACGCCATCACGTTGATGACTCAGTGTATGTATCACGTGAGTCTTTGGTAGTTCTTTTTGTAAAAGAACTACTTGTTCCCAAAGCATTTTATGATTGATTGTGCCTCCTTTTGCATCCTTAAAACCATTCTGAAGCCAGATCTGTAAGTATTCATTGTAAGACTGAACGCAATAATACGAATCACACACTATGAGTGTGGGGAATTCCCGATCGGTATTTTCTAGCGCCATCTTGAATGCCAGGAATTCTGCTCGCTGAGCTGTACAATCTCCTAGAGATTGTGTTTTAGTGACCGCTGGTTTGAATTTCCCATCGTGCCAGCGACCTTTTACAATCGCACACGCAGCACTGTAAGCTTGTTTACCCCCTACTGCGGGTTGTGCTGATCCGTCTGTATATATTATACAGCCGTAATGTTCTAGAGGCAGAATTTCGGTCGGCGGCGGACATTCAAATTCATATTGGAGAAACTCTTGTGTTTTTAAGTTAGGATCAAATTCGTATACAACGTCTGTTGCAGCAAGAGAATTAGCCCATTGTATCCATCTCGGATGGAGCGCTTTAGCATTCGGTATGCTTGCTTTTGTTACAGCCTCTAGGGCTGGTATCGGTGTAACGATTATTATTCGTTTACCTTGTGGCAGGGCTCGTTCTTTTGCTATAGCTGTCTGTGTTGCAGTAAGAATTTTTTCCGTTGGGCTAAATTTCATTTCAGCTTTAGTGTACAAGTGTGATTTGAATGCAATTGGTACCTTTTCTCCCTCGTTAGAGGTCAGGTATGTGAATCCGCATCTTCCTGGGATGACTCGAATCACAAGGTTGCGTGTGTTATCACGTGTTTCTAATTTTGTTTTAATTAACATATCTGTTTGTAAGGATCTCAGAATTTCTGTGTGTATTTGAGTCCAATTGGTTTTTTTAAAATCAGGTTTTATTAGATCATAAAGGGGTTTGACCCTTTCTGCGTAATTTGCAATGTATGTTCTTCCGAAATTTAGGAAGCCTAGAATTGACTGTAGGTTTTTTAGTGTTCTAGGTGCTTGGAGTACGGCACATTTCTCTAGGAAATTGTCAGCCAGGCTTTTGCCTTCACTTGATAATTCATATCCTAAGAACAGGACTGTTAGATGGGCAATTCTAGATTTTTTAAAGTTGAATTTGTAACCCTCTGCTGCGAACCCAAGTATTATGGTGTTCACTCTCTTCAAGTGAGTATCCAAGTCATCATCTGTTAGGTATATGTCATCGACATAAGATAATGCTTCGTCATCATATGTTTGTAGTAACTCTGTTACTCTCGCTGAGAATAAACCTGGGCTGTTCTTGTACCCCTGGGGTAACCGACAGAATTCTTTTTGAGCGCCATTTATTGAGAACGCTGACAAGTATCTGCTCTCTGGTGCTATATTTTGACAAAAGAATCCATTAGAGATGTCTAATGTTGTTTTATATTTTTTGCGCACTATGTTATTCATTAGTGCAGCACTATGCGAGTTTTGCACTGCAAAAGTTTTGCAACATGAGTTAAGGTGTCTGTAATCCAAAACTAGACGATATGAATTGTCTGGTTTGGAGACAGGAAACAAAGGGTTGTTCATTTGTGAGGTGCAAGTTTCAATCACCCCCTGGTATTCTAGTTGATCTAGAATTTCTTTTACCTGTTTTTTAGCTTCTTGCTTGATTGGATACTGCCTTTGTGCAGTAGGTTGTGATTTTAACTGGATTTTGTGTGGAGGAGATTCCTCATCCCATCCCACATGATTTTTATATAAAGCAGGAGCTTGAGCTACTGCCCACTTTCTTGCAAGTGTATATTTTTTATGAAGTGGAATATGATTTGAGAAGGCAGGCATAATTATTTCTTCGCCATGTGGGCACTCCCTGACAAACTCTGGTGGCCAGTCTTTTTCAGCTAGAAGGATGTCATAGCCCTTGGAGAGATTATCCCAAAAAAGGCCCCTTATTTTTCTAGTCTTATCCCCTTCTATACGTAAAGTTATTTCATATATTTTGTGAGGTTTGCTAACTCTGGTGTCTGCAGTTTCCACTTGAATGTATTCATTCGTGTCCACTGTCTCCAGATGATTCATAAGGACTTTGCGTGCTATGCTCACTTCTGCTGCGCTGTCTAGCATTGTCTGAGCCCACTCTCCGTTTTTCAACTGTGTCCTCAGTATTCTCGGCATTGTTGAATACTTTAATACTGGCTACCTTCTTCTTTGGAAACTGTAATTTTTTTTTGGATGAGCAGGTTCCTTGTCTTTGGACTTGACGTGCCCTTCCCTGGGTTCCGATCGTCCTCTTCTTTCCGATTTCTGCGAGGAAGTCTGAAAAGATTGAGAGGGACGTGTATCAAAATCTTGATATCTATCAGGTTTCTTTATGTTATCCCTATTTCTAAGGTTGTATCTTTTCACAGAGGGCTCCCTTTGGGGAGACTTGGGTCCTTGGTCCGGAGATCTTTCTCTCCGCCGAGGAGACCTTCCTCTGGACTGGAATCTTTTTTCTTTTGGATTGGATTGTTTGTTTCCATCCCAGTTCTTCTTTTGACTGTTTAGATTATTTTTAATAAATACTTTTTCAGGACTTTCAATTAGTTGGGGCTTCACTGGTATTCCACCCAAACTATCTCTACCTAGTTCTTCATAGGATTTTTCTATAATTCTGGCAATTTCAGCTGGTTGGTCTGCTATATCTGTCTCTTTTAACCTCTGGCGGATCGCCACATTCGCTGCTTCTCCTTTTATGTTGGCTAGTAATATTGCCGAGACCTGCTTGAAGTCTTTTAGTAATTTCATACCGAGAGTTAAAGCGGGTTCTGGACCGTATTCGTCTTGAATTTGTTTTAGCACATCTGGTATTACTGACATGGATGGAACTCCATGTGTTTTTGTGTAAATGGAAGCAAAGACTGTACCCCAAGTGTCACAGTCCTCCACATGTGGTGCGATTCCCATTGGAAGACAGATAGTCAGAATCCTGTGTTTTTCTACCGGGGTGGTATCTGGAAATACCGCCTCTATTTGGGTGATTTTTTGTGCTAACCAGAATGGTATTTGTTCCCGTTTAGCTGGTACTTTACCTAGGCAGGACTGTATGTTCTGTGGTGTAATTTTATTTGTGTTCCCATGATGAGGGGTCAGCTGTGGAATTTTAATTACTGGTTGAACAGTTGAAGTCCGCATTACATATTGGACTAATTGTCTATATATTTTAATTAATTGTTTTAGTTGTACTAAAAGATCTGCTGCAGACATTCTTTCGATGTCTGGATGTGGTGTGTATCCGGCTAGGACTGGCCACGTTGCTCCTGTCTACCTAGTGGACCGAGCCTGGTGATGTGATTATTATGTTTTAGGGCGCCATTAAACAAGAGCAGGTGCTCTTGGAATTTGAGTGGTACTTCCACTTCCTCGAAAGGAGTGTACTCATTAGGAGGTTCCTCTATTTTATAATAGTGGAAGTCCTTTGTTACAGCATTAGCTGCTGGAAAGTTTATCCATGAATAGAATACCTCTGTCTGCCGATATTCGTGTGCCTCAATTACGAATATGACTGTACCACCTCTTGGTGTCAGTCCATTTTCTATAAGTTTTAACGTTATAGATCTTCTTATGTTGACCGGGATGAGTTTTATATCCGGGTCTGCTTCTTGCATAGTATTATCAGCTTCTATTAGTTCAGCTGCTAATCTAACTCTCTCTCTTTCATCATCACTTTCTGACATTTTACTGTCAGGAAGGTTATTCTGTTTGTTTGCAGATCAGGTTCCTTATGGAAACAAAGATTAGATGCACAATATTTTGGAACAGTGTATCCTTCAACGTTGATTGAACCAAGAACCATACATAGGAGTTCCCTCCTGCGAGGTTTGGCGGATTTTACCTCTCACCCACTCCAGACGTCTTTGGAGTATTATGGGAAAAAAGGGTCTGAGTGAAAGAGCACGACTGAGTTACTCTAAAGTCTTGCGTTAGTTTTATCGCCTTTCCAAACGTTGGGCGCCATGTAGTGTAGTTCCTATTATCCCAATAGGCTCTGCGCATTGGAATAATACCTCCAATAGTATAGACCTAGACCAGACGTTAACTAGGTCTTCTACTGTCGATATTAGACTTAAAGTTTTGGGTTTGCCAGCTAGCTCAGAGTTCACTAGAAACTTTCTCGAATAGGCAAGGAGGAGTTGAACCTCCCTAGATAGACAAGAAGGGATTTAGTTTCTGACAACCATAGAACATGACAACTTTGCTCTCCCCTAATCAAGAGTGTATCTCTAGAGTCGTGTGAAAACAAAAGACAACTTATTTTACTCAGTCAGTACGTGCATTCTTAGTTTCACCAGTTTGTAGAGAAAAGGAAGAGACGGGCGTGTTCAATAAAAGATGTTATTTATTGATCAGTCTCTTTTCTCGTACAAGAGAAATGAATCGATATTATTGCAATACTTATGGTTAAGTAAAGTGCATACAATAAAAGCAGAAGTATAAAATAATACTGTAAAAGCATTGATATGGTTTCTAAGCCATATGCTATTTAAAATGGATAGAATATATACATACACATATACATTCGACTAATCGTACTCAACTGGTGCTTCTAACTACGCCTACCCCGGTGTACCTGACCTAAGCCTAATACGTGGGCTGGAGTAGAAAGTAGCAGTTTGAGTTAAGTTTGTTTTGCCAAGTGACTGACTCAAGAATTCTCTGCAAGGGGTTATTCAGTTCTGTACCTGAGATCTAGGATGGTTGAGGGATGGTATCTCTCGTCTGTGGTCTCGATATTCCAAGCTGCCTGCAAGGGCTGCTCAGAAGCGCCGGAGCTGGATTTCTCGGCAGGAGAAAGGCAGCGTCTCGTTCTCACCGCGTCAGGAAGGCGGGGCAGCACCAGTGGGCTTCGCTCTCTGCTGGGCTTCGGCAAGTCTCGCTGCTCCGATCTCGTCACCACCGCGTGTGTTTGCTTAAGGCAATGTCGGTAATATTTATACCTGTAAGGTGCCGAGATTGACGTAAGGATGGACATAGATACGTCAATAAGGATGTCATACGAGCTGGTCGTTAGCACATTCTTTTACTGAAGTTCTTTGAGAAATCAAAACAATGGCCGCAGGGATTTTCCCAGGTTGTCATAGGTTTGATTTGTTTTGAGAACTCCGTATGCCTTATCAGGGCCTGGAGGAATATTGCTTGCCTAATTAGATGGCAAGCGTTATGACCTAATCAGATAACGCGCTCCTGTGCCGTGGTCTGGCTTAATCAGATAACGGTTTCTGCATCATGGGATGGCTGCTAGTTAATTTGTTAACCAGAATAGGGTCAGGAATAGGGGGATCTATACAGAACCTATAGGAATACATCACAACCCTCTGGTGGTTCCTTACCGGCCAAAGAGTAGCAGATCTTAATACAGAGGACGATCCATCTTGACAAAGTCCTCTTATGGACCGCTCTTCCCCTCTTGCAGCCAGCAAAGCCAACGAAGAGCTGGCCGTCTGTTGGACAGGCCTCGTAGCCGGGCCATCCCCCCTACGCACAACAGGGCCCGGACCCCGGCTCTCCCTGAATCCCCAGCAAGAGCCACCCCGGCAACCCCCCGAGGTAATCCACAACCCGTCCACACCGGGACTCCAGCTCCTGAACCCTCCCGTACCGGCTGGCCGGGTCCCCGTCAGCCCCATGGCCCCGGCCCGGCAGCCATCTTTGGACACTACAACACGAGGCCACGTGGCCTCGACTCGCCCCCAACCCTGGGCCCGGCCCGGCCCCGACATCGAGGCACCAACCTCCACACAGGAGGTAAAGAGACCACTTGGCAGGTCAATGAAAGAAGAAGGCGTCAACGGCTCTCCTCCGCCGGGTGTCGATCCCCCCGGCCTCCCTGGGCGCTGGCTCCAACCCCCTGCTGGGTGTCGGGACTCCCTCATTCCGGACCTCCCGACCTCAAGGCGCGAGGGTCCGGACATCAAAGGGAACCAGACCTATAACTGGGGCAGCCCCAGACCAGGAGGGCAGTTGTATCCTGGAGTTGAGAGACCCCGAGAAGAACTCATCCTTGGCGGACTGCTGGCGCTGCCGCAGCCCTGCTCTGTGAACCCTTCGTCTTGGCCTGCTGGCGCTGCCGCGGCCCTCTGCAACGTGAACCCTCATCTTGGCCTGCTGGCGCTGCCGCGGCCCTCTGCAACGTGAACCCTCATCTTGGCCTGCTGGCGCGGCCCTCTGCAACGTGAACCAACATCTTGGCCTGCTGGCGCTGCCGCGGCCCTCTGCAACGTGAACCATCATCTTGGCCTGCTGGCGCTGCCGCGGCCCTCTGCAGCGTGAACCATCATCTTGGCCTGCTGGCGCTGCCGCGGCCCCCTCTGTTACGTGAACCATCATCTTGGTCTGCTGGCGCTGCCGCGGCCCTCTGTAACTTGAGCCATCGCCTCGGCCTGCTGGCGCTGCCGCGGCCCGACCCCGCAGACTCCTAAGCTCGAGGATTGTGAGCTTCCCTCCTGCCTCCTCCTGTACCGATCCGGTACCAAGACTGTCCCGCTACCCCCTTTCCCTACAGAGACTAGAATTGAGAGGACCCTCGAGTCCTGAATCTCCTGTACCGCTGATAACCTTGCCGCAAGGACCCTATATAAAGAGTGTTGATCTCATCCTTGTGTGGTGTCTATCTGTGGGGAGGGAAGTGACTTGTCTGTACGATCGCCGGAGACGGCCCTCATCGGAGGCCTCTCCCCCAGTATTCGGCCGACCCTCTGGGTCCCCGTCTAACATTGGTGGCCAGCGGCGCGATCCAAACCTACGCATAATCGTACAGAGGGTCACTCGCCCCACGACACACAACCACCATGACAACAAAAGAGAGCGGAGCAACAGAAAAATTCCAGATGGAAAAGCTGGAAGAATACAACCACAGAGAACTGAAACAATTTTGCATAGAATTAGGCATTTCAACCACAGGACTGAGCACGAAAGAGGACTTCAAACGAGCCCTGGAATCTTGGGCGGAGACGGGTACGACCGTACCCCAAACACGAAGCCACGAGACACCCGAAACAAGCCCCACGCCGACGGAAGAAAGAAGATCGGGTCTCTCCCCAGAAGAGGTCCGGGAACGGGAAAAAAGCAGGCTCCATGAATTAGAACTGGCACGACTTCGCTTAGATGGAGAGCTCAAATTGGCGGAACAAAAAATAACGTTGGAACACTTACGACTCCGAGAGGAGCGAGAAGAGAAACAAAGGCAGAGAGAGCTAGAAGAGAAGAAGCTAACCTACGAACATGAGCGCAACCTCAAAGAACTAGAGATTCGGAAGCAGAACAAGGAACTCGGGGTCCCCGAGCGCACGAACACTCCTGCCCCTACAGACCCCAAGGTCTACATACCCAAAGATGTCGTCAGAGAGTACTACAAGAACGATGATATCCAGCAATGGTTCAAAGCGTACGAGGTAGCCATGACCTCCCACCGGATTCCCCGGAGCGACTGGGGAGCCGGGTTATGGGGGAGGTTTGTCAACGAAGGGCGAGACGCCCTGCTGCAACTCCCGGACCATCTGATGACATCCTACGACCACATGAAAGCCGCCCTCCTCACTCGATACGGACTCACACCCGAGATGTACCGCCAGCGGTTCCGCGACTGCAAACGGATCCCGGGTACAACTTGGGTGGAGTACGTGAACTTCTTTAGCCGGGCCTTCGAGGGGTGGATCAAGGGCAGCAACGTGACCACCTACGAGCAGCTCTTTGACCTTGTTGTGTGGGAGCACCTTTCTAACAACTGCTTCATCGAACTCAGGCAGCACCTCCTGGACAGTAAACTAACGGAACCTCGGCAACTCGCCACCGAAGCTGACCGATGGGAAAGCACCCGAGTTGGCCGAAACGGACCCAGCGAAGCGCACAGAACTGCCCAAGGGCCCCATCGCCCCCGTGGAGGCGGAGGCCAGGGTCGGGTAGGGACACCGGCCCGGTGACTCCCGCCAGCAACCCCCCGCCCCCGGCCGGCAGGGGAAACCCCCCGATGCGACCCGGCTTCCGAGCCAACATTACTTGCCACCGGTGCCAGCGACCCGGCCACTACGCAAATGATCCCAATTGCCCAAAGAACCCGAGCCCTTTACCCCGCCAGGTCGCTGCTGCAGCCCTGGGGGAAGAGCAAACCCCAGAAGACCAAGAAGAGTACGAAACCGACCAGCCTGAGTGGGAACCGGCCGCCATGTCCCTGGTTTGCTTAGGGGAACGAGACCTGATCCTTCGGGCCCCCCTTCCCGCCAACACGCAGAAGTACAGCCAGTGGGTCAACATTAATGGCCGCCGGGCTGAAGCCCTCCGCGACACCGGGGCCAGTGTGACCGCGGTCCGCTGTCATCTGGTGGCCCCGGACCAGATCTTGCCGAACATTCTTTGCCCTGTCCGGTCGGCCGACAACTCGGAAAGTCTATGTCAAATGGCCTACGTCCCCTTCGAATGGGGACGAGTATCAGGGATGCTGAAAGTGACTGTCCGCGATGATGCCCCCGTGGATTGCCTCCTGGGGAACGATCTCGAAAGTTCTCCCTGGGCAGCAGTCGAACGGAGAGAGCACCTGGGGATGCTGGGCCTCCCCGAATGGGTCTGTGCCACGACCCGGTCCATGACCGCCCGTGCCGTCCCCAGTCCAGAAGAACCGGAGTGGCCGGAGCCTCCTCCCGCGATTGTCCCAGAGGAGGCCACCCCAGAAGCAAGTCCCCCGGCCCAAACCGAAGAAGGACCCGGTCGGCTCCCGGACCTCCCCGACCTGGCCCAGTGGCGTCAAGAGGGGGGGCCCACCCAGGAACAATTCCAACAAGAACAAAGAACCTGTCCCTCCTTCGAGGGACTCCGGCAGCAAGCCCTTGCCCAGAGCGCAGGGGACACCTCGGGGGCCCACTGGATCTACTGGGACAATGACCTGCTCTACAGTGAGCAAAGGATTGCAGAACTGGGGGCCAGTCGGGTGCTGGTGGTGCCCCTCCGCTTCAGAGATTTCCTCTTGAACTTAGCCCACGATATACCCCTTGCCGGACACCTGGGACAGGACAAAACGTACGACCGTCTGGTGACCCACTTTTACTGGCCCCGAATGCGAAAAGATGTCACCAACCACTGCAAGGCCTGCCCCACCTGCCAGGCCAGCGGAAAAAGTGGCCGAAAAACCAAAGCACCCTTGCAGCCTTTTCCCATCGTCACCACCCCGTTCGAACGGGTGGGAATAGACATTGTGGGGCCCCTGGACCCCCGAACCGCCCAAGGACACCGGTTCATCCTGGTCCTGGTGGACCACGCCACCCGCTATCCCGAGGCTATCCCTCTTCGAACCGTGACGGCGCCTGTGGTAGGCCGAGCCCTGATGGGGATCTTCTCCCGGGTGGGCTTTCCCTGGGAGGTCGTCAGCGACAGGGGCACGAACTTCATCTCGAAATACATGAAGTCTCTCTGGCAACAGTGCGGGGTCACCTACAAATTCACGACCCCCTATCACCCACAAGGAAATGGATTGGTCGAGCGGTTTAACCGCACTCTCAAAGGAATGATCATGGGCCTAGAAGAGCCCCTCCGTCGCCAGTGGGACGTGCTACTCCCGTGCCTCCTGTTCGCCTACCGAGAGGTCCCTCAAAAATCCCTAGGCTTCAGCCCATTTGAACTCCTGTACGGGCACCCCGTCCGGGGTCCCCTCAGCCTAGTCAAAGAAGGTTGGGAGAGGCCCCCCCAGAAAACTCCCCCGGATGTATACAAATACCTCTTGGCCCTTCGCAACCAGACCCGGCGATTCAGGGAGATCGCCAAAGTCAACCTTGAAGCCAGTCAGGAAGACATGAAGAAATGGTATGATCAGCACACCTCCTCCCTCGAGTTCGAGCCGGGACAGCAGGTCTGGGTGATGTCCCCGGTTGAACCCTGTGCCCTACAGGACAAATGGTCCGGACCCTTCAAGGTGATCGAACGCAAGGGGCCCGTCACCTACTTAATCGACATGGAAACTTCCCGGAACCCCCTACGGGTCCTCCACGCCAACAGACTCAAGCCCCATTTTGTACGCTCCGAACTCAGTCTCCTGATGGCTACCGATAATGGGACGGAAGAAGACTCCGAGCCCCTTCCGGACCTGCTGAGGACCCTCGAGCAGGATGGCTCCGTGGAAGGGGTCAGGCTTTCCGAGGCCTTGTCCCCGGAGCAACGCCAAGACTGTCAAGCTCTCCTGACACGATTCGCATCCTTGTTCTCTCTCACCCCTGGGGTCACTCCCTGGTGCCTTCACGATGTGGACACCGGGGACAGCCCCCCTATTCGCCACAGGGCGTACCGCGTACCAGATCGGGTGCGCGCCTGCATCCAGACCGAGGTGTCCAAGATGCTGACACTGGGAGTGATCGAACCCTCGGACAGCCCCTGGGCTAGCCCCGTCGTCCTGGTCCCCAAGGCTGCCGCCCCGGGCGTTGCCCCTAAGCTCCGGTTCTGTGTGGACTACCGGGGACTGAATGCCGTTACCAGGACCGACGCTCACCCTATCCCCCGAGCAGATGAGCTAATTGACCGTATGGGGGCCGCCCGCTATCTGAGCATCTTCGATTTAACAGCGGGCTACTGGCAAATCGGCCTCACCCCCAGGGCCCAAGAACGATCCGCCTTCTCTACCCCGGACGGTCACTACCACTTCAGGGTGATGCCATTCGGCATGAAAAACGCTCCGGCAACCTTTCAACGACTCGTGAACCAGGTACTGGCGGGCCTCGAAGGATTCAGTGCCGCCTACCTGGACGACATCGCTGTGTACAGTCACCACTGGACCGACCACCTCCTCCACCTGCGGGAAGTTCTACACGCCCTCCAGCAGGCCGGGCTCACCCTCAAGGCCAGGCTCACCCTCAAGGCCAGAAAATGTCAGGTGGGCCAAGGGTCCGTGACCTACCTAGGACACCAAGTGGGAAGCGGTCTGGTGGCCCCCCTCCAGCTCAAGATCGCTGCCATCCAGGCCTGGCAACCCCCTACGACCCAAACCGAGGTCCGGGCCTTCCTGGGGCTCACCGGGTACTACCGGCGGTTTGTGAAGAACTATGGCAGCATCGTGGGGCCCCTCACGGAGCTCACATCCAAGAAGAACCCCAAAACGATCAACTGGACTCCGGACTGCCAATCGGCCTTCGAGAAGCTGAAGGCCGCCATGTGCACTGCCCCCGTGCTCCAGGCTCCCGACTACGGCCGGGAATTCATCGTACAGACGGACGCCTCCGATCATGGCGTGGGGGCCGTCCTCTCCCAACTCAACACCGAGGGAGTCGATCAGCCAGTGGCATTCCTCAGCCGACGCCTGCTGGCCCGGGAACAGCACTGGAGCACCATCGAGAGGGAGGCCTTCGCCGTAGTATGGGCCTTCAAAAAGCTCCGGCCCTACCTCTTCGGCACCCCCTTTCGGGTGCAGACAGACCACCGACCCCTGCAATGGCTGATGCAGATGCGGGGGGAGAACCCGAAACTGTTGCGCTGGTCCATCTCCTTACAGGGGATGGACTTCACTGTGGAGCATCGTCCACGCCAGGACCACGCCAACGCAGACGGCCTGTCACGCTTTTTCCGCCTCGGCGAGGAGAGTCCCCAAGAGGATGGCTGACTCTCCCTGCCTTCAGCTGGGGGGGACGCATGTTGGACAGGCCTCGTAGCCGGGCCATCCCCCCCTACGCACAACAGGGCCCGGACCCCGGCTCTCCCTGAATCCCCAGCAAGAGCCTCCCCGGCAACCCCCCGAGGTAATCCACAACCCGTCCACACCGGGACTCCAGCTCCTGAACCCTCCCGTACCGGCTGGCCGGGTCCCCGTCAGCCCCATGGCCCCGGCCCGGCAGCCATCTTTGGACACTACAACACGAGGCCACGTGGCCTCGACTCGCCCCCAACCCTGGGCCCGGCCCGGCCCCGACATCGAGGCACCAACCTCCACGCAGGAGGTAAAGAGACCACTTGGCAGGTCAATGAAAGAAGAAGGCGTCAACGGCTCTCCTCCGCCGGGTGTCGATCCCCCCGGCCTCCCTGGGCGCTGGCTCCAACCCCCTGCTGGGTGTCGGGACTCCCTCATTCCGGACCTCCCGACCTCAAGGCGCGAGGGTCCGGACATCAAAGGGAACCAGACCTATAACTGGGGCAGCCCCAGACCAGGAGGGCAGTTGTATCCTGGAGTTGAGAGACCCCGAGAAGAACTCATCCTTGGCGGACTGCTGGCGCTGCCGCAGCCCTGCTCTGTGAACCCTTCGTCTTGGCCTGCTGGCGCTGCCGCGGCCCTCTGCAACGTGAACCCTCATCTTGGCCTGCTGGCGCTGCCGCGGCCCTCTGCAACGTGAACCCTCATCTTGGCCTGCTGGCGCTGCCGCGGCCCTCTGCAACGTGAACCAACATCTTGGCCTGCTGGCGCTGCCGCGGCCCTCTGCAACGTGAACCATCATCTTGGCCTGCTGGCGCTGCCGCGGCCCTCTGGAGCGTGAACCATCATCTTGGCCTGCTGGCGCTGCCGCGGCCCCCTCTGTTACGTGAACCATCATCTTGCTCTGCTGGCGCTGCCGCGGCCCTCTGCAACTTGAGCCATCGCCTCGGCCTGCTGGCGCTGCCGCGGCCCGACCCCGCAGACTCCTAAGCTCGAGGATTGTGAGCTTCCCTCCTGCCTCCTCCTGTACCGATCCGGTACCAAGACTGTCCCGCTACCCCCTTTCCCTACAGAGACTAGAATTGAGAGGACCCTCGAGTCCTGAATCTCCTGTACCGCTGATAACCTTGCCGCAAGGACCCTATATAAAGAGTGTTGATCTCATCCTTGTGTGGTGTCTATCTGTGGGGAGGGAAGTGACTTGTCTGTACGATCGCCAGAGACGGCCCTCATCGGAGGCCTCTCCCCCAGTATTCGGCCGACCCTCTGGGTCCCCGTCTAACACCGTCCAATCGACAGACTTTAGTTCTGTCCAGGTAAAAAGACACCGCCCTCTTGGGGTCCAGACGGTGTAATCTCTCCTCCTCCTTGGAAGGGTGTGGGGGAGGATAAAAGGTAGGCAGGGTAATGGATTGACCAAGGTAGAAAGGAGTCACCACCTTAGGCAGAAAAGCAGCCCTGGTCCTAAGAACCATTCGATCAGCATGAATAGTCAAGAAAGGGGGCTTGTGACTAAGAGCTTGAAGCTCACTTACCCTCCTTGCCGAGGTTATAGCAACGAGGAAGACTGTTTTGAGAGTCAGAAGCCTCATGGGACATTTGTGAAGAGGCTCAAAGGGAGCACCCATCAAAAAGGTCAATACAAGATTTAAGTCCCACTGAGGCACAATAAAAGGAGTAGGAGGGAACTTATTTATAAGGCCCTTCAAAAACCTTAAGACAACAGGAGATTTAAAAAGAGAAGGCTGGTCAGGCAAACAGATAAATGCAGACAGCGCTGAAAGATATCCCTTCACCGTGGCAACAGCAAGCCCCTGCTGTGCCAGAGAAAGGGCAAACTGGAGAACATCAGATAAATGGGCCCTCAAAGGGTCTATAGACTTCTCCCTGCACCAAGTAACAAATTTTGACCACCTATAAGAATAGATGGACTTAGTGGAGTCACGCCTGGCTGTCAAAATGGCATCCACTACATCAGGCGGGAGAGAAAAAGAACTCAGGTTGCCCCGTTCAATCTCCAGGCATGAAGGTGTAAGGTCTGGAGGTGGGGGTGTAGAACCTGCCCCTCCATCTGGGAGAGGAGATCTGCCCTGTGAGGGAGACGGAGCGGCGGGTGAGAGGAGAGGTGGAGAAGGTCTGAGTACCACACCCTTCTTGGCCAATCCGGGGCGATCAATATAACTTGGGCCCGGTCTTGGCGAATTTTCCTCAGAACCCGAGGAATCAAAGGTATGGGAGGAAACGCGTAAAGGAGTTGCGAGTTCCAACTCAACTGAAACGCGTCCCCCAAGGCTCCTTGCATCGGATACTGGAGACTGCAGAATGACAGGCAGTGAGCATTCTCGCGAGTGGCGAACAGGTCCACCCGAGGAGTCCCCCACATCAGAAAGATGTCGCGAACCACCTCCGGGTGAAGCCTCCACTCGTGATCGGCAGAGAACTGCCGACTGAGACTGTCTGCACGAACGTTCTGAACCCCGGCCAGATGATTTGCCATCAGACAAATCTGATGGTCCTGAACCCAGGACCAGAGGCGCAGAGCCTCTCTGCAGAGAAACTGCGACCCCACTCCTCCCTGCTTGTTGATGTACCACATCGCGGTCGTGTTGTCCGTCAGGACCTGCACTGACACACCGCGAAGGGAAGGGAGGAAGGCCTTGAGTGCCAGACGTATCGCCCGCAACTCTAGAAGGTTGATGTGAAGCAACCTTTCCTCTGGAGACCAAAGACCCTTGACCTCCAGGTCTCCCAGATGAGCACCCCACCCGAGAGTGGATGCATCCGTTATCACTGTGGCCACCGATGGAGGAAGTTGAAAAGGCTTTCCTTGTGACAGATTGCCTTCCACGCTCCACCAAGACAGATCCGCTGCAGCTTCTCTGGAGATCCTCACTGACTCCCTTAGATCTCCGTTGTGCTGATACCACTGCCTGCGGAGGCACCACTGGAGTGCCCTCATGTGCCAGCGTGCATGATTGACCAACAGAATGCAAGAAGCCATCAGACCGAGCAGGCGAAGAACCTTCAGGACTGGAACGACCGCTCCATTGTAGAACAAAGGAATCATTTCCTGTATGTCGCGAATCCTTTGAGGAGGAGGGAATGCACGACACACAGTAGTGTCCAGTACCGCACCTATGAACAGGTTGCGCTGGGAGGGCACCAGGTGAGACTTGGGTACATTTATCGAAAAACCCAACCTGTGCAACAACTGAGTTGTCTCCTGCAGATGATGGAGCACCTTCTCTGGCGACACCGCTTTGATCAGCCAGTCGTCCAGATACGGGAATACAGGTATCCCCGACCTCCTGAGATGAGCTGCCACCACTGCCATCACCTTGGTGAAGACTCGAGGCGCAGTAGTAAGGCCAAACGGAAGGACCGCAAACTGGTAGTGTTGCGACCCAACCGTAAAACGGAGATACTTTCTGTGCGACTTCAAGATGGGAATATGAAAATACGCATCCTGCAAGTCGATTGACACCATCCAGTCTTCTTCCAGCAGCGCTTGAAGAACCTGTGCAAGAGTGAGCATCTTGAACTTTTCCTGTTTCAGGTAAAGGTTCAAGATCCTGAGATCCAGAATTGGCCGAAGTCTTCCATCCTTTTTGGGGATCAGGAAATACCGGGAGTAGCACCCCTGACCCCTCTCCTGCTCCGGAACCACCTCTATCGCACCTTTTCGAAACAGTGCCAGGACTTCTTCCTGCAAGAGAAGCAGATGGTCCTCCGAACAATAACCCTGGCAAGGAGGATAATTTGGGGGAAACTCCTGAAAAGGAAGAGCATACCCATTCTCCACAAGATTGAGAACCCAAAGATCCGATGTAATCAATTCCCAATCTTGTAGAAAATGGGTAAGCCGACCCCCCACTGGGACCACATGATCCGGAATGGCGGATCTAGGGCTGCTTTGCTGCGTTGGCAGGGGGCTGGGAAGGGGAAGAAGAGGAGGAGGAGGAGGAAGCTTGACGGCCTATAGGACGGGCTCTTTGCCTGCCCCTGTACGATTTGTACAGCGTATTTTGCTGTTGCTGTGGCTGCTGCTGAGATGGTCTGTAGGAACGAAAGGAAGATCTGCCAAATCCTCTGAAACGCCTTCCAGTAGTACCCCTGGACTGAGGGCCCAAAGATTTCGCAGTGGCCCTACTGTCTTTAAAACGTTCTAAGGCAGCATCAGCCTTCTTGCCAAACAATCCTGAACCATCAAAAGGCAAGTCCATCAAAACAGACTGAACATCTGCAGAGAACTCCGATGTTTTAAGCCATGCGGCCCTCCTAGTGGCCACGGAAGAGCCCATGACCCTCGCTACCGAATCAGCAGTGTCCAGTCCACTCTGAATCACCTGCCTCGCAGCCGCCTGAGTGTCCGATATCACCTCCTGAAAATCCTTTCTATCCTCCTCAGGGATTTTCGGAACCAACTGTTTGACAGAATCCATTAAGGCATGGACATACCGTCCCATCAGACAAGTTGCGTTGGTTGACTTTAACGCCATACTGGCTGAGGAGAAGACCTTCTTGGCAGCTTGATCCTGCTTTCTGGACTCTTTATCCCCAGGAACCTGCGGAAAAGCACCAGCAGACCTCTTCGAGCAGGCAGCCTGCACAACTAAACTCTCAGGCAGGGGGTGTGTTGACAAAAATTCAGGGTCACCAGGTGCAACCCTGTACCTCCTCGCCACTGTCCTAGAAACTGCAGGAGCAGACAAAGGCTTCTTCCAAACCTCATAGATGGGTTCAGCTAACGCATCATTAAAGGGCAACATTGGCTCAATGATAGAGGAGGGTGAATGAAGAACTTCAGTCAGAAGATTTGGCTTATAATCAGCAGTGGGCAGAGTAATGTTCAACAAATTTGTCGCTTTTTTGATAACAGTGTGATAAGGTACCACATCCTTTGAAGGCACATTCGACACTGAAGCCAAATCCCACTCAGGGGACAGTTCAAGCCCACTGGCCTCATTCAGGTCCTCAAAAGGATCTTCAGAATCTTCAGAATCCTGTAACTCTCCTTCCTCCATATCTGCATATCGATATTGTTCTTCCTCCAGAAGTCTCTGGGCTTCTCTCCGTGACCTTTCCTTCACGATAGAAGTCGAAGGATCCGGAATCGATTCCGACGGGGCCGGGGCCGGCGTCGAACCTGAAGTCAGATGAGGTCGTTTCACACGAGGTCGAACAGAATCCTGCTTCGGAGTCGTAGGCACCGGCGTTGACGGAACCGGCGTCGACGGAGTCGGCGTCGTACGCTTCGGAGTCGACGACACAGGCGGTGTCGGAAAATGCCAATGCGGTGGTAGAGCCGGCATAAAAGGCATGAAGGGCGCAGGAGCATAAGCTTGGGGAACACCCAAGTTAAAAGACATAGGACCCGTGGGACCAACAGGTGCACCAGAAGGGTACATCGCCCTAGAATAAACACCAAACATGGCGTTCAGGAAATGGGATGGATCCTGACCTGGAGCCGGAAAATAAGGATACGGTCCTCTGGGCTGTTCCCGAGGAGGCGGAGTCGATACGACGTCGACCTCTTCCTCGAGTCCTGGAACCAGGGTCGACGAAACCGCAGGCACCGGAACCTCGGCCTCACCAGCCCCCTGCACCTCACCTTCATCCTCCTGACCAGAAGGATTGGATGGATCTGGAGAATGGACCTGCTTCGGTGACTCGGGCCAATTCGGATGTGAAGCTTCACCAACAGAGTCCTGATCCTCCGACGCCGAAACCTCCATTTCCTTATTAAGAAGTTTGACCTGCGACTTCGGCCTCGAACCAGAGTCCTTTCCTGAGTGATGACGTGATTCATGACTCCTCTTCTTATGTTTTTTCCTTGAGGATCTCGAAACATGAGCTGAAGACGACTCCGAGCGCGACTTCGATCGAGACCTCGACCTCAAACTTTCTTACTTTTCAGTTTTGCCACGAGGAGTTTCGTTTTTCTTTCTCGTAGGGCCTTTGGGGTCATCTTCTTACAACAAGGGCAATCCTCGACGTCATGGTCGGAACTCAGGCACCAGACGCAGCATTCATGCGGGTCAGTAATAGACATTGTCTTGCCACATTCTCCGCAAGCCTTAAAGCCAGTCTTCTTCGACGACATCTCGAAGAAAATAGAAACAGTAATAATAGAACAAGAGTAACTAAGTTACTAGAAAGCTACAGTACGATCCCAGAAAACCGTTAGCGTCGACGACGCGGAAAAAAGGGAACTGATGTCATCACGCCGGCTTGGGCCTATTATAGGGGTCGGTGACGTCAGCGGAGTCGCGAGCGATGCCGTGCCTCTGTGACGTCCGGATCCACGTCGGCGCGAAGCTACAAAAAGAATTTCCGAATGTTGCTGACGCAAGGGGATATTCACAAGGTGAGGAATCCACACGGCAGATGTATCTATCAGAATGTTCACACCTGTTAAGGGGGAGCGAAACGTAGCTGGTACCCTGTTGAAATCACTGTTTACGACCCAGTGGCGGCTGGTGACATTTTAAAGTGGTAGGCGTAACAATATTGTCATACTGCATTGCAGCGAGCGAGCGCGAACAACCTACGGGGGGTTTGGGGGTGTTCTCCCCCAAGAACATTTTGAAAAAAAGAGTGGACAAACGGTGCATTTTTAAGCAAATTTGAGGAAGCAGGAAGGTTAATAAAGCAATTAGTGCTAGGCCTAATAAATATAGATCGTTCACTGCACCTCCCCTCACTTCACCCAGCTTTTCTCTTGTACCTTCACCCAGCTCAACAGAGACCCATGCTCACTCACAGGTGTACACACACCTCTCTACTGGGGATTGCCAAGTAGACAGACAAATACACAAATAACAAGAAGACACATCTCAGTCTTGAAAATGTACACCAGAGACACCCAAACAAATCTTATAATAGGAATTATAATGCAGACAAATAGTCAGACACTCGGCCTCCTCCCCCCTTCCATTTCACTCATGCCTCTCCTCTTGGTTAGTGTACCCCCCTTTTTCTGCCTCTTATGTCCCCTCTCCCACCTGCCCTTGGAATACTTGCGCCACCTGCATTCCCTATGCCTGCTGCAACAGGGGCAGTGCCAGCTATCTACCATCCCTTGACCTCCTGCTTCCTTCGCAGGCATCACGGGTTTTCCCTGAATGTCTTTGCCACCCCTTCCCTGCAGGGGCCTGTCCTGCCTACGCACATTTCGTTATTATGTTTTTGAATGGACTCAGGCAGTTTGTCCACATCTGGGAATATTCACTGCTGGGCTTTATGATTATTTTAATTCATTTCTAATTTCTCGATATTAATAAACACGTTAACACAATATATAGCAACAGATTAAAAAGTGTATGTAAATGTAACATCATTAGCAAGGCATGCTCGTTCATCTAGGTCTGTACCAATGTGAGCTACAGTCAGTATTCACAGAGCTTTGTGTTCACAATTAACTGTCAAAATTTAACGTTTGTGCTTTTGGCATGAACTGGGGGCCTGAGAGGCAAGTATCAAACACACACACATACAAACACACACACTTTACTACTTCCTCCCTCCCTCTTTCACACCCATCATAGTCTTTCGCTCTCACACAGTCTTTCTAACACACCTGCTCTCTCACACACATGTGTGCACAAAACGTACCCCCTCCTATTCTCACACACACAAAACGTGCACACACACACACACACACACACACACACACACACACACCACACACCACACACACACACACACACACACACACACACACACTTACTTATCTCTTAGTTACCCTAGTTCTTTCTAACCCTCTAAACACTCTCTCTCTGTCTTTCTCTATCTGTGTCTCTGGCCTGTGCGAATGCTTTACATCTGTGGCATGCTTGGACTATCCGATAGTAACAGAGTGGTTGTTATGCAGAGGCCTTAGGGGACAAGCAGAGGTGGCCTTGTCTGTAGGGAAATTAGGGGTCAATTTTGTTCCGGTCTGAAAGTATGTATAGGGACCGAGTGACACAAACTGCATTTTTTTTTAGCATTGGTGCAAGTGTAATGTCTGATGTACTGTCATAGGCAATCCTTTTAACGTCAACATCTGAGTGCGCATCAGAAGCACAGCCGTGTCTCGTGACTCGTTTGCTTTGAAAAATACTTTTTATTCATAAGGAAATTATGCACTTTCCTCTGAAGTGATTTTGCGGCCGATTTTACATCTAAATGTCCAAGTTAGTAATAAGCGAGTCCTGGCATTATAAAAAGACCTACAGTTGGATCAGTATAATATACGTAATTCAAGCACACATTTGTGAACTTTGTAATTTAGTGGTAAAGGGTATTTTCTTTCAGGGGTTCAGGAGCAATGTGGGATGTTTATTTTACTTAATCACGAACACGTCGCTTTCTGGTATCTTTTTCTATGATTTTTTCATTACCCTATGACACAGTCAATGACGTGCTGTGGGACGTGTCACATTCGCTTTTAACTCTTGAAAGGCTATTCAACTGGTGCACCTCTTGCACAGCCACGCTAAGGCCCACATCTTAAACGTGGAGGAACCTTGCTTCACACGACCAGCGGCTGGACTGACCAGCTGCCATTCCTTAAGTCAAGCCCCCTGTCTGAATTCAACACTGCAATCATAACGATGCACACAGAATCCAGAGCATGCATTAAGCCACTACACTGTCTTACAGCTTGGGTTAAGGAAACAAGCAGCCGGACCCACCAGCGGAGTCTGCTCTTCCTCGGACCTCCAGAATATCACACTTATTCCGTCAGGATGAGGCGAGAAACGTGGGTGAAAGCAGAAACGGGTCAGGACATTAGGGCTGGGAAAGAATCCGTCTCGTGTCAGGCTGGGGCCTGTGAAAGGAAATAACAAGTCAAAACGCTGCACCCAGCGGCGTAGTTTCCATTGGTGCAGCGGGTGCAGTGGCACCGGGGCCTGAGGGGCCCACTAAACCCTGATTGTTGCTCCATTTTATTATTCAAGCAGCAGCCGGGGAAGGGAGGGGATCTCCTTCTTCAAACTAGGGCCTCCGACATACTGGCTACGTCACAGGCTTCACGGCCTTTGACCATTCTGGCTACTGACGAGTAACACGTCAGCCCAGTGCCTGTCTGAAAGGTCGCGAGGGCCCGGTTAGGGAAGTCAGGCGGTGCTTTTCTGGAAAGCTGGTGCAGCTCAGACAGAGAGAGTGACGTGTCAAATCACAGCGGCAATTTTTTTAAAACAGGTAGGGCCGGGGCACAGAATGCTACATAGAGGCAAGTGCCTCCCTGAACAGCCAGAAAGACAAGGGAAGCGTTAGCCACGTCAGGGTCGGCCGCTCCGCATTATATGTAGGTGGGGGTGGGAAAGGGTACTACTTCTTAAAAGTAGGTAGGGCTGGAAAGTGTCAGTTATGCCCGTCGGTGCCGCAAGTAAAAACAAAAACTGTTTCCTCTGTGAGATCCGTGGCATGGATTTTTCTAATATTTTTGTAGTTGAAGTTTACACATTTTAGCCCTACAGTCTAGCAGTCGCGGTTCGCGGGAAGGGGGAGGGGGTCGCAGGAAGAGGGGGGTCACACGGGGGGGGGGAGGAGCGGGGAATTACATAATAAAAAACAAAACTTACCTCGTCACAGCGTCAGCCGGTCCGCGCCACCTCTGCTCCCCTGGCTTGGCGTCTTCACGCCGGCACTGAAATGGACTGGCAGCCTCTGTCAGCCAATCCTGGCGCTGCCAGCAGCGCCAGGCATGGCTTGGGGCACAGGTTTCTCTTCGCCCGCAGCACGCCCATTAGGAGGCCTTAGGGCTCCTAATGGGCATGCGCAAACAGGTGAAAAGTGTTTGCGCATGAGTGAGTACGGGTACAAAATTCGCCCTCCGTCCCCACTCATGCGCACTTGTGTTGCTGCCTGTTGCCCCTGGTGAAAATCATGTCACTCAACATGACGCCAGACCGCCCACCCCCTTCAGACTCCGAAGGGGTGGGTGGTCCGACATCATGCGGACTGACATGATTTTCAGACAGTTCTCCCTCAGAGCGCCGCGTCTTTGAACTTAAGTAAACCTGATTCAGTTTACTGAAGTTCAAAGATGCGAGGGAGCTGCGGGCGGGGGGGCTATGCCGGAACGCCCCAATGGACGCACCGCGCCTGTTACGACCTGAGTCGCGCGCTTGCGATGCTGGTTTTCTGTGAGAGCCCTGCCTGGAGAAACCAGCTGTTGTTGGTTGTCAATAGGATTGTTGTTGTTGCCATGGTATCCCTGGCGATATTGTGGCTTGAAGAATTGGTCATTCTGGGTGCGCTGGAAACTTCCTATATAGCTCGAGAAGCCACGACCTCGAGCTCCCTGAAAGGGCACTTTGTGGTATTGTAGGTTACCTAAAGCTTTAGCTGTGTCTGTACCTGTTTTTATTGGCAGGAGAGCTTTGTCTATGTGTTTTCTAAATAGACTATCTCCATCATAAGCCATGTCAAGTATTTTTGACTTCACTTCAGGGCATCCTTAGCGTCCTAAAACAGCCGCACCAGCCAGTTGGCGAAAGCTCGTGGTGGCTATATCCATAGCACAATCTATAATTTCGGCCGCTGTGCACTCTCCTTCTGCCTGGAGTCTGGAGTGGGTAGGCTAAATTCTGCCACAGCTGAGTAGGCAAACATCCTATTTTTTTGGCTGTTTATTAATCAACCTTGAAGGACACAAAGTTCCTAAATTGTGCAAAACATCTTATCTTAAATTTCCTGGAATTGTTATTCGTCTCTAAAAAATACCGACTGAAGACGCGGATAACGGGGGAGGAGTTGTGCAAAATTTGCACCTCTCAGATGAAGAAGAAAATGCAGATGCAATTCCAATTGCATACAACTTTAGAAATACAGTCACCCTGAAACTGCTTGCTTATTAGATTCCTCCTTGTTTCCCTCTGGAATAAACTCGCTCATGGCACCTATATCGGACCACATTTGGCGATTGTAGCGGCCCAGAATGGCTAGCGCATTAGATGCTCTGATAGTGATTGGGACATTGAGGACAATCTTTTCCCAATGGAGTCCAAACGGCGACTTATCTGGTGGAGTCGATATTGGAGTGGACAGATTTTTTCATCTCCTTTGGGCTGCCTGGGAAATCACAGAGTCTGGTTTGGGATGACCTGTAGGACATGCAGCAGAATCCTTGGGTGCCCTGTATTTTTTGTCAAGTCTTGGCAGTACCAGCACTACAGAAGCTGATGTCTTCATCACCCTAATTCCTTCCTGCCAGATATAATCAATAATGGGTATCAATCTTATTGATTTTCTTGACTGTTCTTTAAAATCATAAAGAAAGCAATCCGATTGTTTGACAATAGAGGGCAGACGAAATCTGGCTGTAGCCCTGTCCATTAAGGTTATGAATACCTCCAAGGCGAGTCCGAAGGACGACGAGGAGGCGAGGACAGTACCACATAATCATCCCATTCATCTGCTGGTGGAGGCCGATCATTAATTTCTCCCTCTTCAGGCTCTTCCTCAGAAGTGGTGGGTCCTCTGTAGGCGGCATAGGAATTATCGGACGTGGCGTAATCCAAGGCGTAGTGGGAGGAGGTAGTGGTGGCGACAGTGGTGCTACAGGTGGAGGTGGTGGCACCGTAACTTGCTCCTCTTGGGAGGGAAATCTCTTCTTGTAGTCCGCTAGCATGGCCTGTGGGTCTTGCATTAGTGACTAAGGCAGCTAAGCAGGTTCTTGCCTCAGCTGTACATAAGAAATGCGTTACTTACCTGTAACTGCAGTTATCCAGTATTGGTGTCTTTCATAGATTCACATGCCTGAATCATTCCCCGTCGTCGAGATGGGAGTCCCCGGTACATAAATAAGTAATGTCTATAGACATATAGAGAATAGTAGGCCATAAGGCCTCACTTTTGTAAGATATCTAGGTCCTTTTGTAAAAAGGACCAAACTCTAGAGAAGAGCCAATCAGCTGTCACCTCCCTCTAGAACCCTCCTGGCAGGAACCTCAGTCCCTCAGATTTTCGTACGCACTATGCTAAGTAGGCGTATTACTGAGAGAATTAAGTGAGTCCTTCCAGGGGAGTCGGGAGGGTTGCATGTGAATCTATGAAAGACACAAATACTGGATAACTGCAGTTACAGGTAAGTAACGCATTTCTTATCCAGTATTATAGGTGTCTTTCATAGATTCACATGCCTGAATCAGAGTAGCAAGCAATGCAGAAAGCACATTTCGTATAGTACAGTATATGCCAGTCATTAGATAATAACATATCCAGCAACTAGTAACAGCCCATAGATGCAAACAATACCATCATCAAAGAAATGTGCATATAACAGAAGGATGGAGGGATGAAAGAAGGCTCACCTCAATGAAATAGATGGCGTAGTACTGCTTGTCCCACTGCTGCATCCTTCATAAGCTCTGTGTCCAGGCAATAATGCCTAGTGAAGGTATGAGGCGACTTCCATGTTGCCGCCCTGCAGATGTCAATAACCGGCACCCCTGCAAAGAGTGCCATAGAAGTTGATATAGCCCTCGTGGAGTGGGCTCGCACCTTAGATTGCAGAGGCAGTCCTGCCTGTTCATGACAGAAGGAGATGGCTGCCGAAATCCAGCATGAGATGCTCTGTTTTATAAGTGGGAGACCCTTCCTAGGTCTGCTGTAAGCCACAAAAAGCTGATTTGATTTCCTAAACGCCCTTGTTTTGTCGATGTAAATTTCAAGCATCGCTTGAGATGCAGAGAATGTAATGCCCTCTCCGCTGCTGTACTGGGATTTGGGAAGAAGGAACGCAAAACCACAGGTTCATTAAGGTGGAAATCCGACGGAACCTTTGGGATGAACTTTGGATTGGTTCTAAGGATCACTCTGTCATTTTTAAATTGCATAAAAGGATCCTGAATTGAAAGTGCCTGTAGCTCACTCACTCTCCTTGCGGAGGTGAGCGCAAGAAGTAGCGCTGTTTTCCAAGAGATGTATTTCAAGTCAGCTCTGTGCACCGGCTCAAATGGATGCTTCATGAGTTGATTAAGGACTACATTCAGATGCCATGTAGGTGGCAACATCCTTACTGGAGGGAAAGATCTGTATAGTCCCTCAAGGAATTGTTTGATTAATCTGCTCGACCAAAGGGAAGGCCCCGCTGAAGTTCTTTTATAACGGGATATCGCAGCCAAGTGTAGTTTAATTGAAGAGTGGGCTAGGCCTGCCTTCGCCAGATGTAACAGGTAAGGTAGGATTTGTTCCGGCAAAGAAGAGAAGGGATGTATCCCTTGATCTGCACATCAAACACAAAACCTATTCCATTTCAGGGAGTACGTTTTGGTGGTGCTATCCGCTCGTGCTCTGGCTAGGATGTCTCTACAATCCTGCGGAATGTTTAAATTCCGAAACTCTCGGAACTCAGGAGCCAGGCGGCTAACTTGAGAGACTTCAGATCCGGGTGTTGAATTTGCCGGCTGTGCATAGTGAGTAGAGGTGGACACTGCTTCAGGCGGACTGGCGGTTCCAGGGATAGACGGTGTAGCTCTGTGAACCAATGCTGTCTTGGCCAAGCTGGGGCTATTAAAATGAGAGTACACGGCTCCACCTTCATCTTCCTGAGGACTCTGGGAAGCATCGGGAATGGCGGAAAGGCGTATGCAAAGACGTTGCGCCATGCGATGGAAAATGCATTCCCTAGAGACCCTGATTGGGGATGCCAACTTGCGAAGTGTGGGTATTTGGCGTTGATCCTCGTAGCGAAGAGATCTATCTGTGGCGTGCCCCATCTTGAGAAGATTTGGTTGAAAATCTTCTGGTCCAACTCCCACTCGTGAGACGATGATTTTTGTCTGCACAACGAGTCGGCGAGTACATTGTCCATACCTGGGACATATTCCGCCTTAAGGGCTACATTGTTCATTATTAACCAGTTCCAGATTTTTTGCGACTCGCGAGAGAGTGTCAGCGAGCGCGTCCCTCCCTGCTTGTTGAGATAGTGCATTGTCGTGGTGTTGTCTGTCCTGACAAGCACTACGGAGTTTTTTATTCTTGGTAGGAACTACTGTAGGGCCAAGAATACAGCTCTCAACTCGAGCAGATTGATGTGTAGCTCTCTCTCTATAGTTGACCACTTGCCGCTTATTTGCAGTTCCTGCAGGAAGGCTCCCCAACCTTCTTTGGAGGCGTCCGTTGTTATTACATGAGGAGCCACTGGAAGTAGGAATGTCAAACCTCGGGACAGGTTCCGTGAAGATATCCACCATCTCAGGGCCTTGACCATCTGAGAAGTCACTCTTATGTGGTCGTCGAATGACCCCGTGCACTGGACCCACTGCCTCGAGAGTGCCTCCTGCAGTGGACGCATCCGTAGGCGACAGTGAGGAATCAAAAGGATGCACGATGACATCATCCCTAAAAGGGATTTGAAGAGTCGGACCTTCAACACTCTTTTTAAGGCTACTGTAGACGCTAGCACGAGAAGCTTGTTTTGCCTCTCCTGAGAGGGGAACGCTCTTGCGGAGGTCGTGTTCAAGGTTGCTCCCAAAAAGTTGATAGTTTGAGATGGTCGCAGGATTGATTTTTCCTGATTTATCGCGAGACCCAGGCAATTGAAGAGATTCAGACAGGCGTTGGAAGACCTGGACGCGTCTACGAAGGATGGTGCCTTGATTAGCCAGTCGTCCAGATAGGGAAAGACTTGATGATGGCATTGCCTGAGATATGCCGCCACTCGGGAGAGACATTTGGTGAAGATGCGGGGCGCAGACTTAAGGCCACAGGGCAGGACACAGAATTGGAAATGCCTGCCCGCTACTGCGAATCTCAAGTACTTTTTGTGATTTTTGTGAATTGGTATATGGAAGTAAGCGTCTTGTAAGTCCAATGACACCATAAAATCCCCCTCCTCCAGAAGATGCAAAACTTCCTGGATCGTTACCATGCGAAACGACTGTTTCTTCAGGAACTTGTTGAGGGCCCTGAGATCTAGGATTGGTCTCCATTTATTTTCCTTCTTTTGGATTAAAAAGAAACGGGAATAAAACCCTTTCCCTCTTTGGGATGGTGGAACTCTCTCTATCGCTCCTTTCTGCAGCATAACAGAGATTTCTTGCAGAAGCAGTTGTAGGTTCTTGTGATGCATTGGGCGAGGCGGGGTTCGTGGAGGGATGCTCATGAATTCCATAGAGTGGCCGAATTGTATTAATTGAAGGACCCACCGGTCCGCAGTAATTTTTCTCCAATTCTGTAGAAAATAGGTAATTTTTCCTCCAATTTTTAATAAGGGATATGAGGTGTGGACTGGCCGAATTAGGAGGTCATTGTCTACGCCCGTTGTTTTTTCTCTGTCCTCTGCCTCGAAAGGACGACTTTCCGTACGAGGACTGTTGGCCTTGTTGTTGCGGGCATTATTGATACTGTGGCCTACTCTGGTTGGACGAATAAGAGGATCTGTACGGGAAACCTCCTTTGTAGGAAGATTGTCCTCTTCCTCTATTTCCTCGAAAGGACTGATTTTTATACTGAAGTGTGCCCAAGGCCCTTGCGGTGTCTGTATCCTTTTTTATGCTTTGTAGCGCCTCATCAATTTTGGGGCCAAATAGTAGCTGGCCGTCATATGGCATGTCCAGAATCTTTGTCTGCACCTCAGGACGGAATGAGGTCGCTTTCAACCATCCTTGACGTCTTACAACAGCTGCACCAGCCAGCTGTCGAAATCCTGTCATAGCAACATCCATAGCACAGTCTATAATCTCTGATGCTGATGTTTCCCCTTCTATGAGTATTTTCTTCACCTCTTCCTTGGATGCGTCAGGCAATTCAGACAGGTATGGGGCTATGTCCACCCACAGTTGTCTATTATAGCGCCCAAGAAGCGCTAAGGCATTTGCAGCCTTGACAGTCATTGCCGACATTGTTGAAAAACGCTTTCCTATGTTGTCCAGCTTTCTTCCATCCTTATCTGGAGGAGCCAATACAGGAGAAGAAGGATTTCTAGAATTTTTTGGGTCCGCCTGCGTCACCACGGAATCCGGTTTAGGATGACTTGTCAGGCAGGCCGGTGCCGAATTTGGAGCTTTGTATATTTTCTTCCAATCTAGGGATTACAGGTGAAACTGAGGCGGGATTCTGCATGATCTGCTCCCCCTGTTTCCAGAGATAATCAATCATAGGAATTGATCTCGTGGACTTCTTTAATGGCTCATTGAAATCGTACAGGAAACAGTCTTGTTCCTGTGACTCCATTGTAATCTGGAACCGCTTAGCGGCCCTTTCCACCACGTTATGGAAACAACCTATATCAAATGGCGGCGAATTCGATGAAGCAGGCCTCGGAGATGCTGGTGAAGCTACGACATAATCCTCCCAGTCATTATTGACGGATTGATCATCCTGCAGCTCCCCTTCCTCTTGCTGTTCCTCCTGCTCGTCTTCCGCTTCTTCGCCCTCTGAAGATTGAGGACATGGTATATCCACCCGTTCCCTTTGAATGATTAGGGGCGGGGGTCTTGGTCTCGGCGATGGAGCCGTTGTGGGAGCTTGAGGTGCCGGAGATTCTGGGAACCTCTGCTTGTAGTCCTGTATAAGGTATCTTAGATCTGTAACCAGGGATGCTGGCAGACAGACCATAGGTGTAGGTGGCGGATGGACCACCTGCTCCTCAACCTCCTCCTCATCCGAGCTTTGGCATTTGACATTTAGCTCTGAGGGGCTAGTCGCCAATTGGAACATATCCCCATCGTCAGAATCTTCATCTTGAAGTAGACGTGCTGGTGGTAATAGCTGCACACGGCTAGGGGAAGTTAGCGCTGGCGTCAGCATCTTTCTGGTAATCTTCAGACACACCGAAGCTGACTGAAAGCCAAAATCAATCACCGTCGACGTGCCCGTCGATGGTGAGATCGTGACGGAGTAGCGTCGACAGTCGTCGTCATCGGTGATGTTGCCGTAGACGGTATAGATGTTCCTGTCGTCGACGGTGTCTTTGTCGACGATGTCTTCGTCGACGGTGTCATCGTCGACGGCGACGAAGTCGACGGTGATGATCTCGTCGACGACGTTGTCGCCGGCGAGGCTATCGTCGACGGGATCTTGGTCGTCGACGAAGATCTTTTGATTACAATCGTCGATGATACAGCCTTACCCACCGTTGACGATGGGGTTGTCGTCGTCGATGATGATAATGACAACGATGCCGTCGTCGTCGAAACTGTCGTCGTCGACGTAGATCTATAAGCAGGAGATACTGCTTTCTTCATCACTGATGTCGTCGACGATGCTGTCGTCGTCGACGGTGCAGGCTTCTTAAAGGTGTGAACCTCCTTTTCTGAAGCTATTTTTGCCTTACCTCTGAAGATTTTTTAGCTGCCTTCTTTTGAGGAGTATCCAAGGGGCCAGGGGAAGCTACCCTAGGTCTTTTGAGAGATAATTTGAGGAGATTGAAGAACCCTCACTTCCCTCAGAGGAATCCAGATTGTCTCTATCCTTAAGCCTTTGGAGCCAGATCAAAAGGCGTCCCTCTCGGTCTTTTAGAGTCTTAGTAGAGAAGGTTTGACATACCTTGCAGTCCTTAGCCGAATGATCTGGGTATAGACAGTACAGGCAGTCCTTATGTTGATCATCAATGTGTAACCTCTTTTTTCCACAAGAGCTACAAGCTCTGAAGAGACCCTTCGTTGGAGCATCAGCCATAGTAAATAGTTTTCCTTGAGGAAACAATAGGAAAAAATATCCCAAATACTGAGAAAAAGCTGTAAAGCAACAAACCTGAGCAGAGCTCAGGGGAGACTCCCTTAGCACAACGTGCGGTAGAAAATCTGAGGGACTGAGGCTCCTGCCAGGAAGGTTCTAGAGGGAGGTGACAGCTGATCGGCTCTTCTCTAGATTTTGGTCCTTTTTACAAAAGGACCTAGATATCTTACAAAAGTGAGGCCTTATGATCTACTATTCTCTATATGTCTATAGGACATTACTTATTTATGTACCAGGGACTCCCATCTCGACGACGGGGAATGATTCAGGCATGTGAATCTATGACAGACACCTATAATACTGGATAATACCTAAAATGATGGTACTGAGTTGAGATACTGGATAATGCTGGTAGTTTTGTTCCTCATCAAAATAGTCCTCATCTGTTATATTCCATAAAGGTACTATAGTATAGGCCTCTGTAAACTTGTTACCCTTCACCTATATTCTCTCCCTATATTACACTTGTCACATTTTACAGGGACTGACCTTTTGCCTAGATATTACACCGCCTTCAGAACGCGGGTTTTCCCTAGTTCGAAATCTCATACATTATGCATGAGGGTTCATGGAAGCACAGCAGGACTGCCATCTCTTGTATAAAATCTATGTACAAAGTTCAGGCCCAATGTCATCCTTAGGCCAACACAGTGACGCAGCAAGGTATAACCGCTTGGGAGACCGCTGGGTATATATACAACACATCTTGCTAAGATAGCTAGAGGAGACCGAGACTTCCCGGCCGACACACTGACCAGAGAAGCTGAGATTTTTGCATGCAGACACTCCAGCTAGCAGTGGTCTAACATCCCTCGCGGGGTGCCCAGCTCGAGACCAGGACGGGTGCCCCACAGTCTCACTTAATGTAATAGGGTTGACTAAATCCTAGAGGGATTCTTTGCCTAACACCTACACCAATGCTAGGTAAACTTAGGTACATCTAGTTAGGGAGACATCATAGGAGTACAAACCTTTTATAATCAGGTGTTTTATATACTTGATTGTATTCATGATTTTAGTAAGATGGTAGAACTATACTACCCGTTTACTTTCATAATACTGTTAATCATCTATATATTTTATTGTCTAACGGTTGTTGCGGCACATTTATTCTACATCAGAATAACAACTGTTCAATAAATGTTTATTGAAAACGCACAGCTTGTTTATTCTGTGTATCTCTCTGAGACAAACGAAGTAAGCACGAGTGACTGATCGAAAAGTAGTATATTGTTTCCACAGTCCTGAGGGATCAGGGTTGTCATGTTCTGAGGTTGCCAGAATTTATTCTCTCCTTGGTAGGAGACTACAGTGGCACTGTGAGCGAGCTGATAAAGACAGGCTAACATACCCGGTGGGGGTGCACGGAATCAGTCTGCCACCAATCCCACAGTTTATGTTATCCAAACACGCAGATCCTGTACAGGTCATATAGGAACTACACGACATGGCGCCGCCAACGTTGGTTGGGCACCTATTTAACAGTAGAATCTGAGTAGTTCAGTTGTGCTATTCTCAGAAAGTCTGGCGTGGGTAGGCTAAATTCCGCCACAGCTGAGTAGGCAAACATCCTATTTATTGGCTGTTGGTTAATGTAGGAAGGTTGACCCCTGACTATGGTTGCCCCCAACTTTTTGCCTGGTGTTTTGCTGGTTTTCTGACTTAGTTGACCTGAGGCCCTGCTGTTCAGGACCTCAGGCCCACTGCTCTCTCTGTAAAATGGATTCCATGTACCTTAGGTACATATCTAAATTGGATACTGAGTCACCTTATCAGTCCCTGTACTGTGTACCTTAGGTACCCAGGGCCTAGGTGTACCCAGGGCCTACCAGGGGCTGCAGCATGTATTATGCCACCCCTGGATGGCCATCCAAATCTGACACAACTGGCTGCTTGACAGCTGGGGCAAGGTGGTGTAATCACCCTTTGCTTTAGATATAGTATACCTATATCTAACCCTAAAAATGGACACACAGATCTCCTATCAGTCACTCCTATGGCAGGCCTTAACAATCCTGAAGGCAGAGTGCTTGGAATCGTGTGAGATGGTGCTCTGGCATGAGCTGAGCCTGTCTGCGGCTTTCGGGATCCATCCCTTAGCCGTTTCCATGATATCGCATACCATATACTCTTAAGTGCATTATAATCCTCGCGGTTATGTGCCAACTCTGGTATCGCTTTATCAAAACATGTCGAGTAAGGTGTCATACGAATTGGAATACTAACCCCTCGCCAATTCTGGCGACGGGGTTAGCATTCCACCCTTCTAGAGGGACACGACATGTATGTAACCCCTGACCCCGGTTAAAGTCAGACAGAGCCTTAGCATCCACAAGATGGATGCTGCCACCGAGACACAAGTCTGCCCTCCTGCTGCTGGGAGTCCTCCCAGAGCAGGAGATAAGGACAAAGGGTTTCCTGCCAGGGGCGGTGCCAGCACCGTCCCAGACAGGGTTTTGTGTATTGTAGGTAGGCAGGGCTTTAGAGGAAGGTGACTGCACGTGGCACCCCGGTGCTCACTGTGCATAGGCTGGCTGGAACCAGTTCCAGGGGCACTCCAGCCCCTGGCCTGGGGAAAAGCCCGCCAAGGAAGTGGGTGTAACCACCCCCCTCCTGGTCCCACCCATAGGGCAGGACCTAGTCGCGTGCCAGCCCCCTTTTCCCAGATAAAGGTAGAGACTGGCCCCCTTCCAAATCAGATCATCTTTGAATCCTGAAACTACTTTCCACGAAAGGAACTCAAGACTTCTTCCTAAGATTTCTCCCTTGTGACTAAGGGGTAGTCACCCTGCATCCGCAGGCACCATCTAAGAACACTGCGGTCTGCTGCAAGTCTCTCCTCCGGATCAAGACTGCCCAGCTCGACGAGAACCGGCTTCCCTGGCACCTCTGACCTCTACCTGCATCATCAGTCACGCTGAGATTCGTGGGTGTGACGAGACCTCGAGGGACCGGCCATCTTCAAGACTGCACGACTTCTTTCCAGCAAGCCCGCCGAGTAATCTACTGGTGAGTGCTTTGGGGTCCGAGAAGCCCCGACTCTGAGCAGCTCCAGCTCCGAAGTGCAGCCCCCCAGCATCTCCACGATCTGCGTGGGGCCCTTCTGCTTTCCGCTGCTCACCGCGTTGTTTGGCTACTAGCCCGTTGGCTTGTGGCCTTCCTGACGACGCCCGACGACATTTCTGCTGCTGGTCTGGTTGCTCCAGACTGGCCCTTGCTCCCTTCCAGAAGAGGAGCACCCCGGACCCTCCTGGTCCACTCAAGACGCCATTTTGAGTCCACCGCGTGGGCTTGAATTAGCCAAGGCTTGTCGCCCAATCCTGGGTAACTTCGACGCCAACGACTTCATCCTTCGTGGGACAGCTCGCACCTCCATCCTGGTCGCCGACAACGCCTCCTGGTCCGAGAGACTGCAGAGCCCAGCAGCGCCCACTCACCTGACTGCGGTGACTTCGCCCGGTGCCATCCTGGTGCCCACTTAATCACTGGCTAGTGATTCAAGAACTTGGTCCCCTCTGCTTTCAGGTTTTCTTCTTCCTTGATCCAGGCTTGGATCCATCGAACTTTCCTTCACTGGTCGCCTGCCAGCAACTTCTTCCTTCCAGGCTCCTGGTCCGGCAACGAGATCCCCGACGTCTTTTCAGACCTATGCAGCTGCAGCCCCTGGGCTAGGTAACTTCGGCACTCCGGTGTCCCAGCATAGCCTCACTATCCAAGGGTCAGGATCCACTGTCGTTTTCTCCCTACCAGGTCGGGTTCGCCCGTGAACACTAACTTTGTGAATTCTAGCTTCCATAGACTTTGTCCCGCATCCCGCGTGAGAGTGCACACGCTGCACCCGAGTCCCCTAGGCCTCCTAGTAGTAATCTAACGATTCCCTAGTCCAGTCCTAGCGATTCCAAAGCCTATTAGAACTGTTACTTACCTGCTAGTAATTCGCATTCCACTTTTAGCGTATATGGTTTTTCGTGCCCCTCGGGCATTTGTGTAACGTGCTAACTTAAAAGTATTTTCGTAAGAGTTTTGTTGTGTGCTTAGCTCCCTGTCTCATAAAGAGCCAGGGTAGTCTTGTTATAAATAAATACACTGTTTATTTTCATAACAACTTGTGTGGTGTCCTTTCACTGGGTGTTCAAGGGGTAATGTGATGGTAAAACAGCTGGCTTAACACGCCCTCTAGAGTCTTAGCCTTAGACTGCTCGTATCCATGCTACTAGGATAGCTGGTCTATAAGGTTGACTTACAACCAATCATCAATAAGGGTTGTTTGGACTGATATATAGTGATCACTAGAATAGTGAGCACTGCACATCAGGCCAACTTCTCACATTGGTGAGCAGCGGTTGGGATTTGAGCTTGCTGTTGTTTTACCACACATGCCCTAAGAATATCTTGTGAAAGATCACATAAGTACTAAAGGTACATATAACTTAGCTTAGAATACTCTGAGTTCTACTGAACCAGCTGTTGTAGCTCCTAGGGCCTAGCACACCCTAAACTACAACTCTAGCAAGGGATCAGTAGGCAAACATATAGTGTAGGTAAGTGCACCACTTACACCTCACTAGAAAAGCATGTCGACTCAGGGGGACTCTACTGAGACTCCCCTGGTCAGTGTTGACCCTCCACAGGTCACTTCAAGATATGCAGCTCTCAGTTTCCATGAGATGAGACAGATCTGTGTCTCCAGAAAACTGAAGCAGGGGTCTAACCCCACCACTTCCTTTCTGATAGGTCTCTTAGAGACATATGATGCCAGAAAGCTTTCTCAGTTACATGAGAACATGCCAGCCTTAGAGGGAACCTCTGGGGATCCAGATCTCCCCAACACTGATTCAGCAGTTGAGGAGGAGGATCAGGAGGTACTCTCTGGGGATGAGGTAGACAAAGGTCTTGAGGTAGTCAGAAGGCTAACTAGGACCAACTTAGACTTACTTGGGCTAGGATCTGGGGGCCCCCCAGTACTAACCCGAAGTGGGCCTAACCTTGGAGTTAGGAGAGATAGATCTCTTTCTAGGGACTCCAATAGATCTCTGCACTCTAATGCCTCTTCTCAGGGGAGAAGGAATCCTCCACAGAGGAGATTTACTTCCCCTCAGAGAAAGGAGCATGAAGCTAGGATGAGACAAGCTGAACTAAGGATTAAAAGGGAAGAAATTGCCCTGGCCAAAGAGAAGCTTGCCCTGGCAAGAGAGCAGCAGATGAGTGGGCTAGCTCCCACTGGTGGCAGCAATCTCCCAAGAGATAAAGAGAAGGGTTTAGATACTAAACACCTGACTAAAATAGTGCCCCCCTTTAAGCAAGGGGATGACATCCAGAAATGGATGGCTGCTCTGGAGAGGGCCTGCACTGTGCAGGGCATTCCCCAGAGTCAGTGGGCAGCTATACTGTGGCTCTCCTTTGATGGTAAAGGTAGAGATAAGCTCCTCACTACAAGAGTGGAGGATGCTAACAATTACCAGGTCCTGAAAAATGCACTGGTTGATGGGTTTGGTTTAACCACTGAGCAGTACAGGTTGCTGTTCAGAGACACCCAGAAAACTCAGTCTCAGGACTGGTCAGACTTTGTTGATTGTGCCACTAAGGCTTTGGAAGGCTGGCTACTGGGTAGTAAGGTTACTGATTTCAAAGGATTGTATAATCTAATTATGAGAGAGCAAGTCTTAAATAATTGTCAGAACCAGTTATTACACCAGCACCTGGTAGACTCTGATCTGACCTCTCCACAAGAATTGGGTAAGAGGGCAGACAAATGGGTCAGAACCAGGATTAGGCCCAAGAACCAAGGTGGTGACCAGAAAAAGGAATCAACCAAGCCTCAAGAGAAGGGTGGGAATAAATCTCCAGATCAAACCACATCAGGGCCCCAAAAATCCTCTGAGGGGGGTGGGTCCCAGAATCCTTCCAACAACCAGAAGAAACCTTATTGTTATCCCTGTAAACAGGTGGGTCATTTAAAAACTGACAGCAGTTGCCCAAAGAATAACAATAAGGAAAACATACCCCCAAGTAACATTCCCAAACCTCCTGTTACTATTAGTAGTAATCCCCCAGGTGGTGGGAATGCCCCCAAGAATTTGGGTGCATTTACTTTGGGAGTTCCTGGGGACTCTGGCCTAACCAGGTCCCCAAACTTAGATACTCTTGTCTGTGAGACTGGCATGGGGTTTGCCAACTTCACAACTTGTCCCAACACTTTGGGCAAGTACAGACAGGAGCCCCTCATCAATGGTATAAAAGTTGAGGCCTATAGAGATACAGGGGCTAGCATCACTATGGTGACTGAGAGTCTAGTCCCCTCAAGGCAACTTTTACCTGGTGCCACATACCAGGTGACCAATATTGATGGAGTACAGAGAGATCATCCCATGGCAGTGGTCAATCTCAGCTGGGGAGGTGTCACTGGCCACAAGAGAGTGGCAGTGTCACCAAACTTGCCTGTAGATTGCCTACTGGGGAATGATTTAGAGCTCTCAGCCTGGGCTGAAGTAGAGCAAGAGACCCATTCTAGAATGGTGAACATCCATGGTAAGGTTAGTGGGGCAGTGGTAGCCACAGCCCCAGTCCAAGATATCCTCCCTGAACAGGTCAGGAGGGTTGTGCCAGTCACAACCCAATCTCAGACAACTTCCTTCCCAGAACAGGTTGTCAAGGCTGTGATGGTCACAGCCCACACCCAAACTGAGCCCCCTCCTGAAAAGGTTGGGAGAGTTGTGATGGCCACAGCTCAAACTCAGACAGATGACAGTGTTGTGAAGCCTGAAACTATGGATCACTCCACTCAGACAGAGAGTATTGAGGAGGAAGAGAAATCTCCCTCCCACCAGACTTTAGGAAAGGATCAGCCTCCTCAGGGAACTGATCTGACCCCTTGTGAAGAAACTGCCACAGAGGTAGTCAGGCCTAGCCTGGCAGAACCCCTGATGTCAGTGGACCCTTCCAAGGTGGGACCCAGTCTGGAGCAGGTAACCTGCCCCTCTCTACCCTGCCTCAGTCAGCCCAGGGCTGTAGAGGTCCGGGAGGCCAGTGTTGGACCCCAAGGGGCCCCCTGTCCAAAAGAATTTCCCAATCAGCAGATTAAGGGCACTGAAGCTAGTGGTCCTAGCCAAGTGAAAATAAAACATACTCCTGAGGGATCCCCCTTAAAATTAGTTAGGGACCTCCCACAGATGGACACTGTTGGGCACAGCCAAACTTGGGACCTGAGGGCCCCAGACCTGACCTGTCCCTCCAGTAAGCCAAACAGAGGGACCCAACCTCCAGCTGTAGGTAGCCAGAGGTTGACCCTGAGAGCCCAAAACAACTCAGTCTTGGAAAGAAAGGCCTATATGGTGGAAAATGATTGGAGGAAGCTGAGCCCAAAATTAGTGGAGCCTCACTTCAGTACTCCATTTCAGCACCAGCCTTTTTCTTTGACAAAACACACCACAGGTAGAGATTCCCTATGGTGGAGACCCTCAGACACCCTTAGGGTGAGGGATTGCTTAGTGGACCATGACATAGGGGGTAACCATGCCAGTGCTGGTACTTCCTTAAATGGCCACTTAGGCAATATAGGCTTACCTGGACAAGGATAGCCTTATCTCCTTTCGTTTGGGGGGGGGGTTATGTAGGAAGGTTGACCCCTGACTATGGTTGCCCCCAACTTTTTGCCTGGTGTTTTGCTGGTTTTCTGACTTAGTTGACCTGAGGCCCTGCTGTTCAGGACCTCAGGCCCACTGCTCTCTCTGTAAAATGGATTCCATGTACCTTAGGTACATATCTAAATTGGATACTGAGTCACCTTATCAGTCCCTGTACTGTGTACCTTAGGTACCCAGGGCCTAGGTGTACCCAGGGCCTACCAGGGGCTGCAGCATGTATTATGCCACCCCTGGATGGCCATCCAAATCTGACACAACTGGCTGCTTGACAGCTGGGGCAAGGTGGTGTAATCACCCTTTGCTTTAGATATAGTATACCTATATCTAACCCTAAAAATGGACACACAGATCTCCTATCAGTCACTCCTATGGCAGGCCTTAACAATCCTGAAGGCAGAGTGCTTGGAATCGTGTGAGATGGTGCTCTGGCATGAGCTGAGCCTGTCTGCGGCTTTCGGGATCCATCCCTTAGCCGTTTCCATGATATCGCATACCATATACTCTTAAGTGCATTATAATCCTCGCGGTTATGTGCCAACTCTGGTATCGCTTTATCAAAACATGTCGAGTAAGGTGTCATACGAATTGGAATACTAACCCCTCGCCAATTCTGGCGACGGGGTTAGCATTCCACCCTTCTAGAGGGACACGACATGTATGTAACCCCTGACCCCGGTTAAAGTCAGACAGAGCCTTAGCATCCACAAGATGGATGCTGCCACCGAGACACAAGTCTGCCCTCCTGCTGCTGGGAGTCCTCCCAGAGCAGGAGATAAGGACAAAGGGTTTCCTGCCAGGGGCGGTGCCAGCACCGTCCCAGACAGGGTTTTGTGTATTGTAGGTAGGCAGGGCTTTAGAGGAAGGTGACTGCACGTGGCACCCCGGTGCTCACTGTGCATAGGCTGGCTGGAACCAGTTCCAGGGGCACTCCAGCCCCTGGCCTGGGGAAAAGCCCGCCAAGGAAGTGGGTGTAACCACCCCCCTCCTGGTCCCACCCATAGGGCAGGACCTAGTCGCGTGCCAGCCCCCTTTTCCCAGATAAAGGTAGAGACTGGCCCCCTTCCAAATCAGATCATCTTTGAATCCTGAAACTACTTTCCACGAAAGGAACTCAAGACTTCTTCCTAAGATTTCTCCCTTGTGACTAAGGGGTAGTCACCCTGCATCCGCAGGCACCATCTAAGAACACTGCGGTCTGCTGCAAGTCTCTCCTCCGGATCAAGACTGCCCAGCTCGACGAGAACCGGCTTCCCTGGCACCTCTGACCTCTACCTGCATCATCAGTCACGCTGAGATTCGTGGGTGTGACGAGACCTCGAGGGACCGGCCATCTTCAAGACTGCACGACTTCTTTCCAGCAAGCCCGCCGAGTAATCTACTGGTGAGTGCTTTGGGGTCCGAGAAGCCCCGACTCTGAGCAGCTCCAGCTCCGAAGTGCAGCCCCCCAGCATCTCCACGATCTGCGTGGGGCCCTTCTGCTTTCCGCTGCTCACCGCGTTGTTTGGCTACTAGCCCGTTGGCTTGTGGCCTTCCTGACGACGCCCGACGACATTTCTGCTGCTGGTCTGGTTGCTCCAGACTGGCCCTTGCTCCCTTCCAGAAGAGGAGCACCCCGGACCCTCCTGGTCCACTCAAGACGCCATTTTGAGTCCACCGCGTGGGCTTGAATTAGCCAAGGCTTGTCGCCCAATCCTGGGTAACTTCGACGCCAACGACTTCATCCTTCGTGGGACAGCTCGCACCTCCATCCTGGTCGCCGACAACGCCTCCTGGTCCGAGAGACTGCAGAGCCCAGCAGCGCCCACTCACCTGACTGCGGTGACTTCGCCCGGTGCCATCCTGGTGCCCACTTAATCACTGGCTAGTGATTCAAGAACTTGGTCCCCTCTGCTTTCAGGTTTTCTTCTTCCTTGATCCAGGCTTGGATCCATCGAACTTTCCTTCACTGGTCGCCTGCCAGCAACTTCTTCCTTCCAGGCTCCTGGTCCGGCAACGAGATCCCCGACGTCTTTTCAGACCTATGCAGCTGCAGCCCCTGGGCTAGGTAACTTCGGCACTCCGGTGTCCCAGCATAGCCTCACTATCCAAGGGTCAGGATCCACTGTCGTTTTCTCCCTACCAGGTCGGGTTCGCCCGTGAACACTAACTTTGTGAATTCTAGCTTCCATAGACTTTGTCCCGCATCCCGCGTGAGAGTGCACACGCTGCACCCGAGTCCCCTAGGCCTCCTAGTAGTAATCTAACGATTCCCTAGTCCAGTCCTAGCGATTCCAAAGCCTATTAGAACTGTTACTTACCTGCTAGTAATTCGCATTCCACTTTTAGTGTATATGGTTTTTCGTGCCCCTCGGGCATTTGTGTAACGTGCTAACTTAAAAGTATTTTCGTAAGAGTTTTGTTGTGTGCTTAGCTCCCTGTCTCATAAAGAGCCAGGGTAGTCTTGTTATAAATAAATACACTGTTTATTTTCATAACAACTTGTGTGGTGTCCTTTCACTGGGTGTTCAAGGGGTAATGTGATGGTAAAACAGCTGGCTTAACACGCCCTCTAGAGTCTTAGCCTTAGACTGCTCGTATCCATGCTACTAGGATAGCTGGTCTATAAGGTTGACTTACAACCAATCATCAATAAGGGTTGTTTGGACTGATATATAGTGATCACTAGAATAGTGAGCACTGCACATCAGGCCAACTTCTCACAGTTAATCAAGCTTGAAGGACACAAAGTTCCTAAATTGTGAAAAACACCTCATCTTAAAGTTCCTGGAATTGTTATTCGTCTTTAAAAAATAATGACTGAAGACGCGGATAACGGGGGAGGAGTTGTGCAAAATTTGCACCTCTCAGATGAAGAAGAAAATGCAGATGCAATTCCGATTGCAGACAACTTTATCCATCAACAATCAAACAATTTATATAGCACGCTACTCACCCGGGAGGGTCTCAAGGCGCTGGGAGGGAGGGGTCTGTTACTGCTCGAAAAGCCAGGTCTTGAGTTGCTTCCTGAAGGAGAGATGGTCGTGGGTCATTCGTAGGTGGATGGGGAGGGAGTTCCATGTCTTGGCCGCCAGGTAGGGGAAGGATCTTCCTCTGGCGGTGGCTCTGCGAATGCGTGGTACTGTGGCGAGGGCGAGGCTGGTCGATCGCAGCTGGCGGGTGGGCGCGTAGAAAGTGAGGCGGTTGTTGAGGTACTTGGGACCCAGGTCTTGGAGAGCCTTGTATGCGTGGGTGAGGAGTCTGAACGTGATCCTCTTGCTGACGGGGAGCCAGTGCAGGTCTCTCAGGTGGACGGAGATGTGGTTGTGGCGGGGGATGTCCAGGATGAGTCGTACAGAGCCGTTCTGTATGCGCTGGAGTCTTTACTGAAGTTTGGCCGTGGTTCCCGCGTAGAGGGTGCTCCCGTAGTCCAGTCGGCTGGTGAAGAGTGCCTGGGTGACCGTTTTCCTGGTTTCGGTGGGGATCCATCGGAAGATCTTACGGAGCTTGCGCAGGGTGTTGAAGCAGGATGACGAGACGGCGTTGACTTGTCTGGTCATCGAGAGGGAGGAGTCCAGGATGAAGCCCAGGTTTCGTGCGTGGTCCGTTGGCTTGGGGGTGGTGCCCAGGGCAGGGGGCCACCAGGAGTCGTCCCAGGCGGAGGGGGAAGATCCCACGATGAGGACTTCCGTCTTGTCTGAGTTCAGTTTCAGGCGGCTGTTCTTCATCCATTCGGCGACGTCTTTCATTCCTTCGTGTAGGTTGGCTCTGGCGGTGGCAGGGTCGTTGGTGAGGGAGAGGATCAGCTGGGTGTCATCGGCGTAGGAGATGATGTTAAGGTTGTGTTGGCGTGCGATGGCTGCGAGGGGGCTCATGTAGACGTTGAAGAGGGTGGGGCTGAGTGAGGATCCTTGTGGTACGCCGCAGATGACTTCGGTGGCCTCGGATCTGAACGGGGGGAGGCGGACTCTTTGGGTTCTTCCGGCGAGGAATGAGATGACCCACTCCAGTGCCTTCTCTTGGATTCCGATGTTGCTGAGGCGCTGTATTAGGGTGCGGTGGCAGACAGTATCGAACGCTGCAGAGAGGTCCAGGAGGATGAGGGCAGCTGTTTCCCCGCTGTCGAGCAGGGATCTGATGCCGTCGGTAGCTGCAATGAGGGCAGTCTCAGTGCTGTGGTTGGCTCGGAAACCGGACTGTGAGGGGTCGAGGGATCCGTAAGTCTCAAGGAAGGCGGCGAGCTGTTTGTTGACGGTCTTCTCGATGACGTTGGCACGAAAAGGGAGGAGTGAGATGGGGCGGAAGTTCTTGAGGTCGGTGGGGTCTGCTGTCGGTTTCTTCAGGAGGGCGCTGAGCTCGGCATGCTTCCAGCTCTCCGGGAAGGTGGCGGTGTTGAAGGAGATGTTGATGATGTCCCGGAGTTGGGGTGCGATGACGGAGTCGGCCTTGTTGAAGACATGGTGGGGGCAGGGGTCGGTTGGGGATCCGGAGTGGATGGTGTTCATCGTGCGGGTGGTGTCTTCGGTGCTGACCGGGGTCCAGGCGCAGAGGGTGGTGGTGGGGGGCGTTGGTTCGGTGGTGGGGTGCGTGGTTGGTGCGCCGAAGCTGTTGTGTATGTTGGCGATCTTGCGGTGGAAGAAGGAGGCGAGTGAGTCGCAGAGATCTTGCGAGGGAGTGATGTCGTTGTTTCCGGCGCTGGGGTTGGAGAGCTCTTTGACGATGCTGAAGAGTTCCTTGCTGTTGTGGGTGTTGTTGTCCAGTCGTTCTTTGAAAGTTGTCCTTTTGGTGGTGCGGATCAGCTGGTGGTGTGTGCGGGTGGCGTTCTTGAGGGTAGTCATGTTTTCTGTAGTCTGGTCGAGGCGCCAGGCTTTTTCAAGGGTGCTGCAGTTTTTCTTGGATGTTTTGAGTTCGTCGGTGAACCACAAGGCTTTCCTGCTGCCGGGTCTGCTGGGAGGGTTCTTCAGTGGTGCGAGGCCGTCGGCGCAGTTGGTGAGCCACTGAGTGAAGATGCGGGCTGCTTCATTGGGGTCCGTTGGGCTGGCGGGAGGGTTCTGGCTGAGGGCGGTGGTGAACTGGTCGGCGGTGATCTTGCTCCAGCTCCTGCGGGGAACTTGTTGCGGGTGGTGATGGGTCGTGGTTCTCCTGAAGCTGAAGTGGACGCAGCTGTGATCAGTCCAATGAAGTCCGGTGGAGTGGCTAAAGGAGATGTGCTTGCTGGAGGAGAAGATGGGGTCGAGCGTGTGACCGGCGTAGTGGGTGGGGGTGTTAACCAGTTGCTTGAGTCCGAGGTTGGCGAGGTTGTCCAGCAGGGTGGTGGTGTTGCTGTCCTTGTTGTTCTCCAGGTGGAAGTTGAGGTCCCCTAGGAGGATGTAGTCAGAGGAGGTGAGGGCGTGCGGGCTGATGAAGTCTGCGATGGCTTCGCTGAATTGTGTGCGTGGTCCCGGGGGTCTGTAGATGAGGGTGCCTCTGAGGGTGGTCTTGGGGTCGGTGTGTATCTGGAAGTGGAGGTGCTCGGCGGCGGTGAGGGTGTCGTCGGAGTTGGTCGTGATGTGGATGGTGTTCCTGTGGACGATGGCGATGCCTCCTCCGGTCTGGTTGACGCGGTCCCTCCGGATGATCTTGTAGCCGTCCGGGATGGCTAAGGCGATGTCGGGCGCTGAGGAGGCGTTCATCCAGGTTTCCGTGAGGAAGGCGACGTCTGGTGCTGTTGTGTCGAGGAGATTCCAGAGTTCGACAGCGTGTCTGTGGACGGAGCGGGTGTTGAGCAGGATGCACTTGAGGTGGTTGTTGCTGGTGCCTGGCCTTTTGGGTGTGGTGCAGGTCCGGAGGCAGGTGAACTGGCAGGCTTGGCAGGTGAAGGGTCGTGGGTGCGTTTTGGGGTGGCTCGGTAGCAGGCAGGATTCCGGTCGGGTTTGAGTGCGTTGAGGGTGGGGGCGTCGTAGGTCTGTCGTGTGGGCTGGCATCGACGGGGGCCAGGGGTCCTGGCGCTGGGCGTGGTCCAGGCGCGGACGGGCGCAGACGAGCTTGCCTTTGGCGCGCCTTCGGCGCACAATCGGCGTGCCCGCTGCGCGCGCCCGCTGCGCGGCCACCGTGCGGCCTCCATATGAAGGGCTGAGGGAGGGAGGATCAGCTGGGAGGCGGGAGCGGGGTGGCGAATGAGAACGGCGTGGGGGCGAGGCCGCAGGGTGCAGTGGCGGGAAGCAGAGGGCGAGGCGGGAAGCGGGAGGGCACAGAAGGCAAAGGGGGAGCGAGGGGTACAGTGAAAATAAGCAAGTTACAAAAGGCAAAGGGGGACGAGGGGAGAACGATGAAAATAAGCAAGTTACAAAAGGCAAAGGGGGACGAGGGGAGAACGACGACAATAAGCATGTTACAAAAGGCAAAGGGGAATGAGGGGAAAACGACGGAATTACAAGCCCAAGTTTACAATGGCAAAAACGAAAGAATAACAACACCACAGGTTACAGGAACAGGCTCGTAGGATGGCTGGTCAAAGCGCAGCAGCACAGCACGGGGAGGACCACGCGGTGGCTAGGGGGGGCGACCTACCTGGTGACAGGGTCAAAGGTCGCTCCCTTTACCACCGTGCGGCCTCCATATGAGGGACTGAGGGAGGGAGGAGCAGCTGGGAGGCAGGAGCGGGGTGGCGAATGGGAACAGCGGGGGGCGGGGCCGCAGGGTGCAGCAGCGGGAAGCAGAGGGCGAGGCGGGAAGCGGGAGGGCACAGAAGGCAAAGGGGGAGCGAGGGGTACAGTGAAAATAAGTAAGTTACAAAAGGCAAAGGGGGACGAGTGGAGAACGATGAAAATAAGCAAGTTACAAAAGGCAAAGGGGGACGTGGGGAGAACGACGAAAATAAGCAAGTTACAAAAGGCAAAGGGGAATGAGGGGAAAACGACAGAATTACAAGCACAAGTTTACAATGGCAAAAACGAAAGAATAACAACACCACAGGTTACAGGAACAGGCTCGTAGGATGGCTGGTCAGAGCGCAGCAGCACAGCATGGGGAGCACCACGCGGTGGCTAGGGGGGGCGACCTACCTGATGACAGGGTCAGAGGTCGCTCCCTTTACCACCATGCCGCCTCCATATGAGGGGCTGAGGGAGGGAGGAGCAGCTGGGAGGCGGGAGCGGGTTGGCGAATGGGAACAGCGGGGGGGCGGGCCGCAGGGTGCAGCGGCGGGAAGCAGAGGGCGAGGCGGGAAGCGGGAGGGCACAGAAGGCAAAGGGGGAGTGAGGGGTACAGTGAAAATAAGCAAGTTACAAAAGGCAAAGGGCGACGAGGGGAGAACGATGAAAATAAGCAAGTTACAAAAGGCAAAGGGGGACGAGGGGAGAACGACGAAAATAAGCAAGTTACAAAAGGCAAAGGGGAATGAGGGGAAAACGACGGAATTACAAGCACAAGTTTACAATGGCAAAAACGAAAGAATAACAACACCACAGGTTACAGGAACAGGCTCGTAGGATGGCTGGTCAGAGCGCAGCAGCGCAGCACGGGGAGGACCACGCTAGGGGGGCGACCTACCTGGTGACAGGGTCTTTAGAAATACAGTTACCCTGAAACTGCTTGCTTATGGGTTGACACTTAGGGGTGGCATAGTAGCATTCGTGATTGAGGCACACGAATCATACAGAACAGATGTATTTTATTTGTGGGTTACATTCCCAGCAGCAAATGCAAGAACAAAAACCTTTCACTTCTACATTAAATGTGATGCACCAGGGGAACATTGTCCATTTGAGGACATTGAGGTTCTGCTGATGTACCAGGAACACTTAGACTGGTTTAAAGACGCCCTACCCCACATAAGAAGAAGAGTAAGACTAGGTACGCTCGGAAGAGAAGGAGCGACATGGCCAATATTAGCAACTTATACACAACATCCTGACATTGAAACAATGCCAGTACCTGACTTACTCATATTTCACAAAGAATTAATAAAACTTTACAGAAACATGACACAATACGTCATGAGGACATTTACAATCCAGCCTGCAATGGCAGCAATAAATACAGCTCAAGTTCAAAATGCAACTAAAATTACACCACAATCGTTACACGCAGTAATGGGAAAAATGCCAGCAAAATGTGAACACATGCCAATCTGGATAGCTCAGAAAATAACACAGCTAGAAGCAGTATTCCCAAATACTAGCCCTTATGAAAAACACAGAATGCTAACAATCTGCTTGCCCATGGGGATCACACCACAACTAGAGGGCTGTACATGGTGGGGTACAGTTTTCGCTACCATATATACCAGATCTCATGGCATCCCGTCATTTGCAGTAGTACCACACATATTGAGACAAATACAAAATGAGTACGGAGAAGAGCCTGCCCTAAACTTAGGGATGACGTTACTAGGTAACTATGCCCAGGTATCAGTAATAATGAACAATTGTTACTTACCTGTAAACAGGTGGTTCTCCAGTATTGGTGTCTTTCATAGATTCACATGCTTGAATATTCCCCGTCGTCGAAGTGGGAGTCCCACAGTAAATAAAATAGCAATAATGCTAAATATATATATATATGAAAACATAATACATAATAAAAGAAGAGGAAATACAACTGAAAACCTCTAAAACGCTTCCTACATAGGATTGCAAGGTAAAGAGAAAAAACTACTTGTAACACATTAGTGTCATTATGTTAGTCCAAATTACAGCCAATCAGGCGCCAGCACCCTCTAGAACCTTCTCCTCAGAAGCTCAAGCCCCCAGATTTTCGTAGCACCAAAGTGACCAAGAGTGCATGAGGAGAAGAGAGAGAGCCTCTGAGGGGAGGAGGGTGGGTCGCATGTGAATCTATGAAAGACACCAATACTGGAGAACCACCTGTTTACAGCTAAGTAACAATTGTTCTTCTCCAGTATTAGGGGTGTCTTTCATAGATTCACATGCTTGAATAGAATAGAAAGCAGTAACCTCCGAGAGCTGAGATTGCTAGGCACATATGGAAAACGCCAAGACAGTAATAATAATACAGTCATGTAAAACATCATTAGCAATCACAGCAAAAACACCAAGGAGGGCGGAACAGAGGCTCACCTTATTGGAAAAGATGACGAAGCACTGCCTGTCCCACTGCGGTATCCGCTTCATTGATGGCATCCAAGCAGTAATGCTTGGTGAAGGGTGCCTGCTGGACCATGTCGCTGCACGGCAAATCTGATGAAGAGGCACAACAGCAAACAAGGCGGTGGATGAAGACATCGCCCGCGTACAATGAGCCCTCACTGAAGACTGCAATGGTTTGCCAGCTTGAAGATGGCAGAAGGTAATGGCTGAAGAAAGCCAACCGGCAATTGTTGGTTTGGAAACGGGATGCCCCTTACGCAGCCGTCCGTAAGCAATGAACAGTTGATCGGACTTGCGGAAGGAGGCAGTTCTGGCAATGTAAAATTTAAGGCATCGTTTGATGTCCAAAGAATGCAAGCGCTGCTCCGCCGGAGACCTTGGGTCCGGAAAGAAAGTTCATAGGAACACAGGCTCATTCAGATGAAAATCCGAAGGTACTTTAGGTAGGAAAGAGGGGTTGGTGCGAAGCGCCATTCCATTAGGTTTGAACTGTAGATAAGGCGGCTTGATAGTGAAAGCGTGAAGGTCGCTCACGCGACGAGATGAAGTCAAAGCCAAAAGCAGCGCAACTTTCCAGGTGAGGAGTTTGATATCCGCCTTATGGATAGGCTCAAATGGTGACTTCATAAGTTGAGATAGGACAACATTGAGGTGCCACGATGGAGGAGGGCGCCGAACAGGTGGGAACTTGCGGAAAAGCCCGTTGAAGAATTGACGGATGATTATGGACGAACAGAGGGAAGAAGAGCCATCGTGTCGAAAACGAGAGATTGCAGCTAGGAAAGCTCTCAGGGTAGCATGTGAAAATCCTGACTGAGCGAGACTTAAGAAGAACGGAAGAAGCTGCTCCGGAGTGGAATGGATGGGATGGACATTCGCTGCCACGCACCAATGACAGAACCTCTTCCACTTGAGTTTGTAAGTTTTGATGGTAGACGGAGCCCTAGCATGAGCAAGGATGTCCCTGCTTTCCTGAGAAATGTACAAATCTGCGAATTCAAGGTGCTCAGGTTCCATGCCGACAATTGTAGCGTGGAGGGGTCCGGATGGCACACTTGGCCCCTGTCCATCGTTAGGAGGTCTGGACGGGGACGCAGAGGAATGGGCTCGCACTGGGACAGCAGAAGCAGTTCCGAAAACCATGCCTGTCTGGGCCAACGTGGTGCGATCAATAGGATGTGGCAGGGCTGCCTCCGCATCTTCCACAGCACCCGCGGTACTAACGGAATCGGCGGAAAAGCGTAAGCGAATAGATCGCACCAATCGATCAAAAGGGCATTCCCGCACGACCCGGGGATGCCAACTTTCCGTACGACGGGCATTGTCGATTCTCCGGTGTTGCAAAGAGGTCTAGAGCTGGGCAACCCCATCGGTGGAACACAAGATCCAGAGTCGGCTGGTGCAGTTCCCATTCGTGTGTTCAGGAAGTGACCTGCTCAGAGAGTCCGCCAGGATGTTGGACACACCCGGCAGATGGACAGCTGTCAAGGTGATCTGATGACGGAGAGCCCAATCCCAGGTCGACTGGGCCAAGCGAGACAGATGTGGAGACTTGGTTCCTCCCTGTTTGTTCACGTAGTGCATGCTGGTGGTATTGTTCGTTTGGATAAGCACTGACTCCCCGTGAACTACAGGTAGGAATGACTTGAGCGCTAGGAAGATCGCCATCAACTCTAGCCTGTTGATATGCCACGTGCGTTGGGGCGGAGTCCACTTGCCTTTGATGGATAGGCCTTGGAGATGAGCGCCCCACTCCTCCAGAGAGGCGTCCGTCGTGAGCGTGAGATCTGGTGCATGAACGAGGAACGCCGTTCCCGTCTCCAGATTGGTTGGCTGCGCCCACCAAAGCAAGCTTTTTCTCATGCGGGCTGTGACAGCAACTAGGTCGTTGAAGGACCCGGAGACCTGACGCCACTGTAAGTCCAGTTCCTCCTGAATGGGACGGGTGCGCAATCTGCAATTTGGGATCAGTGCGATACAAGATGATGCCATCCCCAAAAACGACTTTAACGTCCTAACAGAAACGGACTGTCTTTTTCGAATGAGGGAGACTAGGCGAAGGATCTTCTGTCGCCGCTCGTGCGAGACGAACGCTTTTGAAAGTTTCGTGTCTAGGATAGCTTCCAAGAAGTTTCTGGTTTGCAGGGGTGCAAACTGTGACTTTTCGACGTTGATGGTCAACCCCAGGGACTGAAACACCTGCTGGCAAAGACTAGTGTCCTGACATAGTTGATGGTGGGATTGAGACTTGAGGAGGCAATCGTCCAAATATGGAAAGATTTGAACGCCTTGGAGACGCAGGTGAGCCACCACAGGGGCCAGTACCTTCGTGAACACACGAGGAGCTGATCGCGGCCCGAAGGGCAGGACCGTGATCTGATAGTGCATTTGTCCCACTTTGAAGCGCAGGTACTGGCGATGTTGTTGGATAATTGGGACATGAAAGTACGCGTCTTGAAGGTCTATGGTGGTCATGAAATCCTAGCTGGATAGAAGACGCAGGATTTCCAGTAATGTCAGCATGCGGAAAGATTGGCACTTTAGGAATTGGTTGAGAGCCCTCAAATCCAGAATGCGACGCCAATCTCCGGTCTTCTTGAGTATGAGGAAGAATCTCAGGGGGTAAAACCCCTCTCCCCTTTGATGTTTCGGGACCACTTCGACTGCACCCTTTAAAACAAGAAGACAGACTTGATGGTAAAGCTCCTCGAGGTGTGGAGGAGGCGGGCCAAAAGGTGGAGTACGAGGAGGAATCTCGATGAATTCTAAGGTATGACCCCGTCGTACAATGTCCAAAACCCAGCGGTCCGAGGTGATGGAGGACCACTGAGAATAAAACAGAGAGATTCGACCTCGAACACTTTAGGGATGACAAAAGTCATTGGCGCTTAGGAGTGGATCCGCGATAGGAGGACTTTCCCCTATAGGGTCTGGAGGGCTGCTGACGAGTCTGCTGAGTAGATGTGTAACGCTGGTTGCCCTGATTTTAGGAGCGGTACTGTTGCCATCCTCGAAAATTGGAAGAAGTGCCGCGCCCGCGCGCACCTCGAAAGGACTGCTTCCGGAATTGCAACGTGCCCAAAGACTTTGCCGTATCAGTGTCCTTCTTAATGGACTCCAGGGCGTCATCGATGTGAGATCCGAAGAGCGACTCACCATCATACGGCATATCAAGTATCTTGGATTGGACTTCCTGCCAGAAGGAGGTGGATTTTAACCAACCCTGGCGTCGGAGGGCAGTTGCACTTGCAAGTAGACGGAAACCGGTACTAGCAATATCGACTGCACAGTCGATCATTTCTTCGGAAGTTCTCTGCCCATCATGAAGAATCTGTTGACCGTCCGCCTTGGAAGCTTCAGGTATGAGATCTATTAATGCAGATATGTCCGACCACATCTGCCGGTCACAGCGTCCCAAAATGGCCAAGGCATTGGCTGCTCGGACAGAAGTGGAAGCCATGGTTGAAAACTTGCGGCCAAATAGCGTCTAGGCGTCGACCCTCTCTATCTGGAGGTGCGGTGATTTGAGACGCTGGGTTCTGGGCTCGACGCTGTGCAGCTTGAGTGACTACGGAGTCCGGCTTAGGGTGAGAAATCAAGCATGCCGGAGAACCAGTTGGGGCCTTGTATTTTTTCTCAAGGCGCGGTATTTGAGCAGGTAGCGAGTTTGGAGCTTGCATGAGTTTAATTCCCTCTTTCCAAACAAAATCGATGATTGGAATCGTGTGCACCTGCTTATAAGGCTTATCTTTAAAATCATAGAGGAAACAGTCCTCCTCACGTTGCGATCTAGGTAATTTGAAACGCTGAGCTGCTTTATCCATTAGTAGATGAAAACTGGCGATATCTACAGGAGGTGATTCACCAGAGTTTCCTGGCTGAGGAGACGGCGTCTGCGTTCGGTAATCGTCCCACTCCGCCATATCCTGGTCGCCTGCATCCTCGTCCGAATTGTCAGGGACCTCTCTGTCCTCACGTTCTGGGACCGCCTCATCATCTGTATCCTGCGGGTAAACCGTAGTATGGATTCTGATTGACGTCTGCATCTGAGACGAAGTTGTGGGTGGTAACGTTGGCGGTGCAACGGCAGCAGGAGATGGTACAGGAGTACCTTGCGGCTCTGCTGGGAAACGACGGTTGTAATCATCCAGCATATGTTGGAGATTTGAGATCAAGGTTAATGGTATCGTAGCCATAGGCACTTGGACCAACTGTTCCTCAGGTTGAGACTCTTGGTCTCCGCCATCTTCGTCAGTGTCAGACTCCTGACATTTGATAATCAAATCAGAGGGACTATGGGCCGCCCCAAACGTGTCACCTTCATTTTCAGATTCAGTGTCATGCTCAGAGGTAGTGGCAAACATTAGAGAAGGTGGTTGCGGCGCTGGAGCAGAGATCTGTTGGCACGGAGTCTTATTGCGATGATGGGATGAATCCGCAGAGGATCCTGAAGTCTTCAAAGGCACTAACGGCAATGAGGCAAAGGAAGTCGGTGCCATCGTCTACAGTGCCGTCGACGGTATCGTCGACGGTGTTGATTTGGCTGTCGACGAAGACAATTTTGAAGAACTCATCGTCGACGGTGTGGCCGTCGACGGAGTCGTGGTCAGGGTCACTGTCGACGGGCGATCCATCGTAGACGAAGTCGTCGACGGCGCAGTCGTCGACGCAGGCAGAATCTCCGTAGACGGGGTCCTCGTCGACGGGGCTTTGTCCGACGGAGTCTTCGTCGACGAGACCTTGGTCGACGGAGTCGTCGACGACGAAGATTTCTTTGAGACTTTCGTCGACGAGGATTCTTTCTTCTTCGTCGACGAGGTGATGGGAATCGTCGACGGGACAGGCTTAGATGGCAAAGAAACTCTTGTTGACGTGTATGCTGTCGACGAGACCGTCGTCGACGAAGTAAAAGCTGAAGTCGTCGTCAGTGTCGTCGTCGAAGATGCAGACAATGCGGTTCTCGTCGTCGGAACGCTCGTAGACGCTCCCGTCGACGACGGAACTCTAAGAGGGGTGGAAACACCCCGAGAGGCAGTAGAAGACGGTGGGCGTAGTGGTAGTAGGAGTGGTAGGAGACACCACAGAAGCCAGAGGCAGGGCTATTTTCTTCTTTTTGAGGAAAGGAGATGGAAAATCCTGTACACTACCACGCTTAGAGGCTGCTGAAGAAGGACCAGATTGAAAACTTTCTGCATCTGACAGGGCAGAATCCTTTTCCTTTAGACGTTGAAGCCAAAGGAGAAGACGGCCTTCTCTGTCCTTGAGAGTCTTAGTAGAAAAAGTTCTACAGAACTTGCAGCTGCCAACCTTATGATCAGGATATAAACAATAGATACACTTCTGGTGGGGGTCCTTCTCAAAAAGGCGCAGCTTCCCACAAGAAGAGCAAGGTCTGAATAAAGACTTCTTACTTGACATGTTGAGAAAAACTGGAATTTGAAGATTTGAGGTGAAGAACTGAGCAGAGCTCAGGGAGACTCCCTTCACACGACGTGCGGTAGAAAATCTGAGGGCTTCAGCTTCCGAGGAGAAGGTTCTAGAGGGTGCTGGCGCCTGATTGGCTGTAATTTGGACTAACATAATGACACTAATGTGTTACAAGTAGTTTTTTCTCTTTACCATGCATTCCTATATAGGAATCGTTTTAGAGGTTTTCAGTTGTATTTCCTCTTCTTTTATTATGTATTATGTTTTCATATATATATATATTTAGCATTATTGCTATTTTATTTACCGTGGGACTCCCACTTTGACGACGGGGAATATTCAAGCATGTGAATCTATGAAAGACACCCCTAATACTGGAGAAATTGGCAAATATTAAAGGGGAAGCAGCATCCGTGGCCATCAGCCACCACCTAAGGGAGTTCAGTCCTTTACAAAAGGAACAGGAATTGCCCAAAATAATTGGAACTGCGTATGCAGAATTAGGCAGGGACAGTTTGGGTGGAAAAGCGTTAAAACCACAACTGATGGGTAGTCCCGAGAAGGAGACTTTCAAGCAGACACCTGCTTCTTCTAAAAAGAAGTGGGACAATAATAAAAAATATATATATTAAAGAGAATAGATCTAAATCCAGAGGTAGATCTCCTCCACAGAAGCACTCCAAAAGGAGGTATAACCTTAGAAATAGGGATAACATTAGGAAACTAGACAGGTTTCAGGATACTCATACACGTTCCTCTTGTTCCTTTCAGGGTTCATCGAAAAACTCAGAGAGAGAAGGAAGGTCAGACAGACAAGAAGAGCTTACAAAGTCCAAAGACAAGCAGCATACACAAGTCTATACTTGCAAAAAATGAGATAAACCCAAACCAAACCACAGTTCAAAAAGAAGAAGGTTGCAGGTCTTAAGATCAGATATGCCCAGAATTCCGAGGACTCGACAAATTAACGGGGAATGGGCTCTGACAATGCGGCAGAAGTAACAATAGCTCGCCAGAACCTGATGGAATTTCTGGTGACAGCTGACTTGAATGATTATATCACGGTAGAAACACCTAATACTAGAATAAGTGTCCCACACAAATTGTATGAAATAATGCTCCAGATGGAGGGGGACAAATGTAGGACAGTTAAATGTCTATTTTGGGAAAACCTAACGTTTGGCTATGGCATTTTGTTAGCTGATCAAGATTGGCCCCCAGCATTCGTCATGGATTGCCCTAGGGGAGAAACAGTAATTTTACTAGCCTTTTCTGACCACGTTCCAAAACAATTAAAATATACATATGCACGGGAGTGGGCTGGAGCCCAAGCTCCAGAATTATACAGAAATCATGTTGGTTGGGATGAGGATTCAACTCACCACATTATTCCACTAAAAAACCCTCCAACTGCACAAAGGCAATATCCTATAAAGCAAGAAGTTAGGAAACAGGTCAGGGAGATCTTAGATCAACTTGAATATCAAGGGGTGATTGAAATTTGTACCTCTCAAATGAATAACCCTTTGTGTCCGGTATCAAAACCAGACAATTCATATAGTTTAGTTTTAGATTACAGACATTTAAACACTTGTACTAAGATGTTTGCAGTACAAAATGCACAGAGTGATGCATTAATGAATAACATTGTGCAGAAATTCTTTTGCCAGAATATAGCTCCTGAGAGCAGATATATAACAGCATTCTCAGCGCTAGGGTGTCAACGGCAATTTTGTCGACTGCCCCGGGGTATAAGAACAGCCCGGATTTGTTTTCAGCCAGAGTAACTGAATTACTTCAGAACCTGGATGAGGAGGCATTGTCCTAAGTGGATGATATTTATCTAAAGGACGATGACCTGAAGGAACACTTGAACAGAGTGAATACCATAATTTGGGGATTTGCATCTGAGGGTTACAAATTCAACTTTAAAAATCGGAATTAGCCCACCTTAACGTCCTTTTTCTAGGATATGAACTTTCAAGTGAAGGGAAAAGCCTGGCAGCTAACTTTTTAGAAAAGTGTGCGCTGCTCCAACCTACGAAATCATTAAAAAAACTTACAATCAATACTAGGATTCCTTAATTTTGGAAGAACATACATTTTGGATTACGAAGAAAGAGTAAAACCTTTCTATGATTTAATAAAACCAGATTTTTCAGTTTGGCAATGGACTCAGGAACACACAGATACACTTCATTCCTTACAAGCTGACATGATCGCTTCAAAACTTACAGACATGTGTAAACGTACGCAACCTGGTGATCCGCATAGTTGCTGGTCAATCAGGGTACACCTATTTAACATATAATGAAGGTGAGACAGTGCCAATAGCATATAAATCGCATTTATACACAAATGCTGAGATGCCTTTCCCATCCCCAGAAAAAATTCTAACAGCAGTACAGACTGCCGTAGTCAGAGAGAGATCCCTAGCTCAAAGGAAAGGTATAATAGTCGTGACCCTGGTTCCGGTTTTAGAGGCTGCTACAAAGGCAAGCGTAGAATACAGGTACAACCCACATTTAAAAACACAAGCATTTCTGCAATACGAACAAGAATATCCTCTACCGCCTCTAGATACATTATTTACACTGATGGCTCTGCACAACCGGCCATAGGGAGTAAACAGCAATACAGCGCAGCTATCGTTAAAGGATGGAAAGTTTCATTCAAAGTGCACAAGAAAACGGGTTACTTACCTGTAACTTCAGTTATCCAGTATTGGTATCTTTCATAGATTCACATGCTTAGAATCATCCCCGCCGACGAGGTGGGAGTCTCGCGGTACAATAAAACATATACATTATAGTCATAATAACATTATATCATAGGCTATAGTGTAAGTAAAAGTCACTACAATAGCCTATCTCAGTCTTT